>NC_091691.1:94639166-96055833 GCF_041296265.1 Equus caballus
GTTTCATGAGCTTTAGAGTTTTTTTTTTTTTAAGATTTTACTTTTTGCTTTTTCTCCCCAACGCCCCCCAGTACATAGTTGTGTATTTTCAGTTGTGGGTCTTTCTAGTCATGGCGTGTGGGATGCCGCCTCAGCATGGCTTGATGAGTGGTGCCTTATCTGCGCCCAGGTTCTGAACTGGCGAAACCCTGGGCCGCCACAGTGGAGTGCGGGAACATAATCACTGGGCCATGGGCTGGCCCCTCGTGAGTTTTAGATTTTAAGCTCACCCAGGGTATAGGCACAGTCGTATTGCCCCCCACCTTTAGAGTCGTTATAACTCTCTAGCATAGTGGTCTATTTAAAATGGAAAGTCAAGAGAATGTATAGATTAATTATTAACCTGGAATTCAGCAGATTTTTACTGAGTCAAAATAACATCAAGATTTTCACATTGAACAAATAAAACATAAGGCTAATCGGGGAGAAAAAAAATCAAAGTGTATGTTCAAGTTGGTTTTTGCTCGTTATCCTGGCCATCTACGTCTAAGCCTTTGGGGAAAAATCATTAACAGTTTTAACAAAGTAAGGATTTCAAGAATAAACAAAGCAGAACTAATTTTTATTTTTTTAATGAAGGCAAAAACATTTGAATCGACAGAGAAAATTCTCTGATTCTAAAAAGTACTGGAAAAAATATCTTGGAGACTTTAGCTACAGTAAGCAACAGTTTCTAAGTGCCTTTTCTTTTGTATATCTGACAGACTGTCTCAGGAGAGAGTGCTGCAGTCAGCCAGTGCAGAAGCTTGTTAAAAGTATGCCACACATCCTGCTTGCTTTAGAATTCTTTTTATACAGACTGAAAGTAGACATTATTATATATTTCACCACTTAAGGAAACAACTTATTGGTATTGAGTCATTTGTCATCTCTGACTTAATCATTTTTAGAGAAGATTAAAATTAAATTGTTGCAAAACTAGTTTCAGGGTCCTAGCCAAATGGCACCATTTAAGTTGTAATTGTGCCGAGGGATGTAAAGAGTTTTTAAGAAGACCAAAAAGTATACTGCTGTGTTTGAAGCCAAGTTTATTATTAAGTTTCTTTCATAAAGGGTATTTGATTGAAAGAAACATAAACCCAATCAAGCTAATTCAAACAAAGGGGAGTTAATGAAAGGAGAGAGGAAAGATATGGCCAGGCATCCTAAGATCCAGAATTGGGAACGAGGCGTCATCAGGGATTTTCAGCTTCTTCCAGGAATAATTTCTCTTTTACTTTAAACATGTTTGGTTGCAAGGAGCATAAATCTCTTGAAATCAGTGTAAAAGGGAGAACTTTTAACATTTTTTGTATATCTATACGCACTCATTGGGTTATCTCATCCAGTTTCATGATTTTAATACCTCTGCTAATGACTTCTTAATTCCTCACTTAATTGGTGAGTCTTTCTTTGATTACTCTTTATAAAACTGAAGTCCAATTGCTATCTCTTCCTATTCTCTTTGTCCCACTTTAATTATTGCCACTTAATATATATATATTTTCTTGTTCATTTGTTTATTATCTGCCTCTCCTTTTTGTCCCATTTGAATATAAGCTTTAAGCACAGATTTTACTTCATTCATTGCTCTGTTTCTAGTGTATAGAATAATGCATGGCATAATGTGGGAGCTGAATATTTATTTGTAAGATGAATAAATTATTTGAAAGCATAAAAAGTTGTATCATAATAGTGTTTAATTAGACAAGGAGGCCGTTATGTTAGATGTCTCTAATGCCATGGTTTCCTACCTAAGCAATCCAAAATCTAAGCCTGTAAATGCCCCAAGACTAGGAAATTGAAACCTAAGGGCAACCAATCACAACAGCCAAGTATGCTTTAAGCCAGGGTCAGTCAATCCTGTCCTTACTTTCCTTCTGCCTTTTTTCTATAAAAGCCTCTTCTCTCTCCTGTAGGTGGAGGGCTCCTAATGGCTTCCGATTTGATGATGCCCAATTCGAATGGATCTTTGCTCTAATAAACTCTTAAAATTTTTAATATGCTTCAGTTTATCTCTTAACGATAACAAAGCTCAAAACCCTGTTGCACTCGAATTTGAATGTTATAAAAACTTTGTTTTCCCTTGTTTTCTCCCTTGAGCCACATGGTATCTCAGCTATGCTACTCTTTGCCCAGATCGTGTACTCCTACTCGTGTCTGCATGGCCACTTTCTGTGCATAGTTATTGACTGCTCATGGAAGCTCCAGCCCCCGGTCTCTATCCCCACCCCCCAGCATCTAACTGTAGACTCCTGGGTCTTTCAGTCAAACTAATGTAGAAGCAGAAACTGGTAAATCCCTCTTAGAGAATGGATTGCCTTCTTCCTGATAAGCAGTCCAAACAGTGCATCAGTTTTATCCAGAGCCTCATGACATGCATCTGACAGCCCAGGCTCTTCACTTTGGCAGATGCAATTTGTGGGACAATAGCTAGAGAAAGCAGCTTGGGCTGAGCTGCTTTTTTCAACTGTTGCAAAAGTTTACTTCAAAAATATTAGCATTATCTGCTTTTCTGCTCCACAGAGAATCTTATATTTCATTCATTCTTTTAAAAATGTTGCTTCAGCATCTATTGTATACAGCCATTACTCTAGATGCTGGTGGTACAGCAAAAAGCAAGACTGGTAACATTTCTGCCTCCGTGACATTTTTTCAGGGAATACTTCATCGTATCCTATTCTCCTTACATCTCTTAAAATATTTCCTACACATGGATTTTTAAAGACATTTTCACACCAATTACTTGCCTTAATTTATTTTATATTTTCTCATCAAAGGGGATAAAACGGCAGTCATCTGACTAGTTTTCTGAGATGACACAAGGCTTCCTAACTTACTTGGTGTCCGGGGGCAAAACTTCAGCAAGACAGATAAATGGATGCTTACAGATATCAGGAAGGTGTAATAAATCCCACTTGATAACCTGACTACTTACTGTCTAATCAGAGACTTGTCCATAATATGCAAATCTGGCATAAAAACATGCTTAAGCCCTCAGACCTGAATGACCTCAACTCATGTTTGAGCAAAGGACGCACAGTGTTAGTTATTTTAATTCAATCTGAATTCCTGTTGGCAGCCTTTGTTTACTTGTTCTATTTTTGTGCTTCTTATGGCCCCAAGAATCTAAAGATCACTCATTATTCCAAGACCACTTTTATTTTATTTCTTAAAGGTCTCCACTCATTCCTTGCTGCTATTAAATAATACTGAGAACTGTTAACTGTAGTTACCAGAGGAAAGGTATTTTCCTCAATATTCACACTCTTTATTAACAGTTTTCTAAATAAAACCTTAGTTATTGTGAATGTTAATTTTAGTGGTTGGTGTGTGAGTATGTATTTGTCTGTGTAAAGAGTGTGCACAGCCATAAAAGAGAATGCTCAAATGAAATTGTCATGACCTGTAGTGGACAAAGAAATTAAAGGGTAGGGCTAAATTCCTAGAAAATTTCTCCAAGTTAAGAATTTCTAGAGCTTTACTATATCTTGCAGTTATTTATTTTCTTTTTATGCTTATTTATACAATTAAAAAAATTACAAACATATGTAAAAAGGTAAACTGAGGCATTTATTTATTTATTTATTTTTTGGTGAGGATGATTGGCCCTTAGCTAACGTCTGTGGCAATCTTCCTCTATTTTTTGTATGTGGGATGCTGCCACAGCATGGCTTGATGAGTGGTGTGCAGGTCTGTACCCAGGATCTGAACCCATGAACCCAAGGCTGCCAAAGCAGAGTATTCAAACTTAACCACTATGCCACCAGGCTGGTCCCCATGTTAACATTTTTAAGAGTTTATTTGAGCAAAAGTCTATTCAAATCAGGCAGTGCCAAATCAGAAGTGGTTAGGAGTGCTGCTCCAAAAGAGCTGAGGACAGGCTTTTATGGAGAAAAGGTGGAAGCAAAGTAAGGAAATAATTACTTGGCTACAGCTTAACACCTAGTTGGCTGTTTGTTATCGGTCATCCTTAGAACTTTGATTTTGTAACCTTGAGGCATTTATGGGCTTAGATTGGGTTTGCTTATGTATGCCACTATGCATTAGAGCCACCTCAGTCTAATGAGCTTTTGGTTTAATTAATTTAACAATTCCTCCCTTTTGGTCATCCTCTCATACAGGAGAGATTGACCAAAAAATTGGTATTAGTGCCTCTCTATCACCATCAGAGTTAAATTGCTCTTGTCTCATTGTGAAACTCATAGGCTATGATATTAGATCCATGGAAGAATTGTTTTTGTTGTTTATCTCATTTCTGTTTCTCCAAGGGTAGTGAGGCCATCTGACGTGCTGCTGATGGCTGCATACTTCCATTTAAGACATTTGAGGGAATAAAGTGCACCAGGGAGACTACAATGATGCCTATTGGGGGGATAATACCAAAAGAATGAAATGTAGTCCTTAACCCAGGTCCCCTTAACCCAAACCAGTTGGTATCAAATCAAAGAATGTACCTGAAGGGGCATCAACCTGTTTTAGCTGATTGGCTTGTTTGTTAATTTCTGATATTTGCTACAGTACCAGAGGTGTTGATCCAGATACAGTGAGAGGTATTTTCTATGGCACAGACTCGTCCTTGTTTAGCCAATAAGTAATCTATGACAATTCTATTCTCTAAAACCATCTTAGGAAGAAAGTCTAGGGACGTTTGTTGTGCAACTATGGCCTTAGTAGTAGATTCAGCAATAGTTGCCAAAGTTCAGGAGCATTGTCTTCCCTTGCATTAACAGAGAGAAAAAGCAAGCAGCAAAAAGGCAAAAGAAATGAAGTTTCTATACTGGAGATGAAGATCTTGATCTGTGATTTTGGGAGAGCTGTCCACCTCAAGATGCCTTCTGTGTCTGAAGAGGAACCTCAATAGTTAATTATAACTTCAGATCACTACCCGCTGCGCAGTTCCAAGTGTCTGGAGGAGCTCTTTTTAATTGGGGGATGTGGTCCCAAAGTTCAAGTCCCTGAAGTGTGGCTGTGGTCTGGATAGTAAGGGGGACTTGTTATGGTCCCTTCCAAGGAGAGTTAAGGCAGTCTTTGTTGTTAGTGATTCCAAATCAGAAGGGTGGGAGAAATTTGGAATTCTTAGTTTGGATGCTTATAGCCAGATAGTTGAGGAAACTAGAAGAATTCAGTACCCAGTTTGATTTACAGATGTGAAACAAAACCCCAAAGACAATGAACAGGATTATAATCTGATACACAAGATTGAGTTATAATTTTCTGCTGAAACATAAGTTTTTCCTCTATAATAACCCTTCATTTCTATTAAAGATAATCACAGTAATATGAATATGATTTCAAAGTAAGTCTAGTCACATTAAAGTTTGCCTGATTACTTACATAAGTACAGCAAGAATAGTGATTGACCAGATAAAGCTCTTTTAAAATCTGCTTTGCTAGAACTTTTCATAAAGAAGCTTAGATTGGACTTTTAATAACCTCTACAGATTAAAAAGCCAAGCCAAGAACTCACCATCAGATTTCAGCTGGGATACCTATAGATTTGGGTGAATTACCCTCTTCTTGAAGTCCCCAATATATACTGAGATTCCTGGGTCTGCCAGGAAGTGACCTTCATCACTCATCTGATAAGGCTGCTGGGAACCCAGTAAGCAAAGTACCAGGCCAGTTTTCCAAGGAGCTTTTATTGGCACCATAAAGTCAACCTTAGTTCTTTAAAACTGTCTGATCATGTTTGATTTTATATATATTCTCAAATATGACATTACAGTCAAAGCCTTGGTAATATGGCCAATGTTTTCATTTGTGTCCTGTTATAAGGAAAACAGATTATTGTTGAACTTATGCAAATAACTATTATTGCCATAAAAGTAGTTATTTGCATAACTTCAAGAAGTTTCTGGGGTCAGCCCAGTGGCACAATGTTTAAGTGCACACATTCCAACTTTGGCTGCCTGGTGTTCGCTGGTTCGGATCCCAGATGTGGACATGGCACCACTTGGCATACCATGCTGTGGTAGGCATCCCACGTGTAAAGTAGAGGAAGATGGGCATGGATGCTAGCTTGGGGCCAGTCTTCCTCAGCAAAAAGAGGAGGATTGGCAGCAGTTAGCTCAGGGCTAAACTTCCTCAAAAGAAAAAAAAGAAGTTTCTGAATTCTAGAGGGATAAAGCAAGGTGAAACAGAAAATGTTTCAATTCTGTTTCCAGAGGTATACTTTCCAAAATTCTATAATCCACAGATAACTTAAGAGAAAAGACAAAAAGTGTCCATAAACAGAAAAAATAAAACATTAAGTAACCAGTATCTTTTCAAAGAAAAATTGTAAAAAAATTTATAATCATCTTCATCAGTTTATTCAATCTCATATTATTAATTCTTGTTCTGCTTGAATCCAGTTTTTCCATCAGTTCAGGAAATTCTTACCTAGTTCAGTTTTATGTCTTATTTATCAGAAACCTGTATTCTAGAGTACTTGTCCATCTCTATGTCAGAGATTTCCATGAATCTCTCTGAAGATGAAGGGTCTTTGCAAAAACATCAGAGTAAAACAATAGCTGTCTGTAAATAACAAAAAGACTTTAAAAATTGGTCATAGTTAAAGATCTGATGGGAGTTCATTCAATAAGAGTATATAGTTATTTCTGTGGCAAACAATAGTTTAGGATCACAACTGGACATGAGAGTATTGCAAATTTCTAGAATCTTTTAACAATTTCTGGAATACCTATATTAGTAACATATCCATATGCATATAACTTAAGAAGATTTATATCACTTCTTATCTGACAATATTTCTCGTGTAATTTAACATACCAAATAAACCTAATTAGTTTAACATCTATTATACAAGGTGAGAAACAAATCCTTTGATATTTTTCCAGGGGCTCTCTGGAAAATCTCAGTTACTTAGAGGTCAAAAAGGCTCCATTTAGTATATGATTTTGAACAGTTGTCAAAAGGTTAGAGCATTTGACTAAACAGGATCTCAGATCATTATGAAATAATACTTAATTATCTATTTAAGGTGACAAAGATTTTAAATGCAAATACAGAAGATTACATAGTTGTGAACAAAACTTAGCTGTTTTAATATTGAGAAGACTGAGATTTCTTAAGTAATCAAAGACCTGATAAAGACCATGTAAAACATAATAAATTATCTTGATAAGACACAAAATCTTTGCTTTCTAGGTAGATTACCCAAAAGGTAAAAAATACCTTTTGCAATCTGTTATGAAAAGCAGCCAATAGTCCGAGAAAACTTTGTCCTTTCAACAGAAAGCCAAATTCTAATTTTGTACCAGTGTACTTTTAATATTAAATATCATTCTTTAAAGACCTACATGAATCCATTCTAATTTTAGACAGCTTCACCACACATAAAATTCCTATTCCAAGATTTATTTTCCTCAAACATCTACAATTTTTTTTTATATCCATTCAAGTTTTGCCATATGTTTTTTCTTTTTCTCATTCTGGAACAAGCTGTCATTTTACTTTCCTTACCTACTTTTCAAACAGAGTTATTTTCTTTTACCTTTGTTATTTCTAAGTAGTTTTAATTATGCATATTGATTGAATTCTTAACCCTTAGAATACCTTATTCCTGGTGAAAACTAAAAAGTAAGCAATTGTGAACTGTTACACTAGCATTCTGTGAATTAGAAAATTTATAAATATATTTCACAATTTCTAGAAGTATATTCTTCATCATAGTTAATTTTTCAATGTGGCACAAAACATTTTACTAATAGGTCCAAATATCTGTAGTTTCTCTGTAAAAGGAAGGCAAAAGTCGATGAACCTATGTTCAGTAATTAATGTTTCCGTATTTGGAAGTGCTCTAGATATTCACTGAATATCTATCATTTAACTCAACTCAGTGTAACTTTAAGATTTCAACTTACAATAAGATTTTAGAAACCATTTTTTAAGTGGATATACCATAAAGCATAATTATTGTTGAAAAGCTTATTTGGAAACCTTCATATTATTTACATCTATTTAATTTACTTGGTATTAACAATTATATTTAGATTATCAATGAAAATTTCATGAGACATTGTACAGCTCACTGTCATCTTAAGTTATCTTTCTTGAGGTGAATTCTGTAACAGAGACAACATGAGTTTCACTTTTAGTAACCCTAGGTGGACTAAAAGTATTATATTTAATGCTAACTTTAAGTACATGCCTGTTTTAATTACGCCAACAAACTTAAACTAGATTTTATTTACTGAATTATTCTAGAGCATGTGAAATTGAAAAACTTTGGGGTTAGGTTTTACATTTCTGAGAGTATACTTAATTTATATAAGTTGATATTTATCTTTACATCAAGTAAATAGAGCTCTTTACAAATTAATTTTGGCAATACCATCTGGAGATAGAAAATATCACACATCCTGCAACATACATACAGAAACATATAGGCAGACACAGAGAGATCTTACAACTTTTGTTGTAAAATTTTTGCCATGAGATAGGTAAGATAATGCAAAAATTTCTAATTTATAAAGGAACGGTTGGATCTAAATTGTGTTTCTGGCAGATAGAATAAGTTCAGGTTATCTACTCAGATGGATAAAACTTTTACTAATCTTTGTGGAAAAGACCTGTAAGATTTTTCATTCACCTAATTTCCAAGTAGCTTCATTTTTATTCTGGTTAGAATTATCTCCCTGAAGTTTGCATTTCAAGAAATGGCTTTGGGCTCCTAGAGAAGACCTGGTGGAATATTTGCTTCTCAGAGGCATGTAAGTTTCTCCAAGAAGGGTTTTGTTTCCTAAATCCAGATCTTTTACAATATCTGCAAGCTTTTTGAGATGAAAGGGGAGGTTTTGGGATTGGTGAAAAGAATAGGTGAACTTTGAAGTGTTTTTAGAGCTGCATTTCTGTTCTAGTAAATATTAGATTTATAAGACAAGTACAGTTGTTTATAATTCCTTAAAGAACTGGGCTATAACCTGAATGATATCAAGACTCTGACCCCACCATCCAACTACATTATCCTCAATCTGCTTCTTTATATCAGGGAGAAGCTCTTCAACTAGGATGGAAATCCAAAGATTACTGTGTTCTATATTTAGAGCTGTGTTTCTTTGGAATGTTTTAGTAAATATTTCCACAAGGTCTTCAGGATCTTTTTCTTTCCCTCTGGGTACATAGTTTCATTTTAGCTTAGAGGAGAAGGCCTATAAAGGAGTTCCTGTCAGGATCTGACTACCAGCTTCCAAATTGGCAATTTCTGACCACAGACCTACTTAAAAAAGTCCTTTCAAAAGTCTTGTCAGATTTCAGCTGGGACAAACAGTAAATATTCCTGTCAATGTTGAACAACCAATGGGCACAAGAAGGTTCCCCAGAGAGGGTGCAAAGGTTATGACCCTCCAAAAATCCTCAGCCACTTCCAAAGATAACCAAAAGAAAGAAAGACACAGATAATTACCCTGAGAGCTGGCACAGTGAGTACAATCGTAGCCAAAAAATGGAGTGCAACCCATATTTCTCACTGGCCATATTTTTGGGCGCCCCAAAGATGACAACTGCTAAGCCAAGTTCTCAGGACATGAAGTGAGACAGCAATAAGGCAATAACTGTCAGTGGGAGAGAAAGGATCAATAACCAGTATTTTTTCCTTCCAATCTGAATTTGGAAAGGAAGGGACTATAGGAAACTTTACCTTCCCCTCTTGAGCAGGTACCACAGATAGAGATCTGAGACAGCTGACTTTAGTAAGAATTCTACCATTTGTGGGCTTCTCCCAGTTTTCCCAGGATGCCATCTGCAGGCTCTAGAGTGAGTAGGGTATTCCAGTGGGCCCCATCCTGGTCACCAGAAGCTGCAGAAGAGGAAAAGTAATTTCTCCTCTATCCTTTATAGTGAGTTGACTGAGGCCCCTTTTTCTCCAGGAAACCCCCTAAATGAATAAGCTTATCCAACATGGCCTGAAGTTCTCCACTGTGGCCACTGTAATTCAAGATTATCTTTGAGAGGATAGCATGCTTCTTCAGCCTTAAACAAAATCTTATGCACCTGAGGCCTCACACTGGACCCGGTCTGGTCTAAGTCTGACCCTGGATCCCATCAGGAAAAAGAAATACTCAAAGTCTGAAAGCTCATAACGGGACAGCTGCAGAGCTGGGATCCCGATTCTGAAAGGGACTTACCCACGGCCTCCAGGAAGAGCAAGAAAGCTGCAAGCTCAAAGGGCTTAGCAGGTACCGACATCTGGTTGCTCATTTCTCCTGGGAATTGTCAGGAGTCTCTTTGGGTTCCTTCTTCTGACACCAGGACTGTTAAAAGATAAACTGAAGCATATTAAAATGTTTAAGAGTTTGAGCAAAAACTGATTTGAATCAGGCAGCACCAAACCAGAAGTGGTTAGGAATGTTCCTCCAATGAGAGTCAGTGGAAAGACTTATATAGAGAAAGTGCAGAAGCAAAGTGATGAAATGGCGGATTGGCTACAGCTTAAAGCCTACTTGGCTGTTTGTAATTGGTTGTTGTCCTTAGCGTTTTGATTTCATAACCTTGAGGCATTTACAGGCTTAGATTTTGATTTGCTTATGTAGGCTGCTATGGCATTAGAGCCACTCCAGTCTAATGGGCTCCTTGTTTAATTAATTTAACACATGGAAGAATACGATGTGCTGGTAAAATCAGATGTAACAAATGTCAACATTTATATTATTACCAGACCTTTATTTTAGATACTTTTGGAAGTCCCCTGTGAAAACAAATGATACAATTTTGCATTTTGTTTTTAATTTTAGCATTAAAATTTACTTACTCTGATATTAAACCATTTTTTTCTCGGTAAGTATTTGTATGATACATTATTTCCATCTTTTTATTTTAAGTTTTCTGGCCATTATCTTTTAAATATATTTCTTATTAAGAGGATGTAGCTGACTTTATCATTTTATGTAGTCTGAGATTCTCTCTTTTAAAAGGTCAGTTAAATATGCATTTTTGGGAAAAGGGGTGTATTTAAACTTACATCTATCATCTTAATTTATGTTTCCTGATAGCCATTCTTTTTTGTTCCTATTCAATTCTGAGGTCTAATTCACATGAAGTAAAATTCCCCCCTTCTGATGTTTAGTTCTACAAGTTTTGACCTGAGGACCTGTATTACCAACACAATAAAAATATAGAGCATTTCCTTCACCCTACAAAATTTCCTTTTCTCCCTACGTAGTCATTGTCTATACATTCCCTGCCCTCTGAAGTGACTGCTCTCTTTTCTTTCCCTATAGTTTTGTCTGTCCTCAAGTGTCATTTTGAGCTTTTTCAATTAGCATAATTAATCTGAGATTTATTCATGTTGTATAAATGACTAGTTCATTCCTTTTTATTGCTGACTAGCCTTCCATTGAGGTGGGTTGGTGGTCTGTTTATCCATTCACCAGTTGAAGGATATTTGGGTCTTTCCAGTTTTGAGTGGTTATGAATAAAGACACTATAAACATTCATGTCCATGTTTTGTGGGAACACAAGTTTTCAGTTGACTTGAGTACATGCCTGTGAGTTGGATTGCTGTTTCGGGATAAGAGAATGGTTAACTTTATAAGCAACTGCCAAACTATTTTCCAATGTGGCTGTACCACTTTGCATTTGCACCAGCAGTGAATGAGAGTTCCAGGTGCTCTGCATCTTGGTCAGAGCCCGTTACTGTTGATTTGTATATAAATATTTTTAATTTTAGCTATTATAAAAGGTATGTAGCAGCATGTCCTGGTGATTTTAATTTGTATCTCCCTAATGCCTTATGGTGTTGAACACTGTTTCATGTGCTTAATTATCATATATTTCTGCTTTGGTGAAGTATCTTGCCTATTTCCTGAGCATTCTTTTTTTTACATTATTATTTTAAAATAATTATAGATTTATAGGAAGATGCTACAGAGAGTTTCTGTGTATGTTTTGCCCAATTTTCTCCATTGGTTAAGTAATTATAGTACAATATTAAAACCAGGAAATTGGTATAAAGTGTGTGTATAGTTTTGTGTAAACACCACTGCAAACTATTTCTTACACTGGTTTCTCTATTGTATTTGTGCTTGCAATTTCACTGATTTATTTTTTTTCTTCCACTTGCCTTGGGTTTATTTTATTTTACTTTTCCTAGTTTCTTATGGTGGGGAATTAGATAATTGATTTGATACAGTTCTTTTCTATGTAAGCATTTAGTGCTACAAATTTCCATCACAAAGTTTATATGTTGTATTTTCAGTTTCATTCTTGCTGTATTTTTTTTTATTGCCAAAGAAATAAGACTCATTCAAAGAATTGAAATTTATTCTTTGACCCATGGATTACTTAGAAGCGTGTTTCCTGATTTCCATGTTTTTGGAGATTTTCTTGCTATCTTTCTGTTATTGATTTCCACTTTGATTTTTTTGTGGTCAGAGAACACGGTCTATATACTTCATTTTAAATCTGCTTGGGTTTGTTTTGTGACTCAGGATATGGTCTATATTGGTGAGTATTCTGTAGGTGCTTGGAAAAAATGTATGTTCTGCTGTTGTTGGGTGGAGTTTTCTATAAACATCAATTAGTTGATGGTTTTGTTGAGTTCTTCTATATCCTTGATGATTTTCTAATTGTTCTATCTATTCTAGAGATAGGGGAGTCAATGTCTCCAGTTTTACTTGAGGCTTATCTTTTCTTTTTTTCTGTCAGTTTTTGCTTCATCTGTTTTCCAGTTCTTTTGTTTGGTGCATACGTATTTAGGATTGCTATGTATTCTTTGTAGATGGACTTTTTGATAGTTGTGTACTGCTCCATATGTCTCTGTTAATATTCACTTTCTTAATATTTTACTGAAGGTTTTGCATCTATGTTCATGAGAGATATGGCCTTTAAATTAATTATTAATGTCTATGTCTGGTTTTAGAATCAGGGTAGTGCTGTCTTCCTGAAATGGCCCTTAATTTTCTATTTTGTTGAAGAGTTTGAATAGAGTTGGTATTATTTCTTCCTTAACTGTTTGATTTAATTCAACAGGGATATCATCGAGGCCTGGAATGTTTTCTTTGCAGAAAGTTTAACTACAAATTCAATTTCCATAGACCTAGGGCTATGCAGTCAATATATTTCTCCTTGAGAGAGCTTTGGTAATTTCTTTCATTCAATGAATTTCTTCATTTCATTTAAATTATCTAATTTATAGGTGTAAACTCCATGATGATCCCTTATTATCTTTTTACTGCTTATAGGATCTTTAATGATGCCTGTTTATTCCTGATGTTGGTAATTTGTGTCTTTTTTATTCCTTTTGGTCTGTCCAGCTAGAGATTTATCAGTGTTATTACTTATTTCAAATAACTTCATTGATAATATCCATTGGTTTTTCTGATTTCAGTTACATTGTATTTCCATCTTATTTTTACTGTTTCCTTTCACTTGGCTTGCTGTGAATCTAATTTATTTTTCTTTTTCTAGTGTCTTGATGTCAAAGCTTAGATTATTGTCTTGAACTCTTCTTTGATAATATAAGCTTTTAATGCTATAAATTTTCCTCTAAGCACTGCTTTATGTGCATCCTACAAATTTTGATATGTTGTGTTTTAATTTTCATCCTATTTAAAATACTCTCTAATTTTCCTTTTGAATTTATGTTATTTGGAAATGTGTGTTTAAATTCAAAATTTGTCCCTGACTTAGCTTAAGTGATCAATGACACTACTTAAGCCTTGAAAAGAATTTCAAGTCAGCCAAATATCACTCTCCAGAGTTGTTAGGGATGATAGAATTGCCCTTGACTTTCTTGTTGAAGGCAAAGATGAAATCTGTATAATCACTAACACGTCTTGCTGTACTTTGATTATTGCCTGTGTCACCGTGACGGGTCAATAGAGAAACTTAAGAAGAAATCTACCTATTTTCTAAGGTAGATTGTGACGGTTAATGATATTTGTTCAGCTGTTTTGTTGAGGGGCATAGTTGAGGTTAAAATTGTAAACTGGCCTTACTGAAGATTGAGAAACTGCTTAGGATATTTTTGTAGTAGTTTAGGTAAGAGATGATACCTTGGACTAAGATATTTATAATAAATATGAAGTTCTCTTATTAAAATATTTTGAAAGTAAAATTGACAGGATTTGTTCATGGATTTGATATGCACATGAAGGGCATAGTGCTTTCCTATATGGCCCAAAGGATTCTGGCTCACGCCAAAAAATATTTTTCTCTTAGGTGGAGATGTCATTATAAGAATTAGACAAGTAAACTTAATGTGGATGAATACAGGAGATAATTATTTTGGGTTTGAACATGGTTAGTTTAAGTTGCTCTTGTGATACTGTAAATCATGAGACCAAAGTCTCATAGAAAGTTCAATATCAAAAGGGTAGGGAATTATACTTCTTCAATGAAGCTGGGAGTAAATATAACTTATTGATGATTTAATCTACTCAGATGTAATAAAGATGTCATCTTTGTGGTCAAATATCTGGGTTTGACCTTATACAAAAAAGAATTGTATTTTTCTATAAATCATTGAGAGTGGATGATATTTCCTACAGTGAATAAAATAAAGTGGGAGAAAAAAAATGAGAAAGAGAAATTCCAACATCGTATGGTCAAATAGAGGATGATGAGCCTACAAATGAACAAAGCAATTGGGCAAAATTGGAGCAATATATCACCAAAGCCAAGAGAAGGGAGTGAGTGTTTCAACAAGGGGTTGGGGATAAAGTCAAGAACAAATAGTTATGAATATTATTGGGCTTTAAAATATGATGAAATCTAAAACATGACTATCGTGTTATGTGACTTAGATGTCATAATACCTACTATCATCCAGGATTTCTTTTTCTGTGGATATAGCTTTTGGACTTAGAGCGTTTACTGCTTCCTTTGGTATTTTTTTAGATAATGATATATATTTTTCTTTACTGCTATTCTGGATTTTTGTAACTTTGGTGTGTTTATTTGATGTATAGATATTGGAGTCAGAGAATTTAAATGGTCATCTAGAAATCAATATGAAAGTGGTGTTCAGATAATTTGGGCAGTATTTATAGTGATTACTGGCAGGTACAGTGTAAGATGCGAAGAACCCACTAGCAGAAAATAAAGAAGTTTGAAATTGTTTTTATGATGATGAAAATAAGCTGAAATTTAAAAGCATTAAAAATGATATTAGAGTAAATGAATAAATATCATTTCACTACTGATGAATGAGATCCTTCATAACTACTTCAATTGAAATATCATTATGTGATTACATGAAATCCTCATATATTTCCTTGGATTGAAATTTCAGGAGCCCATGGTCTGACAGGGTTAAATCTACTGTGATGGTACTCACTCCAGGCTGACCCTTGGAGTTTTTGCATGGTTAGAAAGAGAATACTTGGGCCAATATAAATGGTTCTCTATTAAGATTCCCTAGTTCCTGTTAGTGATTCATCAATCACTTATCTACTGTGAATATGCCAGAAATGGACTTTATATGAAAGAAGAGGGATTTTATTGATTCTTTGGTTTGCCTCTTACATTGCAATAGTTGAAAACTATGTGAATTTTTAGATTATATCTTACTACCAATCGACTGGATCTTATATCATTGAAACCATAACCCCTAAGACCACTGTGGATCAGTCTTTTACTAGAGAATACATTTGGCCAAGAATTACTACTCTGTGAGGAAATACAATCTAGGAGATTCATGAAGAGTTTTACAGTTGTGTACTGCACGGGGCACACATCTAGGTGTGTCTCTCACATTGTACACAGTATAGATGTGTAGATTCATTATCACAATTTGTCCTGGAATATGGCAACAAAGTGTCATAAGAAAATCAATATATTATGAAAATTTGCCTATGGATGGAAGTAAAGTGTCTGGAGGAAGGGATGCTTTTTTGTAATTTTTACAAGTGTACCATATGAGCATCCGGCAACCCTGAGGACATCCAGATGATTTGGTAGCCCTTGATGTTGAAATAATCCTGTCTTCCCCAGATTTCAAGTATTCTTTCCAAAGAAAGCATTCTGGCTTCATAGCCTATCTAGCAATCAAATTCTATCCAAAAGTCATTCCTTCTATGCTGATCCTGAAAAGTGCCATCCAAAGATGACAATAAGGAAGATTCCTCTATTGCCACAATCCTAAGCTTACATCACCATACCCTTCTTAGTTGCTAATCATCAGAAGAAAGATTATAGCATGTATTTGGAGTGGAAGCTGAGAAACTTAGGTTAATTTAAATGCCAGTCTTCCCTTCTGCAAAAGCTATGAAACTGACTGACTTAAACCAAATGACTCGGTGGAGTGGCTGAGGAAGGGACAATAGAACAAAAAGTCCCACTGCCAGCCTCTGGTTTGCCTTTCTTGGGTGCACTCTAGTAGTCAGGAACCTGATCGATATGAGGCGTTCAGCTCTGTGAGAAATGAGGCTTGGGATACTGATAGTCTACAGCATCCACACCTCATATTTGACTTTCTGTTGTGATATTTTATCATTTTGGTGGACAGCGATATAGCTTTGATTTAATTATGAAGGGTAGGAATTATAGCATAGAGATGAGAAATTGTAACAAAAATGATATTCTGAAACTATCTCAGATGTATAAGTTCAGAGCAGATAATTGACAACTTCACACATATTTGAAAGCTAGAGTCTCTATGGCAACTTTAATGCATACCTTTATCTCCTGTGCTAAAAAACAGGTCAGGATCATATTATAATGGTGACCCAGCCACAAAAAAGACTCTCTTAGAAACTTTCCATGTTTCCCTTGTCAGACTCAGGATTCTCAGAGGGAAAATTAGACCCCAAGACTTAAGATTGGAATATTTGGGTAGCTGAACCCAAAAAGTATCCTCCCCCAAATGCCTTTAAGGTCTTCTTGGTGGCAGAAGTAGCTGCCACCCTTTCCCCGGAGACTGTGTATAGATGCCACTTGAAGCAATGTCTAGCAAGATAATGCTTGTTTTCCTAAGAACCATTCTCACTTCTCACTGCCTTCAGCTCTCAGTAGAGCCCAAGCAGAGAAGTTGAAGCCTTATGCAGAAGAGGAATTCAGATCCAGCTAACATTTACTGGCAGGAACTGGGGAAATAAATGGGGGAACGGATCTTGGGGGAATGATACTGAGGGAGGGGTGGGATAAATATCAGGCTAAATAGGTATGTTAGGTTACTATTGTGACTATAACAAATAACCCAAAATATGGTGCCTTAGAACAACACAAACTTATCCGACTGTACTGCAGGCCAGCAATCTAAAATGGCGTAGCCTGGCTGTGTTCATTTTGGAGGCTCCAGGGAAGAATCCGCTGACTTGTGTTTCCAGCTTCGAGGCTGCCCACTGTCCTAGGCCTGCAGTTTCTTCCTAGTGTCACACCAACCTCTCCTACTCTGAATTTTACGGTCCTGCCTCCCTCTTAAAGGACCCTGTGATAACATTGTGCCCACCTGGTAATCTCCCTGTCCTAAGCTTCTAAAACTAGTCACATCTGCCAAGTCCCTTTTGCACCTAACATAACATATTCACAAGTTTTGAGGATTAGGACATGGACGTCTTTGGAGAGCCATTACTCTACTTACTGCGATAGGAGAGAATTATTAACATGGGGACACTGATCCAAACATTTGGATGCAATGCTTGGCAAGGACACTTGGAACTCATTCTAATCATGTTATGAAATCTAGACATAACTGAAATCTAGACATAACTATGCCTAGAGAAAACAAAGTAAAGAGGCCAGAACTTCGTTCTCATAGTATTAAAGGAAGGATAAGGGACTCAAGCTGTTGTAGATATTACAATGGATATGTAAACAGCAGCTAAAAAAGCATCATTTGACCGTGCTCTGTAGGAATAGGGATTTTGCCTCACAGCTGAGGGACTTGGAGATGGGGGAGCATAATGTCCAGAGGGAGATGTTACCACATCCCTCAAGGTTGGTCACTGAAAACCCAAGCCTGAGAAATAGCTGAGGTAAAGATTGGTCAGGACCTTGGCCTCTGGGCACACTCAGCAACACCAAGCAGGGACACTCAGGTCCAACAGCAGATTGCCTCGCTCAGCATAGTGGTAGCCGCCATCACAGATGCTGTGTCAGACGTAATTTTTTTTAACAGAATGTATCAACACAGCCTCTGGTACTTGGTATGTGGCCTTTTATCTGGCAACTGCTTTCCTCTCTATAACCATCACCAGGGAGGATTAAGAACAGTTTGCCTCTAAGTAGCAAGAACAACAGCACACATTCACTGTCTTGCCCCAGGGCTGTGTTACTTCTCCTGCTGTCTTTTATAATAGTACATAGAGACCTCAGTAATCTTGACATTCTAAAGAATATCATGCTGGTCCAGTTCATTGGTGACATTGTGCTAACTGGACCTGGTAATCCGGAAGTTACAAGTATCCTAAATGTTCTATCAAAACACACATATACCAGGCGGTGGGAGATAAACTCCATGAACATTCATGAGAATGTTCTATTAATAAAATTTATAGTAAAACCTATCGGGTCTTGGTCATGCTGGAACATACTTCTCTGAGGTAAAGAGAAAGTTTCTGTACCTTGCAACTCTGACCACTAAAACAGAGGTAAATAGTTGGGTGACATCTTTAGATTTTGAAGGCCACGTATACCTCACTTAAGAATACTTCTGTGAGAGGGACTTTCCCACTTGTTGACACTCTCTGCCTCCCCGTTCTCTGTCCCCAGCCCTTCCTCTCCATGTGCTCTGACTTTTCACTTCTGCCTCTCTTCCATTTCCTTCTTTCCTGAGCCTCACTTGATTTTCTGTTTCACAGCAGTTGCAAGAGGTCTATTCATTTTTCTGGTCTTTAAATCAGCGTTAAGTGGGAGGCACCATTTCCTGCAAATTGTCTTTTGGATCTGCCTTATCAAATGTGAAGTTCATCTTGTAACGTTTACCATTCACAAAAGAGTTACTATTGGAATGCCATTGTTAATTTTGCTAACTGGGTTAAACATCTGGCTAACTGGTTAAATGTTAATATTTACCAAAGTAGAGCTCTAAGGCAGGGTAAGAGTGCTTTTCTCAATTGGCTTTTCTCAATTGGCTCCTCTATCATTTGACTTTTTAAGATTTTGGTGTTCAGTTTCTTTATTCTTTACTCAGATTTAAAACTTAGGAAGGGAAAGATTTTTGGTTTTATCACTTATAACTGATACAAATTAGTTAAGTGTTATGCTGACATGTTTAAGAAATTAAAAATAATAGAGAAAGGAAATGTTAAAAGTTTCCCAAAAGATGAAAATATGAATGTCTTCAATTGAAATTTAAAAACAACAGGACAGGCCTGGCCCACATGAGGAATGAACAGTTAAATATTCAAGAATTACAAAGCTAATAGGACATATCCTTTGATATTTTTGAAGCTCTGCCACTTACGAGTTCACAAGTTTTTAAAAATATTAAAATAGGTGCGGTTTTTATTTGCTTTTTTTGTAAAGTGATTTTCAGTCTTCTGTTTGAAGATCCTGTTTCTGCACTTGTGTTCAGTGATAGAGTTCACTCTGCCTATTTATCTGCCTACAGCTTGGTTTGGGTTGCACAGTCAAGAGATCAGTCCATGTGTAATTCATTGCCTGTATGATGCTAATATGAAGTCTTTGTCTTAGCTAAAGAAAACAGTACTTCTGTGATACTTTTGTTAGATTAACAGATGACTTTGAGTTTTACATGGGGCCAAGAGCAAGAGTACTATAGCAAGTTCAAGGTGTGGTTCAAGGTGTTCTGAGAATAGAGCGTATGATCCGAGGGGTCTGATAGTGCTGGAGACATCTGTGACGTATCTCCATATATGAGTCACAGCACACACCTCTAGAGTTCTGAAGCACAGCCATACCCTCCATGGGACAGAATAACTTTGTTTGAAAAATATCTCTTAACGTGCTGCTGGTCACTGGTAAAGCTGGAGCTCCTGGCAATTGTTCCAGAAGAGAGTAAACAATGTTCTGTGTGGAGAAATCAGTCTTATAAAAAGTGGAGAGAATATGAGGAGCTCTTTGGACAAGAGCAAGAAATCCACTCTGGTTAAGGAAAAATATTCATATTGATGAATAACGAGGGATGATGAAAAGTTTGGATCCTATGGTAGAAGATCCTTCATGACTGCATGAGATGTTAGAATTACATTCAGCCATCAGTGCAGAATTGTCAAATATTTTCAGCATCGGGGGAGGATGGTTAGAATCTGATCCTGGCGTGCTAATTGAATCTACCATCAACACAAATATCAACTCCTCAGGTCTCTCAGAGAGAAGGTTTTCATTAAATTCTCTATGGATTTTAGAAAAAAATGACTTCACTATTAAAAACTTTCTTCCAAATAAGAAAGTAGCCCTTCCTCCAAAATTCAGCTATTTTAATTCTTCTGCTCTTTCAGTTAGCACAGATATTTGTTTCATATAATAGAATATATGCCTTTTAGAAAAATAAGTAATATATAATTTAGAAAACAGGAATGCCTTTAATTCATGAGCTATCAGTAGAGTATATTATCAGAGAAGCAAAATTCTAACTGATGATTTTTATTTGCAGTCTTCATTATCTTGCTTAGTTCAGTATTCTTTATCCCAGTATTGTTGTTACCAATTCTATTTCCAGGGAGATGCTCAAGGCCATTGTGTTTGAAACATAGACTGAACTTGATGCACATTTTGCCTTTCTTTGAGGTTAATTTCTTACTGTCACCGAGAATAAAACAAAACAAAAGTTGAAACACCTCTGTTTTATTCCTACGAATAGGTTAAAACTGTCTTTTACCCAATACAAGTGATGTAGAGAACATTACAGAGTTGAGGTTCTTTCTAGCCTGGGTAGGACACAGAACCACCCAGATAATGGATGATTGTTTCTTCTCTTTAAAGCACAGAACTGAAATTCACATGTAATGAACCATTTGCGTAAGTGCGTCTCGTGGTAGAATCTAAACTGGGACCCTACCGACAGCAGAGTCTGGTAGACATAGCTTCCAGTCTCCTGGTTCTTGCCACATATGGGGACATTAGAGAAAAGAAATGGTATTGAGTGCAAATAGGCAATCTTTGGCAGAGGAAAAGAATTAAGATTATTGAAATTTCACTTTAAAGGGAATTATTTTTCTCATTTAAAAAAGTTCCAATTTCCACAAAATAACAAATTAAAACAGCATGCACCTTTCTTCGTGTTTTATGTTTAATGTTTAAAATGAAATTAAAGGGTCATAAAATTAGACAGAAGGGATGTTTAATACGTGGGGCTTGGTGAGGCACACACCGTCTTGGCTCTGAAGATAGGCCAGGGCTCAAATCCCAGCCCTGTTAATTCGCAGCTATGATTTTCCTTCTAAACTTTCATTTTTCCTGCAATGAATATTAGCTGGAGATAAATGTAGGCTAATTTGTCCTTTATACTATTTCAAGAACAGAAGGAAAAAATCTAGAAGAGACAAAGGCCTAAGGAGTTTTAAGATATTAAATTTCAAAGTTTCAAAAATCTTAATGATTTTCCTTAAAATAGAAAAAAAACAGCCAATGTTTATTTAAACAATTGATAACAGTTGGATTTCAAGGTAAATATGTTGGCATATCTATGTGTTTTTATTTCTACTAAATTTACTCAAAACCCATGTATCTTTTACCAAGCTTACTATAGATTGTAGTTAAATAATTCATACTGAGTTAAGAAACATTGTGTTTTACAGAAAATACATATCTACTCTCCTCTTGGGAGAAGTTAAAATGTAAGAGAAAGTCATCTTTCAATACAATACTTTCAAATAGTTTCATACGTTACTTTAAATAAAAACTGGTCCTGATAATAACTTACACATAGGAAGGTCATTCAGATCCATATGCCTAGAACATTCCCTGTTAATGCTTGTTATTTCAGCATAATTATTAATAGTACACCTTTTATCTTCTAAAGCATCCTATTCAACACTAAGTAATAGTCACCGTATTTATGAGGCATTCCATAATCCAGTCCTCTAGTCTCTCAGACCTCAGCTTTCTCTACTTTGCCTTAGCTTCTTCTCTTCCAGAAACCCAGGATTTATTGTTTTTCCTCACACATACTAGGCCCAGACCCACCTCAGGGCCCTTGCACATGCAGTTCACTCTGTCCAGAATGCTTTTCCTTCTATATCTGTTTGGCTCATTCTCTCACTATTTTCTGGTCTTTACCCAGTGAATTCTTTGTTGTCCATCAAGCAGTCATGCTTTATTTGAGAGAGAAAACTCACATCAGGTTTTTAAAGAGAAAATTTAATAGAAAAATTGTTAGCTAAGTATAAAGTTTCGTTAACTAGGAAACTGAAAATGGCGCAATAGAACTTTAAGGTATCATAGAGGTAGCAGCTGCAGGGAATGGCTGCCATCCCTAGTGTTGAATAAAAAAGGGAAAAGACTGGGATTATCAAAATTGAGAAGCTTGGAAGATGAGCCTTGTAAAGCTTGGTCCAGATCTTTAAGCAGAGAGTGCTGCTGAACTGGGTGGTGTCTCTGAGCTTTGAGAAAGGGATCCATGGAGCTAAGGCTGGGGAGACTCTGAGGAGGAGCTATCAGCCAGTTGACGCAAGTACTTCTCTGGGATATGATAAGCGTTGGGAAAAAATTAAAACTGGGTTCAGCTGCTTCAACTGGAATGCTCTACTTCTGCTGGAGTAAAGTGAGGCTGGAAAGACACTGATGGAACCAGGAAGCAAACAGGAATGAACAGGAAGTAGAGAGTCCCTTCTTTCTGTTCCTGCCTTTGTTCCTTCTAGCATACCCTATTGGCAGGGCCTCGCAGGGAGCCTGCTAGCTAAGCAGAGATGTGGTTTACAAGGTACCAGCCCCAGCATTACTGGGTACCGTATAAAGGGTGAGTTTGAAACTCAGAGACAGAAGTTTAATACTTAATATAGCCATTGTTTCTAAAATTTTCATACCTTCCCACATTTCCTATTTCCTACCCTCCTTAGTGCTTCTCATTTAAGTACTACATATTTTTCCTATTCTCACTGTTTATTGTCCATCTGCCCTATTAAAACATAAGCTTCAGGGGCCAGCCCAGTGGCACAGCAGTTAAGTTCGCATGTTCCACTTTGGCGGCGTGGGGTTCACCGGTTTGGATCCTGGGTGCAGACACGGCACCGCCTGGCAAGTCATGCTGTGGTAGGCGTCCCACATATAAAGTAGAGGAAGATGGGCATGGATGTTAGCTCAGGGCCAGTCTTCCTCAGCAAAAAAAGAGGAGGATTGGCAGCAGATGTTAGCTCAGGGTTAATCTTCCTCAAAACAAAAGATAAGCTTCATGGGGCTGGCCCAGTGGTGTAGTGGTTAAGTTTGTGCACTCCACTTTGGTGGCATGGCATTCACTGGTGTGGATCCTGGGCAGGGACCTACACAGCACTCATCAAGCCATGCTATGACAGCGTCCCACATACAAAATAGAGGAGGATTGGCACAGATATTAGCTCAGTGGACAATCTTTCTCACCAAAAAACAATAAACAAATAACCCAAAAAACCGACAAACAAAAAGCTTCACAATAACAGGGATTTGTGTATATTTTGTTGAATGCTGTTAAAAAACAAAATTCAGCTGACTAAATTTTAGAGATGGTATTGGCTTTATTCAATGATTCGTGAGTCAGGCAGCATCTCATCTAGCAATAGAAAGGCCCTCCGAAGAGCTGTACAAAATGAAAAACTTTTATAGGCAGAAGGAGGCCGGACAAGGAAGTTACACTGCCTAAGAGCTGATGGTTTGCGACAAGGTCACCCTTCTTTAGAGGACTGCAGACGTCTGTCAGGCAGATGACCTCGCTAGTGCTGACCAGGTAATCCCAGATAGACTGGTTTATGGTTTCATTCCTGGGGGAGGCTGAAACTGTTAAGTTAGGTACAAGTCTCAGTTTGCAGACATGGGGCTTATTAGCACAAATGATGCCATTTCTGGCCTGTCACCTCTTTTTAGCAATGCTTTATCCAACCTGGAAAAATTCCTGGCACAAAGGAGATCTTCAATAAATATTGTGAATATTAATATAAATAACAAAAAACAACACATATAGTAGTTATTATGTACAAGGTTCTGTTCTATAGGCTTGTATGTATCCTTAAAATAGAATTATGTAATAATGTATTATCACCCTTACCTTATACATAGGGAAATCAATGCATGAAAATGTTAAGCAACTTGCCATAGGTCACATAACTAATAAGTTGGAAAGCCAGGGTTTGAATCAAGGCAGCTGGCTCCACAGCCTGCAGTCTTAGCCACCATGCTAAATTGAAAATACAAATGAAATACTAGATGCACGCTTTCAATTATGCACACTTCACAAAGTCTAACTATAATATCCAGAAGCATTATCTTATGTCAACTCTCTGAACAGGCTTAATGATTAAGAAGAAATACTGTCATTGGATTTATCTTTAAAATTCTAGCCTTAAAAGGCAGGGTAAATGTAATTGGCAATAGTGTGCCCTTTGAAAGATGTCACTGACATTAACAGAAGATTTCTCAGGGCTTAAATAGGCTTTCCAGAGTCAAAATCTCTTTGAGACCAAGCCCTTGCTTAGTTCAGTAAAACAAGCATTCAACTCACAACAGTAGTGCCTTCATTAATGGGATGTCAGATTGCTTGCATTGTTAGCCCAGTCTGCTCAGTATGGTGCACAGAAAACTTCTGACCCAAACGTCTATTTTTCTTGTGATTAATATTTTGTTAAGCATTAATAAATACAAAAAAAAAGTGCCTAAAAGGAATGCAATAATGTTCATCTCCATAGTCACAGAGGGAGATAATCATTCTTGGTATACGGCATATACACACCACTATAATGTTTATCCTGGAGTTTTCCTCTGAAATTTTAAAACTGTGTTAGAGCAAAGAATTTGTCTAAAAAGACAGTGCATTTTATTAACCAAATGGAAAAAATAATTCAGTTTCTAATGACCTGAAATGCTTTTTAAAATCTGTTAAAATGTTTCTTCATCTTTAAAATGAGGATTTGGGTTGTGCCTACGGCTGTGTCCATAGTCCTGTGAAATAAACACGGCTACGCTGAGGTTACTGGGATGCATATAGGACGGAAGAGCAGAGACTTAGAGGGACCCCACTGTGCCTTCTCATGTCTTCCTTAGGGCACATAACTGCTATCATCTTCCAGAATCTTTATTTACATTTACACATCTTCATGGAATTTTTCCAGCCTATGGAAGTTGGTGTAATTTGCATCAAGTTTAAGAAGTAAAGAATCACAGATTATTCTGGCCATTTTAGTAATAAAAGCCCTCATTTATTGAGAAAAATGGCATGTGGCTGATTTGCATATTTTGCATTTAAACCTCCCAACAAATCTATGATGTAAGTGTTCTGATGGTTGTTTGAGGAAAATGAGGTGCAGGTTTACAGGGTTTAAGTCAAGGACTAAGGCACCCAGACAGTTATTGATGGAGGGAGTGAAGCAGGTGTGGAGAGGGTGTGGCTGACCCTGGCTTAACCTCTGTTTAAGTCGTAAACCCAAGGGCATATAGCTGGGGAGTGGCAGAGAGAAGTGAAATGAAGGTTTCTCATTTAAAATTCAATGTGATTCATGACATCTTACTTATTCTTTTTCTATGAAGATATTCAATATCACAAATGTAAAAGCTTTTCTTTGTGGATTGGGATTATTTTCTATTACAGATCAAGGATAAGCAGACTAAAGGGCGGAGGCTGTGGATGGAATCATTTTTATGGTCGTCTCTGTGCCACTTCTGAGGGCAGCCAACACAGTCGAGCACACATTCACTTCTCTTGCATCTCCTGCCAGTGCTCCCAAAATGTGGGATGAGCTTTACCACCTGCTTTCAAGAAGTTGACACCCCAATAAATTCACACACTGTGGGTTTAATAACAGGACTCCTAATGACTAATGTAATGTGTAGCAATATACCTTTGCGGGTGTGACATTGATGAGAAGATAAATGGTCCATGGAAGAATCCCTAATTTACTTTGCATATTCTAAGCTAGAAAATCTAGGCTGAAACAATTGGTGTATAGTAATGGGTATACCAGGAGGGGAGAGCATAGGAAGGAGAGAGAGAAAGATATATATATTTTTTTAAAGATTGGCACCTGAGCTAACAACTGTTGCAATCTTCTTTTTCTTCCCTTCTTCTTCTCCCCAAAGCCCCCCAATACATAGTTGTACATTCGAGTTGTGAGTGCCTCTGGTTGTGCTATGTGGGACACCATGCAACATGGCTTGATGAGCAGTGCTATGTCCATGCCCAGGATCCAAACCAGTGAAACTCTGGGCTGTCAAAGTGGAGTACGTGAACTTAACCACTCGGCTGTGGCGCCAGCCCCTGAGAAAGATATTTTAAAACTCAGATTGTGAGGATAAAATGATTTACTCTATAGAATTGAAATCACTGAACTGAATATTCTTTTTAAAGTTTAATTTATAGTTTTGTTGTTAGTGCCATTGAGTTGATTTCAACTCCTAGTGACCCTGAGGACCTGAGAGCAGAGCCCTGCCCACTCTTTCTGCGCCATCCTCTGACCTTCTGGAGCTATATGAGACAATGCTCCGCTGCTATTTGCAGGGTTTTCTTGGCCAATTTTTTCAGAAGTGGGTGGTTAGGTCCTTCTTCCTAGTCTCTCTAGTCTTGGAGAACCACTGAAACCTGTCCACCATGGGTGACCCTGCTGGTATTTGAAATCCCAGTGGCATAGCTTTCAGCATCCCAGCAACACACAGCCATTGCGGTCTCACAACCGATGGATGGGTGGTGTGGTTCCCTTATGGGGAAACCATCCCAGGCCATGGCCAAGAGAGCATAAAATCTTAACCGCTAGACTACGTAGTGAGGATGTGGTTAGCTGGCTAGTTTACAGCTAACATAGGCTTAAATATCCTTAGTCATCAGCTTTCTAAGTCCCCCTCTAGTTCCTCCTTACCAAGAAGCTGGGGCTACCACTGCATCCGTGAGTTGAATTTCTGTTTTAGTTTAAATCAGAAGCTTTCTCATTTGAGAATTATCCCAGGTTGGTCGATCCTCTTGTATTTGTCCTGTGATTGTCTGTGCTATGACTGAATAATTTTTCACCTGAGCCCCGTTATTTCTGAGTTCTCCATTTTGAATCTGAAACTGCTCAGAGCTCATTTTACACTGGAATTTGCTTCTCCCCGAAATGCTGAGCAACAGGCTAAGTGGCTCGTTTTACGTCTCACATATGCGAATGATGTGCCTGTTGCTCTAACTCCAGCTCTTTCTCCATCCGTTTTTCTGGCGTGTGTGTGTGTGTGTGTGTGTGTGTGTGTCTGTTTGTGTGCATGTGTGTTCTCTACTCACTTGAGAGCTCCCTTGACTGGATATAAAATGACAGTTTATTTTACCTCTTCCCCCCATGTTAGGATGATTCATAAGTATTGAACCTGAACTGAAAAGAGACTCCCTGTGGTCTAGAGTCATGACTCGTTCTATAAAATTTCATTATAATCCTTTGAAATAAGTGTCCTGGGAGCAAACGTGTGTTCACTCATGAAGACAATGTGAAATGATATAATTTATTTTTCTTAAATATTTTTGTCGTTGTTGACTAGGATTTTCCCTGAGCCAACATCTGTTGCCAGTATTCCTCTTTTTTTTTTTGCTGAGAAAGATTCTCCCTGAGCTAACATCAGCTGCCTGTCTTCCTCTATTTTGTACGTGAGCCACTGTCACAGCATGGCCACTGAGAGTAAGTGGTGTAGGTCCATGCCCAGGAACTGAACCTGGGCTGCTGAAGCAGAGTGCACCAAACATAACTACCAGGCCACCTGGGCTGGCCCTTAAAATTGTTAATTTAGGAATACCTTCATGTAGATTTTTCAAAATTCCTAAATAGTGCATTTAAAACCATTTTTTCCCTAGATAAAATAAATTTTAATGTTTTATTCTGACTGGGATATTATAAGAAAACGTGAAGACATTTAATAAAAATTTTCAGTTGTCACATTTTATTTAGGTTCTATTATATGTAGAGTAATCCTTGGCATATAATTGTAAGTGTTTTGAACTTTAAAATTTTTTTTTTTAGATGAAAAGTTTTGTGTTCAGGAATTGTGGCTTCTAAACTGGATCGTCTTGATGACAATCTGTGGGCAAGTGTGGGCTCTTGGCGTCGGGTTTCTCCCCTCAACAGCAAAGTGGTAAGATAGATAACATCTATGATTTATTTCACGTCTAATATACTTTTTCTTTAAGAAAGGACGTTTCAGGGACCTGTTGAAGTTATAATTGTTTACTTAATTTTAATCACAATGAATTTCCTTTGAAGTACTTAAGTCTTACTATGTTGGGTTTGAAAGAAGAACAGGTAAGTGTTAGCCATGGTTTCTGGTCTTTGTGCATGGCTGTTTTATCAGCTGGCTTGCATGCGCCGTCTCAAGCCTAGCAATGAATCTTATGACTAGTACGTGACATTCGTTGTGATCTTGAAATTGGGAGGATTTAACTCCCCCATAACATAAAATATGGGGTACATTTCCATCACCAGGATGTATAAGTAATAAGAATGTGAAATATTCTCAAACACTTTTGTGCTTAACTTTTCATAGAAGGGAGAATCTTGGCTCTCAAGGGGAATCATCTCCAATTATGCCTACGAACCTGAATAGCATTGTCTGATGGCAATGTGGTAAACATTTAAAACAGAAACTAACCAGTATGAATTTCTGATAATGTTCATTAAAATTTCTAACATGATGTATTATAAAGGAGCCTCAAATGCAATATGTTGGCCCAAAACACTTGGCAATCTACTAGGTATATATTCTCTCCTCCCATAGGAGGCTGTATTTATAGGCCTTTTTATACATTATGGGACAGATTTCCATTCCATGTTAAAAACGTAAAGCTGAAAAGTATATTTATCCATAATTGTTGTGCCCTATAGCAGAACATTTTTGTTAACATTTTAGAATCTGATAAGCTTGAACATTCAAATTAATATTTGAGTGAATTTCAATATATTCTTTTAAATTCTGTTGGTACATTTTGTATTCATTGAGGCCAACATTGCATCTCTATTATGTTTAAGACAGGGGCTGCAAAAAATTTTGGGGAAAAAATCCCATGGCCCAATTATATTTAAAATATTTCCTTATAATTTTGGCATTGTTTGGTAGATAAAATTTTATAATTTTAAAGAAAATAATATCTTTTATTATTCATTTCTATAATATTTGGAGTAATATATACATACAAATACTTATTTGGACAACTCAATAGAAGCAAAAGAAATAAACATCTGTCAAGACTGCTAATACTGTGTAACCCTTGTAAACATTTCAGCAAGTCTTTCAACTGTTTTGGGAATAATTGTGCCCATGTAAGTTTATGATTAAGAGCATCAGTAAAAATAACTGTCATGATGAAATGCAGTCTATTCTTCAGTAGATTATTGGCTGTTTTATGTTGCCATGGCTGATTCTCCACCTTCTTTCCAGTGTTATTTGGATAGACGGTTTCTTCAATGAGCCAGGAAGTATAAATTGGAAATATATTGAGCAAATTGTTCAAGGTGTCTTGTTCCAAAGAAAGAATAATTCCTCTGTTAATATTTTATAGCTTCATGCTAATGAGGAGATTCTTCAGCTAGCAAGAGAGCAGTTTAGACCACAAAGTAGGAGTAACTTTGAAACTAGGAGAAGAAGTGAACACTGAAGTCTTTGCTGGAATGTTGTGGGCTTTTTCAATGTTTTCAGCCTCTGCTAATAGTGCATCCTGCTTAGTGATCAATCTACTCAGCCCTTGCTAGCTCAAGGCTTGATTTTAAAGCCTAAAAATCTTCCTTAGTTAAAGGAAAGATGGCATGAGGCAGAGGAACATTAAAGGCAACAGTACAAATGAGGTCTGTTAGCAATGATCAAAAGCAAAATGTGAAAAAATGTTAGCAGGAAGAGGAGGGTTATCCTTTCTAACTCGGGCTAATGACTTTTTTTCCTTTAGATTCAGCTAAGGATCTTACCTCAAAGCCCCTGAGTAAGAAGTTTTTATTCTTGTTTTGGTTTTCAATTTTATCCTTAAAATGAAGTTTCTAAAGTATGTTAACAATTTGGAAAGAACAGTGACTTAGACATTGAAGGACTTGATTTCTTTTTTGGGCTGTGCCCCTAACTAGCTGTGTGACTTCGGGAAGTGACCTGACGTTACCAGCGTAAATATCATCATCCCTAGAAAGAACGTGGCCACCGGGTTTTCTTCTCTGTAACATGATTTCATATTTCTTTGGAATCACATCGCCCTATTAATTGTGTTAAAACATAATCTTTTTCTGCCTGGAGGGTTCATTGACTTGGGTTTGCCTGGTTTAGCATTATGATATGGCATCACTGTACATTCCATTTCAGTAAATATTTCTTTTTATATCAAATGGGTAGTAACTCTTCAGCAATCCTTGCTAGTCTTGTGAGCCATGTAAGGGATGCACCTGTCATTGGTCACACTTCATATGAAATGCAAATGTTGCTGTTTTTTCACGGAATTTTATGTTCTAATCATGACCTTGAAGAAAACTAATGTGATATTAGTTTGATGTGCTAGATTTTGACCTTGAAAGTACATGCACACGAGGGATTTATGTTGCTTTTCTCCAGGCTTCTTTGAATATTTTTCCCGAAATCATCTTGAGAGATCTTTTAGTAATTGTTTCCACAAGAATTCATACAAACATAATTGAACTTTTGGGCAAGAGATGCTAATATTGCCAAGTTATTGGATGTAAAGATATAGGAATTGCTAGAATAGTGTAATCATGAAATAGAATATTGATACTATATTAAGTCATCAAATTGAATTTGTTTACACTTGGAAATTCTTTGTATATTGGATATTGTTATTCAAATTGGATTTGAAAAAGTGATTTTTCAGACTGCAGTACATGTAGCTCTGAGGGTAGATTGAGATTTTCCAAAAGGTATTTGATCAAAGATAGCTCCAAGAAATACGTTTTCAGATCAGATCAAATTGATAGTGGATACACATGTATGCCCCAATACAATTTTATATGATTGCTAAGTCTTTTATTCTCTCTAGAAAGCCAGGGACAGAGAGTAATGACAGTTGTTTTGTTCCCTTATTGTTCTAAGATGTCATTAAGGGCAGTGCATATTAAAATAGAAGGCAAAGGTATACAAGGGCCAGTGACTGCGTTAATTTATTATTATTAGTTTATTGTTATTAATTTATTAAACACAGAAAACAAATTACGGAGAACATTTTGTAAGAGCATCTAGCTATTTCTTGGAAATTGGGGACATTTTAATGGCAATGATGACATTAGATAGGAAAAGTCATCGTCAAGAGACTTGCTCTGTTTGTGTGTGAAAGGAGCAACTTTGACCAAGTTATTGCGAAAGCCACTATATTGCTTTCCTTTCTCCCTATTGCTATTATCCTGAGTGAAAAATGTACAGTAGCCAGAACAGAAGTTTTGACATTGTCTTGGTTTGCTGCTTCAGTGCAGAAGTCATCTTAAGACCGATCATTATTCAGTCCTTTTCCTGGTGAAGAAGGCCTGGCGTATATGTATCATGGATCAGGGTAGGTGACAGGATGACCACATTGGTGCTTGGAGCCAGAGGTGTATGTTAAAGTGTATCCAAAAGAGGGGGCCAATGTCGGAGGAGCATGGGCCCCAGGTGATAGAACAAGGCATGAGGTCTGGGCAGCACTGGGACTTGAGACTTAAAGTCTGGGAGATTGACAAGAGCAAGGAAAAGCCGCTGACAGCAGGAGTGAAGATGCTGTTTGCAGTGGACAAGGAGGAAGGCATTCTGAGCGAATCCCCCACACATGTGCTCTTAGCCTGGCCAACTCAGGTGCTGAGGGAGCTGTATAATTGGTGACCTGCCTCCATTTAAGGGGCCCTGAGTGTGATGAGCAGCTATCTCCAGGAAGTTTTTTTTAAAAAATCTAAAAGGGAAAGATTTATTTGGCTGTTTCTTTATATTTCTTCCAAAAATCTAAAAAGGCAGAGATTTATTTGGTTGTTTCTTTATATTTGTATGTTAACAAGGATGATGTACCTTGGTGATGGTGGGGTCTTTTGGCCTTAATTATGTAAAATTGAAATAAGTTAGGTTTCATGGTGGTTACCTTCTGTGGAAAATGATAGTATGACAATTCAATATTTATGTTTGTCAGTATTGAGTGTGAACTAATTTGTTACTTGGAATTCACTCTGACTGAAATTAGGTCAAATGGTTAGTTCAAATGATCAATAGCGATACATTGCCATTGGTCTAGGAGCAGGCGCTAGGGAGCAAGGTGTGCTGCTGGGCTCTTTGAAAGGCTGGACAGAATGAAAAAGAGGAGGACTTGCCAAAGACTCTTACAATTAATAGTGGGTTTTTTCTTTACTGAGTAGAGGCAATGGCTGTGAGGAAACCATTCCTCTCTTAATATTGGTGGTTAATTCTTTGTTCTTGTACATATAGAGTATTTGCTCTCTCATTAATCATAAGTTAAAGGATTTGGGGAGATCACCTAGGGGCTAAGCAGGGTGACCACCTTCTGGATATCTCATCAGAGAAAAGCAGAGGTTCATGAATCCTGGTGGGGGATAGACTTTGTAGGTCATTAATCTCACAGTTCTCACCCTCCTTACTCTAGCGTTTGTTGAATATCTACAATGATGGAGATGCAAATCTGAATAAGAAGACATCCCAGCTCACAAGAGGCTCCCATCCTCATGAAGAAGCCAGGCACCTGGCTGTAATGGCTATTACTCTTATCAGAGGTCAATGTTGTTGAGTGCTGATTGGCGGCTGTCCACTCTTCTGAGCATGTGACTTGTTGTAACATATTAAACCTTGCCACGATACTATAAAGAAAATTCTGTTAGAATAACCCTATAAGAAAATGAGGCACCAAGAGTTCAAGGAAATTTTTGCGTTCCAACAGCTAGTTTGGTGAAGCCCAGAGTGGAGCTTGAGCTGCCTGACTCTTGAACACCCTCTCTTAGTCTCTGTGACACCACATAGAGAAACACCTGTGTGATATATGGTGCAGTGGGTACTTATACCTCCACCAGTCTCTTTTGAAAATCAGATGAGAATGGGGGCTTTGTGAATTCCATAAATGTCATAATCTCACTATAATCCATGGTGACAAGCCATCTCTGTATCACAATTAGGCAAAATTAGTCTAATGAGGGGCTGGCCCAGTGGCTTACTATTTATGTTTTCATGCTCTGCTTCAGTGCCCTGGGGTTCACAGGTTCAGATCCCAGGCACAGACCTAGCACCACTTGTCAAGCCACATTGTGGTGGCATCCCACATAAAATACAGGAAGATTGGCACAGATGTTAGCTCAGTGACAATCTTCCTCAAGGGAAAAGAGGAAGATTGGCAACAGATGTCAGCTCAGGGCCAATTTTCCTCACATCCACACACAAAATTAGTCTAAAGGGAGGTGGTGGATTTCTGGTCCCCAGGCAAACCGATTGTATCACAGAGTCCAAGCATGGGAGTGGAGCAAGAGCCCTTCCTGAACTAACCCCTCCATCCCACTCCTCCTTACACACCCTCCTTCCAGATAACCACTGATTTGCTTTCTGTCACTATAGTTTACTTTGAATTTTCTAGATTACAAATGGCATCATAAAGTATATGCACTCTTTCTTCTGGCTTGAAAGAAATTTCTTGGCATATTTATTTCTAGAAATTTGCCCATTTCATCCAAGTTATCTATTTTGTTTACACACAATTTTTAATAGTATTTTTTTTTTCTGTAAGGTCGGTAGTAATGTCCCCACTTTCATTTCTGATTTCAATAATTTTAGTCTTCTCTCTTTTTCTTCTTGGTCTGTCTAAAGGTTTTTTAATTTTGTTGGTCTTTTCAAAGAACCAGTTTTGGTTTTGTTGGTTCTCTCTACTGTTATCTATCCTCTAATTTATTTATTTCCACTCTAATTTTTATTATTTGCTTCCTCATGATAACTTAGAGTTTATCTTGTTTTTCTTGCTCTTCTTTTCCTAGTTCATAAGGTGCAAAGTTAGACTATCGATGTGGCATTTTTCTTCATGTTTAATATATTAATTTCTTGCTGTAAATTTCTCTCTGAGCATTGCTTTCATTGAAGCTCGCAGGTTCTGGTATGATGATGGGTGTAGTTTCTTAAGTTCAGCACCTCGAGCACTGCTCCTCTGAATCTGTAGGACTGTTAAATTAAAAAGACATGCTATCTTAGTACAGTCAGCCTACAATGGTGGGATAGACATAGGACAACTGCTGTAAGTAGTCCTATTCAAAAAGGAATATAGAAGTCATAAATGAGCCAGTCATCCATAGCCATTCTTAAATGCAGCAGAGCAAATGTTGGAAGTCTTTTGAACAGGTTACAAAGCCTGCTAATAATTTTCTATGGCCCTCTGCTCCCAACTCTTGGCTCTTGCTTTCACCGTTTCTTGAAAGGGAGACGATATTTGTAGCTGAATAGTTTCTCAGTCTGCTTCCTAATAATAGAGTTTTGGGGATTTATTAGCATCTTAAAATTTGATATTGTCTCTCTCCCTTTTGGTACAACTGACAATGTTTCTGCTGGTATGGTTTTCTCAAAAACTCTGTGGATCCTCTGGGATTTACTCCATTAGACAAAAGCCACATCTACAAATATCATCTAAATAAACTGTTCTCTACTTTGAATTCTTGATGTGATAGCTGAGGGACAATTCCTTTAAGCTTCCTAGGGACCCTTTTGTTCAATTGAAAGGATCTGTGGTCTAGGACACTAAGCCACATGCTAAGTCTCTTTAGAAGCCCTTTGTGTGACTAAATAATATTCTGAAATTTTGATCTTTCTCTGGTTTACAGTCACATCCCTCCATATTATCGCTAAACCTCGTTTTCCTTAGAGAGCTGAGAAGTCAGTTCTTAATTTAGCTTTTCATTGCTCTCTGGAGACTGACACATTTCTCAAATATCAAATCCTGATTCTTTTTTGTTTAATAGTTAAATAGTTTTCTCTATTCTTTCATTTTGATATGAGTAGCAAGAAAAAAAATGATGTGGCACCTTTAGCATTTTATTTGGAAATCTGCTTAACTAGATCATCACGTTCATGGGACACATTTTCTGTTTCTCGCATAATTGCAGGTGAGAGTGTTGCTAAACTTTCTGCCATTACATAACAAGGATCAATTTTCCTATAGTTTCAGATATGTTCCTCAGGTATTCATCATAATCAAGTAACTAAGTCTAGCCTACATATAAAGGCTTGCATATCATTAGCCCTGGATCGTTGGAATCCTTTTTAGAAGCTACCTACCACATGTACATTTAAAAACCTGACATTTTAAGATATTCTTTTTATCACTGCTTTTGAAAAATTTGATTATTGTGTGATTTTCTGTAGTTTCATTCATGCTACTTGTTTTTGGGTTTGTTGAGATTCATGGATCTGTATGTTTGTTGTTTTTATCATATTTGGAAGTTTTCAGCCATTATTTCCTCTATTATATTTTTGTCCCCCTCTCTAACTGCTCCTCTTTAGGACTTCAGTTACTTGTACAGTAGACCACTTGAAATTGTGCTTCTGCTCAATGATGCTTTCTTCATTTTAAAAGATTTGATTTTGTCTATGTTTTTCATTTTGATAGTTCATATTATTATATCTTCAAGTTAAATAATCTTTTCTTCTACATGCCTAATTTGCCTTTCATCCTATGCAGAGTGTTTTTCATCTCACTTATTATATTTTCATCTCTAGAAGTTCATTTCAAGTCTTTCTATATTTTTAGTGTCTCTACTCAATTTGTTAACCATCTGAAATACAGTTCCTGTTTTAATGTCCTTACTTGCTAATTCTAACAACTGTGTGCCTCTGTTTTGATTGATTGACTTTCCTCCTCACCCTCAATGTGGGTCAGATATTCTTGTTTCTTTGCACGTCTGGTAATATTTGACTAGATTCCAAACATTGTGAATATTATGTTGTCATATGTGGAAACTTTATATTCATATAACTATCTTGAGATTTGCTCTGGGACACAGTTAAAGCACTTGGAAACAATTTGAATTGTTGGGGGTCTGGTTTTTAAGATGTGTCAGGTGAGAGCTGTGTTTAGTCTAGGACTGATTATTCTCCAATCTTAGAGCAAAACTATTCTTGGTACTGTACCAATGCATTGTGAATTCTCAATTTTCAATGTGTTTGGTGGGAACAAGCTTTATTTGAGTCTCTATGTTAGCAATGAGCACTGTAACCTCTAATCTTCTTATTTGTTTTTTTTCTCTGACTTCATGTATTTTCTTTCCATGCATGCACTGACATAACTTTGCTGAATAGTTGAAGGAATTTTCAATAGATCCTTAGAATTCTCCATGTTGCAGTGCTCTTTTTCTTCAATCTTTAGCAGTCTTTAGCCATCTTCGTCTCCCTGGGCTCTCAGCTCCATCACCTCAACTCTTCAACTCTTCAAGAACAGTCTTGAAAAGTACTTGTATAATTGGATCTGCTCATTTTGGTGTCTGTACCATTGCTATAAAAACATGCCAGGTGGATGAGAAACATTTGGAATAGAGTTGAATCGCCCCAGTCACCAAGTTCCGACAGTGAGAACAGAGCTGTCTAGTATCCATTAGCTGACCCCAGCCCAGGAAGCCATAAACAGTTATTGCTGAATGTCATATGGTTGTATGATTATGGGTTTTTTTGGATAGCATTATTGTGGCTGTACAAGAGGAAAAAAGTATTTAATTGAGGTAAAATGCTATGGCCAAAGTAACTGGTGAAGCAGAATCCAATTTCCATTGCAACTTGTAGCAAATTTGAGATGATATAAAGTATTGGCTTTTGAGATAAAATGTTAGGAATAACTATTATGAAAATAAGTGAAGATCTAACCTTCATCATTTAAGAATACACTGGCTTATATTTCCTTAAAAATCAGTAATCCTATGTTACTACAAGTAGTTAGCAGTTGTAAATTAACACAGCATCATGTGCTGTTAAATAGTTAAATATTTACATAGTAAGTACTCTGTTGTTCATATGGGGTGATGATCTCATTAACTCCAACGGAATTGCTATGCTTCACCTTGTTATTAAGTCTGGTTTATGACGCTTTCTCTTTCTTCATAGAAAAATATATAATATATATAAATATACATCTATAAAATATGTATATTATATAACATAAGTTATATATGTTTTATATGTGTGTGTGTGTATATATATATACACATAAATATATATAATGTAAGTGCTCTTGTTACTTGCTCCAGGTTAATTTAGAGCTTGGTAATATGGTCATTATAACCAACTTTTTGTTTGTTTTTAACTATTCGACCTATTGTGCTTTTCCACTCTTCATTCTATCATTTTTCTGTCCTTTTGGCTATAGCATTTAGGAGAAGTACCTTTATTTATTTATTTTTAATTAATTATTTTTTTATTGAGGTAACCTTGGTTTATAACGTTATATAAATTTCAGGTGTACATCACTGTATTTTGACTTCTGTAGCAGTACCTTTATTAAACAGTATTCTTTAGCTTTGAGGAATGACTTGTTTTTCATATATTTTTCAGAAACTCTTTGAAAGTTTTCTCTATTGGCATAGAATTGTATTACCTTACTTCCACATCCACATTAAATCAAGATTCTTTTCTTCATGTATTCATTTAATTGCCAAGAATGTCAGTAATATTCCGCATATGTTTTCAGTATCTGTAGCTGTCAGAGTCGCGATCCAATGTACACACCAGGATAGACGCGGAGAGGGCTGATGGCCACTCTGAGTTTATTATAACCAGCATTTTCAATATATACATAGCTTACAGGTGTTAAACATACACAGGTGTTCTGGATGAAGTAATTAGCAAATGCCAAGAATTCTTAGTGATTTCTCAAGGACCCCTCCCTTGGCCTCTGTTTTGATATTATCATGTTATTGCTGTGCTCGTATATTTTTATCTCCAAGCAGGCAAGGTCTCTTAGGCAACGGCCCCTCCTGCTCCATCTGTGACCCCAGGTGGCCATGCCTGTCTTAGGTTGCCCTGCCCTGGGGGTCTTACCCGTCATTGGCTGACTGGCCTTCTCACCTCTTGGTCACAGTTTGTTGGCAAACCTTTTCCAGTGATTATTAACCCTTCCTGTGTCAGGGGTGGCTACAGTAGCAAATTTAATTTTCCTTTATTTATTTATTTTTTTTAATTTTTATTTTTTCAGATGTACATCATATTTTGAATTCTGTATACATTACATCATGTTCACCACCCGAACACTAATAATAGTACATCCCCTCACATGTGACCCTAATCACCCCTTTTGCCCTCCCCCCTTCCCCAATGGTAACCACCAGTCCAATCTCCAATGCTATGTGTGGTTTTTTTTGTCGTTTTAATCTTCTACTTATGAGTGAGATCATATGGTATTTGACTTTCTCCCTCTGACTTATTTCACTCAGCATAATACCCTCAAGGTCCATCCATGTTGTCACAAATGGCTGGATTTCGTCATTTCTTATGGCTGAGTAGTCGTCCATGGTGTATAAATACCACATCTTCTTTATCCATTCGTCCCTTGATGAGCACCTAGGTTGCTTGCAAATCTTGGTTATCGTGTATAATGCGGCAATGAACATAGGGGTGCAGGTGTCTTTATGCCTTTGTGTTTTCAACTTCTTTGGATAAATACCCAGCAGTGGAGTAGCTGGATCATATGTTAGATCTATCCTTAATTTTCTGAGGATACTCCAAACTGCTTTCCCTAGTGGCTGCACCAGTTTGCACTGCCACCAGCAGTGAACAAGGGTTCCCTTCTCTCCACACCCTCTCCAACATTTGTTGTTTCCTGTCTTGTTAATTATAGCCATTCTGCCTGGAGTGAGGTGATACCTCATTGTAGTTTTGATTTGCATTTCCCTGATAGCTAATGATGTTGAGCATCTTTTCATATGCCTGTTGGCCATCTGTATATCTTCTTTGGAGAAATCTCTGTTCAGATCTTTTGCCCATTTTCTAATTGGATTGTTGGTTTTTTTTGTTGTTGAGCTATATGAGTTCTTTGTATATTTTGGATATTAACCCCTTATCTGATATGTGGTTTGCAAATATCTTCTCGCAATTGTTAGGTTGCCTTTTCATTTTGTTGATGGTTTCCTTTGCTGTGAAGAAAATTTTTAGTTTGATGTAGTCCCATTTGTTCATTTTCACTTTTGTTTCCCTTGCCCAGTCAGACATGGGACTTGAAAATATGCTGCTCAGACCAATGTCATAGAGCGTACTGACTATGTTTTCTTCTAGAAGTCTCATGGTTTCGGGTCTTACATTCAAGTCTTTAATCCATTTTGAGTTGATTTTTGTGCATGGTGTAAGGGAATGGTCTACTTTCATTCTTTTGCATGTGGCTGTCCAGTTTTCCCAACACCATTTATTGAAGAGACTCTCCTTTCTCCATCGTATGCTCTTGACTCCCTTGTCGAATATTAGCTGTCCATAAACGTGTGGGTTTACTTCTGGGCTCTCAATTTTGTTCCATTGATGTGTGTGTCTGTTTTTGTGCCAGTACCATGCTGTTTTGGTTACTATGGCTTTGTAGTATAATTTGAAATCTGGGAGTGTGATACCTCCAGGTTTGTTCTTTTTTCTCAGGAATCCTTTGGCTATTCGGGGTCTTTTGTTGTTCCATATAAATTTTAGGATTCTTTGTTCTATTTCTGTAAAAAATGTTGTTGGAACTTTGATAGGGATTGCGTTGAATCTATAGATTGCTTTAGGAAGTATGGATATTTTAACAATGTTAATTCTTCCAATCCAAGAGCACGGAATATCTTTCCATTTCTTTGTGTCTTCTTCAATTTCTTTCAACAATGCTTTATAGTTTTCGGTGTACAGATATTTAACCTCTTTTGTTAAGTTTATTCCTAGGTATTTTATTCTTTTTGTTGCAATTGTAAATGGGATTGTATTCTTAATTTCTCTTTCTACTACTTCATTGTTAGTTTATAGAAACGCAACTGATTTTTGTACGTTGATTTTGTATCCCGCAACTTGACTGTATTCATTTATTATTTCTAGAAGTGTTCTACTAGACTCTTTAGGGTTTTCTAGATATAAAATCATGTCCTCTGCAAAGAGTGACAGTTTCACTTCTTCTTTTCCAAGGTGGATCCCTTTTATTTCTTTTTCTTGCCTGATTGCTCTGGCTAGGACTTCCAATACTATGTTAAATAAGAGTGGTGACAGTGGGCATCCTTGTCTGGTTCCTGTTCTTACAGGGATAGCTTTCACTTTTTCTCCATTGAGATTGATATTGGCTGTGGGTTTGTCATATATGGCTTTTACTATGTTGAGGTATTTTCTTTCTATACACATTTTATTTAGAATTTTTATCATAAATGGATGCTATATCTTGTCAAATGCTTTCTCTGCATCTGTTGAGATGATCATGTGATTTTTATTCTTCATTTTGTTAATGTGGTGTATCACGTTGATAGATTTGTGGATGTTGAACCATCCCTGTATCCCCGGAATGAAACCCACTTGATCATGATGTATGATCTTTTTAATGTGTTGTTGTATTCGATTTGCTAGTATTTTGTTGAGGATTTTTGCATCGATGTTCATCAGTGATATTGGCCTGTAATTTTCTTTTTTTGTGTTGTCCTTGTCTTGTTTTGGTATCAGGATAATGTTTGCTTCATAGAAGGAGTTAGGAAGCCTCCCCTCCACTTCAATTTTTTGGAGAGTTTGAGAAGGATAGGTATTAAGTCTTCTTTGAATGTTTGGTAGAATTCACCAGGGAAGCCATCTTGCCCTGGACGTTTATTTTTGGGAGGTTTTTAATTGCTGTTTCGATCTCCTTACTGGTGATCAGTCTATTCAAATTTTCTACATCTTCTTGGTCCAGTTTTGGAAGGTTGTATGTTTCTAAGAATTTATCCATTTCTTCCAGATTATCCAGTTTGTTGGCGTATAGCTTTTCATAGTATTCTCTTATCTTTTGTATTTCTGAGGTGTCCATTGTAATCTCTCCTCTTTCATTTCTGATTTTATTTATTTGAGCCTTCTCTCTTTTTTTCTTGGTGAGTCTAGCTAAGGGTTTGTCCATTTTGTTTATCTTTTCAAAGAACCAGCTCTTGGTTTCATTAATTTTTTCTATTTTTTTTTTTAGTCTCTATTTCGTTTATTTCTGCTCTGATTTTTACTATTTCCTTCTTTCTGCTGATTTTGGGCTTTGTTGTTCTTTTTCCAGTACCTTTAGGTGCACTTTTAGATTGTCTATTTGGGATTTTTCTTCTTTGTTGACGTAGGCCTGAATTGCTATAAACTTCCCTCGTGGAACCGCATTTGTTGTATTCCACAGATTTTGGCACGTCGTGTTTTCATTTTCATTTGTCTCCAGGAATTTTTTGATTTCTTCTTTGATTTCTTCATTGACCCAATCATTGTTCAGTAGCATTTTGCTCAATCTCCACATTTTTGTGGCTTTTCTGGGTTTCTTTCTGTAGTTGGTTTCCAGTTTCATACCTTTGTGGTCAGAAAAGATGCATGGTATTATTTTGATCTTCTTAAATTTATTGAGACTTGTTTTGTGGCCTAATATGTGATCAATCCTGGAGAATGTTCCATGGGCATTTGAAGAGAATGTGTATTCTGTGCTTTTTGGATGGAATGTTCTGTATATATCTACTAAGTCCATCTGGTCTAATGTGTCTTTTAAGGCGAGTGTTTCCTTATTGATATTCTGTTTGGATGATCTATCCATTGTTGTAAGTGGAGTGTTAAAGTCCCCTACCATTATTGTGTTACTGTCTATTTCTCCTCTTATGCCTGTTAATAATTGCTTTATATATTTAGGTGCGCCTATGTTGGGTGCGTAGATATTTACAAGTGTTATATTTTCTTGTTGGATTGTCCCCTTTATCATTATGTGGTGCCCATCTTTGTCTCTTATTACAGTTTTTGATGTAAAGTCTATTTTGTCTGATATAAGTATTGCTACCCCTGCTTTCTTTTCTTTGCCATTTGCATGGAATATGTTTCTCCATCTTTTAACTTAAAGTTTGTGAGTGTCTATAGGTCTGAAGTGTGTCTCTTGTATGCAGCATATACATGGATCTTGTTTTTTTATCCAGTTGGCCACCCTATGGCATTTGATTGGAGCATTTAGTCCATTGATATTTAAAGTAGCTATTGATAAATATGTATTTATTGCCATTTTGTCACTTTTTCTTTTTTTGGGGTGTTTTAGTAGTTCTTCTCAGTTCCTTTCTTCTTCTCTTGCTCTCTTCACTTGTTGTTTGATGGCTATCTTTAGTAATATGTTTGATTTCTTTTGTCTTACTTTTTTTCCTGCTTGTTATAGGTTTCTGGTTTGTGGTTACCATGAGGATCCTATTTAATATACTATGCATATAACAGTCTATATTGAGTAGATAGACTCTTTAGCTTGAGCTCTTTCTAAAAGCTCTGCTTTTTCACTACCCTCCTCCCACATTATATGTTTTTCACATCATATATAGTCTTTTCTTTAGTGTGTGTCTATCCATTACCCTCTTATCACTGAAATAGGTAATTTTAGTATATTTGTCTTTTAACCTTCATCTTACCTTCACAGGTAGTTGATCTGCTGCCTTTATTATACTTTTACCTTACTAGTGATTTTATTGCCTGTTTTTTCTTGTTGTTCTTTTGGGGTTTTTGATTATTTTTTTCTTTTATCTCTATTTGTGGTCATTACTTTCCCACTTAAATAAGTCCCTTCAGCATTTCTTGTAGAACTGGCTTCTTGGTGATAAACTCCTTTAATTTTTGCTTGTCTGGGAAGCTCTTTATCTCTCCTTCCATTCTGAATGACAGCCTTGATGGATAGAGTATTCTTGGTTGTAGGTTTTTTCCTTTTAGCACTTCAAATTTTTTGTGCCATTCTCTTCTCACCTGTGGGCTCTCGACTGAGAAGTCTGCTGACAGCCTGATGGGCTTCCCTTTATATGTCACTTGTGGTCTTTCTCTTGCTGCTTTTAGGATTCTCTCTTTGTCTTTAATTTTAGACATTTTGATTATAATATGTCTTGGTGTAGGCCTCTTTGGGCTTCTCTTGTTTGGAGCTCTCTGTGCTTCCTGACCTTGGATGTCTGTTTCCTTCCTCAGGTGAGGAAAATTTTCCTCTATTATTTCGACAAATAAATTTTCTGCCCCTTTGTCTCTCTCGTCTCCCTCTGGGACCCCTATAATCTGACTGTTAGCACGCTTGATATCGTCCCAGAGTTCCCTTACACGGTTCTCATTCTGTCTAATTCTTTTTTCTCTTTTCTGTTCTGCTTGGGTGATTTCCTCTAATCTTTCACCTAGCTCGCTGATCCGTTCTTCTGCTTCCTCTACTCTGCTATTGAGTCCCTCTAGTGAATCTCTCATTTTGAGTGTTGTCTTCTTCATTTCTGATTGGGTCTCTTTCATATCTTCCAGTTCTTTGCTGATGTGCTCACTGTGTTCATCCATTCTTCTCTGCATATCTGTGAGCATCCTCAATATATTTTGTTTGAATTCTTTGTCGAGTAGGTCACTAGTTTCTGTTTCACTTAGTTCTTTTTCTGGTGTTTTGTAGTGTTGACTTGCTTGGAAAGTATTCCTTTGCCTCCTCATTATGCCTCTTTCTCTGTGCTATTTTCTTTGTACTAGGTGAGTCAGCTATGTCTCCTGATCTTGGAGAAGTGGCCTTATTTATGAGATGCCTTATGAAGCCCAGCAGTGTGGTTCCCTCTCGTCACCAGACCATAAGAACCAGGAGTGACCCCTTTGTGGGCTACTTGTGTTCTTCTGCTGTGGCAGGGTTGGTCCCACTGCAGGTACCCAGGGAGTCTGATCTTTCCTTCCCTGGTCAGCTGTTTGTAAATCCAGTTTGGAGGGGCCTCAGCACTGTTGGCTACAAAGTCTATTAGCACACTCTTATTGCAATTGTCCTCTTAATTGGGTTGGTACCCAGTGTAGCTGGTTGCTAGGCTAAGGGGTGTACAGATGTGATAGGCCTGAGGCCAACAAGGCTGTTGTCAGTTCTCTTAGGAGTGCAGCTGAGTGGGGCTAGCCCTTGGCATGGAGGCACTCAGTTGTTTCAGGCTTTGGAAGGTGGGGCTGATCCTTTTTATGGCTATTTGTGAAGCACAAGTCTTCTGCCACTGATAAGACTCACCCCCCACTGGACCACATACACTGTCAACACAGTCCTGGTCTGTGCACACTTATCAACCCCCTGGAGCGTTCCCCAATGCCACACTTCTGAGGCCGTCACCTCTGCCCCAATGACCCCCCAGTTCAGCTGGTCCTCACACAAGCCCTGCCCCACAGAGGCAGACATCCTTGCCTGCCTGTAGAGGATCAAGGCACTCAGTCAATGCAGGCTGAAAAGTAGCCTGAGAGCTTGCTGTTAGGTGGGGCCAGTCCTTAGGGCGGGTTGCCTGCCCTGGCTGAACTGGATTAAATCTGTGCTCTAGTGGATGTGGCAGATGCCTGGGCTAACAGCCCAAGGGATGCACCTCAATGGCCCCCACTGGTGTCCCTATCAGCACCCTGGACCAGTTCAGAACAACAGCCCCCACCAATGTCTCAGTCTCCTGAGAGGATCCTCCTCTCATCAAGATGCCCCCAGAGCCCACCAGGTGAGTCTTGTTTCACCAAAGGACAGTCAGCCTTCTCTCTGGTGATTTTAGGTTGCTGCAATGAGTGAGTTTGTGCGTGGACCCTTTAAGACCCGGATCTTTTTGGCTTTTGGCCGATAGCTTTTCTGGGGTGTCCTCGCTGCAGTTAACAGCCAGCAAAGCCACACAGTAAGACCCCCATCTCAGTTGGGCTGAGTCCGAAGGATGGTTATAGCAGTATTGCCCCCGCTCTGGACCTCACTCCTCCAGGGAGGGCTCGTACCTTAGGTTGGCTCCCACCTGGCCAGCTGAGAAGCTCCGCTGCTCCCAAAGGTGGCTTTTTTCCTCTCCTGCCAGAGTTACTGCCTCTCCTCTTTCGTCAGGACTGTCCCTTGTCGTGGGTTTCTTTTTATCCAGGTTTCAGTTTTCAATCCAGGGTGATTCTTCCCAAAATTGTTGTAACCTGGTTGTGTTCGTGGGAGGAGGCGAGTTCAATGTCTGCTCACAGCGCCATCTTGATGAGATCAGCCTAATTTTCCTTTAATTTTCACTGCCATATGAGTATTTCAATTACTGCAACTCACAACTAATTTTTTTTTTTTTGAGGAAGATTAGTTCTGAGCTGACCACTGCCAGTCCTCCTCTTTTTGCTGAGGAAGACTGGCCCTAAGCTAACATCCGTGCCCCTCTTCCTCTACTTTATATGTGGGACCCTTGCCACAGCATGGCGTGCCAAGCAGTGCCATGTTGCACCTGGGATCTGAACCTGTGAACCCCAGGCTGCTGAGAAGCAGAACATGGAAACTTAACAGCTGCACCACCGAACCGGCCCCTAAAATGGTTTTAAAGACTAGTACGTGCCACATGTTTGTTCAAAAACAGCTTAAAAAACAAAATTAGTATATGATGCTATAAAATATTGAATAGAATTTTAATGAATATTTCTCCTCATCTTCATATATTCAATTACGTTACACAATAGAAAGACCTTATAATGGTATCATGGAAAAACTTAACCTATAAAACTTGTAAAAAGTGATGGGTAATATAAAATAAACATTATTTTAAAGATGTAGATAAACTGGCAAGAAAGTAAGAGAAATTCCTCAGGGCCAACAATGAGGATGAGGTGGAAAGGAAGAATCTTAAGTGGTCTCCGTGGTTTTAACTTTCCTGGGGGCACTACCAGTCTCAGTATCAAAGAGACTTTCTTTAATTGTAATATAGAGGAAGACAAGAGGCAAGACTTTGAACTTGTGCAAAGCATGGAGTTTTTACTGAAATTCTCTGAAATAGCCAGTCCTATTGAAGGGCTACAACTTCAGTGAAAAAATGGAAATGAAAATAATTCTGGTCACTGTCAAAGAGAAACAATATGAAATCTTGTCTCTCTTCACTTGACTGCTGAACAGGATAAAAATCGCACCTAAGAATTGGTAACAACAGGCCTGCTTTCAATTTAATGTTCAAATATGCAGTTTCTGTTTGTTGCAATGTGTGGTGCTGTGCTGGGCTTAAAATCAACCTAGCAGATCTGGCTAGACAAAAACAACAAAATTTTGTAGAGAAATACACTAAGATGCTTTCACAGTCTAATTCAAATCACATGAAAAGAAAGCCTCCAGGACCATAGGGGTCAGCAAAACAACAAACGGCAGAAAGAAACAACCTCTCACATTCCTAGTCATTGAATTAGCATGTATAGATGCTAGTTTGCATATATGAATTATCAAAGAAATAAAAATGGAACCAAATACATAAGGAATATACCAGACCAAAAAAAGGCAAGACATATTTAAAAGAGAAAGAAATAATATATATATTTAAAAAATAAAAATTATATAATGTAGTTATATGATTATAATTTATCTATACATAATTTTATAATATAATCATAGTTCATATATATTTTTATTCTTTCAAATGCAATGGCTGGATAAACAGCAGATTAGATAGTATGCATAGATGAAAGTGAATTGGAAAACTAGATGATAGACAAAGACATAGCAAATAGAAAAGTGAGGTTAAAGATGAGGATAAAAGATGAGTAGGAATTCAACAGAGTTGCAGAATGGGAAGTACTATTCAAAGAGATAATGCATGAAGATTTTCTAGACTTGATGAAAGACATGAATACTCCATTTCTAAACAACTCCACAAATGAGATTTTCAAAGAAGTGCACAAAAATTATTTATAAGATAAAATTCTCATAGCTATAATTATATATGTAATTATATATACATAATATGCATACATAAATTTATACATATTGATGTAATATATGTATGTATGTGTATATAATAAAGGACGTTCAAAAAAGAATGATAAATTTATTTGTTATATTCATCAAGTGAACATGAGAGAGAAAATGGATTTGTAGGAACTATGTGACTACGTGTATCAACATGGATAAATTTTAAAACATAATATTGAAACAAATAGTAAATTGCAGAATGATCAATTCAGGAAGGCACTATTTGCAAAAATTTCCAAAGCTGTAAAATCAAATAGTCTTGTTTTGGGGTTATACACATGAAGTAGCAGTATAAATACATGCAGAAGAACGACAAATGCCAAATTCAGCACAGTTTCTATTTTGCAGTGCGGGGGCAGTGTGTGTGTGTGTGTTTAGTAAAATGATCAAGGAAATACACAGAACACTTTCACTTTGTTTTTAACGTTTTATATCTTTTCCTGTAAAATTGAGTATATGACTTATTTATATTATCCTCTGTGACTTTAGATGTGAAATAGTTCATCGCTTTATAACAGAGAAAATGGTAGTTAGTCCTGGAGATAGTAGCTATGGACACTTCAAGAAGTTTTGCTCTAAAGAGGGCAAGCACAGAAATGAGATAGTAAGTAAAAACGGATAGGATTAAGGGAGGTTTTTTTGTTTGTTTGTTTTGTTTTTTAAGCAGTTTGTATGCCTAAGGGAATTACCCATTTCAAAATTGAATTCTTGGGTATGTGGAAAAAAAGAGAGCAGAGGATAGAGAGACATCTTTCCTTAAACAGGAACATGGGCCCTTCTTCCTTCCATTTCAACCATCCCTCTTGTACTAATTATCAAAGACACCTGACATTTTGCCAGCCCAATGTCTCTATTTCACTCAAAGATGTTACCTTTCCACCATTTTGTGTCGCCTTGGTGGGATGGTCAATATAAATGCCTTTTCTTTTGATATTCCAAGCTGTAGGCATATAACCCAAGCTAGGTAGAGTTATTAAGCTAAGGCTAGACCTACAATAATTCAGTCGTTTAAAGAAAATAAGAGCTTATTTCTCTTCCACATAGTAGTCCAAGCTGACTCTGCTTTACAAGGTCATTCGGAGACCTAGCATATTTCTCTCTTATTTATCCATCATCCACTAGGGCCTTGTCCCTTTCTGTTGGAAAAAGAAAGTTTCAGGCACATTTGTGTTCTAGCTAAAGGAAGGATGGAGAGGGCAGGGACTTAGCCATCAAAAGTAGGCTGGAAACTGGTCCACATCACCACACTTGAGGAGAATATTGTCGCATGGCCACAAGTAGGGGGAAGAGTTAACTGAGAAATGTGGCCGAGTCACGAGATCAGGAAGCAGAGAAGAGGGTTTTGTCAGACAACTGCTGTGCCTCATCTCACCAACTCAATTCTGGTTTCTTCTTGAATTATGAGTCTTGACATGATGACCCAGGGACAACAAAAGAGTTTAATAGTAAGGAATAAACTGAACTCTAGTTTCGTTTCTATTTCATAGATCATTGCAGTGCTTTGGCTCTGCTCTTTGATGTGAGACTTTTCAGCTTTCCCCTCAGTTCTTGCAGCCTCTTCATGTAAATCCAGTATACATTTTCTGTTCAAGTTAGCCAGATTGGGTTTATTTGGCTTGTATACAAAGAGTCCTAAAAATTACAAAATAAGATATTAAACAAAATGAAAGTTACTCTTTAATGTACAATATATTTAGGTCCTATAAATCATCTATAGGCAAAACACTTGAATTTATGCACTCATAGGGCTTCCAACTTCAAAAATGTCTTGTTGACAATTGCTGCCTTATTCTTTTTGGAAATAATATTGCTTTTTTAATCGTGGTTATTGGTACTGTCTTATGGCTTATTCTGTTTTTCTTCACTTGTAATTTTTAATTTAACCTTCTCTTCTAACTTAAATGTGTATATTATATGCATGGCTTAAATGTATATGCATGCATAGTTTTAAAACACAACTTCATCTTAAATTCCATCTGACTTTCAGTTAGATTAAACATACCTGAATTACAGCTGTTTGTATTCAGGTTGGTTGGAAAAAAATATTTCTAGAAAAACCTATCTGCATGTTCTTAGAAGTGGGCATTTAAATTGCACGCTGTAATGAAATAGATGTCTACTTAATTACCCAAGGCTTAAAAACTTATAATTAAGACCCCAGAACTCAAAAACATAGATCTCATGGAATTTTACGTCATGTATTTTTGAAACACACACACAAATGTGTATATAAATGTGGAAATCCAGTAATCTGCTCTAAAAATAAGCACCTTGTATCATTAGGGGGTTATGTACTTTTGATTTATCTCTACCTTCTATTTTAATTATCAGATGTCAAGTGATGCTGTTTGACTGGAATCAATCTAAACTCACATAAATTTGGACATCATTAAGTGATGTTTCGATGATTTGCAAATGATTTATACCAAAAAGGATAGTGTTAAAGATTTACTGAGACCTATAATTTGTGATTTACAGGTTTTGCTGGGGAGTCTGCCATGGTGTTGACTAAATTCCAAAGACTAGGTGAATGCTATAAAAATGAGGATTTAGACATCTAGTAAGTCAGGATCACACTTTTGTTTCCCTAAACTATTACAGTTCTATTCAATTGTGAAAGGTAAGTCTTATTAAGAAAAATAAAACTGGTTGTTTATTTCTCTGTCCAATTGTACTCTACCTTAGAAAAAAATAATTTCTGAGTTCTGAGCTAAAGGGGTTGTAAATAAAAGCACCAATGGAAATAGCTCTAAAATTAATTAGTAATAATTTTTCTCCTCTCCTCAAAATACCATAGTGAACTAAATTATAGAACTGTCATAGATCTCTACAAAGGAAGTTTTTAATTAAAACCTAAAAGTCATTTACATAATCACACAGAAAAGATTGTGAATATAAATTCTTTTGTTATTTTCAATATAAATTGCTATCATTTGATTGCGTAGCCTTGTAGTCTTAGTACATGAAATCACTTTAAATGCAAATTCAAATAATGACTATATGCAATTATTTGTATGTATTCATTGCTATTCAGTACATAAACATATGAAAATTTAGAAATAAATATTAAGAAGTCCTGCCTTTAAAAATATTTTCTCATTTTCTGATACTTAAAAATATGATCCATCAATTTAACTGTTATAACCTATGGTTTTAGAGAGGAAAAAATGTGACCATATTGAATTTGCTTGTTTGGAATGGCACTGAAAAAGAAAATCAAATCCAATACTTTGAATAGAAATGATAGGTATTCAAAGGTGATTTTGCTCAGCAAAATCGACAGAGCAATGAACTTCTTAGATGTACTACCCAACAATGACTTTGACATTCACTTGAATAGAAAGCCCTTCCAGGAGTTTTCTGGGAAAAGTAAAGGGCATTTTGGGTGGATTAGTTCACCCAGAATTTTTGTTTCTATTTTCATTCAGAGTTTCATTAGCGTTTCAACAATAAAAGCTTTTAGGTGATGAACCATAGGCACCTTAAGGAACATCTACATCTTTCAAATTTTGACGCATATTTAACAAGAATCTCAAATACTCCCAATTTCTTACTCTTAATATATTAACAAATCATATAATTTTCATTTTTAGTATGTTTTTTTCTAAAGTCTTTAGCTTCGTTGACACCACACTTTTATATGCCTCCTTTCCCTCTTCTGGGGAGTATTCATGAAGAATATCAGGAGTAAGAGAAGCTTGTAAAAGTTCAATGGTGTCTTAAACTCACTGTACCAAAACTTATCATTGATAGAGAACAAGACATTGCTGCAGTTAATATCGTGAATCTGGCATAAAATTCAGCTTCTATTAATAATGAAAAAATGTCTTTATTGGGCCAAATTCCATTTAGTGGAGGGTGATTTACATGCCTGATGTTTAAAGAATACTTTAGTGAGTACAGTATATATCATAATAGAGGAGAACAGCCTATGCTTATTTCTCAATATTTCTCTGAGATGATACAAAACAAGTGTCTTAAATTCTTGTTCTGAAGTTTCTCAAGTCTCCTAAATAAGAACACAAGACTCGTGAAATCCAGGAGGGTACTTGGTCCATTATAGGTAAAGGAAATCCCAGTGTTGTCTCCAGAATAAAAGACAAACCACACTTTTTGATGACTTCTCACTAAAGGCTATTTAGAAGGAACTCCATTCACCAAATATGTTTTTTGGCGCTCTCTTTATATCAAGGAGTAAAGATATTAAACAATATGCCATCCATCCAAAACATGCTCCTATATGGTCCTTTAGAGTTTCTCTGTCTGTGATCCTGAAGAATACCAACTGTTCTCCATTTCTCCAGATTTGTTGTGAACAACAGCTGATACCAAAAGAGGTGAGGCAGGATGGAACAGATTAGACTGAAACACCATCTCTTGTGATTTTGAAGTTCTGAGTAGAAAACATAAGACTTAGAAGTAGTTGGTCCTTTCTTATCATGATCTAGAGAAAGGTTAAATAGTAGAAAAAGCAAGCCAAATGTTGGCTTTGTAAATGGTGTTAAGTAATAGTATTAGGTTTGCTGGAACAAATTTATTTTATTTTAAGCAGTGAGAGAAAAAGTGTTTAATGGTAGAATATCAAATACTGTGAAGTTCAAGGGCTGCGACATGAAGAGAAGAGGCCATAAAACCAGCAGTTCTCTGAAGGCTGGAGTAGGAAAGATGAGAAGGACTCTTATATGCTGAGATATCTCCAAACCCATACTCACAGAATGGATAAAAGTGACCTAACAATTTTATCAAGAAATGATACATAAATATTGCTAGTCTTATGTTAAATGCAGGGTGAAAGTTATTCAAAGGAAGAGTTGTAATAAAAAAGTACTTCAACTAAAATCTACAAATGCCTATGGGTATCCTCAACTGAGGATGTGTATTAATGTCCTGCCTGCGTCAACTTAATATGGGAAAATCTTCGATTTAAGGGTGAACTGTGAACCTGATGGCTCAGTAGAAATAATCAAGGGATGACCCTGCCTTTGCTCCAAATAACCACACTTTGCTAAAATTTTGTCCACTTGTTATTTAGACTGTATTAATATGGTTGAAACAAGACGAAAGTTCTCTTTGTTTCTGGCTCTTCTGACTCATGACACTGTACTTTGATGTCCAAATGTATTGTTACAACCCTTGTCATTTGGACTAGTTTCTGTAAAAAAGAATGACCTTTAGTTCTTTCTTTGGGCCAGCAGAAAATGCTGGCATGTCCATGAGGATAGAGAGGACCATTTCCACTAAGAGGAAAGACAGAGTTGTATATGATTTAAATATTTTGAAACACCTTCCATTTTCTTCTTTTGAACATTTGAACACATTCTGCTCTGTTCCAAGCCTTAATTTTATGAACAACATCACGATGAATTGGACCGAACTCCAAATATATAGTAGGCCTGAAGTCTAATCTCTACTTCCTACTAGACCATTATTATAAGTAAATTGTTAATTTTTCTGAACCTTGTGCAGCACACAGTGTCTACTACGTGGTAGGTTGCGCATTGTAGGTTGATAAGTCTGAATCTGTCAGTTGAAAACAGCATGTGCATGTTTATCTGCAACAAATGTTTGCTCAACTGGAATTCCCTAGTGAAAATGCTCGGAAGTAGGCTTCTCTACGACAGTGGTCTTCAAACTAGGGTAGTACTTTTCAGATTCTCAACTTTCGTTTCCCTTCTTTTACAAATGGGTCAACCTGAGAACAGAACTGAGGTGAGCTTCATCCCAGATTCCCATCGTTCTCTCCCGTGTCTTCTTTCACATCATCTTTTCCCTGCCTAATACAAAAGACAGACCTCACAAGCATTCTGGATTTTAGCTTAAAACAATCCCAAAGCTCCAAGATTCAAAATCTCAGAAATGCCAAGAAGAAACACAAATCAAACTGACAAAAAGTCAATGACTTCAACGACCTGACAATATTCTGATAACAAAACTTTTCATAACATAGATAATTTCTGGTTTGCTTTCAACTAAATTGAAGGAGAACTAATCAAGCTTCCAGCTGATAATTATGAGAACAATTGCTACAACAGTGTTAATATAACAATAGGAATATGTTTTAGAGAACAGAGCATTATAAAAGCAAGAACACTCTTTCCCTTCCCGTAAACTTATTTAGGTAAAAAAGCTTTCTTAGCTTTTACTTCTATAAAATAAAAAATTATATAGGAATGGAATTGATGCAGAACCCTAAGCCTAGCAAAAATAATATTCATCTATAGGTATATGAAGTAATTAAAAACCTCTCCATCCATGTCATTATCAGAAGCATGCTCAATAAAACTATAGTTATTATATTTAATAATTATGTATCAAAACATATATATTTATGGTATGATGGATTTTAAACTAGTAAGACTATAATGATAATTCACTCAAAAAACATTCTTTAACACTTACAGCCTTAGGATACAAACAAAAATTTTAAATGTCATTTATTCTTGCTGCAGATCCAGAAGTTAGTAAGTTCTAGGCACCAGCTACAGTGTAGACAGAGTAAAAGCAGGGACGGGCTCAGAGTGGGGGTGCCCTGGAAGGTGCCCTGGAGGATTTAGTCTCCTCCTTGTCACTTTCACTGTGATTCCCACCTTTCTCCTCCCTCCTTATGTCCTGCTTCCACCCAGGAGCAACCAGTCATAGCTTCTGGGCTTGATGCTTCATGTCCAGGCAGAGAGGAAGAAACTGAGTGTGAACTCAAAGAGAGCTGAGAACACTTTAAAAAGTGTTATTAAAATGAAACGAAAGTCAAAACTGGTTTCATAGTCCCCAAAGTTCAGAGAATTGTTGTCAATGTTGGTATTTTGTCTCAGGGCAACAACCTCATATATTCCTAGTTGTTCTTCTTAGTAGTTACTTTTCTTGAATGGGGAAGAGAGGGGACTAACTATGATTTTTTTCAGAACATACAGGACCACAACTCCTCTCCCAACCCTGGCAAATATCAAGCTGTAGTCATTGTTCCCCTCTAATTTACCCCTCAATTGAAGTAATAACCAAGCCATATAAGACTACATTTCTCAGTACTGAGAAAATGATGAAAACATAAATTCTTTTTTGAATGTTTACTAATAAATACAAGAAGCACGATGGTTGTACTTAAATCTGAAAAATGTATAAAAAATATACTTCATTGCCATAATTAGATTATATGTCCTTTATTTGTAGTTCCTACTATACATTTATTAGGATTTTTTAAATATTTTCATTTGACATTTAGAAAGGAAGTTACCTGTATTTTATCTTGGGAATTATTTGAGAATAAGAGTGCTACATATGCAGGAGCACCATGTAAAGCATTTTATCTTTACTTTTCTTGTAGCCATGTTTTTCTTTACTTTCCACTGCTAGTGCGGTTTTCAGCTTTAACAATTACGAAGATATAGACAAAATTTATGATGACATGTTTTGCCCAATTATTTCTAATATTTCAGATTACAGTTTCAAGATAAACAGACACACATGCACACACAAAGAAATTTTCTTTGGAATAACACTTCCATGAGCTTTTCTTTTCTTCCACAAACATTAATTATTGCTTCTATTCAGACTGATTCTCTCAAGCTAATAAAGATGACCCTGTGGCCTCATACATATAGTTCCTCACATAAACTTAACTCAATCTCAAAAATAGTATTTGTACCTTATAAAAAATATGTAGTGGTTTTCATATTTGCATGTTTACAACTTTAAGGAGTTCAAAACTAAGCAAGCTGGAGCAACCTCCTGGGACCAGGAATATAATAGTGCAGCTGAGCTGCTGAAGATTCTGCACAGACATATAAAAAGCAATAGCAACAGAATAGTAAAAGAGCATCTTAATAGCAGCTAGTTTAAAGACCCTGTTATTTCTAATAGAAAAGTGTTCCAAAGTATCTTAGTAAACACAGTTGAGTTGAATCACACCTACTTCCCCCTTGGATTCTCTCCCCCTGGTCAAGTTGGACACACCCCAGGATGGATCACTATAGTTCTCAACCCCTACTGTCCATGCCTTGTATAATCCCTTTCCCTTGAGTGTGAGTGGGGCCAATAACTTGCTTCTAGACAATGAAATAAGGCAAAAGTAATGAAATGCCACTTCTATGGCAAAGGTGAAGGGATTTATGGATGTAATTAAGATCTCAAATTAATAAATTCAATAGATTAAGAAGGAGATTATCCTGGGTGAGCCTGACTTAATCAGCTGAAAACCTTAAAAAAAGAACTGAGTCTTCTTGAGTTGAAAGACTTCAAGAAGGAATTTCCTTATTGTTTTGAGGAAGTATGTGTCCATGTGTCAAGGAATGGTGGGTTGCCTGTAGGAACTGCAAGATGCCTATGGTTGCTAAGAACACCCTCCAGCTGGCAGCAAGAATCCGCAGCCCTTAGCTCTGTAGCTACAAGGAAATGAATTCTGTCAATAACTTGAGTAAGCATAGAAGTGGACCCCTCCCCAGCTGAGCCTCCAGATGAGAATTCAGCCCAATCAACACCTTGATTGTCACTTTGTGAGTCCTTGATGAGAGGAACCAGATAAGTGATAGATGTTGCCTGGATTCCCAACCCACAGAGACCGTGAAATAATGAGTGGCTGTTATTTTAAGCTGATAAATTTGTGGTAGTTTGTTATGCAGCATAAATAAACTAATATACTTATGTTTCAGAAAAGAAAAAGATACACTTCAAGGATATTGTTGTTATCCAAGAGAGAATTCAAGTCAATGCTGAAGTAGTTGATATTAGAGTTATTATCCTCGCCTCTCTTTTTAGTTAGCTTATTTTAATTTACTTTTGCATAGTCTCTTCTGAAATGAGTCTTAACTGTAAAATCAATTTCAAATATGCTTCTTAATGTCTCTTTAAAATTTATGTACTTTTATTATTTTAGTAAAATATTTATGTTATATTTTAATGCGTTACTCACCTATAATAGCATTTGGTTAAGCAATACCATATTCCGGTGTCCAGAGAAGGGTGTCAATGTTCAATTCTGTTTCTCTGCTCCATTTGTCTATATCCTGCCTTGAAGAAACACTCCAATATTGTTGAAATGTGCTGGAAAAGGACATTTAAATTCTAGTTGGTGGTTCTAGCCAATATATTGCTTTGTGATCCTGGGGGTCTTTAGCACGCTGGAACTCATTTCCCCTACCTGTCTCGGTTTCCTTTCTCATTCAGGGTTTTGTTCTCAGTAATATATATAAGTACTTGAAAAGCACAACGGTCAAAATAAGTATGAAGGATTAAGAACCTGAAAAATTATGTAATGATGTATGTGATACCATGTGTGATGCAAATAATAAACTTAAGAAACTAAGTGTAGTATCAGCCTTGGAACCAGTGTGACCTGAGGAATGGAGAGCCCTGGTCCAGAGCATCAGAATACATCTGCCGTGCCCTCTTCTCATCAGATGCAACTTGTTTAGTGTTCTTTCACGGACACATTGTTTTGCACACTCGTGTCCAGTACCATCTGGATTGTCAGGTGTACCTAACATCCTCACATGTTTCAGTTGCATATCTCACTTTCTATATGCCCCTTCCTCACTGTATGATTCTGCTTCCCTGCTACTGTTTTTCAGTGGAAAGACTTCAGGGCCTAAACTAACTCCACACAGCGAGCGTTTGCTTCCTCAACCTCATTGGTGTCTTGTTGGCAACAGTGGCCCCCACAGCAGCCACAATTTGCTCTTTTTGAATGTATCTTTCTACTTTAATTATTAACTTTCTGCTCTACTCATTATGTTATCTATTTAACAAATTCAAAACTATGTCAAATCCTTTGTTTCTTAATAAAATTGGATGCTTTTTCATTTTTTCTCTCATTGGTTAATACGTTTTCAACATAAGAAACACACATATCAAGAGCATACCACCAGCCAGGAACTGTACTAAGTGCTGAAAAGTATGCTTTTGCCTACAAGGATTTTACAATATGCTGGGGTGGGCAGAGATGTCAAATATATCTCACCTCCTATATGCCCTCTTCCTCACTGCCCCAGTAACACTGAATTCTGTGTCCCGGGCAGCACATTTCAAGGAAAGGACTACCAGGGAAACTATTCTCTTTACCTTGCATAGAGTACCTCCCACTTTCCTGCAAACTGACTCCATGTAGCCACAGTTGCAGCAAGTTTAGTCCAGTGCATAAGTGGTATGAATAAGGTATCCACAGGGTTCAGTAGGACTCCAGAAGAGGGTATGTGACTCAGATTGAGTGCTTTTCATGAATATCTGCCTGAGGTTTGCTTGCACTAAGATTTGTAGCACTGTGTAAAGTCTAGGTCAGAGGAAGACAAATGGACAATTAACCTTGACCAAGAGGGGAAGCTCTCACTTTGAAAAGGGAGTGAAAAAGCACAGATGCAGCCATTACTTTAAAAACAAACGTGCAAATAAGCAAAAACGACCTGGGTTATGCTGAACGTGAGATGGTAGTGGCAGAGTTCCTGTAAGACTGTGCTCATTGCTTGCCTCTTTTTTTTCTTTTTTGAGGAAGATTAGCCCTGAGCTAACATCTGCCGCCAATCCTCCTCTTTTTACTGAGGAAGATTGCCCCTGAGCTAAGATCCATGCCCATCATCCTCTACTTTATATGTGGGATGCCTGTCATTGCTTGATAAGCAGTGGGTAGGTCCACACCCGGGATCTGAACCAGTGAACCCCAGCTGCCACAGCAGAGCACTCGAACTGAACTGCTATGCCAGCAAGCTGGTCCCTGCTTTCCTCTTTTTGGTTTCTATATTGAAAGTTTTTTCAGATCTCTTGACTTCTGATTATATAATCCAGGTGTTGGTTCTGAGCCCTTGCCAGGTGAAGCTCTGACTCTATCTGCTGATTGGATGTTCCCAAGAGACTAAAAGCTGTCTGTCTACTCCCTCTGGCTTCCATGAAATACCAGAGTCTTACATTATCATGGCACTTTCTTCCTCTGGATAGACCTTGCTCACATGCATTTTCTTGACAACTCTTTCAGGCTTCAAAAATAGTTCACTGATACAAAGACAAACATAGACTTTATTGAATATGTCAAAGAGGAGATAGACAAAAGAGAGTGGAGGAGGGTGGGCGAGGCATGGTGGGTAAAAGTCGTATCTTTTCTCTTTTCTCGAATTTCCTCTTCAGCTGCCCCAGCTGCCTGTTCTTATGGCCCTTTTCCTGCAATGAGTCCAGACCCAATGACTTCTCACCCCTTCATCTAGACTTTACTCTAGAATCTTTAATGATTGTTCCTCTGTCTTTGCAGAATAGCCTCCTCTCTTTTCTGAAGTGTGAGTGCTGGCTTAAATGGGGACTTTGAAGAACACATCTTTCATTCCAAGCTCAAGTTTTAAAATTATCTCAAAGACAATGAATTCTGGTGAAGAGGCCAAATTCAGAGTTACTTTTCAGCCTTGAATATTTACTTACATTCGGTTTTTCTCCAAAGTCTGACACATGAACTGGCTTGTCTTTAAAAGATTATGGAACTGACTTTGTTGAGCCAATATGTCATGTATGAAGATGATGTCACTATTTCAACATCTGTGGAACATGGTCTTTGGGCTGTTTCTGTAGTGACTGAAATACAGTATCATGGGAAACAGAATAGGCATTATGAAGAATTGAATTGGCATTGTTTAATAGTATCATATCAACTTAAATTTTATAGATATTATAGCACGAATTTAGTGATCACATAATTGAAAAGGACTTTTGCCCTTGTGACGACTAATGGTCATGTTTAGTAGTTTATATGTACACTGCAGTAAGAGAGTCTGGGCTCAAATCTTGAATCCAGAATTGACTGCTGGGTATCCTTAGCAAAAATGCTTCGTTTCCATTCCTCAGTTTCCTTACCTTTTAGATTGAAATTCACTGATTATTTCACAGGATATCCTAGGTAGATTCATAACCTAATTTATCTCAAATTCTTCATCAATCAAGAAAGAAGGAATTCCCATTCACTGGGTTTTGACTGGGTTAAGTAAAAGCACGTGTTCTGTGCTCAGGGAAGTGTCTGGAGCACGGGAGATACTTTAGAACTTTTGTGAATACATTCCTCCCCCAATTTCTTCTCTTCTCCCACTCTGAACCCCTTCTAGTGTGTCTCATTTATGAAGAAAGCTCGAAGTAGGTGAGAACTAGACACATTACGTTTTGAACCATTTTATCAGGCAGCACATAAGCTCTTCAAATGTAATTACTGTTGCTCCATGATGGGCTTGCTGGGCAACTGCCATTGCACAGAATTACTTATTTGTTTCATTAGATGTTATTTTTTCTTTATTTTCCTCATCTTTAATAAATTGTATCAAGATGCACAGGAAAGGTTTTGTGGACTTCCTTGTTGATCCTGAGGGTTTCAGAGGATTAAATATAAAAGAAAATTGCTATTTTTCCCTTTTCACACAAGAGCCATCCATTCAACCGAGAGAGAGGCAGACATCTCTCCCAGAGCACCTTGGCGTGCAGTGAAATATTGGTATTCGAATTAGAGTCTAATCAGGAGAAGCAGACAAAGTGACGTGTTCCAGCCTTGTCTTTTTTGTAGCCAATTACCCCAGACTCCTAGTGTTCGTGTCTTCCATGCACTGTCTTTAATTAGTGCTTTAATAGCTCGGCTTCAGAGAGCTGGTTAGAAGAGAACTTTCTCAAAGCTGCCAAATGGTCGCAAGCAGGAGGTGATTAAATTTAGTCTCGAGCACTAGGCATCTGCATGCATTCTTTATATCACAGTGTGCTTTTCAAGATGTGTTCCCAATAACTCCTGACCAGAGGGATGGGATGCTGTCAGTAAATGCATTTGAAAAGGCTACCTAGCATCGTTAACCACTGTCTGTACACTATTGATTTAGACCAATTTTCGTAATAAGGTTATTGACTCTCCATTAAGCACTGGTTTGTATTGGATGGGGAAGAAAAAATATTTGTGCAGAGAATATTGTTTTATTAGCCTGTAACCAGGAAAAAAACCCACCACATTGTGCTTCAACTTTTTATTAGCCCTTCATGTTTTAATTGTGGAGGGAGCTCACTGGAATATTCATCCGGTTAGAGGTTTAACCCTTTTCATTATATACACTGATTCAATTTCATGCACATTGTGTTGATAGCCAATAATTAAAACAGGAAGAACCCCATTTTAATGCGTCTCATAGGATTTGATGCAGTAACTTCCATAATTCCATGCTAAGAAACACAGCCTCTATGAAAATATGGTGATTTATTCTTCTAAAACTGAGTGGGTTTTATTTTTTATTTCTTTTCATATTTAACATCTCTGAAGTTAGGATTCTTGTTACAATAAATGTGACAAAACCACTTTTGCTTTCATTCTTTTGGAGGACATAAAATAATAGTGCACCTTACCATCAATGGCATCTTATAAAGTATAATACATGGTTTTCTGCTTACTTAATATTTGTCTTTCCATAAAAACACAACTTGTGTTAAAAACTGCATTACTTTTTTGATTTAAGTTATCATACCTAATTTCTTTGAGACCATATGGTTTCCCACCTACTATGTACAAACACAGCACATATTTAATTTAAAAAAATCCTTAAGTGCAGGTGTTATCAATACACTCAAACCCTCTCATGAAAAGTTCAAATAGTCAACTGGAGATTTTTAAGGATTAATTTAAAATTTAATGCCTGTATAAACTAAATCAGTCACTTGGCCAGAATGAGAGAGGCCTACGAGCTGGGTGATTGCAGGGTGCTCTTGTCAAGCGCTGTCTTCCCTCGGAGCAGTTGTAGGAATGCAGTGTGTGTGCCTTCCTGTTCCTCTGGGCAATGGAAATCAGAAATGAGATTAAGATGAAAGGGAGGAATTAAGCATTGAGGATGGCAGTTTCTTAACGTAAATGACTCTCCTTTTTTTCCAGATTATAAAATTACTACATGTTCACTTAAAAGAAAACAAGATTTAAAGAAAAACAAGAATATTATGTGTTAATATTTAGATTGTCGCCCGGAAGATAGTTCTATGGAGATATGCACACACAGAAAAAGAATCATACTTCAATGCTATCTGAAACCAATTTTTTCACTTTAACAATGTTATATTTACATATTATATGAAATTAATATACATAGGTAGTATGTAGGTAGACACAATGGAATGTAATAATTGCAGAGAATTCCATTGTGTGAGTATAAATTAACAATAAAACAAAACAATGGCTAAATTTTATTTTGCATCTAATACATGCCAGGCACTGTGCTGGGTATTTTATGTACCTGACTCCCACAAAAGCCCTATGAAATTCATACTTTGTCTCTTTTAACAATCTCAATAATCCTGTGATGCGTGAACGGAGGCTTAAAGGGGAGTAAGTGATCTGACCAATGTTACCCAGCTGGTAAGTAGAAGAGCCGAGACACGGATTTAGGCTGCCTGACTTCAGTACTCAGACTCTTGACTTGTCTGCTACACAGCCTGTTCTATCGTTTACGTGTTCTACTCTCAGACCAGTCCTACAATGATGGACAATTAAATGGTTCTCAATAGTTTTGCGTATAAATCGTATGGTGTCTACTATCCTTTTATACATTTTTGTGCAGTTAACAAATTGTTTTCTTAGTATAAATTCCTTAGTTTGCTATTGTCCTAACAATAATATTGGGACATTTCCCTGCAGATATGTTGCACTAATTTACATGCTCACTCCAGTAGTTAGAGTGTGCCTGTTACCCTACATCTTCACACTTATTGGGTGTTAACATCCAGCGCTGAGTATTAACATACAGCACTTCTAGGCAGGTTTTGCTGCTTTTAGGTGAGCACCTTGGCCAGAAACAAGAAACCTCATCTTGATCGCCACACTCTTTTCTATGTATTCCAAAAGGATATGTATAGATGCATTTTGGAATGAAAATAAATGATCACTTATTTTTACAGCTGTGCAAATTCTGATGAATCTACAATGCAGAGATTTCTGGCAACAATTGAGTGGGCACATATAGCTACTCATTAGAGTTTTAGAAATAATAGCCAAACAAAATGTTAAAAATTATTTGCAAATCCTTCAATATTATAATGTTCATTTGAAATCTCCAAGACATTCCATACAGTAAGTGGCATTACTTTCATTTAAATTTTACTTTGGACACGGTATTTCAGGCTTAGAGAAAAGTTGTAAGAAAAATACAAAGAATTCCTACCTTCTCTTCCATCTGATTCTCCAAATGGTAACACTCACCTTTTACTGCCCCCTCTCCAGGTCTACATTAATATACTATTTTCTTATTTTGGATGAGACATTAAAGATTCTGTTGCAGAATTGTTGCCCTTACATCATACTTTAGTGTTCCTAGGAGCAAGGATGTTCTCTGACATAACCATTGTATACTTATAAAATGAGGAAAATACCATGGATAGGATACTGTTAGCTAATCAACAGACCTTATACAGATTTTGCTAGTTGTCTCAATAGCGTCTTTCATAGCCAAATTCCAGATCATCCCTTACATTCAGTTTTCATGTTCCTTTTGTAATCTTTAATCAGACACATAGCTTCAGTCATTTTAAATAGCACAAATAATGACCATCTATTTGTAGAAAACCTTTCAATTTATTGCACTTTTGGCAAGATTATGCAGTAAGGGATATTTTGTTCTTTTCAGTGTATTTCATGAGGTATGAGGTCAATTTGTTCCATTACTGGCGATGTCAACTTTGGCTAAGTTGGTATATGTCTAGTTTGACCATTGAAAAGTTAATATTTTTTCTTAAATAGCAAGTAAATTGCGGGGTAATTGAAATTATCCTTTTACTCCTCAAAATTCACTCTTCAGTTTTTATCGTCCATTGATTCTTCTTACTTTAATTATTATTAGGATAATCATCAAATTGTGATCATAAATTATATTATTCCTTCTATATTTACCAGTTGGTTTTGTACTGTAAGGAAAAGGCTTCCATTCTCTCTACTGCAACTGAAAGCCCGTAAGCCATTTTTATTAATTAATTCATTAATTACATGTGGAATCACAGGTCCTTATTTTAATCAATGAGTTACAATCCTTTACTCTCATTCTTTTAATGATGTGTCATCCGTAGCCACTGGTAACACATTCAGTCTGGTTCCTGCACCCTTTGGACATGTGTCCATAAATCTCCGAGTACTTCTTTACTGTTTGGCATAATATGTTCTAAAATCGCCGTGTATTTTCCTATCCTAGCCAAAATTGGTCATTTCTCCAAGGTTCTTTTGGTGGAGAATGGAATTTAGAAACCAAGATCTGGGCTCTTGGGTGAATCATTTTCATTTGGGTGTAATTGTTTCTAGGCCTTCTAAAAAGCTGACAAATCTCACAAATACATATGTCTAGTCATACACAGAAACATACATTTAACTATGTATTTATATGCTTATAAACATATATGATCACAATACTGTTTCTATTACTATATAGATATTGAAAACTATGCACTCATACTAATATCTATAATTCCGTTTGAACACAATAAAGTTCATTGTAGAATTCCCCATATCCATATTTGTAACTCTCTTTTCTGACATTGAGGAACCTTGCTCCCAATATCACAATATTTTTACTTATTTGCTTAATCTCAGAATACACAGGGATGTAGTTTTAGAATTGGTAGTCCACACCTCTGCAAAAAATGTACAGACTGTGTTTTTTAAAACTGTATTTACCTTTTCAAACTGAAATAAAATTACTATTTCATGGGACATAGAATATGTAACATAGAAGAAAACTTTGAATTACTTGAGGAAGAAATAATTTTACACCATTTTCTCCCCAAATCTACAGTCAGAATGCTATGTAATAAACAGAATTTGTAGAATAAATAAGGTGCTATTTTTCCAACATAAATCTGAGTTTTGTGTGAGAAGGCTAATCTCCATCTTCAGTGTGGAAGGGCTTTCAGATGTAGAGAATCACATTTGAGAGTTATAGGTGGCAGGTGAGGAGATTAATCCTTTTGGGAAGGAGCTTTGCATGGCTCCCTTTCAAATTGCCTCATATGGATGGTTCAGTCTTGGGTCTCAATCTGCCATGAGAGACTTTTACTCCTTTGGGACTAATTAAGTGTGTCTCACATACAAGATTCAGAGGATATCAGAGTAATTTCAGGGTTTTCTTTCTGCACACCATTCTGACAGAAGGGCCAAAATACACTCATATTAATATGGTTCTTTGTGAATGTATGTATGGAGATGTGACTGAAAAGACTATTGCATGCTTATCCTTCTTTCTATATATTTAAATAGAATCTTTGTTTCTTTAGCTGTAATATCCATCCCATCAACAGACACTTTCAGACTGGTTCCTCAATAGAGAGCCTGGATGGACTCTTTAGTGTGTGGCTAGACAGATTAACTTTTCTCTTTTCAGTGAATTTTGTTTATTTCAGTAAGACTCCAAAAGCACAAACCTAAATGTGTTATTTGTGATTTCATCTGTGATGTTCTTCGTTTCATTACATTTCCAATTCCTGCACCAAAAAGAACACATACGTGGGACATATTGAATGGTCAAAATAGAGACTCTTGAGTTCTAATATTATTTTCCATTCTTTTAGTTGCTTATCAGCAGCAACACATATCCCATTCCACAGACTGTTATTTTTATAAACCTCATTTCTAGCTCAAAGAATAGTTTGAACTGTGACTGTTACCCATAAGTAATTTTGAAACATTTGATTCTTTATCTCAGGTATATTAACGCTGTATTGCTGCTGAAATCCATATAGGCAGATTAATATGATCTGTAATCATTGTTGAATAGCTGATTATTTTTTAAAATTTGTGACAGTGTGTTGACATCCCAATTAAACAAAAATTAATGCTCTGCATGATATTGGAGAACAGTATATTGAAAATGGTAGATCAATACTCATTATGCAAGTTTAATGAGGTTTGTCATTTTAACAATCAAGTATCAAAGTAGAAACATAAATCTATATTTTTATGGCTTACTTAAAAGTATTTTTACTTTTAATAATCATCCTCAACTTATTTTTAGTTATCAAGATCAAATTATGCATAAAGCTAGTAAAAGTTGCTTTGAATTCCTAATTGAAAGGATGGTCATAAGTCAGATTAAGAGAGTCGCTCCTAAGAAACCACAGGAAGCTACATCATATCTAAAAAGATAGTTAACGTGATGAAAATTGTGGTGCGCTAATGAGATGGTTCGGATTCCTTAGCTGAAGGTACGGTTGTGTGGAGAAAGAGACACCTAACACCATCCTTCAGCCTTGTTTGGAGATAGCATAAGAGAAACCTCATGGTTAGGGAATCTGGGACACTGGTATCAATGGCAAGATCATGTTGTGTTATTGTTATGTTATGTATAGATGTCCCAGCAACCTGTATCTATATTTATATATACAAGTATTTAATGAGCAATTTCACTTCTTGAAGTTTATCTAATTATGGAATAGCACAGATAGAGAAGAATATATTACAGAAATGCTCATTCAGGAATTTAATATCATAGTGAAATTCTACAAAAAGAATGCCCAGTAAATAAATACTACATTTGCACATAGTGGAGATGTATGTAAGTGGTATGATAGCTTTCAAAGAAAGGCTGGCTTTTTAAAAATATGAGATAGATTTCTATGAGCTGAACAAATGATCTCATGGCATATGGAGTGGGGAATGCAGTTTATAACGGGATTTTATAATTCAATATATGTAAAATCACACATACATACTCATAAGTACCGCACACACGTACACAATCATTCTGGTAGCAAGAAATTTCAATCCTTAGCCAGACTTCTCTCTGGTGAAACGTGAGCTTAGAGATCTGTTTTATTCTCTGTGTACATTTCTGGTAAAATCAAACTCAGTCATGCTAGCAATTTGGCCCTTTGTGCTCTTTCAAATCTGATTTCTCTAGTCTACCTTCTCTCATGTGTCATACATTCCATTCTCTTCACACCTTTCCATCTTCATATTCAGATGATGACATCATTTCTCTGAGAAACCTGGAGTGACCAGAGATGTAACTTCCTTGCTTCTTTATAGGGCTTCTTCCCACACCTGTGCCCTAGAGTCCACGCCTTTGAATCTATTTAGGAACGTCAGTCTAGCAATTCTCCCCTCATTCTCATGCATTATAATTTTTTTCTAGTTTATCCCAAAATGCAACATACAAATATACTGTAATTTTCTTCCAACATGAAAAGTATTCTCTCCCTGAACATTTTTCTCTGAGTATCCCCTCTCCCACTTTATTTATTTACTTTTTTGCCTTGCTTAATGGCAGAATTCCTTGAAGTTATAGTCTATATTTTCTGTCTCCTATGCCTGCCCCCGTTCTCTCTTGAATTCTCTTTAGTTTGGGCTTTTCCTCCATCTCTCCTCCACTAAAACTCTTCTTGCCAAAGACATTGTTGATTAAATTCAAGTTTTTAGTTCACAGTGCTCATTTCACTTGACCTACTAGCAGCGTTTGGCTCAGTTGATCAACCCATCCTCCTTTGAAATGCTTTCTGCATTTGGTTTTGAGAAAACTAAGCTCTCTGATTTTCTCCCTAATGCACTGACCCTCCCTACTAAATACAATTTTAGTGATGTTTTCTCAACTCCCTTGCTTGTTAACACTCCACTGGGAATCTCATTCAGCTTCTTGCCTTTAAACATTATCTGTATGTTAATGATTTCCAAATTGATACCTCTGGAGCAAACCTCTCCCTTGAGCTACAGACTCAATCTATACTTGGCATCTTTACTGGGATGGTTAGAAGGTAGCTCATATAAAATACATCCAAAAGTGAAATCTTCATATCTCCTCAACCAAATTCACTCTTCCAGAGCTTCCCTATCTCAGTAGGCAATGTAATCTTTTTTGTTTTTTGTTTATTTTAGGTTTTCAAGCCAAAAGACCTTGGTTTCTTCCTTGACTCTCCATTTTATTTCTTATCTCATCAGCAGTCAGTTTTGTTAATTTCAAGATAAATCCAGCATCTGACCATTTTTCACACCTTTCCTCACCATTCTGCTATAAGCCTCCATCACCTCTTGTTTTGGTTACTGCAGTGACCTTCTAACTGGTTTCTCTGCTTTCAGCCACCTGCCCTTAGTCCTTTCTCAATGCGGCAGGCAGAGTAGCAATTTACAGGATACAACATGATGTTTTGGTATACACTGTGAGATGAGTACCACAATTAAGCTAATTAATGTATCCCTCATCTCACATAGTTATTTGTGTGTGGGTGATAAGAACATTTATAATCTACTCACCTAGTAAATTTCAAGTATACAAAATAATATTATTAACTTTAGTCACCATGCTCTATATTAGATCTCCAGAATTTATTCATCCTTTGTAACTGAGACTTTCTACCCTTTTACTGACATCTCCCCATTTCTCCCACCCTCAATCTCCTGGCAGCCACCATTCTACTCTGCTTCTATGAGTGTGACTTTTTTTGATTCTGTATATAGGTGAAATCATGCAGTATTTGTCTTTCTGTGTCTGGCTTATTTCACTTAGCATAATGTCCTCCAGGTTCATGCAAGTTGTTGTGGATAGGATTTCTGTTTGTCTTATGGCTGAATAATAGTCCATTATATATATATATGTGTGTGTGTGTGTGTGTGTGTATATGTATGTGTGTTTATCACATTTTCTTTATTCATTCATCTGTCAATGGACACTTAAGCTTTTTGCATATCTTGGCTATTGTGAATAATGCTGGAATGAACATGGATATAGCGATATCTCCTTAAGATCCTTATTTCATTCCCTTTGGATATGTATTCAGAAAAGGAATTACTGAATTACATGTTCTATTTTTAAATTTTCTACGGAACCTCCATACTTTTCTCCGTAATGGCTCTACCACTTTTCATCCCATCCAACAGTGTACAAGGCCTCCCTTTTCTCCACACCCTTGCCATACCCTTACCTCTTGTCTTTCTAATAACAACCAGTCTAAAAGATATGAGGGGGGCCAGCCCAGTGGCGCAGCAATCAACTTCGCACATTCCATTTTGGCAGCCTGTCGTTCACCAGTTCGGATCCTGAGTGTGGGCCTATGCACCGCTTGTCAAACCATGCTGTGGCAGGTGTCCCACATATAAAGTAGAGGAAGATGGGCACAGATGTTAGCTCGGGGCTAATTTTCCTCAAAAAATGAGTGAAAAGTAAATAAAATAAAAGGTAAGACGTGTTATATCATTGTGGTTTTGAATTGCATTTCTCTGATGATCAGTGATGGTGAATATTTTATTATAGACCATTTGTATGTCTTATTTTGATAAATATCTATTCATGTCCTTTGCCCATTTTTGAATCGACTTATTTGTTTTCTTGCTGTTGGATTGTTTGAGTTCCTTATATATTTTGCATATTAACCCCTTATCAGACGTATAGTTTGCAAATATGTTCTCCCATAACGTACGTCGTGTCTTCATTGTCTCTTCACTCCATTTACTGTTTCCTTTGCTGTTCAGAAGCTTTTTAGTTCATGCAACCCCATTTGTCTATTTCTGTTTTTATTGCCTGTGCCTTTGGGGTCATATCCAGAAAATCATTACCCAGACTAATGTCAAGAAACTTTTTCCTTATGTTTTCTTCTCATAGTCTTAAAATTTCAAGTCTTACATGAAGTCCTTAATCCCTTTGAGTTTATTTTTGTATATGCTGTGAGATAAGTCTCAAATTTCATTCTTGAACATGTGCTTATCCAGTTTTCCCAACTCCATTTATTGAAGAGACTGTCCTTACCCCATTGAATGTTCTTGGCACAGTTGTCAAAGATCAATTGACTGTAAATATGTGGATTTATTTCAGGGTTCCCTATTCTGTCCCATTGGTCTGTATGTCTGTTTTTCTGCCAGTATCATGTTGTTTGGAGTACTATAACTTTGTAGTATATTTTGAAACCAGGTAGTGTCATGCCTCCAACTTTATTCTTTTTGCTCAAGATTGCTACGGCTATTTGGAATCTTTTGCAGTTCAACAGTAATTTTAGGTTACTTCCATATCTTGGATGTTGCAAATAATGCTCCAATAAACACGAGAGTACAGATATCTTTTTGAGATAATAGTTTCATTTCCTTTGGATATATACCCAGGAGTGGTATTGCTGAATTATATGCTAGTTCAATTTTTAATCTTTTGAGGAACCACCATACTGTTTTCCATAATGGTTGCACCAATTTATATTCCCACCAATAGTGGGAAACAAGGTTCCCTTTTCTCCACATCCTCATAACCAACAGAGCCATCGTTTGTTATATCTCGTCTTTTCAATGACACATCCTAAGAGGTGTGAGGTGATATCTCATTGTGGTTTTGATTGGCATTTCCTCAATGATTAGCAGTATTGAGCATCTTTCCATATACCTGTTGGCCTTTCATGCCTTCTTAGGAAAAAATGTCTATTCATGTCTTTTGTCCATTTTTTAATTGGATTATTTTGGGGGTTTTGCTATTGAGTTTTGTGAGTTTCATGTATATTTTGGATATTAACCCCTTATCAGATATGCAGTTTGTAAATATTTTCTCCCATTCCATAAATTGCCTTTTCAGTTGTTGATGGTTTTCTTTGCTGAGAGGATTTACTTTTAGATGATTCATTGTCCATGTTTCTATTCTGAATGTTACCGGGTTAAAAATCAAGTTAAGTCACCTGAAGGTGACTTTCACATGTGGACTGAAGTAGTGATACACATTTTACTGTTTCATTTACAAAATAGGTCCTGCCTTCCTCACTGATCTTCCGTGGCCATTTACCATCTGTCAAAGAAGCATATGTAAGTGTGTATCCCCTCTGGCTTCTCAGTTCTTTTCCCTTGGTTGGTTTGCAAGTGTTTGTACCAACCAGCAGCTCTCTCTTTTAATTGTTATAATTATAGGTTTCTTAACTTCTCTCCTCTTCCCTCTCTTCCTTCTGCTGCTGCTGTTGCTGTTCTTTTGTTTTTCAGTTCTAAGCTTGATATTGACTTGTTAACTTCCACAAGAATTCCTTTCATGGTTTTCATTAAAATTTCACTTAATATATTTATAAAATTTGTGAGAATTGATGTCTTTGTGGTATTGAATTTTCCTGTCCAAGAACAGGCGATAACTGCTCCCTTTGTTTACTCTTTCTTAAAGTTGTTTAGTAAAGCTTTATAGCTTTCTGTTTAGATATCTTGCATAACTTTTTGCTAGATTTATGCCCAGATGTTTTCCAGTTTGTTGTTTTAATAGTTGAAACTGGTAACTTCAAATGGTGACTTAAAAAATATAAATGGTTTATTTGCTTTCAAGCAGAATGAACTACTTTGTGACAAGACTGCATTTCTATGCAGAAAATTTTGAGAAGGGAGAAAAATTTAAAAGCATAAATTTAAAGGCTTCAGAGAGCTGTTGGCTATGATAGGATCATTTGCTGACCTGGCACAGGCTAGAGCCTCAGAATCTAGGTTTGAACAAAGCTGAGGTCTTCTATTTTAGGACAGGAATCATTAGAGCTTTTGGCCAAAATCAGAGATGTGAGGATTTTCAAACACAAGGCTAGTTACAGGCTCAATACACTTACTAAATTCAGAAGCTTCCCATGGAAGGCTAAAGAATTCAACCAAACTTCTATGAAACAGATTAAAATCTCCTGCAGTAATGTGGTATTTAGGAATAAAAGACCTACTATGGGGAGGGTTTGAGAACACTGTGAAGAATCAAAATCCTTTTTTCCAGCTTTATTGGGGTATAATTGGCAAATCAAAATTGTGCGTATTTAAGGTGTTCAACTTGATGTTTTGATGTGTGTATACGTTGTGAAATGATGACCACAATCAAGCTAATTAATATTTGCATCACCTAACATAATTACTTTTTTTGTGTGTGTGGTGAGAACATTTAAGATTTACTGTCTTTGTGAGCTTCAAGTATACAAGGCAGTGTTATTAACTATAGTCACTATACTGTATGTTACAGCTCCAGAACATACTCATCCTGCATAGCTGAATGTTCGTACCCTTTGACTAACATCTTGGTGCCTTGACAGTGACAAAGTGCAACAGCATCTTCCCTGAGGGTGTGTCTTTCTCTGGGCTCAGGGAGAGGCTGAGGTCCAGGCAGTTCCTTGGCTGAGGGCCTCTGCTGAGGGAGAAGAAGCCATAGAGCTTTGGAGTGATCATTGAAAAACTGGAGGCTTGAGCAACATCACACATATAGCCAGTCTCTACCTCAGAGCTTTATTAAATGGTAAAGAAGCTTAGAGCAGAGGCTGGAGAGATCTGTAAATCTGAGTGCATTTCCTGCAGCCCCCAGTGGTGAAGAGACAAAGGCCCGTTAGATCTCCATTGAGAATTCTAGAGTCATTTTCTTAGAACAGGGGTGAGACAAAGGTACACTGTTCTTAACACTGCACACCGACCTCAGCCCACCCTAGTCTGTGAGAGGACTAAGGTGTTCAACTCTCTGCTGTCTCTGCATAAAAGAGGAAGGTATCATCTTTTATTAAATATATATGTATGCGTATATTATTTTCCTGACTGTCTTAGCTGAGGCTGCTATAATAAAAAGGCCATAGATTGAGTGGCTTATGAACAACAAAGTTTCTCCCAGTTCTAGAGGCTGGAAGTCCAATATCAAGGGCTGGCAGATTGGGTGTCTGGTTAGGGCCGGCTTCCCGGTTCATAGGTGCCATCTTTTCACTGTGTCCTGACATGGTGGAAGTGAGGAGAAGCTCTCTGGAGTCTCTTTTATAAGGACACTAAGACCACTCATGAGGGCTCTACCATCATGACCTAATCCCCTCCCAGAGGCCCCGCTTCATAAATCCATCACTTTAGGGATTAGGTTTCAACATGCGAATTTTGGGGGGACACAAACATTCACTCTATAGCACCTACATTAAATAAAAAACTCCTTGGAATATGAAATGAGAGAATCATGTGGCCAAAAGCTAAGAGAAAATAGCAGATGAGAGATATAAACCTACAGGAGATGTAGATGTGAAAATTAGCAGACAGGAATTTTAAAATAACTGTGATCTCTGTGTTGCAGAAAATAGACGAAGGTTCCTGGTAGCTGACAATAAAGCGGAATGTCTAGTTCACATCTTTCCATATTTCCTCTAGAAACAATATAGAAGAACAATAGGTAAAAATAAAATAAAACTATACAAGAATTCCAACATCAACATCATTTGAAGGCAGAAAATGCCCGAACTTCTAGACAACTCTATTTTATACAAAAAAGTAATAATAAACCCACCAAATTCCAGCAAGCATTCTCTCATACTTCCACCCCACCCCACCAAGAGAAATCTGTTGGGAAGAGAGAAGGAGCTAGGAATGGACCTAAAGTTTATCTAAAACCACCATCAGAAAGAGCAAGTGCACCCTGAGTCTGAAGATACTAAAATAAGTGCCCAGGTAGATGAGAACATGTTACAGGGAAGGGAGTTGAAAGGACGTCCTGTGAAATGGCAAGCATGGAAGTGAATCATTTCTGGGGGAGAAGCACAAAGGAAAAGGAGAAGCACAAAGGAAAAACAGAAGCATCCTTTGACAGTTGAGTAACGAAGAGCACACACAAACCCTTCCTCCACTTTCAAAGAATAAAAAAAAAAAACCACTAAATGTCTAGACATTGCTATACTGCCAGAAAGAAGGAAAAAAGCTTAAAATGTAAGAATTTGGGGAACTGTCTACCCATAAGCACTTTTGGAGGAATCTTGCTCAAGATGAGCTTCATGCAACCAAGCAATGAATGGAAACATACCAGCAAAAGGACAGATAATGGCCATTTTAGTAAATAAATATCACAACTAAAACAGAAGTGGTGTCAAAGGTAGAAGACTGAGATGCAAGTGCTATATTTGTGGCAAAGTAGTAACAACTCAACTAAAAAATGTAAGAGGGAGAATAGGAACCCAGAGCAGCTCCTTGTTATTTAGTCAATCGTTGGGAGATAAAAGACACCATTTTAAAAAAGGTTGACACACCAGGCATTAAACGATTAAATGAGAGAACGAGCATTAAGGACATTAAAAATGGTGTGAGTACAAATGTAATGACTAGAACAAAAATAGAATCTTTCTAAATATCCCACATCTTTTAAAAATTAAATCAGCTCTAGGATAATTTTCTTATTTGTATTGTTCTATTCTTAGTTTCAATTATATTTGATGCCATTTCTCTGCTATTATTTTCAACTGTTGTATCTCCATATCTCTAATTTCTAGTCATGTGATCCATTTCCTTGAGCAAAAAACCAGGCTTAAAATTTTCCCATATTAAAAGAAATAGAGGAGATCTTTATTTTTTGCAATTGCTCTATTTTCCTTGGTTAGTTTTGAGACTATATTTGCTAGGAAGTACCTGAGGCTATGAGATGAGTTAAAAGGTCTTTGTGAGCCCACAGCATTGTAGCCTTTCAAGAGACACTTCTGTGGTAGGTAGGACCTTAATCTCCAGATTAGACTGTCTCAGTTTCAATCCTGCCACCAGCACTGCAGGATGGTTGATGTTAGGCAATTGTGCTTTGTGATTCTATTTTCTCATCTTAACAAAAGAGACCTACATTATCACAACCACAAAAAAACCCTATATAATCACTATTATTGTTTTTATTATGACATTTATCCCACCGTATTGTTAGAAGAGTTTACTTTTTATATGTATCTTTAGATTAAGTCCTTTGAAGGACATTTCTGTGTCATGTTCGTCTTTGTATTTTCATAAAGGAACAAAGATTCTGGCATATAGAAATATATAAATATTTTTGGAATAAATTATTTTATGATTTGCATTGACCATTCATGGGTGAAATTGTGTCCTTGTATTCATGTATTATGGGAGATCACATATATCTTTTGGTTTTACTTCTTCTCAAAATATTACCTTACCCTATCTACATATTAACAAGATTTATATGTATAAGTGGATGGAGCTCATGATGGTAAATATTGTTTTGAACCTGCTTCATATAACACTAAAAATTATTCTACATTGTCATAATTAGTTAAAAATATAGCATCTTAATTACTGATGCTTTTTAATTTGTCGTATGAAATATCCCTGAGCTATACTTTTAGTAAATGTGTCATTGCTCAAAGTCTTTGTTTTTCAGATTTTATGTTGATATTTCATCTCCAATATGTTGCAAAATGATACCCAAACTGAATAGATGAATGTCAAACTTCTGGTTTTATTTTTAAAAGATCTTTAATGTTTTAAAACTACATTCATAAGTCAATCGATTTTTCTTTATTTTAGTCATATTTTCATGGAACACTTTTTTCTACATTGTGACTGGTGTGTTTTTTATCCACCTCGCTCTGCACACAATAATTTCCTCATCACTTTATGCTTATTTGAACTTTAGAAACACAATTAACATCCATATATTTTTTCTTCACATTCAATTGTTTGTAATTCAGCAATGTAAAACAAGTCCTAATACCCAGACTTTTCTTAAAAATCATATTTCCTGCAAAAATATGACAGGACTTGGATTTAACTAAAAGAAACACTGCTATTAGTAAGATTGAGATAGAAATATTTGATCTAAGACACAACATATACTCTAAGTTGATATTCCTGGGCAACAGAATATAAAAAAATCCTCAGTCATAGGATTCAGAATGTAAACAACCCATGGATATTTAATGAAAACTGTTACTTTAAACACAATAGGAAAAAAAGAGTTACACTAAATTGAGAGATGGTGCAAATCAAAGAGGTTAAGATTTGTGAAGTGAAATACAATTTTTAGAAAATGCAATCAGAAAAATGAAATTTAAATATTTTAAAGGAAATATAACACCATAAAAATGATGAAATAAGTGTTGAAAGATGGAGTTAAATGATCTGATCTTTGCAGTATGCATAAAAAATTTTAGCTTTTATTATCAAAATAGCATTTGTGAAACAGGAGTACTAGAGGATGACATGAAGAAAATGGAGCTGAGTTATTTATCCTATACGGGTGGGAAATAGCAAATAATGTTTCATTCTTGCTGTTCCTAATTAGAGTAATTTATGTTCAACTACATTGTTTAAGGCCTTAAAATTAACCCTCAGGGGTATTTGTACCTATATATTTCAAATCACTAGAGAAAAATAAGAACAAATATAAAATCATGAAACAAAAGAGAAAAGGCAACATACGGAAAGAAAATTTCAACAGGCCTCTTACTGCTTCGCTTTGCAGTTTAGGATTCTCTGATCTAGGCATCACTGTAACAGTTTCAAAAGTCAGAATCAGAGATACAAACTAAGCAAGTAGCCTTTTAGCTGTGGGTGCATCCAATTCTACTATGTGTCAAAAACGTTAGTCTAGGAAGACCACAATGGTAATACAGCTGGGCAAAGCACTAAACTATTGCCAAATTCATAAAATTCATTTTTATTTTTTGTTAAAATATATTTTAGTTGAAATGCACATACAGTAAATGAACCAATAGTAACTAGCATCCAGATCAGGAATTACAACATTGCCAGCATCACTGAAAGTGCCCCTGAGCCCACTGTCAGTCATGTGGCTAGTATACCTACTTGCATCACTATCAATTCTGTTTTTCTGTTTCTGAATTTTATGTAAATGGAAGCACACAGTATGTATTCTTTTGAGTCTGGCTCTTTTTCCCTTAGTATTATGTTTGTGAGATCTATCTATGCTATTGCATGTACCAATCATTTTTTTATTCTCATTGATTTATTGATTTACAGTATTGCATTGCATGAACATATCACAAATACCTAGCATATTTGAGTGTTTCCAGCTTTGGATGATAATTACTAGTCTCTCCCCTTCCCATATACATCACATACACAAATATCTGGTGGTTTTATATGTAAGAGTAGAACGGCTGAGTCATAGTGTGTGTTAATATTAAGCAGGTATTGCTTAGCAGGTTTTCAAAAAATGATTGAGTTAGGTGAAAACGTATGAAATTTGTGATATTTCACCATTTTGGGGCTGTAAAAATGTCATTACATGAGAGTCCAAATTGCTCCACATCTTCAGCCACACTTGATATTTTTGTTCTTTTTAATTTTAATCTTTCTGATGATATGTAATGACATATTGATGTGGGTTTAATTTTTCCCAGTAATTAATGAGCTTGAGGAAGTTTTCATATGTTCACTGGCCAATTCGAGTTCCTCTTTCCAATTTTCATTGTATTTTCCTGTTGTGCTTGGCAAGAATATTGGTCAGCTACAAGCTACTCCATCAAAGCTGGAAGTGGAAGTCTGCAATATTTGGATTTGAAGCATCACTCTAATTGACCCTTATAGTACTTTTCCTACTAAAGAATTTCTTGCCAGTGTTGTTTTATTTTTTCCTTAAAACTTATCAGTTAAGCCTCTTTTCCACATAATGGCCATCCATGGAAGGTCATAACAGATAGTAAAGTAATCAGTGTATAACTGATTTATTCTTTCTTCTGTCATTAAATTTCTATCTCTTAAAAACAAAAACAATATCAAAAAAACAAAATCATTTATTTTTAATGATTTCAAAGAACAGCCGTAACAACACTAGTGGATATAAAGAGGCAAATAAGATATTAAAATAAATTATAAAATTGAACAGCTTAACAATTTGTCACTGCACACCATGCTGCTCAGAACAACTAGATCTCGGAAAACGAGCATAAGGCTAACTGAATCGCTTTGTGACGTTAATCAAATATTTCTAAGAAATCAAATCAAATGATTCAGGTAAGGTCTTTTAGGATATGTTACATATTTTAAAATGTTAGCACTTGAAATGTTGAGGAAATACTGTGAAATATTTGATGGGAAGTTTATATTTATGGGAAAATGTCCTACACCATATTTGAGAGACAGTGTATTCAATTTAGAGGCTATCTGAGGAGGATTATTGGTATTATTATAATACCAAAAGAAATTCATTATACTGTGTGTTCTTCCACAGGGAAATGTATGGCTTGAGACTACAAAACAACATTATTGATAGTATTGCAACATTTAAAATATATTTGTCAAAATAAATTTTTTAGTTTTTGTTATTTTGACAAATATATATATATATTTTGGTGATGAAGATTGGCCCTGAGCGAATACCTATTGCCAATCTTTCTCTTTTTGCTCGAGGAAGATTGTTGCCGACCTAACATCTGTGGCAATCTTCCTCTATTTTGTATGTGGGATGCCGCTGCACTATGGCTTGTTGAGTAGCACATAGGTCCCTTCCCAGGATCCAAACTAGCTAACCTCAGGCCACCGAAGTGGAGAGCATGAAGTTAACCACTACACCACCAGGCTGGCTCTGAAAAATGTAATTTTTATATGTGCATGGTAAAATGTATATGATAAAATGATAAAATTCTGTTTCAGCATTTTTATACATACCTGGGATTTCCTATTTACATGTAGAAAAAAATCAGGGGCGGGCTCCGTTGCCGAGTGGTTAAGTTTGCACGCTCCTCTGCGGCGGCCCAGGGTTCGGATCCTGGATGCGGACATGGCACCGCTTGTCAGGCCGTGTTGAGGCGGCGTCCCACATCCCACAACTGGAAGGACCTGCAGCTAGGATATACAACTATGTACGGGGGGGTTTGGGGAAGATAAACCAGAAAAAAAAAAAGAAGATTGGCAACAGTTGTTAGCTCAGCTGCCAATCTTTAAAAAAAAAGTTAAATTAAAAAAAATCAATTTATGTAATTTTTATCTATCACTAGCATTTAATTTTCTCTACTAGAAATGTATTTACCCATAAAATAAATGCTTTCTTATTATTTTGCTGAACTTGACATCAGTTTTGAATTGATGTCTTCACTTAACTAACCTAATCTTCAGCTGTGATATATTATGATGATTTAATTATGAATCTATGTGATATTTAGAGAAGGAATTAACGAATTATGTTGAAATTGATGCCATGATTTGTTTCCCAAAACACATTAGTATTATATAAATTAGGGAGCAATGGTCACTCTGGAAAAGACAAGAAAGTGGAGATGAGAAGAAAAAGTCCCTCCATCATATATTCTTGACCTGTATTATCTCATTTAATCCTTAAAACAGCATTGTACCAAAAAAAAGTTATATCCATATGCAAATTATAAGTTTCAGAATGGTTAATTTTACGTAACTATAAAGTAGTAGAACCAGAGGAGAAACTTATATCTGTTTGTCTCTTTTCTTGATAGTGAATTGTTTCACAGTAAAATCTTAGAATATTGGTACAGAAAAGGAAGAAAATTATGTTTTTCTTGAAACCCTCAAAACCCTTTACAGTATCTACTTCAATATTAGCAAATAGTAACATAAAAATTTTTAAAGTCAAAAGTACTCAACATAATTAACCCTGGAGTTTACTTCAATGATATCTTTGGCAACCCCTAAAATAAATGGAGAGCGAATGTTGTATCAAAACACACTTGTTTTCTGAGCTAGATTAAAGGATTTTGATTTTAGAATTCTTAAATATTTTGAAAGACCGAACGTCTAGTTTGGGTGAGAACTTAAAACATCTGAATTCTTAAGTCTAAGTTCAGCCAACAGTGTCCGTCTCTTATTGGATACGTTCTTGGAATATTCACCATTATACATTAGAGGTTAGTGCTGGGTTTGAATAAAAAGCAATCAAACGGTAATTCCAAAGAAAAATAAATAAAATTTAGAGTGCTAATCTAGAATCTGATCCTTCCAACTGTAAGTAGATCTTTTGCTAGATAAATACCCTTGGGTAATTTAGTTACTTTTTTGTGCCTCATTTTTCTCATTGTAAAATATGGACCATATGACCCACCTATTAGATTGTTTTGGAATTCCACCAAGTTAATAAATGTAAATCAGTTAGGATTCCTAGACACACAAAAGTTCGCAGTATATGTTATCTATTGTGATGCTCCTGATAAACTTATTTCAATATGCAGCATTTTCTATTGAATGATTCTCCTCAGACTACTTCCACAAAGCATATTCTTCTTCAGTCATCTTCTTTTTGAAGATGAGAAACTGTAACTCACATTATTATACCATTGGCTTTATGTAGTTGTTTTCAATCTTTTAGCTTTTTGTGTTCAAAGAAAAGGAGAGCGGTTCTGCTGAAAGTGAAGGAGGGTCTGAATATAAACGTGCAAATTACCACTTTTCTGAGGGACCGTTACTAAATTCTGGGGCTGTTTGGAGAACAATTTTAAAAGTTATTGTAATAATAAAAGAAAATTTGAAATAAAAATCCTACAATCTTATGGAAATTTTTTTAAGATTAAGTACAAGGTGTCTATAAACTGAAAACTACCGAGGGTAAACTGTCAAATCTTTTGAAGTTTAGAAATTAAAATCACTAGTTGGTGTCATTCAACACATTTTGTGGAAAGGAACAACCCCTCTCAATAGTGAGTTCCAGAGTGAATGCTAAAATGTAACAACTTTATCATCTTATAGTTCCTTGACTAGGAAATGCTTTCTTTCTTGTTGCTATAAAGTGTGTGGCTAAAAATAGTAGATTGCTAACAATGCAGAATAAAACTGGATCTAAGAATTAGGTATTTAAAGTAGGCACCATACTATATGAATTATGATAGTTGAGGTCTTCAAGGACTGTTAGGTCTCAAGAATGTAAAGAAACAATGGAGAAAATACAACAAAAAATATTTAAAAACATATATGAGCTGAAAATCGATAGCAGAAATCCCCAGGTCCCAAAAGACCAGAAGCATGCAGGGCTCACCTGCAGTGGTCTGTGGGAGGACCGGACACATGAGTGCCTTAGCAATGGGGCTTGGTCCTGCTGTCCACGGAAGGATATGGGAAAGGAGGCAGGTCTTAGGCCTATCTAAGGAAGAAGCACGCTCCTGTCTGCTCCTCCTCTCCCCCACCAGCAAACCAGAAATATGCTAACGTCCAGTGCTAGCCCACCTTTAACCCTGGGATTGGGAAAACTCTTCCCATTGACCTCAGAAATGGCAGAAGCTTGCCCGCATGCCATGCCACTCAAAGAGAATTGGAAACCAAACATCATCCCACCCGGAGATATAGATCTGAATTTAAACCTCAGCTCTGGGAGGCACGAATCCACCAACACTGCGTAATTAAGACCAACACTGATTCTGAGTTTATGAATTCCCCAGTTTTCCTTCAGATCAAATGCAAAACTAGAATATGGAGAGATTTCCACAAGCTGGACACAGAATTCCCATGGGGAAAAAAAGAAAAAAAAAACCTTCATAAAGAAAGTCTCACGATACAGAAAATTGCATTCAAACAAGGAAATTAATAAAATAAAACAAAGCATGTATGAGAAACAAGATAATTATCATCCCAAGAATAGGCGACAATAGGGAAGTAGTTTCATATTTGTTAAACAGAAAGAAACCAAAGACTGAAGGCTGAAAAGTTTTACTCTCAAGCAGGACCCTAGCGCCTCTCCAAGACAAGTTTTGAGAGAAGAGGAACAGGGTGAGTTTTTAAAGCCAAAATCTCATGAACCGTCTCTGCCCAGCATTAGTAAACCTAAGTCTCTGAGTGCTGCTGCTTAGGAAAGCACTGGACCCACGTATGCATGGAGGTGGCTTGCTGCAAGAGATCTGGCCATCGTGGGATGGGCGGTCCAGCTGCCTTTACTTTATATCGGATGTACCTGAGTTGGGGTTATGTCACCCACCAGTCAGTGAGCTGAGCGGCCAGGTAAGGTTTATCATAGAACAATGAGATAATATTCATAAAATATTCCCAACAATGTCTAGCACATCATGCTTGAGATATAAGCATCTGTAAAATTAAAAAAATAAATGAGAGACAATAAGGCTCAAAATAGTTTTAAATAAAGAAACAGAAATAATGACAAAACTCAAAAGTACTCAAAACTCAAAATGGGTGTTAGAATTTGCTTAAATTTATAGATTTGAAAAAAATAGACACCAATATAATTGAAAAACCAGTGATTGAATTACAGTAGCTTAGAAAATGGAATTGAAAGTAGTAAACCGGAAGACAGAATTGAAGAACCCGCCTAAAATATGCAACCCTGGGAGGGCTTTTCACATCCATAGATTTATACATTCATCATCTATTCTGGCAAATGGCAACAAAATATCTTGTTATAACAGAGCCTGCAGATTGCAACTATTTTCCGAGAGGGAAAAAATTGTCTCTCAAGAAATGGATGCCTTTTTAAAATTCACACCAAGGTGGGTTGGAAGTGCCCTGACCAGGGATCCTCAAACAGGTAAATTAATATACCCGTGAATACTCCCTGCTCTTCTCCTAGGCAAAGAGCAGACTTACCTGATTAAAAATATTGCCAGGGTTTCTTTTTAAATGACCGCAAGTCACAGAACTCAATAGGAAGATCTAGCAGGAAAAATATAATCAGAAAAGTATAAGATGTGGGTGAAGAGTGTATGATGGATAATAGGCAGAGAGAAACAGAATAAGGGTATGGAAAATAAATAGCAAAACATGAATATAAAAAAAAAGAAATAGACACTATCGCCAAGAATTTTCTTTCAGTCAAATAAAATCATCCTTTTGAAAGTGAGAATAATAAACCAAAAGTATAAAATTTGAGGCCTTCTGTTTTCGGAGGAAGCATTAATGAAAATATTTTTCACCTCGCTTAGCATTGTTTTTCCCTTTTCATAGAAAACCTGACTTAATGTTTTATTTTTAAATATAACTATATCACTGTCAAAGAAAACAAAACTAATGTGCTCCAGCTAAAATAAACAGAAAACAGGAAACAGCAGCCTTACTTTTTAGGAAAATTACACTGTGCCGGATGGCTCATGTGTTAATGAGAATATTAAGATGGTCCATGTTGACTCTGAAAGTCACCGTTTTGGCCAGCTCCCTCAAATGTGATGTGTGCTTGGAGGCTCCAGGGAGTGTATGCATGGGAGGAACAAATGTTATGATCATGGCATTCTTATATACAGGATATAGTATGTGCGTGTTTATAGGCCCATTCTAATGAATTTTACGCAATTTTAAAAATATCCCCATTTACAAAGCTGTTATCCCCACTCGCACCCAGATGCAATGTGCTGGGGATCAGCAAAATATCAATCAAAAGGCCAAAATTAAGTTTTTTCTTGCAACTTATTTAACTTAAATCTCTGATATATATTTTAATTTCTCTATTTCACATTCCTTGGCCACAAATGGGGACATTACTGTGTTGGGTTGCTTAGTGAAACAGTTAGTACAAAATGATGCAACAATGCGTGTCCAATATGAGGAGTTTTATTGATTAATGAAAGGAAGGGGAAATCTATTTGAATGTCATTAAGGAAGTGGTGGAGAATTGTGCAAGGGTAGAAGGTATGTGACTTGATCTAGATGTTAATGTTGAGATTAAGGCTTAAGAAATCACATTTGATAGAATTCAGTTAGGTACATTTTGTGGTCACCACGATTTTCTCATAAAGTTAAGCACCTTCCTCTGCATCTGATAAGACTGCTACTACCCTAGGGAGAATATTTTTCAAATGTCACTAGTGTCATAGACCTGGTTTTAATCGTCTAAATGAGAAAGCAGGATAAATAGAAATTGACGTATTTATTCCCTAAGTACTTATTGTCTGTCTAATAGTTTCCAGGCTCATTGCTGCTGCTGGAGAGGGACAAATACAATGTCCTGTCTTCAAGGGCTCTGTGTGGACCTGAAAACCAAAATGTCCTTTTTCCCTTTTTATTCCCTAAATACGTAAGTCCTTTAAGTTAGGCAGCGGGCACTTTCCACACACACAAGTCAACCTTTCCTTCAATAGTGTTTGCTGCCAAAGTGAGAATCTGTAAAAATTTTCCTTCTTTAGGCTGAATTTTGTTTGATGATAAGATATCAAAAAGCATGTTCTGGAATAGGAAAGCCTTAGTTTCACATTGCAATTGCTTCAATAATGCCAAATTATTTTTCTCTTTCAAAATGTTCCCTTGCAAATGCAATCATTAATCCTATCACTTAAAAGAATGTACAGGATGAATTGAGTGTCACCTGTGACCTCACTTCCTCCGCCCAAACACATCACCCAGAGGTGCACGTGACTAACATTCCCAAATTAAATGTTGTTATGTAAGTGTCAATCATTGCTGGAACTTGGATTTTTTTTAAGTAAAATATTTTATTGAAGTACACAATAATGAGACAAGTGACCTGTGATATACAATGGAGGTTCCTTTAGTTTGGCTCCGACACTCCTTTGAAATATCCCTTTTTATTGTTTAGGTGCTTCATTATTTTCTGATACTACAAGGTACTTCAGGCTCATCTTGAATATGCCCTGTCCCAGCCCTAGAACTAGCCATTTCTTCAAGAAGCCTTTATTTCTTTTATTGGAGAATGGTATTAGCAACCATGGGCCCTGGGTTCACTTGTTACTCATAAGATGTCATTGCTTCCTGAGCCCCTTGAAGAAGAGAGCTAGGTAATGTGCATCTGACTACTAACCCATATACACACAGATATCTATAATTGTTTCCCTGTTTATCCATCTCTATGTTAAGCTAAATTTCAGTTTATGCTAATGTCTTTGACTCTAAGGCAGTTCCATGGGATTCATTCCAGCTTTTTCTTCTTGACTATCTGTAACTTCCCTCTCCCACTATAAGAAAATTTTTTTGTAGGTTCTTTGGGATTTTCTATATAAACATAAATGTCACTGGCAAATAGAAAGCTTTATTTTTTCCTGTATTTTATCTTATATTATTCTCCTGCTTTGTTGCATGTGTTAGGACTTCCAGTAAGATGCTGAATGGGAGTGGTGACAAACTTTGCTTTGTTCCAGATTTTAGGAGGAAAGCATTAATCTTTCACAGTTGATTATGAGAGCTGTAAGTGTTTGACAGGTACTCTTTGTTAGGTTAAGGAGTTTCCCTTCAGTTTCTAGTTGGTTGAGTTTTATAGGGAATGGGTATTGAATTTTCTCCATGCATTTCTTGCATCTATTGATATGATCATAAACTTTCACATATTTAGTCTGTTAATATGTTGAATTACATCGATTTATTTTTGAACATTGAAACATCCTTATATTCATAGGATAAACTCCATTTTCTTGTGATGTATTATCCTTTTTTTATATTGCTGGATTGTATTTCATAATATTTTGTTAAGGACTTTTGCATACACGTTTATGAGATAATGATCTGGAGTTATACTTTCTTTTGAAGTCTTTGAATTGCTTTTTGTGCTGGGATAATACTAGTCATAAAATGAGTTTGAAAGGATTCCTTCTTCTTGTGTATTTTAGCAGAGGTTGCGTAGAATTTGCGTTACTTCTTTAAATGTTTGGTAGAATTCCCAAGTCAAACTATTTGGGTCTGGAATTTTCTTTGTTGGAAGGTTTGTAAGTGCAAATTATATATATATATATATATATATATATATATATATGAAATAGATATTAGAATATTATAGTAGATATATGTATATCTTTATAGATATCTACTATAATAGGTATAGTAGAGATATATATATCTTTAAAAAACTTTTTTTTCTCTGAGAAATTCTTTATTGCTCTTTCACTTCTGAAGCATCAAAGCATCACTTTGCCCCTGGAGACGAAGCCTTTGTTTGTTAAGGGAGAAGAATCTGAGAGGGTTTAATCATGGCTTTTTTTCCTGTTTCCCTGCCAGAGCCACAGGGGAACTTTCTCCAGTTCTCCCTGTGAAAGCCTGGAAGAGTTCTGGAGGAAAAGCCTGTGAAAACATGGGGCCTCTGTATAACTGTCCTCCCATAAGCTTCTCACCCTCACCCTACCACACTGGAGAGGGGCCGGAGAGAAATTCATCAAAATTACTATTTATGTGTTCTTCTGGCTTATGGAATCTCATAGCGTCTGCTCCAAGTAAGCAAACCTCTGGCCCTATATCTCCCTGGATGCACTTGAATTGTTAAGTTATTGATTTAATTTCCTTAATAAATATAAGGGTATTCAAATTATGTTTCATATTGGGTGAGTTGTGGCATTTTGTGTTTGTTGAGGAATTGGTCCTTTTCGTCTAAGTCATCCAATTCATGTGTGTAGAAATGTCTGCAGTATTTCCTTATTATCCTCTTGATGTGTGCAGGGTGTGTAATGATAGCCCTTGTTTCATTCTTAATATTAGTAGTTTGTGTCTTCTTTCTTTTTTCCTTTGCCTTGCTAGTGGTTTGTCTACTTTATTAATCTTTTTAAAGAATTGGCTTTTGGTTTCATTGATTTTTCTCTATTGTTTTCTTATTTTCAATTTGTTGATTTTTGCTTTAATTTTTATTATGTCCTTCATTCTGCTTTGTCTACATGGAGTTCTCTGTTAGGTCACTTCTGTCAAGGTAGTTGATAGTGCTATTCACATCATTCAGTATCCTTACTAATTTTCTCCCTACTTATTCTATCAGTTGTTGAGAGAGGGTTGTTGAAGTCTCCAAATAAAATTGTGGATGTGTCTTTCTCCACTTAAATCCATCAACTTTTTGTCTCATATTTTGAAGCTCTGTTTTAAAGTGTTTACTCATGTGAGATTGTTATGTTTCTTGCAGAATTTACTTTTTTTCTTGTTGTTGAGGATGATTTTCCCTGAGCTAACATCCATTGCCAATCTTTCTCCTTTGCATTTTTATGTGGGCTGCCACCACAGCATGGCTGCTAACAGAAGAGTGGTGTAGGTCTGTGCCCAGGATCTGAACCCAGGCTGATGAAGCCTACCACACCAAACTTAACCAGTAGGCCACTGGGACTAGCACAGAATTGACCATTTTTATTAGCTAATGTACATCCTTATCTCTGATAATTTTCCTTGCTTTGAAATCTACCTTGACTAAAATTAATATGGCCACTCCAGTTTACTTTGGTTAGTTTTGAATGGTTAGTTTTTCTTCATCCATTTACTTCTACCTAAATCTTTATCTATTTAATGTGGGTCTCTTGTACACAGACCATAGATAGGTCTTGCATTTGTATCTAGTCACACTATCTCTTTTAACAGGTTTGTTTAGAACATTTACATTAAAAATGATTATTGAGCGGCCACCCTGTGGCCAAGTGGTGCAAGTTCTGTGCACTCCACTTTGACAGCCCGGGTTCATGGGTTTGGGTCCCAGGTGCAGACCTACTCCACTCATCAGCCGTGCTGCAGAGGCATCCCACATACAAAGTAGAGGAATATTGGCACAGATGTTAGCTCAGAGCTAATCTTCCTCACAAAATAAAGAAAAAAGAAGATTATTGATAAAGTCAGTTTAAAATCTACCATCTTGCTAGCTATTTTCTATTCATTGCATCAGTTTTCCTCTTCTTCTGCCCTCTCTTAAGTGAGTTTTATTGTATGATTCCATGTAATCTCCTCAATTGATTTAGTCTCTATACTTTTTTTTGAAACTTTTAAAATGATTCTTATGAGGTTGCAACATATATTTTTAGTTAATCTGAGAACCTCTTCATACAATTGTATACCAATTCACATGCAGTGAAACGACTTTATGATGGTATATTCCAATCTCTCTCTTCCAGCTTGTCTGCCATGGCTGTAATATATTTCAGTTTATGTATGCTCAGGCTATAATCATGCCGAAGGTCCTTGTGTATCTCCATATTATGGAATAACTGCTTCTCTGCATCATGAGTTCTATCATGGGATCAAAAAAAATGGTCAATTTTGTTTTTCCAGCTTTTCTTCTTCTTGAGAAGAAGGAGCATATTTACAGTGCTCTATATATTCCAGCTGAAACTGGAGCTTAGATCTTATTTTTTATGTCAAATCTAAGGCATCATGCCATTCTGCACATGGGTTTGATTATCACAGATCCTTGTGTCTTCAAATCTCTATTTTGTCTTTTCTTCTGAAATTCAGGTTGTCTATTCTTCATCTCCTTTGCATATCCCAAAGATACCACAGGTCCATTATATTTTAAAATGGAACTCATTGTGTCTTCCATATCTCTTCTTAAAATCTTCCATATCTGGCCGGCCTGGTGCCACAGCAGTTAAGTGCGCACGTTCCGCTTCGGCAGCCTGGGGTTCGCCAGTTCGAATCCTGGGTGCAGACATGGCACTGCTTTGCAGAAGCCATTCTGTGCTAGGCATCCCACACACAAAGTAGAGGAAGATGGACGTGGAGGTTAGCTCAGGGCCAGTCTTCCTCAGCAAAAAGAGGAGGATTGGCAGCAGTTAGCTCAGGGCTAATCTTTCTCAAAAAAACTAAATCTTCCATATCTCAGTTAGTGGTCTTTCCAGATTCCCAACCTGAAATATTCCTAGATTATTTGGTGTATCTGCTATTCCTTATGTAAGTATTCATAACCTACCTGTAAATACTTATTTTTTGACCCACAATCCATATTATTGTTACTCTAGATAAAGAACCTTTTGTTCTCTCTCTCACTTGGATATATTTTAAACTCTTCCATCCTACGGTCTTAAAATATTAAACATTGTTTTCTTCTGAAACGTAAATCTCTTCATGCCACCTGCCCAACAACTCTGAGCTTCTGCTGGTGCTACTTTTCTTGCCTAAAACACCTCAACACTTTTGAAAGTAGAAATTTCATTCCTAATAAGCCCCTGGCTCCAAATCGCTCTACAATTTTCTTCTGATCCTTCTCGTCCAGGAATACTTTGCAAAGCTCTGGGGGTAACATAAGCTGCTCTGGAGTTATCAAGGCACCAGATCCAACTCTCTCCCACAATGATGCTACATGGCTTCTAAAATATCTGTACATAGGTCCTTTTCCTGATGATAAGTTCCTTCAGGTCAAGTAGTGTTTTATGTTTGTCTTTGTATCTCTAGCATTTGAGTTGATTTTTCTTTTCTTTTAACCAAAGTTGGGATGAATAGAAAAAGAGAGAGTTCTAACTCCTCAGTTCCAACACCACCGTTCCAAAGAATACAACAGTATTTCTCACTAGACTCCATGCAAGTGTGGTCACTGGATTTAGTGGTTTTAATTTTGCACTCTTTTAGTTTGAACTTTTTTAATGCTTACATATTCCAACATAGAATGGTATATCTGGGCAAAGGAAATTAAATTTTTCTTGCTTCCACATTTCTCTAGCACAATGGGATGCTGCAGCTCAAACTACTTGAGACAAGAGAAAGTCAGAGGCTGTGCGCGCTTCACCACATGGCTCCGTTCTGACCCATGAAGCTGTGCTTCAGCTCTCCACACTAATTATGTCAAAGTGGGTGGTGGTTGGTATATCCTGACAACTATCTCCTGGGAGCTATGGGGTCAGAGTTTATTCACTGGTAGTTACACAACATAGACATTTAGCAGGCTTTTTAAGAACAGAGGGGCTGTTATTTATTCTTCAAAGATTTCATATTTATTTAATTTTCTTCTCAGCTTCATACTTTGTCATTAAAGAAACTTGAACAACCTGTTTAGACTTTAATATCAGAAATGATTTTGGATTGTTAAATAATTTCCTAACATGGCATGATGCTTTTCAAATGATTTCAATAAAACTCAATTTAAAGAGTAGAAGAAATATCACATCAGAGTCAGGTCCTGGGCAGGCAGCAGCTATGAAATCTTCACTGTCAGTGTGCTTCAGCTGTGACATATCATTTTTCCATCCTGTGCAGCTTTCTTGAGCATGAACTGCCAACACCATGATTCGTCTTGAGAGTATAGCATATCACACCACAGGCATGACAGTAGTCAATCATTTCTCCCGGTTAGTAGGACATCAGTGCCAATGTCTAAATGTAAGAATGTACTACTCTGTCCACTTGCCTCTCTGTTGTTTCTCTTTATTAATGTTCACAATTCAATCTAAGAAAAATTAAAAATGGTGCCATCACTCTAAAGTGGCCGCACTTTATCTGTATATAAACAATAAAGTACTGCTATCTGTCAGGGACAGGAAAAATACAATAAAAAAGGACATGTGTTTAAAGATTGCCTGGAAGGTATTACAAACATCCTATTTTAAAATCAGCTCTGTACATAGTAGTTCTCCACAGTTTTGGAGAAAAAAATAATAATCACACCTGACTTGAGTTCATTTGCTAGATGATACTCTATTATCTAATACTTGAGGAAAAAGAGAATATGATTCAGGCAACCGAGTCACTATTTTAAAATCTCCAGTGCTTTTCATCCCACACCTGTACTGAGATCTTGTATCTTGTGATAGATTCGTTAGGTTCTAGGTTACCATGGCAACAAGTCATTATTTCCAAAAGCAATTTGACACATCTCAAGATTTTGGCCCTTCTGTCTTCCTATATGGTGCTACAAAGAAAAAGTGTTAGTTAACTTGAGAACTATTTCTAGTGGAGGCAGCAAGGGAAAGCTACAATATTTTCTTTTAAGACTGCTAGCCCTAGAGGAAGCTTAATTAAGATTTTTAGGAAAAGTCTATTGGGGCATAAATCATACTGATGACACATTTGTTTTCTAATCTTGCAGGCTTTGTGGGAAAATACGTATATGATTACTTGCATTTTTTCAGTTAAATCTAAATACTGTGAAATGTAAACCATAAACTCACTTAAAGCTTCACCTTCTAATATCTTATTTTTAATGACAAATCATATTACTGGCCTTTTACTATGTGACAAGTCAGTTGTGGAGTTTTACACACATTGCGTCGTCTAATAATCTATCTTTTACATTCAAGGCTTACAAGTAGATAAAAATCAGAACAAATATTATATAAGGGAACAGTTTTGATGATATACTGTTAAGTTCGCTTGGAAATTATCTTCCAGTTACCAACTCACCAAAGATATCCACCATTTTCTTAAGAGTCAGTAAGTGTGGTCATCTGCTAACATATAATCTGGTAGCTAAAGAAATCATGTCACTAATTGACCATGTGTAAGGCATTGTACTAGATACTTTTCCTGTAGTATTAGTTGAATTTCATCCATAACTCTATGATGGTGGTGGTGTCATATCTATTGTATAAATGCGTACATTTAGACTCAGTAAATTAAATAAATTTTCAATCATTAATAAATGAGAGAACTAGAATTTTAATACAGCTCTTCATGATTCAAGTGTTTGTATTCTTGCAGTGGTGACATGTAGCCCATTGATCCCTTCATTTATTTTGACTAATTATGTTGTCACCTCACTTGATCATACACGGATGTAACCCCAAATATGAGTATTTTTCTGATTAGAGAAAAAAACAAGGAAAGGTTAAAGAAAAGTACGGAAAATTCTGAGTGGAATGTTCTAATGGGTTTAGTGCTGGTCACCAGTCATCAGAGCTAACCATACTCTTAAAAAGCAGCCTTTATACAGGGGCAAAGGAGACGATGGAAGAGCAGTTCTGCCATGGAGGGATGTTGTTTCTAGAACAAAACAATTTGGCCCAATAATAATTTATAAAGAATAAGCACAACAGATTGTACAGTGTTATTATACATACTTTTGAAACGTATAGGTGACCTAAGTGATATGTTTTTTAAATTTTCAACATAGGAATTATTATGATATTAAGCCAAGTCAATACATCATTAAGCAGATCTTCTTTGCAATGGAGGTCAAATTATTTCCATGCTAGATTGTAAACTTCATGAGTTCAGTGTTAAGTCAGCATGCATTTTTATATTCTTACATGTGCTTGGCACGTAACAGAGGCTCAATGACCTAGTAAATTGTATGAATTGGCAAGTTTCTTTGGTCCTTATCTAGGTGATAAGCTATATCATAGTAGCAAGAGAAAAGGAATGTAACCGTAATACTTGTGCATACTTATATGCATCCTATCACACGTAAATGATATTCTTGGGCCTTTCTCCCCCACTGTATTGCAAGGTATTTTAGAGATGGGGTGATGTTTATTTCCTACTGGATCATCAAAGGCCGCAAATGGCTTATCACAGAAAGGCTCTAAATAAATATTTATTGAATTAATTGATAAAGAAGTCATTTGCTTTATATTGTCTGAAAAAGAAGGGAATATTTCAAATATGAAAAACTATTGATCACTTCATATCACAATTTTAGTTTAATCAAGTATTTAATACAGTGGCAAACAAGACAAAACTTAACAATAACATGAATCAGATTGACTAATTGAGTTAGAAAATATACCAGTTTATAGTTACTTAATAAGATTTCCTTATCAACCCTTAGGTAAAAGGAATATGGAAAATATGTACTTCATTTAATAAAAATGGAAAAGTAAGACAATGACATGGGAAGCCTATCTAGCAAATAATCAACCTGTGAATGAATACAACTTATTTTTCTTTGCCATTCTCTCTTAAATTTATGATGTTTGAGTTATTTATTGTGACCTTATTCTTCTTTAAACTATATTCTATAGAACAGATATTCCTGATATTGTAGCTTAGCTCATGACAGGACATGCAATTAATATATTCCAGACTATGATAGGTGAATCACGGGTGATATAAATGTCTTTTTAATTTTCATATACTTAGGTAAAGTGTGTATTTTTTACCTCTCCTTATAACTGAAACTTGTATAATGATCTTTTCTCACTGTTTTAATTTTTATTTAAAATAATGTAATTTTGTGAAATTGTTAATGTCATATCTGTCATTGAGATTTTGGTGACTAGTAGTACACCTTAGGTAGTAGTAATGGGTAAATAAGTAGGAAATTAATAAAATGCTCTTAAACGTTGGTGGTATTGCAACCCATAAACTTTCCCATGAATAGCATAGATTTAATTTTCTCTTTCACTGTAGATATATATCTTTATTACAAAGGAAATATTGTACAGAAAAGTCTTTATCAAGGTGGCATAAGTAGCAAAATAGTAATTTACTGGAAAGTAAGAAATTTAACCTGTGAATCTAAAATAAATGGGGGCAGCAAACATAACGGACAGTCGTATGCTTTCAGGCTAGTTAATACCCATTTAAAAATGCATAGATGGGTAGACAAGATGGAAGGAATGACTATGTTCGTGAAGAATAAAAATGTTAATCCAAAATAGTAATCTCCTGTCAGCAGTGGTATCTCATGGATAAACATCAAGAATCTATTGTTTTTGGTCAACCCTCTACATAAAACTCAGATAGATCTGCTGTATGAACATATGTGTCTCCTAAATGTGGATACCTAAAATGAAAGTGGGCAATGGGATACTTAGGGGAATACGGTACTATGGGAATGTAGATAGCTTCCCTGCTAATTTTAAGAGTAAACTATAATTTACTGAAATTAGTAATTTTCACATTCTTTAAAAATGTAGAGTAACTGAATGGAGCGTTTATAAAAGTTGACCAAATGCTCTTCTAGGATGAATCTTTTCATAATTTCTGAAAAGTGCCATGCTATATTAAATACACTTCATTAAAATGATGCAACTTTTAAAAAGGCTACATTTTTCCATCTGTGCATGCTGGAAGCACTCCTTTGAATACTGAATAACAGATGCTATATGCAGTCTATTAGATAAAATCAACTCTTTATTACTATTGCTGTGAAGACATATTTCTATGTCCAAGAGCTCTACAATTAAGATTTTCCATATGTGAAACCAACTGAACAAATGCTTTTATGCATCATCAATTTTCTGTTAAGGTGTCAACAAAATTTACGTTGTAACAATTAGCTTCATAACCACTGCAACCTGGAGCTCTGTATAGTGCAGCATCATGAAATTAAACTTTTGTATGTACACCAAGAATTGATCAACAATGTAAAACAGTAATAATTTGATATACACAAGTGGATATTCACAACTGAGACATTATTTGAAAAAGTATTTTACTCTAATTATGCTTGATATAAACTTTATTTTTAGTTGGATAACAACTTCCCAAAGTTTCTCAAGGAGACTTATTGAGCAGAATTTTGAAATTAGTCTTAACTCAAGCATATCATTATAAGCATTAATCCTTATACTGCAGAGAAGGCCTTAGAGGTTGTAGAGCTGAGGAGGTTGGTTGTCCTTCCCGCAAAAGACCCCAGAATGTTGTGCTTCTAGAACTGTGTGTTTTTAGCCTTCCCCCTCTGCTTGTGTTTGTCACTTTCTTTCTGCAGATGTCAGTATGTGAATGCTTCTAATGTACAGACTTGTTTCAGATGTGATTGTCTCAGAAAAACTCTGAGGGCTATTTGTCCTCTCCTATGGAGAAAAGCTCCCATGGTTTGTGAAAGGATTTCACTGCCAAGAGACACTTACTTCACAATTTTGAGTGGGCAGGGCACTGTTGTATAGATCTGAGATGACAAGAAATACAACCTCCAGATATAAACGGAGGGATATGCAGAGCAACCGCTCGTATTTACTCTGAGTAAGTGAGAATGATAAAAATAAGCTAACATTTATTGAGGCTTACTATTCATTCATTCAACAATTATTTATTCGTTGAGCACCAAACACTTGTCACACACTGTTCCAGGCACTGTAAATTCAGGGGCAAACAAGGCAGATGAAATCTCTATCCTCATGGAATTTACATTCCATTGTGAGATGACGGATGACGAATGCAATCTGGAGAACTGAGTGGAGAAACAAACTTGTTATTAGAATCAATGAAATCTCAATTTAAATTTTGATTCCACTTGTGTTTTCAGTTTGGACAAAATGGTTAACCGTGGAGCTTCAGCCTCTTCATTGATAAATAAGATTTTATGGTCTGATGTAAGAGGTTTATTGAGTTATCTCAAATAATATGGGTTTATTATAAAGAGACAGGTAGGAATTTGGGAGACAGAAATACTAGACATATGGCAGACCTCAGGCAGACTAAACAGTAGTTTCAGAACTGGAACATTTTACTATGTATGAGATAAATTAATTTTCTCCTCTACCAGCCATACATAGATCCGTCATTGTGGCAGATACAAGCAGCTCGTTTGACCAGCTTTTAACTCTTTCTCCTTTGCCAGATCCTATTACAGATAATTGAAAATTTAAAAAGTAATAGCTTCATTATAACTATGAATGCCTGTGACACAGTTCTGGAGTTTACTGGGAAAGCCTTTGCTTTTCTGATTCAAGCAACCTCTCGTTTTATGTATTTCTTCTTGAATGGTGCTATGGTGGGAGAGTTATGAAGACCTGGACTCTGATTTAGATGCTGGTACTCTTGAACGACTAAACCAACATCAGGAACCACCTAACTCCAGGCTTCTCCTTGTGTGAGAAATAAAAACCTCTGTTTGTTTTACTCCTTCTGCATTAGTGTTTCAGTAATTTGCAGCAGCTGTTTCTTCTGCTGTTCTGATCACTCCTACTCTGAATATCTTTTCTCAATATTCCAGAGTGGCTGGTAGGAAAAAATGTGTTTAGATTTTCATGATAATTTGTATAAGCATTTTGATACTGTTATCAATTTTAGGATACTGAAAAAGAAAGAGTCCTTAGAGATCATTCATGGGCTGTAAGAAGCTAGGAGATATTCACTAAGTCTTTTTTGTTATTGGGTGAACTATTTCATCTTATTGAGAAAACAGAGGGATGGTATAATGAAAGTATTTTCATTTTTTAGAATTTCATTTTATTGTCATAAGAACACAACATGAGATCTACCCTCTTAAAAAATTTGTTTATAATACATTATTGTTGACGATAGGTACAGTGTCATACATAGATCTCTAGAGCTTGTTCATTTCTCTGAACAGAAATTTATGCCTATTGATTAGTAACTCCTTACTGCCCCCTCCCCTTGGCCCCTGGCAATCACCATTCCACTCTTTAATTCTACGAATTGTCTATTTTAGATTATTCATATAAGTGCAATCATGCAGAATTTGTCTTTCTGTGACTGGCTCATTTCACTTAGCATAATGTCCTCAAGGTTCATCCATAGGGTCACATATTGCAGAATTTCCGTCTTTTTCAAGAATGAATAGTATTCCATTGTATGTATATACAACACTGTCTTTATCCATTCACTTGTTAAAGGACGTTTGGTATGTTTCCACATCTTGGGTATCATGAATAATATTGCTATGAGTATAGGAGTCCTAATATCTCTTTGAGATTCTGAGTTCAATTCTTTTGGATAAATACCGAGAAGTGGCATTGCTGAATTATTAGGTAGTACTATTTTTTTTTTAAGATTTCACTTTTTTCCTTTTTCTCCCCAAAGCCCCCCAGTACATAGTTGTATGTTCTTCATTGTGGGTCCTTCTAGTTGTGGCATGTGGGACGCTGCCTCAGCGTGGTCTGATGAGCAGTGCCATGTCAGTGCCCAGGATTCGAACCAACGAAACACTGGGCCGCCTGCAGCGGAGCACAGGAACTTAACCACTCGGCCACGGGGCCAGCCCCAGGTGATACTATTCTTAATTTTTCAGGAACTTCCATACTGTTTTCCTTACTGGCTGTATCATTTTGCATTCCCACTAAGTGTGCAAAGCTTCCAGTTTCACCACATGCTTACCAATAGTTGTCTTTTTGATTTTTATAGTAGCCATCCTAACAGGTTTGAACTGATAAGTCATTGTGGTTTTGATTTCCATTTCCTTGATGATTAGTGCTATTAAGCATTTTTTCATATACCTGTTGACCATTTGTATGTCTTCTTTGGTGACGCCTATTTGAGACTTTTGTCCATTTCTTAATTGGATTACTTGGTTTTTTAGTTTTGAATGTAACATATTTTGGAAGTGTTCCCTCCTCTTCCATTTTGTGGAAGAGCTTGAGAAGGATTGGTATTAATTCTTCTTTAATAGTTTGGTAGAATTCACCAGTGAAGTCGTCTTGTCCTGAGCTTTTCTTTGTTAGCAGGTTTTTGATTACTGATTCGGTCTACATACTAGTTATACATCTGCTCAGACTTCCTATTTCTTCATGATTTGGTCTTGGTAAGTTGTATGTTTCTAGGTATTTATCCATTTCTTCTGGGTTATATAGTTTATTGGCATATAATTGTTGCCTGATGATCCTCTTTATTTCTGTGGCATCAGTTGTAATGTTTTTTCATTCATTTCTGATTTTATTATTGGAAACTTCTCGCTTCGTTTTTCTTAGTCTACCTAAAGGTTTGTCAATTTTGTTTATCTTTTCAAAAAACTACTCAGTTTTGTTGATTTTTTTCCTATTCTCTACTTTGTTTATTTCTGTTCTAATCCTTATTACCTTTCTTCTGCTAAACTTTGGGCTTAGTTTGTTCTTTTTTTAGTTGTTTAAGGTATGGATTTTGGTAGTTTGATATCTTTCTTTTTTTAAAAATATGGGTATTTATCACTATGAACTTCTGTCTTACTACAGCATCTGCTGCATCCCATAAATTTTGTATGTTGTTTTTTTCACTGTCTTGAGTGATTTTCTAATTTCCTTTTTGATTTCTTGTTCGACCCAATATTTGTTCAGGAGTGAGTTGTTTAATTTCCACATCTTTGTGCATTTTCCAGTTTTCCTTTTGATATTGGTTTCTAGTTTCATTCTATTGTGGTCAGAAGAGATACTTGGTATGATTTCAATCTTAAGTTTTTAAGACTTGTTTTGTAACCTAAGATGTGATCGGTCTTGGAGAATGATCTGTGTGTGCTTGAAAAGAATGTGCATTCTGCTGTTTTAGGTAGAATTTTCTGTAAATATGTTAGGTTCATTTGATCTATATTGTTTAAAGTCTGCTGTTTCCATATTGATTTTCTATCTGGATGTTCTAGCCCTTATTGAAAATGAGCTATTGAAGTCTCCTACTATTATGTATTGCTGTCTATTTCTTCTTTTAGTTCTATCAATGCTTGCTTTATAGATTTAGGTATTCTGAAGCTTAGTGCATACGTATTTATAGTTGTTATATCTTCCTGTTCAATTGACCCTTTTATCAATTTATAATGTCCATCTTTGTCTCTTGTGAGTTTTTGACTTAAAGTCTATTTTGTTTAAGTATAGCTATCCCTACTCTCTTTTGGTTACCATTATATGAAATATATTTTTCATCCCTTCATTTCGGCCTATATGTTTCCTTCAATCTGGAGTCAGCTTCTTGTAGACAGCATATTCTTGGGTTTTGTTTTGTTATCCATTCAGCCACTCTGTGTCTTTTGACTCGGGAGTTTAATCTATTTACATTTAAATTAATTATCAGCAGAGGAGGATTTACAATTGCCATTTTGCTAGTTTTTTGCTGTTACTCTTTTACCTCTTTTCTCTTTTCATTTCTTGCTGTCATCCTTTGTATTTTGTTGACTTTTTATATAATATGTTGTGGCTCCTTTCTCTTTTGTGTACCATCTAAAAGTATTATTTGTGGTTACCTTGGGGATCAATAAATTATCTTATAATTACAAGTCTATTTTTTCTATAGTCTGCTGATAACAACAAGTGCAACTGCATACAAAAATCTCTAGACTTCAACTTCTCCTCCTCCTCCTTTATGTTGTTCTCACAGTTTACATCTATTCATCTTGTTTGTCTCATAGCATATGTTTTGGTTGTAGTTATTTTTAATACTTTTGTCTTTTAAATTTTATACTAGAATTAGAAGTGGTTTACCCACCACCATTACAGTAATACAATATTCTTTATTTATCTATATATTTACCTTTGTCAACAACTTTTATACTTTTTTCTGCTATCGTGTTGCTGTTTAGCATCCTTTATTTTCAACTCGAAGAACTTCTATTAGCAATTCTTGTAAGGCAGTTCTAGTGGTGATGAACTCACTCAGCTTTTGTTTGTTTGTCAAAATCTTTCTCTCGTTCATTCTTGAAGGATGCTTTTAATGGGTATAATATTCTAAGTTGGCAGGGGCTTTTTTTCAGCCCTTTGAATATATTATTTCACTCCCTTTTGGCCTGTATGATTTCTTTTGAAAAATCCACTGATGGCCTAATGGGGCCTCCCCTGTATGTGACAAGTTGCTTTTCTCTTGCTGTTTTAAAAATTCTCTTTGTCTTTCGATAATTTGATTATAATGTGTCTCAGTGTGGATTTCTTTAGATGCATCTTATTTAGCATTTTTTAGGCGTCAGAGATCTGGAAGTCCATTACCTCTGCCAGATTTGGGAAGTGTTCTGCCATTATTTCTTTGAATAAGCTTTCTGTTGCTCTCTCTCTTTCTTTTCCTTCTGAGACTCCTATAATGTACACGTTATTCCTTTTGATGGTATCCCATAAGTCTCTTAATCTTTCTTCAGTCTTTTTCATTCTTTTTTTCCTTTTAGCTCTTCTGATTGAATTATTGTCGATGACCTATCTTCAAGTTCACTACTCTTATCTTCTGCTTGATCTAGTCAAATGTTGAACCACTCTAGTGAATATATCAGTTCAGTTATTGTAAATTTTGGTTTGTGATTTCTGTTTGGTACTTTTTTATATTTTCTATCTGTGTTGAATTACCACATCGTTCGTGCATTTTTCTCTTAACTTCAACGAGCATCTTCATGATAGTTATTTTGAATTCTCTGTCAGGTAAATGAAATAACTCCATTTCATTAGGGTCAGTTTCTGGAGATTCATCTTATTCCTTTGTTTGGAAGGTCTTTACCTGATTATTCCGTGAAGTCAATGTGTTTGTGTCTGCACATTAGACAGAGCAGGCACCTCTCTCAGTCTTCACAGACTGGCCCTGGACAGGAGAAGATATTTATAAATCAATCTAGTCAGAGACTGTGGGGGCCTCTACACACTCTTTATCTTGTTAGGGAGAAGGAAGAAACTATGGTCTTTGTACACTTTGAACGGAGCCAAGGGTGAGGATCTATGATGTCTACCAGTCCAAACTGCCATCTCTGTCCTCCCTCAAGTGCTTAGACTGTACTGGACTCATCAGAACTCCAAGACTGGCAAGTCAGATACCAGGTCTTTAGGTATCCCTGGAGAATTTGTGGCAATGGATACATGGATCAACTCTTTACCTCCCCAGGGGGAAGGTGAGAGCTTGGATTTTTCATCCAGTTGCTGCATACTGAGCATGGGGAAGGATCTCTGGCATCTACCAGACTGAGCCACTGTTTCTGTTCTCTCCTGCGTGGCTAGACTGTGCCAGACATGTCAGATCTCCAGGACTGGTGAGAAATATGCTCATTCTTTGTCAGATGTTGGGGTACTGGACACACAGATCAAGCCCTTCCCTTCCCTGAGTGAAGCTGAGAGCTACAGAATGTTCCTGAATTGATGGCACGGCACAGGTGGCAGGAACTCTAGTGAGAGAATGTCCCAAATCTCCCTATCAGCTTCAATGAGTCTGGTTTTGTGTTCTCCAAGGATGAAGAAGCTTTTCAAATAGTTTCTGGATTTCTCACACAGGGAATTTGTCTGTTAATTTTTACTGAAGTGTAGTGTTTTGTGGGGTAACTAGAGTCCAGGGTTTCCTACTGTGTCATCTTGCTGATGTCACTTTTATGTGAAAGTATTTTCTTATTCAACTTTAACATGTGTCAAGTGAAAATCTGATGACCTTATGAAATTGGATTTGCTTATTGCAACACATTTCCTGATAGAGCAGCAGTTCTAGCCTTGATCTCCTGATAACTGATCCTGTGCTTTCTCTTCACACCATTACTTCACTGCATGATTTTTGTTAACAAGATGGCTTACTATTTCTATGACTTCAGTGAGTTTTGATCTCTAGTATATTTTCTATCTCTGAAGTATTTCTAATGTGTGATTTAGCATTTACTTCCTGTTTTACAACATCATTATATACCACATGGGTTCAATTCTGGGACTTCCAATGCCATTTATAAATATTATTAGGTATGTAGAAAGTTTTTAACAATAAAAGCATTTTTCATATATATAAATGCATTTAACCAAATGATAGTGCAAATTTACGAAAACCCCACATGTAAATGACCAGACACTGACAGCTTGAAATCTAGCAAGGCTTAGCATCATCTCTGCTAATTGCTGCCATTGCAAATTAATGGAAGCCTTTTAAATCTCTTGACAGTGGTTATGCAACTTTCTACAGATAGGGAGCTCTAGGCAGAACATAACAGATGCAATCATTAATATGCAGCTGCATATGCTTCAAAGCTCTGAGTTTTGCGAGTCTTTCTCTACCTCATTATATGTCTCATTACCAAAACAGAGCAGTGAGTCTTCCACCTAAGAAACTGTTGAATGGTCTAATTTAAACTGGTCTTATCTCATTCTATTAAAACTTGAAGATGTAAAAATTAATCTGTATTCTCTTAGAAAACATTCTTGTTTTGACTAAATATATTTTCAATTATTATTATAAATTCTGGGGTAAAAATTATTTTACATTTTTATTCTTGCTCCAATTGCAGGAGTACTTAAAATTCTCTGGGTTTATATAGAGAAACTGATCTATTATTTCATTTAGCTCATCAGTGTTTCCAGAAAGAGAGTAGTAGGTACATCGTACAGAATTTGTTTTAAACAACCAAAAAAATTAATGCAATGGAATTTTCTAAGGAACTTGCATTTTACTAGCCATTAAAATGTGTGTGTACACACGTGTGTATGATTGTACATGTATGTATACACATGAGTGTATGTGCATGTATGTATGTGTCAGACATACATACACACATGTCAGACACATACATGCATACACACACACAATAACAAAGACTCCCAGGACTAAGCAGATGTGTAATATTAAATTGATATTTTCCCTGTTACATATTTAGCTGAGACCCAGATTCCAAGTACCTGTGAATCTAAACTGAGATGTCAGACCATCTGTAGAGGACTTGCAGAGAGGAAGGCTCTAATGTGCTTACAGTAATGGCAGGGCGTTTTTTAAGACCAACTCCCCAACAAACAACTAAAAGAAAAAGAAAATCTATGAAGACTTTGTGGGATAAGTGAGGTAGCAACAACCTAAGGGACCAATAATTCTGGAGGAAAGAAATCCCCAAAAGGATTCATTTCTGATTTCTTCGAGTTCTTCCACACCCTGTATTCCAATCTGTCCAGGAATCCTTTTGGGTCTTCATTCAAAATGTCACAACCCTTACCACTACTGATTAACACCCTCTGTTGTCACTCTGGTCAGAACCATCATTACCCCTCCCCAAGACTGTTGCAACAGCTTCTTAACTCTTATCCCTGCTCTGAATCTTGTCACTCACTCTCCATTCCAAACTGTTTCAGCATAGCAACCAGAGCAACCCTTCAACAAAATGTCAGTCATGCCACTTTCTGCTTGACACTTTGCAGTGGCTTTTCATTATCTCAATTTTCATTATCTCATTATCTCATATAACATTTGAAATTAATTGAATGAGCCTGCATGATCTGGCTTGGTGTCGTCTCTTACTGTTGTAATTGTTCTATCTTCCTATTGTCATATCTTCCTGTCCATCTTCTCTTCCAGCACCATCGACTTCATTAATCTTACTAATATTCCTTAATTTCCTCAAAAAAATTTCCCTCAAGGCACACTCATGGCTTTTGCATCATTTGTATCCTTTTCTCGAATGCCTTTTCCCCAGGTTGACATATAGCTCATCCCTGCTCCTCCTTCAAGTTTTGGGAAATGTTACCATGTTCATTATGTCTCTTCTCTTAATGTGCTCAATACCTCTTATTCTGCTCTATTTTTATATTGAACTCACTATTTTTAACTTATTATATAATATTCTGATTTATTGTGCTTACCACTTCACTAGAGTGTAAGTTCCATGAAAATAGGGAATTTCTGTTTTGTTCCATAATATCCCCATTCTTGTGAGAGTAAGAGTGAGAGGAATTAGTGGGAATAACACCAACACTTAAGTTATTGATAGATGAAATTGTGTTTGTAAAGGATACTAAAAAGACTGACCAGAGAATATTAAGAGTACAAAGGCAATGCTGCAGGTAAATTAATTAAAGGCTTATAACTCTTTATGGATTTACCAAAAGGAAGTTTTGGGAAATGTTAATGAGAATTATGTCAGTGGAGATTAGGGGATTAACATTAAATGGCAATGTATTGGTAGGTTGTTTTTATTTATTTATTATTTATTTATTTATTTGTTTCAGGAAGATTAGCCCTGAGCTAACTACTGCCAGTCCTCCTCTTTTTGCTGAGGAAGACTGGCCCTGAGCTAACATCCATGCCCATCTTCCTCTGCTTTATATGTGGGACGCCTACCACAGCATGGCTTTTGCCAAGCGGTGCTATGCCTGCACCCGGGATCCGAACTGGCAAACCCCGGGCCGCTGAGAAGCAGAATGTGCAAACTTAACCGCTCCACCACCAGGCTGGTCCCGGTAGGTTGTTTTTAAATTTTAATTTAAGGGAGACTGAAACATCTTTAAATCTTGACTGAAAGAGTAAGGAGGAAGCAAGAGAGGGATAGGAAGAGAGAGAGAGAGAGAATAAAAACATAAAAACACAAGAGACAGGGAATTGCTAAGGGTGTAAGATGAGATCTCAGATCCTGGTAGGTGGGATCAGGAGCAAGGGCAAGACAAATTGAGAAACACTCTTTCATTATCATAAGAAGGAAGGAAGAATACATGGATACAGATGCTGGAAAGCTATGAAGGAAGTTGAGAGATCGTTTCTGTTTTCTCCAAATAGCATAAAGCAGGGTAATATTTTTAGAATGAGAGGTGAATTAATGGGATTAGATCTTTTGGAAGAACAGAAAAAGTTTAAGTAGACAATGAGAAAAAAATATAGTTGCAATATATGAAATGTACACACTCTGCCAGACCTTGACCTAAGAATGTACGCAGTCTGTGTCAAATAGCTAAATAGCTCCTGTAACAACCTGATGAGTAGGTATTATTATTCCATTTTCATGTGAAACTTAGGATAAGTAATTAATCCTATGTCATACAGTTACTAAGCAGTCTTAACAGAGAGACACATTCCAGAGTTTTTAACCACTCAACTAAGAGCCTCCACAATGGAAGAAATAACTGGTTTCGGAAACGGAGGAGAAATTATAGGGATGTGTTTGAGGACACAGTTGAAATTGGAATTCCCATTTCTTGTTTGCTCCATTCAGCAAAGTTGTGTGATTTTCTTTAACGATACTCAGAATCCTGGTTGCAGGCGTGTCGGCTGACATTTGAACAGTTCAGTGTTGCAGTAGGTTTGAGTTTGTTTTTTGGCGTGAAGGAAAGAAAAGTTTTTGTTGATAAAGAGGTTGCAATGACATAAATAGAGTGGTGGTTGTTGAGGACTAAAAGCTTAAGCAGAATCTCAGTCTCTTTCCCTCCCCAGCCTCTAACACTCAGTTTCTGCCATTTTGCAGAACACTGGACGACAAGGTCTTGGTGGGCAAGCCAGGCCTTCTCAGGCCCCAGGGAGCCTCTCTGTCTTCCTAGCCAGTTGTGTAGGCAACATCTTGGTAGGAAAGAATGATTGGCATGATTGGATTTACATATATTTGAGTCCTGTAAACATATATAAGTAAAATGGTCGAAACTCTTGTCTGGCTTCTTAATAATTATTAGTGGCATAGTTTATTTATCCTACTTAGGCAGATAATTTTAAGAAGTCAAAATCTACTAATGGAATGTGATGTTCAATAAATTTTTAACTTAGGTTCACTAAACAGAGTGGTAAATTTTTAAATAATTTTATAAAAGTAACCATATCAAAATGTAAACTTATAAATTCTCATATACACCTGTTTAAGAACCAATACCAAAGTCTACCATAAGTTTTTGGAAGCCTAAATTGTATTCTCACTGAGATTGTGGAACATCTCACTTGGGCAGAGGAAAGACCTATAGTGTCTCTAATAGGCAAAATAAAAATGAGCTTCTAATCTATCTATCTAAGCTCTTACGTGAGCGTTTATGTGATGACTCGGAAGGCTGCAACAAGTAACCAAGGCAATATGATTTTAGCCTGAATGGATATTGACATATGATCTAGCCAAGTGTGAGTCTTCATTATAAGAGGACCTTAGATTACCAGCATGGGTCTGGTTCATAATGAGTAGACTCCCGATTAACTAAGTAAGAGAAGAGTTGGATACTTTCACCATTATTGTAAAACTAAATGTTAGAGAAAAAATTTAAGTAAAGGGATTTTGGAATCATTGTACACACTTTCTGAACGAAACACCAGGGTTCATTTTATGGAAGTTCCTATGTGCTTTCAATAACAATAGGTCAAAATCTTTGAAATTGGGCGTCTCCTAGAATTTCTGGTACCCACAGTGATCTTAGGAACAATTGGAGCTAAACTTTTCTTCCTGAAAAGAACTGATTTTGTGTTAGAGAGGAATTGTTGCCCTGATTTTAGGACTGAAAAATATATATCTAATTGATCAGCTGGTGGAACTAATTATTCAGGGTTATTAAAAAATTCCAACTACTCATAGAGTCTTTATGAGAATACAAAGACTGTAATCACAGATGCTAGGGTGAAACCAGGAGGGAGTTGTTCCTTCCTTTTGTCAAAAGGCAAATTCTCATGCTTCCATTCTGTCCTAGCGTCTGCCAGAACAACTGGCCATATGAAGTCCGAGCTCTACAAAGGAACCGGTACTCTGCCTACATACCTATGATCTCCAAAGAGAGTTACCTCGGAATATACATCCTTTCAATCTTATGTAGCCACACACATGGGACTCAATAATACAATCTAAATAAAAACTACAGAAAAAATGACAGGCAAAGTCATAATCAACTAAAATAAGAAAGCAAGCAATTGGAAAAATGTATGTGTAATGCATATGACAAATAAAGCCTAAATAATAATAATAATAATCTTAAAAATACTCTCACAAATTAATGAGAAAAACACAAATGAATCAATAAGAAATTGGGTAAATTACATGAACAGGAAAGTCACTAAAGTTTAAGTCCAACTACGAAAAAATATATGAAAGATATCAACCTTAGTAGCTATAATTATACACTTATGTAAAATTAGATATTAAAAATAATGAGGGGTAACACTGATTAATTGGAATATTTACAAAATTTTTTTTACATTGTTAGGTTAAAGATTAATTATTACAGCTTTATTTAAATGCAATATGGGGGTATCTCTTTAAATAAAAAAAAATCTTAATCAGCAATTCCACTTCTAAGAATCTGTCCCATATACACAGGAACACCATTAGAGAAAGATACAAGTGTAAATATTTTATTGTAGCCCAATGAAAAACTTAAAACTAAATTAAGGGGTCCCTAAAGCTAGCTGGGTACACAAACTATGGAGTATATATTCAAGAGAATGTTATGACGAAAATAAAATGAATAAATTAAAACTGTAATTGTTGTTTTGGAAGGATTTCTGTTATGTACTATTAATTGAGAAAAGCAGGATTCACAACTGTGAACATAGTAGGATTTTAACTTTATGACATGACAAAAAGTGTATCTGTGTGTGTATATGTCTGAACACACAGTTGCATAAGCTGGAAGAAAGTCATGGGACACTATACACATGGTTGACATTGGTTATCTGGGGTAATGATGATGGAGGGAAGAGAAAAGAAAGGTAGCAGGTGCGTAAAATAAAATAAATATATTTTTTATTCCGAAAAAAGTACATATGATCTCATTTAAATAAAATTATATGTTAAAAGGCATTTGTTTAGATTTTCTTCTGAGTGTTAACCCTGCTTCGTGAATTATACTTTCATGAGATGGAGACTGTCCCTGCTTATCTTTACTGCCGCATTCTGGATTTCTGTCCCTGCCCTCTTCAAACACACACACTTCCTCAAGAACACAAAGCATAAAAAAAGTGAAATATATTTTCAATTCATGGTAGGACAGATGATTTTCTAAAGCAAAGTTTAATTTATAGACATGAATCTCTGCCTTCAGCATGAATATCCACATTTCTCTTTCCCATATCAGTTATATCTTTGTATTCACAGCATAGTAAATGCTATTTCAGGAGATCTTTGCTTTTTTACTAGCAAGGCTTTTAAATGGTGTTAAGAAAGTAAAATTAAGCAATGAAATAGAATCTAAGAAACTCCTTTACAAGTTGCTTGTTATTTTAATAAGCATTTTACTGTTGCTGTTTTCAACTTCTAATACAAAGATGTTTTTACAAATCTCGTTGTTTTAAAAAAGACATCACATTACATTTTTATGGAAGAAACACTAGTAGCCTAGGTCCTTTATAAGAACATTTGATTTTATTCCAAAACAGGTGGGATATTCCCAGGGGTATAAAAATGGATATGAATCTTTGAACTTCAATTTTTCCATCTAGATAACTGGAACAATCATAATTCAGATCCGAGAGTATCGTAGAGACATAGGGGTGTGTCTTCTTCTATGGAAAGCTTTAGAGGTTGTCTCTCAAGCGATGAAATGGGATAAAATTCATCCCATCAGTAAATTTATCACGTTAGAGTCTAGCCCATCTAGAGCAGATTTTGATCCTGGAGTATGGTCTTATTAGCCATGCCAAACACACAGATATATAAAGCCAATGTATCAATGAGTTTATTTAAGATGAAAAATAAAAGTCTTTTAAAGTAGTGTACTTGAGTTCACGTTTGTGCTAATCCTTGTCTATCTCTATGTTACAGAGGAAATTAAAAACGAGCTATTAATTTAATTAAAACAATGATGGGACTGTAGTACTTAAAGTTCATATGACAAATTCTCTCCTTGTGTGCAGACATATTATTAAATAATATTTCTGCAGAAGTAAAAATACATTATAGAATTCAAATAATGAGAATGATTTCTTGACAGATTCTTAATAAGAGGAATTTAGAGAAATTAACTGTGTATTGGGTTTAATATTTTGTGACTACTCAGCTCCCATTATATTCTTCTCAATACCGTGCTGCCACTGATGCCAACTCTAGCTGAACTCTCTGTAGTGGGTAGAATTTTTCCCTTGGAAAGATATGACCAAGTCCTAATCCTGGTACCTGAGAATGTGACATTTTTTGGAAACAGAGTCTTTGGACCTTTTGGACCTTTTGGAGATTTAATTAAGTTAAAATGAGGTCATCCTGCATTAAGCTGGGTGGTAATCCAACGACTGGTATCCTTATAAGAAGACCTTGTGGAGTCCCAGAGATACAAACAAACAGGAAGAAGACCTCGTGGCGATGGAGGAAGAACTTGGAATGATGCATTTATAAGCATGGGAACACCAGGGTTGCCAACAACCACCAGAAGCTGGAAGAGGCTCCCTTACAGCCTCTGGAGGGCGGCAGCCCTGCCAGCACCTTAACTTGAGACCTCTTGTATCTGGAACTGTGAGGGAGTACATTTCTGTTGTTTTCAACACCCAGCTTGTGGTAAGATGTTTCAGCAACCCTAGGAAACTATCACCTTCTCCTTGGCTTTTATGACAAAAACTGAACTCTGATATAGTTCTGGTATTGCTCTTTTATAATGCAAATTAATCAATTTATTCTGGTCATAGGCTTGTATAAGATAAATTTTCATAATGTAGACCCTGTATCATTTCTCCAAACAGCTCTATAGTCTATACACTTAGAAAATTAACATTGGAGAAATGTACTTTCTAAGTATGATACCCTAGAACCACATTTCTCAATCTATGTTATGGGATATTTGGAAAATTTTTGTTTAGAATTCTATATTCAAGAATTGAATTTTTCACTAGATGATAAAAACTTCATTTGTCTGAAAATTCTTTTGCGTTATTTAAATCTGTCTTATTTGAAACTCTAATGAGTAATAACAAATATCATAAGGAAGTATTTTTCTGGATGCTTGGAATAGATGGGTTGTCAACCCAGATAAGGTCCAAACTCAGATAAAGTCTCCACTTTAATAGGGAGAAATGGACAGTAAAGAAGTAAACAAGAAAAATTCAGATGACAGCAAGTGCAAATAAGCAGTTGAAAAGGATGATTGGGTATATGAAAAAAGAGACCAACTGGAGGGGAATGAGAGACTGGTTGATGAGAGAATTGAGATTGGATGGTCAGGGAAGTCCTCATAAGGAGGTGACTCTGGAGCCGAGACCTTGATAAGGCAGGTGTACTTTGAGCTGAAGAGATGATGGATCCTAAAATCTTAAGGCAGGACCAAATTTACAAGTTATTATATATTAAGAAAAAAAAAGCCAGTGCATCTTTACTAGGGTACATAGCACAAGAAGAAGGCTAGTAATGAACCTGGAGAGGTGGAGCTGGGAGAAATCATGGAGGGCATTATGTAGGTAAAGTGACAACTTTAGATTTTATTAAAGTTTGATGGGATGGTATTGAAATGTTCTAATGAAAACATGGGGCTTGACCTGACTCACACTTTTAGAAGGTCACTTTGGGAGTTGTTTTGAAAATGTGTGGTCCATGTACATGGGTAGCAACAGGTAGATGGGTTACGAGGGTATGTCTGTTGGCCAAATGGCTTGGAATAAGGTGGTGCCTGTGGATGCAGAGATGAGAAGATTTCTGTGACATTTTTCTGGAGGTTGTGTCTTTATGTTTTGATAGTGGAATTGGGTTGGGATGGGATGCTTGAGGGAACAAACTGAGGAAGATTACAGATACTTTAGTTCAAGCAAGAGGATGGATGATAGTGTCATTTACCAATATATGGAAGTGTTTCTAGAAACTACAGCCTTAAAAGGTGTTTGTTTATGAAACTTCCTTAGAATATAGACATTTATGTCAAGAAAAGCCCCTGTGGTGAAACGTGAGATCAATTTGGGAAAGGTACATTGGTATTTTCAGAGCCAACCACACCAAAAAATTATCGATGCTTATTTGTTCATATTTGGACGACCAGTGAAATACTCCCTCACGTATATGAAAATATGATTAAAAAGAAATAATATGGATGCGATACGATAAAGCTATAAAATAGTAACTCCAGTGGAAAAATAAAATATCTCACTAAAGGCCAAATAAGCGTGCTTGGCTAAACTAACAGACTAAAAGCTGCTGGCAGGTGTCCCGAGGCAATTCAGGAGATGAAATAAGAATTATTCTTGGAGAAAAATCTTCCTAAGAGGAGGGTTATAGGACAGACATCCTGGTCAGAGCTTAAAGGTCATTTACTTGACAAATTCAGCAAATATTTATGGAGATCAGTGAAACACAAGCGTAGATCCCTTAGGCTCCAGCCTCAGGCCTAAGACTTGCTCATTTTCCATCTGAGAGGAGAAAGAGAGGCTTTCTTAACAAGTCCAGGCTCCCTTCCTTCGCCAGCCTGCCCTCTGCACAGCTCCTTGGTCACTGGGCTCTTTTCCCATTTCTGGAAAGCACCTGCCTCCATAAGCTGGTCGTGATATACCATATAAAAAGGGTGATGTCCATGTTCAGAAAGGTGTCTCTGGTTGGCTGGTACAGAATCATAAATCATCACTCTTTCAATTACAATTTGGTGACATTAAACCCTCCCCTTTATATGATCGAATACTAGATTTTTTGTTCTCTTCATTAGACCTTCAAATGGGAATGGGTCTTTCTCTACAGCGAAAGTTATAAACTGACGACATATCAACAGTGAAGAGAGGCTTGGCAGGAATCATATCTTCCTTACCTGGCATCATTCCTGAGAGCTCTAAAACTGACTCACAGTTATAGGAAACACAGTCATAGTCTCAATAAACATTCATTGCATCCCTTTTGCTTGCCTGGCATTGGGTAAACCAGCATGAATGAGACATTCTGATAAGCTTATTGATTAGTTGGAGACAGATGATGGAAAAGAAAAGACAAGTAGGAGAAATTAAAGATGGGTCCTTACCTCAAGATGGGTAAGTAAAATCCTTTAGGATGTGATTAATGTTGTAGGTGCACAGAGAAGGAAGGCCCAAGCCAGCTTTCAGTTGGTGGTGTTGCTTAAATTGAGGGCTGAATGTGTTAACTTGAAAAACAGAGGAGGAAGCGTATTCTGTGTAGAAGAATGAAAAAGCAGGTAAAAACATGGAGGCATGAAAGAACATGAAACTGTCAGGAGAATGCAAACAAAAATCTTGACTTTTTAAAAATTCTAAACATTAATGCATCTCAAAAAAAATTCTCAATTTTTAAAAAATGCTTCAGAATATATTCTTTCTTCGTTTATTCCTAATATTTAATATTAAACCAAGCTAAATTTCAAAGTTGTAGATTTACACACAAAAGTGTATATTGTTTTTCTGATACTTTATTGGGAAAAATATTTAAAATACAGTTTTTGACATGACATGGTAAAAATGGAAAATGAAAGATAATGAGTGCATAATTCAATACATTAAAATTGGTTAATCAACTAGGAAAAATTATTTTTTAACAAACTCAAAAGAATTCCATATGTATTAACATTTTAATTATTAAAAAATTACATGAAGGAAGTACACATTAGGAGAAAATGTGATAAACCGTATAACATTGCAGCAGATTATTACTTTGCTAATTTCCTACTTACAGACCACTAGAAACATATCTGTAGTTGAACAAGTTAGGTTTATTGTGTTTTTCAACATGGGAGAACTCATATCTTGGAGTCCATGTGGTGTCTTAGTAATAGGGTGTTGGAAAGGACTTCTTGAAGATTCAGTCTTATTTGCTGATTTTAGGGGAGAGTTAAAGAAGTGTGGTTTTGCTCTAAATTGGATGCTGTCTGGAAGCAAGGGTAATTCTATGATTACGTATCTTAATAAATCTTATCTACGAGGAGTAAACTAAACTATGGTGAAAGCCATAATTGGTAAAGAAGCAGCAAACGTTCATATTAACCAGGTTGGGGATGCTTGATCATATTTGTGACTTGAGCAAAGCTTATCTCTTTTCTGTGTTAAGTATTGTTGTGGAGTGGTCTTGTATTTATTTTGATCCATCTTGGTCACTAACTGGCGTTGTCTGATACTGAAGTTCCGTGAAATTGCTCATTTCCAACACAAAATTCCAAGGCCTAGCTGATAGTAACAGACAAGGTGGTGGATATCAGGGGGGCTTTCTTCTTTCTCACTTTCAACTTGTGATCCTACTAGCAGGTACTAACATGGAGAAGAGAGGTAAATATTACAACCTAAATATTTCTAATCTCTTCACAGAAGAATGTATAGACAAAGTTTAAATGCTCATGTTAAAATAGATTTTTGTAATTTTTAGGGCAGACAGAATGTTAATATCCTTAATAAGTAAAGTACTTTTGCAAATCAAAATAGATAGATTCTTAAAGAATAAAAAAGAGATAGGAAATTCAACATGCAGTTGATTTAGAAGAAATTTGAAAAGCCACTAAGTAGATATTTTTGATAAGTGAATCTCATTATTAAGTAAAGAAATATAAACTAAAAGAGTAGTGATATACTATATTTTATCTAAAATTTGGGTAAAGACTGATAATAACCATTTAACAAGGGTTATAGGCATTTCTTCCTATAACTGATAATTGCCGTATAAAGTGTAATGACCTTAAGAAGTACTTTCCTTTTGATCCAGAAGACCAGTTTCTAGGAATTTATTAAGAGTAAATAACTCACTAATATTAAAAACCATAAGCAAAAAAGAGTCATAGTCATAAAATTTTTTACCTTTGATTATAAAAATTTTCGAATGTGCAACATTAGAATGCTATAATGAACTCTTACCACCTCACACAGCTGCATTAAATATCAATATTTTAAAAATTTTATATATGCGTATCTATCTTTGTTATTCTGTAGTATTTTGAAACAAGTCCCAGGATGCACATCATTGAACCAATAGACATTTCAGTGTGTGTCTCTAAGCTGTAAGTTCTTTAAAAAATAAAATAAACACCGTACCACTATAACACCCGACAAAATTCTAAAATTTCTCATGTCTTTAAATATTTAATAGCCAGTTCATACTCAAATTTATCCTAATTTTCAAAGTGGCCCCTCTCCTCATGAGAATCCAAACAAAGTCCTCATGCTGTATTTGGTCATTATACTGTTTAAGTTTCTTTCTTAAGAGCATTCGTATAACATCATTTCCTTTTCTTTTTTTTAATGCCAATGATTTTTTTGAAGAATGCGGTTATTTATCCTATAGAATGTCTTTCACTCTGAGTTTGGCCAGTAGCTTCTTTATGATGAACTTAAATCTTTCCTTTATCTCTTGTATTTCCTGCAAATTTCAAAAGCTATAGAGGCTTGATTAGATTTGTGATTCAACTTTTAGAATACTTCATAGGTAGTGCTGCGAAATTTCTATTTCATGAAATACAAAATGTCTGGTCATATCACCTTTAATGACGCTTACATTGATTAGTGTTTCAAGGTGGTATTAGGCATCAATTCCTTAACAATATGTAGCATAATAATTTAACTTTATTTGATTATTTTCTAGATCCATATGTCATTCAAGTATTATATTTAATATTTTAAATGGAAAACAACCTAAATTTGACAGTAGAATATTGAATAAATAAATTAATTGGTGTCCCATATTGGAGCACTATAAAACTACTACAATTATATATATAATATATGAAAATATTCAACATTTTTTGATAAACATTTTAAAAGTCATAAAAGCCTTTAGTATAATCCAATTTCTTGGAAAATATTGCTTTATATAGGTATGTATAAATCTATAATATGAATTTTTATTCTGAAGTTTCTTCTGCAATATAATAATAGTTATTTCCTCATGATTATCTCATTAATTTCCTATTTAGTATACAATCAAGTATCACTTGTACTAAAGGGTAAATAAAAACGAAATGCTCTTTTCTTTGAATTGGTACAGTGTGATAAGTCCACTGTAAAATATTGCTTTTCATATCATCATAATAGCATGGTGTATCCTCTTTCATTCCAGTGTTTTCTGAAGTGAGGATAATTTTCCTGAATTTAACATATAATTTAAATATACAATGAAAATAAAGTGAATTTATGTAAAATTATATTTTCTTAATGTCTATCCATGAAAATTTGTTGAGCATTTCTCAGATGTCAGATTTCATTCTCCATGATCGGATCTGACACTGTGATTATGCATCACTGTTTTGATTTCTGTGAGTCACCAGATGGAGGGTATACCAGTCAAAAGTACCTTCCTTAATCCTGACTGGAGTATCTTCTCTAAGTCTATATCCCATTCCTGAGTTTGATGTTGTAACTCAGAAGATCCAGGATCTCAAAATTGTGTCTCTTACATTCTCTCTTGACTCCTAAGGAAAGGTCAGGCCTTGAGACCTTAGCTTCCAGAACAGGAACCCCAAGGAACATAGCCATATACTGACCATCACAGGCCTGTTTACAAGTAGACCTAGCTTGTTTTAATTAATACTCCACTTCCAGTTCTGACGATGGAAATATTGAGGAGGAACATTGATCACTAAGCCCATTTTTGAAGCTAGTGAAAGTCTAATTTAGCCTATGAGAGTGGGACTAAAACTGATTCTATCACAATCCTCTGTGAAGAGTTATTATTAAAAACTCTACCCCATTACCAGTGCCTTGATATCCCAACCTTGAGTTCTGTAGCACTCCTAGTCCTCCAGATAATTTATTTTTGTTGAATTACTTGCACTTGAGAAAAAGCTCTTGATATTCAATGTTGGTCAAATGTCAAATGCCACAGGAGCTAGACATCTATTCACTGAATGATATTGGAAAGGAAATGTCATTTACACAGTGAAATTAAATGAGTTCCAAATAAATAATGTCACATGTTGTTATGATACCTGAGTCTTGCAAAGTATTTATTTTTCAGTTCATTATCACCCACTAGAAGTTAATTATTTTAATTTAGAGTTTACAAAATGCATAATAATATTCCATGAATTCCTCTAGTAGAAGATAGAAATAACAAGTGTCTGAATAAGAATTGGAGTAATTGCTCTTTGTTAGAAACTGCTGAATATTGCATGAAACGTACTTGTGGCTAAGTATGATGCCATTTGATGAGCGTCTAGGTCTCATTTAAATTTCTTAATGACTCAAGAAATAAAATTGAATATTAATCTTGAGAAATAGATCTCCTTTAGAATAAGAGTGTGTAACAAATAATTTAATTGCAAATTTGGTATAATATTCGTGTCTAGGAATATCAAATGAAGAAAACTCTTGCTCTGTTCAGTATAGAAAAAATCGGCAATTGCTATCCTGGATTAAAGAAAACTCAAATCTTTTTTACTTATTTGCTTTATGTCTAAACCCTATTAATGTATTAAACCCAATATTTTAAAAAAGACATAGAGCAGAAGAGTTGATATTATGAAATGATCAACAAAACAATTGTCTTCTTAGATTAAAATTGAGGCAAATCTTGTTACTTTTGTGAGGAGAAATGACAACTTTGAGGTTCCTGAAATCTCTTCCTTGTTTAAAAGCAAAATACTGTGCCCTCAAAGAGCTTGGAGATATAGACAGAGTCAACCTCCCGGTTCTCACTCTGGGATAGGTTCATTCAATCTGAACAGAATCTTCTTTGGTATTGGAAGCAAAGAAAATAGTTTCTCACAGAGACAAAGTCATTGTCTCACTGTGACTGTCAGGCGATCAAAGTAAATGTTTTTAACCATGATGTTTCTCAAATAACTCATCATGCCCTGATTTCATGCTACTTAGAAAACGGATCAGAGGGCATACTTTTATAATCTGTTTAATAGTTCTCTATCCACAAATTAATAAGCTAATTGGTATTTTTATTTTCCTCTCATAGTCTTTGTGAATTTGGTCACTGCATCTATGTCCACAAGATCACCCTGACCCTTGTGTCAATTAGCCATCAGATATCTGAGTCTACAATGCGATCATCCAGTCTCTGGATGCGGTAACTCGACTGTAGTGGGAACTGTTCGGGCAGCCAGTTTCCTAGATCCGAGCTTTCCAGCTGAGGAAGGGGGATGGGTTGCAACTTGTGGTGAGAAGTTGATCCCTAAGCCCTTAGAAGCAACTGGGGCAGCCTGGGCTTTGGCTTGTGAGCTGCCTCTTCTGTATCCTCCAGGGTGTTGTATATATTATCTCTTTCTATTTAAGCCAAGACATGTAAAAGTTGTTTGGCAAAACCCTTTCCAAAAAATCATATACTTACACATCATCACACTATAATTGTTCAGTGATGTAGCACTATTCATTTTTTAAATTTTATATGTATTATTTTGCAAGTACAAATATGTATGGACAATACTAGTAACCAACACTAATGTAATTTCACCCAGTTTAAGGAATGAAACATTACAATTACAATTGAAACCCTTTTTCTACACTTCTTCATCTCAATCCACTCCTAAATGTATCCTTATAACTAAACACTATCCTATATTTGTTGTATTTCGTTCCTGTGTCTGCTTTTAAACTGTCGTAAAATATAGATGCATTTATAACCATCTAATATTGTTTTGTATGTTTAAAAACTTTATACAAATGGCATTAAATCATTCAGGACCTAACTTTTATTTTACTCAAGACTATGGTCTTGATATTTACTCACATAGACAATACCAGCTTTGCTTGATTTATTTCACTTGTATAACATTGCATATAAAATTTACTCATTATCGGGGCTGGCCCTGTGGCCGAGTGGTTAAGTTTGCGCGCTCCGCTGCAGGCGGCCCAGTGTTTCGTTGGTTCGAATCCTGGGCACGGACATGGCACTGCTCATCAAACCACGCTGAGGCAGCGTCCCACAAGCCACAACTAGGACCCACAACAAAGAATATACAACTATGTACCGGGGGGCTTTGGGGAGAAAAAGGAAAAATAAAATCTTTAAAAAAAAAAAAATTTACTCATTATCTGGTCTATGGTCATTTTACCGATTATCAATGTTTTCTTATTATAAACTATGGTGCAGCAAATACTTTTGCATATATGTATAGTTTTTGTATATATCTCCATATACATGGAAAATCGGGTCTTAGGGCATATTCACCTCCAAACTTACTGGATGTAGCCAAACGCCTGTTTAGAGTGACTAGAGCAATAAGCTCTTCCAGCAGGGCTGGAATGAGCGCATTTCCTTACATCCTGTCAGTACTAGTCATTATCAGGTCTTTAAATGTTTGCTAATGAAGAGGGTGGGAAATGTAATCTTGTTACAAGTTGTTTTCCCTGATTACTATGAGGTAGCACACATATTCATATTGCTAATGAGCATCAACGTTTCCTCTTTGGGATTGCCTATTAGTTTTTTTTTTTTTCTTTTCTTTTTAAAATTATTTTGGGAGGACGTCTTCTTTTATAGATTTTTGGACATCGTAAAAAAAAAAAAGTGTTTTGGACTTTTTGCTCAAAAAGTGTTCTGGATGAATTCTTAGCCAGTCAAATATGCTATAAATATCTTTTTGAAATCCGAGACTTGCCTTTTCTTTATGTTTATAGTCTTTTTTGTCAAGTGGAAGATAGGACTTTATATCTTTTTGTGGGTGTATTTTGCTAACGAAATCCATCCTTACACTGATATTTCTCTAAATGATTAAGCATTTTGCGTTCCCATAATGGGCTGTGACTTTCTTCTCTTCCATGGTACTCTTTTTCTCTCCAGAGCCCTCATGCTCCTCCTTAATTACACAGCAGTAGCCCACATCTTACTTTCATGGGTACCCAGGTCATGCGATCCCTTCTCCACATTTGATTGTTCCTTCTATTCTGAAACCCATCTTCCCAGATTATGATAGAAATGAAACCCTTCAGTTCCTCGTCTCCCTTGCAGCTAGAATGTACATGTGCTGTCTAGGTGTCTCCAGTCACACATCTAGGGAGAATTCAATTCAGACACGATTCCTGGGGAGGCTGACAGATGAGGCAGAGTCATCTGGTGTCCGCATCAGTGACCTCAGTGACTGTGCCTCATTAGAACAGCTTCGTGGCTTGCTTTTGGGTCAGAATGGCAAACTCTCTCATCCTAAGGGACAATGACAGCAGTCATCCCTTATCAGACCGACTCTGTACTTAGGAAGTGGTTCCTGGACACTTAGCCCTGAGCCTCTTTTTCTCAAGACACCAGTCATTCTGGGAGCTTACCAATATCCATAGATACATATCTTTCTCCTTAAGCTAATGTAAATTATGTTTTGTTTAACTATGAGCACTAACCAATAAACAGCTTGCTAATAAGACTTTCTGCTTGTTTGACAGAATACCACAGACCTTGTTCTTTGAAATAGTCTTGACTTTTCCTGACGACTTGCTCTCTCATATACATGTTATAATCTTCTTGTCAAGTTCTTACAAAAAGTCTACTGGAATATTTATTGGATTTTTATTGAACTAATGGAATAAGGAGCAAAAACTGGACTTCTTTCTGATCTTGAGTCTTCACATCCAACAACTGGTGAAACTATTAATTTATTTAGACCTTGGTTAATATCTTTTAATAATATCTTAAGCTTTTTTCCACGTAGAATTTTTGAAAGTTTTGTTCAATTCATTTATATGTGATCTTGATCACATTAAGGATAATGCAATTATTTTAACTTCCTACTTTTCTAAGTTATTTTTGTTTTCTTTTTTTTCTTTCCCCTAAAGCCCTGCAGTACATAGTTATGTATTCTAGTTGTAGGTCCTTCTGGTTGTGCTATGTGGGACTCCACCTCAGCATGGCCAGACAAGCAGTGCCATGTCCGTGCCCAGGATCTGAACTGCTGAAACCCCGGGCCACGGAAGGGGAGCAGGTAAACTTAACCACGAGGCCCTGGGGGTGGGCCCAGAGATTTTATTTTTATCACAAGTAAGTATTACATTTTTTTCAATACATGTTAGAGACCTATTGGCATATCATATAGTTTTTTCTTTAATCTCTTATTTTGGTGAGTGATATTAATAGATTTTCTGATATTAAAATTATATTCTTAATATGAGCCATGAGTTCATAATATAATATTTTTATAAATTGTTGTTAATTATTTCTTTAGAGTATTCTGTATGTAAGTTCATCAGTGAAATCAATCCTTAACTTATTTATTTTTTCCTATCAATATATTTTTCTCATTTTGATGTCATGGTTATATTTGCATTATATAAGAGTAAGAAGAGGGGCTGGCTCAGTGGCGCAGCGGTGAAGTTCGCATGTTCTGCTGCTCTGCAGACCGGGGTTCACCGGTTTGGATCCCAGGTGCGGACATGGCACCGCTTGGCAAAAGCCATGTTGTGGTAGGCATCCCACATATAAAGCAGAGGAAAAGGGCATGGATCTTAGCTCAGGGCCAGTCTTCCTCAGCAAAAAGAGGAGGATAGGCAGTAGTTAGCTCAGGGCTAATCTTCCTCAAAACAAAATAAATAAAAAATTCAAAAAAAAGAGTAAGAAGAGTTCCATTTTTCTAATCCCTGGTGCAGTTTTTGAAAGATTTGGGGTAACCTATTCTTGCAAAACCATCTGGGTCCCTCTCTGTCTCTTCTCTCTCTCTCTTATGAAGGCTATATAATTCAATTGTAATTATAGAACTATTCAGGTTCTTTATTTATACTTGATTGTGTATAGGCATATATTTGACATATTTTTTTCTAGGAAATTATCCTGATTGTCTAACTTTTCAAATGCATTGACCCAAAGAAGTTTTAATTTTCTCTAATTTTTTCTTATATCTGCTAAAACTGTGGTTGTCCTCTACATCTCTGTTTCTTCTTTACTTCTTTAAAAGTCTTGTCTGAGGTTTGCCAATTTTATTATTTTTTTCCTAAATAACCAAAGAAACAGGATTTTTAATACTCGCTACTTTATCTTCTTTTGTAATTTCTGTCCAGGCTTATCTTTACCAATTTTTCCCCTCCATGTTTTTCTCTTAATTTTATAAAACTTCTCATGTTAAATATTTAGGCACTAATATTCAGCATTTTTTTGAATAAATTGTTCTACAAATAGTTAAGACTCAAAGATTCCCTAAAAATACCACTTTAATTTTATCTGAAGTTTTGATAGTTTTTTTTTAATATTTTCCAGTTCCAAATTATTTTATAATTCCATTAATATTTCTTCTTTCATGGAAGAGAGAATTAAACAGATATTTAGAAATGTGTTTGTGTGTGTCCAAGGGCTTATGTGTGTCTTAATTTCCAAGCATATCTTTAAATCTTTGTTCATCATATTGATTAGTTACTTTTATTTAAGTAAACATTTTATTGAAGTGTAATGTGGAAAATTGCTCAGATCATAAGGCTGTAGCTTATTATTTACTTAAAGTGAACCTATCTATGTGTCTGGTGCTCAGATCAAGAAAGAAATCATGATCAGATCCTGGTCTCAGAAAACATCCTCCTGTCCCCTCAAAGTCATTCCCCGTCATGTAAGCATAGTCACTATCCTGACTTCTGTCTGCTTTTGAATTTGATATAAATAGAATAATATACTATGTGTGTTATATACTTTTCCATATTTTAATCTCTTTTCTTGAATATGTAAATCACAGTTATTTTAAAGTTCATATCTAACATCTTTGTGAATTGTCCATGTGTTTCTTATGTTTTTTTTTTGGTGAGGAAGGTTGTTGCTGAGCTAACATCTTTGCCAGTCTTCCTCCACTTTGTATGTGGGGTGCAGCCACAGCATGGCTTGACAAGTAGTGTGTAGGTCCATGCCCATGATCCTAACCCACTAACCCAGGCTGCCAAAGCGGAACGCGTGAACTTAACCTTTACGCCACTGGGCTGGCTCCTTTCCTTTTGATTTTGATCATATGGTATTGTCTCTACCCAAGCCTAATAATTTTTGATTGAGTACATGTCAGCTTGAATTAAATAAAAACACACACAGCTTTACCAGGTCCTGATGACTTTATCTTTGACCAGAGAAAATTTACCCATTTCTCTGCTTGCTGATAATATGGGGCCGATTACCTAAACCCATGAGGGACTAAGCAAATTTGAAGCTAGTTAAGCTTTTTTTTCTTACCTCTGGTTTTGCTGCCTCACAGCGTAACCCTATTTTGGACTTTAAACTTAGTTACTGGTGTGCTTTTCTTTTTTGAGCATTTCTCTGCATCCCTGAGAATTTCTGCATAGCATTTCTGTATCCTGCTCTTTGTAGCTTCAGACTATGACAAATGTCTTGAGGCAGAGCTAGTGGTATTTCAGAGCCAGTTGTCTATTATGCCTAACTCAAAGGAATTTTATCCTCTCATGACTTCAGTCTTGTCTCTCCTGCTCCAAGAAATAGTCAAAAGGACTGCTGGTGTCATGTCACCCAGCGCTGGTTCTTCCCTAAACAAAGTTGAGATTCTTGGAATCTTGTACTTTGCCCACACTTGATAAATATATTCCAGGGAAGAGGTAAGCATAGAGCATCAGCTCACCTCTCCATGGTTCTCTGCTCTCCAGAATCTTGGACCTTCTGGGCTGTCCGCCCCCTGTCTGATACCTACAATAGATTTTTCCCATGTTTTCCAGTTGTTTTTGGTGAAGAAACTAGTCAGATATAAGCTACTCCATCCTTCTCCAAATCAGAAATGTTCTTGTAACTGAAAATTGATCAGAAAATATGTTCCACATTGTCCTGAATTTTTCATGTTTTTATAGACCTTTCCTTACCGCTACTTAGATTATTATAGTTTTCTTTTATTTTTTTCTCTTTGTCTAAAATGTGTGTATTTTCTAGCTCTTAGGTACAATGTTCTATAAATATTAACTAGAGGACCATTTACTCTTTTTAATATATCATTTTTTCAGAAAGGTGAAGTTTTTGTCCTCTAACATTGAAGAGTTTTGTCACTCTTCCAGTTTTTCTTCAGACTATGGTGTGTTAGTTTATAGTTGTCGTATCTTCTTTGTGAGCTAAATGATTTTGTGGGATAGTGATTCTTTGTCCTTAAGAATGATTTCCCTTTATTCCTACATTATCTGATTTTGGCAAAGCTAAACCAACTGCTTTTTTGGTTTCATGTTTTTCCCATACTTTCATGTCAGAATTTCTGATTCCTTATGATTTAGGCATATCTTTTATTAACAGTATGTATTAAGACTATGTTTTTGCCACTTTTCTTTGTAAGTGAGCACACACATCAGAGGTCAGGCTTAGAGAAGGTAAGGGAGTACCCCTCAGCATGGTCAGGATAGGCTCCTCAGTAGAAGCAGCATTTGGAATAGAAAGAAAACAGTTGGTGCTTTTTAGGAGCAAAGTTCAGCTCTGACCCTTGCCGCATCCTAGCCAGGTGACCTTGACCAAGTCCCTTTTCCTTTCCAGGCCTCATTTTCTTCTCTGTAAAATGAAAGCAACAATATCCACCTCACATTAATGGAAAACTGATAAAGATGTAATATGTATTTATAAAGAAGATAATAAGAGAATTATTACACAATAACATCATGAAAATTATTGATTCTTTTGGTTAGACCTAGGATTTAACAAACTATTTTACAGCCAAACTGCAAATCATTTTCAGAGTATAAGCTTTTCCTCCAGTATTCATGAGAATGCTAAAACAATATAGGAATCACCAGTTGTTTGGAGAGGCATGATCTTTTACAAAAATTGTTAGAGAATTCTTAGGATGAGTGGCTTGCTAAATAGCAAAACATTTTCTTGAGAATATTTTTGTATATTTTGAGACAATCACATATATTAAATGACTCTTCTCCCATCTGTCCATTTTCAGCCAATTACATTGGCAAAGCTTCTTGGGAAAAAAAAGTACCATTCATATGACTCCCACTTTAACCAAGAAAAGAATTAAAATTTAAACACATCATGCTAAATGTATATTCCCTTTGTGATGCCTTAATCAGTTGGTCATTATCTCAATGAGGAACTTTTTTCTTTGATATTTTGTCATTAATTTTTCTCCAGATTGTTAACGGTATATGGATATATATCAATATATTAAAATGATATGTAGATATATTATAGGCAGATGTATAAATATATTGATTCATAGAAAAACATAGATAGATACCTATTCTTCTTGACTTTTAGCTGAGTAATATGGTACTTGGAAGATGTCTAGAAAAACTGACCAAATAGAAAAATTTAATCTGTATAGCTTCAAATGATGGCTAAAATGCTTATTTTTAGTTCATTGGAGTATTCATTTTATTGATAAGCCTATTTAGATCCACTTGGTTAGCTGTAACAGAAAAGTAATCTTAAAATACATCAAGCGTGGTCTTTAAATACGATAAGATACAAAGACCTATAAATAAATTGGAAAGTAATATTAATGCTGAGCATAGCACTCTGAATAAGAAATGTTAAGTGTTCAGTTCAACCTTTATAAATGCTTTGCTACAGTGCTTCTAATATATACCTATAATCATGATAATACAGAGGAATTTCCAATTAAATTATGTTGGTTTTATTAGGAAATGAATTGATTCTGAATTCATTAATTTATAAACATTGAAATGTAATAAGAATGAGGTCTTCACTAAATTGCACAGTCAATAATAATAACTGATGGGCATTTTGCATTTAAACAACTAGGTGATGCTTTTTAAATGGTGAGAGAAGTGGGCTCAGTGGAGCAATTACTTAGATACTAACCTTTTTTATAACAAAGTGGTATGAGAAAATAGGCCATAATTCAATGTTCAAATGCATTTTAAAAGTTTTCTAACTACAGACACTTTTAAAATTGCAGCTATCCTGCAGCATAATATCTAATTTTACAGAGTTGCTAAAGATAAATGATTTTTCCTGATCAAATTATATGAGGATGAATAATTTTATACCGTATAATTGGTGAGCTGGATAATTCAATAAGTCCATTTGCCATGGTTGACTTCTTCTCACAAGTACAATTTCTGTAATGAGGAAGGCAGTTTTGTCAAGACAGCTGCTAAATAGCAACTGCATTAAAAAATTAATCAGTAAATTAATTAAACATTCTCTGGACGTAAAGCATGTTACATCCTGGAAAATGTAAGTAGTTTGACAACATTTGTAATGTTTTCGTCAAAGGATTGTAGGAAACAATACAAATATGACACCTTTTTTTTTTTTTACGAATATAAGCTGCTTTACAATGAAAACATCTTATTGAAAAGTTCTCTTATTTTCAGCAAATAAAAATTTTTTGATTGTTATCAAAAGTATCCAAATGCTAAAATCATGTTTTCAATAAAAGTTACTGTAAATTAAGCTATCAAGAATATTTTGTCCAAACACCCTAGTCTCCATTTCCCATTTTACTATCTCCCTTTTCACAGATTCAACTAAGTTTTTCCAGAAGTGTCCCCAAGTAATGCACTTATCATAGCAACTATTTTATCTACTTGCAAATGTAATTATATATGTACTCAGATATTATATTTATGTTTGTTAGATCATTACAGACATAGATTCATACTTGCACATCATCCACACATATTACATATTTGTCCTCTATCTCTGGTAAAATCGAGCTGGACTGAGTACCCTACATTTTACTGCCTTAATTTTAAATGGATATTCCTTAGGGCTATCCTTCATAGTTCAGTGATCTGCATGTTTTATAAATGTCTGTAGGCTATTCTTATTAATTTTTAGGATCTTTTTGTTTCTAAATGTATTGAATCACTTAATATTCTAAGTTTGGAGATGGAAGGGCAATGGCTAGCTCTCAGCCTTTTGGTTAAATAAGTTTTATTCATTGGAGCATTTTTTTTTCCATGCCCACTCCATGCTATGCATGTGTGAAAATTTTAGTCCATCAAGATAACTAGAAATGCTCTAACTCAAATTACCCTGTTGGGTAGATTAAAATACATTCAGCTGGTTTTCACCCTTGCCTGACCCACACAGGAGGGGTGTTATATCCTGCTCTGTTGAGGTTGGGTTTGGCCATGAGACTTGCTTTAGCCAATAGGATGTTAGTAGACATAATGCAAGCAGAGATTTAAAATTTACTTGCATGTTGTGGCTAGCTCTTTTGTGATTCTGCCGTGCAAGGAAAAGATTTCCTCTCAAGTACCCTGGGCACTACAATAAACACAGGAGTAGAACTGAGTGCACTTGCAGTTAGAGACCAAGTTTAGCTGGATGTTCGACTTGAAGCAGAACTGCCCAGCATGGCCCAGCCTAGCTCAGCCAATCTCCAGCCCACCTACAGATGCAAGAGCTAGAATAAGCAGTTATTTGGTTCTATGCCCTTGAATATTGTGGGGGTTTGTTACAAAGTGGTTGAAGGAAATACTTTACTGATACATCCTGGCTCTGGTCCCACCTGATTACAAAGTAAATTCAATCTCCTGATCTCCTCCCATATGTGCTATTAGTATTTCTGTGGAGACTTCAAAAGCATTTCATGCCTTTCTGCCAAGTGCTAATCTCTGACACCCTGTGTAACATCTAGGTTGCTCTCCTCCCCAGAGAATCAGGTCCTAAGAACCCTCTGGGATCTTGGGTCCAATCTCTGAATCATCTTTTCCTTTTCATGAGAGGTAACACATATTTGCAGCTGAGCAGTTTTGTCAGCCTGCTTCCTGACAGTGGAACTTCAGGATTCCAAAAGCCTCCTCTTATTTGCCTGTGTGTCCCTTTCAGTCCAAGATGGCAGTGCCTTTGCCAAAACTATTTTCTCAAGAATACTGTGGATTTCACCCCACTAGACATAAGCTACACTCCAAAATCTCTTTGAGGTATCTCTTCTCCTGCTGGTTTGGTAGAGAAGGTCTTAAATACCTTTGAATATCCCCAGAGTCTAGCAGTTTTTGGCACATGATATATTCTCAGTAAGTGTTTGGGAAATAAATGAAGAAGCATAGCATTGTAAAGTATATTAACTATATGGGCTGTGTGCTTTCAATGTTCTTGGAATTTTAGATAATATAGTTCAGGTTTTAATTTATAAAAATATTATAGCCAATTAGAACATTAATTCTTGTTCAAATGACCAATGAAAATTAAATATTAAAGATGCTTTATTCATTTTGGAATTCCTAGAACTCAGCGCCACACGTTTTATACAGTACAGGCTCAGAAGTTATTAATACCTTCAAGACATAGTGCAGTAATTCAGATGGAGGAGTGGCCCAGCCCAATGCTGCATATGGAATGAAATAAAACATCCTCTGTAAAACCTTATTTTGGGCACTGGAGCCAGATGGTCTGGGTTCAAATTCAATTCCACGAATCGCTTATTTTATTACTTAGGTGAGACTATTAACTTTGTGCCTCCATGTTTTTCCTTTTTAGAATGAGGATGACAATAGTTTCCATTTCATGTTTTTTAGGGGAGGGTGATCAAATGAATTAATCTATGAAAACTGCTTAGAATCATTCTCAGCATAGCATAAGTACTATTTAATGGTTAGTGGTTACTGAGAGCACTGCCAGTTCCAAGTAAGGAAGGAAATACTGCCTACTTAGCATTTAGCTGCTACACACAAACAAATTTTCTCATCAAGATAAATTCAACTCTCCTTGTTCTAACTCTATCTCTACTAATCAGAGGCAAGTAAAGCCCTAATTCATTAAGGAAAAATTATAGTAAATCTAAGGGTTTTTTTTGTTTTTTTACCTTTAAGCTTAAACGGAAGGGTTTATAGGAGCCATACAATTTCTTAGAACGACAGTCTTCAAAATGGCAATACAGGAAGTCTTTAATCTATAAATTAATTGTAGAGCCTCCACTTCCACGTGCACTGCTCCCTAAAATCTGCCAAGAATATGCCTGAGGCCTCCTAATTTTCTTTCACCTTCTTTCTCAATCAACTCAATTTGTCCTACTTTATAACAGAAAAGTACAGCCCTTTCCCATTCTGAAGCCTAGAACTGTGGATTGTCCTGGAGGGTAACATTCTCCAGAAACCAACAAAAGACAATATGAGAATGCTTTGCTCTTAGGCATGTCTTGAAAGCAAAACAAGTTTTGAGGGCATTATTTCTTGAAAGTAAAACAAGAAACTTTATAGGGGATAGCACTTCTCTCTTCAGGTAAAAAATCGTGGAAAGGTTCAAGTCTCCCTCTTTCTAAATATATCTATCTATTCTATCCTATCCATCTGTCTTTCTTCTATCTATTTGTATACATATCTAAGAATTAGATATTAAAATTGGTGATAGGCTGAATAATGGCCCCTGAAGATGCGCACGTCCTAATTCCCAAGCCAATGAAGATGTTAAATTACGCGCAGGGAGGAATTATGGTTGTAGATGGAAGTAAGGCTGCTAACCACCTGTCCTTCAAATAAGGAATTATCCTGGATTATCTGGGCTCAGTCTAATCACAGTAATTCTTTAAAAAGGAAAGCAGAAGAGAAGGCCTGATTCAGAGAGAGATCTGAAGATATAATGCTGCTGGCTTTGAAAATGGTGGAAGGGGCAATCGGCCAAGAATGTGGGAAAACTCTAGAAGCTGGAGAAAGTAAGGAAATTGATGTTACTTTAGGGTGCCCAGAAGAAGCTAAGCCCTGCTGACGCCTTGATTTCAGCCCCATGAGAACTACTTTGGCATTTTGATTACCAGAACTGTGAGATAATACACTTGTGGTATTTTAAGCCATTAAATATGTAATAATTTGTCAGAGCAGCAATAAGAAACTGATACAACATACCTATTGAAAATGAAAATAATGACACTTTTTGTGCTTAATTGCCAATCAAGTAAATAAAATAAAGTGACAATGAGAAAATATTTTTCTAAAAATAATGCCCTTCATATAATACATAAGATGCCCAACGCTGTCTCCCCTCGCACAAGTGGGCATCATCGGCACTTTCATGCATCTAAGCCAGGAAGGTAGTCACATTTTGGGAGAGCCATTTGTTAATGTCCATTCTCTTCAATTCAGCAATTTCATTTTCCTGGATTTATTCTTATACAAATATGTAGCAATAAGGACATCTACCTAACATTATTTGAACTAAAGATAAAAGAATCTGAACATCAAGAGTGGAATAAATATATTGTATTATTTTTTAGTTCTAGAAATATGTTCAAGTCATATGTATTTATAACATGAAAACAAGTTTGATAAATTATATGTTTTATGTTCCAAAAACAAAATTTAATATTTTGTAAGAAGAAATCCCAACTGACTGTTCTATTTTGTGTGTGTGTGTGTATGGATGAATATGTCTGTAGGGTTTCTTTCCTTCTTCTGTGCCTTCCTTTTGTTTCTTTCTTTGATCTCTGCGTTTCTGTACGTGTGCACGCATAGCGGGAGAAGGGAGGGAGATGCATTTTCTTTTTATGATTATTTGATTTTCCATAATGCCTTTATTCCCTTTGTAGTACAAAAAAAGGCATTATGGTAAGGCATTTGTCACTGGAGCATTGTGCCTCGTGGAAGTGTCCAGGAAAAGTGCATAAGAACAGAAGAGAATGGAGGTTGCCATCCTTGGCAACATCATCTTTGTAAAGGATGGCACAGTAAAAGATATCTCCCCAGAAATCTGCAACAGAGGCACTGACATCAAGAGAAAAGACCCTGAGATCAGATTGCACTGTGAATTAGGGAACTAGGACTTCCAGGAAAAACAAACTGGAGAGCAATGCCAAAAGATTTAGAGAACACCAGCATCATAGAACCTGAAAATACACTTGAGCATGTTCAGTGAGGAAAACTGGTAGCAGGGATGTAAAAAAACAGTCTATACAGAGGATAGGTCTGTGTGAAAACTGCCTAGTGGAAGAAGCAGTAAATGAACAGTATCTCCCACGGCCCCCCAACCCCTGTCCACCTCCATCCTCCCGCAATCATTTCCCCCCTTCAGCAGAAGTCACCACTCCTGGAATCCCTGCCTTCTACCTTTATATAAATGCAATCACATATTAGTTTTCCCTTTTTCGGTTCTTCTTTTGCTTTATATAACGTTTTCAAGGTCTGTCCATAATTATGCATAAATCTCTTCACAAATGTAATGCCCTAATTGAGAAATGCATATCAAAGAGATTAGTATTTTTATATGATATGAATATATTAATATTTATAATATTTTTATAGTAAAACTAATTGCAAATACAGGGGAAGAGGAGGGAAATGCAAAGAATGCTGAAACCAAAACAGGACAGCTAAGGTACATTTCTGACTCTGCACCTTCATAGGTACATGATTATGGCCAATTATATTATTGAGTCTCTGTTATTAGTATTACTTTTAATTTGCTTTTTTGCATCCTAATTCAGCTAGCGAGACTAGATTAAGTCTAAACTCATTGAGCTGTAAATATTTCATTATTCATTATTCTGTGGTTCTAGGGACTTCAAACCTAAATTAATCTTGCTCAATTTGCATTTGCATCATACATCCTATATGACTTAAAAATTAGCAAGCTAAAGCAAATTTAGGTGCTTACCTTACGATGAATTATACTCATGATAGCAACTGGTTAAATCGAAAGTTTTTGGCTATCACTTCAAAGGGAAGAACAAATTCTAGTAAATGCTGAAGCACCAATTATGAGCTCAACAAGGAGAGATGCTCTTGGCACATGAGCAGCTTGCTTTGTTTTGCCTTAGCTTTGCTTTGATCTCTTTCCGGCCTCTTTTACTCTCTAACTGATGTTCCTTTATTCTTTATTCAATGAACATTTAGTGTTCACTTCCCAGATGTCAAGCCCACTACCAAGGGGTAAGGATACTAATGAGACAAGACATCATGATGGAGTGAAGGAGGCAGATAAATAAGCAGAGAACTTGCAGGCAAGGTGGTAAAACTCTATGTTAATGACTGAGGTATATTTGACTCTGCTTTTAATCTATTTACTTGATAGGATTTTAAAAATGATAAACCATTGAAATGTTTTATTAAGAGCAATTAGGCACATTAAAATGTATTAAACACCTACAATGCACCAAAGACTATCCCAGCCATTGATTGTGATAGATAATCTGTAAGCAGTAAGATCAGCTGTAAGCAGTTGACTCCCCTGCCCCACCACCCACATCCATTGACAGGATATGTTTCTCTTATCCATTGATTTTTAGCTTGGCCACTTGACTGCCATAGTTCAATGAAATGTGTGTAGAAATAGCGTTGTGCCACTTTCATGAATTTACAGGCATCTGCATTCCCACGCATGCCTTTGGAAGCTTCTGATCTCTGCCACAAGGAGCATGCTATCTAGGTAGCCCTTGCTCCTCTAGCCAGGGCCACAGAATGAAATAGATGGAACAGAGCTGTTCCAGCCTACTACAAATCCACAACCTGAAAGAGAGATGTCCAGTCTAACTACAGATGGGCATGAGAACAAGATTCTGTATTTGACTGTTCATAGCCAGAGATAGCACAAAGATGCACATTGCCAGGTCCTTGTGGGTAAACATTCTGACAGATATTTTGCATATAAAAGAGTGAATCTTGTGGGAAAGATTTGTTCTATTGACAGATAGGAATATATACCTGAGCTGAGTCGAAAGGTATCAAAGTGGCCAGCCAGGGAAGAACAGTTTGGAGGGAATTGAATTGAGTAGTATTACAAAAAAAAAATTCCTAAAAGAGGGACCAGCATATGCAAAGAAGCATGAAAAATAATCTATTGCCGGGAAACCTCAAGCTGCTTAGTAATGCTAGAGTAAGACAAAGACTAGTGTGGGGACCTGAAATTGGCCACCCCAAGATATGTCTCTTTAGCATCAGGATTATTTGAGGCTGATTGCTTTTGATAAACTGGGACAGGGAAGGAGGCTCTGAGGAATGGAACTTGCCCTTTGTTAGGACGCCTTTACATTTGTAAGGTAAATCTTTATCTGTAAAAGGTGCCTCCCTCTCTGTACCAGGAAGAAGAAAGGAGATGACCTTCTCTCTAGAAACTTTTAATCAATACCAAAGGCAAGGACTTAAATCTGCATTTTAGTGTGCTTGTCTGGTAACCTCCTGTAACTGACTTCCCTCCCCCTCCCAACGCTGGCATTTCTTTAAGGATTAAGCATCTTTCCTTAGGGAAGGAACTGATTGCTGCGCTCACCTGTGACCACCCAGCTCCAGACAATAGACTTGCCTCCTGCTACGCCCACCGAGATAGCAGACCACTACCTGCTGTGTCCATCAAGCACTGTGCCGACAGGACAATCTTGTGACTTTTGTGGGAGGGACATTTCAATCACATGTGAAACACCCCCTTTGGGGGTATATAACCACTCTGTGCACCCCACTTCTTCGGTTCCCTTTCTTCCTTGGGGAAGAAAGGCCCCGGGCCATGGTTCCTCATAAAGGTTTATTTAATTTTCTCTTGCTATTCTGTCTCATGTGAATTTAATTTGTTCTCCGGCCAGACGAACCCCCATTTGGGAAGAGGAAATGTCTTCCTCCCCTACACTAGCAAGAGATAAGACTAGTGAGAAAGGGAGGGGGCAAAGAGTTAAAGGACCTTCTAACTATCCCATCACCAAGATTCAACCATTATCAATGTTTCTTCCTACCCACATCTTACTTTTCATAAAGTGGTTTAAAGAAAATCACAGACAGAGTGTCATTTTACCCTTAATGCTAAGTTATGGCTTTAATTATGGAAATCATAATCATGGAAATCTAATGACACTTAGAAGAACTGAGTTTCGGGGACTGTGAATGCAATTGTGGGAAGATTTATTTATATTGTACTTAACAAATATTAAAATGTGTTTTTGAAAAAGCTTATTAGTGCATTAATAATTCATTTGACTTGATCAAACTTTTAATATAGTCAAATAATTGATCAGTTTAATTAAATATATAATTTGACTCCTGATTTCATTTACCTTGATTGATTTGTAATTTAATAAAAATGGTCATGCAAAACGCTCATGTAGGCATAAGTCTAGAAATCCCAAAGTCCTCTGCATTTTCAGTACTGCTGATTTCATCACTAAACTTTCATCGCTTACTCTAAACCCAATGATGTGAACTCCTCTAAATGTTACATATTTGTGTGTAGGGGCAATTTTCTAGATAGGAGTATCCAAAATTTTCATCAAATGAGATTAAAAAGACTTATTCTCTTTTCCTAACTGTTGCTTTTGTTTCTGTTTAGCCTCTTATCAGCGTCCACTCAAGTGTGCTTGTATCAACGTGTTTGCATAACACAATGCAACATACATTAGTTTTGAAAATATCTTATTTGTAGCCAATATGCATCCTTCCTGGGAAGCTTTTCTAGATAAAAACTCCATACATTTAAATATTTTAAGTTGTTTAGGCATGTGTCGATGACAATGAAGAAAATATGTGCATGAGGAAGCTTTCTTCAGCAATGACTTTATTACTGATTGTGCTTTTGAATAAAATGGAAAAGCTTTCACTATTTGTGTCAGTAAGATCTTTGTCTCACTGTACCAGGTGATATATATTTTTAATTCTTAGACTACTGAAATGATACTGTAATTTTATGTAATTAGGCATAATATGAGGTTGTCATGGGTAGGACTTATAATTCAGGGAATGGAGGCAACAAGGACATTCCCTCTTTAGGAACTTTCAAACCATGTCTAGAGACTATAGGACAGTAAAAAGCAAACGATTTACATGAATGCACATGTGTGTATACACATATACTTTTTAAAAACTTTTTATTTCAAACTAATTTTAGACTTAGGGAAAAGTTGCAGAAACAATATGGAAAGCTGCCTTATGTCCACATCTTACTCCCCAATGATATTATTTTATAGAACCACAGTACAATGATCAAGAAAAGGACTTTAACATTGGTACATTTTCATTTACTGTAGTGTAGACTTTATTCTAATTTCAGTGATGTTTTTCAATTATTCTCTCGATGTCCTAGGAGTCCACTGAAGATGCCATATTGCATATAGTTGTCATTTCTCCTTAGCCTTCTCCAGCCTATGACCGTTTCTCTGTCTTCCATGACCCTGACATTGAATGACATTCATTTTGTAGACTGTCCCTTACTTTAGCTTTGTCTAGTGTCTTCTCAGGATCAGAGTTAAGTTTATGCAAATTTTGCAAGAATACCACAGAAACGCTGTTGTTCCTCAATGCATCATATCAGGGGATTAATGACGTGCATATGTCTCATTAATTGTGATTTACTTAACTGGGTGTCTACTGGGTTTCTTCACAATAAAAATACCATATATCCCTGTATAATTGATGAGTTTCTTGGAGGAGATTCTTTGAGACTATGAACATCTTATTTTTCTACAAACTTTTACCCACTAACTTTGGCATAATGGATGCACCTTGTCTGGAGCAGTCACAATATTGTGGTATTTTTACCTGATGATGATTCTCTATTTCCCACTTCTTTTAGTTGGAATTCACCTTCCAATTAAGAAGAGCTGTCTCTTATTTATCTATCCAAAGATTTGTTTATATCAGAATGGATATTAGTTATCTACCTTGTTTCTCAAATTGTTCTAACTCTGGCCGTTAGAAACTCCTTCAGTTTGGCTCCTGTGTTCTTTTACCAAGCCTGGCCCACACTTTTTTAGTGTTGCCTTACTTCCTAGCACCACGAAATGATTTTACAGGCTCATGTTGTATGTTCCATGCTCTAGCACTGGAGTTGATCACTGCTCCAAAGATCCCTGTGTCTTTGAACGTTAACAATGTTACAGACCAACATCTAGGTGGTAAGTACGCTATGGTTACTAGGGTATCATTGCTTCTGATCCTCTCAGCAGACAGAGCTAAGAAATACATGTATGTACATTAACTCACAGATACACATACCTATATTTTTGCATCTGTATGTATCTAGATATATTTAAAAATCAGCACTTTATTCATAATTTTTAGTATATACATATATATATATATACACATATATATATAATAACTTCTTGAAATAATATGTGTATTTGCTTATTTTGTTAAAGGTCAAACTCAACACATGTTTTTTTCTTGGAAATTAAAGCATATTTTCACTAAACATTTTCCTGAATGTTTCATGTGATATTTTCCCCATTCCCATCCTTGTGTTATGACTTGTATCTGAAACAAATTTTGTCTCTCACATCTGCCTATTAAAATTCTACCTTTTCTTCAAGATTCAACTGAAATATCCTTTCATGCATGAAAATATTTGTTACTTCTCTTTCTTTTGAATCCATTGAAATTTCCTCATATTTCTCGTCTAGTTTATTTTACTGCATTTTTATCACTATTTTATATGCCGTTTGTTTAAAAATAAACTTCGGTTTTAATCTAATTTGTATTTAGTACTTTCATGGTTATTTTGTATTATCTAAAATTGTAAAATTTTTGAGGGAACATGTTATTTCCCCCCTTTTTCTTATCACCTGCTGTGTTTAGGTCAGTACTTGGGATATTGCAGAGGACATCTATTGTTTTATTCTCCTCAGCATCTTTTCAAATACAGACTGTCCTCACCGCCATAGACATGTATATCTGGGGGCCTACCAATCATATTGCCTATATTAGGGTTCTTCAGAGAAACAGAACTAATAGGAATAATATGTAATAATAATATAATAAATATGTAAATTCTGCAATATAGAGATATCTATGTATATCTATCTATCTACGTATATACATAGAGAGAGAGAAAGAAAGATTTTAAGGAATTGGCTCACATGATTGTGGAGGTTGGCAAGTCCAAAATCAGCAAGGTGGGCAGGCCACAGACCTAGGGAAAAGTTAATGTTGCAGCTTGAGTCCGAAGGTGATCTGCTGGCAGAATTCCCTCTTCTTCAGGGACCTCCATCATTTTTCTTTCAAGGTCTTCAACTGATTGGGTGAGGCCCACCTACATTATAGAGGGTAATATGCTTTACTCAAAGTCTACTTGTATAAATAATAATCTCATCAAAAATACCTCTACAGCAACATTCAGACAGTTTGGCCAAATATCTGAGTACCATGGCTGTAGTAAAGTTGATGTGTACAATTAACCATTGTAATGGTTAATTAATCACTCACTTCTCCCCAATATTTCACAAATGTGGACAAGTGACCTGGTCTTGTTTGAACATAGTATTTAATTCCTTTGGCTAAATGAATGGCTCAAGTAATAGGCATGTTATTCAAGTAGAGTCAATCAGAACTCTTAACTGGTGTTAATATTTGGGCAATGAAAGGAAGAGTTAAGCTCAGTTATTCACTGTGGAAATGTCAGGCCGAATGTGGTCGTTCTTGCCCCATCCCACAGGGAGATGTGTAAAAGAATGTAAGAAAGTACTAATTACATAATTGAATAATCTCTGAAGACATAAGAATCCCTGGACTCCCCAGACATGTATGTCAGTAAATTTAAAGTTTTACTTAGGTTTATTTGAACTGGGTGTCTATTAGTTGAAATATTGACATAGAAACTGGTACCAGACTATAGTATATTGCAAATGAAAGGCCACAAAATATTGACTTCCCTGAGGTAAGAGTAAAGCTCCTTCATTCTCAGCAAGGATGCCATCAATCCTTGTTATGGGAACGAAAGCAGCTAATTAAGCCCTCTCCTGCTGTGTTTTGGAACTCAGATCAAGAGTGAACTGGAGGCGAGAGCTTTAGGAGCAGAGATAGAAAAATAAGATGATGTCGTAGTATGTTAACTAAATCTTGAGTCATTCCTTACACTGTGCGAGGAAGCAAAAACACTTCAGTTTAAGTTTGACTCTTTGAGAGAGCAAAGTGATTGCATACAGTCATGCATCACTTAACGACGTGGATATGTTCTGAGAAATGTATCGTTAGGCAATTTCAGCACTGTGCAAACATCATCGAGTGTACTAACACAAACCTAGGTAGTATAGCCTATTACACATCTAAGCTATATGGTGCAAATTTTATGGGACCACCACCTTATATGTGGTCCATTGTTGACTGAAATGTCACTATTCAGTGCATGGCTTTGTACAGTTTTCTTAAGAGAGGATAAATCTCCCTAGACCAGTAATCTATGAGCCATGAGATTCAGATTATTGTGCATCTTGTGAAATTACAAGAGCCAAATTCTCTATCCCATGCTGAAGCTGAGTTTAGCAGAAAAAAAAAAAAAAAAAAAAAAAAAGAGGAAGTACAAAACAAAAGAGAAGATAACGTCAATGGAGAAAAATTCCAAGATGAGGGGAACATGAAGTTTCAGCCTTCTGCAAACCTCTCCTGTTCTGTATTCCCTACCTGATGTGATTATGAACAGTCCCATTTTAAAGCCTCATCACTGGATGAAGCCAAGGTTCAGAGCAGTTACTATTGCCTCCTACCTCAGCCAAGTCTTCCATGTGACACTTGAGAGGTCAGGAACAAGGCTGAGCATTTAGTTTGAAGCACAGAGCCCTATGCCTATTGCCAAGAGACAAAATGTTAATATCGGGAACCAGAAACATGGGCCAAACACGACCAGAGAAGACACATAGAATTGCTCCTAGTAATAGCATCCCTGAGAGGACCTATGAGATATTGTCTAATAATTATATATTTTCATTTCCCTCATTTATTTATACTCTGTTTCACATATTTCTATATTGGTTTATATCTTTTCAACTTGTAAATCAACTTCATCTTTCTTTCTATTTGATTTTTAAATGAAATTTGCCTTTTATTGTAATATGCCATTTGTACATACTCTCCACAAAGTTCTAGTGATAAAATACAAGCTATTTAATTTCTTGTGTTGAGATTATTATATGTGCTATTTTTTAAGAGCTGAAGCAAGTTATTTTGCTCCTTTCATTATGATTGCTCCTGAAAATTATTGGGAACTTCCTTTCCCATGAATTATCGCTCTGAGTTCAATCCTACTTCTTCCATTGTCTGTGTGTATAACAGTATGTGCATCTCATATTATATGTATATATTTCCTTTTTTAAATCAACACGCTACAGGAAATTTGGCAACTCGAATTACTAGTTTAGTGTTTGTGTCTATTCTGTAGATTGTCATATTCTACAGTATAATTTGCTAGAAATAGTATTTTTCAGAGCTGAACATGTTAAAGAAATATATAATAGTTCTATGTTCTGATAATCACCATGATATTGAAATGACTATCAAAATGCGCAATCAAGAGTGGAGACAATTTTCAGAAATTTCTATTTCTTTGAAAATGTTCCACAAATTGTTTTCTTCTGATAGTCCAAAGATAACCTTCTTATTTATTTTATCTTCATTTCTAAACATAGCAGAGCACAGAAAGCGAATTTGAAAAGTTCAATGCACAAAACAGACAAAATTATTACCATTAATTGCTAATATTTAAAAATCAACCTTATGCCTCCATAGCCATTGCTAAATAATACAATTGTAAATGATTGTGTATTTGTTTATGCTTATGCTATCATTGCATAATCTTTCTTTCCATAACTTAATTTCAACACCACAATAAATTGTCTGAAGGCATTATCCTCAAAAACCCAGATATATTACTTTTCAGATTATTAAAAGTGAATGAATGAGTATAACTGGAAATTCTGATCAGCTCGCTCCTGAAATAGATCTAATATTTAAAGTATACATACAGCACAAGTCAAACTTCTATGTAAATTCCCAACTCTGTATTTTTGAGGTCTTAAAAAATATATTTAGACAGATATTTCCGTGGAATTTCATATACTATGTGAATTAGTCAAAACATAAATTCTAATCAGTGTTTCTAAGTGGGATTTTTCTACTATTCATTATTTTGCGACTACGGAAACTGATATTTTGAACAGAGACTATATATTAAAAATGCTCTGCTATATGCATAGTACACAGCATACTTTGGCACAGAATTTAGTACGTTTACGTTTTTAGGTATTAGATAGACAGTGCATATATCAATATATGATGCGAATCTTTCAGTTTTCAATATTTGCAATCATATATTAATTATGTCACTATTTCCTTTTTCTTCTAGTTCAGATAAAGTACAGACTCACTGGAGTTTTTCTAATTAGGAAGGACCTTGGACCACTATTTTTATAGGATAATTACAGGTGCTACTCACAAAAGAGATTCTATTATCCGGGAAGTTCAGGGAATCCTGAATTAAACAAAAAATAAAGAAGAGGATAGAGAATTCAGATTTATTTCATTTATTTTACCAGAGAATCTCTTCTAATAGAATCATAGAACTGCATGGTGAACCCAACATTCTGAAAAACACAACACACTGCATTATATCAATATCTACATTTTAAATATGATTAGCATTGATCTTTAATTCCAGAACCCATACTAAAATTATTTTATTATATTTAATAAATTAATTTATTTTAAAATTTTGAATACTTTTTTTTTTTTTTTTTTTTGGTGAGGGAGTTTGGCCCTGAGCTAACGTCTGTTGCCAATCTTCCTCTTTTTGGTTGAGGAAGATTGTCACTGAGCTAACGTCTATGCTATTCTTCCTCTGTATTTTCTGTGGGATGCTGCCACAGAATGACTTGATGAACAGTGTGTACATCTGCACCCAGGATCCAAACCGCGAACCCCAGGCCACCGAAGCAGAGTTCACAAACGTAACCACTATGTCACTGGGCTGGCCCCAAAATTCTGAATACATTTTTAAAGTATAAAATAAAACATGATTTAATTATTAGCATCAACAGATATTTGTTAAGGAAGAAAGAGAACCACTGCTTTGCATTTGATGGGCCATTCAAAAAGTATTAGACATTTCTTCCAAAAGAATTCACTCTAAAAATATACTTTTTTTATACGTATATTATATATTTCTATGTGAAATGCTATCTAAATGTCCTTATAATTGTATCCTTTGGTAAAAAAGAATTTGAGGAAGAAATTATTATTTCTGGACAGAGTACTTTGGAAAAGATTAGTACATAGAGTAGAATTTCACTAGATCTATATGGAGGACATATTTTTTAAATAATATTTTTCTGTAGGTTATGATAGTGATTTATTTTACTTAAAATTAATTTTAAAATAAATAAAATTGATATTACCCATATTTTCACCTTCTAGACGGAACCACTTTTAATATTTCAACAAGTTTTGTTCTAATATAGGTTAGTTCGAAACAAAACTACATAATATATAATTTCTGTTATTTTTCCTATTTAAGTCTACAGTTTATTTATAGAATGCCATTATTGTAAGTTTTATCAATATCATTAGTTCTCTAGTAATGTGATTTTCAGAATCAAGTAGCAGTTATGGATGTATCATGTATACATATTTTTTACAGATTTCTTCATTTAACAAATATTTATAAAGCTACAACTATGAACTAATCCCTATTTTAGGTTTACAGTCTAATGTTTTCTTTTTTCAGTTAATATTTATTCTGCTCCCATATTTTGCATTATTAGAAATGAAATGATAGAAATTTCCAAGTATATTCTAGGTGATGATGGGCACAAAATCACAGAGGTTAGAAATGTAATGTTTATTTTTGGGATAGTGATTAGATGAATTGGATCTTTTGAAATTGCTCATTATTGGGAACTAAGACTATAGTTGTGATTTGTGTAAATTGTGGTGAATCTTCAAATGCAAAGGTTTTTAAATTTTCTCCTGAAGAACTATGGGAATCACTGAAAACTGTTGAGCAGAAGAAGATGGACAAAACTTTGTTTAGGAAGTTTAATCAGGTAGAAAGGAAAGAACAGGTGAGTGCGCGAAGGAACGTGGGGCGCACATAATATATTTAAAAAGAATATAACAGTCTCATACAAGGCAAAGGAAGTTCTTCCTTTTAGGGTTTAAAAAAAAAGTGGTTGATGATATATAATGTAGAAAGTGTGAAGGAAGAATAACTGGGAATTTCTAACTAACTGTACGGAATAAACAAAAATTCTGAGATTTTGTGCATGGGTTATTAGGTCGATGAGTGACTTGCTGTAGAAATATTATGGGAAGAGAATAAGGTTTGATTTTACAAATAATGCGTAATATTTTCAAAGGATTGTATAGTTTCTGAAGCATTTTCATTTATATCATTTCAGAAATAAGAGCTATCTCTATTGAAGAATGAGAGACAAACCTCTATATAGTTTAAAATCAGAACAGGATGATGATATAAAAAGTGTTTTAACTTTGTAGAAAAATGATCACTTGTTTAATCAACAATACATTAAGGCAAAAGGCATTGGAATAAATTTTCTAATACATTAACATATTTGTTGCTTTAACTATTTTCCCTTAAATGTCTAGGGTCTTACATGTATGTCAGTATTTAATTTTTGTAAACTAATTTTGTTTGATATTTCAATTGAAAATTATATATTTAAATAATTTTAGATCTTTCTCAATTATCTTTCAGAACACATTTTTAAATTGAATATTTTTTATTAGACTTATACTATGAGTCAACTGTTGATCTTTATATGAGGCAAATAATGTCCCACAATGAAACTAATTCAGATTTATTCATGTTACCTGTCACATTATCTCCTGTAATTTTTGGCCTTTCATGTCACTGTGATTCCTATATATAACCTAATGGAGTTTTCCTTAAGAAAACAGTCCAAGTGTTACATCTAGCTCCCAAAGTGCCCTGATAGCATCTAAAACTCCATCTTTTCTGAAATATTTTGCTTAATACAAGTCTTCACTTCCATTGTCATCATTATTCTGATGGTTTGACATTGGTGTTTGAAGAAGAGCTGTGTGTTGGTAAAGGCATCATCTCCAGAATTATATAAATCTTAGATGACATCACTGCTCTAAGACTTCTGGATTTCTTGACCACATACACATTTCTTAAAATCACTGAAGATCAACTTTATTCTCTCTGAACAATGGGGCCAATAATGTGAGTCTAATACAGTTATTGTGAAGACTGCTTTTTCTCAACTAATGTATACAAGTATTTGATGAGAGCATTAGTTCCCTAGGGCTGCTGTAACTAAGTGGTTTCAACCACAGAAATTTATGGTCTCACAGTTGTGGCAGATAGAAGCCCCAGGCCAAGGTGTCAGCAGAGTTTGTTCCTTCCAGGAACTGGGAGGGGAGTCTGTTGCAGCTTTCTACTAGCCCCTGGTGGTTTCTGGGGAGGTTTGGCATCCCTTGGCTTGCAGAATTATCACCTCAGCCTGCGGTTCATGTTCGCATCATCTTCTCTCTGTGTGTGTGCTCTTGTCTAAATTTCTCCCTTTTATGAGGGTACCAGTCTCATTGGGTTTAGGGCCCGTCATAACAACCTCATTTGAACTTTATTACCTCTGTGAAGACTGTATTTCCAAATAAGAACACAGTCGGAGGTAGTAAGGGACTCCAATATATGATTTTTAGGGGACACAATTCAGCCCATAACAATGAGTGCTTACATGATGTTAAGGAATAAACGAGAAACAATCTGTCTTCAAGGATAAGAGGCCATGTGCCAAGAAGAGGCGGAAACATGGATGAAGGTCTTGCTTGGGCACAGACAGCCTTCCCAGAGGCAGAGGCGTTTGAAACAGTATGAGGCGGCATACAAAAAGCACCCAGCAAATCATTTGCCTCATAAGTAAATGTGCTCAATAAAAATACATTTTGGGGGCCAGCCTGGTGGCACAGTGGTAAGTTTGCATGCTCTGCTTCGGCAGCCTGGAGTTCATGGGTTTGGATCCCAGGCATGGACCTACATACCACTCATCAAGCCATGCTGTGATGGCGTCCCATATATAAAATAGAGGAAGACTGGCACAGATGTTAGCTCAGGAACAATCTTCCTCAAGCAAAAAGAGGAAGATTGGCAACAGATGTTAGCTCAGGGCCAATCTTCCTCACACACAAACAAAATTACATTGTTTTCTTTCTTTTCTTTTCCATCCATCTTCTTCCCTTCTCCTGTCTTTTTGTACATCTCACATATTCCATTGTTAAAATATGGACTCAGTATTGAAAATAAGGTAATTTCCCTTTAGATTTCCTTAGCCACTTCTCTCTTACTCTTTCTCTAATGTGTCTTTATGATCTGAATTGATAATCTTATCTGAGCAGAGTCTAGAACACCAGTCTGTATTCACCCTCTGTTTCAAAGAATTTCGTTTTAAAAAAACAAAGAAAAAGCCAGCCCTGATGGCCTAGTAGTTAAAATGCTCCACTTTGGCATCCAGGGTTCAGTTCCCAGGTGCAGAACCACACCACTCCTCTGTCAGTAGCCATGCTGTGGCAGCAGCTCACACAGAAGAACTAGAAAGACTTACAACGAGAATGTACAACTATGGACTGGGGCTTTGGAGAGGGAAAAAAGAAAAGGAGGAAGATTGGCCACAGATGTTAGCTCAGGGCATGTCTTTCCTGGCAAAACAAAACAAAAACATGCATGAGAAAAAACAGCCTTATTGAGATTTACTTCAAAATAAAAACAAAAACAAACTGCCTTTATGTTGTAGAGAGGGACAAAGTTTGAAGCCAGGAAATTGTCTGATCTTCAGATGCTGTCTCATCACCTCTTCCTCAGTACTATCTCAATGCTGAAACTAGAACTGTCCTTTGATTTTTGTTAAAATCTTTGCTCACTGGTTTGTCCTTATCAGTGCCTTTATTCATTTTAACCACGTGTGAAATAATAACAAAAACAGTTTATTTAAGATTTCAATATGTTACTATTGTTTTGCTTTGAATTACTTCAGTATACTCTGAATTATGTTTTAATATTTTTTAGTTTTGGAATATGACAAAAGTTATGAAATAATAATTACATTTTATCATTCCTTAAACTTTGATACTTCTATTTATTTTTTTCCTTCTTTTTGTAAAGTCACATTGGTTTATAACATTATATAAACTTCAGCTGTACATCATTATATTTCAACTTCTGTATAGACTGCATCACATTCACCACCAAAAGTCTAGTTGCCATCTGTCACCACACACATGTGCCTCTTTACCCCTTTTGTCCTCTCCCCTCCCCCTTCTCTTCTGGTAACCACTAACCTATTCTCCTTACCTATGTATTTGTTTGTTTATCTTCCACATGTGAGTGAAATCATACAGTATTTATCTTTCTCTGTCTGGCTTATTTTGCTTAGCATAATACTCTAAATGTCCATCCATGTTGTTGCAAATGGGACAAGTTTTTTATGGCTGAGTAGTATCCCATTGTTTATATATACCTCATCTCCTTTATCCATTCATTCATTGATGGGCATTTGGGTTGCTTCCATGTCTTGGCTGTTGTGAATAATGCTGCAATGAACATAGCGGTGTGTAAATCTTTCTGAATTGTTAATTTCATATTCTCTGGATAAATACCCAGTGGTGGAATAGCTGGATCATATGATATTTCTGTTTTTTGTCTTTTGAGAAATCTTCATACTGTCTTCCACAGTGGCTATACCAGTTTGCATTCCCACGAGCAGTGTATGAGGGTGTACCTTTCTCCACATCCTCTCCAACACTTGTTATTTCTTGTCTGGTAATTACAGCCATTCTGGCAAGAGTGAGGTAGTATCTCATTGTAGTTTTGATTTGCATTTCCCTAATAATTAGTGAGGCCATCTGTATACCTTCTTTGGAAAACTGCCTGTTCAGACAATCTGCCCATTTTTTAATTGGGTTGTTATTTTGTTGTTGAGTTGTATGAGTTCTTTATATATTTTGCATATTAACACCTTATTAGATATATGATTTTCAAATATCATCCCCCAATTTGTAGGTTGTCTTTTTGTTTTTTCTTGTTTTTCTTTTTTCTGTGCAGAAGCTATTTAGTTTGATGTAGTCCCATTTGTTTCTTTTTTCTTTTTTTTTCTTTGCCTGAGCTAACATGGTATTCAAAATATACTGTTGAGACCAATGTTAAAGAGCATACTGCCTCTGTTTGTTTCCAGAAGTTTTAAGGTTTTAGGTCTTACATTCAAGTCTTTAATCTATTTTGAGTTAATTTTGGGTTATGGTATAAGACAGTGGTCTACTTTCATTCTTCTGAATGTGGCTGTCCAATTTTTCTAACGCCAATTATTGAAGAGACTTTCCTTTCTCTACTATATGCTTTTGGATCCTTTGTTGAAAATTAGCTGTCCATAAAAGTGTGGGTATTTTTCTGGGTTCTCAATTCTGTTCCATTGATCTGTGTATCTGTTTTTGTGCCAGTACCATGCTGTTTTGGTTACTATAGCTTTGTAGTGTATTTTGAAATTAGGAACTGTGATATCTCCAGTTTTGTTCTTTTTCTCAGCATTGTTTTGGCCATTTGGGGTCTTTTGTTGTTCCATATAAATTTTAGGATTCTTTAACCTATTTCTGTGAAGAATGTCATTGGGATTCTCATTGAGATTTCATTAAATGTGTAGATTGCTTTAGGTAATATGGACATTTTAACTATGTTAATTCTTCCAATCCACGAGCATGGACTATCTTTCCATTTCTTTATGTCTTCAATTTCTTTCAACAATGTCTTATAGTTTTCAGCGTATAGGTCTTTCACCTCCTTGGTTAAATTTACTCCTAGGTGTTTTATTCTTTTTGTTGCAATTGTAAATGGGATTATCTTCTTGATTTCTCTTTCTGCTAGTTCATTGCTAGTGTATAGAAATGTGACTGATTTGTGTATGTTGACTTTGTACCCTGAAACTTTACTGTATTTGTTGATTATTTCTAATAGTTTTTTGGTTGATTCTTTAGGGTTTTCTATAAATATAATTTTTGTCATCCACAAATAGTGACAGTTTTATTTCTTCCTTTCCAATTTGGATCCCTTTCATTTCTTTTTCTTGCCTGATTGCTCTGGCTAGAACTTCCAATACCGTGTTGAATAAGAGTGGTGAGAGTGATCATCCTTGTCTTATTTCTGTTCTTAGAGGAGTAGCTTTCAGTTTTTCACTATTGAGTATGATGTTGGCTATGGGTTTGTCATATATGGACTTTATTATGTTGAGATACTTTCCTTCTGTACTCATTGTATTGAGAGATATCAGACGTGGATATTGAATCTAGTCAAATGCTTTTTCTGCGTCTATTGAGATGATCATATGATTTTTATTCTTCATTTTGTGAATATGGTGTATCACATTGATTGATTTGCAGATGTTGAATCATCTTTATGTCCCTGGAATAAATCCCACTTGATTGTGGTGTATGATCCTTTTAATCTATTATTGTATTCAATTTGCTAATATTTTGTTGAGGAGCATTGCATCTATGTTCATCAATGCTATTGGTCTGTAATTTTCCTTTCTTTGTATGGTCCTTGTGTGGTTTTGGTATCAGGGTAGTGTTGGGCTTGCAAAATGAGTTGGGAAGCTACCTGTCCTCTTCAATCTTGTGGTAGAGTTTGAGAGGTATAGTTATAAATCTTCTTTGAATGTTTGGTAGAATTCACCAGAGAGGTTGTCTGGTCCTGGACTTTTGTTTTTTGGGAGGTTTTTGATTACTGGTTGAATCTCTTTGTTTGCCATTGGTCTATTTAGATTTTCTGTTTCTTCTTAATTTAATTTTAGGAAGTTGTATGAGTCTAAGAATTCCTTCATTTCTTCTAGGTTACTCAATTTGTTGGAATATAGCTTTTTATAGTATTCTTTTATAATCCTTTGTATTTCTGTGGTATCCATTGTAATTTCTCCCTTTCACTTCTGATTTTATTTATTTCAGCCTTGTCTCTCTTTCTTTTGGTGAGTCTAGCTAATAGTTTGTCCATTTTGTTTGTTTACAAAGAAACATCTCTTAGTTTCATTGATCTTTTCTATTGTCTTTTTAGTGTCTATTTCATTTATTTCTGCTCTGAATTGTATGATTTCCTTCCTTCTATTGACTTTGGGCTTAGTTTGTACTTTTTCTTCTAATTCTTTTAGGTGTAGTGTTAGACTGTTTTTTTTGAGATTTTTCTTGTTTTCTGAGGTACGTCTATATTGCTATATACTTCCCTCTTAGTAGCACTTGTGCTGCCTCTCATAGGTTTTCATATGTTTTGTTTTTCTTTCCACTAGCTTCAGTATTTTTCAATTTTTCCTTTGATTTCTTCATTGATCTAATCGTTGTTCACTAATGTGTTATTTAGTTTCCAAATATTTGTGACTTTTCCAGCTTTCTCCTTCTAGTTGATTTCTGGTTTCCTACCATTGTGACTGGAAAAGATGCTTTAAATGATTTGTTTTCTTAAATTTATTGATACTTGATTTTTTCCTCAAGATACAGTCTGTCTTTGAGAATGTTACATTTGCACTTGAGAAGAATGTGTATTCTGCTGCTTTTGGATGTAATGTTACATATATCTATATCTATATCTATGTCTATATATCTATCTATCTATTAAGTCCATCTGTTCTAATATTTCATTTAAGGCCAATGTTTCCTTGTTGATTCTCTGTCTGGTTGCTCTATCCATTCATGTTAGTGGGGTATTATAGTCCTCTACTATTATTGTGTTGCTGTCAATTTGTCCCTTTAAGTATGTTAATAGTTTCTTTATATACTTTTCTGCTTCTATGTTAGCTGCATATATATATATATGTGTGTGTGTTATATCTTCTTGGTGGAATGTCCCTTTATCATTATATAATTTCCATCTTTGTCCTTGTTATATTTTGGCCAAAAATCTATTTTGTATTATATAAGTATGGCTACACCTGCTTTTTTTTGGTTGCCATTTGTTTGGAGCATCATTTTCCATCCCTTCACTCTGAGACTATGTTTGTCTTTAGAGCTGAGATGGGTCTCCTGGAGCCATCGTATTGCTGGGTCCTGGGTTTTACTCCATCCAGCCACTCCTTATCTTTTGATTCAGTCCATTTACATTTATGGTGATATATGAGGACTTAATATTGCCTTTTTTTCTTTTGTTTTCCGGTTGTGCTGTATTTCTGTTGTTTCTTTTTCCCTATGTTTTTGTCTACCATTTCAATTTGATGCTTTTCTGTGTTATGTTTCTCAGTTTTATCTTTTTTGTTTTGTGACTCTGCTCTGAGTTTTTGTTTTGAGGTTACCATGAGGTTTCTATAAAAGATCTCATAGGTGAGATAGTCCTTTTTCTACTGATAGCATCTCATCTCCATTTGCTTATGCAGCTTTCATCCTTTTCCTTTTCCCCTTCTATGTTTTTGTTGTCACAAATTATCCTTTTTTATGTTATGAATTTTTTACTGTATTGAAATGATAGTAGTTATTTTTGATACTTTCTTTCCCTTTAGCCTTTATATTATAATTAAGTGTTTACTATCCTATTCTGATATAGAGATGCAATTGTATGATTCTGTCTGTCTTTGTATCACCTTGCTCAAAGCTTTGTATACCTTTGCCTTTTGGTTTCAGGTAGGAGGGTTCCTGTCAACATTTCTTTTAAGGCAGGTCTAGTGGCAATGAGCTCCTTCAGCTTTTGTTTGTCTGGGAAAGTCTTTATTTCTCTTTCATATGTGAAGGATAACTTTACTGACAGTTTTTATCTTTCAATATTTTGAGTATACCATTCCACTGTCTCATAGTATGGAGAGTTTCTGCTGAGAAATCTGCTGATATCCTGATGGGGGTTCCTTTGTAAGTTATTTTCTTCTCTCTTTAATATTTTTTCTTTGTCATTAACTTTTGATATTTTTAATATAATGTGCCTTGGAAAAGGTCTTTTTGCATTGAGATAGTTAGGTGTTCTGTTAGCTTCATATACTCCTATACTAAGTTCTTTCTTCATGTTTGGAAGTTTTCAGCTATTATTTCTTGAAATAAACTCTCTGGTCTTTTTCCCTCTCTTCTCCTTCTGGGATACCCATTATCCTTATGTTGCTTTTCCTCATTGAATTGGATATTTCTCCTCGAATTTCTCCATTTTTTAAAAATCTTGGTTCTCTCCCACCTGAATCATTTATAGATTACTATTTTTGAGCTCTCTAATTCTCTCTTCAATATGGTCTGCTCTTTTTCTAGTGCTTTCTACTTTATTCTTCATCTTATTTATTGTTTTTTCATCTTCATAATTTTTGCTTTTTGTTTTTAGATTTCCAATCTCTTTGGTGAAGTACTCCTTCTGTTCATTAATTTTATTCCTGCACTCATTGAATTGAGTTCCTTCATGACAGCTGTTTTGAATTCACTGTCAGACTGTAATTGTCTGTGACATTGTTTGATTTCTGGAGAGTCTTCATTTTCACTTTGTGCTACCATGCTACCAAGTTACTGTAGCTCTTCATAATGCTTGATGAGTTGTTCCTCTTCCAGTACATTTATAGTATCAAACACCTTTCTTATTTTGGCACAGCTTAGTTTACTTTGATTTTGAGCTGCTTCTGATTGTAACTGAGAGCCTGTGCTTTCTGTCCTCCACTACCTCTGCCAGAGGTGTCATCAGTGCCCTCCTTGTGTTGCTTGTGCCATTGAGACTGTTGGCTCCTTGCTGCTTACCATGTTGCTGCAGTCACAGGTTTTGCCACTGGGGTCACCGGGGTGTGAGCATCTCTCCTGCTTCTGGGGTCACCTAGGTTGCATGTTCCCCTCCTGGCTCTCCACAGGCTCTCCATGGGTTGGGGCATTGCTGCCATCATATGCTACCTGTGCTGCTGCTCCCAGGTTATCTTGGGATTCAGGCAACTCCACTGCTGGGGGGCATTGGTTTTACAGGCGTCACTGCCACTGCCACTGTATGCAGCCCTTGGTGCTGGTAAGACCTGTGTTGAGGGTGTCACCACTTGAGGCTGGGTTTCAGTCCCTGCTGTGGCTCTTGAAAACTTAAGTAGCAGGCAGGTACCACCTTCCACTGGTCAAGGAGGGTTAGAGGCTGAGCTTTGAGTTGTACTGTGACTTCTACAGTCTCTGGTCTCACATGCTCACCCACTTCCTGGAATTTCAGATCACAGGCACCACTGCTATCAGCGGATTGGGGTCTTGAATGCAGCTCCCACTGCTTGAAGGGCCAGTGTTGAAGGTGCTGCTGCCAGGAGAGGGAAGGGGGCTGGTTCATGGGCACCACTGCCTTTCCTGAAGCCTCAGGTTACAGGCCCCACCTGCCACTGCTTGGGGAGGGATGGGGTCTGAGCTACAGGAACTGTTGCTGCTCTTGAGGCCTCTGGTCTCCAGCACTGGTGTGCTTTTGAAACCTCAGGTCATTGGCACCACCACTGCTGCCAAGGGGTATCTACACCTTGGATGCAGCCCCTCCTGATAGAAGGGCTGTTGTTTGGGGCACCACTGCTAGGGAAGGGTAAAAGGGGTGGTTCACAGGTATCTTGTGGTTCCAAGAGTCTCCCATCACTGGCCTGCAGTGATTTATGGCACCTCCTGGAGCATGGACTACTTGGATTCCTGGGGCCTGTGTTCACAGATGTTACCTCAGTTCCTGGGGCCTCTAGTCTTAGGCCCTGCAGATCCTGGAACCTTCAGTCTCAGATCCTGGAACCTTCAGTCTCAGGAGCTGCTGCCTTTGGTCGCCTAGTTACACAGCCTCCAGGAGGTCCAGTCCACTTACCTTCAGATGTATAGATCTCACAGGTGTGCTATGCAGAAAGTTCTTTGTTGGTCAATAGATTTCCTATTGGTTGTAACTTAGAGGGGAGAGACAAAGGAATAACTCACTCTGCTGTGGTGCTGACATCAATTCTCATTGATACATTTAGTGTGAGGAATATAAAACCAATCAATAGCTTTCTTACTTGAAGATATTTTATCATTTGTAATACAACATATATTTCTTTAAGTCAAATCATTTCAGTCCTACTCAAACCTGTGCTGCACAAAAGCAATGAAATTGTCTAAAGCTATAATTCAACTTCATTATACTGCCCTTATATTGTCCATTTGTCCTTAATCATCTGCAGAAAAATAGATTCTAGGAAGGTATTTGAAAAAGAATTGTCTTTCACAGATAATTTTAAAAATCTTCTAAATACTGTTCTTTACTTCAGAAGATATTTGTGTAAACGTAATTCATCTATCTCAATGATTTTTAGAGAACTTTGAAATAAAAGGTATTAAAATAATTAACACCTAGGAAATTTTAAAAAGGTTTAAACCTGGAGGATTTCAAGTAAGTTTTAGTGAAAGCAAAATGTTATAAAAATATAACCACATATTAATTAATTTTCCTAGTGACATTTAATAAGAGAAGCTTTCTATCCCCTATACCCTCTAGCCAGTGTGCTTCTAAAAGAATTAGGTTGAAAGATTGTTGAGAATTCCAACTTTGCTCTCTTCTAGCTATAGTCATAATGTAGAATGTTGAAAACCAGTTATTTTCTGGTTGAGTAGAAAAAGAAATTCAATTCAGCAGTAGCTTATTCTTACCAAAATTTTGACTTCTGAACCCAATGCCAGTCCAAATAACGGGAACAGAGTTTTGAGTGGGCAAGGAAAGGCTTTATTTTCTTTGCTGGGTAAAGAGAGCAAAGCAAGGGCTTGTGCCTGAAACATTACTGGCTCCCCATTAAGAAACGGGTCAGGGTTTTTATGTGGGGTTTTCAGCAGAGGAGGGGGGCTGTGGCCTTCTTGGTCAGCATTTTCCCATTGGCCTGTGTCTGGGGCTGCTTCCAGTGGAGGGGACAAAGGATTTCTCAGATGAGTGCCCTCGGCTGTTTATGTCCATGGTGGAAGGTAGACTGTGACATCAGGAAGCTGAGGAGTTGGGCCTGGGAAACTTCATTTTCTTGATATTCTCTGGACTTCAAGTTTCTGTGATCAGCCACAACTTTAGTGGGAGCCCATCTTGAGGCTATCTGGGCTTTAACAATTTGTAACTTCTATTTTGTTGTAAAGCTCAGTAAGTCAGAGGTTAAGGAAACAAACATTAACTAAAGAAGAAGGGATCTGGGAATGCGTGCTTTTGTTTTTAACCCCGTATATGCTGGGTTCACTATAAGTGAACCAATATCAGGGCTGATATTAACTAAGAGCTGGTAACATTATTGCTACTAGTTGTCTCTCAACAAATAAATATTATATAACATTCAAAAAGTGTAATGTTCACTTGTGATGCTGCTAAGGGATGAAATAGTTGTAGCAGACAAGTGACTAAGGAAACTGGAGAATATAAAATTAAAGATATGAGTCATATTGCTGATAAAATATCACAATGAAACTTTGCTCTCTTTGATTCTTCTGTTGAGTGATCAAGGGGATAATAATTTGAGAGCAGTCACAGATGAATGAAAAGAGTATGTGGGGAGATTACCTGTTAAACCTCAGGTGGTTGCAGTTTTCATGAACTGCCCCTTTGGAATAGATAAAGGTGTGGGTAGGGGCAGGGAGCGGAGTGTGAGTACACTGGGAATGGCACAGCTGTGACTCTCTCACCTTCAGAAAATAGAATAGTCACACCAAAATGAAGCAACGTAGACCGTAGGATGATCATAAATCAGCTATGCCAAATGATATGCCTTTGATTCCAAACACATAGATGTCTTAATACAAGGAGTGTGGCTACTTCATTTAACTTTCCAAATATTTGGAGGATAAAAGGCCATAGAGGAAACTGTAACCTACTTGCTTTTGCGGCTGCCATATATAAATTTTAATGATGAACAAAATCTCTGAGCCATTCAACCAAAAGGAGAAAATCCAATAGCATATGGAATGACTGCTGAGTAAAACGGGTCAGGTAGCAAGTAAAAATGGGGTAAAAAAGAAGATGGGATTGCTTCAAAGACCTGGTAGCACAATACTGCATGCTGGAAAGAAGGGAATATAGCCTGACTCAAGTGACTGCTTCATAAAGGGTTTTGTCAAATCCTCTGCATTTATCCCAGCTTGGATAAATTAAAATGCAACGATGCTGAAGGAGATTAACAAAAGAGGCATAGGAGCAGGATGCTGAATTAACTCCATCTTTGAAGGTGGTGAAAATTTGAAAATGTAGAGCTTAGTGTGACGAATGACACTTGGCAATGCTTTATTCATTGTTGTTAGTAGCGCCAATACAATTTATAGATATATCTGCTGCATTTACATGGCAAACTTATTGCATGGTGAATTCATCATTAAAGTTAGAAACATATCAATTGATTTTTCTAGAAATCCCTTACAAAAATGAAAATAAACTAAATCATTCTCTAATTTGCTCTGAAATAGCCAACATACTTCTGTGCTGATCATTAAATCTCATTGTGTAAAGTGCTAATCTTTTATCTGAAATTCATGAATATAGTCATAAATACCAGATGTGTATAGGGTTTCAAATTATCCTACAGCTAAGTCTATCTATCACTCTCTAGCTATCTAGCTAGCTATAGTTAGTGTCCCAAATTTAGGTTTTTCCTAGTTTCAGGTAATATACTTAAAAATAAATTCTAATTAACCTATTACTCAAACTTACTAGGCTATGAAATATTCATTTTAATTTTCAGCTTATGTTGTCATATCTATTTTTAATAAAAGTTTAAAACATTTAAAGAGATGAAAGGTAACAAAATGCAGAGCATCATTATTGCTATGTTTTTCATTTAAAATGATAACTATTTGTTTAACCAATATTAATCTTTAGAATTTGTCTTATAGCTTCCTGTTCAAAAAAAAAGATTCTAAAGATGCATGCTCCATTTCTAAACCCCTGATACAGGGAGAAAGGAACACAATCTAATTATTATATGACTTTATTTTAGTATCTCTGTATTTTATTAAAGTAATAATACTTTTTAATTATTATTTTAATTACATGAATCCGTGCTCCTCTGCAGAGTTTATGTGCTATAGGTTTTCCTATAGGTCAGGGAAAAATGTCCATATTAATAATGATATTTCCTTTTAATAGTTTCCTTTTTTAACTACAATTAAGAAGGTTTGTCATCAATATGATCATTCTAAAAACACCTATGAGAGGTAGAGAAAAATATTTATTCATTATTAAATATAGGATTTACTGTTTTGTCCATAAATAAGCACATACTTAATAAAGAATTGTCAAAATGTCAACTTGATTATTGACCAAGTTTTTGGAGATATTGTCTTTGGTGTACAATAACAAAAAATTTAGCCACTCAGTCAGTGACATTGCTGAGAACTATATTCCTTAGCCCTGATGCCAATTGGGCGCCTCATACAGAAAGCTAGCTCCTTAAAAAGAAACAAAGCAACAAGGACTGAGTGAATGTGCTCAATCGCTTCACTCAAACTCATCTTCCAAAAAGGTCACTTCTTATATCCAATGGAGTGAGTGAGAGCCCGGAATTGTTACTCTAGTGGAAGATTCTTCCACATGAAAAGAAGCATCAAGAATATGAAATACACGTTCTGCTCCTGTAGTTTAAGGTCTAAAATAATTAATGAACACAAATTTAATGTGATGTTTCTTCACGAAACATCAATTTTATTACTGGAATTAAAGTCTTCATTTTCCCTGATTTTTGTCCATTTCATAGGATCTTACTTGCTTTTAGAGAGAATTTTGGGCATGTAAAAATTGTGATATCTCATATGGAATTTCTTTTTGCCAGAACAAATGAATGACATTTTTCAGTGCAATTGTATTTTAGGAACTTAAAAAAAAAACAAAGAATTTATTAGTCTTTTTTGTAAAAGCGTAAGGTTCTAAAAGTAGGTTATTTACTATTTTTGAAGGAAGTTCTTAAAGCATCATGTTTTTGTATTTTTAAGTGCTTTGTGAAGAATTCATGATTATGGTCGTAAAAAGCTAATAACATCTGATTTAACCATTTCCAGATTCCTGATAGACAACTGGTGAAAGTAAATAACAAACTAAAATAATGCAAAGTTTCACCAGGCCTGGAAACTTAAAGAATATTTCTGGGTTATAGTACATGATAATAGTTCCTAGGATGTGTTTGAAGCAAGTTATAAAGCACTAGATGTATAGTTCTTTAGTCCTTTACTTGTCATGGAAATAAACGTGGACCTAAAGAAGCTATATGAAAAGTTAAGTTGAGATCCTTGACTTTATGAACTATTTCCTGAAATGCAATTCAGATGAAAGATATTCGCATACTCTGAGCTTACAAAAGTTAAAAATAAGCATTTTTTCTAAAATATGTTATGTTTATCTTTTTAAATAAGTATAGTTCACATTTAATTATTTATGATTCCTCCTAGTATGTTAAAATGCTCGCTGCATTATTTCCATATGCATCTTTGAAAGAGTTTGTATGTACAGTTTTACCAGTAAAAAAATAGCTGTGGCCACAGTGATGTAAAACATCTGTGCTTAGTGGTATCTTGATTACTGTTTTTAATCAAAGATTCTCTGCCAGTATCATCAAGAGACATAAACAAAGATACTGAATATAATCTTGCCACTCTTTTCTTTATGGTATGCATTAAAAACCAGTGAGACATCAACTAATATAAAATAATTTGAAACATTTCTCTGAATTGTCCTAGAAATATCACAACACTCATTCTCATTGGTTTCTTTTTTAATTTGCAAATTATTCATAAATTCCATGTGGGGGTGGTGTACAGCCTTATTTTTGCAAGTTAGCCAGTAATGATTAGTCCTCATTCTGCTTGTCTTTTTCCTTCTCCATGGTGCTTAATGATTGCGGTCTGTTTCATCATATTGTAGCCTGGCATTTTACTACCTTATGTTGTCATTTTTGAAAAGTGTGAATTCTCACATTTATTTTACTTCCTTTTTAAAATAATTCAAGCAATGTGGTTAGAAATCTATTAAATATTTATACAAAATATTAATTATTAATTCATATGAAGCAAAGCCAATTTAATAGTTCCTTTCTCCTCTTGCCTGAAATGTTGGTTTTGCTACAGAAAGCTCTTCCCACTCTATCCTCTCTCAACTGGGCATGCTCTTCCCAATGATGCTTCTAGCTAAACTAGTTACTATGCATCATGAACTCTACGTCAAACCTATCAGGAGAACTTCACAATCATATTTAAAACTGCCCAACATGCATCCCTCCGCATATCTCACAGGGACCTCAAACTCAGCATATCTACAAATAAACTCATCATTTTCCTATCTCCTCAAACTTGCACTCCCTGCAATCTTTTTAGTCTTATCTGTATTTCTCATATCCATACTCAAAAATCTAGGAATCTCAGAATCATTTTAATAACTTCCTCTCAACCCACATCCAATTGGTCATTAAGCCCTATTAATTCTACCTCGTTAGCCTATTTATATTGCCAATACCATAATTATATTTCAGAACCTCTTATTTCTCACTGTGATGGCAAAAATAGCCTCCTATATTGACAGCTTCTCTATATCTGCATGATGGTACTTTGCAGGCCTCTTTGTGATGACGTTTTTATAGGTGAAAGATCACTTGCTTTCTAATAAAAGATAGAAACATGGATGCTAGATGGGTTTGTTGTGATCTGAGGACATTTCTGGAGATTGTGTTTCTGTGGAAATTATGGAGGTGTCAGCCCAGGTACAGTGGTTGGTACCGCACTAAAGGGCTCATTCTTTCAGCGCCTTCCAGTTCTCGTTCCCCAGCAGGGACAGATCTGAAAGAAGGGAAGAAGTCACACTGATGTGTGGTCCTTTCACTTCACCCCTACAAAGAAGCAGTATATCCTGCTGGTTTCAGAAGGAGATGGTTTTTAAGGAAAATAAAGCTTCAAAAAAAATCCAGAACATTTTAGGTGATTTTGTTGTTTTCTAGCCTTCTGATTTTCTGCCGTCTAGTATTTCCTGGAGAGAGAGATCATGATAGGCATCTGGTTCCAATGAAGCCCACGTGGTTAGTTAGGCTTTGCTACATGGAAGGAATAAAAAGGGACCTATTAGGAAGAGGAGTCCACAGGGAGATAGAGCTTGGAAAGCATTTGCATAATAAAACTACCTTATCCATTTCTTCTACCCTCTGGATGGCAGGGTGGGGGATAGTAATCCTCATTTCCTCTGAAGCTTGTGTTGTCTGCAAGAAGCAAAGTCTAGCATCATTATTTGCTGACTGCCAATATCTATAGACCCACGTGGAAGCCAGCAGTGCAAGGGAAAAGAGCACTGAAACATTGAGAGATTATGGTGAGTAGGAAAGGAAAATAGTGTTCTCTTTGGTTACTCCTAGGCAGGTGAGGCAGCCATTTATAGACTGGACTCTGGAAAAATAGATGTAGGTAAGAGTCAGATGGTCACTCCAAGATAGCTCTAGTCTGAGCAAGGTGTCAGTATTAGTGACACTGATTAAGGATATGGGGGACAAAACTGTACTTCCCTCAGTAAGGCCTCTGAAGGGGAACCAGCTGAATACCTGAAGTCTACATCTAATGTGCTGTATGAAAGCACCACCGTGTTTACAGTACACTGACTCAGAAACCACCTGGTGTTCGGGAGAGTAGAAGCACAGCAAAGGAGTCACAAGCTGCCCACTGATGTATGGCACCTGGACGACTGTGGGCATATGTAAAGGGGAAGATGGGAAAATAGAGGGAGCACACCACACTCCTCTCAAAACTCTACTAGTGCTTTCGAGGAGAGGGCTACTCAACATTTCACTCATTAGCCCTTACCTGACTTATGATTTAGGGTGTTTCTCAGAATACTTGATTTCTAAAACAGAAAGCCCATGGATTTTGGTAAATCAGGCATTCTGTGAGCTTGAGAGAAGATCTCATAGAGGTTACTGACAGGGATGACTTCTCCAGAAAATCATTAGACCTCACTCTGTGGAAGAAATTGTATTGTGTAAAATTGAATTTTCCAAGAAGTGTGGCAGGTGAGGGAGCAAAAGAGACATTGTGGCTGTATTTCAACCAACGATTTTAAATTATCCTCTTTACGCTCTACTTAACAACAGGATTCTTCACCTCCTCTTTCAGACAAGTTCAGTCATACTTTTTTTGCTCTTTTAGGGTGGCTACAGCTAGCTTCCTTTTTGAATCACGGTAACTAAGAAGTTGACTGAAGGTCGCCATCATTATCCCCCTTGTGGCAGTGTTTTTAAACTGTGAGGTATTAACCAAACAATTCAGGAATGCACTGCAGGGAGATATGTAAGGATAGAGAGGGCCTACTTATTTTCTGATTATGACCTTTGTATCATCTCTTTCTAGAGAGAAGCAAGATAGAACTTTGGGAAATGAAAGGTCCCCAAATCTAAGTGGATCCAATTCTGCACTCCTAGGTGATATTGATGGGACTAATGACTTTATTTTTTGAGTTTATTATTTAGAGAAACTGTACTAAGGGAGGTATCTGTCCCCTTGTAGGAATGAATTACACTATCAAAATTTAATTTTCATAAAACTCATTCCTTATTTGGATATAATATTTCCTCTTGTCCTATGTGGAATGAAAGAGTAAACATGTCAGCCACTTTGTCTCCTTCTACCACCTCTCTTATCACATGATTATGCTTGAAACCCTCCACTGTCAAACCTTGAGAACACACTACATTGCCCCTAGGCTCTGTTCCTCTCCCTTTATCCTCCTGGAGAAAGATCAGCTGAATCTAGTTGCAAATTCTCCATTTACGTCTGTCTTATGGACTATGCTGTTGGCCTCCAAGTAACTTAGACATCAAATGGTTGCATGCCTTTGTTAGGTGTGTAGATTATTATATATAGTAAGGATTTATGGTTATAGTCCTAACTCTGCATGCTGACCTTGTTTGTTTTTTACATTAATCACACTTTTAACTTACACTATCCATCATAACTTACATACTTTTGTATTCTGTCTGAAATCTCTGGAATAATAAGCAGAATAAATCAAAATAAATGAAAGTGCATTTTTTCCCCAAAAGAGGTTCATTATTTTTCCTGCCTTTGAATTAAACTAATTGTTTGACTAAATTGACCAGTTTTGTGAATGATGAAAAGAGCTGTTTCATTATTCCCACACCAAAGTCCAACTAGTAATAACCAAAGGTGTAATCATAAGATATCAACAGATCCTGTCTTCAGAGCTTGTCTTTGAGTGTAACCAATATTAACATTAAGGCATTTAAATTTAAATTTTAGATATTGGGTCTCCTAAGGGCGGGGAATGCCTACCAGCTTAAACATACCAATATGATTCCTGCTTTTAAGCAACCTTGAATGCTGGAATTATTTCTGAGATTTAAAGAGGTAGCTATTCTGAGTTCTGTTGCTTTTAAAGAGAGTTTAAAAAAACTGCACTTTTAAAAATATGCAAAATATGGTGTCTATGAAAAAGCCAGTGATTAACTGAAATAAACTTAATTGGTTTCTTTAGTTCTTTTGATAAAAATAAGTGATGCTTTTAAGTCAGTTATGTGCATTGATTATGAGAGATAATAACAAAATCATTCCTTACTTTGAACATTTTGCTATCATTGTTATTGTTTTTATTTGCTGTCTCTGAAGCGTCTGAAAATAATTAGTTCTGCCAGAAGAAATTCCTCTTTATATTTTTCCATCCCACATCTGATGTATAAAGGCAGATAGGGGTTAAAGGAGAGAACCAGCTCTGATCTCTCTTTCTCACATATTTTTGCTTCATTTCTTCTCCGAGGTAGTCATCTGGGTCCGCCTGTAGGTAGTCAACCCCCAAAAGAACGTACTTTATGCCTGTGATAACAGCAGGACAAAATCACTCACTTTTACTTCTTTTTTGTTTTAACTTATTTTGGGATTTTCCTACACCCTCCACACATATGGATAATATATTTCATTGGGCATATGTAATTTACTGTGCTTTGTTATTCCTATGAAACCCAATTATGGTGGAAAAGAAAGATTGCTCCCATAACTACTCTTGTGTTAATCTTGTTTCAACTAGCATTACAGGTATGATGCCAGGCATAAGGTGTGCTTGGTAGGTGCAAGGAAGGAGAGAATGTTGTCTGATGTCAGAGAGATGTTTATAGAACCAAGGAAATGTGAGAAGCAGATTGTGGCAATTTTTATTGTTTGCTGTTTGTTTAAATTTGTCTTGTTAATGACAGAGTAGTGAATACATAATGAAAAGTTCACAGTAATGTGAATAGCTGCATATTTATTAAATAAGAAGAACAGGTGTGGTGGTTTAGAAAAAGTATTTTAAATATTAGTTTTCTGAATCCAATAATTTGAAAAGCTATTCAACTAAGAAGAGTTGAAGTTTAAAGTTAGATTCATAAACAGAGATTGAAATATGTTTATATTTAGAAGTATCTTAATCAAAATTTCTAAATGTGCTCTATAAATTCTTTATTTTTTTGCCTATTTTGTTACCAAAAAGGATGGCTGTATAGAATATTGTATCTTCCTTGAAATTTTCAAATGACTTGCTTTTTTAGTCTTACTTGCAGCAATTTAAGTGTGTATTTTTATGTATAGCTGTTATCTAATGATATATATTAATTGCAGCAATCTAAGAGTAAATATCTCTGTAGGATTTAGAATATACCAAATAGATATGTTTGAATACACGAAGGAAACTTAGAATCTTATATTTCTTCCTGCTTCTTGTAAAGTAAAACTTCAATTGAAGCAGTACCCATTGCACTGAGGTTATCCCTCTGAAATTTCTTCCAATAGCTAGTTTTTTTTAAGATAAAGTATTCTGAGTATATGATGAAATTTATTCCATTATACATTTTTTACTGTATTCCTCCCCACTATCTCAAAGCAGATAGATTATGCTCTAAGTACCTTATATTTGTGGATATATGTATGTCTTACGACTTCTGCAATTTTTCTAGGAAAACAGGTGGACATTTCTTCTAACACCACTCAAGCAGAGTTGGAAGCAAGTGATACCAATTTAAAGAAAGAACTAAGAATGGAATTTTATCTCTTCCCAATAAAAGAGAGAGAGGGAAGTGGGGGAAAACTATAAGATTTCTGAGAGTAGAAACCATATATCTATCTACTCAACTACTTACCAATTTGTTCAGAATAATATACGGAGAGTTAGACTCATTCCATGTTGTAGAATAATCCTAAATAATGAGAGGTGGTTTTGTAGACCTCTATTGTCAAATTATCAACCATGGCTTTGAGGCTGGAACATTCTTCATTCCAAAGGCCGTATTAGGCAGATTTTGTCTTAGAAATAATGATATATTTTTGTTAGAGGGAGAAAAGGGGCTAGTTAACCTCCACACTAAGGTAGCATATGGGTATAATTAGCCCAAAATGAAAATTTGCTTTTAAAAAAAAAAAAAGGTGACTTTTTTCTCTGAGAGTGGTAGGCCCATTATTATTTGGTTTGCAAGAATAAAGCTTGAACTGTTAAGAATCCTTGGTCTTAGCAGCCACAGCTCCAGGAGCCATGCCTGAGGAAACCCATGAGAGCCTACATTTAGCTGGACCACACTGGGCAGGACATGGGTGTCTAGTACAGAGATCATGATGTGCTTAAGACTAGAAGTGGTTCCTCCAACTTCTGGGCTGCATTGTTTTCCTTCCCAAAATTTAGAGTGTATTTAATACTCATACATGATTGAGACTGCATTTTTCACTAAAGTGGGACCTTGCAACTAGAATTACTTTGACTTAGAAAGGAAATTCATGTACTATTTTTAGCTCCTTAATATTTGGCAGGGTAAAATAAACATTAATTATAAACTCTCTTAGGGTTTGATCAGGGGTGTCTTATTCTATGAATGATATAAAATAAGCTGTTTATTATAAGGATTAGACCTTATGCAATTGTGGGCTGACTTTCACATCTATGCAAAGCTGTTGACTTTGCATCTGATGTAGGGCCTGAAGTTGATGTAAGTAAGCCAAGTTGGCAGTGAGCACATGCAGTGGGGCTGAAAAAATGTAAATTAGAGCTTATAATGATGAATTGGAACCTATAAGGACAAATTGGAACCTACATTTTTCTTTCCGTCTCTAACCTAGATGGTGTGGGTGACCTGCAGAAGAAACTGATTAAATGAAGCTGATTAAAAGAGATTAAATGATTCTTTTATCCATCTTGGGTTATGATCATTCCTCTACCAGCTGACTCACACTCCCATTCTGATATCTTGTATCTTAAATGTTGAGATATAAGTTTAAATATTATTAGAAAATTTAGAATTTCAAAGTAGGGAATAAGATAGAGGAAGAAAATAATTGGTTAATCTATTGATCAATAATTGGTCAATCTATGAAAATATTTCTATCAAAGTAAGGATGAAGTATTCATAACTATTATAGTCCTCATTTCTACATCTCATTATGTATGTAGTCCTAACTTGTATTTATAACTATCTTTTTACACACCCATTCAATTTACCTTTGCCCTAAGCAAGCACCTCAATGATTTGTGGTTCTTTATCTGGTGGGGTAACCCAAACCTTCATAGCTGAGGAATCTGGGTCATTCTCAGTCTTACCTATATTGGGATTTTATAGCTTTACATTGACTTTTATTATAGGACATGAGTATATTAAGAGTTACCTGAAGATGTTTCTTGCCTTTTAGATATACTCCTCATTGTTTAGTTGCAACCAAATTTCCCTTTGAAGATCAGGATCAATAACTCCAGAAAACGGAGTACTCTTTCCTTTGCCTGCTGACTCATTGATATGAGGATCTCAGGTGTCAGTCCAGACTTCCAGTTTAATTGAGCTATTGCTGTGTTTCCTGGTGAAAGTATTCCTCCTTTGGAAACAAAGACTGCTTGGCCAACAGATCCCTGATCAAAATTTTTGCTAACAGACCACTAGAAGTGATAGAGGAAAGGAACGCTTGCTGTTTCTACCCCATTGATTCCTAGATCCATGAATCTTGGCTATGAAAGAAATAGCATCATATATTTCTTGCTGATTTAGAGCATATGCCACATCTTAAAGGACGTTATTCCTGGATCACAAAGTGTTGCCTCTAGCAGGCATGATAAGCAAATCTTTAGAAGTCCATTACATGTCAACTGCTTTGGGGTGACTTGATTGGAAACATGATAAGACCAATGAATTAGATGAGGAAAAGCCCATTATTTAACTTCATTTTCTGTAAAGTTAGTTCCTTTGTCAGAAGCAATGCTGTGTGGAATACCATGGTAGAAACATTCTACAATTCCATGGATGTTGGTTTTGGCAGGAACATGGTTGACAGAGTTGCCAAATCCACATCCAGGGAAAGTGTCTATGCTAGTGAGAGCAAAGATCTGTCCCTTTCATGATCAAAATGTTCCAATATAATCAACTTGCTACCATGAGCTGGCAGACCTCCAAGGAAATGTTGCATGTTGGGGCTCAGTGTTGATCTCTCTTGTTGGCAAGTTAGGCTCTCAACAGTGACAGTAACTAGACTGGCTGATGAGGTGGGGCCGGTGAGCCAAGGAGTCGAAAGAAAGATTTCTTGGACTCTCAAGGTCTGGCAGTAGTGCTCTTTTATTTAGAGAATAGTGTGGAATAGCATGGGGACAGGACCTATGGGCAGTAAAGAGCTGCTGCAAACATGGGTTGAGGGTAGGGCTGAATTTAAGGCATAGGAATGTGAGTTATCTCTTTACAAGACAAAGGAAAGAATATGTAAAAAAAGTTGTTAAAATGGTATCAGTGCAGGTGGGGTCTGGTTATTGGGTGGTCCTATAACTTTTAGGTAAGAATCAAACCAGATTAAGTAAATGGCAGAAGCCACCTCTTAAATATTATCTTCAGCTAAAGACAAAGGAGGATGTTGGGGCGGGGGCGGGGGGGGGGGGGGGTAGTCAGTTACATGAGGTTGCCAGACAGTAAACAACTTAAATTCTTGCCTTTGGCATTGATTAAGAGTTTCTAGAGATAAGCTCGTCCCCCTTCTTCCTGGCACAGAGAGGAGGCATCTTTACAGATGGAGGTTTCCCTTACAAATGTAAATGTTTCCCAACAAAGGGCAAGCAAACCCTGCTCCTCAGAGTTTCTTTTATTAAAGGTAACCAGCCCCCTTCTCATTTGCAGTGTTAAAAGTAACCAGCCTAAAATAATCCTCATCAGCTGAGTTAGTGGAAGTCCATGTTGCTGAGTCCATGCATAACTTCTATACCTATTGCAATTGCCACTTTTCCCATGGCCACATTGGGCAAAGATGGGAGTGACTAGGAAAAAAAAAGTATGAAAAGAATGGATCATCTGGTCCACCTGATTATTATTGTGCTTCTCTGCTAAGATTTCTCTTTTGTGAGTATTTGCATGGGGCACATATGTATTCACATTCTCTTTCAATTCAGAGAGTTCTATTCCCATCCCTCTTCTGTGGGCTTTCTTGTCACCAATTTTCTAATAATGATTCTTGAATTCCCTTTCCATCCACTACCAAACTATTAGCCATTGCACAAAAATACATCTAGATTGTTACTCTGGCTATACCTTCCTCCAGGCAAAGTAAGGAACCAGATGCACTGCTCAAAGCTGTGTCCATTGGGAAATGTTTTATTTACCCTTGTTTTGAGCGCTGCCTGGAGAGGGGTTGTAGCGCTCCTGCACTCCACTTCCAGGTACTGTCAGCACATCATGCAGAATTTTCTGTAAAATGGGCTCATATGTTTTTCTTCTTCTGTAAACTGTTCATATAGTTTTAACTTATAGATTTTATCAGGAGTCAGAAGCATGGGATTTCAGCCATTTACTCATGCAACTTACTTGTGCCTTTAGCACTTGCTAGAGTTGGATCTGGCATATTTTACTTCCATTTGATAGAGATATGGGGTCTTTCTGCAGGTAACTGCAACACACCCAGCCAACACTCAGAATTTGAGTGGTGAGATAAAGTGAGTATTGGAGCTATGGCTCTGGGTGCTGCCCATTCCAACAAGGTGAGCTAGCAGATCAGTGACAATGGCATGAGCCACCACAGTGCCTGGTACCCTATGTAGACTTTCACAGCATAAAAATTTAGTTTCTATGTTTATTATGTTTTATTCCTTTGACAAATGACCTCTAAGTTCCTCCTTTAATAGTTTCTTTCAAAAGATACTCTCCATGTTCTCCATAAAACTGTTCCACTATCCAAGAGGCCAATAATATAGGTAATATAGACCCCAGCTTCCATTCTCAGTTATACTGATAGATTCCAGGCCCAGAATGCTATAGAATGTTATAACAGCAAAACACCACACAATATCTCCCAAAATATCAATGCTAGTCTTCTTCTAGCTTAAAGCAAAGAGGAGGGGTTAGATCGCCAGAAATAACATCCCGAGTCTTGAACAGAATAAATTTCTCCAAGGCAATAAATATTGTAATACATTTCAACCATGCTGAATACCAAAATGTGTTATCTTCCAGGGACCGTAAAGTATGTGAAACTGCCCGTCAGATTGTTGTCAACAACAAATAGGTCCTCACTACACTTTCATACATATTCAATATGACAAGATGGTCAGCCAAACTCCTGCTTGCTATCCCCAAAGAATTTCAGCGCTGGAAAGAATGGTAGGAATTTTCAACCTCAAACCTCTCATTTTACAGTTGGAAAAGGGAGGCTCATCAAAGTGAAGTATTTGCTCAACATTTGCTAGGGAAAGAACTAAGCCAAGAAATGAGATGCTCTGGCTCCTAGCCCAAGTTCAACATCAGTACTTCTTTATGTTTCACCAAGTGAGTCTTGCCCTGTTACATCAACTATATTGGCACATTTAGAAACAAGGTAGAAAACAATCTTTTATTGGGAGGATAGAAATTACTAGTAATCATTTTCCTGTCTTTTCTCAGGGCAGAAAATTGTGCTCTCTCGATCCTTTGAAGTTAGGCAGGGTCACAGGGTTGGTTCTGGCTGATGGATTGTGAAGGAAGTGACATGTGTTACCTTCAGATGGAACAGTAAAGGTCTTCTCCAGCTTTTCTCTCCCCTTGTCACAGTGAACGGGGAAGCATCCTGTTGAGGTTATGTAATTATAATGATTAAATCCATATGGATCACTGAGCTTTCATCTGGAAAAGTCACCCAATCTACAGGAGACATTGTGTGAGTGAGAAATGAATTTTGCTGTTTTTTGTTAAACCACAGAGATTTGAGGGTTTGGTCATTTATTATAGCACTATAGCCTATCCTACCTTGACTAACATATTTGGAAGTATACTTATTTAGAAGTAATTTAAGTAATATGTAGAGATTTGGAAGAATAACTAATGCAGAGTTACCAGTTGTTCCAATTTGTTGAATGATCACCTTTTTTTGATGCATTAAGTACTCTGGACATAAAGAATATATGACCAATTACAGCATATGAAGGAAGTAACATATTTATGTATTGAATATTTATTTAGAATATGCTGGGGGTTTTATTGAAAAATGAATATGAATGATGGTAATTTAGATTTTATAAATGCTGAATAGTGTAACTTTTTTTTTTAAAGATTGGCACCTGGGCTAACAACTGTTGCCAATCTTCCTTTTTTTCTTTAAGGATTGGCACCTGGGCTAACAACTGTTTCCAATCTTTTTTTTTTTTTTTTTCTGCTTTATCTTCCCAAACACCCCCCTGTACACAGTTGTATATCTTAGTTGCATGTCTTTCTAGTTGTGGGATGTAGGACGCCGCCTCAATGTGGCCTGACGAGCGGTGCCATGTCCACGCCAAGGATCCAGACCCTGGGCCGCCACAGAGGAGCGTGCGAACTTAACCACTCGGCCATGGAGCCGGCCCCTGAATAGTGTAACTTTAATTCTAGTTATCACACTTAGCACTCCCACAAGTGGGATTAGATTGCATATCTTCTGCTGCTCCTAGACAGCACTCAGCCCAAGGATCCCATTTCCTTTTCCAGACTGCGGCATAAAATAACTCTGCTACCATGGAATCTTAAATTTTGAGATGGGCCTGCTGCTAGTCTCATAGATAAATTCTCTAATAAAATAATGGTGACAAACTACAGGGAATAATCTACTTGATTGACAATCACTAAAGCCTATCGATATGCAATTATTATTTTCAGTCATTAAGGGAAACAACTCAATAAATATAAACTTTGTAGTTGACATAGTATAAATCTGAAAAAGTTTTTCGTCTATTTTAATACTAAGTTAGGCAGAGTATTTTATTTTCAAAGATATATTTTAGTCTGAATTGTGAATTCTGAATCAGAATGAGGTGAAACATGTGGCTCATAAAATATCTCAAACCTCAAACCACTTTATGTGTCTGAAAATCATCTTCTTTACACATTTCTCATAAAACATACAGAAACCCAAGGAATGCCTCTCTATTTTAAAGATCACAAGTGTCGTTGACATCAAATTTCTGGATTTCTTTTGTGTACTTGTATAACTGTAGTGGGCTAGTATATGGTTTATAATGTTTTTGGTCATTTTCTAAATTTGAAATTTGACAGTTCAGCCTATAATAATTTCCCATAAATTCCCAAGTCTAAAGGTGGTCAGTCACCATCCTTTTGTCTTTCTGCACAGCCATGGTTAGCAGGTCTCCAAGTGTCACACTATGGTGCTCCAGTGCCAGCATCTCAGTTGTGTTCTAGGCAGGAAGAATGACAACGGCAGAAACGCAGTCAGCAGAGCATGCTTACTTTTAAAGGGCTCCCCCAAAGCCTACCCAGGGCTTTGTTACGCATCTTTTTAACGGTAGATCACATTTGTATGGGTTTCCCTAGTCGCAGCACAAGCTACCATCTTCTCTCTATCGTTCTCTGTATACATATATGATATATACATATAGTATATATATAGTATTGATGACCTCAATGATATCTATTGATAAGAAAGCAGGAGAGTGTAGAGTGTGGACATCTATAGGCAGCGAGTCAACCTTATCAGCTGAGTCTGGAATGCCTAAAAGTTATCAGTACAATTTTTATTCCAAGAGAGTAGGCCCCATGTCTTTGTTACTATATCTCAAAACACCTAGGAGAATATCTGGCTTATAGCAGGTTGATGGCTAGAAGCATGAAAAAAAAAAAAAAGTTTTTTTTTCGTTTTACCTGGAATATTTTGTTTATTGCTTTTGAAGTAGCTTGATTATTCATATGTAAAGAGTCCTGTTGGCATGGCGTAATGTGCTCACTCTACTCAAAAAGGGCCTGCCAGTATTTACAGAATCGTGCAGAAATGCAAGGATAATTTGGGTCTTCCAAAAGTTGGTCTAGCGTTCCTCCCTCTCTAGGGTATTAACTCTATAAAGTGAGTGCTTCTTAAAATGACTACGAACGAAATTCACATTGGGAATTTGTTTAAAATTCCAGGTTTTTGGAGCACACTTCCCTGAGAATCTGACTCAGTGTTGGAAGGGGCTCAGGATATGGCATTTTTAACAAGACTTCTGAATGATTCTGATGCAGGTGGTACACAATCACAAAATGAAAAACACTAAAATAAATGAAATGAGACTTACATTTTACAGCTCCTAAAAGAGCTCATGAAATTCTTAGCAAGTAGAAACCTAGAAAAAACATTACTACATGAAGCTACAGACAAGTGTTTTCCTGGTTAAAAAACTCAAAAACATGGTGTTTAAATATGAATAATCCCACCAATCGTCACTATGATAGTGCATATGCCTGACGTGCTTCATTAAAACATGCATTTTGTAAACTCTGTACCACTTGCATAGATAATTTATGTAATCTAATTGCACTGGAACTGGAGTTTTCACTGCAGCATAGCAGCTGTGGCTGCTGTCCACAGGAGAACTCTGCTCTAAGAGCTCAACCTTTGCTGCCTTATTTCATGTAGCATTTAATTGGCTGCTCAAGAATATATTGCATGACACATTAATCAGCCTTTAAATGTTTGCCTTAAATTATAATTCATTCTGAATTTTTACTTTGATGCAAAAGATAAAATGGAAGAAATAGTTGAAAAATAGAGAAATTTTGATTTATTTAAAAGTAACAAAAATATGCTGTCACGAGTCATGCTAGTTGCTTTAGGTGTATTTTCTTTAATTTTTAGGCTAACCTCATGGGAGATATTATCTTCATTTCGTAGGACAGAAAATTGAGACTCAGGGAGATAAAATAATAAATCTGTGTCTCATTGAAAGTAAGAATTGAAAACTAAGACTACCTATTCCAAAATGTGATCTTCTTAACATATTGTAGTCTCTCTTAATCTCTCTGTCTCTCTCTCTAACCTATTACTCCCTCCACCCATCCTGTTTGTTTGTTTGTTTTTTGAATCTCTATCTACCTCTTTAATTCTCTACTTTTCTACTACTCACCTAACTAGCATCATCTTTTAATGGAAAATAGAGTTGTTAGTAGGTGTCTTGAAATTTTACTTATAAGTTCTATCCTAACTAGAAGTCCTATCCTACAGAGTCATAGATTTTTTAATTGGGATTGTTATTTTGATGAACCATCAAAATCTCTCCTGTTATACATGAAGGAGCTCAGGCACAGGGAAATTAAGCAACTTCTTTACACTGACGTAAGTTATTGGCAGAGCTTGAATATAATTAAGTCTTTGACTCATTATGCACTTTTCATCTGAAACTATACGTTAAAGATTACTACATATTGAATGAGCTCAATATAACACTTCCAGGTAACTAAAAGAAGGGGAAAAATCTATTCACAGAGTTCGTTTGTTTCATATTAAGTGGAAAGACTAATTTTACAAATCATGTACACTTGCAAATTCCAGAATTAATTTGGTGCTTTCTAAAAATTGACGCTGTTATATAGTACAAACAGGGTGCATTTCTGAATGAAAATGGCCCAGTTATAGGGTATGTCTCCAACAGATTCTGCTAAGACTGTGTTTTCTCCAGTGTTAGATTTGACTGAACCAATTCAAATTACGTTTAGCAGTTTTGAAGAGGTGTAAAAATAGCTTAACCATTTCTAGGGTGTATTATGGGCCAGTCTAAAATTTTCAAATGTCAGTACTAAATGGTATGGAATAGAAATAATATTTATTTCTATTTTCAGTGTACATACTATTGCCAGTTAACATGAAAGATGCTTTACATATGATATTAATGTCAATCCTAAAATTAAATATATATTTTAGTAATTATCAACACATTTTGTTGCTTATTTGATACTAGTGTCTTCATTTTACCAATTTCTAAACTAAGATTGAGAAGGAGTAACTTCCTCAAGAACATGTAGAGAGGATCACACGAAATATGTTGCCTGAATAACCAAAATATATTTCATTCTAGTATGCATCACAATACAGTGGAATACTCTATTCCACTATAGTGGAATAAGAAACACATATTTGTCACAAAAACACAGTATCAAAAAACAATAAATTTAATGGTTCAAGTTTCAGTTAATAATTGACTTAGACTAGTTTTATCATTATTAAAATGGTTACATTAACCATTTGAAAATGGTGGATATGTGATGGTTTCTTCCAGAAAATACTACTTACCTTTTGTTAAAATATTAAACTTTACACAAAATTCAAATATTTACTAAATCTATAAAAGATCCCATTGTTTTTAGCAGTATAACAACTGATGTGGATTTTAAAAAAAAGATCATAAAGCCCAGATGTTTAGATCAAGAAGTTTGCAAAATCATTGGGATCATCTCTCCTAATCTTTTGAAAACTTTTATGAAAATGATTTTATATTGCTATATTTAAAACACCGTCTGTATTAGTTATGGTTCTCCACAGTAACAGAACCAGTAATATTTTATATATATATACATATACACACACATATTTTGGGGACTTCTTTCTGTATGGAAGGGGAAGATTTGAGGGAGATTTGAGTAAAAATGGTAAGGACACTTTCCCTTTTATTCTTGTGACAATGTATAATCTTTTCCTAATTAAAATGAAAGTTTATCACACTCACTTGACACACTTGCAGTAATAAACGAGGGCTGAGTGATGTAGGAAAGTTAACTTGCTTCTGGTAATATTCTCAACCCGGAAATGTGTACAACACTGGAGGCTAGAGAGCCCTAGAGACCATCTCCCCACCTTGGTACAGGCCTCACCTAAACCTAAAAGGGTCTGCGACAGGGCTTACCATTCTAGGTGCGGGGATTCCATCACCTCCTCTAGTAACTTACTCCGGCATTGAATCTTTCTCACTGTGGGAGTCAAAAATTCAATTTAGAAACAGAAATTTAATTTAACTTTATGAAAAAGAAATACACATTTCTGCCTGAAACTCTTAGCAATAATGAGATAAATGTTTTATAAATGGAGGATCTTAATTTATACTTCCAACAAGTAAGGTTAAAGTAGGATGGTATTATCAATATTTGATGTATTGTTTCATTTTACTACATTCACTCCTTTAATATAGAAAATATTTAGTAAATATCTACTATTTGTCAAGAATCGTAGTGCCCTTTCCACACCTTGTCATTCACCTGAGGCCACAACTTTTGTCATTTCTTTTTTAACCTCTTCTGATGATAAGTTCTATAAATATTAATATGTTTATAGCACTATATGTTAAATACTAACTTAAGATAGCGTATATTGATTTGCCGTCATGAAATATAAGAATTTAACTCAATTAACTGAGAAAAGGAGATGGTTCTTTCTTGTCAGATGATTAGCGCTTTGGGCATTATTTGACATTAGAATTTACATTTTAATTTAGATATAAAATATTATGCAGTCTTTTAATGATTAAAATAATCTAGTCTGTGTATTCCTGTGCTATGGAAATAAATGACATACTGTTGAATCAAAAGCGATATTCAAATATTTGAACAAATTTGCCTCCTGTCTCAACTCCCTTGCAATTTTGTGGGAACATATTTGTGCTATTCACTTTCCTTCTGATTTCCTCATTGCATTTTAGTCTACTTGTTCTCACAAAGTTCTTCTGATTGAAACCAAGTTTTCCTGCTACTTTTGGGGGGAGGGTGAAGAGAGATTGCAAATCAGTAGCTTGATTTACCTGATATAAAAATGTAGTAAGCATCTCACTATAAGAGTTATATTATTGGTCCTTGCTGCTTTATTTTTTGTTTTGATGCTATAGGTGGATATTATATTTTTCTCTTCCACTTTTGAGCAATTGTTCTTAACAATGCAACAAATGTTTGTCAAACCCCCACCATTCACTTGTGCTTTAGGTCAGTGGCTGAGAAATACTGGCCTCTAGATTAGTGCTATCCTGGGCTTGCAGGACCATGGGGTACTGTAGTAAAAGTACAGATTAGATTTTCAATCACCACAACCACTACTGGTATTCAATATGTCTGGGGTGGGACCATGATAGGGTATTGCTGAGTTAGGTTTAAAAACAATAAACACAATTGATAAAAGTAAATAAAAGTCAAGAAGACTTTCTGGTGGAAAGCAACTATCCCCTGGCATCAGCTCTATGCATGCTTTGCCTTATTTACCAGACACCACCAATTATTGTCATTTTGGCTTTTTACTTCTCCTAGTGATTAACTCCACAATTATTAAAACTATATCTATATCACTATTTGTTACATTGTTAACGTAAGATATTACCCGTTGATTTGATATCATGAAATATCTGTGAGATAGTATTTGATACAAGAATGATTTTACTCCCTGATAACTGTACCCTTCATTTCTTTTGGAAATCCATCTCCAACCAGTTTTTACACGTGGTTGGAATGGTATTTCCTCCAATCCAAACTCCAGGGAACTACTACAACTATTTTTTTGTGGCATGGTTAGATACTCCAGCCTGAGAATGAAGACAATTCTGTGGAAAGCAGAGTTGAGGTACAGAAAGAAAATAACCTGTTGTGGTATAATTTGAGCCAAATAATCATATCTCACTTAATCTGAAGCTCTACTTTCAGACTTATTTTTACAAGACAGTAAATCATATTTATTTTTCGATTTGAATTGGCTTTCTGTAATTGGCAGCTAGTTATGAATCGATTGAATTGGCTCATTCAATATTGAAGATAATACTTATTTCCAAAGGAGTTTATGAATTTAATCAGATAAAAATAAAACAGTTCTTTTTGAGAAAGCCTTATTAAACAGAATTACATTTGAAAATAAATATATTGGAATATTTAGGAAATTTTTTAAAAGGAGGAGGATCAAAATGTACAAGATATTAAGCATTTTTAAAAGATAAAATAATCCAATATGACTGATGTCTTTAAAAGAAGAAAAGAGAGGGGCCAGCTTCATGGCCAAGTGGTTAAAAAGTTCCATTCCTAAAAAAAAAGAAAAAAAATTCCATTCTGCTTCAGTGGCTGGGTTTGCAGGTTCGGATCCCAGGCGCGGACATACTCTACTCATCAGCCATGCTGTGGAGGCATCCCACATCCAAAACAGAGGAAGATTGACACAGATGCTAGCTCGAGACAAATCTTCCTCAATGAAAAAAAAAGGAGGGAGATTGACAACAGATATTAGCTCGTGTAGAAACTTCCACACACACACACACAAAAAAAGAAGGAAGAGAGAAGCCAGAAACACAGGCACGGAGAGATTTCTTAAAGAAGTCATCAAAACCACAATCTAAAGAAGAAATTTTGTTAAATTGAACTTCTTGAAACTTGAAACTGTCTTCCTTCCGAAAGACTCTGTTAACATATTGATAAGATGAGCAGAAAAACTGATACGATTTTAAATTGCCATCTCACACATCAAGGTATTTGGCATTCCACACTCACATCAAACGTGATGTAATGAAAGATGATTGTATACAGTCTCACACTGTAAACAGCATTTGGACGAGTGGTGAATAATCCAAACTATGTGAATTTTATTTCTGTCCTTCGTATTACTCCAATGTATTGAGTTTGTTGAAATTTTAAGAAGAAAGAATGAACTTTTATTAAGGGGACTTGGTCATCCACGTGGCCTCCATACTTAAAGCAAACACTGATGTGATCCTTTCCCCTGAGTGTCATTTTTTAGAATTTTTGTTACTCTTACAGAAATAATGTTGAATAAATAGGCTACACATTGACATTAATGTGACTGGCACACTCACGACTCAATCCTTAATTTTTCTTTTTATGCCTCTAGTTCTATTGCTTAAGACCAATAGAAGATATAAATCCTGCCCTCAGCCACTCTTACTGTGTTAGTTCTCTTGTCTCCTTAAAAGGTAACATGTATTCCATTTTTTCTGATATATTTGTTCTTTGTAACTCATGTTAATTATTCTGGTTCCACATCAAGATGGCTTGTATTCGTAAACTTGAATTTTTCCCCTCACTGATTCAAACACTAAGAGCAAGTTGTCATCATAAAGACATCGTTTTTCTTTTTTTTCTGGGTTAATTTTTTTGTCTGTTGAAACTTATGCGTCTTTTATTTCTCTGAGTCCCTGGTTTTATTGTTGGCCCATCTCATTCGATACCGTCACTTTACAATGCCTCTTTATTTTCACAGTATGATCTGCAAAACATAAACACATGACAGATGTTGTAAATTTGCCTGATTTGATTTGAGAAAAGATATTGAGTCATTCATCATACTGAATTCAAAATATGGTTTCAGTTAAATTTGTTTTTTTTCTGTAAACATTAAAAATTGAGACAAGCTCTGGTGGCCTAGCTGTCTAAAATGTCCCACATGCCTCTACTATCGCATCATTAGGGAGGCTGTCTGCAGTCAACATTGCCGTTCATATTATCAGTATGGATTTAAATTGATTATTAAGGCTTTGTGATATCTCACAATCACAGAAACGGGGAAGTTATAAGGCCAATAAAGTGCACTGATATTCTTTTACAAGTTTTGCATTGTTTCAACGCCTTTCTAAAGTGCTAGTCGCTTAAAATCCATTGTAGCTCAATATTTATTATTTTCCATAAATATGTATTGATTTGAATGGGGAGGATGTCAGAGATGTGGCATTAAGCAAGAAGCTGTGTCTAAATTTCCCAAAAGATAATCAGTACCTAGAAAAGCTGTTTGGAATTGAATCCCTCACCAAAATCTTCTTACAGTCTTCAGATATTTTTATGAATTATACAGAAAGTAACCACAATCAGTAACGAAGGCCAAGAATACAAGGCACAAAGCATTAGAAGATGCTGGTCTAAGTTTAGGCCTTTGTAATTTGTCATCACCTTGCCAGATGTAGGATAATGCCAGGGAGACATTATAGTTTTGGTGAGAATGCTCCCTTTGACCAAAATCAATTCCCCAGGAGATGGCAGAGGTGTAAGAGGTCAGAGCCAATGCTCCTGGCTAACCAGGAATGAGGTTTTGAGTTCTGAACAGGGAATCAGCTAGTGCACCGGATCATGTACCAGAATTATCACACCAGCATGGGCTCTCTCGTCCCTAGGCCTGACCTAGAATCTTTTGTCTGGGTCTTCACTGAACACTTAGCTGCAGGACTTAAAATTATCTTCAGTGTAATTCTTCCAGCTCTGGGGCAGTGGAAAAAATTCTTAGAACCTCATGTATTTCCTCTATTAGAATTTTTAATAGACAGTTAAATTAAATGTGGAAGAAGAAAGAACAATCAAGATCATTACCTCAAGCCTTTATTAAAGCATTGCAACATGAGAAGAGTTCAGGATGACTGTTTCTTGTGGAGCAAGCAGATTAAATGTTTCATAAAATAGGATTGCGGAAGATTAGTCATGGCTTAGTTTTGTTTCAAGAATCACTCACTGTTCAAATTCTTGGTAACTATGAAGAAACAGAGGTTGTGATATTCATGGGATAAGATGCAGAGACAGCAGGATCTGGGCCCTAGTTAAGCAGCTGTTGGTTGGTCAATTTGGATTTAGCAAAAGAGGTGAAATGGAACAGCTGAAGCTAAGATCTTGCAAAGGTCAGTGCAGTGTTTTAAGTCCTTCAGGTCTTCCTTTAGGCCAAGCATTGGCTTAAGGGATACCATGCTTAGGGCAGTTGTCGAAGTCCAGATTGTTACCTCTATCTGAGATTTCCATTGGTCCCATCCCTCACTTTTGGATATCGTTGAGTCTTGAGTGCATTCACCAGCTCCTCATATGACTTTTGGATTTCTTTGGCCATTGTAATCATCTGTCTAGGGGTGGCTATGAAGGAGCATTTAAGGCTCTGAGTAGGATACAATGTAGGACCATGAAGCCTTGGAACACAAGAAGTAGAATCATTAATTGACTGTGAAAGGATGCCATTGGTCCCACTATTTTACCTGGTTCTAATCATAAAACCACATTCCATCCTCCATCTGGATTCCCTGATTCAGATGACCCAGAAAGTGGTAGAAGAGCCAGAGTGTCAAGATTTCTTTCTATTTTGTCTCATTCTATCTATATCTATCAGTGAGGTATTTTCAAAATAGCCCTTAGAAATGAAAGCATTAAAATTAAAGGGAAAAATTGTGAAAGCTTTAATCCTTACTAATTAATAATCTGAAATTTCATCCTAAAGAAGGGAATAAGAGAGCTAGAAATAGAACAGAGAATGAGACAAAGAGGGTGCAGAAGCCAGAGTCTTAGACCAGGAATCTTGGATGGAAGATTTCCACATGTTGCTTCAATGTTCTTTGGAAAACTGTCCCTTTTATGATTTGTCTGCTTCTAAAGAATCCTGAGAGACTCTGTTTTATATCTCCCATTAGTATGGAAGTACAGGAAATGGATGTATAATGACTTTAAACTGAGACATGACTTGAAGTTCAATTCCTTGGAGTTTTCATGATTGCAGTAATCATGATTAAGAGTGCCTGATAAAGTCTCTTTTGATGAGATCCAAGAGCACTCTTCTATTGGTGTCATTTGCAGCCAAACAGTTATCTAGGAGGAAGCTATCTACAGCTGTTGATTATAGACTTGTGTATACTGCATAAAATCTCTACAATAATTATTCAGCTAACTTTGCAAACTTTAATTTTGGGGTGAGGATGATAAGGACAACTGAGTTTCTAGATGCTGAGCAGTGTATTCCATAATTCTTTGATTACAGTCTCCAAAAAATGGGCACCTCTGTAACTAGATAAGTAAGTTGGTGAGTCCAAAGTTGGAAATACATAGTCTAAGAAACCCCAGATTAAGCTGGTGATAAGGCAATTGTTTTTCAACAAGGAAAAGCTACTAGCCATCCAGAAAATAGACACACAGTAGTGAGAGGATATTTATTTCCATTTGAATGTAACCACTGTATAAAACTCATCCACAAATATTCAAATGTACATCGAGGGCTTTATCCCTGTCTTTACAGTTTTGCTGGAGTTAGTAGTTTGGCAGGTATAATATGTGCTGGAAACATTCTCAACAATTTTAGATAGAATTGCTGATGTTGATTTAAGCTTGCAGCCAATTTTTCTCTGAACATTCTGGCCAATGAACTACATTAGCCAACATTAGCAAAATGGAAGAGTGGAATCCTTTCTTAAGGGCTGTCACACACAGTTGATTTATAAGATTGTTGTTCATGATTACTCAGAATAAAAACACCTTGTGAACAGTGAGGCCACTGATGAATCTCCATGGCCGTTTGATTTTTATCATGAAGCACTCTGTAATTGCCACTGATTGCCCTTGATTGAGATGTGCATTAAATTCGAGAAACAAATCTTAATAGGTAGAATTATTCACCAGACTTCAGCTTGAACATGAGTATTCTTCTTTAACTTCAGAGGTATGCAATCACTGAAGTTATTTACGCAAATTTTATTGATAGGAAATAAAATTTTATTTATGTGAAAACTGAACTTCTCCTGATTTGTCAGGTCACTTTTTCCCATTGTGAGTTAAGTTGGGCATATAGAGTTCTCACAATAGTTATGAGCTAATTAAAAATTAGAGAATGCCAGCAAACTATTTTGATTATCCTTCCATTTTTAAGGTAAAGGAACAAATCATTATGTAATCTGATGGAAATCTAAAGATAATTTTAGACATAAATGATAAATTTACAGTTTTGTTTTTCTGAATTTGGAAAAGGTAAAATCAAGGATTGATAGAGGGTTACAGATATGAGCATAAATATATATCAGTGTAAATAATATTTTTTAAGGTAAGAAATAATTATTGGAAAACCAAAGTGATATGTAAGTGATTATTCAGAACATAGCTTTTCAAAAAACAGGAACATTTTTTGCCATCTGAGGCAACAATAATTTGGTCTTTTCATAGTAAAAATTTTACGTGCTTTTTTGAATATTAACCAGCAATATTTTGAAGTAAAAGGGGCATAAGGTTTTCTTTTCATGTATATAATGAACGATTATCATTGAACCAACATTTTGGCCCATTTTAATAATTTTATTCCACTTTTATATTTGTTTTCATTATTTATATGTTTATAATCTCAATATACCATTATATGTATGCGTATAAAGGTATACATATGTATAATTATGTAAATAGTTCATAAAATCAAACTTTTAAATTAATCTTAAAATACAATTAGCTTCATGAGCATATTAAATATATCAGTGAATATTTTATATAAAATTTCCTATCTTATTAAATTGTAACATATATTTATGTTATATATGTTTTACAGTATGGATAACATATACATATATGAATATATGTAAGGATAACATTAGGGATCAAAATTTATATATTTTTTTTTCTATTTTGGTATTGTCCACATGTCTAAAGATTTTTGAATTTGTTAAAATTAATTATTTATTTAGTTATTTTTTGCTGAGGAAGATTCATCCTGAGCTAACATCTGTTCTCAATCTACCTCTTTTTGCTTGGGGGGATTCGCCCTGAGCTAACATCTGTGCCAGTCTTCCCCTACTTTTTATGTGGGTTGCCACCACAGCATTGCTGACACATGGTGTGGGTCCACACCTGGGATCCAAATCCCCGAACCCAGGACACCAAAGGAGAGCACACCAAACTCAACCAGCAGGCCACAGGGCCAGCCTCCAGCAAAGCTTTTTTAATTAAGTCAATATTAACGTAAGGTGTTAAATTTAATTAAGGATCGGGAAATATAATTTCACTGAATATATTAAGTCCTTTTTTAAGCATTATGATGATTCATGATATTAAGCCCTTTAGGAAAACAACTTTTATATAAATTGCATTTAGTTAAATATAGTTTTATGCATTTGTGTGGTGAAGGATTAATATTATCCAAAGAGAGGTTCGGTTTTCATCAGTGGCTCCTCATAAGTAACCTCTAAGCCCTTGCAATGTTCTGTCTGACAAAAGTGTCTTTGATTACCTGGGGCTCTGGCTCAAGGCCGATAGTCAATGCTAACAAGGTGATTTATGGTGGGGGCTTTGGGCCACATGATATCAGCTTCACCTCTGGAGGGGCTGGAGGCCGTTAGCCATGTGGGCAGTCATTCATGGAAATTTATATAACCAAAACCCAACAAAACCTCTGGACAGTAAGGCTTGAGTCAGCTTCCTTGGTGGAGAATACTCCATGTTTTATCACATGTTATTTCTGGGAGAAGTTGGCACTGTCCACGTGATTTCAGTGGGAATGAACAACTGGAAACTTGTGCCTGGTGACTCCTAGACCATTCCCTATGGGCGTCTTCCTGTGGTTAATTTTAATCTGTATCCTTTTGCTGTGATAATACATAACCCTGAAAATAATGACTTCTGTGAGTCCTTCTAGTGAATTACCAAGCCTGAGAATGATCTTGGGGACCCTCAAACTTGAAATTGGTATCAGAAGTGAGGATAGTTTTGGGGACTTGTGAATTTTGCAATATTTAAAATCTAAAACGTTTGTGAAACCATTGGCAACATATTTGAGTCTTATAACCAATGTAGGGCATTTGGAAAGTTTAAAGCATGAGAAGTTTAACCCTGTTATTATGTAAACTAGAATGCTGTGTTGACATTAACTTTGTATGATAAAATGTGGAAGAAGATAGAAAGTATTCTCTAAGTCTTTATTATTTTCTCATTCTTGTTAGTCCAAGGAGTCATGTATTTTTTCAGGAATATTACATAAACCCGCACAATTTTCTAATATGATTTATAAACCTATGAATTCATAAACTAAATTTTAAAGACTTTAAAATTCGTCTTTATAAGTTCTTCCCTTTTTATTTGAACCTGGGAACTTATAAGTCGTGAGTGAAATTGTAACTTGATTGCATTTCTCAGTTGCAGTTTGGTTTATGGTTCTTTGTTACTTTGTTTTTACATAGCTCATATTTTTTTAAGCAAAAGAAGTGCAGTTTACTATTTTTTACTCCTTTTTCGAAACTCTGATTGTTTATCTGAAGCAGATATTCTTAGAGTACAAACATAATGACAGAAAACAAAACTTTTATTAGCAAGTCTCCAAAATTTCTCAAGAGAGGGGAAAAGAGTAAGAGATGGAGAGAAACGATACGTAACAGGAGAAGTAGTTGATTTCAAATAATAAATGATCATTGGAAAACCTAATTATGTTCCCTTTGCGAGGAGGAGAGAATGATTACATGCAGGAAACCAATCTTCAGACACACACAATTGCACACACAATCACACAACCATGCACTCATACACACACATACACACAACTGAGATTTATTGCAGCTGGTTGGAATAAGGTGATCTCTCTTTTACAGAAACCCTCTCTTTTAGAAAGGCAAGAAAAATCTCACGAGGAATTTTCCCTTGTATGCTCTGAATGAACAATCTTTTTTTATGTCAAAAATTCTTTAAAATGATCATTGTAATTCTAAATTGTCCTTGAGGAGCGTTGCAGACTAAATGTTTGTGTCCTCCCCAAATTCTTATGTTGAAGCTCTAATCCCAATGTAACTTTATTTGGACATGGGGCCACGAAGGAAATAATTAAGGTTAAATAAGTTCCTATGGATGGGGTCTGGATCCCATAGAGTTAGTGTCCTTATAAGAAGACACACCAGAGAGCTTCCTAGCTCTCTCCCCACACATGCACAAAAAAGAAGTCACATGAGCACAGAGTGAGATAGTGGCCACCTATATGCCAAGAGAAGAGGCTTTGGAATAAAACCTAGCCTGCTGGCATCTTGATCTTGGATTTTCTAGCCTCCAGAACTGTGAGAAATACATTACTGTTGTTTAAGCCATTCAGTCTGTGGAATTTTGTTATGGCAGCCCTAGAAGACTAATACAGTGAGATTCATCCAGTATTCAATGTTTGGTGTTGTTATCACCAATACAAATACTAGATTGTAAGAGGGCCATTGGCTTTGTTGTCTACAACCATTCTAGTGGTGAAAATAAACAATCAAGAGCCACCCCTCCCCAATTACAACCCATGATGCATCTTTATCTCACACATAAAAGTCACCATTAGTAATGATAATAATAATAATAATAAAGGCATGGAAGGCATTCTAACACAAATGTTGAGATTTCCAAACAGAATCAGAGCTTGCCTGGTTGTCTAGCCATGCATATCTCTAAGAGGAGAAACAGCAGTGTTGTTTCCAGGCTCTGCCAAACAGAAGCATCAAAGTCAGGGGAATGGGGAGTTTGGTCCTGATCCAAATCACTCAGGAAGGAGAAAGAACAGCCAAAAGCCATTAGCTCAAGCTTTTAACAAACACATTGCAATACTAAAATAGCTCAAGGTGCAGGGGCAAGTGGCTTACAGGTCTTATAGCGTAAAGTGAGAAAGAGCAGTCAAAGTTCAGTTTTATTCTGAGAACAGTTCTCTGAGTTCTTGGAAGGTATGGGAAATTGGATTTATTAGTTATGGGATAGGAAACAGGGGCAGCAAGACTAGGGGACATCACTTAGCAGCCATTGTTGGTGAATTTCGGTTTAGCAAAAGCAGCGGCAGATATGGTTGAAGAAAATATCTTGCAAGGGTTAGTAAAATTTTTTCTTTTAATCCATCTATAATCATCTTTCACAGAAACATATCCCTAAGTGAACTCTTGATTTCCCACTTGAAAATATGGTCCCTACATTTCCCCACCTCAGCTAATGGGAATCCCATATTTCAATTGTACATGACAGTGATCTTAACGTGATATTTAATTTTGTTGGTCCTCTTGACTCCTAAATCCAATACATGAGAAACTTTTGTCATCTCTACTTTCAAATTCATTTATAATCTGATCTGACTGGTACTCAGCATATCCACCTTTATCTTCAAATCCGCTTCTCCATCATTTCTTATTTGGATTATTTCAAGAGCTTCCTAACTGGCCAACCTCAGAATTGAATTTCCATAGGGTACCCAAAGAAGTCCTGTTAAAATGCAGGTTAGTACCTGTCATTTCTTTGTTCGAAATTCCCTAGTGGTTTGCTGTCTCATTAAATTCTGTACCTGACCTTTACTTCCAAGTTGTCTCTTGGATACTTCTCTAACGTCATCAGTTACTGATTTTAGCTTTTACACGTTGTGATCTAGCATATTGTTCTTCAAATAGCCCCCCAAATTCCTGCTTTTATTAATTGTTTTCTGAATTAATAATTGAACGTCTAGCGTGCAACAATAGTAGATAAACTCCTGAAATTACGTCACTAACAAATAGTCACCTAGTATAATAATAATGATTGAGAATATGATATACTCCAGGCACTTAAATATAAATGCTAATTCACATTGAAGAAACATACAAAAACAAAAAATATGTGGGTATTTTTATTCACCATTTTACAGAGGAAAAAACTGATGTTCAGAGGATTTAAGTAATGTGTGCGAGAGTATAATCCTGAATAACTAAGTATTCAGGGTGCCACAAAATCTCATTTTTGCCTAAATCATGTTGCAAGATGACTAAATAGCCTCTTATAGTACAATTGAGCAAACTGCAAAGGCCATTTGCAACTATCAGGAATTTAGAGCCTTTTTAGAAAAGTGCACAGTGAATCATTTCTGTGACTTATGTGTTCTGAGCACCTGCTTTGTCAAGTTTTCTAAGCATTGTCAGTCTTTATGTGGCTTCATTGACACGAGAAAGTTATCTTTAATTATATTCATGTAACTATAGTATTAGGTTCAGAAAATGAGCGCATTATTACATTTTCCAACTTATATTCATTAGCATGGCATGGTTACATAAATACTACACTGTTCGAGCTGAATTTCCACTCATACTTTTTCTTGTTGAAGTTTGTCTTTTTTAAATATTACCACATTTTTCCAAGCCTTTTCTAAAACCAGCAGGGGTGTATGCTGTGGCAGTGGACAGGAAGATGAAATGCACTTTCACGTAATCTCTTCCTCCAGCTGCCCTGGGTAACCTGCTGATGCCTTGACCTTCCTTTCCTTGGGTCTTCCATTTTGGAGGAGCAGGTCATCTCATAAGCACATGAGTATTCTCTGTTTTTTCTTACATTTCCTGTTTCCTAAGTTTGCTTTGTGGTGAAAGGTATATTTTGCAACTCTCAGAAGATAGACTTCCTCCCTGTCAAACATTCTGGATGATACAAAAAAACCTGCCACAAAATCATTCAGAGGCAACTAGACTAACTGATTAACTTATTCGCTTGAAATGTTTTACAAGTGTCCCTACCCTGGCACCTGGCACTGAACTCTTCAAGCGATCTCCATGAATTGGGGTATTTTAGGTACCTGAACACCCCTCTAACAGAGGTACTCAGTCCAGATCCTTGATACCAAAAGAGGAGCAGGAGGAAATTCAGGGCAGTTTGGAGGACAAACCAATATAACATGTTAATTTTTCATTCTGCAGCAATTAGCACCTGCCTTTTGGCCAAGTAAATACATGATATTATTCTAGTATAAACTTTCATATTTGATAAAGAAGGGGCAGTTATTTGTTTAACCCAGGGAGGCTTTTGTATTAAAACTTTGCATTTAGCCACATCCATAGAGTTTTTCTTCTATTTATGTTGCTTTCAAAATAAATGGAAATTTCCTTCCACAAAGCTGTCCTTATTTCTTCAAGTTACAGTTATGAGAAGTTTTTCAAAAAGTGTTTTTTTTTTAATGCAACAAGGGCCATTCTTCTGTGAAAATAAATTTAATCTCAAATAGTGAAAGTTATAAAGCTTACATTATGGAATATTCTCTAGCAGGATATTTACTATTTGGTAACAAAATTTTCTATGACAATGGCCTATAAGCCAATACAGGGCTTAGAAAAAAAGTTTCATACTGATGGACAAGAGATTCTTAGCGAAGTTTCAGTGATTGAAACTTCAGCTGGAAGGGTAGCAGATATTAACTGAAACTTTAGATGGTCCAGGGAGCTGACTAGAAAAGGCCAATATACAGGAAAATAAATATACTCTCCTTTGGAAAAGCTTCGTATAGCAAGAGCTAACTGCTTAAATGACTTATTTTGCCAAGCAAAGCACTGATAAATTTCTTAAGTCTTTATGACTCTTGTTGATTTAGTGAAAAGGAGAGCATCCTCAAAATTTTCTCCCATTTTTTGTCCGTTTTTGCACTGAGTTTTTTTAAGTACTGCCAACTATCACTCTAAGTGACCATTAACATTCCACTAGTAATGTTCCGAACTATATTTCATCTCACCAGAGCTTTTTATTCTTTACCAATCTGTTTAATGAAAAACGCTATCGCTTTTTATTCAACTTAAAATTTTCTGATTATTAGTGCAGTTGAGAAATTTCCGTATGTTATTGATCTTGGGGATTTCTCATCCATGATTTACTTGTTCAAATCCTTTGTACATTTTTTCCTAATGAGCTGTCATTATCTTACTTATTTTTTATATGGTTAGATACTAATTCATCTTTCTCTATATATACATATATTTATCTTCTCCCTAGGTGGTTCTTGTCTTAATAGTATCATGTATTCTTTCTTAAGTTTATTTCTTTTAATGTTGATATGTCGATGTCATAAATCTTCTTTTTTCTATTTTGTACTTTGTATTTGGTTTTAAAAGTTGACACTCGCTAAAGAGGGTGCACTTTATTACATATTGGTGCATATTATTTATTGTACATCCACATATTAACTTATAGTTATCTTTCCCTTCACGCACAATTGTTTTTCCTCTTGGAATTATTAGTTTCATTTTCCCCCATCTCTTTATATTCACATTTCTGAGATAATGTTGCAATTTCATTTATCTAACTCTTAAATTTAATTATTTATTTAGAAACCATATTTTCAGTTTCCAAGAACTCTTTCTTCTTAATTTATTATCACAATTATATTTTTAATATCCAAGAGCTTCTTCTTTCCACAGCCTCTTTTCTCATGATATAATATGTTAAGTCCCTCTGAGAGACTAATTAGAGATTTTTGTTTGTTTGCTTTAGTTTGTTATTAAACTTTTTTTCTTTGAATCATTAGTGTTTCCTTTGAGTTTTTAATCTCCTTTTTTGGGGAGGAAGGGGGATATATTTCTTTCATGTTACGAGCTTTGCTCAAATGGCTCAAGATCCTTCATTGCCCATTCATAATTAAGAACAAGGCAATGTAAGGTTGACTGTGGTTAAGCGTATACAGGTCAGGCTTATTGATGTACGGGGCTTTCTTTTTGGGTGAAGATTTGGAGAAATGCCTTTTGCTGGAGTTCAGTTATATAGAAAAGGTTAGCATATTTCTCCCTAAGAATTATTTCTTGAAAGAAAAATTTTCCAGTTCTTGCTCAGGGTGGCAGATGTCCAGTTGCTAAGTCTTTTGTGAAGAAGTGGGGTATACTATTTCTTAGACAGATTTTTGATTTCTCCCCTGAATATACACACTTGGTACTCGGTGTTTTCTGATTCTTCAGCCTCTCAGAGCAGCCGTCCTACCTGTGGATTCTCGGGGATATCCTCCTCGAGCTAGTTTCATCAGCCATCCTCCTCCTTTTGCTTTTCAAATTCCAAATGTGTGTTAAACTATCTTATAACGTGATGGTCTCTGACTTCTCTGTAGTATTATGAGTTTATAATAAAAAATAACTAATAATTTCACATAATTTCTGTGGTATCTTGGAGGTAATAAGAGATATTCACATGTGATCAATTTGGCATCTTAAACTGGAACTTTGTTCTTTTAATTATCATTTGAGGGTTAATTAAATCTTTAGTTATTTAATATTCCTAAATATTAGATATATATGTAATTAACTTTATTACCCTGTTATGAATTGAGTTTTGCTTTAGAAATGTACTATATTTCTTATATTCATCCAGAGAATATAATAAGCTTGATGGCCTTTGGTTTAATACTAAAATAACTATTTCTACAAATTTCAGATTAGATGTACTTGGAACAGCTCAGATATCTCTATATTGTGAATTTCCACCGACTCCCCAACATAGAGATTAAAGCATTATAGAAATGTCTCAAGTTAAACAATATAAATACAAATTCATTTCTGAAGTTTATATGTAAATTAATAGAAGTGCATTTGGTATATTCACATATTTAGTTCCAACATACATGAGAATTATATATAATTTTAGACCATATTGAAAATTTGGGACATCAGTAGTCACATTTTATAAGTTTAGAATTAAATCACTCTAAGTGGGCACCTTCTTAACTCAACCTATGTTATCTTTTCTAAGCATTGTCAGGAGATGAGAAAGATTATTGAGTTCCTCTAGTCATTAGTGCTTTTTTAATCTCATGGATAAAAAAATTTAGTTTTAAATTATACAAAATTGAAAGTTCTTTAAGAGCAATGAATAAATCTATAAATCCCTATTATTTTCTGTCTTGTCTTAATATCACTTACTAGAAGGAAATAAAACACATATATGAATGTGTATTTATATACATATATGTACATATAAAATATTAGAAATGTTTTTTTCTAGAACTTTGGTTTTGATAAAGGCAGTATAATTCATGTCCTCCATAATAGCCATATCATATAGGAAGACATTTTTCTAAGCTTAAAAATGGTGAGGGGCCGGCCTGGTGGCTCAGCAATTAAGTTCACATGTTCTGCTTCAGTGGCCCGGGGTTCGCCAGCTTGGATCCGGGGTGCGGACATGGCACCGATTGGCAAACCATGCTGTGGTAGTCATCCCACATATAAAGTAGAGGAAGATGGGCACAGATGTTAGCTCAGAGCCAGTCTTCCTTGGTAAAAAGAGGAGAATTGGCAGCAGTTAGCTCAGGGCTAGTCTTCCTCAAAAAAAAAAAGTGGTGACATCTTTGACAATTATGTTTTCACAAACTTTGATGCAGTGTATATTATATCATTTTTAAATACTTGTTTTTATCCTTTTTCTTATATGATATTTCAAAAAATGTTTCTCATTAAAATACACTAGAATTGTTAATTCATATCTACCTCTATATTTCCATCTATCTATACATTAAATGGTATATGAAATATACTTACATTATTTAAGGTAATACATTCAATTCGTAGTTTCATGCTCTCAACACTATAGTGCCTTACATAGGGTCCATCCACACTCAAAAGACAATTTAAAATTAAATTAGACAGGATTCAAGTTATTTCCCATGTCTGATATTAAGATTTCCTTCTCTATATGTCTTTCTCTTTCTCTATACCTTAGATTTTCAAAACTTATTTTTTGCACATACAATTGTTTTCTGTAAAATTTTCAAAACAAAGTAATATTTGAGATGCAGTTCATGGCAGGGTATTCAGACAGAGCTGAGCTGTATTTAAGCTTTAGAGGACCTGCACTAGGTTTTTTTTTTTTTTTTTGAGGAAGATTAGCCCTGAGCTAACTGCTGCCAATCCTCCTCTTTTCACTGAGGAAGACGGGCCCTGAACTAACATCCGAGCCCATCTTCCTCTACTTTATATGTGGGACGCCTACCACAGAATGGTTTGACAAGTGGTGCCATGTCTGCACCCCGGATCCGAGCTGGCGAACCCTGGGCCACCGAAGCAGAACATGTGAACTTAACTGCTGGGTCACCGGGCCGGCCCCAGACCTGTACTAGTTTTAAAGTGAGTTTTTTCACTCACAAGTCTTGATTGCTCCTTCGCTAATGCTCCAATCTCTAGATATCACTTGTGATGTCATACTATGGTTATCTATTTATATGTTTATCTCCTTCTCTAGATTTATAGTTTATTGGGAAAAAATATAACAAAAACATAAATGTGCCTGGAAGAGCACCTGGCAGTGCTCCACACCTGTAGGATGAATGACCCAGTCATTTCTATATGTTACTGAGGTCACCCTGAGTAGGAAATAGAGTTCAACGCCTTTCCATGCCTCAAAGGTTATATAGGATCCAACTCCAGTACAGTTATGAAGCATAACATGTGAGGTCAGACTGCTACATCAATTCCCCGTTACTTCCTGATAGCTGTGTTACCTGTGAACACGTTTTCACACCTATCTTGTACGGTTGTCATAAAGATTTAATAAGATAATTTTTGCCACATGACTTTAAATTGCTTTTTCAAAGTAATGTCAAATACGACACCATTTTGGCATCCAGGTGATTCAATTATTGAAACAAACTAAGTTCTGTGCAACAAAACAAGACACCAGATTGTGCAAAACAGAATTAAAAAAATAAACAGCTATCCAAGAACTGTATGAGAATAAAATTTTCCGTGAATTATCATTTATGTTTAAAAAGTAGTCAAATTACATATATATGAGGAAAGATAAAAACAAAATGAAGGCCCTCTTAAGGTAAATAGAAGGATAGAAATACTCAATTTTTGCCCATAAAAGTCAAATTCGGAGGAGGGAAGCTTTTACCTGAAGGTCCAGGAAAATCATTGTTAAATGCTTAGAATGAGCCTTTAAGACAGAGGCAGAGACAGGGACAGATATATATCTGAGATATCTCTCTGTCTTTCTCTCTATTATATATGTTATATAATAGATATGTTATAAATATGTATATTAGATGTTATATATTACATATTAATATATACATTATATGTACTAGAGAGAGTCTAATCTAATCTAACAGAATTTCTGATGTATATTATGCTATTCCTTTCAGAATTTTGTGCTACAACATTATTCACTTTTTAGAAAGAATTATATACATTTTTCTAATTCCTATTTATAACGTTTCCAAATGCTTAGAAAAATGAGTTCCAGAGATAAGTATTTTAGCAAACGACGATAAACCACTCTTTGAACAGTTGGATCTTGCAATATTTATTTTGCAACCAACTCTAGAGGGTCTCAATATTTCCAAAGGTAAACTAAGGTAGGGGGCCATTTGAAAATAATACACAACAACTGGGAAAACAAGACATAAATCTTGAAGAATTGGTGGCAGGTAGTAAATGATGAATTGGCCAAAGATGGGCTGACAAACAACAATAGCAATAACATATAAACCTAAATATAAGATTCTGATATATTTGTGAATGTGGTTATTCCGAAAGTATTAGGAATAACTGCGACTATTATTACCATCTCTCTATAAAAAATGAGAAAATCAATTAAGAAAGGAAGAAGTCCAATGCAAGTCATAATATGAATATAAAATTTAAATGTTCTATAGCTCTACTAGCCTTAGTGGTCTAGTGGTTAAGATTTGGCCCTCTCAGGGTTCTCGTCAAGATGGCGCTGTGAGCAGACGTTGACCTCACCTCCTCCCATGAACACAACCAGGTTACAACAATTTTGGGAAGAATCACCCTGGATTTAAAACTGAAAACTGGGTAAAAAGAACCCCCACGACAAGGGATGGTCCTGACGAAAGCAGAAAAGGCAGTAACTCCGGCCGGAGAAGAAAAAAGCCAGCTTTGGGAGCAGCGGAGCTTCTCAGCTGGCCAGGTGGGAGCCACCATAAGGTACGAGCCCTCCCGGGAGGAGTGAGGTCTGGAGCAGGGCAATACTGCTATAACCATCCTTCAGACTCAGCCCAACTGAGAGGGGGGTCTTACTGTCTGGCTTTGCTGGCTGTTAACTGCAGCGAGGACACCCCAGAAAAGCTATCGGCCAAAAGCCGAAAAGATCCGGGTCTTAAAGGGCCCACGCACAAACTCATTGCAGCAACCTAAAATCACCAGAGAGAGGGCTGACTGTCCTTTGGTGACACAAGACTCACCTGGTGGGCTCTGGGGGCATCTTGGTGAGAGGAGGATCCTCTCCGGAGACTGAGACATTGGTGGGGGCCGTTGTTCTGAGCTGGTCCAGGCGTGCTGATATGGACACCAGGGGGGGCCATTGAGGTGCATCCCTTGGGCTGTTAGCCCAGGGGTCTGCCACACCCACTAGAGCACAGATTTAATCCAGTTCAGCCAGGGCCGGCAATCCACCCTAGGGACTGGCCCCACCTAACAGCAAGCCCTCAGGCTACTATTCAGCCTGCATTGACTGAGTGCCTTGATCCTTCCTCTACAGGCATGCAAGGGTGTCTGCTTCTGTGGGGCAGGGCTTGTGTGAGGACCAGCTGAACTGTGGGGGGCATTGGGGCAGAGGTGGAGGCCTCTGCAGTGTGGCGGTGGGGTACACTCCAGGGGGTTGAGAAGTGTGCATGGACCAGGACTGTGTTGACAGTGTATGTGGTCCAGTGGGGGGTGAGGCTTCTCAGTGGCAGAGGACTTGTGCTTCACAAATAGCCATAAAAAGGATCAGCCCCACCTTCCAAAGCCTGAAACAACTGAGTGCCTCCATGCCAAGGGCTAGCCCCACTCAGCTGCACTCCTAAGAGAACTGACAACAGCCTTGTTGGCCTCAGGCCTATCACAATTGTACACCCCTGAGCCTAGCAACCAGTTACACTGGGTACCAACCCAATTAGGAGGACAATTGCAATAAGAGTGTGCTAATAGACTTTGTAGCCGACAGTGCTGAGGTCCCTCCAAACCGGATTTACAAACAGCTGACCAGGGAAGGAAAGATCACACTCCCTGGGTACCTGCAGTGGGAGCAGCCCTGCCACAGCAGAAGAACACAAGTAGCCCACAAAGGGGTTGCTCCTGGTTCTTATGGTCTGGTGATGAGAGGGAAGCACGCTGTTGGGCCTCATAAGGCCACTTCTCCAAGATCAGGAGACTAGCCGACTCACCTAGTACAAAGAAAATAGCACAGAGAAAGAGGCACAATGAGGAGGCAAAGGAATACTTTCCAAGCAAGGGAACAGGATAAAACACCAGAAAAAGAATTAAGTGAAACAGAAACTAGCGACCTCCTTGACAAAGAATTCAAACAAAATATAATGAGGATGCTCACAGATATGCAGAGAAGAATGGATGAACACAGTGAGCACATCAGCAAAGAATTGGAAGATATAAAAAAGAACCAATCAGAAATGAAGAATACAATACTTGAAATGAGAAATTCACTAGAAGGACTCAATAGCAGAGTAGAGGAAGCAGAAGAACAGATCAGCGAGCTAGATGAAAGATTAGAGGAAATCACCCAAGCAGAACAGAAAAGAGAAAAAAGAATTAGACAGAATGAGAACAGTGTAAGGGAACTCTGGGACAATATTAAGCGTGGTAACATTCAGATTATAGGGGTCCCAGAGGGAGACGAGAGAGACAAAGGGGCAGAAAATTTATTTGTCAAAATAATAGAGGAAAATTTTCCTCACCTGAGGAAGGAAACAGACATCCAAGTTGAGGAAGCACAGAGAGCTCCAAACAAAAGAAGCCCAAAGAGGCCCACACCAAGACATACTATAATCAAATGTTTAAAATTAAAGACAAAGAGAGAATCCTAAAAGCAGCAAGAGAAAGGCCACAAGTGACATATAAAGGGAAGCCCATCAGGCTGTCAGTGGACTTCTCAGCCAAGACCCTATAGGCGATAAGAGAATGGCACAACATATTTGAAGTGCTAAAAGGAAAAAGCCTACAACCAAGAATACTCCATCCATCAAGACTGTCATTCAGAATGGAAGGAGAGATAAAGAGCTTCCCAGATAAGCAAAAATTAAAGGAGTTTATCACCAAGAAACCAGTTCTACAAGAAATGCTGAAGGGACTTATTTAAGTGGGAAAGTAATGACCACAAATAGAGATAAAAGAAAAAATATTATCAAAAAAACCCAAAACAACAAGAAAAAACAGGCAATAAAATCAGTTGTAACGTAAAAGTACAGTAAAGGCAGCAGATCAACTACCTGTGAAGGTAATATGAAGGTTAAAAGACAAATGTACTAAAATTACCTATTTCAATGATAAGAGGGTAATGGATAGACGCACACTAAAGAAAAGACTATATATGATGTGAAAAACATATAATGTGGGAGGAGAGTAGTGAAAAAGCAGAGCTTTTAGAAAGAGTTCAAGCTAAAGAGTCTATCTACCCAATATAGACTGTTATATGCATAGTATATTAAATAGGATCCTCTTGGTAACCACAAACCAGAAACCTATAACAAGCAGGAAAAAAAGTAAGACAAAAGAAATCAAACATATTACTAAAGATAGCCATCAAACCACAAGTGAGGAGAGCAAGAGAAAAAGAAAGGAACTGAGAAGAACTACTAAAACACCCAAACAAAGGAAAAAGTGACAAAATGGCAATAAATACATATTTATCAATAGCTACTTTAAATGTCAATGGACTAAATGCTCCAATCAAATGCCATAGGGTGGCCAACTGGGTAAAAAACCAAAATCCATGTGTATGCTGCATACGTCAGACCTACAGACACTCGTAAACTGAAAGTGAAAGGATGGAAAAAGATATTCCATGCAAAGGGCGAAGAAAAGAAACCGGGGGTAGCAATACTTATATCAGACAAAATAGACTTTAAATCAAAAACTGTAATAAGAGACAAAGATGGGCACTACATAATGATAAAGGGAACAATCCAACAAGAAAATATAACACTTGTAAATATCTACGCAGCTAACATAGGAGCACCTAAATATATAAAGCAGTTATTAACAGACATAAGAGGAGAAATAGACAGTAACACAATAATGGTAGGGGACTTTAACACTCCACTTACAACAATGGATAGATCATCTAAACAGAAGATCAATAAGGAAACACTCACCTTAAAGGACACATTAGACCAGATGGACTTAGTAGATATATATAGAACATTCCATCCAAAAACCACAGAATACACATTCTCTTCAAATGCCCATGGAACATTCTCCAGGACTGATCACATATTAGGCCACAAAACAAGTCTCAATAAATTTAAGAAGATCAAAATAATCCCATGCATCTTTTCTGACCACAAAGGTATGAAACTGGAAATCAACTACAGAAAGAAACCCAGAAAAGCCACAAAAATGTGGAGATTGAAGAAAATGCTACTGAACAATGATTGGGTCAATGAAGAAATCAAAGAAGAAATCAAAAAATTCCTGGAGACAAATGAAAATGAAAACACGACATGCCAAAATCTGTGGGATACAGCAAAAGCGGTTCCACGAGGGAAGTTTATAGCAATTCAGGCCTACCTCAACAAAGAAGAAAATCCCAAATAGACAATCTAAAAGTGCACCTAAAGGTACTGGAAAAAGAACAACAAACAAAGCCCAAAATCAGCAGAAGGAAGGAAATAATAAAACTCAGAGCAGAAGTAAATGAAATAGAGACTAAAAAAACAATAGAAAAAATTAATGAAACCAAGAGCTGGTTCTTTGAAAAGATAAACAAAATTGACAAACCCTTAGCTAGACTCACCAAGAAAGAAAGAGAGAAGGCTCAAATAAATAAAATCAGAAACGAAAGAGGAGAGATTACAACGGACACCTCAAAAATACAAAAGATAATAAGAGAATACTATGAAAAGCTATACGCCAACAAATTGGATAATCTAGACGAAATGGATAAATTCCTAGAAACATACAACCTTCCAAAACTGGACCAAGAAGATGTAGAAAATTTGAATAAACCGATCACCAGTAAGGAGATTGAAACAGCAATTAAAAACCTCCCAAAAAATAAAAGTCCAGGACCAGATGGCTTCCCTGGTGAATTCTACCAAACATTCAAAGAAGACTTAATACCTCTCCTTCTCAAACTCTTCCAAAAAATTGAAGAGGAGAGGAGGCTTCCTAACTCCTTCTATGAAGCAAACATTATCCTGATACCAAAACCAGACAAGGACAACACAAAAAAAGAAAGGTACAGGCCAATATCACTGATGAACATCGATGCAAAAATCCTCAACAAAATACTAGCAAATCGAATACAACAATATATTAAAAAGATCATACATCATGATCAAGTGGGTTTCATTCCAGGGATGCAGAGATGGTTCAACATCTGCAGCTCTATCAATATAATACACCACATTAACAAAATGAAGAATAAAAATCACGTGATCATCTCAATAGATGCAGAGAAAGCATTTGACGAGATACAGCATCCATTTATGATAAAAACTCTAAATAAAATGGGTAGAGAAGGAAAATACGCCTATATAGTAAAAGCCATATATGACAAACCCACAGCAAATATTATTCTCAATGGAGAAAAAGTGAAAGCTATCCCTGTAAGAACAGGAACCAGACAAGGATGCCCACTGTCACCACTCTTATTTAACATAGTATTGGAAGTCCTAGCCAGAGCAATCAGGCAAGGAAAAGAAATAAAAGGGATCCACATGGGAAAAGAAGTGAAATTGTCACTCTTTTCAGACGACATGGTTTTATATGTAGAAAACCATAAAGAGTCCACTAAAAAACTTTTAGAAATAATAAAAGAATACAGTCAAGTTGCAGGATACAAAATCAATGTTCAAAAATCTGTTGCGTTTCTATACACTAACAACGAAGTAGCAGAAAGAGAAATTAAGAATACAATCCCATTTACAATTGCAACAAAAAGAATAAAATACCTAGGAGTAAACTTAACAAAAGAGGTGAAAGACCTATACCCTGAAAACTGTAAGGCATTGTTGAAAGAAATCAAAGAAGACACAAAGAAATGGAAAGCTATTCCGTGCTCTTGGATTGGAAGAATTAACATTGTTAAAATGTCCATACTTCCTAAAGCAATCTATAGATTCAACGCAATCCCTATCAAAGTTCCAACAACATTTTTTACAGAAATAGAACAAAGAATCCTAAAATTTATATGGAACAACAAAAGACTCCGAATAGCCAAAGGATTCCCGAGAAAAAAGAACAAAGCTGGAGGTATCACCCTCCCAGATTTCAAATTATACTACTAAGCCATAGTAACCAAAACAGCATGGTACTGGCACAAAAACAGACACACAGATCAATGGAACAAAATTGAGAGCTCAGAAGTAAACCCACACGTTTATGGACAGCTAATATTCGACAAGGGAGCCAAGAGCATACGATGGAGAAAGGAGAGTCTCTTCAATAAATAGTGTTGGGAAAACTGGACAGCCACATGCAAAAGAATGAAAGTAGACCATTCCCTTACACCATGCACAAAAATCAACTCAAAATGGATTAAAGACTTGAATGTAAGACCTGAAACCATGAGACTTCTAGAAGTAAACATAGGCAGTATGCTCTATGACATTGGTCTGAGCAGCATATTTTCAAGCCTCATCTCTGACCGGGCAAGGGAAACAAAAGGAAAAATGAACAAATGGGATTACATCAAACTAAAAAGCTTCTGCACAGCAAAGGAAACCATCAACAAAACGAAAAGACAACCTAACAATTGGGAGAAGATATTTGCAAACCACATATCAGATTATCCAAAATATACAAAGAACTCATACAGCTCAACAACAAAAAAAACCAACAATCCAATTAGAAAATGGGCAAAAGATCTGAACAGAGATTTCTCCAAAGAAGATATACAGATGGCCAACAGGCATATGAAAAGATGCTCAACATCATTAGCTATCAAGGAAATGCAAATCAAAACTACAATGAGGTATCACCTCACTCCAGGCAGAATGGCTATAATTAACAAGACAGGAAACAACAAATGTTGGAGAGGGTGTGGAGAGAAGGGAACCCTTGTTCACTGCTGGTGGCAGTGCAAACTGGTGCAGCCACTAGGGAAAGCAGTTTGGAGTATCCTCAGAAAATTAAGGATAGATCTACCATATGATCCAGCTATTCCACTGCTGGGTATTTATCCAAAGAACTTGAAAACACAAAGGCATAAAGATACTTGCACCCCTATTTTCATTGCCACATTATACACAATAGCCAAGACTTGGAAGCAACCTAGGTGCCCATCAAGGGACGAATGGATAAAGAAGATGTGGTGTTTATACACGAGGGACTACTACTCAGTCATAAGAAATGACGAAATCCAGCCATTTGTGACAACATGGGTGGACCTTGAGGGTATTATGCTGAGTGAAATAAGTCAGAGGGAGAAAGTCAAATGCCATATGATCTCACTCATAAGTAGAAGATAAAAACGACAAAAAAAAAAAAAAACACACATAGCGTTGAGATTGGACTGGTGGTTACCACTGGGGAAGTGGGGAAGGGGGAGGGCAAAAGGGGTGATTAGGGTCACATGTGAGGGGATGCACTATAATTAGTGTTTGGGTCGTGAACATGATGTAATGTATCCAGAATTTGAAATGTGATGTACATCTGAAAAAAATAAAAATTAAACAACAACAACAAAAGATTTGGTCCTCTCACTACCACCACCTGGGTTTGTTTTCAGGTCAGGGAACCACACCACCTGGCTGGGGTTGTCATCCTGCTTGTTACTGTTCTGCTGAAAGCTGTGCCACCCATATTTCAGACACCAGCAGAGTCCCCTAGTGGACAGGTTCCAGCAGAGCTTCCAGACTCAGACTAGGAAGTAGGACCCGGCCACCAACTTCCAAAAAGATTGGCCATGAACACTCTATGAACAGCAGTAGAGCAGTGCCTAATAGAGCGCTGGAAGGTGAGAGGATGGCTCAAAAAGACCCAGGCAGGGTTTTGCTCTGCTGTTGGAAGGTCACCTGGGCGTCAGATTAGACTCAGCAGCACTAACAAAACCTTGCACTACTGGATTTTGAAAATGTAATGATGGCCATTTTCCTTTTTGTCATAAACATTTTAGCATGTTCTCTAAATCTTCAAAGTCCACATCTTGTGTATTAATTCTTTTTCAAATGTCTGCAAAGTAAGAAATTAAACAGGCGGAGCAATGTGCATGTCCATTTCCTGGTTCCATTTTTTTCCTTCACTTATGCTCAAGTCGAAATGCTGTAAATAATATTCTTTGCATGGCCTCTTTAATATCATCCTTTTTAAAAATACTTAGCAATATAACGAAGTAATTCAGCATTTGAGAAAAATTTAATACATAATTAATAACAATGTTTAAAAATACAGTATCCCCCAATGAAAAGATCCAAGTTAGAACAGTAGCCCTTGGAAAAGATCTGCTTTTCTGTGACAGTATGTATGACAATCCTTCAAATAACATCAAGGTAAACACACACGCTGTGTTAGAGAAAGGGTCAATTCTGGTGTATGCATTGTGTTCCTCATTCAGATCAGGTGCTTTTGTTTTTGATAAACTTTGGAACTGTTCAGAAAAGGTAAACAAAAGGAGAAATGCATTCTACTCTTCTATACCATGCACTCTCTGAGAGCAAACTAGCATTTCAAAGCAATGTATTTATGTTGTCGTTCACCATTGTTTGCCCTGCATCTGGTTTGACGCCTTGATCATCATTTTATAGAATAAAAATACTAAGTAAAATCCTAAGAACATATATTTCTTTCTAACAATGTCCATTTACTTTAGGATAATGTATTTTAAAGCTTTGTTAGGAGTCATAGTGTTTTTAAATGGAACATATATTAAATATTGGAATTATATGTGAACGCATTTAAAACAATAGAATATGTATGTGTGAATATATACGAAACATATATATAGGATGTGTAAAAATAGCATATATATGTATGCATGTATGAAAATATATGTATATATAGAGAGAATATTGGTAAAATTTTTATTCATGGATACTAAAACTAAGATTTTGTCTTCCTTTTTCATTCTTTTAAATCTTTCTTTCCCAAGTGAATATTAACTGGATAATAAAACAATGTCAAAAAAATCATCATTATCATTTAAGAACTTTAGTCGGAAAAGTATCTTGTAAAAGACGCAAGACTTTTGTAAAGTCATGGACATGTCACAGTTACTGGCATACATGGCATGGTACCTTTTCCCTCTATGTTCTTAGTATTCTTTGGCTTAAGGTATGTAAGGTATAAATGAATAATTCATGATGGTTGAAAATCTTTCCATTCCATGGCATTTTTACTCCAAAATGACATTGTAGTGATATTTTTATTTGTAATTCAGTTTGTTACTTAAAAGAAAGTACCAGCCAAGAAAAGTCATAAAATAGGACTATATTTTTGTTTTACATATGTATTTACACATTTATGTAAATATTTTAGTTTAGCATACTATTGTATGAGCTATGGGTAGAGAGAGGTGTGACTATAATAATTTGAATCTAAAGTTTACGTAGCTGTTAATAAAAATGTTTTCATGTAACGTTTTTTACTAATATATGTACTTCTCATGTAGACAATCTAGACATCTATGTAGACATTTACATTTTACCTATCATTGTGGTATAATGTCAGTTATTTGTATTTATAAAATGCTTTCTCCTTTCGATGAAATATTCAATATATTTTTAAAACATATATTTAATTTTCCTTTTACTTTCTAGATGCAAATGTAGTCTTTCTTAGTACAAATCTGTAATATCTTGCTAAATTGTTTTTTTTTCCCTACATTCAAGAACCTGATGCTATACTAACGCAACAGAGCATCATTCTGGAATGACCCTTATTTTATTCAGTAATAAAAATAACTTTACTTTCATCTCCAGATGTTTATGAGCATTTCTACTTCACATTATCTTAAACAGAGAGCTTCGCTTTTCTTATTGGTCATGACAAAAGCTAAACAGTCAACTAACTTTCATGGACTTGATTTGGTGTTACTGGCAACATCAGAGATAGTATCAGGAAACACTTTGGCCATTTCCTTCACTTTTTACTTCAGCCCAAGGCAGTTTCTCCTATGTAAGCCATAGTACCAGAGAGGTCCTCTGTAATTCCTTGCAGTAGAAGTAATTTGGTGTGTTAGAAGATGAATTTCCTGTAGCTTCTTCAGTCACTTTTCTTTATATCAGAGAACAATTCAAGGAAGTCTATAGTAGACGGAGCGAATAGATTTCTAGAGCATTCAGGAGAGGTGAAACAATATCAGTCTGCATTTTACTAATAATTCTTTGAAATCTAAATATTATATATGCATGTGGGTGTTTTTTCCTGTTATAAAATGAATATATTTTTATTATAAATTATGATATAATATGTATAAGCCAAAAGAGAAAAATGAAAGAAAGGAAAGGAAAGGAAAAGGGGAAAAATAGTGAAAAATACAGAGAAAAAGAAATCAAAAATTCAAAAAGGAAAGGTTCTTCCTTTCAGAAATACAGATAACTGGACAGAGAATGAGGGACGGAAGGGAGACGGGAGTTTGGCAAGCAAGAAAAAGGCATGGAATGGGGAAGAAAAATGAAGGGAAGAGTGAAAAGAGGAAGGAAGGAAAGAAGCAAGGAAGGAAAAGACAGTGCATGTTGTACATTTAATAAATCAATGACCTGTGTGTCTGCTCCAAGAGTTTGATTTTTTCCACTCCACCATTCATTTTGTTACTCTTGAATGCTGAGTCCTGAATGTGTTGTGTTTCCACTAATCTCCAAATTCCTGCTTCTCAACCCCAATCATTTTTCTTCAGTTTCATTTTTTTTAATAGTGCTTGTCTTTGTACAGAAAGATGGCAGTCGTTAGTGGGGAAGGTGTGGATGAAGAGGCAGAAACCTGAGTTTGGGGAACATTGTTGTCTGTGTTTAAGTGCAGCATCCATGGGCTTCAAAGGACAAATGACTCAATTACATGATTGATTCAGACCCCTGGTATTCGAGCCAGGAAAATAAAGAGAAGGGATATAATGATTGACTGTGATTCTGTCTTTGTTTTTTTCTTAATTCATTAGTCCCCTTCTGGAGGTGAAACCAGGGTACGCCATTCCCTGAAGAATCGGTGGGTAAGTTCCACTGTAGCTGTCAAGCAGAAATGTCATTTTGAACACTCTTAGAACTTTCCTTGTGAGCGTACTTTATAATAATTCTGACTTGCACTTCTGGCAATAGAAATTTCTAGGTTTAACATAAATATTCAATACCCCTTCCACCTCCTTCAACTGTCAGCTTCAACTCATCTCATATCTTTAAAAGTTTAATAGCTTAGATTTGTATAGCATTTAAGTGTTTTCAAGTCGATTTCAGAAATAAAATTTCATTTCATTCTCAAACAATCCCTCAGATGTCAAAATTAATATCCCAATTTTAGAGACAAAGGAACTGAAGCCCAAAGAGATTAACTGCGCTTTCCTGGGTTACCTGGACAGAAACTGGCAGAAATAAGATTACAACTCAACTTTTCTGATGCCTGTGTTAGTGAAAAAAAAGTCTATTTCTGTTTTGTTTTGCTTTGGTTTTCATTTTATAAGACAAGCATCTGTAGGGGGAAAAGCATGATCTCTCTAACCTCTCCTTTTTTCATGTAAATGCACCAGGCCCCCTAGGTTTATCAGTCCCACTACAATGATGCTTGTAAGTGCCTAAGGAGAAATTATGATTTCTCTATCTTTCCACACGGAAGAGTTCAACTTATAATAGCAACTTCTGTTGGAAAAGGACTCTAGCCATGGAAGGAATCTGGTAACAATTCCATGCATAAATGGCATTATCTGAGATCTCCTCTGAGTGGTCAGAGAAACAGAGAGTCCTGACTCACTGAAACCAATATCCATTTTATTTAACACCTCTTCATTTTTCACCTACACATGTATTCACTTACTCATTCAAATATATTTGTTGAGGTACTTCTTGCTGAGGACAAACCAACATTCCCAATAGCTAACACAGAGTGATATGTAACACTCTAGATTTTAAGAAGATTTGCCACCAAATGACAAGATTTATTTTTCTGAACTAAAACTAAGACCAAAGGGAAAAGTGTTTAAAAACTAAAAGACAAGGAAAAAATTCATTATGTAACCTTCAACAATACTTGGACTGTGGGAGACTCAGCTTGCAGGAAACGGTTGCGTTCTCAGTGCAATTTGTAAGACATCCCTGCATTATCCCTGTGGTCAAGGCTTTCTGGTGATGAATGAATCTGACTTTTACATGCCTGGGTAGTTAGGCTGTTTTTGTTAAATGATTCATTAAACTCAGTAAATCCAGAGAGAAGAGCTAGTTAGAGGAGGTACCGTATTTCATGCATGCTTGTTAAGTTCTTTCTTCATATAATGAGCAGAGTTTCAAAACTTTTGACTATACTGCCACTAGCAATAAAATACTTTCCTAAGATATGTAGGGTACGACTTTCTGTTTCTGGAATATATTTGCTGTAGATGGAGAAAACTGGGGAGGGCCAAGTTATCACATATGCTCCGTTATCTCAAGTGAGAATGTTTTGAGCATCAAAATTTAGTCCTCATTCTATCTTACAACTTTACAACTTTTTTACTCATATAGTTGTTTGTAATCCATTGTGACAAAATTCTCAGCTCTTTAAAAAACAAAATTTTACAAGGAAGGTTAATAAAGAATGATTTCTACTTATTGAAAAGAGAAATTAAATCCACAGTTCTTATGTGTGCATATGTATTTGTGTGTGCTCTGCTTTGTATTAATCCATATCCCTGTGAAACATAGGATCAACTTTAGTGTAGAAGTTACATTTTGGAAATTGCTTTTGCATTGTCATTAAACATATATTTAGAAAATACTGAGAATAAAATGCAGCAACTAACGAATCATGACATTACAAAATATAATTGAGTTTGACTGGCTCTTGGTAGGTTGGAATTTCTTTTTTTTTTCTGCTTTTTTCTCCCTAAATCCCCCCAGCATATAGTTGTATATCTTTGTAGTTGTGGATCCTTCTAGTTGTGGCATGTGGGATGCCGCCTCACCGCGGCCTGATGAGCTGTGCCATGTCTGCACCCAGGATCTGAACCAGCAAAACTCTGGGCCGCGGAAGTGGAGCTCGCGAACCCAACCACTCGGCCACAGGGCCAGCCCCAGGTTGGAATTTCTTATATGGCTCTACTGCATTTAATCTAGGATCTTAGCAAAGTTAAGTACAATTACAACCTTGAGTTTTCCTATTGACAAAAGAGGTAAATTGTCTACTAACATACCATAGAGTTAGGCTCACAGGTAATTTATTTCTTTTTATTAATGTATTATAATCTTTATCATGTATTCAATAAAATTACATCTGCAAATATGTTTTCATACAATAAGTCCACTCTATTCTCTAAAGAGATGTATATTATGTTCTATTGTAGCCTACGCAGTTAAAAATTTCAGAGAATGGAAATATCTTCTTTCTTTGAAAGATTTTCTGTTAGATGTACTGTTGGGAGCTTCATCCTCTTACTATATGAAATTTTGAGCTTTGTGTATTTGGTCTTAGATATAACCTAAAATATGTTTTTATATACAATCATTTAATTTACATTATTCATCTTGTGAATTGAGTATTTCTGTACCGAACCAGGAACTTGTGGCTAATATTAGCAAACTCTACTGATTTTTTCACAATGTAGACTTTTTTCTTATTTTTCAATTTTTTGCCTTAATATTAATGCTTTATTCATTCTATTTTTCTTTGTTCTCCATTTATATAATATATTTTTAAATTATCTGAGGTTGCAATTCTTCATCAAGTTTAGGTCTATTCTCTAATGTAAGCAACCCAGAAGTATTTCTGTTTTATTTTATATTAATCATTTTGAATTTTATTTATTTACCAAGTATTTTGCAATTGGCCTCTCTCTCTCTCTCTTTCTTTCTCTCTGTCTCTCATCCACCCCAACCCTCAGCCTTTGCTCTGCAGTATGTTATGTTTTACTTTATAATGTTAGGGGAAGGAGTGGAAATTCTCTCCATCTTTTTGCTAATGATTAGATAAAGATGTCAACATAACTTTTATTTACCATGTGTAAGGCCTTTTTCAAGGGATGTGGGCACTACAGGCGATTGTCTGATTGCCAGCAGGCGCTGGTCTGATGCCCAAAGCATTAGATTAAGGGTCAGGACACCTGACTCTCATTACCAAGCACCTGTGTCTAGGACCAAGTTGTGCTTATTTATCTCATCTGTAAAGGAAAGCGTTTGGAAACAATTTATTATATCCCTTCCACTCAAAATTACAGAGTTTCTTCTGAGAAATACTATCAGTTTACCATGGCTACTGCTTCTGCCAAGAGAAAATTTAGAGAGATTTACTGGATATGAATATTTTATTTAGGGATAAACAAACTGGTCACGAACAGGGAGTTCTCAACCAAACATGGTTAGAAGTTCAACTTTCAGTAGTGACAGCTCAGTTTATAAAGCACCATCTCCTGAGAGATGATGAGTTTCTCCTGGCCAAGCCCTGTCTTCTATGATACTGGATAGTCCTCTCACCGGATGTGGATGTTCTGTGTTCCAGCCCTCTCACAGTAGAAAGAATGTAGACAATGTTGGAAGGATGAAGCTGATGTTCTGAAAAGTTTTCAGTTGGCTCATTTCTAGTTCTCTGTCCCCAGCAAAGTAACCACAGAAAAATTGCACCATTTTCAGGAGGGCAGCCACATAGAGGTGGGTTCAGCTTGCTTCACGGAGGTCAACAACAAAACATAACGCACATATATGCAGGCAAGGCGATGGTGTGTGTGTGTGTGATGAACATTTTACGAATTATCTTACTGAAATCTATCTCTTACAGGTTAACATCAGAATGTGTTTTGGAACTTCATTTGTAATACTCAGATTAGTTATAACTGCACCAGTGATCATGGCAGTCAAACACTGTGTTTGCCATTGTTAAAAATAGGGATTACGAGCTTGTGATTTGTACTATTTTAAACAAATTAAGTTGTCCAAGCTCACAAAAAAGAAGCGTTTCACAGTCTATTATTCATGTCTGTCTCTGTGCTTCAAAGAAAGTACATTGTTTTCTATTGTGATTGGTAACTAGAAACATTCCTTTTCATTGCATAAGCTTGCTTGTTTGTAGCTGATTGGTTAGGAAGTTGTAAATTCATGCTGACATGAGGAGAGCTTAAGTTTTGTTGAAAGTCAGTCAGCACTTTGGGGAAATCAGGAAAGTTTTGGTTATGTGACTAGGAGTGTTTGATCTAAGAGTATATTCAAACCACAGCCACCATTTTGTTTTTTCTTTCATACTTCCTATATAGGAGCTCTATGAGAAAAAAAGCAATTTGGAGAAGAATATGTCACCTGGCAGGTGCACATGACTAGATGACTTGCCACAGATTACATATGTTGAGGCAACTCAAAGTCTCAAGTTCTCAAACTGATTTATAGACAGGCACAAAAAATAACATAGAACCCTATCACATAAAAAGTCAAATACCTAAAATTTTAGCTCATGAACAATAAGGAAGATGAACATTAGCAAAGCCGATTTCTAGTCTTTGTAATTGTAAAATCAGTTACCATGTAAAAAATGGAAATTTCAAGTAAATCGGTACGCAGATAAATCATATCCATGCACAAATGGTTTCAAGACAGGATTTTCTGGCACCAGAGAATAATCTGGTTATTTTAATCACTTTCTAATCTTTAATCTCTTTGTAATTTGTTACTTTTGTATGCTTATTTTTTCTTTATGCCTGGTTTTATCTCAGTAGTAAAATTAGGATGTGATCCCTTATATTTTCTTATTTACATACTGAAAATGAGTCAAAAGTATATTTCCATTAGTAGAAATATAAGTCATATAGTATAAAGGGTGTTTCCACGTTCCAAATTTACAGGATGAGGATGATACTATATTATGCAATATTTGAAAACTACATAGTCTTTATATTTTAGAAAAGTTTAAACAGAAGTAGTTGAACAAAATTAAAAGACTCAATTTGAGGATAATTTGATTCTGCCTTTACAATTATCATTATATCTGTGGGGGATTTCAGGCTTGTTAAGAACCTGGGATTGTGGAGATAAAGTGGCTAGGGTAAGACAAAAGTGTTGTTTCTACAACGCAATTTGCGAGCAATAAAGAGGCCAATGTTATAGGAACTTGAGACCATGTTTTTGAGAGGTGGCAAAGGAAAGTGAGATGATGAGGTCAATTTGCCTTGCCAACTTTGTCTGGGCTTTCAAGATAGAGCCTGAGTTGATTACAACCCTGTGTTTGGGGAGACTCATGTAAGAAGACTTTTGATATACATGGTGTCTGTTATGGACCAAATGTTTAAGTCCCCCCAAAATCCATATGTTGAAACTCTATGACCCAGTGTGATCATATTAGGAGAGGAGGCCTTTGGAAGGTAGTTCCGATTGAATAAGAGCATGAGGGTGGAACATGTATGAATGGGATTAGTCATGAGAGAATTTGCATCCTCTCTCTGTTCTCTGCCATGTGAGGACACAACTGAAAAGTCAGCAGTGTGCAACCTGGGAGAGGGCTCCCATCAGAACTTGACCATGCTGGCAATCTGGTCTTAGGTCTCTAGCCTCCAGAGCTGGGAGAAATAAATTTCTGTTGTTCTATAAGCCACCCAGTCGGTGGGACTTTGTTTTAGCAAACTCAAATGGTCTAAGACATATGAAAGTTTAAGAAAATTGTTATCAGGATTAACAAGCAATACCACTCACTCCACAGAGTCCATTTATTACTCTGAAGAGGAATTCTCACTAAAGCCGAGTAATTTGGACATTTAAGTGTACGTTTCATTCCTCCTAAAAAATATTAATTTTTAATAATTGGGAAAACATATTAATCTCAAGTCAATTAAGAAACAAAAAATATAAAAAAGAATACAAAAAGTGGGATAATCTATTAGGGAAATTCAAATTAAAACCACAATGAGGTATCAATATGTACCCATCAATATGGCTAAAATAAAAATAGTGACAACACCAAAGGCTGGAGAGGATGTGGAGAAACTGTATCACTCACGTATTGCTGGTAGGAATGCAAAATGATGGAGCCACTTGGGAAAACAGTTCCACAATTTCTTGTAAAACTAAATGTATACTTACCATATAACCCAACTATTGCACTCAGGTGCTTATCCCAAAGAAACGAAAATTTATATTCACAGAAAACCCTATACAAAAATGCTCATGCAGCTTCATTCATAAGAGCCAAAAACTAGAAACAACCCAGATGCCTTTTAGTAGAAGAATGTTTTAACAAACTGTGGTACATAAATATCATGGAATGGTACTCAGTAATAAAAAGGAATGGACTATCGGATTCACACAACTGGGATGAATCTCCAGGAAATTATTCTGAGCGAAAAACATCTCAATAGTTTATGATTCTGTTTATATGGCATTCTTTAAATGACAACATTATGGAAATGGAGAACAGATTCGTTGTCAAGGGTTTGGGACCAGGCTGAGGCTGAGGCAGAGGAGAGGGGGGTAGATGTGGCTATAAAAGAACACCAGGGATTTTTATGGTGATGGAACTGTTCTATATCTTGACTATATCAGTGGTAATATCCTGGTTGTGATATTGCACTATAGTTTTACAAGATAATGCTATTGAGGAAAACTCGGTAAAGCATACAGCGAATCTCTGGATTGTTTCTTACAAATGCATGTGAATCTATAATTATATCAAAAAACTCTTCATTTTAAAATTATAAATGTGACAAGAGAAGCAATGATTAGATTTCTGTGCAAACATTCTGATTTTAAAATATCATCAACTACTTTAGTTTTTTATAAAAACTCTCTGAGCCAAGGCTATGTAGGTCAAATCAAACATGTAAAAAGACTGATGCTATTGCTCCTCTTCTCTTACCCTCCCCCTAAGAAAACACCCATCTAATTTTTAGCAAATTTCATATGCAGTATATGGATATGCAAATCAGCAGGCTTGAGAGTCTTGGGTACTGGCTGACTGTTCAGTGGATCCACGCTCATGCTCTAAACGCTATCGCTGAAACTCTAATTCCTGCAAGCCACACGTTAAGTCTCATGCGTCTCCATTGGAGGCTGGCGTTTTGCCATCTCTCTTACAATACTGATGCCTTTACTATCACATCATTTTTTTCTTTTTTGTGGCCATTTGCCGCCATTTGTCTGTAAAGCCTGCTTCCATCTCTACTTCTCAAGGAATAGTCAAGTTGGGTGAGTTTTTTTTCTTTTTAAGGAAGATTAGCCCTGAGCTAACAGCTGCTGCCAATCCTCCTCCTTTTGCTGAGGAAGACTGGCCCTGAGCTAACATCTGTGCCCATCTTCCTCCACTTTATATGTGAGATGCCTACCACAGCATGGCTTGCCAAGCAGTGCCATGTCCGCACCCGGGATCCGAACCAGTGAACCCCGGGCCAGCAAAGCAGAACGTGCACACTTAACCACTGCATCACCAGGCCAGCCCCAACTTGGGTGAGTTTTGCACTGTGTGTACCAATGGCTAATTCTTTGAGTGGACTGAGCTCATGGAGTTACTGCATAATGTCACCAAAGCTCACTTTGTACATTTGGTTTTCAGGGGATTGAAAATAAGCTTCAGGTGTTTCTGTGATGCAGGGATAGGATCTCTGAGCTTTAGCTTTATTTTTGGAATTTTTTAAAAACCTGTTTCTCTAATGAACATAGCTTGTGAAACAGTGCCCTTCTGCTTACCTTGACTATCCTGGACCTCCACAAGTGGCATATTTCTCTTGAAACTCTTCTGCTTCAGGATAAATTCTCTGACCCTGTGGCACAAGACAATCGAGTAAATTCTGCAAAGACAAGGCTGTGTCTCTTGTTTAGCGTTACTGGAAATGTGACAGGTGCTTATTAAATATATGACTGACTACATCTGCATATGTATCCTCTATCATCTCTCTCCACAGCTCTATGCTCTAATCTGATTTCTAAAGCAGGAGCTTTCTAGCTCCAGGCTTTCCTTAGTAAATTTGCGACCTATGAGATTTAATGCCATGCTTTTGCTTCAAGAGGAACTTATAAAGTCCATATGTAATAAAAACTTCTATCCACCTGCATCTGATTACTGATGAAGTATGATACTGACTACCTATAAACCATTATCTGTGATTGAAACTACACATCAGGTCACTAAAATTTACCATCATTAACAAAGCTTATTTAGTAAAGCAGAGCTAAGGGCAAATCACAAATTGTCACTGGATAATCCTGCCTAGGTAGTGTTCCCTGTCTTTTCCACAGATCTTTTGGTATATTTTGCATATGCATATATTATACTGAATCCTCTTTTTCAAATCTCCCCAAAAATCATGGCTCTAATTTTCAAGGAAGGATATGATCACCAGTACTTCTCATTTTATATATGAACATTCTGAACTTGTTCAGGAAGTTTTTCTTAAAAAGCAATCACAAGGATAAAGGTCATCAGGGCTGCTTTCTTTTTGTGACATGATGAATCCTGCCCATCACCCACAGATACACACACATATACTTGCAAACAGAAATACGCATACTTCTCACATCTTGACATACCACCCAATGGAAGACAGCCTTGGGAAATTTTTATTTAAATGATATGAAGCTGGGTGGGATCTGAACAGAGGTGAAAAACAGTTTCAAATTCTGGATTCTACTACTCAGTCTAGCATTACTTCTTTTTTCTGAGTCTTCCCTTAACAGAAAATGATGAACCTCTTTAGAATGTTATGAAGAATGCTATTCATCTGCCTTTCCAGGATGGAAGATCCTTCAAATACAAGCAAAGTAAATTTAGAAAGGTGTGGTCAATTTTTCTCTTCTCTATCTTTTGGATAAAATTGTCAAAGCCTTGAGATCTAGCATGGTGGTGAGCCGAGTTATGTAGGAATGGTCTACGCACAGCTAACTGATGACATCTGTTGCTCTCTTACTCGGTGCTGGGTGTTCTTTTAACAATGCTTTTAGGTAAGTATATTATATGACTTTTGTAGTTGAGGACACTCAGATGCAATGAGTTTAAGTAACTAGACCAATGGGAAGTGGTGAGCTCATTTTAAACCCAGTCAGTCTTAAGCTAAGCCTGAGCTCAAGAGCAGCAGTCTTGATTGGTGATTGCATTATAGGCATGGTACGAAAGATGTAAAGCCAGCCCCCATACATTCGTCTTGATGAAGAACAGATGGAATACTTTATTTAGCTTAGATGTGGATGTAACTGTCAGCAGCAGCGTTGGCTTCAAGTTCAGAAAGCAGCTGGTGGGAGTGCAGGCTCCTGGAAGGTTACCTCTCACAGAAACTTCTGATCTGAGAGTAATTACAGTCTGCCTCTTGGTACATAAAGTCTTTCTCTTGGTACACAGACTGCCCTGGCAAGGCACTGAACTTTTTTGGATTCCAGAATCAGGCAGAGAAAGTGACATTGGTACTTGTGTGAATTCTAGAGTTTTGGTGGAAAAATTCAAAGGTAAAGTGCAAAAATAAGTATTAGTTTTCTCAGCAATAGTATGAATATTCAACATCATAGATTTGGACCCAAAGAGAACAACATAAAGAATATTACTAATTTCTTGGAGTTGCTGTGTATAGCCCAATGTTGGTGGATTCTTGAGTACCAGAAGGAAGTGTGGTTAACTGTGTGAGCACTTACGTGGGGCTGTGTCTGGGTCCAGTGGTCCCCTGGGCACTATATCTGAACCAGGCTTATGAAGATGCTTATTCTCCATCTCTGGTAACATGAGATGAAAGGAACATACCTGCTTCTCTTAAAGTGATGAGGTTTTGAAATAACTATTCCCCAGTGATCATGATTTCACGCTAAAATTTGGAGGATAGAAGCAGTTCTTGAAGGAGGATCTGGAGAGCACTGGGGGCCTTGAGATCATTTTAAGGTATCGCAAGAGTCAAACTATTTTCCAAATAATAATAATAAAATATTGTTTGGCTCTTCACTCTCTCTTCCTTGTGAGTTTATAATTGTTTTCCAGAAACATGACAAGTGATATTGCAGCAAATCAAATGCAGAAACAGATGTGAAAATCTAGCTGACATTAAAGGGATTTACCAAACTGTGAAATAATGACACAATCTTCAATATATATTTTTGGAAACTATGGCTATGTTTTCATTAAAATATTACTTATGTTCGAGTGGTTAAGTTCGCGCGCTCCGCTGCAGGCGGCCCAGTGTTTCGTTAGTTCGAATCCTGGGCGCGGACATGGCACTGCTCATCAGACCACGCTGAGGCAGCGTCCCACATGCCACAACTAGAAGAACCCACAACGAAGAATACACAACTATGTACCGGGGGGCTTTGGGGAGAAAAAGGAAAAAATAAAATCTTTAAAAAAATTAAAAAAAATAAAAAAATAAAAAAAAATATTACTTATGTTAACAAATTTGTTTACTATTTTAGATTAAATAGCAAATTAGTATTTTAATTGCTTTAATTTCTAATTCAGTAAGTATTGATAAATATAACCCACATAAGAAAAAACCCCTTAGGATCCTCAATAATTTTTCAGAGTATAAAAACAGCCTCATATCTAAAAGCTTGAGAACCGCTGAAACTCAAGACAAGACTTGACCAAGTTTACTGATAATAGTCACTTGCTGTTTTTGCTTTGTTTGGGGCATCATTGCTATGTGATTACTTCAGTGTGTTGAACCAACTTAAAAGTTGAGTGACAGAAAGGACAATAGTAAATAACAAGAGAAAATCTTTATGAGTATTTTTTTTGATCATTAACAAAAGACACCTTTGACTGTGATGGCAATGGGAGTAAAGTGATCATTGAACTCACCAATAGATTGTTCCTTCTAGAGAAAAGAAAGAGTATATAATTTATAAAATATGCATATATTTATATATAAAGGTAGATACATCTATACATAATATATACACATATATAATTTATATAGAATATTTATATATTTTAATATATTTTATACATTATATATTTTTATATATAAATATATGATACATATGTTTTAGGAATTTCCTTTCTATAATTGTTAGAAGACATATTTGAATAAAATAATGACCTATAAAACACATGTAACTTTCAAGGTAATATCATATGTTGTTTTTCAAGATTCCAGAATATGATTCTAGTAAGGTGAGGCATATTTTGTCTAGATGGCCATTAATTAGATCATTGACTTGCCAAATTTGGAATACAAGCCAGACTATATACATATTGACTGAAGCTGATACTGAGTAAGAAAAAACTTTGACGAGATTTACAACAATATATTTTTTAAATAAACACACTTAAAATGACTATTTCAAGAGCTAATTTTTCTGAAAGAATTAAAGAAATGAGAACTAGTTTTGATGGATTATGTGAGTATAGGTAAATATAAAACTTTGTGTTTAGTTCAGTATCATACAAATTTGAATTTTTCCTATTCTGGTATGTCTATGTTGTTTGAGTTTTGGAAATAGTATTTGTATCTTATTTGATATATGTAAAACTTAACCTAAAGTGCTCTTTGTGGAATTTTTAACACATTTTTCATTTAATTTCTGAAAATATAGTGCCTTAGTTAACTTGATAAAATCTCTCTTTTCTTTTTGTTAATTACACAGCAGGAGCACTTCACTCTCTTGAACTCTCCTCTCACCTCAATATCCAGAGTGTTAAGTTGATTATATCATTAGTAACAATTTAATATGTAAATGTTTGACACAAGAAGCATTACCTATATCATTTCCTAAACATATTTAAGTGGCTATCTCATTATCCAAATCATGGTGAATCGTAAAATGATATGAAAAAAAAAAAGATCACTACAGTTTGCATGATGTGGGGCCAATGTCACCCAATCACTGTGAAAACCTATACATCCTTGGTAGTTTAAATGTTTGGTATGAATGATAAGCTTTCCTGAAATTCTGTTTCGCTGTGTTTAAACTTACATTAGATTAATTTTGAAAGAAATAACATAATTAACTAGGAAAAATTATTAACTATTAATGTTACTATTAATATAACTATTAATTAGGAAAAATATTTCCTAGAAAAACATATCCATATTTATTTGCAAAGATTATATTTATGCCTAAAAGAAACAAAACAGTAGTCTTTGTTGATAACTTACAGCAATAAAAATGATAATTTGTAAAATGTATCAGGCATTTTAGATAGAAAACTCCTTTTATGTTGGCATCTTGAAATAGCACAAAAGACCAGACTGTCAAATCGGGATCACGAGAATCAGATATCTTACTTAGAATTAAGCTTCACTGGTGATTTCTTATACGAGTAATCAGGGCTTTTGCATCTGCAGCCTCCAAGTATTGTGTGCAGTCACTCCACTTACACAGAAAAGAAATATTTTATCGTAAATCATAAATCATTTAAAACTTACATAATTACATAGCTTACGTGTTATTTTTCAGGGAGTCATCTGCTATAAATCCATAGTTTCCAGGTTTCTTTACTATAACAGCCAAGACAGACCAGGTATGTTCTGCTAAAAGTGTCCCATCAATGAGGACTCTCCCACAAGTGAATACCATTGACTCATTGCCAGGTGGTCTGTCATTAGTGTGTTTATACAGAGATTAGGCTGGGTTACTTTACTGCTCTCTTTTTCAGGGTTGCTGTTATGATAAAAGAAGAGAATGCTAATCATCTCCTTCCTATTTCTATTCATTCTTAAAGTGCTTATATTTTGGCCAGCTAATATTTAATTACTGCTAATAGCGTTACTATGACTGTTAAAAATCTTACCCCAGATGTTTCCAAGTTTCTCAGGTAGGATACACATTTTGAACTGAGTAATAAATGTTTGACTTAGAAAATTCCCTTATTTACATGATTGTGACCCAGACTATAGAATTTTAGATTTAAAGGTAAGAAATTTAAAGCCCAGAGACCTTAGACATTTCCCAAGGTTTTACATACGCTTAGCAGGAGTGCTTATTTCACATAGAAGTCACAAGTCAGTGTTTTGTGCACTGCATTATCATAGGTCTTCAATTTGTTCAATCTTATTTATAAAGTTAATTATTATTTTTTGAATGAGATAGATCTCTTTATTTGTGAAAAGTTAATTATTTTGACCTTAATTTCCGTTATTGTTTCCATTGAGTTGTAACATTACTAGGTATTTTATATTTTAGCTAAGAATTATGTGTTATTTATTAGAAAAATAAATTAATTTGGACAGAAAATTAGCAAGAAAGCTGGACCAAAAATAGCACATACAAGCACCATATGAAAAAAGTAATGCTATAAAATAACTTTTTCATAATTGTCCTTGATTTAAGTTTAACCTAAGATAACCGTAAAATCTAGTCTGAATATTTCAAATATCTTTAGTATGATTTCTCATAAAGTATTGAATGTTATTTTATAGAAGAATATTATTGCTCTTTATAGATGAATAAGAATTGTATGGAAGTATATAAATGTTGAATTACCTTTACTGACATGACTGATGATGGGACTTCTCAGGAATATTTGCCAATCCTCTTCCTTTTCACCAGAGAATGGGCTTTATATTTAAAAAAATGTCTCACCGAGGACTTTCATATAAATACCACTTAGTCAACACTTTAATAGACATACAATCGTGTGTCGCTTAATGATAAGGGATACGTTCTGAGAAAGGCATTGTTAGGCAATCTCATCCTTGTGTGAACATCCTAGAGTGTACTTACACAAACCTAGATGGTATAGCCTACTACACATCTAGGCTACATGGTACTAATCTTCGGGGACCACTGCCGTATATGACGAAATAAGATCAAAACATCATTATGTGGCACATGACTGTAATTTGAAATGTTTATAAATAGATTAGGACGTTGACAAAATGATATGAACATGTCATTGATAAGAATAAACAAACAGAAGATAAAAGAGATAAAACTTTATATTTACAATTAAAATTTTTATGTTGATGTCTATCATGCCATTCCTTTCAAAACTGACTGCCAGTTATACCAGAGAGAGAAAATGAATTTTATGTCTGAAAGAGTGCTTATTAAGATTTTGAGCAAAACATTTTGTAAAGACATAAGGAGCAATTGTCAAAATAGATAACTGACGTTTTGTTACTGCACTGTGCCACTCACAGATGCCGATCATTTGTTACTGTTTATAGAGGGATGTAATGTTTTTAGAGTGAGAATAAAGATAGAATGTTTTATTCATTCAACATGTAGCATTTTTGATTGCTATAATAAAATTCACTGTTTGTAGTTTAACAAGGATAAGATTAAAACACACTCAAATACTTTTCCCATTCTCAAAACCACTCTTTTACACTATTTTAAGCATCCAGAGGGGATTGGGTACAGTGAGACAAGATCTGAGAGCTCACCAAGAAGGCGCTTTATTCGCACGGCATCCTTGCTTTTGTTACAATATGATGATAACGTTTTAAGGAAAAGTTCTAGGGCAATGGTTTAGCTGCCTGCCTTTCTATTTTGCCTCTCCAAAACAGAAACAGAATAGAAGCATCTAGGGAGGGATAACAGTTGTGTGCATAAGTCTGTAGGCCGTGTTTATTGTGATAGCATCGCATCATTGTTCCATGAAGACTGCAGAGTTTATATCTAAAACTATACATGAAAATGTTGCATGGCATACCCACTGGACAGGCTGATCTCAGTTTTCTGTTATTCCTGTTTTCGTGTCCTTTAATTATATAAATTAAGCAATAGTCTGGCTGGGTGTCCATCTGTATTGCCCTTAAGAGCATCATAGTCTAATAGCCATTACTATATATCCCATGAGGCCCTGATCTTTCCAAACCTGCTGCCATTCCAAATTTGCCATGTATATGGTAATTGCTGCCACCTGGCCTCTGCTTTTCTGGGACATATTAATCCTATTGCTAATAGACCAATGAATCCTACTCATACTATTGATGATAGACAATTTTTGTAAAATTTATTACCATAAACTCTAACCTAAAGAAAATGACAACCTGTTGAGTCAATCAACAGTGCCAACTGCCTTGTACAAGCATACTTCTTAGACAAGCTCAGAATGTCCAGAGGAAACAAGACATTTAGAATTCTATCTAGGTATCTCTGTTTCAAGTCTCAGGACTATTACGTCTCTATCACGCCCTGACTTTGGCATGGAAGATTTGCTGAGCCGGAAAATGCAGACTTCTATGAAACTTGGCCACTCATTCCATTGAGTCCTGTGCATGCTTTCTGCTCTATCAGTTCTCCAGCTGTAGGTGATGAAAGTCTCTTAAAATGCAGGCATGGACCCTTCTGCCTTGCATAGCTTGCTTTACGGTGATAGTAAGCTGACCTGAAACTCTCATCTATTCCTTATAATGCATAAATTGCAACTCAGAGACAAACACCACCCAGTTCCATAGTCCTTATAATTACTAGGTTACTCATACCTCTAAACTGCCAAAGGTATGGCACAATCCAGTGGCTCCCTTTCTACCCTATCAGGCCCCAGTTCAGCACAGTGTAGATCTTCTTCAGGACAGAGCCAGGCGAGATATGCCACAAATGCCAATATTCCCCCTGGCTGTCAAATCCACCTGGACTAGCTCTACCACACTCCAGGGAGCCTGTTGAGGTGGAGGGGAACCGCTCCTGGGCTGCTGAGCCTGCTGAAATCGCCCTTCAGCTTGGAGTCATCAGGGGCGAGTGCAGCACCTATCTTCAGTGCTACGGCTTCCCACACTTCTTACTGAGTTCTGTAGATTTTCTTGAGAAAATGCCTCTCAGTTTGTTTTAAGCAAGCCCTTTGATCAATCTCCAGAGACTTTGAATGATTGTCTTTGTTAATTTTGACCAGTTAAATAGATTCTCTCTGGGGGAAAGGTTTCCCAGAGCCCCTCATACCACCACTCCACAAGCCCCGCCTCATCAGGTTAGCTTTGATCCTTTTTACAGCTTTGTGTGCCATCATCCCCCACCAATCCCCTGTGTGTTTTTCTAAGTACTTGCACCTGCAGCCTTCTTTGGGGAATAATTTTGGATCAGTAGGGCTGGCCCCAAGGTCTAGTAGTTAAGTTTCGTGCACGCCACTTCATCAGTCTGGTTGGGTTCCTGGATGCAGAGCTACACCACTCCTTGGTGGCCATGTTATAGCAGTGACCCACATACAAAATAGAGAAAGATTGTCACAGATGGCAGCTCAGGGAGAATCTTCCTTGAGCAAAAAGAGGAAAATTGGCAACAGCTGTTAGCTTAGGCCCACTCTTCCTAGAGCCCCCTAACCTGTAATGGAGGGTCAGAAGTGCCTAGGATTTTATGTCATCTCCCTGCTCCTGCAGAAGCCTGTAGCTCATGGTTACTGGATTTGGAGTACAGACAACCTGCTCATTTGTCTCAAAGCAGAACAAACTCCTGAGCATCATTTACAGGCCAGCACTCTGCACAGCGTCAGGAAGATTTGGCTGCTCCTGCCTCCCTGTCCTGCTGTTCATTCACTCACTAGTTCCTCCTGGGACCACTTCTTAATAATCACTTGCGCTTGAATTCTTGGCTCAGTATCTGCCTCCGAGAGAACCTGAAATAAGTAAAATATTCTTATAACATGCTTATGACTTTGCAAGAGCAGCACCTGACAGAAACCAGAGAGTCCATAAAAGAAACGGACTGTGAAAATAGAAGGAATGGAACCCAGTATTAAGATCTTAGTAAGGAATTTCACTTCCAGAGGTAATAAACAGGTAACGGGAATCATTAAATGATTCAACTATGTGCCAAGTTTTGCTCTACAAGAAGTCTATTTTGTTGTACAACAATGAAATGGCAATTTGCCATTGTACGAGATTTAAAGAGAGAGTGGAGATGGGGGGGCCCTACACAGAGCCGAACTCTGATCATTCTGGTTTGCGTGTTCCCACTTCAACAAGTGCCACCGATGCAATTCAGGCACGTCTACATTATGAACCTTCCCTAGAAGTTTACAGAGTAAAGTCTTTGATAAAGAGGTTATATGCCAATTCTAGGAAGAGGATAGCAGATATTCCAGGTACTAGAGTCTCTGGACATTTAACTAGCAATTGAAAAGGAAGAAAAATTCCCTTTAACTTCTATAACTGCTTATTTATTTATTTTGTTAATGTACTAATTTAGGAGATTTTTATCCATTAAAATTTGATCCATATTGTGTTTGTGTACGTGAATAATTCAAATGAAGAGTCCTGTAAAAAATCTATACCACAGACTTTAAAACAAAAAGCTTCTGTTATGAAAAGGGGCTTGAAAGGAATGCTAAAATATTTTCAGGGTGTAAGGAGGGGAGAAGGTTGGGCAGGACAAGAGCCTGTGGATCTGATACAAATAAACTGCATAACGCAGACCTTTCAGCCATGGGCATAGGTGGGGGAGGCCAGTGAGAATAGAACAACACAGGAAATAATCAAAGATTATAGGGCTTTTGCGTTCTGTTGATTTTTTTTAAAGTAATAAACTTGATAGCAGATATCCTTTGTCAGCAAAAGCCTAGGGAGTATATACAACAGCTTCCACCGTAACACAGAGTAGAAATAATAAGCCAGTTCAGAATATTCATGAGCAGTTGCAATGAGAATATTTTTCAGGTTGGATAGTAGAGAATAAGTGTCTCATTGCCTTGTTTTCAACAATGTTCACATATAGGACGGCAACTATTTTTGATGAAGAAACTAAGAGTCTAAATTTTGAGTAATTGTATGTGGAGCAATATGTGTCTCTGCTGTTAGAGTATCATGTCAAATTCGAGTGATAATGGTGCATTCTTGCATGACTTTCCCCAGGTATTGATTTCCCTAGAAGACACTGCGAGATTATATTAATAAGTTTAATTAACATAATTCATCATTAACTCCCTAGCTAGTATGAGAATTTGGCATATTTCTTCCATTATTACAAAGTTCCTGACTCTGTGTGGGTTTGACCTAGTTTACAGTGGCTCGGTCTTGGAGCATCATGCCATTTTTGCTTCCACTGTGCCCTTCTCACTTTCCTGACGCTCATGTTACAATCTCCTGGGGCTTTCTCACTTATCCCTAGACCATAACACCAGGCATTGGCTGTCTCAGCAATTAGTTGGCCTGACTTGCTTTCTCAGAAGCCAATGGTTCACCCACAGATCAGTACCTTAGGAAAGAAAATATATTTCTTATCACTTGCAGTCACGCCCTTCTTCATCCTGTTTTCTTGAAGTCTTTTCTTTTTTCCTGATGTCTCATGCACTCTCCTTTCAATCCGGGCAAAGTATTTTTCCAGCCTCCTATGGAAACATTTTCTCTTCAACCATTCCCTAGCATTGTCTCCTTTTGCATCTTCCAGAATATATCATCAGCTGTTCCTTCTTTACTCTGAGATTATATAAGAAATTGACAACTTGACATTAATTGCCATGCCTCATGAGTGAGTTGGAACATCACTGAGGGAGCAATAAATGATACCAGCTTTGCCAATGGAAAAAGAGAAGGCTCTGTATGCAACTGAGGTAAAGGCTTTCCCAAGCTGACTTTATGTAGTGTTACATTAATTTTTAATAAGCATAGTTTGTCATTAACACACCACAGCACTAGAACTGTGAATTGTAATTGTGGTATTTTATTTTCAGCATGTATATGTGCATATGTGTATGTGGATTTATTTAAAGTAAGTATTTTTGTGAACTGTATACATTTCAATCAGAAATTTAATATCAGTAACTCCTCATTTTTTTATGTCTTTATAAGGTACTGAGTGAGTAATCTCATCATGTCTTGATAAAAGTAGGTACATAACTTGATAGGCCCAAGAAGCAGTTGTAGTAAAGCTGCCATCTGGCTTCCACACCTGAAATTAAGTTGACACATTTGGACATTGGTTTCTCTATTGCCGTATATAAAACTTTTTCATCAAGTCTCATTATGCTTGAGCGGATGACACTGCTGACCATTTCTTTGTAAAAATTTTTCTCTGTTGGATTTTGTAAAATCACTCCATCTCGGTTCTTCTATGCTACTGTCCATTTATGGTTCTTTCGCTCTCTCTATCCTATTATTCTGATTCTTCTTTAGATTTTGATATTCCCCAGTATTCTCTATTCATGGCTCTTTTGAGATATTTTCTTTCAGTTGAATATGGCTTTCCAACTGGCATGTACAAAAGGAAAATTTATTGGCTCAAGTAACAGAAGAGTCTGAGGTAAGCTGAGCTTCACTTTGGTATTCAAAATATGTCACCAAGATCCAGCTGTGCTCTGTCTCAAGGATAAACTCCATTCTCCTTCTCCATGTGTCTGATTCATTTTTATGAAAATATGCTAGAAATAAGGCAGGGCAGAGACAAACTGCAGGCTTCCAAATGCAAACTGAAGGGAAAACTCACTGGTCACCATGAAGCCCCAGTGTAAATCTTCAGTAACATGTTGACTTTGATGGTCCAAATCCCTAGCCAGAGGCCCATGACAATGAGTGGAGTATGCTGACTAGCATAGGTCAGTGTTTGGCAGTGGACACTTTGAGCGAGACAATTCTTTGTGCAGAAATGTCTGGGCATTGAATGGTGTTTAGCATCCCTTACCCTAGGGAAATAAATACCAGTAGGTATTAAATCCATCCCACTGCCTGCTTTGTTAAAGTTTTTGTAAGCTTTGGTAAGTTTACTGGGACACAGTCTCCCACTTTCATTTACACATTGTCTGTGGCTGCTTTCATGCTACAAGGGCAGAGTTGAGTAGTTGCCTTTTAACAGAAAGTGTGTTGTTAACATGCCATGTAAGAACCTGTAACATTTCCATCACCACATTCTCAGCTATACGTATCTTGAAAGCCATCTCATTCTTCTCTTTAATACCGGGTTCCACAAGTTTATTGAATACAGTATGATATTTCACAGGCTCTTTAAAGAGCTCATGCTGTCTGCTCAATTTGACCCAAAGCACACTCTTCCAGTCTTGTCCAGCTGTCATTCTACTTTATTCCTAAAAATTCATCTCAAACATAATGACTTTCAGGAAGTCTTCTGCGATCCCAGGTAGATAGATTTAATAATTTAACTCCTGTTTCACTTCTCTACCCTAGACTTTATTCTATTATTATATTTTCTGTTTATAAATCCATGTTTTTCATGTTATGAAACTTTGTAAGACTGTACCATATTAATATCATTATCCTAACCCTCAAAAATATTCTTCTTCAGGTGTAGACTCATAATAAATATTTGGTGAATAAATAACTAAATGATTTTTTAATTCCAAATTGAGAATACCAGATAAATGTCATCTCTTATGCAATGATGACTTAACATAGCCTAACGCTGTTTGCACACATCTCGTTATACCCTGAAAGTTACCTATGGAGTTCCATATGGTACACGATGCTAATAAAAATGAATGCAGCTCTAATATTGGTCATGTTAGCTTCCACTTACTGTGAAGAATTGAGTTTGTGTGGAAGAAGGGTAAGGTGGTGTTGGTGCCGAGGAGTTACTCTCATAGGTAGTTATTCATTCTCTTAGGAAGCTGACACTATTCTAGATTTGTACAGTTGAGATGCAGTTAGGACTTCTACAGAAGTTTTCTTAGCAATGCAAATCCTCTTTATTGTAATTTAATAAAATAGCTGCTAATGCTCATTGTTTGTCATTATAATATTGATAATAACACTCTCCAATGTAGTAAAAATAGTTTTTGAAAGCAATATAATTTCTGCAGTTGCTTAATTATGAAGTACTAATCCCATAGCCAGCTAGTAACTCTGCTCTGCCTCCCAGGATTGTCCTCCGGCACTCAGGGATGTGTATGGTTCAGTGTCACTCACTTCACTGAGCCTTCCCTGACACAGGCAAGAACAGTTTTTCAACTTCGCCCCGCCATCTTGGGCAAATTAACATCAATTTAATCACCTAGATAACAGGAAATTTTGTACTCTTGGAGAGTCTCCTAGGTGTAGATTTGACCCCAGAGGAATGAAATCCTGGGTGTTTACATTGTCTTTATATAAAGGCAACTCTTCCTCATCTACCCACTCTGTTGACCCAATTAATAAAAATGACTTTCTGACTTGTTCCCCATTTCGTACTGATGACCGTTCTCTGTAGTTTAGTTTGAAAACTGGAGAGCTGCTTCAACTCCAATCCTGTCTACTAGGGGCCCTGTTTTATGTTTCATCATCTTTTGGGCAAGAACATTCCTCTATATCCAATTCCTGTTTGGCATACTGACTATTATATACAAATATCTGTAGAAGAGTCTCCATATCTTTGGACATCAATATTAAATTCCCCAAATCTATGCATTGTCCTGTTACTAGACTTTCATTTGCCAAATGGTGCTTAAATTATTATTGGGATTGTTAGGCCAGTTGACTCAGTGTTAAACATATTTACATCATGTACCTCTCTAGTTCCAACATTGTAACCTGATCAGTTCCTGAGATTTAGTTTGTGGATTTCAAGCTGGTTTATAACATCTTCTGATATAGAAAAAAGTCTTTTGGAGTATCTCATAATATCTGTAAACCTAAGTCTAATATTTGTCAAAAAAATATGTGAAGGTACTACAAGGCAAAAGGGGAAATCAAACAAATGTGAGTGATACTAAGTTTTTGTCCAGAAAATATTTTCATCCTGGTAGTAAAGGTAGTCAAGGAAATGATTATATGTGTTGTAAAGTGTGTATAATTGAGTGCTGAGCAGAACTATTTGTGAAATATAGCAAGTGTTTATATAAAACTGTAATTATTTTTTAAACAGCATCTGGGGTATGTTTATCAGAAGATTTGAGTTATAACTTAGGGAGTAAAAATGATTATATATGTATGTATAATATTATATATTGACAATTAATGGAAGAAACTATATTCTGAAGAATCATCTTGTAGAGAAGTGTACAGATATGAAAATAGTGGCATATGAAGACATAGGTGTGATAGAAATGGACCAATTCAGGATGGATTAAATGAGGAAAACAGATCTAGTGAAATGGTATTAATGTGAAGGCAGTATATTGTAATAGAAGCTTTAGGTTGAAGAAGGATATATTTTTTGCTAGAGTAGATTTTTATTTCATAGCAGAAAATAGGCCAATAACAGCTGTAACATTTCTGGTTTTTGAACTTGGTATAAAAGTCAGATTTTGTGTATTATGAACATTCTTCTTTGGTGATCTTAGAAAAAGTAGTCCTATGAAAGGTCTGAGACAAAAAGAGTTTAGGAAAATACTTGAGCAAAGTTATTTTCCTTTTAATTTTAAAAATATACTATATAGTATATGTATCAAGTAATAAGAATTTATATAGTGTGTTGAAATTTAGAATAAATGGAAGCATATATGTCACTTTTTCAAAATTAGGCTTATGTTCTGCTGGACACTGAAACTGGGTCCCATCTCCAGACATGTATGGCAAATTTTCTTTGTTACTTTTCTAACTTTTTTCCAGTTCCACTGAATATGTTAATGCAGTCCCTTCAAGAACCAGATGGACACTATTCCAGAGAGGTGTTTATTGAGTAGGCGTATTTTATTAGGAAACCCACTATTGGCAAATATTCATGCAAGTATGAGGCCACCTCAGATATGTGCAAGTGGAACTTTGAGCATTCCTCTCTGAAGCTGATGATTTCCATCTTTTTAATAATTCTGTGGACCCATGGAAAGCAAAAAAGAGAAAATGTCTGTGATGTGCGTTAGGAGGTTGCGGAGTGAGGTAGAGTGGGAGTTCCAGATGTGTTAATTTGGGCTCCAATGGAGGACACGGTGAATTCTGCCCTCGTTGTCCTTAGTTACACTGGCTAGACTCTTCAAGGCTCTATTCTCTTTAAGCACCACTCTGTAATCTGATGACATAAATAGCGTTCTACCTTATTCGAAGAGCCTGTCCTGTCCAAACTCTGTCCCTTCACTTGTACTTTACTCTCAGAGTAAGGAGATATTTGCCTCAAGTTTAATGCGTGGAACTACTTGGACTGAATTATATTAACATATAAAAAACAGTCAAACATATCAAATGAGCAGACTTTAATTTTACCTAGGCATATTTTTAGAAAACAAGTGTTTTCATTTAAAATGGAATCTATAATAATTGATTCTACCATCGTGTGGGAGTGCTACAGCTCTAAATAGTCCACTAGGTTTTAATCTGCTGTGTGGCCCTTTGGGGCTACCACTTGTTTCCTTGAAAATAACTTTGCTGCTGTGTTTCCTAGAAAATAACTCAGTGTCACAGATATTCTAGATTTTAAGTGTGTTTTTTTTAATATTAGTTAATTTGTGTATGCTGGAATACATCAAGGCTTTATTTCCCACTAGTTGTGTCATCCCTTAGGGAAGCTAATGAAAATGTTTGGGGATTGGCATTGTTTGGATGGAATGCTGATGGAGTAGATTCTACTTAGCAGAACACTGATCTCTTTCCTTGGAGCATTAAGAATTCCCTTCTGACAATGGTTTGCTCATGACTCATGATTTGTAAAAATCTATAGAGATGTACAACATCTATGGCTAGTATGAGAATACTGCAACTTCAGAGTAAACAGGAGATTATTAGACTAAATCTTTTGAAGATAGAATTAAAAGTAGCCTCTCTGGAAACATTTCCATCACTAATTGTTTGATGCCGTCTTTCATTTTCAATCATTCAGAAAATTTATTGAGCACCTACCATGTACCAGGCATTGTTCTGGAATCTAGGGTAACAGTGGAAAATGTGCAAAAACCCCTTTTCCCATGCAGTTTGTAGAACTCAGACACTCAGAGCCTGGTTATAATTTTAGAGAGAAACACAGATTTTCCCTGTAGTTTTCGCCTCCAATTTTCCAAACATTTAAAATGCAGTATCAGAATAAAGCCATATATATCTGCCAAAGTAATGCTGCTGGTATTCCTAAAACAGAACTAAATGGTACCTAATCAAAACAAGAAGACACATGATTAGTGATGGTGGCAACTAGCAATATAAAATTGAATAAATCTATTTTATTAGGTTGTGAGTTCAAAATTAAAAGCACAGTTTAGAAAATTATTACAGTTATAAATATATTTTAGAAGTATTCAACTACAAACTAGCAATTTGTTTTTAAAAAACTTTCTTACTCAATATAAATATGGACATAGGAGATGAATAATCGAGTGAATTCAAATGAGTATTTCTGAAATTCAAAAATAAACTCAGTATAGTGAAAATTAAGGGACATATTTGAATAGTTGATGCTATCTGAAAAGAACTGAGGATAAAGTTCTACTTTCAGTTAGGAATAATATTGATGCTAGGTAGACAGTTTAATTCATGTAATAACTAATGAGCCTATTGCATTGCAAAATATATTTTTGCATTCTGTGGAAGCTGAATTAAGCAGCACAGTGAATATTGGTCCCTATTGGAATAAGCAGTTTCTATTCTGGATCTTTCATGAAAAGGCTATTCTCTGGAAAAACATAAAAGATTTATGGTGATTATTTAACACATTAAAAAAAAGATTCTACACAATGCATTAAAGTTGGAAAGAAAAATAGGGCAGGTAATTAAATAAGTTAGTTCTATTTTTTGCTTTACTTTTGCATGTGTTGGTAAACAAATCACTTAATCTTTTTGCACCTCAATGGGTTAGAAGTTTGGATAAAAGGAAAAAAAGAATAGGGAATTTTTCCGGAGTGGGGTTGAGGCACAGTCAGCTGAACTAAAGAGTATGACCAGAGTAACCTCAACAAGAAGCTGGATTGGAAGAAAGACCTGATATGGGTAAGAGTGAATATCAACAGTGTTTTAAAAAAATACTAAAGCAGAAATAAGCGATCAGAGTCAACATTTAGTCAAGGTAGGAGAGAATGTGAAAAAGAAACTTGGAAAAATGGGAGATAAAATATAGAGAGTAATGAGTGACTAGATGATATGGAACAAGCTCTAAAACCAACGATTGTTGCAGGGCTGATCACACCTGTGGGTTATGATCTAGGAAGTGCTCATCATAATCTTCTATCAAGAACATTTTTGTGCCTAAGCATCACAACATTTGAAATTCCGCCGTTCAACATTTACTATTTTAGTTTCTGAGGTATTTAGTTCTTCAAATCTCACTTAATAAGATGTAAGTAAACCAGAGAGAACAAGCTCCTGTTGTAGTGAGATTCAAAAGGAAACACAGGGAGATATCATAGAATTTTTTAAAAATCTTTAATTTGATTCCCAGCCTAACTACGCAACTGTTTCCTCATTTGTGCTATCTTATGAGACATTTAACAGTATGCATCCATTTGTGGCCCCAAGAGTAGAAATCTTTGGCAGCACATAGCTCCCTCTTTGACTTTGATGAAGTTGCTCATGGTCCATGTTTCTCCGTTTAACCTGCACTCTCTCTCCTCCATAAAGAGGTTCACATTTCCTCTTTATGTGTTCACTGAAAGTAACAATCCTCACCAAACATCAACCAAAGTAAGGGCCATCAACTGCCCAGCCTCCTCCACTTTGAGCCCTCTACATTCCCATGGCTGATCATGATCAAGAGTCTGGTCTGTAATTCCTGGTAAACAAAACTGACTAAGAGACTAGTCTTCTGCTGGTGGGGTACCAAACAGAACAATATACTCTGATTATGCCAGCTCAAAATATGTTATTCTCATTTTACCATTTCTGTTGAACAGTTTCACCATTTCTGGAGAACTAAGAATCTGCCAATCAAAATGTCAGATAATTAATTGACTCTCCCTAGAATTTGTTCAAAGGCAGATCCAGGTTTTGTGAGGCCTCAAGCTTACACAATCTGGGCAATAATCTTTTAAAAATGCTCACGACATTACTAAAACTAAATTAGACACAAGGTCCTGGAAGGGGGCCATGCAACGGGAAGGCCCTGAAGCTTCATCTTCATTAGCTTCACAGTAAATCTGCCTCTGTATATAATATAATTGCTCCTCACTTATTAGCAAGCATGGAAAGAATGGTGAAATCAGCAACAGACTGGCTTTGGAGCAGCAAGGTAAGTCAAGGATTGGCTATTGCCATCGGCTCCCTGATTGCTTTCACATACTGAGGATGAGGACATTATCACTAAAATACCATCTAAAAAGCAGAAGAGATCTAGGGAGCAACAAATCTCAACTCTTTACTTTTAATTGGATACTCCCCACTGTCACTGCATTGTGTGTCTTTTATTTTTAAAGGTCTCCTCTTACTGGCAGAGAGCACAAGCTAGAGCTGCCTTTTAGTAGTACAAAATGGAGATGGCGAGCTTTTTGTGTCTGCATGTATTGTTATACTAAATATTTTAAACAGGCCCTTACATACTACTGCATCATTTATCCAACTATTAATTATTTAAGCATCTGTTATGGGTTTAATTGCATCTTCCCAAAAGATATGTTGAAGTCCAAACCCCCAGAACCTCATAATGTGACCTTATTTGGAAATAGAGTCATTGCAGATGTAATTAGTTAAATTAAGATGAGGTCATGCTTGACTAGAATAATCCCTTAATTTGATATTATTGGCGTCCTTGTAAGAAGAGGAAGGACATAGACTCACGAAGGGAGACGGCCATGTGACAACAGAGGCAGAGATTGGAGAGCTGTAGGTGCAGGTCAAGGAATTCCAAAGATTGCTACAAACCAGCTGGAGCTGAGACGAAGCAAAGAAGGATTCTCACCTGCAGGTTCCAGAGGGAGCATGACTCTGATGGCAACTTGATTTCAGACTTCTAGCCTCCAGAACTGTGGGAGAATGAATTTCGGTTGTTTTAAGCCACGCAGTTTATAGTACTTTGTTATGGCAGCCGTACAAAACTAATATGATATGTAATACACATTATAAGGACTAGAGAGGAATAAGATAGCATCTCCCTGTCCTCATTCAGCTCATCTGCTGAGGAATCTTGACTCTCAACAATATCTATCTATCTATCTATCTATCTATCTATCTAATATATGTAACAAATATAACGAAAGGAGGAATCATTTCTTCAGATTTCAATTATTTGTCTCTAACGTGGAGAAAACATCCCAAATGCTGGTGTTTCTCTGATTATTTAGTAAAGTAATGTTTATGTAAATCCTCTTGTAAACTAGAAATCACACTAAATGATCACCGGAAGGTGATGCAGTAGAGTTGAAGTACTGACTCAATGCTTTTGGCTGTAAAAGACAGAAACTCAGCCAATGTTCACTAGGCTAAAAGAAAAAAAAAAAGGGAAATTTGGTGGAAGGCTTGAGTGGCTCCATGAAGGACAACTGGTTCAGGAAAATGCTTTGTGGCCTGTTGGTAAACAATCACATAAGACCATGTGACACACAGTAGAATTATATGGCAAGAGGAATAGAAGAGTATTTTACAAGATGGGCAAGAAATGTTGGGCAGAAAAAACAATATTCATTAAAAGAGATATAACTTTGGACTCTCCACTTGCATTTGAGTCATGGCTCTCCTACTTACTACTAGATCTTAGGCAGGTGAACGTTATCAACTCACTCCTCTAATGTTGGCTTTAAAGGTAGAGGAGGGGGCCACAGACCAAGAAATGAGGGAAGCTGGAAAGGCAAGAAAACAGATTCTTCCCTGGAGCCTCCATAAAGACACATATCGTGGCTGACACATCGATTTCACTTAATGAGACAGATTTTGGTCTCTAAGCCACTAAGTCTGTAGAAATTTGTTCCAGCAGAAATTGGAAACTAATACAGTTATTATAATCTCATTGAGAACTATAGGACACTCACTAGGCCGAGCAAAGTAATGAGGTATAATAAAAGGAATTACACGATGCTTACTTCATGAAACTTAAACAAAAACTAAGGGAAATGTGTCCATGTCTTAGGTGATTGCAATACACTGTGATTTAGTGCTTGATAGAGATGAAAAGTTTCCTTAACTGGAACATTAAAGTTAGATTGAGGAAAAGCTCCTGGAAGAGTAGAGGTGTTGGGGAGTGTATTTCATGCATCTGGAATTGCCTGATTCACGACTTTGGGCAAGAAAAATTATGAGAAATTAGGAAAACTGGAGAAACTGAAAGAAGTTCAGGTTGAATAGAGTTTAGATTCAAGGAGCAAGGCAGTGATAAGAGATTAAGCCAGATGCTTGAGCCCTATACCATGAGCATCCTGTACTGTGCACTCTCTTTGATCCCATCCTATCCTTTCCTGTTTTATGATATCTTATCTTACACTATATTGTCTGCTACAGTATACCAATTTATACCATACCATACCACACCATAGTAGCAGCCATAGAATCATGTAGAAAACAAATTTAAATTTTGTCAGTATTGAATCTGATTATGTTGGTTAGTTACATCCAGTAACTAACCATTTGGATTATCTTGGGTAAGTGAAATAATTTCTGAACATCTATTTTTCTTTAACTGATAAAAGAGGGATTAAAAACAAGTCTTTATCCAAGGTAAGATAAACATAGGATGTTTTGAAGATTAAATGAGATAATATAGTAACTGGCATGTGGTGATACAAAAATGCTAATATAATAATACAAATAGTTATTAATAATGGTTATAATTATTAATGATATAATATATTATTAATAGTTATTATTATTGTACTGCAATTATTATACTGCATAACTATTTTGAGTTTCAACTCATGAAGTACGTTGAAAGCCATGTTAAAGACTGCGTGCTTTATCTTCAGAGCAGTAGGGAAGGAAGGAGGATTTTCCGTAGCAGGGAAGCGACCCCATCTGCATTCTACAAGAATCACTTAGCAAATAACATGGAGGAAACATGCACCATACCTCGCCTCGCTCCTGGTATTGACTTAAATGACAGTGATTGAATAAAAAGCCCCACAAACAAAGAACATAGGAGAGAACACCAGAGGAGAGACTTCAATAAAATTTTGGAAAATGGTAATACCAATGGACAAGTAGGAACTGATTTAGCAAGGCAAAGAAAGTTGACATTTAAATATCTGTCATGGAGGAAACAAATAAGAAGCAAGCCTATTTGTAGCAGAAGCTTTGAAAGGGTCAGAAAATTGAGGAGTCATGTTCCTATAAAACCAGCTGTTCAGGCAGGAGCTGAAATGAAGATAGAGAAACCTCTGCTCTTTAAACTACGAGTGACCTTCCCAATATCACTGTAACAAAAGAAGAGAGATTGAGTCTTCAGAAAGGCTGAGCCTGAGGGATTCTGGAAAAATGGAAACCAGATACAGCTGGGATAGGAGTGAAGCGCTGTATCACAAGAGGGAGGTTTGAATAAAAAGTATGCATGTGGAAAGGTGAGACCCCTTTTCCCTTCTGGACCTCCAAAATTCCAGCAACCAAGCCGATTCTCATTTGGCGTGTGATAGAGTATTCCTCTCTGCGGAATATGTCCGATTAAATTTTAAAGAATCTCTAATCAATGTATATCTGCGTCCTGCAAAGAACCTGCTGAGTCTCCACCCACTTCTTCATGGGGCCAGCACACGGATGCCTTATAACTACTTACTCCTGTTGCCTCCATTTGCTTCTTTTTTTATTAGAATTTCCCACCCCTTACAATATTGTTTATATGGATGTATGGTCTCTGCATTGTTTTGTTCACTACTGTGTCCCCAATGCCTAGCCTATTGCTTGACTTAAATATATATACATATATTTGCTAAGTAAATATTGAACAATTGGCTTTTTTATCTTCACAAGCTTTATTTCCTTCACAGTCAAGGAAAGAGATCAAACCAAACAAATAGAAATTGGAGCTCTGAAGAAGCATAGGCAATGCAATGAGCAGAGGAAAACCTGAAAAGAAAACTACAAAATCAGGGAAAAGAGAAGATACTGCATGCACATCACAAGAACAGACGCTGTGAAAACAAACAAACCAGGAAGCACTTCAACAAGACGGAACTCTTGAAAATGAGAACTACAAAAGCAAAATTTTGTTTACTGAAAACTGTTTAATGACAGTGTTGAAAATATGGCTTGGATATTAGAAATGATCACCAGGTAATAGGAAATAGTAAATAAAATGACTGAATCAGCTATGGAAGCCCAGGATCTGATTAATAGAAATTCCAGAAAAAGATCCAGTAAATTTAGAGGACAAATTAATAAAGAAAGAAATCCAGAACTTAGTGGTGTATCCAGATTGAATGGTGCACACAGATTGCTCAGCAAAATGAATGAAAAGGGTCTTCAAGTAGACTTTACAATCATTCATTTTGTTGCTAAGGAAAAGTAGATAAATAGCATCCTAAAGGCATGTTATTGTGTTAAATAAATGTATCTTTTATCGTTCTGTTGTGTATCTGCCCGCTTACTTGTTGATGTTCTGTTTTCTTTTCATGATAGAAGAGAATTGAGCATGTATTCTAATGTCAAATCGATGGCCAACAGAGAGGGAGGACTGGAATGTACAAGGTATTGAAGACTAAGTAATTATGTCAACAGCAGCAGAAAGCCTGCTTATTGTGTTCTTTTATTACAATTATATAGAGCATCTCATTTCTCTGTAATCTGAAAAGAGAATAAGGTTTTAAGACTCTGAATTCACATATTTATTTAGATCATTTTGCTTTTCCTTGTTTACCTGTATGAGATCATCAACAAAACAAATTTTAAATCATTTGCCAATGTTAAAATGCAAATCAAAGTAAAAATGAATACCTAGAAATTCCTATAGACTTCACTATTTTACTTGAAGAATTATGCATACAATATAAATATTCTATGCCATTAGATAGTATCTAGTGATTAATATTTAGTAGAGATTATTGTAAATTTAATAAAATCGATGCTGCACATTGTAATAAACTAAATCATTAACTTATTTATCTGGCAGAATAGTTAAAAAATTAATCTGTTGAACTTGACCATGGGAATCCTGATCTATTTTCTTACTTCTGGTAATAACCCAGATGCGATGCTTTATTTTGTTTCATTGAGTAGGGTTAAAAGTGGCAAGTGTTTCCCTTCTTGACCTTAAATCAATGACAGTGCATTTTCACTCATGCAACTTGATTAACACTCTTGAAAAAGAGATCCCACTTGGTTATTTAATTACAAAATAACTCATTTTGAAAGATACATAACTAATTTTAATGCACTCATTTTCATTTTAAACAAACTTCAATGCTTAATTAGAAACCAAGCACCTACACCACCAGCATATATTTTACCTTATCTCTCCATTAGCCAATAAAACTACACTTAATTTAAGAAGGGAATAATGGACTATAACTCAAGATTAATGTGAAAATTAGACAATCACATAGTTGTCTTATTTAACTTTTGTGTTTAATTCACAATCCTGGGTCTTACCAGAAACTGGGAGGGCCGCTTACTTGCTTCCCACTTCATCAATGGGCGGTCTATTAAAGTTAATGTCTTTGCAAAGGAAAACCTGTAAAAACACCCACCAAATCTACTGGATATAATAATGAAAGCAACTCTGGAAATAATGCTTTTACGAGAAAGCCGCTGTGAAATAGTTCAACACTGGATCAATTAAGCTGGAGAAAAGAATTCAGTTAGGATAATTGTGCTTTACTGAATGTTCAAATATTTATTAAATCTAATCATTCTGATTTGTCCAACATCAAGTGATATAGTTGATATTAGCCCACTTTGTGAATCAATGAGAATATTTACTCTGAAAGACTCTGGTTACCAGGTTAATATACTAAATGTAGGTAATGCATGATCTAAGTTTCTCTCCCCATTACTTCATACAAATTAGGCCCAGATGTACTCTAACTGACTCTCTTCAGTGTAATATCTCATCATAGCCTTTTGTCCATTCCAATTAAAACTGAGTTCTGAGGACTTCTCTTCCAGACATTATGGTTTAACCAAAATGGATTTATCTTAAGCAATGAGAAAAATTGAGCAGTCATATGAAACAACACAATTTACTTATTGGACACCAGGCAGTACATGACTGAAATCCTCGAGAGACAGGACAACAAATGAGATGAGCCTTTCCATCATTCAGGATTTCTTCAAAGGCACTCGTTCTGGATCATGGATCAAGGAGCAGAATCTAAAGCAAGAGGCAGTTATCTTGAAGCGTTGAAGTGACAGATACAGAACTTAGAGAATCTCAAGAGGCTGGAAATTGCAGAACAGAGTTTTGAAGGGGAGAAAACTACTCAGAAAATAGTTTCAGAATCTGCCTAGGGAACACCTTGATTCTTTGCTAATCATTGAGAGCCAGTTGCATAAAGTGAATATCCAAGAGGTTGGGCAAAGAGTGACCAGGGAGCCCTGGGCTGCAGACCTCCCAGAGCTCACAGAGAAGGGGAATCCTTCCAGTTTCCACCAACCAGAGTGGAGAGCCCACAAAGATCCTCCAGGGCATTCAGTAGATGCCACAGAGGAGATGGTCTTTGGTATACAGACAAAGTTTATCTAGTTTAGAGTAAATCTAGGAATGCATAAATCAAGTTTTAAAACAAAATTTGAAGAGTTCAAACTGAACCACAAATAACGACAGCAACAAAATCCATATACTAAACAATGTAAAGTATACAGTTCTCGGGATATAATAAAAATTCCTGGACGCAACAGCAAAAGATGTGACACACAAACAGCATAAAAACAGTTCACTAGAAACAGACACAGCAATGATAGAGATGATGAATTAATAGAGAAGGACATTGAAAAAGCTATTAAACTACGAAAAACTGTAAAACAAATGGGGAAGAGAAAAATGAGATATAATAAAAAGAACCAAAAGAAAATTACAGAGATGAAAAATATATCTAAAATCTTGTAAAAGTCCACTAAATGGGATTAACAGTTTAGACGTTACTGGAAAAATGTTAAGTAAATAGGAAGACAAACCCATCAAAAATTTCTAAAATAAAGGCCAGAGGGAAATGTTCGAAAAAATTTCACAGTCTCAATGACCTGTGGGACAATATCAAGAAGTGAAGTATATGTGTATGATTAAAATCGCATAAAGAGAAGAAAGAGAGGTAGAAAATATTTGAATAATGGCTAAATAATTTCTAAATATGATGGAAACTTATAAACCAACAGATTAAAGAAGCCCCATAGACCCAGTCAGGTCTAATACAGCATTGCGAAAAACCAGTAAAAAGGAGGAATGTCAAAAGTAGGCAGGGGAAATAAAAAGAGACATTATGTGCAGACACAGGGTTAGACAAATTATCAGTAAATCCCAGCCCTAGATGACCGAGACATTGAAATTATCACACATTTTAAAGAAGCTATTGTAACTATGCTCAGTGAGGTGAGGGAAATAGTTCCATAATGAATGAAGAGGTAATATGTATTAGCAGAGAAAAAAAAAAAAAATAGAAGAAAAACAACCAGATGGAAATTTTAGAGCTAAAAGATATTTGAAATAAAAATTACTAAATAGGCCTAATATCAGAATGGAGATAAAGAGGGAAGAGAATAGTTCCATAAGAAACATTTAATCAGAAGTGAGAGAAAATAGATTGAAAAATACGGAAAATCCCCACCAGGTCCTATGAAAAAAATTTAAAGATCTAATATAGAAGCAATTTGTGAAGAATTGATTAGAAAGATATGACATGGCAGAAAAGTATTTTACGGAAGAATAACCAAAACCTTCTAAAATTTAGTGAAATACTATAATTTACAAAATTAAGCTGCTCATTTAACCATAAACAGGATGCATTTGGATAATTTCACGTCAGGGTGCATCATGGTCAGACTGCTGAAAACCAAAGATGAGGAGAAAGTCTTCAAAGCAGGCAGGAACCTGACACATGGCACACAGGAGACTAACAGTATGAATGACTGTGGATTTCACATAAGAAACCACAAAGGCCTAGAGCAAGTGAAACGGTATTATTAAAGTACTGATTGAAATAACCCGGAATCCATTGAAAAGGCCATGCAAGAAAGTGAAGAATACTAATTATCTCCAATTACTTCACATATGACTGTTTAAAATGGAAAGTATAACGTTGTTTTATCGGATTTATAGAGCATATAATTGTAACACATTATGATAACTACAACACAAAGGAAGAAGGGGAAGCCTTATACAGCTACAAGATTTCTATATTTTATGTGAATTAGCACAATATTCACTGTAATAGACTATGTAAAGATAAGGATTTTAATTTCTAATACAATTATATTAAAAAAATAAAAAGGGATATAGACCAAAAAGGCAATACATAACTTAAAATGGAATTCTAAAAATGTGTTTCAATTAATGAAAAAGCTATTGAAAATAAAAGACCAAACAATTCAATAAATATTAAAATGCTACACCTAAATGCAAGTATATCAAAAATCACATTAAATTTCAAGGGTAACTTTCATCTCCTTTCTCCATGGCCAATTCTCTACATATAGTAGACTTCCACAAAGCAGTAAATATTTGCACAGTATGTAAGGATAAAAACATTCATAAAGTAGACTAACCTACATGTAAATAATAGTTTTTTGCTTGCTTCTTTCTTTTTAAAATTTTTGTTTATTTTATTAAAATAATAAAGAAGAGAAGACATGACAACAAAATACCTTCCTGAAGATAATGGCTGAGTATGTTTCTAAAAATGATGAAAATTTCGAATCCCTAGATAAAGAAGCACAAAAACATTCCAGCCAGAATAGTTAAAAAAGAAATAACTTATCCACAAAATTACAGTGAAAATATAGAATTCCAAAGTAAAAGAAAAGCATTGTAAAACAGCAAGAAAAAAAGGATATACTACTTATAATGAACAATTGTTAGATATACAACTAATCTCTAACAAGCCATAATGAAAGTCATAAGACAATGGGATAATATTTTCAAAACATTACAGAAAAATAAATGTATACTTTGGCTTAAGATTCTATAGAGAAGAGAATTATATTTTTAATACGGAGGGATAACAATAGATATTTTCAGTCAAACATGAACTAATGACATTGTTTGTATGTGATTGATGTTTTTACTTGGACACAATAATTCCCTACTCAAAACTCACATGTAGCAGGGGCCAGCCCAATGATACACACAAACATGCACACTCATGCCCACACATGCACGTGCATGCCCACATGCACATGCACACTCACACCGACACATGCATGCACACATACACCCACAGGTACATGCATGCTCACACCCATACATACATGCATGCCCACACCTGCACGTACATGCACATGCGCCCACACGCCCACACATGCTGAAGCCAGCTTTCAGTGTCTCAAAGGAGGCCGAAGCATGGGGGTGGGGAGAGGAGCCCCCCCCCGATGGTCCGCACAGGTTCCTCCAGGGCCCTTGGTTCTGGCCCTCTCAGGGGCGTAGGGCCCTAAGGAGCGTCTGGACTCCCACCCTCGCCCAGCGCCTCCCCTGGGTGCAGACCCCGTGGGCCTCTCCCTAAAGCCCCTTCTGCAAGCCTTCTCCTGTCCAGCACCGTAGCACATCGCAAGCCCTCCTGCTGGCTTGGACTTTGGGAAACTTGTGCTGCAGTCTGGCTACTTCTACTGCAACATTCTTGCCACACTCCTTTCAATAAGAAAAGAAAAGGAAATTAAGCATTTAATTTCCTTTTAATTAAAAGGAAATCAATCAACGTACTATCCACCCCCGTCAAGAACTCCCTGCCAGAACGTACAGACACTGGAGAAAGTGGTTAAGTTCACATGCTCTGCTTCAGCAGCCCTGGGTTCACAGCTTCAGATCCCAGATGTGGACTTACACACCACTCATCAAGCCATGCTGTAGCAGTGTCCCACATACAAAAGAGAGGAAGATTGGCACAGATGTTAGCTCAAAGCCAATTTTCCTCACCAAAATACCCAACAAAAACCCAAAATACTCCCATATATCACATCTACTATCACAACTATTATCAAAGCAAATCATAGGGGTTAACTTCCAACGTTCCACTCAGGCGGCCTGGGGATCACCTGTTCAGATCTTGGGTGCGGACCTATGCACCGCTTGTCAAGCCATACTGTGTCAGGCATCCCACATATAAAGTAGAGGAAGATGGGCATGGATGTTAGCTCAGGGCCAGTCTTCTTCAGCAAAGAGAGGAAGATTGGCAGCAGACGTTAGCTCTGGGTTAATCTTCCTCAAAAAAAATAAAGCAAATAATAACTTTCAAAATTTTATTTACAACACTGGACACTGAGCTTCTTGACGTAAGGTACCATTCAACGGTATCTTTTTCTATCATTTTCTATTTTAATTTATTTATTACTAGTATCAGGATATAAGAAGGAGCCTTCTTTATATCTCTCATATTAGAAGTAAAGAATGTTTGATGCTGTCTTTCTCCTGATAGATCCCCAGAACTGCAGGTAACAACACTGATTTGAACTCATTTGAAACACACAGTCACTTAGCCTGAAGTGCTAAAGCAGATAAGCAGCACTAGAGGTTAATTGGTCATGGAGTCAGCCATTTGTCCAAGCAAAATATCAAGGTAAGAAGCAAGAATGGTTCAGAAAAACAACTGTAACCAAGCCTCTCCCTTACTTTCAGAACCATGCAGTCTGTATCCACTGGATGTTTAGTCAGGAGTCTATATTTACTAGATGCTTAGTTGGCAAAAAGTAATATTATCAGATACTACAGATACAAAATTAAGGTTATAGTTCAACTGAAGAACGAGGGGCCTGAAATATCTGAAAGCAGCTATGAGAGTCTGAAAATGGTAGGTTTTATTGCAGCCAATTGGAGCCTTATGCTATTGGATCTGGGGTTCTTTCATGTCATAACATACTGAAAAATCAGATGCAGACACCATTGCTTCCTATCCTTTAGATCACACCAGAGTCAACATGTCTTCATATTTTGTATCTTAGGGAAATGAAAATTATAATCAATACAGAGAGTAAAACAGTTAGCTGTAAATTCTCCAAGCCATGCAAATCTTTTGCAAAGAGCCAACACCCTTTTTTTCTAGCTATTACCTGAAGCCGGAGGTACCTGTACTCATAGATTAATTCAGCAGTGGTTGAAAATACTATATTTCCAAATTTCTAAAACTAGAAAGTAAGCTAATGACTTATATTCAGACTATAACTAACTCATAATTTGTCATTTATCTTGATGATTGAATTAGGAGTCTGGAATCAAGACAGAAGGATGTTTAATTTCGAAATTCAATCTGAGACTAAGAATAACGCTCTCCAAAAACACACTCATAGAAAAAATTGTACATTTGGAACATGCTTGTGTTAGATTATCTTTTTAGGTTAAAGGACGTTTGATTGGGCTGTTTGTGTGTGTGAGTGTGTGTGTGTGTTTGTAGGTTATATACTTTGAGTACTATCCTCAAATCCTTATTGGTTTCTTGGTTATTTATTTTTTAATTAAAGGAGTAACTTAATCAAATTACATTTCCTGAAGAAGTGCAGAAGTAGGCAGGGTGACCAAATTCTCCTGGAGTGCCATTTGGTGATTTGCAGAACATTTTGTCTCAGAACAGTAAATTGTTCTGCTTTCTTGACATATTGCAAATGAACCTTGCTTTAAATGCATTATTCTTGGTAACTCTGGTGTCCCCACTGAAATATTCAGTTCTTTACATACAATAGGCCTGCAAAGTACTATAACTACGGCTATGGTATATAAACACACGAACTTATGAAATATATCAACCCAGATGTCATATGTAAATGATAGTTATCTTTCTTGTTTGCATATTCTTTATTTTTTAAATTTTTACTTTTTCATTTATAGTTACTTTGTACTGCAGTTATAATAAGTGTTTGGCTTCATCCTGCTTAAATTGAACTTAGCACTTTCCACACGTGTGTAATTGAAAATGTATATCTCCTTCTTTTAAAGATGGAAGCTGAGGGGGTTTGTCAACCTGAGGAACCAAAGGAAGTGCATTTTGTCACATGATGTTTGACCTTCAAAATCTCAAAAAACAAAACTAGTATTTCCTAAGCCTAACAAAGCTAGTATTTGTTAAGCCTACGGTTAAATCCATATTTCCTCTTAATTCTACTATGTTTACTTGTACTAATATTTACATATTAAATATGCTCCGAGTATAAAGTTTTAAAGTCCAGTATCTTTTCCATTTAGTGTGAATTACAAAAACAGGTATGCTTTTAGCTTTGTGAAGTTTTGTCACACCTTCGCTTCTATTATTCACTTGTGTCTGGAACTACTTAGACTCCTTTCAAACTGTGTTTATCTTTATGATAATGAGTTAGCAAGAACCAGAGCTTGTATTGGAATAGAAAATTCAAGAGCAAATTATCATCTAGAATATCATTATTAGTAGTATTTCATTTATATCGTAAAAGTGGGCATTTTGTATATACTACAACTTTCCTATTTGGATAAGGAGATAAGTTTTTAAGCTTATCTATCAAAATGTGACTTTCACAGCAATTCTTTTCTATGCTATGGTTATATAATGAATTTTTCTCCTCTTTACAACATTACGTTGGGCTGAGGGATAAGCCATCAAGATTGAAATGACAAATTGATTGATGATGATCAAGGCAGAATAGAATCACACTCGGTTTTTTTATGGCTATGTGGCCACTTCTTTACTAATATCAGCCAAATTTAGTTGTGTCAGAAAAATCAGCAAATAAGATTTGAAGCAAAAGCAATGTGAGGAGAAATGGATAAAAATGTGCCACATTTGCTCTGGCACCTGTGGGACACTCGCTACTATGGCAAGTCTATCCAGGCTCAACCACTATGGCATAGACTAAGGAGGGACTCTGCACCACGTGCTAACTCAGATTCAGGTTCTGGAAGACATGACACTGACAAGCAATATGACGTGTGAAATCTACCATTTAGCAAGTGATATTCAGACAGTCAGATATAACGTGTAATAGATGAGAATAGCTTGTCAATCCTGGAAACTAGGGGGAAGTTACAGAAAAAAACAGAGAGTATTTGCTATCAGATTAATTTTGCTAATGTTCCACTTGAGCACCCCTTGCCAAATATATTTTAATAAAAATTACTCTACTTTGTGTGAATTGACTCTCTCCTAAGACTAAACATTTATTTAATTGTTCAGAATGTCAGTAAATTATTTTCAAATAAATGATATCAGGCAGTCTTCACAAACAAGGTGGAAAACACATTTACTGTGATGCCAAGAATGTACAAAGATTTCTGAAGTAGGAGTTTTACTATGTTTTCTTTAATTACCTTAACAACTTTTTGGAATGAAAATTTATAAAATTTTTTATGTTAAACTAGAATCTTTTTACAAATAAATTTATGAGTAACTAATTAAAAAAGCATTTTTCAGAAAATAATATTAAAATAATATTGAAACCTTTATTTAGTAATTCAGCTACTGATCCTATAGCTCCATTCAAAAATGATTTTATTTAATAATTGGTAGTTAATAATTGGCCTATTTATTGGTACAGGATTTTTATTGAGTCCCCAAATACGTAGACAAGTATGAATTACAAAATTTAGTTTACCTGTGAAATAGTGTTTTTTAACAAAAATTTAATCTTGTCAATATAATCCCTGCCTTAAATTTAACAAACTGATTAAACCAGAATTCTATACCAATTAAAGAACTTGAAATACAACCTATAACTTAATCCTAAACACACAGACACACACACACAAAGTAACACCAATCTGTAATTCCTCTACATAAAGATTAGCAGTATTAACACACTGATTTAAATTCTACAGTCAGATGATTAAGTAGGTAACCGTAAACATTAGGCTTTTATTTTTTTTAATTAATAATGTATTGTATATGTTGTTTGAAACCAGGTATTTTTCTAATATTTTGAATGATTTCATAGGTTGTTAAAGTACACTAAAATGTGTGCATACTTTTATATTCTTATGTTAGATTGCCAACCTGCATTTTAAACATGGAAGCATACTTTGTTTTATCGTGCTTCACAGATATTGTGCTTTTTACAAATTGAAGATTTGCATCGAGCAAATTGGCACCATTTTTCCAACAGCATTTGCTCACTTCATGCCACTGTGTCACATTTTGGTAATTCTCAAAATATTTCAAACTTTTTCACTATTATTATATTTGTTTTGGTGATCTGTGATCAGTGATCTTTGACGTTACTATTGTAATTGTTTTGGGGCGCCACAAACTGTGCTCATATAAGAAGGCAAACAAGTCACAAATGTGTGTGTTCTGACTGCTCTACTGACCAGCTGTTTCCCTGTCTCTCTCTCTCCTCTGTGTCCCAATTCCCTGAGGCATATTGAAATCAGGCCAATTACTAGCCCTACAATGGCCTCTAAGTGTTCAAGTGAAAGGAAGAGCCACACATGTCTCACTTTAAATCAAAAGCTAGAAATGATTAAGTTAAGTGAGGAAGGCAAGTCAAAAGCAGAGACAGACAAAAGGCTAGGTCTCTTCTGCCAAACAGTTAGCCAAGTTGTGAATATAAACGAAAAGTTCTTGAAAATAATCGAAAGTGCTACTCCAGTGAACACAGGTATGACAAGAAAGCGACACAGCCTCATTGCTGATATAGAGAAAGCTTTAGTGGTCTGGATAGAAGATGAAACGAGCCACAACATTCCCTTAAACCAAACCCTAATCCAGAGCAAGACCCTAACTCTCCTCAATTCTATGAAGGCTGAGAGAGGTGAGGAAGCTGCAGAAGAAAATGTTGAAGCTAGCAGAGGTTGGTTCATGAAGTCTAAAGAAAGAAGCCGTCTCCATAACATAAAAGTGCGAGGGGAAGTGGCAGGTGCTGATGTAGCAGCTGCAGCAAGTTATCCAGAAGATCTAGCTGAGATCATTAATGGAGGTGGCTGCACTACCCAACAGATTTCCAATGTAGACGAAATAGCCTTATATTGGAAATAATTGCCACCTAGGACTTTCATAGCCAGGGAGGAGAAGTCCTAGCTTCAAAGGCCGGGGCGATGCTCTTATTAGGGGTTAATGCAGCTGGTGATTTTCAGTTGAAGCCACTGCTCATTTACCACTCTAAAAATTCTAGGAGGCTTAAGAATTGTGGTAAATCTACTCTGACTGTACCCTATAAATGGAACAACAGAGCCTGGATGACAGCACATCTGTTTACAACATGGTTTGCTGAAAATTTTAAGCCCACTATTGAGACCTCCTGCTCAGAAAAAAAGATTCCTTTCCAAATATGACTGCTCATTGTCAATGCACCTGGTAACCCAAGAGCTCTGATGGAGATGTACAACGAGATTAATGCTTTTCATGCCTGCTAACACAACATGAATTTTGCAGCTCATGAATCCAGGAGGAATTTCAACTTTTAAGTCTTATTACTTAAGAAATACATTTATAAGGCTATAGTTGCTATTGTTATTCCTCTTATGGATCCAGGCAAAGTAAATTCAAAACATTCTGGAAAAGATTCACTATTCTAAATGCCATTAAGAACATTTGTGTTTCATGAGAAGAGGTCCAAAATATCAACATTAACAGGAGTTTGGAAGAAATTGATTGCAACCCTCATGGATGACTTTGAGGGGTTCAAGACTTCAGGGGTGGAAGGAACTGCAGATGTGGTGGAAATAGCAAGAGAAGTAGAATTAGAAGTGGAGCCTGAAGACGTGACTGAATTCCTGCAATCCCATGATAACTTTAACGGATGAAGAGTTACTTCTTTTGGATGAGCAAAAAGTGGTTTCTTGAGATGGAATCTGCTCCTGGAGAAGATACTGTGAAGATTTCTGAAATAACAAGAAAGGATATTAAATGACAATGAAAGAACATGGCATACACTTAGTTGCTAAAGCAGCAACAGGGTTTGAGAGGACTGAGTCCAATTTTGAAAGAAGTTCTACTGTGGTTAAAATGCTATTAAACAGCATGGCAAGCTACAGAGAAATCACTTGTGAAAGGAAGAGTCGATGGAAGTGTCAAACTTCATTGGTGTCTTATTTTAAGAAATTACCGCAGCCATCCCATTCTTCAGTAACCACCACCCTGATCGGTCAGCAGCCATCAACATGGAGGCAGGACCCTCCACCAGTGAAAAGATTCCAACTCTCTGAAAGATCAGAAGATGGTTAGCATTTTTCAGGAATAAAGTATTTTTTAATTAAGACACGTACATGTTTTTAGACATAATGCTATTACACACTTAATAGACTACAGTATAATGTAAATGTAAGTTTTATATGCACTGGGAAACCAAAAAATTTTTATTGTGACATTTGCCTTATTATGGTGGTCAGGAACCAACCCCACAATATTGGTGAGGTATGCCTGTAATATGGTTTTAAACATATTGATTTCATCAATACGTTTTCAACATATCAAAAAATAAATAGCTTGATTCTTATTATTAAAAATTTGTGTTCATTAAAAATTAGGTTTACAGAAAAGGTTTCCTTCTGGGAGAAAGAAATTTCCTTCAGGGAGAAAGAAGTAGAATTGTAGAAACATGAATAGTCCAGTAACTGAAAAAGTATCTTTGTAATTTAACTATATTCTCTAAAAATCATAAACATTACTTAGTTTAAATAATAAAGGTTAAAAAATTACCTCTGGAAAACCACAACAATAAAGATAGGGTAGTGTATAATAGCTAAAACAGTGCTCAGGTATTTTTCACTTAAGGAAAGTATAGAGATGTTAAATAACTTTGGCTTATAGAAAAATATTGTAATAGCTTCATCTCAGGAAAAAAGGTAGAGATGGAAATTAAGCTTTCATATTGTTTAATTTAATCTATGCATACATACAAAGAAGATACAATCCTTCAAATCTGGGTAATGGGCAAATTTCCATTTAATTATCTGTATTTTTTCTGTAAATTGATAAAATGCAATTACGAAACATTTTAAAAATAACAAAGTGTCAAAAACAGTAAATAACTGTTTTATTTTGATACTGCTTTTCTTATTGCAAGTTTGTATTGTTTTCCAAGCAAAGATTATCTGGCAAGCTAAACTGAAAGGATGGAGCAAAAGCTGTGAAGTCAGACGACAGGGCAGATTGCAGACCAAGCAGGATGTTCTTTGTATGTTGAAACCTGGTCACAGCAGCTTCTTCACTAACAAAGGGATTTTCCGGAAGTCTTCTTGAGTAGGTCAGTAGCTTCTTTTTCACTGCTGTTCGATTAATCCCAATTTCACCACTGGAAGTACAAACCTATAGAGAAAATTTTATGATGAAGACTTATAAATCTTCAAGGACTTAGGAGGAGAGAAAACTGCACTTACCTTAAATTTTAATTGAAACGTAACCTGTGGCTAAAAATTATTTTTCATTTTTATGTATAATTGTGCCCTCAGATATATAGAAAGTTACCTGACATTTTGCTATTCATATCTTAGCTGTTGCAACCTCCTACATGTGAAATTCATAGCAATCTTTTGAAACGCATATCATTGAAGAGTAAGACATGTTTATGTAAGGGTGTGGGGAATATTAGAACCATATCAGGGAAATAAATGTGAGACCATAAACTTAATTTTTGATTTTACATTCTCTTACCTTCCCAAAGATTTTGTGCGTTATGCTGTCTTTGTAGTCATTTTGAAAAGATCGCTTTCTGGGTTGGTTATGGAAAGGTGCCTTCATTGCTGCAAAATCTGTGGGTTAAGTAATTAAGCAACAGCTGCATTTGGGACAGGATGGGCAAGAAATAACAGTGCATATTTTCCAAATTAGTTGTCTCAGGAAGAAGTCTGTTGAGAACAATGCAGGAGATAAAATATATGCTTTGTACTACCACACCTATATCCTATTTTCATAAACTCTTAAAAGTGATTTATCTGTTTTCTTGCTAAGGTGTATTAAATTATAGTTTAAACCTAATTAGATGTGCTAGACAGGCATTTCGAGGAAAAGTTCTACTCCCACCGGCATTTTATTTTATATATTCCTAATATGAATTTTGCTATTTAATGATATTACAAAAGTAAAAGGTACACGGGAAGACACAGTGCTTTCACTTTTGCCCTTTTTGATTTAGAAAGTTTGTGTATTTTACCCATGTGTGCTTTATTATCTTCAGAAACTTAACTGTGCCAGAAAATGAGCCTGCAGGGGTCAGAAACTTTAAAGGCGCAGAAATTTTCTCAGTATTCCTCCTGGTTCTAAAGTAATGATTGTGAGGCCTTTGGGATACGTATATTTACACCAAACAATCAAAATGCCAATGTTACTTTGTAAACTGTTCATCATGATATAAAATAGCCATAGTTCATCACTACCTTTCAAGAAATAATGTCCTTCTCTTCCTAGTCCTCCATCAGAAAATCTGGGGAACCTAGAAGGAATTGAGATCCAGAGTCCCTTTGGCAGAAAAGATGAAGAAACGATAAATTATCATTTGGGTTCAGAGTTTACCGTCTAACCCTTGGAGCAGAAGTAGACTCAGTAAAATGAAAGAAAAGTTCAGTACATCCTTTGGTCGTGCAAGCATCACTTGAGATCAAGGATGCATCTTGCAGACTCCCTTCAAAGGCATTCAGGAAGGACACTATGCTTTGCCTCTCAAAATATGTCATGCAAGTAGAATGTTTCGATGCCTTTTTAGTAAAACGGCATTTGATTTCTCTTGAGAATTTGAATGCCACTGGAGAAGCCGCTTTTAATTAAGAATATAAATAATGACATCTCTCAGGAGGGCAGAGAAAATAATCACCATTGTCACAAGATTAACATTTTACTATTTTTTTTCTTTTCCAGTCTGTTACATCTTATTTCTACATTGTAAGCCAAATTACTAATGAAATTTTCCATGCTTTCTGGATCTGGTAATGTTCAAAAGTAAACCAAACATTTACTTCCCTGCATCATGGACACCTGACTCCTTTGAAGTACGGAGAACCTTTCATCTTACTTTTGTAAAACTCCCAGTTTTAATTCATCATGGAGGATACCTTTAAAAACTGTTTTTTCTTGCATATTGAGTGAGATTGGCCAGTCATAAGACGGGGCTTGAGCTGCGGCTGTTGTTCTCGTGATTTATATTGCGTCATCTCTCTTCTCCAGTCTACATCCTGAAGTAAACAGATGAAAAATGAGACAGCTGGCTGGGACAAGGAGATCTCGGCCCACCTTTGACAGAGGTCCTGTGAGCAGCCAAGGGGTAGCCTGTGGCTACAGTTCTTGTGTCTGATTAACTGACTGAGACAATGTCAGTCATCAGTCAATGGCTTTGTGGTTCGAGTTGTGATAAGATACAACTTTGATAATAAGCAATGTGTCTATGTGTATTAGTTTGCTAGGGCTGCCATAACAAAGTACCATGGACTGGGTGGTTGAAACAAAGAAATTTATTTTCTCACAGTTTTGGAGGTTGGAAAGTTCAAGATTGAGGTGTTCGCAGGGCTTTTCTCCTTGGCTTCTAGATAGCGATCTTCTCCCTGTGTCTTCACACGGTTTTCCTTTTGTACACGTCTGCATCCTAATTTCCTTGTCTTCTAAGGACACCCGTAATACTGGATTACAGCCCATTATAATGACCTCATGGTAACTTAATTACCTCTTTAAAGATACTATCTCTGAATACGGTCACATTCTGAGGTGCTAGCATATGAATTTTCAGGGTCACAATTCAGCCCATGACTCTATGACTAAAGAATTCCATTCCAATTACCCTTATTGCCCAAGACATATTTGGAATGGACTCTGCCATACTCCAAACCACTCTTGTTCCTGTTAATTAAGTGCTAAATAAAACAGAAAACAAACAAAAAATGTAAGAAGGAATCAGTACAAAGGAAATATCCCAGAAAACTTTAGAATATGTGAACCCTGATTCCGAGAAGTAGAAGATGATACCAGGGATGGAAGGCTGAAGTGGAACTCAATATTGTGTGCTTTCAGAGTATGTGAGTGCCGTTCCTGCAGGGTATTGCAAAATATGCAAAAGGAATGTAAATTGAAAAGAAAGAAAAATGCACTCCCCCTTTCTGAACATTTTCTTTGAAATACTGCAGACCTCTTCCACTAATAAATGCACTAAAATGCCCACAAATAGATGTTTATTTATCATTTATTATTATTGAACAAATAAAGTTTAACCATAACAGTGAATATGTCTGAGTGTGAGTTTTTTAAGGAGGTAAAAGTAAATATGTTCATCTATAACTTAATAAAAATGTTTGTGAAATTTAGAATGAAAGTTTTAATATAGGATTTTGTTATTTTCAGGTGTGGCAGACACAGGTTAAGGTGACCCCTCCCCCCAATGAGTCACTCCTTCTGTAATCCCCTTTGCTTGAGTATAGGGGTAACCAATAACTGCTTTTAGCTGATAGAACATGGCAAAAGTGACAGGAAAGTCATTCCTGTGATTTTGTTGTGTTATATAAGACTCCATCACAGCAGACTGGACCAAGAAACTCTTCTAGTAGCCTTGAAGAAGTAAAGAGCCACATGGTAAATGGCTTATGGAAGGACCACAAGGCAAAGAACTGAAGGTGGCTGCCAGGAAGGGAGAGTGGTCCCAGCCAACTGTCAGCAGGTGAGCAGGGTCTTCTGTCAGACAGCCTCTAGGAAAGGAATCCTGCCAACATCTGAAGTGAATTCGTGGGTGGACCTTTCCCCACTTGAGTCTCAAGATGAGGATGCAGCCCAGCTGACACATTGGTTGCAGTCTTGTGAGACCCTGAGCACAGACACAAGTTAAGCTTTGCTAGGACTCATTACCTGTGGAAACTATGAGATAATAAATGCGTATTGTTATAAGCTTCTAAATTTTGTGGTAATTTTTTACTCAGAAATATAGAAAACTAGCATAGCCAAAATGTAAAATATTTGTCAGTCTATATATATATCCCAGAAAAAGGAAAATCCAAAATAAGTGTGTGTTTGCCTTTGTAATACAGTTTTTCCTTGTTTCTTTGAAAATGATTAAGTTTTCTGATCTCAGAATTAATGGCATTTCAGAAACTATTATCTTTCACTGCAAAAGCCCAGTTACCAACTTAAATCTTTGTTTATCCCCCTCCTGCCTACCTGTTTTACTAAATTTGTATTTATTTCATTATTTTCAAAGCACCAGACCTTGACATGTTATAAGCGTGGACTCCCATTGTCCTATTCTTCCATCTCTCTTCACTATTCTTCTCCTTTCCTCTCTCCACCTCACTCTTCTCTCTGACTCCTGTGTGTGCTGCTCTTTCCCTCATGCTCTCTCTCTCTTCCTCCTCCTCATTCTCCTCTCTGTTGCTATCTCATTATCTGGCTGTCCAACTTGGTAAAGCCTGGCAAGGAAGAAACAGAAAGAAACGGTTATTTGCGCTAAAATAGTTTATAACTAATGGCCAGAGAGCACTATGAAATGGTGAAATATATACAATGCACAATTACATCAACCAAGAGCGTAATAAAACAATTGGTTTATAGGCACATTTTGCAAGTATTTTTCCTCTGTTAATTTACAGAATAAATAATAACTTTATTGACAAGAATAATTAGAAATGTAATAATTGAGATTAAATATCCCTAAGGTAGATACTGAGTGTTGAACCAATCTTTTACCTAAAGCTATGATGTATAAGTAGTCTTTTGCAAATAAAATAAATAATACTCAGCCTTATGTGTATGTTTTTATGTATGTGAATATAAATGTACTTATGTGTATATTTCTCTATTATTTGCCATTATTTTTTTTCCTTTTTTACATTTACTCAAGTAAAGATTTAGCAGGATACATTTAGATTTATAAAATTTAGAGTGGGGCAAGGTCACTCTCATGGTCTGCTTCTAGTCAGAACTATGTGGCTGGCACTCCAACATAAACTCAAGGCTGCCTGTCAGGGATTGTGAGCAAGGTGATAAGATTGAGATGATTAATCTGGATAAGATAAACTTGTTTTATAGCTTTGAATTGAATGATTTATGAGGGAGTGGTGACTTTAAGAAAATGCAGAGAGAGTTTGTTTAAAGCAGGACAAGAGGAAGAAAAACAAACCCAAACACTCTTGAAGAAAGAAAACAGATAATATTAGAATAAAATATAAATATAGTAGGATTTATGAAGAAGAGAAGTCATGATATTTTAAAATAATAAATATTGCCTGAAGACAAGGTTAATATTGTCTTTAATTGGTAGGGTATATTTTCTTAAACAAAATATTTAGCCATCACACTTCCATCTATACAGACAGGAACATACATAGAAAGTCTATAATCTATATCAAGAAATCCCAGGTTATCTTATCTCTGAAACTTCTGAGACATAAGGAAAACATTGTTTAAAATTCTTAACCAATGAAATTCTTTTAGAGTTGGTAAGTGACATCTACATGCAAAAACTCCCATATGTAATTTGTCACCTGCATTAAAATAAAATGTTTGCATATGTCAAAAACCTAGTCTTAAAAAAAAATCTTTATTTCAAAATAACGTTAGATTTACAGAAGAGTTGTAAAGATAGCACAGAGAGTTCCTGTATATCCATCTCCAGCTTCTACTGATGATATGTTAAATAACCATTATAAACATATCAAAATGAAGATTTAATACTATAAACAACATTATTAACTAAACCACAGACTTTCTTTGTATTCCACTAGGTTTTTACTAATGCCCTTCCAATTTAAGATGCAACATAGGATACAAAATTGCACTTTTTTCATCACATGTCCTTAGTTTTCTCCAAAATATGTTAGTTTCTTGGTCTTTCCTTACATTTCTTGGCCTTGATACCTTTGAGGAGTGTTGATCGAATACTTAGTATGGATTTGTCTGATGTTTTCTCATGTTTAGGCTGGGTTTTAAAAATTCTTTTTGGGAAAATCCCACAGAAGTGGGTGCTCTTCTTACAACCTTCTATCTGGCAGTACAAGCTACCATTACTTGTTATGGTAGACTAATCATGATCACTATGTTAAGGTGGTGTCTACCAGCTTTCTCCATGTTCAAGTTACTATGTCTCCTTTCCATACTCTGCTAAAAGTCAGTTGCTAAATTCAGGACATTCTAAAGAAGAGAGGAATTATGAATTACCTTCTAGAGAGATGAGTATCAAGAAATTTGTGAATATATGTACCAGAGTAATTAATAAATATTTGGGAGAAGATATCTTGAGGATATGCAAACATGATCTTTTTTCTTAAAGCGATGCTACTAACTTAAAGTTTTTTTCTACTAATCCATGGAACTTGCCTGTGGTAATTCGCACTGCAATGGTCTAACGGTGATTTTCTGTTTCCCTTATTCCTTTTCCATTTATTATCTAGAAGTCTTCTGTAGTGAAGATTCGTCTCTTATCTCCCACTGATTTACGTATCCACTATTTGTCTGTATCAATATGGACTCAGGGACATTTATTTTATTCCTCAGGTTGTAATCCTATGTTGTCATTGTTTATTTTGATTCTGAAGTTATTCCAGCTTTGACCATTGGGAGTTCTTTAAGCTTCAACCTTGGGAAAGAATTGGTTGTAATTTAACAAATTTTGATACAAAACTAAGTTGATAGAGAATGAAATAGACGTAGACTCAATGGATTCAATAAATAAGTTCACCTTCCTAGACATGGATAGTGATTGCACCTATTAAATTATGCTCCATGGGCTCCAACTGAGGTGCTGACCTTAACTTTGAACAGCATGAAAGCATATTTTTACTCATGAAGTTTTTTGCAAAAAAAACCCATGATTAACCATGTATTGGTTTATCTTAGTTTTATTGATGAAATCTCTCAAGATAGAATAAAAAGAGATAAAGTCCTATCCCCAAGGTTACTTGAATAGCCATGATTTATACATGGGCTTTTAAGTGACAATTGTGGCTACAATAACAGCGATAATTAAGGAAATTTAGTAAAAACAGGATGTACCTACTGAAATGTATCTATGAAAAGCTTCATGTATGGAATGATAGCAAGTTTCACTTTTTTATTCATGCACTGCACCATATTTTTGAAAACAATTTAAACATATACAATCGAGAGGCTGTCCCCACTGCAGTAGTGGTTAACTTTGGTGTGCTCCACTTTGACGGTCGGGGTTCACAGTTTGGATCCTGATGCAGACCTACAGCACTCATCGGCCATGTTATGATGGCAGCCCACATATAAAACAGAGGAAGATTGGCAACAGATGTTCGCTCAGGGCGAATCCTTCTCAGAAGAAAAAACAAAAACACACACTCTAGTGATAAATTTATTCTTGATATTTTTCTTATAATCATTCAGTAACTGAATGCTATAAGCCCTATGCTTAAATAAGTCAAAATAACTTAGTGGATTGGTGATTTAACGCATAGCATATATTTGACCCTCTTTTGAAAACAACCAGAGGGGTCAGCCCAGTGATGCAGTGGTTAAGTTTGCACATTCCACTTCCGTGGCCCAGGGTTCACCAGTTCAGATCCAGGGTCCGGACCTATGCACCATTTGTCAAGCCATGCTGTGGCAGGCGTCCCACATATAAAGTGGAGGAGGATGGGCACGGATCTTAGCTCAGGGCCAGTCTTCCTCAGCAAAAATAGGAGGATTAGCAGCAGATGCGAGCTCAAGGCGAATCTTCCTCAAAACCAAAAAAAAAAAAGAAAACAACCAGAGAACATAATAGGTGACTTTTTTGAGTTAACATTCAGGTGAATTTGCAAAGTTAACTGCCAGCAATTGAGAGGCTGCCTTTCTTATCATATATTGTCTAGTCTTTCAATTTTAGAGCACTACTTAGCTTTCCGTTTTTAATTTAATCTTTAAAAACTTGCTCAGGCACAGAAGATACGGATTTAAGTATTTGGTTATATTGTTAATTAAAAAATACTATTCGTAATCCCAGAAAATGGACATATAATATTCTACTTCTCTTAATTGCAGGAAATTTAATGTTGAAAAAATTCTAACACCAAGTGTAGGTTTTTGATTACATGTGTATCATTTCAAAAGCATAAAATACATATTTTTAAACCCAAATAAAGATAAAAACAATTACGTCAACTTATAGGTATAAATCGCATATCAGCATCTATAGGATTTAATACATTCAAGAAGTCTTTAGGAGTATGTCTTACTTTGTCTTTACTTGTGTTCTAGGACCAGTGTTAACAATGTTCTACATTTTAGTTGAGGTATATTTGGAACTTTAAGTTTATATTAGGAATAATTAATGGCAATTATGATAAAAAGTAAACTGGAGGTTTTTTTATTAGGAGTTTTTATAAAGTGTGATCTTGGTGACAGTGAACAAACTTCACACTATTTTGGAGTGTTGGTTGTTGGAGTATGATGTTGAAGACACTGACCAGGCCCCATTTGTTCTTGTTTTCTCAGTACTTGCGAAGTGTCTAATACAGCTGGTGGCTGCCAGCCTCTTTCCTCTTTTCCCTAGGGGAGTGCCCTGGAATGCTGGCAGCTGGGTGCAAGCTCCACTTCTCTTCCTCCCACCTGAAGGTCAAGTCTCAAGGTTCTCCCATTCCTGCAGAGCTGTGAGGCTACTGAGAGCCCACGCCCCTTTGTGCTTAGCTTCCCCCAGCATTCTAACTTGTCCCGATGCCTCAGTGTTTTGAGAGAGGTGAGAAAGAAGTAAGCCTTTTGGGCAGCACCCTAAAGGCTGGGGATGTCTGATGGATGCTTCCCTCACTCTCGAAATCTTGGTCTGAGTGGATGTCTCTGGGGACTGAGCTGTGGCAGCTTGGGGCAGGGGCTGAAGCAGACAAAGTTGTACAGCTCTTCTTACCCTTTTCAAAGCATTTTTCCTCAATTTTGTGTTGCGTTGGTGTATTGCAAATTCTTAACCAGATTCTGGAGTTTGGAGCTCTCATAAGCATGTTTTAGCCCCAATATTGTTTTTATCAGTATTTCTGTGGAGAGAAGAGGGCGTAGGACTTCCTGTCCCACTATCTGGCTGAAGTCACTCCTGGGATTTATTTAAAAACTCTGGCATTAGAGGACTTATGACAAAGGGAGGCTACTGGCCAATAGAATGCTCTATTCGAATTGTAAAAGGTCTTTTTATTTTCTTAAGTGAGTTGAGGCTTTAGGATCATTTTTTTAAGTTGACTGAGATAGTTTTTATGACGTGAGAATATACACAGGTCTTAGGTCATATCTGTGTTTGTCAGGATATGCTGGATTATGCTACAGCAAACAAACGAACAAAGCCTCAGAGGTTGAAAGCACTACATGTCTGTTTTTTAACACAAATAGAACCCCAGTGACTTCCGGGGCAATGCTGGTTCAGGTTCCCAGAGGCACCAGCATTCTGGAGCACTGCGCTCCCCTGGTTGAAGCCTTAGGAGAAAAAGAAAGACGAGAACTACTGAAAAAAAATCTCTGTGTCCTGAAAGTGATTCTCCTCACTTCTCACAATCCACTGGCCAACACTCATCAGATGCTCCTAATGAGTCACAAGCTGATTATAATCCTCCTGACTGCTCAGAGGAGTTGAGAAGGGGGTACAGGAGGTTTGAGGTGTCTCTACCACAACGTGAGAATGTTAAAAAGATAGTAAAAAATTTTAAAAAGAAATAGAATACATTAAACAGAAAAAAACCACAAATATTTTACATGACCATGCAAAATAAAAAGTAAATGACCTCTTGGGCTGGCCCTGTCACCAAGTGGTTAAGCTCGAGTGCTCTGCTTTGGTGGCCCAGGGTTTTGCTGGAGAGAGTAAATCTTAAAAGTTCTCACCACCAAAAAAAAAATTGTAACTATGCGAGGTGATGGAAGTGTTAACTAACCTTATTGTGGTAATTATTTCACAATATATACAAATACCAAATCATTACATTGTACACTTAAATGTGTACAAAAACATATGACAATTATACTTCAATAAATCTGGGGGGGAAGACAAAAAAAAAAAGATTATACTTTCCCTCCACTTTGAGGGTATGGATATGGCCATGTGACTTGCCTTAGCAAATGAAATTTCAGTGAAACAGTAAATGTGCCACTTTCAGGTGGAGGTATTTTAGAGCCTTTAAGCATGTAAGCAGAGTTTTCTACATGTTCCCTTCGAGTATGGTGGTGAAACCTAATATTTTCTTTTGAGATGGTAGCATTATAAACTAAAGGAGTCTTTGCTATCCTGGATATCTGAGTAACAGCAACGAGCAGAGTCCCTCGGGTGATCTATATTCGACATGTATTTTCAGCGTGTTTTAAAACTTATTTGAAGCTTCTGATATATTAGAGATGTTTGTCCTCACAGCATAACCTAGCCTAAACTGATTAGCACTGTGATCTTTTAACTGCTTGACTGCTATTAAATATTTTTACTTTTAGACCTTAGGTATAAACGTCTCTTGCCTGAGAAGTCATTCTTTTATTTTTTATTTACTTACTTTTAAAGATTGGCACCTGAGCTAACATCTGTTGGCAATCGTTTTTTTTTTATTCTTCTCCCCAAAGCCCCCGGGTACATAGTTACATATTCTAGTTGTAGGTCCTTCTGGCTCTGCTATGTGGGATGCTGCCTCAGCATGGCTTGATGAGCACTGCCATGTCCATGCCACAAGGAAAGGAGGACTGGAAAATTCTCTGAATACTAATATTTACCATGGAACCCCTAAAATAATGTTAAATATTTAATCTAATTCAGACCTTAATACATGTAAATAATTATGTCAAACATTGACAAACCGTCAGCATCTTGCTCTATACTTATAAAAGATATACCATAAGACCAATGAAATTATTGTCATAAATATGATTTTAAGCCTTGATGAAATTCAAGAAACTTGAGGTCATTTATTTTGCTGGGAAATATTTATTTGTTTGTTCTTTATTTGAATTGTTCATACTAATTATTATTAGGAAGAAGAAACCATGAAAATAACAAGCGTGGATCTGGTATTGTGCAAGAGCAGAGCATTATTTATATTTGATTTTCATTTAATTTAATGTGCTGGTCATTACGGAAGGCTGCAGCTAGTTTTACTTACTTCTATTTTATTTGTCTCAAACCAAGCAAGGCATCATGTGATTGGTAATATGTATAAAACCCAACATGTACAAATAAGAAAACCATTCTTCAAATAGCGTAAATCTTTAATAATTGTACCTAATTAATCTACTGAAAACCTCTGTGTATATGGTAGAATTTATAAATAAAGACAATTTCACTTTCTTAAGAAGTAAAATAAATTACAACTGGGTAAATAAACTTGAAAGCCTCTGCTCTTATTTAAATGCTGGAAGGAGTAGGACAGAATAAGTAAGGCATTTTGGGAAAAAGGATATGTACATTGTACTTTCTTGTAAGTTAGAGTATTTTTCCCATGTCTATTAAATAAGATATATTCTCCTTGTAAAGAAAAAAATCCCTTAACTGTTTCAGTTTTATTTGATTTAAATAATTAATTCTAAGAAAACAGGTAGATTCTAGCCCAAAATCCTTTTGACAGCATTCATATAAAACTCAGTTATCTACATTATTTACATGAGATTAAGTATTTCAAAATGGAGATGTTATTTCTACCAATAAACTATCCACAATCACTTGGTAGTCACTTCACTTCTGTCTTTATGTTTTGGAATTTCAGTGTATTCTCTCAAGGAAATAAGTATGTTTTTGAAGTAAAAGATTCTGTATGTTTTCTACTACTTGGCACTTTTTGTTTTTGAGGAAGATCAGCCCTGAGCTAACTACTGCCAGTCCTCCTTTTTTTTTGCTGAGGAAGACTGGCCCTGAGCTAACATCCATGCCCATCTTCCTCTACTTTATATGTGGGACGCCTACCACAGCCTGGCTTTTGCCAAGCGGTGCCACGTCCACACCTGGGATGTGAACCAGAGAATCCCGGGCTACTGAGAAGCAGAACGTGCGCACTTAACCCCTGTGCCACCAGGCCGGCCCCTACTTGGCACTTTTAAGTACAGGGCTCAGTTATATTCTGAGCCCTCTGTGATGTGACTACCAAGCCCTGGAGGTTGGAAGATGAATAATTCACACAAGTCCTGCCGGCAAGGCACCTGCATATAGTGTATTTAATGTGGTGAGAGAGAGAAACTGACAAGAGAATAGTAGTCGATTATCATGAGCATTAAGAGTTAGCCAGAAAGATGTGGGGGCATTTTACTTGCATTTCTGAACCACTAGTTTCTCATTTATATATAAGAAGGAATATACAATCATGCCTTTGAAATTTACTAATTTTGAAAAAAACAATCTTAATTGGCAGAAGGATATTTATTTTACAATTCATAAAGACATGCCGCTGTTACTTATACTTGTGTGCATTCTTTCAGGCTTGATTAATAACAAGGAGACTCATGTATGTTATTAGTTTTTGTTAATTAACATACATTTATCTATAAATTTAGATGCATTTGTGGATAATGGTATAAAGCACTTTTTTGGCAAGAAACAATAACAGCTTTCATAACAGTAACTGCCAACCGTGTAGATCAACTAGGAATGAAGACTGGTCTAGCCGGCATGGATTATGTGGAAACGGATTTATAAAAATATTGAGGCTTTTAATTTAGAAAACCTTAATAATTACATTAAAACTAAAATTAACTTCTCCTAGTGGTTAAATCAACTTAAGATAATAGAAAAATAGAATGAGTAGATTGTAAATAAAAAGATTGCAGACTGAGTGGATTTTATACACTATGTGAAGTTATCTGAAAATACCAGAGCAAAATAGCTGAATATCGAGTTTATATAAAATTGTTTATAAAATGAGTTTGATGACTCCACTCCCTGAGTTCATTCTGAGTCCAAGATTGTGCTAGCTGCATAGCCTTGAGAAAATTGTCCTCTCACATCCTAAACTTTATCATCTGGAATGTGGCAATAATAAGAAGAGGAACACTATCTACTGACTAGGGTGGTTTGAAGAACGGAAAGAGATCCAATATTTAAACTCTTTAATATATTGTCCAACTCACAGAAATACTTTAATAAATGTGAACTGTTCTTATGGGTAGTGATGACAATAATGCTAACCTGGAGAGGCTAATCACATCCCATGAGGATGAAGATGAGTTTGCAAAATTTCAGTCAACCAATAAGATTAAGAAAACTGGAAACCACTATACAATTCTGATAAGATTATCTCACTTCTCAGCCCTAAAGTTCATTACTATTCCACAAGGATCTTACAAAACAGGATTTGCTAAAATTTATTACTAAAGACCCGCATTCTAAGATCAAACTTTGCCAGGTAGCTATCTGCCTCACTTCAATTGATGGAGACAGTAGAGAGCATGCAATAATATGGAATCAAGCTTCCTGAGCGGTTTTCAAACACTCCCAGAGAAGGCAGGATCTTGGGAGCATTTTATAATTTACACCAGGAATGAAACCAATGATGTATCTTTCTTCCTTTTCTTCTTTCCTTCTTTCTTTCTTTCCTCCCTCTTTGCTTGCTTCCTTCCTTCCTCTCTTTTCTCGCTTTCCTAAGTCTGGAGCTGTCCTATCTCAATAGTAAATGCAAAATATGAACTGCCTATTTAGGAGTATGTGTGTGTGTATGTGTTTGCCCCTCTGGACCAATGTTTCACAATAGCCAATGATACATTGTCTTAAACCTTTCTGTATAAAATATCTTATTCTTAATATTTGAATTTCATTAATGTTATTCCTGTTAATTAAGCCTTTAAAATGGATTCTTAAATATGCTTTATACCCTTACATTATAGCATTTGTGAATTAAAGGCAAGCTTCATAGGGGTGAGTTTTATTACAGTTCCTATATGAATCAACATAAATTATCAGAATTAATAAAACTTACTGCAAATTATATTAGTTCCATTTTGAAATTGATAGAATTTGTTAATGTTCCCATTTAATGATTGTTCACTTAATTAACACAAAGAATTTGAATACAGCTTAAAAGTTTACATAAAATCCCTAAGGATAAAATTAATCAAAAAAATCAGATCAATAAAACTACGTATACAGAAATAATCAGAGATAATATTAACACCAATAAACACAAACAGTATGATGCTATGTGATAATAAAGGAAAACACAATATTTGTCTCTAAAATTCTAGTGGCTACATCGAAGAAAGAACATAAGCCTTTCCGAGTCACTGCAGCCATAAGATAAAGACAACAGATACAGAATTCTTGGGGTTTCAGGATGGATATCATGCAAGGAGATATTCTCGGTTTTCTTTAGTAACTAAAATTTTCTCTTCTGTTATTATTTTAAATTTGATCATTAGCTAGAATTTAAAAGAACAAATTAAATGGTTTAAGGTTATTAGTTGTTAGAGGAAAAGGTCCTACAGTAATAAGCGCTGTATTTCTTTTAAAATACAATTTTAGGTAAAATAAACTAATATAAACTGATTACAAAATTAATTAGGTTTAATGAAAATAAAAAATTTTAAGTGTTTTTATAATTTATGAGGGGATTTAAGACACACTTTTATGCCTTTACTGATCTGTGTGGCAAATAATACTAACAAATATGTACATTATAATTCCTTGTAGTGTTTACCAAATAAACACTTCATTTAATTTCTGGAAAACTTCTAAATATTTTGCTTCCAATTATTTTTCATTTCAAATAAAGAATAAATGCTTATGGAAGTTCATGTAGCACTTATACCATTTGCTATATATGTCTTTAACCCTTGGTTTATACCGTCGCCTATTGTTTTCTCAATTATTAAAAATGTTCCAGGAATATACAGTGTTTACAGTTTACAAAATGCACTCTTTGATGTTGACTAATTGTTTAGAACATCACTGCATATCCATTAGTCCCTCTAATTGCATTGCAGACTTCCTAGGGTCAAGAATCATATCTCATAATCTTTGCCATCCATTTATTTGTAGGCAACCACCACACTCTCATGACATTTTATTTTGCAGTCTACATCATGGACCGATAACTAGTGAAAATTATTGAAATGTTAAACATTTTCCAAGATAATTAGTGGTCATCTTCTGTGTTTACTTCAGATCGCACTATCAAAGATGCACTCTGCTGACTTTTGCTGACATCAAGAAAATGAGAATTGTTTTCTCTCCAAAGAAAGATGCTCTTTCTCCCACCTGACATTTCAGGCACCTCAAAATGGCACAGACTATTTCCAGTGAAAGACTAAACTGATCTTTGAAAACAGTAGTGGCATGCTGGCTGAGGCAGTGACTCAGGTCATCTCTATTAAACCTCACATTTTATTACCCTGAAGTTAATCTGGAGCCGAAGTAACAATCTTTCCTGTCTGAATGTTTGAATAGCTGGAGACAAGAGTACCAGCCAACAACTTAATTATGGATTTAAAAAATTGGCATTAATCTTTTCTCTTTCCTGTATATATTCTTTTCTAATGCCACAAGTCACAGTAAATTGCTCATTAAACTTCAAGCAATGCTATGGAATGCTTGCTACCATTTATAGGCAATGCTCTCCAAAGTACAATTAGAGGGAGTATTATGACACAGAACAATGGAGACAATTATTTCTGAAGTTTATTAATGCTAATTAGCATATGGCATCTAAGACAGCTGCTGATACTTCATTGCTAAATACTGAGGGACTAATTAGTGTTTGATGTTAATTAGCTTCTTCTGCATGTGCTTTGCCCTTAGATGCATATGCACTGTCACCATCGGGCTATTAAAAGTCTGGCCCTGCACTCTGCAAGAACATGATGTGGCATTTAGGAGTTCTTTTAGAGTATGTGCCATTCCTCTCTAATATATATGCCCTTAATAGATTCCACAGAAGCTTTAATAATTAGATAGTTATTCCACTCTTCACTTAAAACATGCTAATAAATCACAGATTTTTAAGTGCTAAAATGAAAAATATCCTTTAATTTCTTATAATTTTTCATGTCCATGTCTGATAAAGGGATGACTTCAAATACCAGAGATCACTGGTATAAAAAGTATTTGGCTTTTAATTTATTTAATAATCAAACTGATTTTGCTTGTGCCTATCAATTTACACTAATGTTTTATTCATGTTTAAAATTCATTATTAAATAAATATATCAAATATGCACACGTTTCCCATTAACCAATTCAGTAACTCTTTTGGTTTCAGATTCTTTTTCTCCTTGAACTGACACAAAATAAATTTTCTTTCTTTTAAAACCTGCGATAAGAATTTATCCAATAAGCTCATCTTTTGAAGATATCAAAATTCAAGTTAAGCTAGTGATCTATAAGGACTCTTCATGTTTGTCTTCAAAAATATATCATGGTTTAAAAATTCTAATGATAATCTCTGGTTTTAATTTCACATAGGGGTAACTAATTGTTTTCATGACACTACAGGTGTGCATTTTGAATAATTATCAACAAGATTTAGAGTTAGTAATAAGTACCCAATCATTTTTACCCTTTATTTTATATGTTTTAGGTGTTTTGGTGCTTTCATAATTGGTATGAATCTATTATGGTTCACAGCATTAAAAATAAAGGAATGAAACAAAGTTATCTACAGTGAAAATTGTACAATCACTTGTCAAAGTTACAAACTACAATATATCAACATCTAATTGGCAAGAAAACAGGCAAAAGAAGGGCTAAGAAGGAAGAACAAACAGAGAAGAAAAAACAACGTATAAATGATGAGGGGTTGGTGAGCCGATGAGTTGAAGGAAAGGTTTCTTGGACTCTCAAGGTCTGGCAGTAGTGCTTTTATTTAGAGAATAGTGTGGAATAGCATGGGGACAGGACCCATGGGCAGTAAAAAGCTGCTACAAACATGGGTTGAAGATAGGGCTAAATTTAAGGCATAGGTATGTGAGTTATCTCTTTACAAGACAAAGGAAAGAATATATAAAAAGAGTTGTTAAAATGGTATCAGTGCAGGTGGGGTCTTGTTATTGGATGGTCCTATAACTTTTAGATAAGAATCAAACCAGAGTAAGTAAATGGCTGAAGCCACCACCTTAAATATTATCTTCAGCTAAAGACAAAGGAGGATGTTGGTTGTGGGGGAGGGGTCAGTTACATGAGGTTACCAGACGAGTACAATAAACAAGACTTAAGTCCTTGCCTTCCCCATTAAGAGTTTCTAGAGATAAAGTCCTTCTCCCTTCCTCCTGGTGCAGAGAGGGAGACACCCCCACAGATGGAGACTTCCTTCACAAATGCAAATGTCTCTCATCAAAGGACAAGCAAATTCCACTCCTCAGAGCCTCCTTCCTGTCTTCATCCAGCACAGATTTTCTAGGTTGATTTCTCATTAGATGTTTGAGCTTTGGAAAACAAGGAATATATCTATAAAAGCAGCTGTTTTTTTATTCTCTTTCTCCTCCTCCTTTTCCTCCTCTTCCAAGTCATTCTTCTTCATCATCTTCATAGTTTTTACATTCATGAATGAAGGTAAGAGAAGTTTCAAGAAAGTTAGATTTTAGGATATGAAAATGAAAGATCTAAAACTTAATAAGTAATTGGCTATTGAGGACTCTGAGTACTGAAATACCAAATCCATATGTATAGTATAGTGAAAAAAATACCAAACTTGACTCTTAGTATATTTGTGGCATTGGGCCTCAAAGTCTCAGATTCCTTATCTATAAAAAGAGAATTATTCTTGAAAGCCATAAACAGCCATTAATGATTATGTTACTGCACAAAATTGAGAGTCTCTTGCCTGATTCACATAAACAAGCCAATTAATTACAGTATCATCCTTTGGGAAAAGAGGTCAACTTTATTCTGCAAGATTTGTCTGCAGGGAGACAGGGGGTGTGTGCCCTCAGATCTTTCTCTCCGATTCAGGATTCAGGGTGAAATTTAAGAGGTTAGAAGGAACAGGCTGGCATGTGGAAATGCTGGCAGGACAGATTTTGATTGGTGGGCTTCAAGCATTTATGGTAAGGTTCTAAACATTTAGGACAAGGTTCTAAACATTTATGGTAAGGTAGGGAAGGAATTTGAATACTGGATCTTCCAGAATGATGGACACCTGGCCTCTGATAAGAATCCAACTTTCGACTTCTGGTCATGTACCTTTGGTTCCATAGGGAGGAGAATCTCTGGTTCTGTGGTCTTTTCAGGTCAAGATTTCTTCTTCTGTGCATGCTTTGGCTATGTGACTTTGCACATTTTCTGAAAGACAATTCTTAATCACTCTTTTGATAAGACAGGGTCAGTTGAACTGGTCCTTGAGGGCCTGCAGTTACAATTAGGTAGCTAGTACCTAATTTTTTTTTTTTTGCAATTACTAATTATAGCTTTCAGTTGTTCATCCATCCCTCATTGTTAACTGTGCTACTTAGGCAATATATTATCTGGCTCCCAGTGGGTTCCTACACATAACATCTCCCTGGCACCCGGGTCACCATAGTAATGGGTGTTTGAGCCATTTTTCAGGAATTAGGACCCCCTTGTCCAGTTCAGGCTGGATGAGACCACCAACTCATCGACTGGACCTACGCAGCCACCTGGTAAGTGATCTTTCTGACATTAAGAAGCTAAAAACACCACCCTCAGATAGTGGAAACACCACCATTTTGTGAACCTGCATCCTTGAAGAGGCATGAAGCTTGACTACACTTGCACGGATCATCAATTACCTCACTTTTCTTTACCTCCAATCATCTATTCCCATCCTTCAGACCTTCTTGTCCCTGTACCCCATAAATACTCCTGAGTCTCTATTTTCAAGGAGGTGGATTTGAAACTTGTTCTCCTGTCTCCTCACTTGGCTGCCTTGTGATTAAAACCCTCTCTATCTGCTGCAACCTCATCATTTTGGTGATTGGCTTTCTGGACAATGGGCAAAACTGAACCTGGTTCAGTAACATTCTGTTCACACAGCAGAATATTTAAGAGTATGTTCTGTGACTGCCCTGCTTCAAGGGGTTGTATCAGCTTTTCCATCTGGAAAATTGTAGTGATAATTTTGCCTGTCTATCTCACATCAGAGATTCGAGGGAACAAAGGCTGGAGGCAAGTATTAAAATGCAAATAACTTTATTTGGGATGTGCAATATCAATAATTTACCCATAACTCTGGTAATGTCTCTCCCTCTATTGAGAGAGTCTTTTATCTCTTTCAACATTCTAGTAAGTCAATGACCTCAAAGTAAATTTCATAAAAGATGCAAGTCGGTAGTCTCACATCTGAGTTCTGGGATATTTGCAAGACCTAACACTCTTAAATTAGTCATTAGTCTTAAATTAACTGTTTCTCTGTCATCATTTAAATGGAGATGGAGAAAACTTCTCTGAAAATATTATACCTTTATAGGTGAAATAGGAAAATATTTATACCTTTAAAGGTGAAAGACCTTTAGTCAAGAAATTCTTGTCTAGCTCATATTCACATATAAACAGTCATAGGAAATAACTGTGCTTGACCCAACTGACTGATTTTTTAACAATTCACTTATAAGTTCTTTTGTCTTTGTCAAGATGGTATTAATGTTGTCTTCAGTGTAACTAAAGCTTAGAGCCTTTACTTTAGAAAATGCTTGAATAGGGGCTGGCCCCGTGGCCGAGCGGTTAAGTTCGCGCGCTCCGCTGCAGGCGGCCCAGTGTTTCGTTGGTTCGAATCCTGGGCGCGGACATGACACTGCTCATCAAACCACGCTGAGGCAGCGTCCCACATGCCACAACTAGAAGGACCCACATCGAAGAATATACAACTATGTACCGGGGGGCTTTGGGGAGAAAAAGGAAAAAATAAAATCTTTAAAAAAAAAAAAAAAAAAAAAAAAGGAAAGAAAATGCTTGAATATAAATTCTCTGTCTCTTTGAGATATAAATCTTCTCTCAGCCTCTGTTAGTTTTATAGCCCAGGTGTGTCTTTCTCATACCTGGAAACCATCCTTTGAAATGCAACCTAGAAAGATAGTGGCCCCATCTCCCAGTCTCCCTGGAGGGTAGGAGCCCAACCAACTATTACAATTATTAACAATTAGCAAACAATCACATTGACAACCTCCCCCTGACTCCACTTTCCTCCAGCACTTTTCTATTAGTCCTCTCCAGTGCTTAAATCTCTCCAGCATTTGGTTTCAGTGGAGCTGAGCTCAATCTCTCTCCCCTATTGCATGCCTTGAATAAAGGCTTCCTTGACTGTTTAACTCTGTTCAATGCAAATTTTCCTTGACACCTTCAAGAATTCATCTTATATTAATAATCTTGGAATTTTGGTGAATAACAGTATTGGAAAGATCTGTAGGGTATTTTGTCTTTGAAGAATTTTTACTAATACTTCAAAAATGTATAAAGTAGGTCTATACATCAAATATCTTTAACTTTGTGAAAAAATAAAACTAGAAACACAAGATTCCACATTGATTTGAGTGTAAGGACCTACTATGCTCTGCCCCAAAAGACTTTAATAAAAATGGATTTCTAAGACTTTGCTGTCTTCAATGATACAGTTTTGGCACTTAGTATTAAAGGAGTATGCCTTTAAGAGTAATTACAAATTTAAATCCAAATTTTGATTTTTCTTTTCTTACCTGTCCTTGTTGGAAAAAAATAAGTGATTTATTTGCTTTAGATTGTTTCTTTGGTACATCATCACGTTCAGTTAAACAGCTTCTCCCCAAAATCCGCTCTAACCTTTGTACGGCACTATTATCCTTCTGAAGATCCCCAAAGGTTACAGCAATTAGAACATAGTACGTCTTTGCAACTAAAACTCAAAAGGTCTACTTTAATCATTATGCTTTACCACAGATCAATAGCCTCCATTAAAACGATTCTTTTTTTCTTTCTACTGACCCTGCTTTGACTGTGCTTGCAATGAGTTGCAAATCAGATACTGCTAAAACTTATCTAATTATTTTCTTCCACTAAAACATCTAATTTAGCTGGGGGAAAAATAAAGAACCTCACATTTTTTTAAGAGATGAATTTGGCCTCTGCCTGAATATAAGTGGATTAATGGCTTTAATGAGGCCACATGCCTAGGATTGGTGTGCATAGAAGCAATGGCAAGTAGTGACTGTCAGGATGTTATCGCACGCAACCATAGGCAGAGAGGTAGTAACCTGTGCTTTTCAATGACCAAAACAGCCTTTTGCTCTTGACTGCTTCGTTGCTATTGAGGCTATTATTTTGCGTCCTTTCTCCACACAGAAATATACCTTTATAGCTATATAGACAAGGCAGATAAAATCCGCACGTGAAATTGGAGAGGAAGTCATTATACCAGTGTGAGACCTGTTAAGGCTATTTAAATAACTACTGAGAGGCGAATGGTTTCATCTGGCATGGACAATCATTGGGTATTAATTTGAAACTGGTTCAGGTTTTTAAAACATTAAATAATATATAATTTTTCTCATTGCAACTCCTTAAGGCAAATCAGTTCTAAGAAAACTACAAATAAAACAAGGAGAGGCAAAAGCAGGTGGATGTAAATAGATCCACTAATATATTTGCAATAGAAACTATCTGATACATTTTTATACTATTTCTATATGAACAATCATATTCCAAGATGATTCAGACTCAAGATGAAATTAGTGATTAATTCTATCTTCCTGAACTTTGAACTTATTTTGAAGCACCAAACGATTAACTTAAGGTACATAATTATTTTGGTTATTTATACAAAGCCCTCCAAATATGAAAGCATTTGATCATTATAAACAGCAGGAGCAAAGATGCCATGTATATCTATGTTCATCTTCCATCTTCGGAGTCAGAGGAGTCTGGCACGTACTTTGTTCATTGTAAATATTTGTTGAATAAAGAACCAACCAACCAATCACTCAAGAGATTTTATTTTAGTAAAAGGATATCCTAATCAACAATAGATGAATACATTTAAATATACCTGGGCATTATGTACATATGCTCATATAAAATATATGTGTTCATGCAGTAGAGTTGTGTATGTGTATGTAGTACAGTTATGCACCACATAATGACATTTCGGGCAATGATGGACCAAATATACGACACTGGTCCCATAAGATTAGTACGTATAGCCCGGGTGTGTAGTAGGCTATACCGTCTAGGTTTGTCTAAGTACCCTCTACAGGGTTTGCACAATGACAAAATCACCTACCAATGCATTTCTCAGAATGTATTCCCATCATTGAGCAATGCATGACTATAATATGTAAACCCTAGCCTGGCTTCAATCTGGGAGTTACCTGGTATCAGGTGATTCCTGATACTCATTAGCCTGAATAAAGTCCTTAACAACTTCTGTTTGAATCACTTAAATACTTTCCTTTGACAAATGTGAGCCCAACTTTAATAGAAAGGGAGAAAAACTCATATGCTAATCTTAATAGAGAACATTTAGTAAAATTCAACACCTATTCTTGACAAGAACTTTTGGCAAATTACAAACATAAATGGGACTCAATTTGGTAAAGCATACTTACTGAAACCCTGTGGTAAATGTCATTATTACTGATGAATTACTGAAATCATGCAGTGTTCTACCCTAGTGCAAGAATGAGATTTTTAAATATTTCAAGAGTGTCCTAGTTAATGCAATAAGGATTTCCAAAGAAAGAAAAGGCATAAAGAGCAAAGACATGAAGTAAAAGGCACCCTGTTTGCAATGATATTATTCTGTACATAGAAAACCAAAAAATAATCAATAGAAAAATTCTTTAAGTGAATTTATCAAATGCGTTAAATACACAGGAAATGAACAAAAGAATTATACTTTTATAATGCATTTAAAATAGTATCCTAAAACATCAAAAAGCTGGAAATAAATGTAATGAAATATGGGCAAGAAATCAAGACATGACTACAAATAGTATTGAGAAAATTGTGAAAAGACAGGATCTAAAGGGATGAAACTTGCTCATGAATTGGAAAAGTCAATATGTAAAGAAATATTTCTTTCCCAAAATGATTAAGAGACCTAAATTCAACCCAAGAACAATCCCAGGAGGCAAATTTAGTGGAAAAGTACAAGTTGATTTCAAAAATTAAAGTAGATGTGCAAAGAGTCAAGACAATGTAACAAACAAATGTACGACCTTTAAACTGTGACCTGTTAGGACCTATTTTAAAGCCATCATGATTGAGAGAGTGTAGTATTGTCTCAATGTACAAGCTCAGAAGCAGGAAGATGTTTGTATGATTATCTAATTTACAACACCATAGCGCTCCATCACAATATGGAAAGAACTGTCACTTCAATAAATGATTCTGAGTCTGTTAGATATCTGAAAAAATAATAATCTTAGTTTATGCCTCACACTGTGTGCAAAAATAAATTCTAAATTGATTTAGATGTAAACAGAAAAGTAAAACAAAAAAGCTTTTGGTAGAAAATGTACGAGAACATATTCATGGTCTTGGAATAGGCAATGATTTCTTACATAGGATAGAAAATAATCCCACATAGGTAGACATGCTATATTAGACCTCATTAAACATAAGAATTTCTATTAATCAAAAGACTAATCAAAATTGTAAAGAAAGCCACAGATTGGGAGAAAATATCTGCAAATATACCTTCTAGACTTGAATCTAGAATATATAAAAGACTTCTAAAAGATAAGAAAGGAAAAGGCAGAAATCATTTGTACAGGCACTGCTTAACAAAAAATAATATCCAAGCATTCAATGATTATCTAAACTATTGCTTAACATCCTTATCCAGTAGGGATATGCAAATTAAAAGGACATACTTGGATAATATCCACCAGAAGACTAAATGAAATAGAAAGAAGTGTTGGTGAGGGTTTGGAGCAATTGGAACTCTGTTTCAATACTGGTAGGAATGAACACAGGTATAGCCACCTAGGAAACCATTATGTGAGTCTATTATAGTTGATATTATGCATGTTCTATTACCCAGAAATTCAACTTCTGGTGATCTATCTAATGTAATAGATAATAGTGTAATAGATAATGTGTAATAGTACACATACCTCACCAGAAGATTTCACCAGAATATTTTCAGCAGCATTATTTGTGAAAGCAAAATGTAAAAGAAATTTGCAAATATGTATAAAGTGGAGGGTGAGTAAAACTCATTATTCCAGATTTATGCAATGGGATGTTATGCAACCATACAGCAATATGAATGCATCTCACAATCAAAATACCGACTGAGAGGCGTTGGACCTAGGAGAGTACATACTGTATAGGCTGATTTCCATCAAGTTTAAAAAGCAGACAAACACATTCTCTGGTGCCAGAAGTTGGGAGACTGGTTACCTTTGTGGGGTGGTGACTGGAATAGGGCCTAGGAAAGCATCAAAATACTAATATATTTTTATTTTTGCCTGAAGTACAGATTACATGGGTATGTTCCCTTTGTGACAACTCATCAAGTCAACACTTGTTATTTGTGTCCTTTTCTGTGTGTATGTGTACTTAAAAGAAAAATTGTGTTCCTGTAAAAATCTTAGTGTAAAATACAAAGAAAAACATAAATAAGGTAGTTCTAGTGAGTAAATTGAAAACTTGATTTGCAGGTAAATCGTAACTCAATATTTTACCGCTCTGGAATACATCAGCGAGGGTAAAACAGTCCATATTGATAAATACAATTTATTTCAAGACTGGACACAGCAGAATCAAACCCTCTCAGCAACCATAATAAATAAGTTTGCATAAGGAGCCTCAGCTCCTAGGGAAAGACCAGAGGACTGATAGGTTTAGGTAAGACGTTTGAATGGTGGAGAAAATCTTGGAAAATGCTAAAGAATCATAAATGAAAATATTTCATTTTTAACTATAAAAAATAAATAAAATACTCTCAGTTGGATTTCCTGTTGACTTTCCATTAGCTGATCTTACTTCTGTCATTTTGTGACATATGATATTAAATTTCTTAATGGGTATGAAAAAAATTTACAGAAAATTTCATATCCCAATATCAGAATTATCTTTGAAAGTAATTATCAATACAATAAATGTACTAAATAAATATAAGTATACCATATTATATCAGGTAAAGGTATTATATAAGAAAATTTACAAAAAAAATCATGTTTCTTGATATTTAACAATAAGCAACAGAATTACTCTTATATATGTCCTAATCTAGTATCAACAAATGATAAAATTTAAACTTGGGTGATAAAGGTTATTTTATAATTCAATGGTGATATATATATAGAATCTCAGACAAAAAAGATAAGATTTTATTTAATAGAATACAACTGTTTAAAATACTCTGTTGACAGTGTGTGCGAATTTGAGAAAGAGATTGAGAACAGACTCGCACACGTTTGTGACTGTATATGTCTGATTTCAGGAAAACAATACAGAGCCGCAATAACCAGTGAGGTCTCCCAAAAGACGGGCTGTGCATTCAGATTGTTCCTGGGAAAGCATTATAAATAACTAGTGTTCAGAAATATAAAAAGACTTACAAATTCTCTGGGCTCTCATGACCAAAGCGAAGCCAATTTTTGATTCTGAATTATACAAGAATGATTGGAAAGTTTTCTTGCTTAAACCTAATAACCCATATCTGACATTCCTGAGTAAGTAAAGCATTGTGTGTTTCGCAGCAGCTAAATCACACAGAATGACCTAGACTTCCCACCCCACTTCATTCAGAATTACTTGATTTTATCTGTTTTATGTTAGTATTCTACCCAAAACATTTCAAATAGCTCATTATTGAAACCAAACCAAACTAAGCCAAAAATCTAATGTATGCATTTCTTTTTTGATAACATGCTCATTAATATATAATTTCCACACAGTATAATACATCCATTTTTTTTGTCTTACTGTTCTATGTGTTTGAGTAAATATACACAGTTACACAACCACCACCACAATCAAGATATAGAATATTTCTATCTCCCTCAAAAGTCCCCTGGTGTCCCTCTTTACTCCATCTCATTCCCCCACCCATCACCTCTCCAACACTTGGCAAAATCAGGTCTGATTTCTCTTTCTGTAGTTCTGTCTTCCCAGGTTGCTATATAATGGGGATCATTCACTGAGTAGCCTGTTATGTCTGGTTGCTTTCACTTAGAGTAATGCTTTTTAAAATACGTCTATGTTTCTGTATTTTTCAGTAACTCATTTCTCTTGATTACTGAGTAGCATTTCACTTTATGGATGGATGTACCATGATATATTTTCCACTCACTAATTAACAGCACATGAGTTGTTTTCAGTATTTGGCTATTACCAGTAATGGTGCTATAAATATTCACATATAGGTCTTGGTGTAAATGCACATTAACATTTCTCTCAGATAAACACCTAGGTGTGGGACTGCTGGATCATATGGCATTTTTCTTTTTACCTATAAAAGAAATTGCCAAACTGTTTTCCAAACTGGGTGTAACGTTTTTCATTCCCCAAAACAAGTTATTAGAGTTTGAGTTGCTAGTACTTGGTGTTGTCAGATTTTACTAAAGTAGCCATTCTAATAAATGTGTAGTGGTAGCTCAGTTTTAATTTTTGTTTCCTTAATGACTAATAATTTTGAGCATTTTTTCATGTGTTTATTTGCTACTCATATCTCTTCTTTGCTGAATGTATTATTAATTTTTTTACTTGGTTTTCTTATTGAGTTGTGAGGGTGCTTTATACATTATGAATACAAATCTTTAATCAGATATATACCTTGCAAATGTTTTTTTTCAGTCTTTGGCTTTTCATTTTCATCACATCGTGTTTTGAATGGCAGAAGTTTAGATTTTGATGAAGTACAATTTATCAATAGTTTCCTTTATGTTGTGAGCTTTTTATGTCCTTTCTAAGCAATCTTTGCTTAACTCTTTGCTTAAATCAGTATAGTCTCCATTACATTTGTTTTATATTAGCATGTGTTCAGGGCAGATCAAATTTTGATATCAATGCTTAAAATATATGTACTATGCTGTTATATGTCTGTTTGCTTTTACAAGAATGAAGGAATCATATTTATGCAGTACTAAAATATGTCATTCATTTTGACAGTTCTCACTATTATTAAGCTGAAATATATTGTTATAATAAATCTTAAAAGCAGCATTTGGAATAACATGAAATAAGGATGTCACATAATATTTAAATAAAATTACGTTATCATTTTTAGTTTTAAAATGTAAGTGAATGTATGGGATATAAATGAGGCTCTGTGGACTTTAAGTGTCATAAATTATTTGACTTCAAAGGTTTTTCCCTTGAAACATATACCATAGAGTATTATATTAACATTTTTATTTTGCCCAGCTCTGGTGTCCTAGTGGTTATTTCAGTGAACTCTGCTTTGGCAGCCCGGGTCTGATTCCTGGGCACAGGCCTACACTGCTCTGTAATTTAATTTTATTATGTTTCTTTTTATCCTCAGCTCTGTGATAGGCAGAAAAACTTTGTGTGATTTTGTAATTTATCCATCTTATCTTATCCATCTTATTCTTGTTCTTAGGGTGGGCAGGGTGACCTCTTGTGATTTCTGTATTTTAACTGAAAGCAGAGGGCTGTATGCTGTTTTCTTTTTAAAATCAAAATCTGAAAGATGCAGAGTTACCACATCTAGAAATTTTTTTCCTAAATTGTGTCACATAATTTTAATTAGACACACTGCAGAATTGGAAGACATTTCCCATTTGTCACTGTCATGCCATTCTTAAAAATCTCTGCATTGAATGAATTGAATGACACTTTTAGTCACTGTTATTTTATGCAAGTGTCAATTACTGTGGTCTGGTTCATCACCGATGCCTGCCAGGATGTTTCTGAAACGGTGCAATAATAGGCCCTGCGACGTGGAATGTTTGAGATAGCTGTGGGTGTTCACTATTGTTCCACGAGTCTTCATTTGAAACTAAAATTCTCAGTATTCTCTTCTTTAAATTCCTGCTTGTGTGCCCTCAAACTACTGAAATTATAGTTAAAAAACCAAAGTAGGTGCTTTTAAGTAGTTCCAATCTAACCTGTTCTCTAGATAAACACTTATTTTCTTTCAATAAATGACCAGTAAACTGAAAATAATTAGACAGAATCTACATCTCCCACCTCCTTAGAAGAAGGGATTTTCATTTTCTGTTTTGTTTTCATGAAAACCTTAAATGGAACTTTTTTGACAGCTTATCCCCTGATATGTTTCTGCATGATTGTTTAAAGAGTGGTCATTGCAATTAGTGTCTTCTTTGAGTACTTTGCAATTTGTGGGTAAGTCTCTTTGCTTCACGGAATCTGGTATTTTGGATTTTTAGCCAAACAAACGTCAACACATTTATATTTTAAGGGTTTTTATTTTGGCTTTGAAAAAGTCAACTTATTCAAATAATACCTTCATTAAAATTACACTTTTCACAGTTGCCCTTTCATTACTTGACCTTGGTTGCTTTATGGTTATAACTTTTATTTCCACCCTTATAACAGTTACAATTAACTATAGAGTTTCTTGAATTTCAGCATATAAGAATATAACTATATTTTCCAGTGAAGAATCTCAATTATAAGTATCAAAATGGAATGAGTTACTTTTGCCTATGCAATCCATCTCGTGTTAAGTCTGCATGAATAAACTGCCTATATACTATACTGGCTAGAGTACTTAACACTCATTTTTCTAACAATAAAAACAAAATCTCAGTGACATAGCAAAACGAAGACTTACTCATTACTCACATTGCAGTCAATGTAGGATGTGAGTCTCTGCTCTAAGCTGCATCTCAGGGACAGACGTTGCTTAGTCTTGTGGATTCTTTAGTTCACAGCATAAACGTTAGCCAGGGATGAACAAAATGGATTTGAAGCTATTGGCTGCTTCTTTAGAGAAGAGCCAAAGATTTCTCCTCCATACTCTATTGAACACATCTAGTTACATAATGATCCTACGTGCAAAATAAGTTTAGGAATTGAAGAGGAAGACTTGGATATTGATGAGTTTCTATACTTCCTGAGACCAATTGGTAGCCGAGGGCAAAGTGAAGTCTGAGAAGTCACAAGGTGTAGGGGCCAATGTAGAACATACCTTTATTGTGTTTCCTAAGAATCCATGTGAAAATAGCACACATTTTGTTAAATCCATGTTGTAAGAAGCTTTATTTCATTTTATCATTTAATATCACAAGAACTCCCAATTTGGTACTGTTATTGTATTTTATAGATTGTGACACTGAATGTCAAGATATGAAAAGTGGCTTATAAGCCATAACGTGGATAAGTACTAAACGATATAGAAAAACCCATGTTCTCTTTTGAATATGGGCTGCTTCTTTGATGACTTTATGTTGCCTCTAAACGGTGTTCATAGTGGATCCTTGTCAGAGAATCCCATATTATTTTTTTCCTTTTTTATTATAGTTGTACCCAAATTTAAAATAAAACATACACCTTGACTTTTAGCACATTCATATATGATAGAGACCTATTGTCATGATTCATTCTGTTGTAACATTATCTATGTGTAAGAAAAAAGTTGTGCAATGCTGGAAACTTTAAAAATTGATATAAACTTTTATTCAGATTGGAGATTTTCCTTTTGTTTTCTAAAATACTAAACAGAGCACAATAGCTAGCTGTTAAAATATTTACCAGCAATATAAATTTGCTGCTAATATTAGACAGAGTGTATATAGTATTGTGAATAAATTTGTTAGCAAGATCATGTTAATTGTTGTTGATGACGGTTTTTATTTGTTTTAAAATCAGGTTGTGATTAACAGTTCAGAGGTTCTATAAGTGAAAGATGGAACACGTTTACATTTCATGTATAATCATAATTTAAATTATAAAAATAGATGAGATAGCACAAAGGAGAAAATTTACCACCTCCTTCTCTGTGCCATGAAATAAAGAAAATTATTTATTGCTGTACATGTCAGTTTGCATCAATAGACTTGTCCTTGAGAGAGAGTTATATAATATTTGTCTTTTCTATATTATGCATTCATCATTGATATAGATTATTTCCTAACTTATACAAGTGCCTGAGTATGTGCTTTTGAATCAAGGCACGTACATTAAAGTGTATAACACTATTTTACAGCAAATACATTGTCCCAAATAGTCACTTTAGGAAGGGTAGGAAAAGAGATTAAAAGGGGATTATGCTATGCAAATACACTAAAATGCTGCAGATAATGCTGAAAATTGTAAAAGTTAAAAAAGTAGTTAAGTTTAGTTGAAGAAATCAGTGAAGTATTTCTGACACAGATAAAACCTAAATCTAGAAAGAAATCTATCAATTAGAAATAAGGCAAAGGGGAGGAGGGTTCAGTATGTCTTTTAGGCAAAAATTAGAAGCAAAATCCTCTGCTATTCAGCCAATAATAATATTAAAACAGGCTGGAATTTCAACTGCATCTAGAAGAACCATATGAGAGCAACGTGGGGAGCCAGATTAGAATTATGTCATAGAAATCCTGAAATGAAATATTTATTTGTCAAATATTTATTGAATGCCTTACATTCTTCTAAGCACCAGCAATATAATAGTTAACTCAAGAGATAAAATTCCCTTTCTGCAGGAGGCATATGCTAGAGGTGAGGGGAAATGAGGAAGAAAGATTGAAAGACAATAACTGAAAGAGTAAAATATATGCTTCTCAATAAAATGCTATGGTAATAATACCTCAGGAAATAGAAATGGGGAAGTTTGAGTCTAATGGTGAGAGGCTTGTAATTTAAAAGTAGGTTAGGAATTAGGAAAAGTCTTACTGCAAATGTTAGATTTCAGCAGAGACCAAAAGGAAATGAGGGAGTGAGCCATGCAACCGTGTGAGCATTCAAAGCCAAGAGTCTTTGAAACCAAGATTGCAAGTGGAAAGGTCTTGAGATGGGAGAATGCCCCATATGGTCAAGTGACAAAAAAGCACCAGCATGTCTCGGGCAGAGTGAGTGAGGAGGGAAAGGCAGAAGAGATTTGAGGAGCCTTGGAAGAACATTGTAAGAAGTCGATCTTTTACTTTATGTGAAGTGAGGAGATATTGAAGTGTTTATAAAAAGAAGTGTTGTGATCAACTTTACATTTTTAAAAAATCCCTCTGGCTGGTATGTGTAGAAAAACTTGGAAGAGGAAGGAGGGAGAGCAGAAGCAAGGAGACTAGGAGGCAACTGAAACAATCAAGGTGAAAAATATCAATTGTGTAGAGATGGTGCAAAATGGTGAATTTCTGCATGTATTATGAAAATAGAATCTTATACGGATTGATGTGGATTGTAATGGATGGAAAGGATTCCAAAACCTATATAGTTTTTTTTTCACCTGAACAATTAGAAAGGTAGAGTTGCCCTTGACTGAGTTGGAGAAACTTGAAAAAGAAAACAAAAATATTGACCCAGTACATGGAGAATTTGTTAAGTTTGAAATATCTGTTATGTACCCAGAAAGTAATGTTGAGGAGAGATTAAGTATAAAATATGGAGTTCTGGTAGGCCCAAGTTGGAGTTATAATTTGAAAACTTTTAGCATCTTTAGACTGATAATAATAGATGAGCTTACCAAAGGAATGAGTGTATAGAAATTAAAGAAGATGAGCATGAACTGACCTGGTTATCTAACTCTAACAGCTTGCAGAGAAGAGGTAGAGGAATGCCAAGGGAAGCTGAGGGAAAAAACCACAAAGAGAACAGAATTGGGAAAATCTGGTAAGTTGGAAGCTAAGTGAGGAAATTATTTCTAGAAAAAAATTAATTTGTTCAAATTCAGCTAGGGATGTAATGAAATAAAGTCCTAGGACTGACCAGTATATTCAACAGTCTAGGTAATTGGTGACCCTGAGGGGACCAAATCTTGTAAAATGATGAGGATGGAAACCTAATGAACAGGATTCAAGAGAGAATAGGAGGAAAGGGAATGTACGCAAGGAGACCAGACAACTCTTGAGTACTACTGCTGTTTTCTATTTGGGTGGAGAGGGGGCAATTCATGCTGTTGGGGATAGTGGGGACAGTTCTTAGAAACTCCTTTGCTGAGGTAAGATGGGATGGAGTGTAGTGCACAAGTCGGGGTTTATCATTATGTAAGAGCCAGGACTACATTTCCAGATTAGAAGAAGGGAAAGCAGAGGGACAGTTGGATGAGTATGTGTGATGGTAGACGTGTGGCTACGCGTATTCTGAGGGTTTTTACTTTCTATATGAAATAGAAAGCTGAGAATGGCAAGAACAGAGGTTTTGAATTCCTGAGTAGAGAAAGGATATGAAATGCTCTTATATGAAAGGAGAGTGAATGGACTAGAGAAATAGAGTAAGATTGGTTGGTAGCACTTAGAGCCCACTACAAAATGTTACAGCTCATGGATTTAATGTGAACTACCTGTACGTTTTTGTGTATTTTCTCTAGACACATTCAGCTGTTCAGTTTTAGTGATAGGGTTGGAGAATAATTAGTCTTTACTAGGATTATTGTTTTGCTAGGCAAACAGGATGACAAAATTGGCAAGTAAGAGTGTAAAGAATGTATGCACCTCAGTGATCTAACTGGTGGACTTTGAATCTATACAGAGAAAGTGTGGTCACAAGACTGGTGGAGAACTGTGAAAAATGGTAGAACAAATAGATTGTAGGTCTTATGTGAATTGAAATATTGTTGAGGTGAAGGTAGGAGGTGGTCACTGGGAAAAACTGGAAGTGGTGGTCACAGAGTGGGACAAAATAAATGGTATTTATGGAGGGGATGTGGCCTTTAGAAGTGTCAGAGGTCTAGGGCATGCCAGTGGAGACAATGGTGAAGTAGAGTGGATGACAAATTAACCATCTGAGAGACTGTGGTATTGGAATATTGACTGTTAAATATTGAAATAACCAAAAGTTGAGAAGGAGTATAACGCTAGAGAAAAAGAAATGGAGCCAGAACATAGAACCTTCCAAGAGAGTGTGGAGGGGTTGAGTATATGCCTTCAACAGGGAATAACAGGTGATGCGATCTTACAGCAAAAAGTAGAAGGTGGATGGATTGAAAGAAGAGAGAAAGAACATGATTTGAAATCAGCAAAGTAGAGTGAGGACTACACATACCACACTCCCAAGGGAGTGACTTCTGGGCCTGAAAACACATGCTTTGTAAGAGAGGGGCAGGGGTCACAGAGTCCTTACGTGATAGCCAAGGGTCAGAGGAAGATGGCAAAGGGAATATTGGAAGAAGAATTGAAGACATGGGAGATTTTTCTGATGAAGAACCACGCGTTCCAGAGGGCACATAGAACGTTTCAGAAATTGGTCAAGATGCGGTACAGTCATATGCAATGAGATGTTGGAGCTTGAGAAATGATTGTCAGTCCTGAGCTTCTTGTGGTGACTGAAAAGAAGGAGAAAGCCCTAAGGGGGATTAATTCTGATGGTCTAAATGCCTGTGATGGTAAGGAGTGAGTGCTTGAGTTTGGGACAGGATGATGAGAGGCGGCACTAGAATTAAAGAAAGAAAGTGAAACTATCGCTTCATGTTTTCTTATACAATAGACTCTGATTCCAAGAGATAAAAATATAAAACTGTTGGTGATTTGCCTCATTCCCCATTCCCTTTCTTCTTCACGGAGGGAATTGCAAGGATTAATGAAGAGAACTTTAAGTTTCATTTGAGGAGACATACTAAAATAAAAAATAGCAGTCTAAATTGCCTAGTATTTATAAGATTTAAAGATTCCTTTGATGAGGGGACACAACACACTGACTCAGATAGACAGCCCCGGTGGAGAGAAGGCTTCCAGGCAGGGCCCATGGGGGGTTGTACTGGGGACAAGATCCCGGCAAGCTGGAGCTGGAGGGGCATCTTATGTATGGCAAGCAGAGTGGCATTTGCTAGGTTTTGCAAGCTTCCTGTGGATTCAATAATTTGGATAATTTTGAGGACTCCAAGAGCCTAAGTGTTGTCCTTACTTGTCTCTTAGCTGGTCCCAAAGTGACTAGGGCTGGTGCATAGGAGACCCTGAAGGTAAAAGCCCCACAGGGAGGTTGTTGGACTGTAGGCTTAATCAACTGCTCACAAAGAGGAACTGACCAGCCTTTAGCCAGGGCCTCAGAAACTAGGTCAATATAGCATTTACAAACAAATCATGTTACATCCAGTAAAGGCAATTTCTAATCAAGGGATTTAAGACACTTTCATCCTTACCTTCAAAAACCGACCTAGTTAAAAGTGAGTTTGATACTAAAAGTAGACAGCACTATATATCTACTTTTATTATACAGTCATACAATTCCATTTAGGTAAGAATTTATGAAACAAATATGATTTTGCTAGTTTTTCTCAAGCTACATTTTCCCCCTTATAAGTGTCATGGCACATTATTGGTAGTAGATCAAAATGCCCTGCTCTCTTCTAAGATTTCAGATTAAACACTAAAATGTTCTAATATTAAAGTTAAATTTTATTTTTAAAAGATTATTTCTTTTCAAATTCTCATGCATCAAGTTTCTGTAGCAGAAACGCAACATGAGGGATTTACTCAGGGGATATTTTAAGACCAATCCAATGTTATCAGCAACCATCATGAGTCACTCTTTCTGCAAAGTAAATGTCAAAAACTGACATGTCTTTAGCTTACTATGAAAAGTTGCTATGTGTAATTGTTGTGAATTATAATACATCAAAAATCATACTTACAAGTTAAAATGTTCAAATAGTATTTCATTTCAAATACAGTATCTAACAGGTGTTCTTCAAAGTGACATTTGAGTACTGCTTTTTACGAGGCTCCTTAGATTGTAGCATCTGGCAATATATTATTCCTAATTTCAGTTTCTCAGTGGCACACTTGGAAACTACCTGAGTGGCTGTCTTCAGATGAACACGGCCCTTGTGTCAAAATAAAAGTTCAGGCTGTAGAGAATTACAAAATTATGAAGCTCTTTATGCAAAACTGTGATCTGCCTGTTTTTTGCAATGCAAATAAAGAAGGCATTCTTGATGTAATTCATCTGTGTTTGAAATCCCCTTGCATTGCAGTAAAGTGTTCTTTAATTGACTGGTAAATCATTCTATGATCAGTTTAGCAAATTGTTTTTCTCTCCTTTTTTGTGCTGACTCTGGGGAGCACTGGGCTGTTTTATGGTAACTGTTCTTTCATTCTTTTCAACTGAACTGCCGTAACCTCTACATCAGACAAACACGTTGAAAAGGAGAAACAACAAGTCTATGTGTGAGAATTCAGATGTTCCTGGAATTAAGCAAATACAACATCCTTCCTGCAGTATTATTGAATTTGAGACTTCTTGTCAACAACTGAAAAGCTCAAGTTTTGGAAACACCTGATTCCCTCTAAAGAAATTTGAAAATAGTATATTTGCAAATAACTTGGTCTAGATTTACAGGATTTTCTCAGACCAGACCAGGGGCTACATGGTCCCAACACAATCATAAGGCCAGTTAATTGCATAAAAAATCAGTTACAATACACTGATAAAACCACTTAAGAAGAGAATATACCTTGAGCTTTTCAAAATGCTATTGTGTCATTTGGTAGTTATAGCTATCGCTGATAGTGCTGTAGACAGCCAGATCCAGGTGTAGCCATGATGTTGATTTTTGTCTAACTTCTCTCTCCATTTTCATCCTCTTCTCCTTTTGTTGATCCTTCCGCCAGTTATCCTTTCAGGCATTTCCTATAGGTGCCACTCTAGAGTGACTTTGCTTTCAAGTCCTTGTTAATTGATTCTTCTAATTGTGTTATCAATTATAGTTTAGTCCCTTTTTGAGATCATGGAAATTCCCTGAAGCCTTCAAGCTCAAAGGAATTCATCTTAGTGTACACCCGTCAGAGGTTTACGTTTGGGCAGAGAAGCTTTCAAATCTACTATTTAAACCACTTCTATTTGTTCTATCTGAACGAGCAACTCAAATCTTTTGTTTGCACTGTTCATCATCTTTTCTCTTTCCTCTTTGTCGCCATGCTCATAGCTGTTTCCAAATCATTGAAAATTCATTTTCTCAAAGCTACATTTAATACACTAGTACTATAATTTTGCCAAAGGAATAAGATCTGACACACCTTATTGCTTAATATTTCCAGCCCTTCATGTCTTTTATATGCCACTTCCACAGATTCATTCTCTTTATTAATTTTATACTCACTACTTGGAGAACTACTCTGCTATGGGAGCTATTGGTGCGAATGAAGCATTATAAAATTTTATTGTATTTTATTATTGCATAACTGTTATACCAATAAACATATTGAAAGAAAACTATTGGTGTCTAACATGTAACAAATTCCCAGCATAATGTTATTTGAAACCTTCATTTAATGCATGACTAAACCTTGTTTCATAGACATGGTAGATTTGAATGAGAATCAGCTCAATTTTACTTCTAATAACAAAGATTCTCTAATAAAAGAAAGACGTTCAATTTACTACTTGGACTCATATCTGCCACTGAAATGAAAATAATAGATTTGTGCATAAAAACAGAAGAAGGGAAAGCATAGCAGGGCTATATAAATTCAATTGCATTAAAATTCATTTTATTTTGGTATTCTTAAATAGATCATGTTATGTTTCTCTTTTCTCTACCTGACATAATTCACTGAAATGAGAAAGCTAGTATTCCTATGGTTCAGAGGCCAGGCTTAATTATCTCATATTTTCACTTTCACTGATCTCAGATCACTTTGATTGTTGCACTTTTGTGGTGGAAATGAATGTGGTGCAATTCAGTGATACATGTCCGAGATTAAAAAATCTTTGCATTTCATTGGGGTAAGTATTGAGAGAAGCATAGAGAGATTTAATCCTGTTGATCTCAATAATATTAATGACAAAGAGAAAGTCAAACCCAAAGTAATACAGCAAACAATTCCTCACTAAAGTGCACATAATTGACATCTACTTCCCTTTTATAAAATACTACCTTGGCTGCTCTTAGTTTGTATACTCAGTTAAAAAGTAATGTGTTTTGAAATCTGCGAACACCAATTAATTACAAGAACATTATGGGTGCATTTTGAGAGGTTGTTTTAACTCTGGAGATATTTTTTTAGCAGAGAAGAAAAACAATTTCAATATATATCTGCATGTTTTTCTTCCTAGTTTATTTAGTCAGGCACTTTTCAGGAAGGTGGGCATTTGCCTATAGGTATAAGTAATGATCAAATATTCCAGATTTTCGCTTCCTGAGGAATGTATGTGATTTCAGTGTGATATCTTAATTCTTTATGAGAACTGTGAGTATAATATACTTTAACTTGGTTTGAGGTATAGAAATTTTCCAGAGGAAAAATAGAAATTCTGCAAATCAAAGTCTCGTTCAGGAATACTCACAGGAGCACCTCAAAGAAAAGGGAGTTCTTTGCATTCATGTCTGATTCAGTCTTTGGAAACGTCTATCTATTAATAAGTGTGGACGTCTAAAAGGGCAGTGAATAACATCATTTTCCTTTCTCTTCCCATCTGAGCTCTGAGCCAATTGGGATACAAGATATGAGTTGGACAAACTCAAAATATTATCTATCTTGAAGATAAAGCTAGATTGAAGGATGTAGCTTGAATTCAATGAGGTCACACAGAGGTTCTAATAATTCTCCCACTGAATTAAACTCATTCACCTAGTCACAGGAGAGCTACACAGAGTGTCCCCACTGCATTGCCTGTCCTGGTGAGTTTCCCTCATGAGCTAGTGGAGAATTCATCCATAGGGCACATTTACCATGAGGCACCAGGAGTGGTTTGTTCAACCCTGCTCCATTCCTTCTCCTAAATTCACCTACCAGAGAAGCGACAGCTCTTCCCTAAGAGAAGGGTAGTTGAAAGGTGAGAAATGGAAATGTAAATCAACTTTTTCCACATAGAAATGTGAGGAAAATCTTCCCTCAAAACAAAGTTTTCTTAGACTGTATTTCTGGAGCATCTTGTCGTAGTCCACAGGGTCAGCCAATTATTAAGCTGTTCTCCCAGCTTTGAAGTCACCCTTCTAAATTTGGCTCTGTGATGCCAGACTTCTGCATTGCCAATTGGAGTAGAATCTGTCCATAGAGTTTGATAAGGGGAGTGTGCAAACTGAAAGAGAAAAAGAAATTGCTTCCAGCTGTTTACTGCTGCTGGCTTTTTCTTCTCGTCAGTGTCACCGACCAATGCTCTTCCACTGGGGCAGCAGAAGTTCCTGGAGAAGCAGCTGAATCTGTTGTATAATTTATCCAACACTGTCAGATCCAGTCTTTTTACTCCTGAAGAGACACTGGCACCAGCTGGCTAGTCACTGGTGCTGCCTCCTCAGCCCCACCAGCCTCACCTCCTGCTCAGAGCCACAGCATCAGTGAGCTGCACCCTTCTTAGGAGTCAGAGAGTTAGCTCCTTGACACCCCTCATCTGGGCTGCCAAGTTTCACCAAGTTCAACATTACTCTAGGAGTTGTAGCTGTTTTCCACTTTGCTCCTACCATGTTACCTTAATGTTCTCTTTTTGCCCTCTCAGTCAACTAGTTAATTTTTTTTTTTTTGAGGAAGATTAGCCCTGAGCTAACATCTGCTGCCAATCCTCCTCTTTTTGCTGAGGAAGACTGGCCCTGAGCTAACATCCGTGCCCATCTCCCCCTACTTTATATGTGGGACGCCTACCACAGCATGGCTTGCCAAGTGGTGCCATGTCTGCACCCCGAATCCGAACCAGCGAACCCCGGGCGCCTAAGCGGAATGTGCGCACTTAACCGCTGTGCCACCGGGCCAGCCCCCTAGTTAACAATTTTTTATACATTATTGATAATTATGTGAGTGAAATTTTTTCTATTAACATAATTGATAAGGTTTCTATCTCCTGGCTACACCCTGGCTGTTACCTTTGTCCATATAATAATCTTTCCAATATTGAGGACCACTATCTTGGCTTCCTTTTCTCTAGGATTCATGTCTTGGCTTAACAACATGATAATTTTTGTGGTAAATGCATTCTTATTTATTAATATTCTTCTTTATATGAGACATTAACAATAGCAGACACACACCAGGTTGGAATAACCATTGCAGAGAATTTTGGAATTGCCACATCCGCTATGTCAAGCATATACTGCCACTGGTTGGGTTCCCTTGAATCAGACTGAAACACAGTTATAGTGTGCAAGACACATATTAGAGAGGACCCTTGGGATCAACACCTGTACAAGGGAGGGAAAGTCGGCAAGAATGGGCAAGAGGAGAAGATAAGATGTGATGTAGGTTCTATTGACATCTTGGCCAACTATATGAGGATCTCTAGGGATAAAATGACCCATTGGAATTGTCACAAAATTGGCTGAAATGGCCTTTTTATCTAATAAATTTAGGATATCCTAGGAAGGATGTGACTTTGTGAGTTGTCTCTTTGCATCTGAGGCAATCTCTGGGGGAATGACAACTGAAGTTAATTTGGGGCTAGTTGAAGGAGGGGAGAATAGACCAGGAGGTGAAAATATTTTTAGCAGGGAACTGAAGTTCACTCCTATGATGCTTAAAGGGTAGACTAGGTTGAGCATGAGGGATGATGAAGGCAGGGACACTAGGAGTCCCTGAGAGTTTAAATTAAGGTGAGATGAAGAGAAAGGGTGGGTTTAAAAGAGGCTGTCTAGCATTAGTGATGGATGGAATGCCAGGGAAGGGTAATTGGGAATATAAAGGTGATTGAGTTTGCAGCATGTACAATAAGCTGATGCTGTAACCAGGATGGAAATTGAAAAGGGACAGATGTAGAGGGACACTATTTGGAGAGGTACTTTATATTTGAAATGCCTGAAATAAATCCCACTGTAATTATTCCTTAGACATTTGTATGTGGAGGTCTGGAAATCAAATACAATTTCATTCTATATATATGTCGAAGTTAATGTACAGATAAAAGTTGAAGCCATAGGACTAGATGAGAACAGGTAAAAATATGTGCAAAAGAACGTTAAAGATGGATTGTGATATATTAATTTATTGACTCATTTGACCATGCTGTCAGCAAAAACTTCTAATATTATTTCTCAAAAAAATTCATCAATTCCACTTGACATACACATTTTTTCCCCTTTTTGGGGACAGTGGGGTGGGGTGGGAGTAGGGATGAGATAGTTGTAAAGACTAGACATTAATTCTAGTTAATTTTCTTCTCATTAGATTCAACATATCTATCTATCCTGTCAAAATATTTTTGAATTTGGATTTTTGTCTTCTAGAAGTTTTGCAACCTCTCTGAGTTTGTAAAACCTAAATTTGATGGGAATGTTATTCATATCTCATTGAAATATCTGATAAAATATCAAAAAAGTTAAGGTCAGAAACCTTCAGATTGATATTTATTTATTTTTATTATTAATGATAAACTGTTGGAATTGGAGATAATCACCTGTTACTAATCAAATTTTTCTCCTCCATCTAATATATACATGTCCGTTTATCCCACAATCTATTATAGAAGGCTTTGCTACGTGAATTATTGAAATATAGAATTATTTAATAGACAAAATCAAATTCTGATCCAGGAAAGTTACGTTGATTGGCACTCGCCTAATTAGAATCTGAGAATCACAGTCTCATTCCACATGTGGAAGCAATTAGGCAGGAAGGTATAGCAATTAAAAGCAAGGGCACCGAAGTTAGGCTTCCTGCATTTTTATAGTATTTGTTCATTTGGTAACATTAGGAAAGTTGCTTAAGCATTGTCTACCTTGATTTTGATTATATATCAAACGGGAATAATAGTGCTTACCTTTGATACTGGCTATGAGATTCAAATGAGTTAAGAAATGTAAGTCTTTAGAATGATACCTTACACTGATAAAGCACTCAGTAAGTATTATCAATTATTAGTAACATTAACCTATTTACAATGTAGGATTCTACTGTCTGAATATAGCAAAATCTGTTTATCCATTTTTAGTTTTGATGAACATTTGAATAGTTACCAGTTTGGGGCCTTTATACCTCATACTGCTGTGAAGATTATACCCTGATGATTCTGTACACAAATTTCTCTAAAGTATATACCTATAAGCAAAATAGCTTGGTTATAGTTATGAATATCTTCAATTTTATTTAAAATTACTTTCTGAAGATGTATGATTTTCACACCATCAGCAATGTATGAGAAATCTTATATTGCACCTCCTCAAATGTACCTCCTTTTTAGTCAGACTTTCAAATTTCTTTTTAACTTTTTAATGAGATTATGATAGTTTACAACCTTGTGAAATTTCAGTTGTCAGACTTTTAAATTTTGCCAATCTGGTGAGTGTGCAGAAATACCTCTTTGGAGGACTTCATCCCTCTGGTTTCTCAGAAAACTGAGCACCTGTTCATTACATTTGGATTTCTTCTTTTGTGAAGTACATGGTTGAATATTTGCCTGTGTTTCCCTGAGGCTGTCATTTTGTGATTGATTAGTAGGAGTTCTTTATTTTGGATGCAAGCCTTTTTGGTTGTATATGTAGCAAATATCATCTCTTGATCTGTGGTTTGTGTTGGGAAGTTGTCTTTTGAGAACAGATTTGCTTATTTTAATGCCTAATAAATTTTATTTTTTCTTTATGTTTACTATTTTTCATGTCTTGTTAAGAAATCTTTACCTAGGGGCTGGCCCCGTGGCCGAGCGGTTAAGTTCGCGCGCTCCACTGCAGGCGGCCCAGTGTTTCGTTGGTTCGAATCCTGGGCGCGGACACGACACTGCTCATCAAACCACGCTGAGGCAGCGTCCCACATGCCACAACTAGAAGGACCCACAACAAAGAATATACAACTATGTACTGGGGGGCTTTGGGGAGAAAAAGGAAAAAATAAAATCTTTAAAAAAAAAAAAAAAAAAAAAAAAAAGAAATCTTTACCTATCCTAAGGTCAAGAAAATATTCTTCAATAGTATTCTTTACATCTTTACTGTTTGTATTTTCATAATTAACTTTACATTATCCCAGGACTGGTGTTTATATGTGGCTTAAAATACAGGTCTAATATTTTTATTCATATAGCCAATTGTTCCAGGATCATTTATTGGAAAGATCAAAGAAAATAAGCAAACTGCAGCTTCATGCAATAATTTGGATGAAGTTTAAATGTGTACTGTCAAGTGAAGCAAATACATACATAAAACTTACAAAGTATAGCATAAACTTGTCTGCTTAAATATATATTATTATTAAATACATATATTCATTAAATTATTAAACACATAATTATTAAATATATATTAAATTTTATTTCAAAATTTAAGGTTTTAAATTTCAAGTTTTGAAATTTAAATCTTGTTTTTGTTAAGGAACAAAATGATGAGGTAAAACTGGCAATTAAAATCTTTAGTGTTTTGAGATTCAAACGCATTTTAGAGATGAATAGATTTCCCAATCTATTGTAATTTTAAGGGGAATTTTTTCTTATTCTCTTTAAAACTATATTTTATTTCACAATGCAGAGGAAAATACATTTTATATTTGTCTTATATCTTTACACTTTACAGCCCCCATAGTTCTAAAAGCATATTGCTTTCCTCGGCTGTTCTAGGTGGGTTATCTGCAGATAATGACACGTTATTTCTCCTTGCCTCCCCCTTGACTTGCTGCATACTAACCTTTACGCATTCACTGGTCAACTGCCTTCTTTGAGTACCTATCTTGAGATTCTTGTATGTACCTTTGAATTTGAAAAGTAGAAGAATAAAGATTAATTTTTAAAAGGCACCTTGTATATTTTGGTTGACAATTGTTGATTAGAATTAACATATTTTTCAAGAAATTAAAAAATGTTAGGTTAGTTTCACATTCAATTTTGTATTCCTTTATATACTAATATATACGTTATTTAGCTACATTTAAATATTTATGCAATATTTATAATATTTATTTTATATTATATTTTATGTATGGTTATATAAGCTCTTACTATTTTTCACTGTGAAAGTTCTAAAATCCTCTATCAAAAGATAAAAAATACAAATAATAATATTTATCTTTTAGCTACAAATATAATCAATTATTGTATAGTCTAATTTCCATGAAACTACAAAAAATAAAAATATATATTGACTTTATAACATTGTTTAATGTTTATTGATACATAAATGAATAGAATAAAAACCAGACGTTTACAAATTAGAAAAATATAGTATTTCAATGAATTCTTTTAGAAACTGAATCTTTATCTTATCGTACATTTGGGACCATAATTCCTATTTATAGAGCTACTGTGAGTCATGAGCCTTGAAAACTGTCAAACTTTTCCTAACTGTGCTGTCACACATACTAGTCTCTTTAATTGAAAAGTTACTCTCAGAAATCTTCACATAACTTAAACCTCTTCTTATTTCAGATATCACATAAATGCTATCTTTTCAGAAAAGTCATTCAATGAGTGTACATAGGACTTTTTCTCCCCACCCTGTTATTATCTATCATGCATTTATAAAAAGAGGCTTCTTATTAGATTTCCTAAGGTCTTACTTTGTTTGTTACCCAGGGTGTTTGTTTGTTACATGAATTTTCCTCATATCTTGTTGCTCAAGCTTTTCTTTCCCAGTTGTTTTCAAGATAAGAAAAATGTCCCCATCTCAAAAGTTATTATAATGGTGACTAAACTTTATCAAGCATGGCTTTATACCAGATCCTTAGATCGTTTAATCTCCATCTCCTGGGAGTTAATTACTAGGTACATAAGGGGTAAGTGAAAGGGGCAGTATTTAAATGGGTATTGATTTCCAGGTTCAGCTGGTTCTGGAACCTAGCTTCTTATACCTTGTTATCTGCTAACTGCAAAGTAAACACATCTGCAAAATTCTCCCTCAAACTTTTGATTTTTACTTTTTAACTTAAAAGAGCAGATATTAAGAAGCATTTCCCCTATGTTTTCTCTAGGACTTTTGCAAATTCAGATCTGTTTAAGTATTTAATCTATTTTGAGTTGATTTTTTGTGTATGGTGTGAGGTAGGGGTCTAATCTCATTTTTTTGTATGTGGATATCCAGTTTCCCCAACACCATTTGTTACAGAAACTGTCATTTTCCTATTGTGTGTTCTTGACTCCCTTGTGAAAGATCTGCTGGCCATGTGTGTTTGGTTTGTTTCTGGGCTATCAATTCAGTTCCATTGCTCCATATGTCTGTCATTAGTACTGTACTATTTAATTACTGAAGCTTTGTGATATATTTTGAAATCAAGAAGTATGGTGCTCCTAGCTTTATTCTTTTTCGAGATTGCTTTAGCTATTTGGGGTCTTTTGTGGTGCCATATGAATTTTAGGATTGTTATTCCTATTTATGTAAAAGATTTCATTGGAAATTTGATCATGACAGCATTGAATTTGTAGATCGCTTTGGGTAGTATAGATACTTTAACAATGTTAATTATTCCAATCTATGAAGACAGAATGTCTTTCCCTTGAGTTGCATCTTCTTTAATTTCTTTCAACAATGTTTTGTAGTTTTCAGTGTACAAGTCTTTCATTTCCTTGACTAAGTTTATTCCTAAGTATTTTATTCTTTTTGATCCTATTGAAAATGAGATTGTTTTCTTAATTTCCTTTTCAGATGATTTATTCTTACTTATAGGAATGCAATTTGTTTTTGTATGTTGATTTTGTATTCTGCAGCTTTACCAAATTTACTTACTAGTTCTTACAGTTTCTTTGTGAAATCTTTAGGGTTTTGTACGTATAGGATCATGTAATCTGCAAACAGAGAGAATTTTATTTCCTCTTTTTTGATTTGTATTCCATTTACCTTTTCTGGTGGTCTAATTGCTCTGAAACTGTAAAACTCAGAATAAAACATAGAAGAAAAGCCTCTTGACATTGGTCTTGGCAACAATTTTATGGATATGACACCAAAAGCAAAAATAGACAGGTGGAACTTCATCAGACTAAACTCTAAAATCAAATGAAACAGCAAAAGAAATAATCAACAGAATGAAAAGAACCTAGAGAATTGGAGAAAATATTTACAAACCATATATCTGATAACGTGTTAATTTCCAATATATATAAGGAACTCTTATAACTCAACAGCAAAAATATCCAAGTAAACTAATTAAAAATGAGCAAAGGACTTGAACAGACATTTTTCCAAGGAAACATACAAATGGCCAGCCTGTCTATGAAAAGATGCTCAGCATCATTTATTATCAGCTAAATGCAAAACAAACAACCGTCAAATACCATCTCACACCTTGAGATGGCTATTATCTAAAAAACAGAAGGTAACAAGTATTGATAAGGATGAGGAGAAATGGGAATACTTGTACACTATTGGAAGTAATGAAATATTTTGCAGCAGTTAGGGAAAACAGTATGGATGTTTCCCCCAAAATTAAAAATAGAACTACCCTATGATCTAGCTGTCCCAGTTCTGGGTATATATTTCTGAAAGAATTGAAATCAGGGTCTCAAAGAGATATCTGCATTCCCATGTTCATTGCAGTATTACTCAAAATAGACAAAATATGGAAATAACCCAATAGTCCACCAACGAATGAATACATAAAAAAAATGTGGTATATTCACTTAATGGAGTGTTACTCAGCCTTAAAAACATAAGGAAATTATGCCATTTGCAACAACAAACAACATTTGCAACCTGGAGGACATTATGCTAAATGAAATAAGCCAGTCACAGAAGGACAAATACTGCATGATTCCTCCTATATGAGGTGTCTAAAATAGTCAAACTCATAGAAACAGAGAATACAATAGTGTTTGCCAGAAGCTGGGGAGTAGGAGAAATGGGGAGTTGTTTTTCAATGAGTATCAAGTTTCTGTTATGCTAGATGAATAAGTTCTAGAAATCTGCTGTACAACACAGTGCCCATAGTGAACAATACTGGATTGTACCCTTAAATTGGTTGAGTAGATCTCATGTTAGTATTCTCACCACAAAAGAAACAAACAGAAAACAAAAATGACCCCAGTAAAGTGAGAGGTATCGAATATCTCTATTACCTTGATTTTGATGATAGTATCATGGATGTTTGCATATGTCCAAACTTAACAAATTATACACATTAAATATGTGCAGTTCCTAGTATATCAATCATATTTCAATAAAGACTTTAAAAAAGAATATATAGCTTTCATATATCCAAATGATTCAGCAATATTTCTTCTACTTGTTTAATATTTTGTAAGTGGCCCGATTAATGAAGTCATTTTTAAATGCTCTTATTACAAAGAAAATGTTATATTGCCTTTGATATTCCCACTTTTATTTATACTATTAATATGACAAATTACTCAACTTAGTAAACAATTTTGAAAATAATGATTAAATTTAACTTTTGAATATTGATGTAAAAATTCTCTAAGCAATCTTTTGTAAGTGTATGATTTCCTCCTATTGAATGAACTTGTTTAATAGTGCTAAATCTTCACTTTATATGAAATTCTTAGAAGATAATTTTATGCTTGATGTCTACATAATTTAAATATTCACTTATTTCTTGACCCATGGCTTCATTTTTACCACTCTAGTGAGAAGAGAGACAGAGAGAGAGAAAGTGTCACATCTCTGCCTTGAAGTCTTCATAGGTTTTGCATTTCACTCACAATAAACATCAAGAATCCAGGCTTACGCTGTACAACACAGTCCAAATTGCAAGATGTTGAAAAATTAGTAAAAAAACCCCCAAAGTATCCCATTAATAATTTTTTGAATTGATTACATGTTCAAATGACTTTATTTTTGCAACAGCATGCTTAGTAAGATGTATTGTTAAAATTAATTTCATTGGGGCCAGCCCCAGTGGCTCATTGTGCTCCACTTTGGCAGCCCGTGTTCAGTCCCTGACCGCAGACCTACACTGCTCTGTTAGCAGCCATGCTGTGCTGGCTGCACACATACTAAAAAGTAGGGGAGATTGACATGAATGTTAGCACAGGGCAAATCCTCCTCAGGAAAAATAAATAGTTTCATCTTTTTTTTTTTTTTTTGCTTATTTAATGTGGCGGCTAGAAATTTTAGAATGATGCATACGGTCAACTTCTATTTCTACTGGACATCACTGCTCTGCACAATCACTTCCCATTCATACGTATCTAGCCTCTTCTGTTACCACCCTCCTCTCTGCTTACTCTGTTCTGGCCACGTGGACCTCCTTGCTGCTCCTCAAATATTCCAGCTGTGCTATTCAGGGTCATTGAACTTTGTGGATCTGTCTCTAAGTGTCATCCAAATCTTCATTGGACAGACTGTGGTATAGATATTGCAGAATTAAATTCATAATCTAGGATTAATAGTAATGAATAAATCAAAAGAATTTCAGCATCTTTTAGAACAGAAAGTATTTTAAGTTGTTTTTAATTCATGAAATATATTGCTGAGATTTCAGTACACTCAGTTTTAGAAGTTATGACGCATTTTGCTCAAATATTATTTTGAAATTAATATCTGTTAGATGTATGAACAACAAAATATACATGAACAATTTATCAACTGAAATGGGTTCAAGGCCATTGTATAATTATAGACCTTTGAGCATGTTTTGTAATTAGGTCAAAATGAAATCAAAAGAAAACACAGCTAAGCAAGTATTCTAGGGCTCTGTTGCTTTGTCTCAAATAAATTCCTCTAAGTACACTTTTAAGCCTATGATCAGAAAAATGTTGATTATATTCCATACTGAAGAGATGAACTGAAGCCTTTCATTGATATACACTAATTTAGGAAAAAAAGAAGAGACTTCCAAAAAGAATTTGATATACACAAAATCTAGACTATCAAATTCCTTATTTGTAAAATAAAGATTAAAAGAGCACTTCTAGTACTTTTCTCAATTAATGAGTTATTAAAATTGTTTTATTATTATTAATACTATTATCAACAATATTATCCCCATTAATTTGGACTTTTCTTACAATAAAAGCAGATGCAGAAGTTATGCTAATTTGCAATGAAAATGTAAGTAGGACAATAAACCATTTAAAAATATGAGAGATTCTTGGACTGTTTGGACTTGGATTTGAAGACAGTAGAACCATTTTGCAAGAGTAGGTTTATTTTAAGTTAATTCCTCAAAGGTTTTATGGATGGTGCCTCAATATTTCTGCAAATTTGAACAATGGCATTATTTTATTGGGTTCATAATAATTTACATCAATGTGAGATTTCACTTGTACATTATTTCTTGACTGTCACCATGTAAATGCTCCCCTTCACTCCCTGTGCCCCCGCCCACATCCTTCCCTTGGTAATCACTGAACAGTTTTCTTTGTCCTTGTGTTTGTTTATATTCTGCATATGAGTGAAATCATCTGGTGTTTGTCTTTCTCAGCCTGGCTTATTTCTCTTAGCATAATTCCCTCCAGGTCCTTCCATGTTGTCGCAAATGGGATGAATTTGTCTTTTTTTCTGGCTGAGTAGTATTCCATTGTATATATATCCCACATCTTCTTTATGCAATCATCAGTCAATGGGCACTTGGATTGTTTCCATGTCTTGGCCATTGTGAATAGTGCTGCGAGGAACATAGGGGTGCATACGTTACTTTGGATTATTGATTTCAAATTTTTCAGGTAGATACCCAGTAGTGGGATAGCTGGGTCATATGGTAGTTCTATTTTTAGTTTTTTGAGGAATCTCCATACTGTTTTCCATAGTCGCTGCACCAGTTTGCCTTTCCGCCAGCAGTGTATGACGGTTCCGTTTTCTCCACACCCTCTCCAACATTTGTTACTTTTAGTCTTAGCGATTATAGCCATTTTAACAGGCGTAAGGTGGTATCTTAGTGTAGTTTCAGTTTGCATTTCCCTGATGATTAGTGAGGTTGAACATCTTTTCATGTGTTTATTGGCCATCTGTATATCTTCTTTGGAAAAATGTATGTTCATATCCTCTGCTCATTTTTTGATCAGGCTGTTTGTTTTCTATTGTTCAATTGTGTGAGTTCCTTATATATTATGGAGATTAAACCCGTGTCAGATATATGATTTGCAAATATTTTCTCCCAATTGGTGAGTTGTCTCTTTGTTTTGATTCTAGTTTCTTTTGCCTTGCAGAAGCTCTTTAGTCTGATGAAGTCCTACTTGTTAGTTTTTCTTTCATTTCCCATGTCTGAGAAGACATGATATTTGAAAAGATCCTTTTTAGTTCGATGTCAGAGTGTACTACCTATATTATCTTCCAGGAGTTTTATGGTTTCAGGACTAATCTTCAAGTCTTTGATCCATTTCGAGTTTATTTTTGTTTACAGCATGAGGTAATGTTCTACTTTCATTCTTTTGCATGTGGCTGTCCAGTTTTTCCCAACACCATTCATTGAAGAGACTATCTTTTATCCATTGTATGTTCTTGGCACCTTTGTTAAAGATTAGCTGTCCGTAGATGTGCGGTTTTATTTCTGGGCTTTCAGTTCTGTTCTATTGATCTGTGTACCTGTTTTTGTACCAGTACCATGCCGTTTTGATCACGTTGGCTTTGTAGTACATTTTGAAGTCAGGGATTGTGATAACTCCAGCTTTGTTCTTTTTTTCTCTGGATTGCCTTAGCAATTGGGGGTCTTTGGTTGCTTCATATGAATTTTAGGATTCTTTGTTCTATCTCCATGAAGAATGTCATTGGGATTCTGATTGAGATTGCATTGAATCTTTAGATTGCTTTGGATAGTTTGGACGTTTTAACTATGTTTATTCTTCCAATCCATGTGCATGGAATCTCTTTCCACCCCTTTATGTTATTATCCATTTCTTTCAGTAATGTCTTATAGTTTTCATTGTATAAGTCCTTCACCTCCTTGGTTAAATTTATTCCTATGTACTTTATTCCTTTAGTTGCGATTGTAAATGGAATTGTATTCTTGAATGCTCTTTCTGTAAATTTGTTATTGGAGTATAGAAATGAAACTGATTTTTGTAAGTTGATTTTGTAGCCTGCAACTTTACTGTAGTTGTTAATCATTTCTATTAGTTTTGCGATGGATTCTTTGGGGTTTTTTATATATAAGATCATGTCATCTGCAAACATCAAGAGTTTCACTTCTTCACTCCCTATTTGGATTCCTTTTATTGCTTTCTCTTGCCTAATTGCTCTGGCCAAAACCTCCAGTGCTATGTTGAATAATAGTGGTGATAGTGGGCATCCTTGACATGTTCCTGTTCTCAGAGGGATGACGTTCAGTTTTTGCCCATTGAGTGTGATGTTGCCTGTGGGTTTGTGATATATGGCCTTTATTATGTTGAGGTAATTTCCTTCTATCCCCATTTTGTTAAGAGTTTTTGTCATAAATGGCTGTTGGATATTGTCAAATGTTATCTCTGAATCTATTGAGATGATCATGTGGTTGTTATTCCTAAATTTGTTGATGTGGTGTATCATCTTGATTGATTCATGAATGTTGAATCATCCCTGTCTCCCTAGTATAAATCCCACTTGATCATGATGTATGATCCTTTTGATCTATTGCTGAATTTGACTTACCAAAATTTTATTGAGGATTTTGCATCTATATTCATCATCAATGATATTGGCCTGTAGTTTTCCTTTTTGGGGTTGTCCTTGTCATGCTTTCATATCAGAACGATGTTGGCCTCATAGAATGTGTTAGGAAGTATTCTATCTTCCTTAATTTTTTGGAATAGCTTGAGAATGATAGGTATTAAATCTTCTCTGAAAGTTTGGTAGAATTCCCCAGGGAAGCCATCTGGTCCTGGGGTTTTATTCTTTGGGATGCTTTTGATTACTGTTTAAATCTCTTTCCTTGTGATTGGTCTATTCAGTTTGTCTGTTATTCTTGATTCATCTTTGGGAGGTTGTAAGAGTCTAAGAATTTAGCCATTTCCTCTAGATTATCCATTTTGTTGGCATATGGTTTTTTGTAGTATTATCTTATAATCCATTGTATTTCTGTGGACTCTGTTGTTATTTCTCCTTTTTCATTTCTAATTTTGTTTATCTGAGCTTTCTCTCTTTTTTCCTTTGTAAGACTGGCTAGGAGTTTGTCAATTTTATTTATCTTCTCAAAGAACCAGCTCTTTGTTTCTTTCTACTGTCTTTTTTGGTTCAATAGCGTTTATTTCTGCTCTGATTTTTATTATTTCTCTCCTGCTGGCTTTGAGCTTTGTTTGTTCTTCTTTTTCTAATTCAGTTAGGTGTAATTTGAGATTGCTTATTTGGGATTTTTCTTGTTTGTTAAGGTGTGCCTGTATTGAGATGAGTTTCCCTCTTAATATAGTTTGTGCTGCATCCCATATGAGTTGGTATGGTATGTTATCATTTTCATTTGTCTCCAGATATTTTTTGATTTCCCCTTTAATTTCTTCAACTATCCATTGCTGCTTCAATAGCATGTTGTTTAGTTTCCACATATTTGTACCTTTCTCAGTTTTTTTCTTGTAATTAATTTCTAGCTTTATAGCATTGTGAGTGGAAAAGATGCTTGTTATTATTTCAATTTTCTTAAATTTATTGAGGCTTGCCTTGTTTCCCAACATATGGTCTATCCTTGAGAATGTTCTGCATGTACTTGAGAAGAATGTGTATTCTGCTGTTTTTTTGATGGAGCGTTCTATATACGTCTATTAAGTCCAACTGGTTTAGCTTTTCATTTAATTTCTCTGTTTCCTTGTTGATTTTCTGTCTGGATAATCTATCCATTGATGTGAGTGGAGTGTTGAGGTCCCCTACTATTATTGTGTTATTATTAATATCTTCTTTTATGTTTATTCATAGTTGCTTTATGAATTTGTTGCTCCTGTGTTGGGTGCATAGATATTTATAAGTGTTATTTCTTCTTGATGGAGTGTCCCTTTGATCACTATATACTGCCCCTTTTTGTTTATCTTTACTTCTCTCATCTTGGAGTCTACTTTGTCTGATATAAGTATTGCAACACCTGCTTTCTTTTGTTTGTCATTTGCTTAGATTATCATCTTCCATCCCTTCACTCTGAGCCTGTGTTTGTCATTGGAAGTGAGATGTGTTTCCTGGAGGCAGTATGTTGTCGAATCTTGTTCTTTAATCTATCTCGCCAGTCTGTGTCTTTTAATTGGAGAATTCAATCCATTCATGTTTAGGGTGATTATTGATGTATGAAGACTTCATGCTGTCGTTTTATTACTTGTTTTCCAGTTTTCCTGCATTTCCTTTGTTTCTCATCCTGTGTGTTTTGGTCTCTCCATTGAATCATGTAGTTTTTTATGACATGTTTCTTTGTTTACTCCTTATTTATTATTTGTGTCTCTGTTCTGCTTTTTTGTTTAGTGGTTATGCTTAGGTGTGTGTTCAGAATCTTGCGTATAAGACAGTCCATTTTCTGATGGCCTCATTTCCTTAGTCTAAACCAATTCAGTCCCTTTCCTCATCCCTTTCCTAATTTGTTTTTCTCATATCTTATTCCATCTTGTGTTGAAGTTTGTGGTTAAAATGACAGGATTATATTTGTTTGTGATGTTTTCCTTCCCTTTAGCTTAATTCCGTACTTGAGTATTTGCTGTCTTAGTCTTATTCTGTCTACCTATTTATCTCCTTACTCTGTTTTGTGACTCTTCTCTCCCTTGTTTTTTCCTTAGGTATGAGGGACTTCTTGAGGATTTCTTGTGTTTGGGGAGGGGTCTCGTGGCTACGAAGTCCCTTAGCTTTTGTTTGTCTGGCAATGTTTTCATTTCTCCCTCATATCTGAATGATATTTTTGCTGGATAAAGTATTCTTGGCTGAAGAATTTTGTCTTTTAAAGATTTGAATATGTCATTCCATTCTCTCCTAACTTGTAAAGTTTCTGCAGAAAAATCCACTGAAAGCCTGAAAGGGGTTCCTTTGTAAGTTATTTTCTTTTGCCTTGCTGGCCTTAATATTCTTTCTTTGTCATTCATTTTTTCCAGTCTCACTGCTATATGCCTTGCAGTGGGTCTTTTTTTGCATTGACAAACCTAGGAGATCTGGAAGCCTCTTCTACACAGATTTCCTTCTCTTTCCCTAGGTTTGGGAAGTTCTCTGCTATTATTTCTATGAACACATTTTCTGCTCCATTCTCCTTCTCTTCTCCTTCTTGAATACCTATAATTCTTATGTTACATTTCCTCATTGTGTTGGATATTTCTCAGAGACTTTCTTCCTTTCCTTTTAGTCTTACTTTTCTCTTTTCCTCTGTCTGGAGCATTTCAATATGTTTATCTTCAATTATGCTGATACACTCCTCTATGATGTCCACTCAATCATTCAGGAAATCCATACTTTGTTTTATCTCTTCCATTGTGTCTTTCATCTCTAATATTTCTAATTGATTCTTCTTTACAGTTTCAATCTCTTTTGTGAAGTAGCTCCTGAACTCATTGAATTGTTTCTCTACATTCTCTTTTACCTCATTGAGTTTTTTGGTGATAGCTATTTTTAATTCATTGTCAGTTAGATTACATATTTCTCTGTCCTCAGGACTGAATTCTGGGTGCTTGTCATTTTCTCTCTTGTCTGGAGATTTGATATAGTGTCTGATATTGCTAGAGGTGGGTCGAGTCTTATGCCTTCCGATATTATTTGGCTTCAGTTACCACCTACTGCCACAGGGTGTGGGTTGAGAGCTGCATATTCTGAGCCCTCTGCCTTAGCTGAGATCCCAGGCAATGGAGCTGGCACAGGGAGGGTAGAGGGAGAGGTGCTATCTCCTGCATGCTCTCAGGGTTTCCTTGCTCTACTCTCACTATCTGGTCTCCGGGGGGGTTGGCTTGATGAGATCACTGACCCCCCCAAAGCTTTTGCCCCATTAGAAGGCTTCCCTTTAGGCTACAAGGACCTAGGGAGTCCTTGATGATCTTGCAAATGAATGTTCCCAACCTCATTCCTTCCCTCATGGTGCGTCCCACCGTCCTGGATAGCAGTCTTTAGGGGAGAGAACAAAGTTCTCTCTTACCCTGTTTCAGCTCCTGTAAGTTGGGCTCCAGCCTCTCCTCCCTCCATCATATGGTTGTGTGTCTTTCCAACATTTTTGTGTTCCGTTACGATGTCCTCTGTTGCAGCATGGATGCCCCTTTTTGTTGTATGTTGGAGGAGAGAGAGTCCTGGGCAATTTCAATCTGCCATGATGCTAACGTCACTCAACAATGGCAATGTTTGAAAGTAAGATTGTCATTATACATTAAATATAATATGAAATGTAAATATTGTAATTAATTTGTCATGATTTTCTGTGCAAATATATGCTTCTTGTGGCACTGTACTTTTAGAAAAATTATTCATTTTTAACTCATGAGATATAGAATAAGCATTTATATCATGATTTTAATATATATTATTTTATTAATGTAAAAGAAATGCACATGTGTTGGAAAGGTTAAAAACTACACTGACAAATTTAATGGAAAACTGATAACTGCATTGTTGTACAATCAAGAGATAATCAATCATTTTTAATGCTCCAATCATTCAAAGAGAGAGGGAGAGAGATTAGATAGTGAGGATATTTCATATTTACATAATTTGAACACATTGCATACACAGATTTATGTAAAATGTAGACTGTATTTCTTTTATTCCCACTAATATAAATTTAAAACTGTATCCGTATATAAAGACATACATCTTCCATTTAACATTCTTTTAAAAATCTCTGTTTATAGGGGGAAAGTAAGTTACCAAAAACCTGGTAAAACTTAAGAAGAGAACTTACTTTTTGTCAGACAGATGGAAATGATTTCATATCTGCAAGATTGAATTTGATACCTTTGCAATAAAATAACCAGAAAAAGCAACAGCTTTTTAAAAAGTGCAAAAGGATTCTCTTGACAGCATATAAATTATAGTGCAGATATATGAAGAAAAATATACACTGCCTTTAAAAAATCTGAAACTAAACAGGAAAAATGACCATCTCAGATAAAAAGTACATTATAGGAAAAATGGCACGTGAAGACACAGCTGAGCTCTTAAACATTACTGAGAAATTCTTGACTGTCGATTATTTGACAATAGTGGTGAGGAAAAGATTAATTATGATAATAATAAATAATAATAATTTAAAGAAGAGGAGAAGAAGAAGAAGAAACACCAAATATATTGACAATATTAACAGAGAATATTTTCTAGAAATAAATTTTTTAAAAGTAAAACTAAGTATTACCATTTTATCCTGGTCACTAATTTTAATAATTTCTGAGTCAGTGCACAGTCAACTTGTCAGGTGTTCAAAGTAAGCTGCTGATGTCTTCTACAAGGAAGTCTAAATATAAAATTGCCATGTTATCATATTGCTAATGGGGACCACTGAATAATTTAACACTAATAATAACAAGAAATAAAAATCTGTCCTATATTTCTGCATGATGATTCAGGGTAGTAATTTACTTCTAACAACAAAGGTGAATGCCTTTTATTTTTCTCTGAAAATTTTTCTAAAAAATTCTGGTTTTGCTTCCTTCATCAAGTCAGAAAAAAAGAAAGGAGAAGTGGCATAGCGGGTAGGGATTTACTTTAGAAGCTCAAGATCTTTCAAGTGGTTGATGCTCTGTTTCACTCAGTTTTGGGAAAGAGCCATATACTTAAGATTGAGAGTTTAATGTCAATTTCCTCAATTTCCTGTTATTAATATAGAAGCTGGAATGGGAAACAAAGTAGCTTGGACAAAAGTTGACAGAGATCTTAGATGTTATCACAACTATTTTTTTTCCTGTTTCTGTGGTTTCTTTTTTTTAAGGAAGATTAGCCCTGAGCTAACTGCTGCCAATCCTCCTCTTTTTGCTGAGGAAGACTGGCCCTGAGCTAACATCCGTGCTCATCTTCCTCTACTTTATATGTGGGACGCCTACTACAGCATGCCATGCCAAGCGGTGCCATGTCCACACCCGAGATCCAAACCAGTGAATCCCGGGCCGCAAAAGCAGAATGTGCACACTTAACCGCTGAGCCACCCGGCTGGCCCCATGTCATTTCTTTTTATTTTACCCTGTAATGAAGGTTAGGGGTAAGGAAGAAAAGGAAGAGACGTTACAGTAAAATCTTGCTAACCACTCATTACAAAGGCATCTTCCAGAAAGCAAAAGGTATTCTGAAGGCAGTATTTAGAGCTCCTTGAATGATTTATCAGTTAAACTTCACTGTTGTAAATATAATTTTTATCCTCTATGTAAGGGACATTAACGTATAAATATATATTTTTTAAATGTAGGCAAAGTTTATAGGAAGCATTTTGACAGATAATCCAGTTAACAAATATCTAATCACACGGCAGATCATGGTGCACGGTGACTTTATTAATAATATTAATATGCACCCACAGAATGTTATCAATACTTCTTTCTTGTAGGGAGCCCATACAGTTCTAGAGAGCATAAAGAACATTCTGGATGAAAATATGTTACATAGAATTTGAATCAAAATATTGAATTTTATTTATTTAAAATAATAATATGGAAATTTTCTCACAAAGTTTAGACGTCGCATTAGTTTACTAGGATTGCTGTAACAAAGTACCACAAACTGGATGGCATAAACAACAGAAATTTATGTCACACAGTTCTGCAGGCTGGAAATAAGACATCGAGGTGTTGGCAGTGTTGCTCCTTCTGAGGGCTGTGAAGGAGAATGTGTTCCCCTCCTCTCCCCTAGCTCAGGGTGGTTTGCTGGCAATCTTTGACACTGATTGGGTTTCAGATGCATCGCTCTGATCTCTGCTTTCATGTTCACATGGTGCTCTCCCTATGTGCTTTCTGTGTATGCATACAAATTTCCCCTCTTTATAAGGACACAGTCATATTGGATTAGGGCCCATCCTATTGACTTCAACTTAACTGGGTCACCTGCAAAGCCCCTATTTCCAACTAAGGTCACATTCACAAATACTCAGGGTTAGGATTTCAACATAATTTGAGGGGACATAATTGAACTCATAACACACACGATGGTATCAAAGGTTCTCATTAAATTTCTGGTCAAGATATTGTTGTCAGTTTATACTTTGAGGATCCCTCTCTGACCTTATAATTAAGTAATGATATGTTCATTAGAAAAATAAAAGCAAAATGATGAAAAGTAAAATGACATAGCCACAGCCAGAAACAGGATAGCTATCTCTCTGGACCACAAAAGGAAGTATAAACATGACATGTTAGAGGAGAGACTGTGGGAGCTGACTTATCTTCATAAATAGCAGCTAAATAAAATTAACCTCAGAGCATTATTTCAACATCAGATTAGATGGGCCTAAAGAGATAATTAATGTTTTGCATGGTGGAGCTCATGATATTACCCTGAGACAGAATTAGTATAATATCAGATTAAGAGATTAAAATTATTATTTTTAAATTAATATAAAACATATTATATATTATATAGGGTAATGAAATTATATGTCAAATTAAATGCATATAATTCATATTATATACATAGCAGTCAGAAAGAGGAAGATCAATATACGTATCATGGTAATTTGGAGGAAACTAAGACACGGGACCACACTATGTTAATAGTGGATAAAAATTGTCTCAAAGAAAGATAAGGTTGCTCAGGTTTAAAATGCACAAAGAGTAGAATAAAGAATTTTTAAAAACTAAAATTTACTATTCCTCTGAAAACTTACCATTTCTTACTCCACACACACACGAACCCACGTGCATGCACACACACACAGATACATACATACAATTTGTGATCTTGTATATAGAAAATCCTATTGCATCCACCATTCAGTTAATATTTACTGAGTACTTATTATGGTTAGATACTATTTTCAGCAATAGAAATTAAGACCTATATTAAACATATTCATGACTTGTCATCTTACATTGTAACATTAAAAACAAAAAACTAAATGAATAATTAAACATTTGAAAGAAATTAAGGGACTGCCATTGTGGGAATGCAGGAATGAGAAAGCAGGTCTGGTTATATTGGATGCTATGGGAAGAGCATACTAAGGAAGTAAAATTTAAGCTGAGAAAAATGAGGAAATTCAGACTGTATTTTAGAGTTAGCTGATTGGGTATGTGGGGTGAGGAAAAGAGATGCATCAAGAACAGAAAAGTCTTGGAGCCTGCTGGATACAGCAGCAGTTAAGTGTGCACGTTCCGCTTCTGCAGCCTGGTGTTCACTGGTTCAGATTCCGGGTGCAGACATGGCACTGTTCATCAAGCCCTGCTGTGGTAGGCATCCCACATATAAAGTAGAGGAAGATGGGCATGGATGTTAGCTCAGCACCAGTCTTCCTCAGCAAAAAGAGGAGGATTGGCAGGGGGCTGGCCCCATGGCTGAATGGTTAAGTTCACGTGCTCTGCTGCAGGCACTCAGTGTTTCATTGGTTCGAATCCTGGGCGCTGTCATGGCACTGCTCATCGAGCCATGCTGAGGCAGCGTCCCACATGCCACAACTAGGAGGACCCACAATGAAGAATATACAACTATGTACTGGGGGGCTTTTGGGAGAAAAAGAAAAAAAATAAAATCTTGGAAAAAAAAAACGAGGGGGATTGGCAGATGTTAGCTCAGGGCTGATCTTCCTCAAAAAAAGAAAAGAAAAGTCTTGAATTTTTTACTTGTCTTAAGACTGGTAAGTTGAGTCAAAAGGGAGTGTTGTAGAAACAGATTTGAGAGAAAAATCAAGAGGTTGAGAACTTTAAAAAACTGCAGCATTAGAAAAAAATTTTGAGAAAGAATATTAAGAAAAAAATACATATTTATGGAGACTACAACCTAAATAAGGATGGGATGCCTAAAAGCCACAAAGTTAAAGATTGACCATTTTACCTTATATATCCAAAAGCATCATAAATGAAGACTAAAATTTCTCTAAACTTATTTAGGAAGGAAAAATTATTTCCCAAAAATGAACAAAAGTTAATATTTATAATTTACAGAAAGTAGCTAAATTAATTGACAACAACAAACTAAGAAGTAAAATAGTGAGCCAAGTCCATGAATTGGCAAATTATTGTTCAAAAATTTCAAATGCCCATCAAGATAAGTAAAAAAGGCTATCACTTTAGTAATTTAGCAAATGCAAATCAGAATATATCTTCGTTTAGCAAATGCAAATCAGAATATATCTTCGTATATCAAGTTGATCAATAAGGAAAAGAAAAATTCTGTAGCATCAATTGTCTCCGGTGTTTGGGAAAACAGACATTCTTAAATATTTCTGAAGGAAATGTAAATTATCATGGACAATTGGGAAAACTACATCGCAAACCTTTTAAACTGAAAAGAATTCATCTTGTGATCAAAGTTTTGTGACTATCTTGTACAAAAATAACAGCCCCTATATGTAAGTATATTTGTAGAAGGTTTATTATAATATTGTTTGACGAGGCGAACAACAAGACAAATCAAAGGAATGAACCAAAGCAAACTATAAAAAAAAGTGAAAAAACTTAATTTGGCCAAAAAATGGAAGGGGAAGGAAATGAAATGAAAGAGGAGGAAAAAGAGAAGTAGAAAAAGGGGAAAAAGAGAAAAGATTTAAAAAATAAAAAAATAAGGAAACGAAAGTTTATCAATAAAGAACTTGAAGAAAAAGGGTGTATGAAACTTTGAAGTATTATGATTATAAAGAATCACATAAATTTATACATATTAAACTTGAGAAAGTTTCATGCTTAAATAATTTAACCAAAACACAGGAGACATATATGACTTATACATCTGTCTACTGTTTTGCTAATTACAGTATGGACTTATTTTTATATTTGAAAGAAATGTATGTATAATTATTATCCAACCAAGCTTTTAATGGCAAAGCAAGTAGACCCAAGGAAGAAAATCTTCTCAAGTTTTCACACAATTAATTTTTCTCTGGCCTCATATACCTCAAAGAACCCGGAGGAGGATGGTTTTAATCTTCACTCTACCTCAAGGAATATAGATTCTTCATAGTTATGTCAGGGCATTCTAGCTGAAACAAAATTTTATATTTCTCAGGAACAACATTTGTTAATGTGTATCTAGCCTTGTTATAAATTAAGCGTCCACTGGGATGAACTGGAAAGCACATATATGAACTTTAATGAGGGTACACAAGCTTGATAACTTGCCACAATCCTCTGATGGGTTCTGCAAGGAGGAGAGGTTACAGCTAAGCGTCAGAGTGCTTCACGCAAGAAGTTTGCAGGTGCTGGATTCAGAGAACCAAAAGTCGACATCAGTATTTTCTTTTGAGTCTAATACTCAGTGTAATTGTGGTTCACATCATGCCCCAGTTTCCCATACTCTGTTATAGGCTTCAACTAGTTTCATACAATTTCATTTCCTCAGCATATTCTATATAGTGCCTTTCCTAGACTTCCCAAATCTACCTTTTACATCTCACTTGACTTGAATCTTATTTTGAAACTGTACTGAAATTGCAACTCTCTCTCAAAAACAATCCACATGTTGACCACTGTACCTGAATGCCTTATTCCCCCAGCTGCCTGGCTCTTCCATATTTAGCAAGATCTAATCTTTCTTTTGTTCAGTTATTTTTCCTTTGATGAGAATTCCCACACAAACCCAGGAAGCGATGTCCACCTTCCTCTGTGCAATGACTATACTCAGTTCATAGATTTACTGAAGTAAAGAACTTAAAACATGCAATTGCACATTTCTGTTTTCACTTGTTTGTGAACTCTTGGTTCCCAGAAAACATACCTCTTGCCTGTTCCTGTCAGAGTGTCAGGATATACAGCAAGTCAACAAACAGCCATTCAATTATTGACTAAATAAGCACTCACAACGTTCATTGAATCAGTGATTGTATCTTTTAAAACCTGGAAAAATTATAGTTAAAAAAGATCAACTTTTAATATATTTTCTGTGATAATTTAAATTTATATCACAGGACTTGAAGATATGTCTAAAGAGAAAAATTTCAGCAAGTGGCATCACTGCCTTTTGTGTAGAAGAGAAATTATGTCACATTCTGACTGAGAAATCGGAAGCAAAAGACAAAACAAAAATTTTAAGAAGCTATGTATCCTGACATATAATTATTTAAGCTAATTTTTCTTATGTTTAAAAATATCTAGGTTTCTTGGAATACACACCATGTAATTATATTCTTTTGTTTTTTTCTGAATCGAAGACTTTATATTGGATATAAAGATTCCAGCTAACACTAGCACACCACCATTATTAGTCAAACAAAGTATAAATAATAAGTACTGGTAATAGAAGCATTGAATTGCCAAAATCCTTGTGCTCAAGTAGAAAATATAGGTTTGAATTTTGAGATGAGGCCATGCAAGGTATCAGATGTATATTTTAAAAAATGGGATGACTAGAAAAAAGGAACTGGAGTTTTGGAGAAAATTTATATATAAATTTTTCTTACATGGTTGTAAGGATCTTAAAAGAGAAAAAAAACTATTTCTTTTTACTTGAAGGTTGTATGTATATATGCATTCACATACACAAAAACAGATATTTAAGGTGATTTTGTGTGTTTATCAGGTTGATGTCTAAATAAGGGGATAATTGATGCTATCTCAGCTTCTAAATTAAAAAACAATTTATTGAGGTACAATTGACATTATGTTAGTTTCAGGTGTACAACACGATGATTCTATTCAACTTTTAAATTTTTATCATAACATGCTATGAATCACTTTTAAAGTTGAATATGGCAAGAGAATAATGAAATCCATATTCCCAGAGTATTATATCATTGGCTGATATGGAAGAAAGGTAATAGAGATAGAAGTGGGCAGAAACTGAGGTTTCATTATCATCTCCACTCCCATCCTCAATGACAAACATTTGTCAGGTGCTCTTTTCTTAAAACATTATATTTTAGACCTTGGGAGTAAGCACATAAATAAGCACAATTTGCTTTCCTATTAACTTGTGACTGTTGGGAAATAGGAAAACTTCATGTCCTAAATTGATCTTTTAAAGCGTTACATGAGGCCCAAGGAAAAAGAAATTCCTCACCTCCGTTCCTCATATACACACTCCATATGCAGACAAACATCACCAAATATTAATTGAAATGAGCTGTAAAGCATATAAATGAGTGAGAATTTTAAAAAACAAATGTTTTGTATTTGGACCTTGATAAGTTATCCTAAAACAATATTTGGAAGAATAAATACATAAGAATAGTTAGTTTAAAAAAATTCCACTTATTGCCACAAATAAATCATAATTTTAATTTGCTTAATAATAGGAAATCATTTTATAGAGTTTGGGGATGTTTCTGGAATTTATGATACTCTGATAAATAAATTATTTTGGCAGAAAATTGTATATATATTATTAAAAATATGCTTATGCTATCTTAATTTTAAACTGGTTTTATTAGAAATATCTGACTTGGAGATACTGCTCCACTGCAAAACTGTTACTTAAGAATTCTTTTTATTTTACTAGTGGCTTAGTATTACTATTCCTGTGCTCTAATATCTTGCTCTGTCTCAAATTATTATTGTTATTATTATTATTTTGTTTTTGTGTGTGTGTGAGGAAGATTGGCCCTGAGCTAACGTCTGTGCCCATCTTCTTCTATTTTGTATATGGGATGCCGCCACAGCATGGCTTGATGAGCGGTGCTGTGTCCGCACCTGGGATCCGAAACTGCGAACCCTGGCCCACCAAAGCAGAGCTCACGAACTTAACTCCTACACCACCAGGCCAGTCCCTCAAATTATTTTTTTAATCTTCAAACAAGCTTTTTAGAGATGGTGTATGAGAATTGAAGTTTCTACAATCCGGAATATTTTTATATTTTCATTAGATATAGAATTGGGGGAAAAATTGTTACGAATATAGTAATAGCAGTACATCGTGTAAAATCATAATGCTTATTGTGATCTTGGACTTATTCCATGGAAAAATCAGCAACAGAGGAAAACTCTAAAGCAGAACAATTAAAATAATATTTGCCACATCCTGATGTCTTGTTCACATTGAAAATTTTTAAAAATCAGAATTAATAAAACGTTAAAGGTCACCTTCATCAAAGATTCTTAAACTGGATTCTGTGAGTGCTGTAGAATTTTAGAGGGTCTTAGATACTGTCTGATATGTATTGGGGTAAGTGATTTTTCCTTTACATGATCTGGAAAAGTTTCATCGCTTCCATTGTATCTTAGAGGGCTCTGTATCTCCCCAGTGGTTTGAGCCATTATTATAGTATAAATCTTCATAAGATACATGACTAATCCTATTCAGTATCAATGGGGTAATTGTTATCTGTCTAAAAAGCTACTTGTCTTAAGCTGTAATCTGTTCATCTATATTGTCTATGATTAATTTGTTTATTTAGAGAGAAACACAGAAGAAACCCAGTTTACAGTCTATAAAGAAAGTTTTTATAGAGAGGAGTTTAAAAAGATCATACTTTCATTTTGAAATATTATCTTCTACAAATTTTGTTCTGTGCATCTTTCAACTTTTACTTTATTTCATGGGTCCAAACCTATCATCGTTTTGGTTATATTATTCCAAATATGTGCCAACTTTTCAATCTCCTCCTTAAAACATGGACCTTCAGCATGGACCGTGTGCTACAGAAGAAATTGTGTCTATCACGTTACTCATTCTCTCTGTTTGACTTAGGCAGTTGAAAGAGGAAAATTCACCTTTCTGTAGCTCCTTTGTATTGTTGGCTTATATTGAGTCTGTAAAAGACTAAAAATTATACTTTCTTTTCCCCCACATTCTGCTGTTTAAAAGACAATAATTCTTTAATATTTTCTATATGCCAGGGACCTCAAGAAGCACTTTATAAACAAAATGTCTTTTATTTCTCAAAATAACCTATTATAGATTTCTGTTACTGATTCTAATTGCAGCCATAGAGATGTACATAACTTGTCAGAGAATAAACCTTTCCTTTCCCCAAGATCCTTAAAATTCTTCATGTGAATATTTGGACACATGCTCGGCAAGTTACATTTATATCCACATCATTTCATCCTGATAAATTTGCTCCATCATTGCAAATTATAATTTATTTTCAAATTCCAACTGCGTTTTCTATTATGTATAATTAAATAATTTGATGAACATGGTTTCTTTAGTGTCAAAAGCCCGCTAATAAAAAATAAAACATATTGATAAGCACCACAGGATGTGATAAACAGTGGGATTGATACAACACAGCAGGATGGACTAATGACTCAAGTCATTAGCAATTTTCCTCTAGTTGATGTTAATTCATTAATCATCATCCTTAGGGTATGACTAGACAGTTAGGTATGAATTCACTAATCAAATTACCATTTATCCCGTATATTCCTATCTTATTCACAAAAATATCCTGATTTTCTTATCATTCTGTAATGCCTTTAGAAAGTAACTTTGCTAGTGTCCTAGGCATTTTATTTGGCACATATTAATTTATTTTGAGCCTTTGCCTGCCTAATTCTACTTATTATATTCTTTTTTATTCTTTATATTCTATTGAATGATGATTATCATTGAAATAGATTTTTACCTAAGACAAGAATTTCCATGTCACAAAATCCTCTGCCAGATATTTCCTGTGTCATAGTTCTGCCAGAAATATTTAAGTTTAATGATTTTGTTCTTCTGGAAACTGATATTTTATCCTTTATTGAATAATACTGCCAATAATGAAAATAAAAGCTAATGTTTGTTGTCTGTAAATTTGTGCCAGACAATGAGACAAAATTTATATGGATTATCTCATTTAATTCTCTAGTAACCCAACAGGGAAAATATAACCATTATCCCCTTTCACAGATATCTTCAGGCAGCATATGAGAGATCTTTATAACAGGTTACATAAAAGAGATTTTGGTGTTAAAGAAGATAGCGACATAAGAAGAATATCCATCCAGGAATCGGTGAGCTGTATGATTGTCTTATTTTATCTTTGTTTCCCCATCACCTAATGTTGGTTCCTAGTAAATTCTCCATGAATGAATGAATAGATGAATGAATGAAATATGAAAACACAACATACTGGCACTATACAGGTTTTGGTTTAGGACACATCTATTTTATTTAAGCATACTTCATCTATAAACACAAACAACATCGCTCTGCTAATGAGTAGAAAATAAATCATTCTACCCTGTTCATGGCAAAGTTGGTCTTACTGCACATAGCATCTTCCAGTGTGACTATGCACACATATTGTGTCATTGAATCTGACTTTTCCCACAACCAATGGGAAAACCAACGCCAGAAAAATATTTCACTGTCGCAAGAGTGATGTTAGTAGCAAACTAAAACAGTTGAAAAACCTACAGTCTCTGTTTTAATAAAAGGATAGTCTTTTCCCTGTTTTTTCAATTGTGATAAAATTTACCATTTTAATTTTCTTTAAGCATATACTACAGTGACATTAAGTACATTCATACTGTTGTGCAACCATCGCCACAATCCATCTCCAGAACTCTTTCATCTTTCCAAAATGAGACTGTGTACTCATTAAAAAATGTCTTCTTTCTACCAAGGAGGTACTTTTTAAAAGAAACCTGATTTGGCAGATCATTAAAATTAAAGAAAATGAAATTACACTGTAGTAATGTAAGTGCTGATTCTAAAGCCCAATCCATTTGTATATGTTTTATGAGAGATCTATCTTAAAGTAAATATTTTCCTTTTTATGTTATAATTTATAGCTTAACTTTATTTCCATGATCAAAATTTTTTATTGTAGTTTTATGTCTTATACTTAATGTTCTCATCAAAGAAGTTCAGTACAAAAATAAGTAGTGATTGTTAGGAAAGCTCGTAGGAAAACAGATTCTACTTTTGTAACTAAATAGAATAGAAAGCGAGTAGATGAGATAAAAAGAATGATGTGTCATTTACATTGTGGAGGATACAATGGCATGGAAGATGCACTCCTCCCGATAATGGGAATGTCCCTGTGGAGAATTAAGCGTCTTCGGTGGTAAAAGCTGCTCAACAAATCTGATAGAATCCTGATTCTAGTGGGTGAAAGTCTCAACATAACACAGCAAAAGGAAACCTGGAAATAAACTGACTCAATTAAGCATAAGGACTTTATATTATTTGATGTAAAAGTATATATTTTAATAGTACTTTGAATGCCCCTTATAACTCTTTAAATAAATATTCCTGTTTTTGGAAATGTGGTCGGATATCTCTATCAGCTGATCAAGGAAATTCTATTAGCAAGCTTGGCAATACACAATCTAGATAGTTAAAATAGGGATAAAGCATTATTTGACACTGATCTTGCAAGTACCACATATATGGAGTCAAGGATCTTTTTTAAAATGCTCATTCGATTTGACTAAAATAGAAAAAGGAATGAATCAATTTATTTTGATTTATGGAATGTCGTGATCTATTTGGATAAACATTATTGAGATCATTGCCTTGAATTCCTGAAAACATCTTAGAGCCTGGGCACCTTGTTTTACTCTTGAGTTCCCCATTAAGCTCTTTTGCATTTCATTTAGGTAGTAAAAGCAGTTGAGCTGCATCATTTAGTAACTCTTATTTCACCCTCCATAAACTCCACTTTCTGCCTTCAAGGGTACAATAGCATTAGCAGTTGGCTTTTTTTTTGAGACCTAAAATGTCTTAGGTTTGAGAACTAAGCAAGTTGTCCATAAATGTATTTTCTAGTCCATTTGTTACATCTGCAGTAATAAATGTCCACATTTGGTAATTCTCAGTAATAAAATGTTTGCATAAGCGTATAAGACATTTAAATCAGTGGAAGGACTTTTTCGCATGCTATCTACACTCTTGTCACTGTATGTGGTCCAGAATTAATATGCCCCATGTTTTAACGGGTTTCCTTTACAGTAGTCCTGCCCTAAAAATACCTTACAAGAGAAATAAATGTGTTTTGATTTATGAGGGTTCATACGGCCACTTTTTATTAGCTTTCCAGCCTTGTGGACAGGTGTATTTTATAACAGGAACAAGGATTGACAATAACCTGCCATCTGGAAATCCAGTTTTAGCTTCTCTTACTTTGGATACTTGAACATACCCATTAGTAGTCAGCTCTGACAATGTAGTTGTATCAAATACGCCTTTCGGTGGCCTGGCCCCTAGAAATAACTCATTATGAAACTTGCAATGAATATTTTCTATAAAATTGTGCTAGAATTTAGCATTTGTCTGAATTTATACAATAAAAGTATGCAGTTGTCTGAACTCTGCAATTTTTTAAAAATGTTATCTGGGGGACAGAATAAAAGTCCAATTTTGTTGCACTATGAGAAGTTCGGCTTTGTCATTTAATCGCTCTTTTTATGAACAATAACATTCTCATCTGAGTTTTCTTCAGTGTACTGCTTCTTGATTTTTGTTGTCCTAGGAAACTAGCAATCTTGACTTTTTAACCCCTCAACTCTTTCAGAGTGAAGTAAATATTTATATCTATATATGTATCTATATCTATAAACAACATGAAAATAGTCAATTTGAACTAATTATTTTTGGGGGAATTCCAGAAATTTAAACATTTCTTTTAAATGCATGTGTAGGGACCTGAAATTGGCCACCCCAAGGTACGTCTCTTTGGCATCAGGATTATTTGAGGCTGATTGCTTTTGATAAACTGGGACAGGGAAGGAGGCTCTGAGGAATGGAACTTGCCCTTTGTTAGGACACTTACATTTGTAAGGTAAATCTCTATCTGTAAAGGTGCCTCCCTCTCTGTACCAGGAAGAAGAAAGGAGATGACCTTCTCTCTAGAAACTCTTAGCCAATACCAAAGGCAAGGACTTAAACCTGCATTTTATTGTGCTTCTCTGGTAACCTCCTGTAACTGATTTCCCTCCCCCTCCCAACGCTGGCATCTCCTTAAAGATTAAGCATCTTTCTTTAGGCTGGGAACCGATTGCAGCACTCATCTGTGACCACCCAGCCAGAGGCAACACACCTGCCACCCTGCGGCATTCACTGGGACAGCAGACCTATCTGCCGTTTCCATCGAGCACTGTGCTGACAGAGCAGCCTTGTGACTGTTGTAAAAGGGACATTTCAATCATATGTGAAACACCCTGTTTGGGGGCATATAACCACTCTGTGCACTCCAGTTCTTTGGTGCCCTTGCTTCCTTGGGGAAGAAAGGCCCCGGGCCATGGTTCCTCATAAAGCTTTGTTTAATTTTCTCTTGCTATTCTGTCTCATGTGAATTTAATTCGTTCTCCGGCCAGACGAACCCACATTTGGGAAGAGGAAATGTCTTCCTCCCCTACACATGGAAAACAATACATTGTGCTCCTTCTCTTGATATTTCTTGGGAGGAAGGACTTGATGCATGGATATCTTAATTTTTTTAACATAGAACTTTTAAATTGTTCTATAGAAATGCATAAGGAATTACGTAGGCTCTGCTTCCCACCTTTGTTGAGGAAAATTTAAGGAAAGCATTCAGATTAAAGCTGTTTAATACTTTCGTAGCTCTAGAAAACCCTTACAGCCAGAAATCTATGAAGCTACATGGAATATAATCTGCAACAGTTTTCAGGGGACAGTTTATTTAGGAAAAAATCATTTGAAAAGAGTAAAAATTCTGATTTTAATTATTAATAAAAATAATAACAGAAAAAGAAATTGAGAAGAATTATGTGAATTAGAAAGTGGTCATTTTGAGCTCTTTTCCATAATAAAGATGACAAGCATAACAACCACTGATAACAATGATAGTGATAATACTTATTGAGTTCATGCCGTATATGAAATAGGCATTTTCTAATTTAATCCAATAGCTGAGTCCCTGATGTAAAATTACCAGATTGGAATCAAGGTCACACTGGTTCACCCTTCTTTTACCGATTGGAGTCCAGTCAGAGAAAGAAAAACTACTCTAGATATTTCTAATCCAGGGAATTTTCACATATGAGTTGCTTACAAATGTGTTGGAAAGGCTGAAGGAGCAAAAGAGAAAAGACAGTTGTTATCAAAGATCATGAAGCTTTTACTTCTGAGATGGAAACCCAGCACAGCGGCTCTTAGAAGAGCATCACCAGTGAGCACAAATGGGGAGCTGACCTCCTACTCAGAGCCCAGACCCCTGGGGGCATCCTCAAGTCACTCAGCATTTCTACGTCATTAACATAGGTATCACCAAGAACAGAAAAATAAATGATGTTTTCTTTCTTTACGCCTTCCACTTATCTGGCAAACCTCCCATTGGCAGAATGTACTAAAAAGAGCTCACAGGGGTACAGGAAGAGAGTTTTGTTGCTAATGCTGTTTGTTTTGTTTGCTTGCTTGTTTTTGTTTTTTGGTAGTTTTACGACCCTGATGCTACAGAGAATAGCATGTAGAAGCAGAAGGTAAAGCTGAGAGACAATAGATAGAACTCAGCACAAGTGTTACCCAGCCTAGGAAAAGAAGGCAATCCTGCCATTTGTGACAACATGGATGAACCTGGAGTACATTATGTAATTCAAGTAAACCAGACACAGAAAGATAAATGCTGTGTGATCCCACTTATATGTGGAATCTAAAATAATTTAACTGAGAGAAAGATAGAGCAGAATAATGGTTGCCAGATGTTGGGGCGTGGAGGAAATGGGGATATGTTGGTCAAAGGAGGCAAACTTTCAGTCATAAAATGAAGTTCTGGAGAGAAAATGTACAGCAAGGTGACTATAGTTAATAATATATGGATACTTGAAATTTGCTAAGAGAGTAGATATTGTGTTCTCACCATAAAAAATACACAATTATGTGAGTCGATAGATATGTTAATTAGCTTAATCATTTCACAATGTGTACATATATCAAAACATCATACTGTATGTCTTACATACATACAATTTTTATTTGTCAGTTGTAATCCAATAACACTGGTGCAAAATATAATAAAAGAAAACACAGGATCTTACACTTTGAATATGAGAAGAGAACACAAAATTCTGAGTCACCTTTCCCAGCAGTTGAACAAAATGCAAAAGAGAGTCCATTTATCTGAGTGATCTTTGATGCACACCAAATTTGCCTATCAGTAAATTTAGCTCTGTCGTGAAATACCACATGTGACAGAGTATCGCCTCCTTTGGGCAGAGGACAGTTAAGACGTCCTGTTGTTCTTGGACTTTTGCTCTTCTCACTTATATACTCTGATTAATCTCATTGACTTTCGTAACTTAAACTACCATCTATATACACCAGTTCTTATCATTGGTCCCAATTAATTCCCTGATCAGTAATCTTACAAAAATTTGCAATTATATCTTTCCCAAAAATCAGATCTAAATGTTTCATCTACTGCTTAAAGATTTGAGGAAGGTAGGCCAATATTCCATATCATGTCATATGAAAGTTCTTAACAATGTAGATGTGGCTGAGAAGTCAGCCTCAGATTCCGCTACACTCCTTGTTCCCTTCAGATCATGTTACACAGTGTTGAATTGTAAATCATCACGTATCATGATATTTTTACGTAGTTTTTCGTCTACAGACCATGAGTCTCTGTGGGAAGGGAAAATGCCTTGTAATTATTTGCATTCTGGGCCACTAGCACTGTGGTTGGCCTACAGTGGTGTCTTATAGTTTATTGAATCAAGTCGCCCTTTGGCAACTGAGTCTGGAGCCAGGATATTGACATTTTTCTCAAGGTCAGGGTCCACATGTGTGAACACCAGCCTTCTTGAGAGGAACTTTCCAAAATGACCCAGAAAAAGAAATCCAAAATGGGATTCACACTTGAGTACTAAAGTGATGCTTATTAGGTTATGATAAATGTTTGCACATAAGTACACCATTTAAAATGATTTTTGGAAAAACATTAACCAATCTATTCGAGTACTCTGAATAATGATTTAACAATCAAAATATTAAGATTCAAAGTGATCCTGGAATAAAAGATGTATAATCAAGCATTCAAAAAAATCATTTCATGAAGACAGAATTATTTATATTTTCAAATAATGGAAATATTTCCCTGACATATTCATCCATAAACATTTATTAATAAAATGTGCAAGTATATAAAATTAGAAATATATTTAGTTTCACAGCTCAGTGACAATTAAAATAATGTTCATGAGAAAAAAACTAGTGCACAAGCAAATAAATTCATTTCTAATATTATATAACTAATGCCCATTCTTGTATCAGCAGTTGGGATTTAAATGATATTTAAAAGGGGAAACAAACTGTATAATTATAAAATTCAGAAATCAGTTTTTGCTTTAGAAGATAGAAAGTTTTTATAAAGGGCCAATGATAATCCAATATTAAACTTCTTTTTTCATTTGAACTAAATTATCTACTGAAATATAACACACAGAGAGAAAAGTATAAAATACCAATACCCACAAAATGATTTTTCACAAAATTGAAACATCCATGTATTAGTGCCTGAAACAAGAAACAGAACTTTTTATTACCAACCCCTGAAATCACGCATGGCCATTTTCCAGTCAAATATCCTCAAAAGGTAACAATTGTCCTGATTTGTAACATGATAGATGTGCTTTACAATTGTTTTTAAATTTATTGCAGTCATAATAGCTTATAACATTGTGAAATTTCAGTTGTAAATTATTATTCGTCAGTTACCATATGTATATGCTCCCTTTACCCCTAATGCCGACCCGCCAACCCCCTCTCCTCTGGTAACCATTAGTCTATTCTCCATGTATTTATCTTCCACATATGAGCGAAATCGTATAGTGCTTGTCTTTCTCTGTCTGGCTTATCTCACTTAACAAAATATCCTGTAGGTCCATCCATGTTGTTGCAAATGGCACATTTTTTTCTTTTTTAGGCTGAGTAGTATTCCATTTTGTGTATATACCATATCTTTATCCATTCATCAGTCAATGGGCACTTGGGTTGCTTCCTCACCTTGGCTATTGTGAATAATGCTACAATAAATGTAGGGGTGCATAAGGCTTTTTGTATTGTTGATTTCAAGTTTTTTGGATAAATACTCAGTAGTGGGATAGCTGAGTTGTATGGTATTTCTATATTTAATGTTTTGAGAAATCTCTGTACTGTTTTCCATAGTAGCTGCACAAGTTTGCATTCCCACCAGCAGTGTATGAGTTTCTCCACATCCTTTCCCACATTTGTTGTTTTTTGTTTTTTGGTTTTTTTGAGGAAGATTAGCCCTGAGCTAACTGCTTCCAATCCTCCTGTTTTTGCTGAGGAAGACTGGCCCTGAGCTAACATCTGTGCCCATCTTCCTCTACTTTATATGTGGGACACCTACCACAGCATGGCGTGCCAAGTGGTGCCATGTCCACACTCTGGATCCGAACTGGTGAACCCTGGGCTGCTGAAGCGGAACATGCACACTTAACGGCTGAACCACTGGGCCGGCCTCTGTTGTTTTTTGTCTTATTAATTATAACCATTCTGGCAGGAGTGAGATGATACTTCATCGTAGTTTTGATTTGCATTTCCCTGATGATTAGTGAGGTTGAACATCTTTTCAGGTGCCTGTTGCCCATCTGTGTATCTTCTTTGGAAAATGTCTGTTCATATCCTCTGTGTGTTGGTTGACCAGTTTTTTTTTGTTTTTCTGTTGTTGAGTTGTATCAGTTCTCTATATATTTTGGAGATTAATCCCTTGTCAGAAATATGATTTGCAAATACTTTCTCCCAGTTGGTGTGTTGTGTTTTCATTTTGTTCCTGGTTTCCTTTGCCTTCCAGAAGCCTTTTAGTCTGATGAAGTCCCATTTGTTCATTTTTTCTTTTGTTTCCCTTGCCCGACTAGACATGATATTCAAAAAGATGTTCCTAAGACCAATGTCAAAGAGTGTACTGCCTATATTTTCTTCTAGGAATTTTATTGTTTCATGTCTTACCTTTGAGTCTTTAAGCCATTTTGACTTAATTTTTGTGTACAGAGAAAGATAATGGTCTACTTTCATTCTTTTCATGTGGCTGTCCATTTTTCCCAACACCATTTGTGGAAGAGATTTTCCTTTCTCCATTGTATGTTCTCAGCACCTTTGTTGAAGATTAGCTGTCTGTAGATGTGTAGTTTTATTTCTGGGCTTTCAATTCTGTTCCATGGATCTGTGTGTCTGTTTTTGTACCAGTACCATGCTGTTTCGATTACTATAGCTTTGTAGTATATTTTAAAATCAGGGATTGTGATGCCTGCCACTTTGTTCTTCTGTCTCAGAATTGTTTTAGCTATTTCAGGTCTTTTGTTGCCCTGTATGAATTTTAGGATTGTTTGTTCTATTTCCATGAAGAATGTCTTTGGGATTCTGATTGGGATTACATTGAATCTCTAGAATGCTTTAGGTAGCATGGACATTATAACTATGTTTATTCTTCCAATCCATGTGTATGGAATATTTTTCCATGTCTTTATGACATCGTCAATTTCTGTCAATAATGTCTTACAGTTTTCAGTGTATAGGTCTTTCACCTCCTTGGTTAAATTTATTCCTAGATACTTTATTCCTTCTGTTGCAATCATAAATGAGATTGTATTCTTGAGTTCCCTTGCTGTTAGTTCATTATTAGAGTATAGAAATGCAACTGATTTTTTAAGTTGATTTTGTGCTCTCCAACTGCACTGTACTTGTTGATTATTTCTAATAGTTTCCCAAAGGAGGCTGTAGGGTTTTCTTATAAAAAATCATGTCATCTGCAAACAATGAGAGTTTCACTTCTTCCTTGCCAATTTGTATACATTTAATTTCCATTTTTTGCCTCATTGCTCTGGCCACAACCTCCAGTACTATGTTGAATAACAGTGGTGAGAGCAGGCACACTTTTCTTGTTCTTGTTCTCAGAGGGATGGCTTTCAGTTTTTCCCCATTGTGTATGATGCTGGCTGTAGTTTTGCCATATATGGCCTTAATTATGTTGAGGTACTTTCATTCTATACCCATTTTATTGAGGATTTTTACCATGAACGGGTGTTAGATCTTGTCAAAAGCTTTGTCTGCATCTATGGAGATGATCATGTGGTTTTTGCTCCTCCTTTTGTTAATATGGTGTATCACATTGATTGATATGTGGTTGTTGAACCATCCCTGTGTCCCTCGTATAAATCCCACTTGATCATGGTGTATGATCTTTTTAATGCATTTCCATATTCGGTTCTCCAATATTTTACTAAGGATTTTGCATCTATGTACATCAGCAATATTGGCCTGTAATTTTCCTTCTTTGCGTTGTCCTTATCTGGCATTGCAATCAGGGTAATGCAGGCCTCATTAAATGTGTTAGGAAGTGTTCTACCTTCTTCAATTTTTTGGAATAGTTTGAGAAGGATAGCTGTTAATTCTTCTTTGAATCTTTGGTAGAATTCTCCAGAGAAGACATCTGGTCCTGGACTTTTGTTTTTTGGGAGATTTTTGATTACTATTTCAATCTCTTTACTTGTGATTGGTCTATTCAGATGCTCTGTTTCTTCTTGATTCAGTTTTGGGAGGTTGTAAGAGTCTAACAATGTATCCGTTTCTTCTAGATAGTCCAATTTGTTGGCATACAGTTTTTCATAATATTCTCTTATAATCCTTTGTATTTCTGTGGTATTTGCTGTAATTTTCCCTCTTTCATTTCTAATTTTACTGATTTGAGACTTCTCTCCTTTTTTCTTAGTGAGTCTGGTGAAGGGTTTGTCAATATTGTTTATCTGCTCAAAGAACGAGCTCTTAGTTTCATTGATCCTTTCTACTGTTTTTTTTTTGTTTCAATTTCATTTATTTCTGCTCTAATTTTTATTATTTCTGTACTTCTCCTGAGTTTGAGCTTTGTTTGTTCTTTTCCTAATTCTGTTAGATGTAGTTTAAGATTGCTTATTTGAGATTTTTCTTGTTTGTTAAGATGGGCTTGTATTGCTATGAAAAGCATGGGATGTGCTTTTGCTGCATCCCATATGAGTCGGTATATGTATTTTTATTTTCATTTGTTTCCAGATAGTTTTTCGTTTCTCCTTTAATTTCTTCAATGATCTGTTGGTTGTCCAGTAGCATACTGGTTGTTTTTTTTTTTTTTTGGTCCACATATTTGTTGCTTAACCAGCATTTCTCTTGTAGTTGATTTCTAGTTTCTTAGCATTTGGGCAGGAAAACATGCTTGATATGATTTCAACCTTTTAAATTTATTGAAGTTTGCCTTTTTTCCAATAAATTATTTATCTTTGAGAATGTTCCATGTACACTTGAGAAGAATATGTATTCTTCTGGTTTTGGGTGGAGTGTTCTATGCGTATCTATTAAGTCCATCTGGTCTAGTTTTTTGCTTAGTTCCACTATTTCTTTGCTGACTTTCTATCTGGATGATCTATCCATTCATGTAAGTGGGGTGTTAAGGTCTTCTAGTATTATTTTGTTGCTGTTAATATCTCCTCTTAAGTGAATTAATAGTTGTTTTATGTACTTGTGTGCTCGTGTGTTAGATGCATATATATTTATGAGTATTATGTCCTTCTGGTGGAATGTCCCTTTTATCACTATATACTGCCCCTCTTTGTCTCTCATCAGCTTTTTTATCTTGAGGTCTACTTTGTCTGATATAAGTATGGCAACACCTGCTTTCTTTTGTTTGCCATTAGCTTGGAGTATTTTCTTCCATCTCTTCACTCTAAGCCTGTGTTTGTCTTGAGAGCTGAGATGTGTTTCATGGAGGCAGCATTTTGTTAGCTCCTATATTTCAATCCACCCAGCCACTCTGTGCCTTTTGATTGGAGAATTCAATCTATTTACATTTAGAGTGATTATTGATATATGAAGGCTAAATGTTGCCATTTTATCACTTGTTTTCCAGTTGTTCTGAATTTCCCTTGTTTCTTGTCCCATGTATTTTGGACAGCCAATTCAGTTTGGTGGCTCTCTATGATGGTTTTCTCATTATTTATCGTTTGTGTCTCTGTTCTGACTTTTTGTTTAGTGGTTACTATGTGGTTTATATAAAAGACCTCATAGATGAGTTAGTTCATTTTCTGATAGCTTCTTATTTCCTTAGTCAAAGCAGTTTCCATCCCTTGCCTCTTCCCCATCTAAGTCATTGTTGTCACAACTTCTTCTCTTTTGTGTTGTGATTTTGTGGTTAAAATGAAGTGATTATATTCATTCTTGATGTGTTCCTTCCCATTATCTTTAATGTTCCAAGTAAGTATTTGCTAATCTGTTCAGGTAGAAAGTTGTAATTTTCTGACTTTGTCTGCATATTTATCTCCTTGCTCAAGGTTTTATAAACCCTTTCATATTTTTTTCAGGAGGTTCTTGATCATTTCTTGTAGGGAGGGTCTTGTGGTGATAAACTCTCCCAGCTTTTGTTTATCTGGGAACGTTTATACTTATCCATCATGTCTGAAGGATATTTTCAGTGGATAGAGTATTGTTGGCTGAAGGTTTTTCTTTCAGAATTTTGAATATATAATTCCACTCTCTCCTAGCCTGTAAGGTTTCTGCTGAAAAATCCACTGAAACTCTGATAGGAGTTCTTTTGTAGGTTATTTTCTTCTGCCTTGTTGCCCTTAATATTTTTTCTTTATCAATGACTTTTGTCAGTTTTACTAACATATGCCTTGGGGAAGGTCTTTTTACATTGATGTAATTAGGGGTTCTAATAGCTTCTTTTACTCCTAAGTCCAGCTGCTTCCCAAGGTTTGGGAAGTTGTCAGATTTTTTTTTTTTTTTTTTTTCACTAAGCTCTCTCTTCTTTTCTCCCTCTGGAATACCTATAATCCTTATGTTGCATTTCCTAATATTTCTTGGAGAATTTCTTCATTTGTTTTTGGTCTCAGTTCTCTCTCCTCCTCCATCTGAAGAATTTCTATATTTCTATCCTCTAAATTGTTAATTCTGTCCGCCATATTATCAGCACTGTTATTTACAGACTCCAGATTTTCTTTATCTCACTCATTTTGTTTTTCATCTATAACATCTCTGGTTTTTCTTTGTAGTTTTCATCTTTATTGTGAAGAATTCTGTCTGTTTATTATTTTTATTGCTGATTTAATTGAACCGTCTTTCTGAATTTTGTTATAACTCATAGAGTTTTTTTATGATAGGTATTTTGAATTCTCTATCATTTAGATTATAAATTTTGGTGCTTTCAGGATTGATTTCTGCGTGTTTGGCTTTTTCCTTCTGGTGTAGGGTATTAATACACCTCTTCATACTATTCAATGGATTGGACCTGTGCCATTGCATACTGGTAGTATCTGCTCACAGATTCCACCTGCTGCCACTTACAAGGGCTGGAGCTGTGTATTCTGAGCCAGCAGAAATCCCTGTCAGCTGTGACTGTCCAAGCCTGGGCCAGTCCTTGGTACCACAGCAGCCCTGAGAGCTCTGCTACATAAGGGCAAAGTGATCACATAGGGGCTTAGGGGTGCCACTGACTGCTCCCACAGTCTCAGTGAGGCATGCTCCCACCTTGGGGGGGCACAGTGGTACTATGGGAATTCTCAGCTGCTGGGAACTTGTTCATGCAGGTGTGGAGATCTGCTGCTGTCTCTTCCTAGGTCTCATCAGGTGTTGTGCTTGGTGAGCAGGGCATCCTCCCTGGGTCCAAGCCTGGTCATGCCCTGAGACTGTAGCAGCACTGTTGGCCCTCCCACTAGATGGTAAAGCAATCATGCAGGTCTTCAGGGCTGCCATCATCTGTTCCCACAGTTGCACTGAGGTGCACTCCCACCCTTGGGGCCGCAGTGGTGCTATGGGCATTCCAGTAGGGAGAACAGATGCACATGTGCACAGGGCTGCCAGAGTGCCTGAGACTGCTTACCTATCTCCACTACCTCCCCAGTCGTAGTCCATCCACCTTCAGATGTCTAACTGTGTGGGTCTCTCAGGCATCCTGTTGTGCTGTGTGGATATCCTCCATTGATCAATGAATGCCCATTTAGTTGTAGTTCAAAGGGGGGAGAGATAAAGGGAACAGCTTACTCCACTATGTTGCTGATGTCACTCTTTCTGTTTTAAAGTTTTTAATTTATATGAATGGAATCATATAACACCTGGCTTTCTTTGTTCAAAGTTTGTGAAAACCATCCATGCTCTTACATGTCTGTATAGTTAATGCATTATCACTGGTATATAATATTCCATTTAAAGAATGTATTACTATTTAATCATTTCACTCTCAAGAGACATTAGGATTACTTCCATTCTCTCTCCCCTTTTATTTGCTATGGAAAATATTCTAAAATTACATTGTGATAATGGGTGCACAACTCTGTGAATATACTAAAACCTACTAGATTATACACTTCAAATGGGTGAACTTTATTTTATTTGAATTCTATTTATATAAAGCTGCTTAAAAAATAGTTTTGCCATGAAGATCCCAATACAGATCTTGTGTGGAATTTAGATTATGGCCTATACTCAATAATAGAGTGCAGGGTGTTTTTATATGTATATCACGACCTTTAGTAAACACTGTAAACTTTTTTGGGGAATAAGTATGTCAATTTGCATACATATCAGCAAGCCTGGGACTTCCAGTTGTTCCATGTCTTCACTGGTGAAAAATATTTACCAAGTTTTTCATTTTAGACATCCTGATAAGTATGTGGTAGAATCTCATTTTGGTTTTAATTTGCATTTCCAAATAAATAAATAAAGTCGGCTCATTTTGTCTGTTTACTGCTGCATAGATATCTTCTTTTTGGAAGTGACTCCTCAAGAATTTTGCCCATTTTTTATTGGTTTACTGCCTTTCTTTTATCAAATTATATAATCCTGTATATTAGTATTTTTTATTTTTAATAGTTATTTGTGTATGCTTTTTGATTTTTAGAATATTTATGGTTTCAGGAAGATTTCTGATTATAATGAGGGCAACATTTTGTAGGAGTGTGTTGTGTCTCTGTGTTACTGTTTTTATGTCAGAAAATGTAATACTAGTGATCTTTCACCATGGTTTCAGATGAGGAAATAGGAAAGAGTAGAAATGTCTTTTCACCATATAGCAAATTGCAATAAGCACAATTAGGAATCAGCAAAATACTAGGATTATAAGAGCAATTCCACTAATAATATTACACGTGGCCCTGGACATGTCATTTTGCTTCTATGGCCTTGGTTTCTAACATTTATAAAAATAAAGAGGTTGGACTAGATCTTTTTTAAGGATTCTTTAACATCTAAAAGTTGTGTACCATCATAGGAAGCTCGTTATGGCTTGGGAAAAAAATGTCCAGGGTCTCCCAATTTCTGATTTTGGTAAAGCAATTACTTCCATTTCCACTACTACTCTTTTTTTTAACAACCACTTTATTGAAGTACTATTGACATACAAAATGCCATTCATATTTAATGTAAGCAACTTGCTGAGTACAGAGATAAGTAGACAACTGTGAAATTATCAGCACAATCTATGCCGTAAACATCCATCACCTCCAAAATCTTCTTCCCACCCTCTTTATTATATTTCTCCTCCTCCTTCTCCTTCTTATTTTGTGGTCAGAGCATTTAACATAAGATATAGCTTCTTTTGAATTTTTAAGTATAAAATATGTTGTTGTTAACTATAGGCACTACGCTGTACAGTAGATCTCTGGGATTTATTCATCTTGTATAATTGAAATTTTGTAGCCTTTGACTCATACCTCCACATTTCTCCCTTCCCCTACTCTCTGACAACCACTATTCTACTCTCTTGTACTATGAGTTTGACTATTTTAGATTCCTTACATAAGTGGTATCTTGTGATATTTCTCTTTCTGTGCCTGGCTTATTTCACTTGGCAGAATGTCCTACAGGTTCATTAACTTTGTTGCAAATGGAAGGATCTCTTTCCTTTTTATATATATACCACATTTTCTTTTTCTTTCATTCATTCACGGGCATTTAGGTTGCTTCCATAACTTGGCTATTGTGAATAATGCTGCAGTGAACCTGGGAATATAGATATCTCTTCAAGATCCTGACTTCAAATTCTATGGATATATACCCAGAGTGAGTATTCAGGTCCTTTGCCCATATTTAATCAGGTTATTTGTTTTTGTTTTTCAGTTTTACTATCAAGTTGTATATATTTTGGATATGAACACTTTACTAAATATTTGGTTTACAAATTTTTTCCTATTTTTAGGTTGCTTCTTTACTTTGTTGATTGCTTCCTTTGCTGTCCAGAAGCATTTTAGTATGATGCGATCTCATTTGTCTATTTGGCTTTTATTGCCTATGGTTTTTATATCATATCCGAGAAATTATTGTCAAAGCAATTGACAAGGAACTTTTTGCGTATGTTATCTTCTAGGAGTGTTATGGTTTCAGGTCTTAGGTTTAAGTCTTTAATACATTTTGCATTGATTTTTGTTTATGGTATAAGATAAGAGTCCAATTTCATTCCTTTGCATGTGGATATCCAGTTTCCAAATCATTTATTGAATAGACTATCCTTTCCGCATTATGTATTCTTGGCAAACTCACAGAAGATCAGTTACCATATATGCTTGAGTTTATTTCTTGGCTCTCTATTCTGTCCTATTGATCTATGTGTCTGTTTCTATAATAGTATCATCCTATTTCAATTACTGTAAACTTGTAATATATTTTAACATCAGGGAATGTGATACCTGCAGTTTTGTTCTTCTTGCTCAAAGTTTTTTGACTATTCTGATCTTTTGTGGTTCCATATAAATTTTAGGATGTTTTTTCTCTAAAAATACTATCAATCAGGATTGTAACAGAGATTGTATCGAATCTGTGGATCACTTCGGGTAGTACAGACATTTTAACAATAACAATTTTTCCATTCCATGAACACAGGATGTTTTTCCATTGATTTGTGTCAGCTTTAATTTTTTTCATCAGTGTTTTATAGTTTTCGGTATTCAAGTCTTTCCCCTTCTTGGTTAGGTTTAACTGTAAGTACTATTTTATTTTTGATGCTATTGTAAATGGGATTGTTTCTTTAATTTTCTTTTCAGATGGCTAATTCTTAGTGTGTAGAAACATAAGTGAATTTTTATGTTAATTCTGTATCCCATATTATTGCTGAATTCATTTATTATAAAAGTTTTTTTGTGGAGTTTTTAGGGTTTTCTATATAAAAGATCATGCCATCTGCAAAAAGATCATTTTATTTCTTCTTTTCCAATTTAGATGCTTTTTATTTTTTTTCTTGCCTAATTGCTCAGGCTAATTCCCACTTGGTCATGTGTATAATGCTTTTGATGTGCTATTGAATTTGGTTTACGAGTATTTTGTTGAGGATGTTTCCGTCTGTGTTTATCAGACTTATTGGCCTGTGGTTTTCTTTTCTTGTAGTGTCCTTGTCTGGCTTTAGTATGACAATAACACTGGCCTCATAATAAGAATTTTCAGATGTTTTGTACTTTTCTTTTTTTGGAAGAGTTTATAAGGATTGGTATTAATTCTCTTTTAAATGTCTAGTAGGTCCATCTATGAAACTATCTGCTCTGTGGCTCTTCATTGTCTTGAGGTTTTAATTATTGATTCAGTTTCTTTATTTGTTATTGGTGTATTTAAACTTTCTATTTCTTCTTGATTCAAGTTAAGTAGGTTGTCTGTTTCTAATAACTTATCCATTTCTTCTAGGTTTATCAATTTATTGGCATTTACTTGTTCATAATAGTCCCTTATGAAATTTTTTTTATTTATGTGGCATCATTGTAATGTCTACTATTCTATTTCTGATTTTCTTTATTTGAGTATTTTCTCTTTTTTCCTTATTTTAACTAAGGGTTTGTTGATTTTGTTGTGATATTTTCAAAAAATAAAGTCCTAATTCTATTGGCTTTTTCTATTGTTTCTCTTCTCTATTTCATTTATTTCTGCTCTAATCTTTGTGCTTTTTCCTTCTGTTAACTTTGGACTTAGTGTGTTCTTTATTTTCTAGCTCTTTGAAGTATAAAGTTTACTTATGAATTTAAATTCTTTCTTCTTTTTTAATGTAGGTATTTATTGTTATAAACATCCCTCTTAGTACACCTTTGCATCCTGTAAGCTTTGGTATGTTGTGTTTCCATTTTTGTTTGTCTTGAGATACTTTCTAATTTCCCTTTTGATTTCTTCTTTGGGCCAATTTTTGTTCAAGGGCACATTGTTTAATTTCCACACATTTGTGAATTTTCTATTTTTTCTTTTGTTATTTATTTCTAGTTTCCATTGTGGTTGGAAAAGGTACTTGGAATTATTCCAATCTTCTGAAATTTATTAAGACTTGTTTTGTGGCCTAACACATGATCATTGGTCTATGCATGCTTGAGAAGAATGTGTATTCTGCTGCTATTGGGTAGAATCTTCTGTATATTTCTGTTAACTACATTTGGTTTATAGTGTTGTTCAAGTTGGCTGTTTCTTTATTGATTTTCTGTCTGGATGATCTATTTTTGAAAGTGGAGTATTGAAGCCTCCTGCTATTATTGTATTGATGTCTATTTCTCCCTTCAGTTCTATCAATGCTTGTCCTACATGTTCAGGTGCTCAGATGTTGGGTGATTATATAGATATATATAAAACTGTTATATCTTCTTAATAAGTTGACCCTTTTTTCATTACATAATATCTCTCTTTGTCTCTTGTGACAATTTTTGATTTAAAGTTTATTTTGTCTGATGTAAGTATACCATCTGTGCTCTCTTTTGGTTAGCATTGCATAGAATAATTTTTTCTGTCTCTTCACTTTCAGCCTATGTGTGTCCTTAAATCTAAAATGAGTCTCTTGTAGACAACATAGAGTTGTATGTTGTTTTTGTTTTTCACCCAATTGTCACTCTATATCTTTTAACTGTTGAATTTAACCCAATTTAAATGCAAAGTCCAATACATTTAAAATATTATTGATGAGGATTTGCTTTGTCATTTTGTTATTTTCTGTCCGTTTTGTACTTCTTTTGTTTCTCTCTACTGACTTATTTTTTGATTTTGTCTTAGTCCATTGAGGCTACTGTAACAAAAATACCATAAACTGAGTGGCTTATAAATAACACTCATTTATATCTCACAGTTCTCAAGGCTGGAAAGTCCAAGGCTGGGATGTCCAAGGGCATTACCAGATTCTATGCCTGGTGAGGACCTGCCTTCTGGTTTATAGACAGCACCTTCTAGCCATAACCTCACATGGCAGAAAGGGCTGGGGAGCTCAGTAGGGTCTTTTACAAGATCAGTAATTCCATTCATGAAGGCTCCAACCTCATGACCTAAGCACCTCCCAGAGATCTCACTTCCTAATACGATCACATTAGACATTATGTTTCAACATATGATTTTGGGAGATACAAACATTCAGTCCATAGCTGATTTGATGAGGGTTTTTTTTTGTGGTGATATACCTTGATTCTTTTCTCTTTATCTCTTGTTTTATATCTACTATAGATTCTTTCTTTGTGGTTTGGTAACCATAAGATCTGCATAAAAATTCTCTTTGACTTTTGAAAATCAATTATAATTCATAACATTATAATGTATCAAAACCTTGTTCACTATTTATTACTATTATTTTGTTGTATAATTATTTTCCATTTTCTATGTACTCAATCATGATATCATAGAAATATATTTTATTTCTTTCTTTCTATGTTTATTCTTATATTACTTCTTTTCTTACATTATTTCACTGGCTAAGATATCCAATAAAGTGCTAAATAGAAATAGTAATAGTACACATTGTTTTTTCCCCTAAAGAAAAATGGTTTAAAAAATTCTTCGTTATGTATAATCATTGACTTAGTGTTGTTTTTTTCTTTTTTAGATATCTATTTATTAAAGAAGTTCCCTGCATAGACTACTAAGCAGTAGTTCTATAAAGGTAATAATTCCTTTTTTTCCTGTTAATGTGGTGAAATATATTAGTTGATTTTCAAAGGTTAAAACATCTTTCCATTCCTGCAATACATTGCAATTCTTTTGATATATTTTGATTTTCTATATCACTGGATTTTATTTGCTAATACTTAGGTCAAGATTTTAACATCTATATTTATAACAAGTATGGATAAGAATTTTGTTGTTATTGTTGTAATGTCTTTGTCAGGATTTGATGTTAAGGTTAAAATTGTGACAAAATAGGTTGGAAAATGTTCCACTCTTTTTCTATTCTTTTCAAATATTCGCATAATATTGGTGTTATGACTTTTTAAAATATTTAATAGAATTCACTGATGAAGTTGTTGGACTTGAACTTTTCGCTGTAAGAAAGTTTTGCTTTTTTTTAAGATTGACGTCTGAGCTAACATCTATTGCCAATCTGGGTTTTCTTCTTCTTCTCACTTAGTATCTGTAGTGATTTTTTTGGTTTTTCTTTCTATTTTAAGAGTCTCATGCTTTTCTGACTAAGCTAGCTGAGTGGCTCTGGCAGTAGTTGGGCTTATCAAGTTAATTAATATTTACAAAAACTATTCTTTACTAGTTTTTGTTCTCTATTTCATGATTTTAATTTTATTGATTTCTGCACTTTATTATTCTGCTTCAATGCTTGGGTGTTGCTTTACTATTCTTTTTTTTTGAGCTTCCTGAAATGAAATTTGAGATCATTGCTTTCTAACTTTAAGGCTAAATTCCACTCTAAGCAACTCTTTAGCTGCATGCAATGGGTTTTTATATGCTTTCATTAATATTCCAGTTAAAATATTTTCTAATTTTACTTGTGACTCCTTTTTTGTGTTTTATTAGTTATTTAGGAACGACTTGCTTCATTTCCAAATTTTTGGAGATTCCTCAGATTTAAAAAAAATGCATTCCTATCTTTTTTCATCAATGTCAGAAAGCATATATTGAATGTATCATCCTGTGTAATTTATTGAGGCTTACTTTATAAAGCAACATATGGCCAATTGTGGAAAGTTTCATATGTTCTTGAAAAGCATGTGTACTTTGCTTTTAAAATTACTCTGATAATCATGGAGATATATTTAGGACTATATTGTCCGTGTTATTGTTAGTTTTATATTATTGCTTCTTATTGTAAGTTTCATGTATTTTATAAGTCTTTATGTTTCTTGCTATCTAGTATCATTTTCATTTTTCTATTTTCCAATATATTAATTTCATAGATATAAATACATTTACCATCCTTTAAGAGATTATAAAATATATTCTTGACTTACTTAGCCTAGTCTTCTGGAGATGGAGTATATTTTTATTGTGTGTATTCATATTAAGTTACTCTATGCTTCTGGTGGCTTAGCTTCGAACTGCTGTAAATTTTTAAATGCTGCCTTTAAAAATTTATTACCTGAATATTTCAGAGGTTGTTCGTATCAACTGCTATCAAATTTAATTTCTTGCTATTTTTATGTTGTTGACTTTAAATAATAATGTCTTAAATAGTGTAAAGTTAGTTTCAATAAAAACCTATGCTGACTGCCTGAATCTAAAAGGGTGATGATTGTGAAAGGTGGGTCATGGGAACTGCAGAGTTTCTAAGCAGTTACTGTCTCTGATAGTTACTTCTCCATTGGCCTTTCTGAGTCAGGTTCTTTGTAAGAGTCTCTGCACACTCACTTGCTTGCCGTACTTGGCAGGCATGCACTGCCCAAAATACTTTGCAATGAAAATAACCAAAACTGACCCAAAGTCCTGATGATTTTCAGGGCTGATGCTCACCACTAACTAACCAAGTTGGTGTCTGTAACCCTTAGATAAGCTTCTGGTTGCTTCTGTATGGCATTCATCAATTCTTGATATAAGAAGCTACGACAAGAGGCCAAATTCACCTGGTCACGCACAGTTGTTGTGACTATGCAATGGGGTGTATGATGTTTCAGCATCTTAGAACAAAGTGTGAGGGAGGAGACAATGAGGACTTTGTATTTGAACCTGTTAAATTTTATATCTTATTTGATTTAAGATTATTTTCACACTATTTTTAAGGTTTAGAATACCTTATTTTTGGCTGCCATCTCATTGACATTATATATTTGAGCGTTAGAATACCTACACATTTGATAGAGAAAATTATATTTGATAGGTAATTAAATATGATCTAATAAGAAGTAATTTATTTCCATAGTCAACAAGAAAGTTCCATTTTATACATAAATGAGAAGATTTAAATTTGAGAAGTAACCTCTAAATGAAAATGAATTTTGCTGGTATTTTCAATAACTCTTCTACTACGTGTTTCCTCTGAAGGCACTCACTTTAATATCTCATGTCTTACTATTAGTGCCATCCAATTAAGAGACTAGAAAAATTTATTTGACAGTATAAACTGTTATATGTGTAATATATACTTATGAATACTAAGGATTAAAATGTCATATTCATTAAAAATTTATGTACATTTATCTTTGGAAAAGTATGATTGTGAGAAGTGACTGGCCCTAAATGCCTCTAAAGGCATTCAAATACCTTATTTTTGATAAAACTAAAATACATCTTGACCTTCTATAGCTTTCTAGGTCAAACATCTAACTGCTAATCTTTAAATTCAGTCCATATCTGACTATTTTATACTTTATTATAATGAGACCAGCATTTCAGAGATAATAAATAATAAATAACATTACTATGAAAATGTTTGCTGATACAGCCTACTGTGTTAAACCAAATTATCCTAAGTGATTATTCTTCAAAATAGTTGATTTTGTTTTCATTGTTCCCAATTGAATTTTCTATGCAGCTCTCATTTTCTTCAGGCATTAGATTTCATCAGGTGAGCAAATTTTAATAAACATAATTAACACTTGTTCAAAAGTGTTTCTGATTAGGCCAATGGTTACTTGCTGAAGCATCTGGTTGGAGAGTTGCATTAAGTGCAAGCGCTGGTCCCAGGCATACCGTAAAGTAGGCACAGTCTGGCTTCAGCACTTTATCCACCTTATTTTGTAGATTCTTATGTGCTTTTCAGAATTTCTTCCTCCAAAAGCCCAGTTCTTTTGCTAGTTCCTCTCTCTGTAAGTTAGCTTCAGGAGCAATCCAGGGTTAGATACCATGGGATGTAATCCTCCTGTTACCTGGCCTTAATTAGTTAACTAGTCTAAACTCAGTTTCCACAACTATGTAACCTTGAAAAAACAATTCAGTTCTCTAATGTCCATCAGTAAATTGGCCATTATAATAGCACCAAAATGCACAACTTTGTAATGGGAACAGCATGAGGTAGTGCATATTAAGATTTTAAAATAGCACCTGGAATAAAATAGTTATTCATTGAATGTTAACTGCTATATTGTTTCTGTGAGGAAACTGGCCTAACAAATAGTCTCAACAGCATAACTGCTCAAACATAAAACATGTGTGCTGTTCTTTCAAATAACGGTGCAGATTGTGTGCTATAGTTTGAAAAGGGACTTTGCTCCTTGTGGTCATTAAGGGATCCAGCCTTATTTCCTCATCTTCCTTTCCTCCTCCCTCACTGCTTCCCCTTCTCCTCCTCCTTTCTCCTAACGGTGATGATGAGGATGATGATGACCATGATGATACCTCTTTAGAGTTATTATTGTAATGTACTCTTTGGAGTCTCTCTTCGTTCCAGAATTCTATCTCTTTAGAGCACTGCTACTCTGTTAATACAGTCAGGCTAACTTAGACTTGCTTCATGATAGTGGTACATCATATCTTTCATGTTCACCTTTTAAATGAAACTTAATTATCTTTATACAGATGAGCAACAGATATGACTGAACGTCAGCTGGGAAGTGACAGCTGGAGAGACATGTTAGCAGAGATGTTCTGCCAGTCATATCATGTTAGCACCTCCCTATTAGTCTGGACCTGTATTCTTTAGATCTACTTTGTCAAGATATAGATGTCACTTTTCAATCATTTTTCTCTATTCTTAAGTGCCTGTCCTAATAAAAAAAAGTGGAGATCTGAGGCAAATTTTAGTTAATTTGTTAAGAAAGCTCTCAAAAATAATAAGTATTTTGTTCATTAGTTATTAATTCATTTGCTAATTATTATTTCATTTGAAAAAACTGAAATAATCAGAAAACAACCTTTAGAGGTTTTTAACTCCCAAATCTGTTAACTTACCTACATGTTTACCCAAACATTCTGCTTTCTCCCTGTAACAATGGGTAAATGCATTGTAACCCTACCTAAGGCCTCTTCCACATTAGAATCCAGCCCCATTCTGAGGGGCAGATTTGCTGATGTCATCTGGAATCCCTTTGTGTGTGTGTGATGGTAGTATGTGGGGCTCTTCAAAGCAAGGAGCTCAGGGGAGGGGTCTCCTTGCCCAAGTACCCAAGGGAGATACTACCTGCATAATCAGATTATTTTGACTTAATTGAAAGAGTTTCATCAGCATAGGAAGTTGCTCTAATTTCTTTTTTTTTAACTCACAGTAAGATAAAGTCTTTCTTTTACATTTGGTTCTAGCATACATTCTCTCTCGTTTTTGTTTTGTTTCGTTTTGTTTTTTTCTCCTTCCTTAGTGGCTGTTTCTTTTCACTTTCCATAGCTGCTTGCTGGACTTATTTTCTGGACCATTCTATAATTTTAACCTATGTGCATTAAGTGATATATTTTCTGAAACACCAACATAGTGCTTGGTGGCAGGAAGAAGGGACACACTCATTGTTCACATTGCAAATGATCATTGAATCAATGATCATTGAATCTGGACATCTCTTTCAAAGACCAAACTTGGACACTGGTGCTGCCTAGGTGTGGATACATGTTAAATATCACTGGGTGATTCTAGTTTACAATGAGGGTTGAAAATCAGTAGATTAGATTGAAGACATATACTCAAAAGTAGTTTTATATATGATAAGATAAAGTAGGTTATAATGTCCTGAAAAGTCTGTTTCCTAAAAAGAAAAATAATCAAAAAAACACTAAAACAACAGCAATAATAAAAAACCAACTTAAATATCCTACCAACTGGTCCACCTTCAAATTTCTACCATTGATTGGAAGGAAGCCACCCTGAATTTTCCTCACTTAAGCAATCAGCAGAGCTGCATCCTATTTACAAATACTTGGAGAAATAACTTCATGGGTCTAGTATAGGTCAGATACACATCTCTATTCAATGAGTTAGGAGAAGAAAGCTAAGTTCAAAAATTAAAACATAGAACTTGTGTGCAATTCTCTAAGAAAATATTTGTAATGAAAAGACTTTTGGAAATACCAAGCACCTATTCTAAACAGACTGATTTAAGTTGGCCTACTATTTTAATATAACAACCAAAAGATATTTATGTTTTTCTTTTTGAGAAATTTTTTACATTTATTTAAAATTTATATATGGCTTAACACAACTTCCCTGAATGGCATCTGCTATTTGCAGGTTAAAAACTGGGGAAATAGTTATATTTCCTTAGATTAAGATATTATTACTCTCATTAACAAATTTACTCCTCTGCAATGTATTGTCACATCAAAATAATATATGATCCTAAGAGTTAAAATGAATTTATACTTTCAGGTATAAAATCTACTAGCACAGTATCTAGGATATAAAGGACATTTCATAAATGTTATTTCTCGTGATCAAGGTTATGCAATTACCAATTTTTTATGACTAGGTTAAATTCTAAAGCTCTTGAAATTTCAGGGCTCTTTCAAATTATTTTGGGATATTTGTTCACTTTCTTATGCATTATTTACCCAAGATAAACTTGAGGAAATATCAAATCAAATTCTAAATACAGTCTTGTTTCAGAAGTACAATGTATGGAAAATAATCTGTCAGCAATGTTTTCTTAGTCCATCATTTCTCAGTCAGATAGAATAGAAAATTATGAAAATGCACTTCAAAAGGCAGCTGTGTTGTGGAAACCATGGCATTGGCTCCCTCATTAAATGATAACCAGAATATTTAAAAGCAAGAAAAATGTTTATCTTCAGGCGTGAGAGTAGAAATGCATATCACAAGTATGGCTTAATTATGTTTTCCCTGATACAGTAGAATTCAATGAGATAAAATAAGCTCTGTAGAAGATTTCATATCTCTGACAGTGAGCCATTCTCACATTTCTCAGGTAGAGGATCTATCCATTCCTTTGTCCAGATACAGAAGAACCTTACATCAAGGCAGTCCTTCCAAATTCCCATTTGCACTATTAGACTGGAATTAAAGGCCCTAAAATTAGAATTGAGTTAGATGACCGGTGCTTAAGTCAATTGCCCCTCCTTATGTAGTTTCATTTCAGCTCTCAACCAGTGTCGATAAGTCAGTCATTTAAAGAAATAGTTCAAAATATATGGGCCGGCTCGGTGGCGCAGCGGTTAAGTTCTCACTTTTCGCTTCTCGCTTCTCAGTGGCCCAGGGTTCACTGGTTTGGATCCCAGGTGCAGACATGGCACCCCTTGGCAAAAGGCCATGCTGTGGTAGACGTTCCATGTATAAAGTAGAGGAAGATGGGCATGGATGTTAGCTCAGGGCCAGTCTTCCTCAGCAAAAAGAGGAGGATTTGTGGCAGGTGTTAGCTCAGGGCTAATCTTCCTCAAAAAAACAAAGGAAAATAAAGGAATATTTCCAATATACTATCCCTACGTTAATCTATAAAGACTTTTAATTACGCCTTTTATATTAGGAAACACAAGTCTAACTGTGGAGCTATGCTCGTGCATTTGTTCTCTATATACTATTTATTGTTTTAGGCAGTATCTTTATGATATTTCAGAGTAAAATAAAACACTATGTACTTCTTACAGGTAGCAAAGTTCACAAGTACTGTCATCTAAAAATGATTAATTTTATACTATTTTTAAAAGGTATTTTTAATGAAGCAGCATTGACAAACATTTCTGAATTGTTTGTATGTGAAGTCTATATTCAAATCATTTTTAACACCATCTCTGGCTATCTGTTGATAAATGCTACTAAAGAGAAATACATTTGTTCATGATAAAATAAAAGGTATTTGGAAAGAGTATTGTGGCTTTAAAAATAACCTTTTTTCATTGGCTTTAAAATAAACGTTTTTTCCCAGGAAACATATGTAATATTGTTCAAATAAAAATTGTAGACTGGTATCAAAAACAATAAAGTACTTGGGAATGAATTTAACTAAGGGAGTGAAAGATCTACACACTGAAAGGTATAAGACATTGATGAAAGAAATTGAAGAAGACACAAATAAATGGAAAGACATCCCGTGTTCATGGATCAGAGGACTTAATATTGATAAAATGTTTATACTACCCAAAGCCATCTACAGAGTTAATGCAATCCCTATCAATATTCCAATGGCATTTTTCATGGAAATAGGAAAAACAATTCTAAAATTTGTACGAAACCACAAAGACTTCCAATAGCCAAAATAATCTTGAGAAAGAACAAAGCTGAGGCATCATGCTTCCTGATTTCAAACTATGCTATGTAGCTATGGTAATCAAAACAGTATGGTACTGGCATAAAAACAGACACACAAACCAATGGAACAAAACTGAGTGCCCAGAAGTAAACTGCCACATATACAGCCAACGAATATTTGACAAGGGAGCCAAGAATACCCAGTGGGGAAAGAATAGTCTATTCGATAAATGGTGCTGGGAAAACTGGATAGCCACAGTCAAAAGAATGAGTTTGAGCCTCTATCTTACACCACTTACAAAAATTAAATCAAAATGGATTAAGAACTTGAATGTAAGACCTGAAATTGTGACGTTCCTAGAAGAAAACAGAGGGAAAACATTTGAATATGACACCAAAAGCATAAGCAACACAACAGAAATCAACAAATGGAACTATTATAAAGCTTCTGCAGAGCAAGAGAAACAATTAAAAAAGTGAAAAGGCAGCTTACAGAATGGGAGAAAATATTTGAAAATCATAGATAAAGGGCTGGAATACAAAATATATAAAGAACTCATAAAACTCAATAGCAGAAAATAAACAAGCTGCTGAAAAAAAAATGGGGAGAAGTGTTGAATAAACATGTTTCCAAAGAAGCCATGCAATGGCCAACTTGTATATGAAAAGGTATTCAGCATCACTAATCATCAGGGAAATGCAAATCAAAAACAGAAAACTCACACCTGTTGCAATGGCTATTATCAAAAACAGGAGATAACAAATGCTGGTGAGCACGTGGAGAAAAGGGAATCCTGGGGCACAGTTGGTGGGGAAGTAAACTGACACATCCATTATGGAAAAAAGTTTGGATCCTCCAAATTAAAAACACAACAAGTATGCGCTCCAGCAATCCCACTTCTGGGTATATATCTGAAGGAGATGAAATCATTATTTTAAAGAGATACATGCACCCCTATCTTCACTGCAGCATTATTCACAATAGCCAAGACATGGAAATAACCTAAGTGTCCATCTACAGATGAATGGATATAAAAGAGATAAGTAGATGATTATGATAGATAGATAGATGATACATAGACAGACACATATTCACAATGGAATATTATTCAGCCATAAAAAAGAAGGAAATTCTGTCATTTGTGACAACATAGATGGACCTTGAGGGCATTATGCTAAAAGAAATAAGTCAGAAAGACAAATACTTTATGACCTCACTTATATGTGGAATCAAAAAACATTGAACTCATAGAAACAGAGAGTTGAATGGTGATTGTCAGGGGCTGAGGGGTGGAAAAAAAGGGGAGATGGTCAAAGGGTAAAAACTTTCAGTTATAAGATGAATAAGTTGAAGTATAGTTAACAATACTGCATTGTATACTTGCAGGTTGCTACAAGAGTAAAACTTTAATGTTATCACACCACAACAATAAAATTGTAATTATGTGAGGTGAAGGATATTTTATCTAATCTCACTGTGGTAAACATTTTGCAAGATGCATGTGTATCAAATCATTACATTGTACACCTTAAACTTACTTACACAATGTTATATGTTAATTATCTCAAGAAAACTGGAAAACGTTTTAACAGGTGCAGTGGGTAGGTCTGAAACTTTCTGACACAGTTGGTACTTTTAAACATAGTCGTACCTTCCAGGCTGAAATTTTACCTCAACAGGATGTAAATATCTAACAGGCAAATTCAGTGAAAATAAAGATTTTGATCTCAAAGCAATTTGGTAGAATTAGATGGAGACGGGAGAAAAAAAGACGATGAAAGGAAATGTAGGCTGAAAATGTACCGGAATGTGATGAGCTCTGATGCTAGCTTTCGTATAGCTTGTTTCACTAACAATAGACCAGCAGCAATTTGTCTGTATTTGTTCACGAAAAATGAGATTTGTTTCACATTTTAGTTTTAGAGACTACTGTATTATACAACTGGGTATAATTTTCAGTGTAATTTAAACTAAACGGTATTTTTTGGAATTTTATGTTTAAGATACAGTATAGAAACGGAAGATGATTTCATAAACTCTTACATTATAAAACAAGTGCTTTGTAGTTTAAATTTGTTCTGTGCCAGCAACCCTGACAGGAGAAAAATGACTTGTGCAGTACAAGACTAAGCCGATCTCATTTCCCAGCATACCAGGAATAACAAAACATGTTCTTTTCAATGGAGATTTGTGCTTAAAATTAATAAAATTTCAAGAATATATGAAGGTATTTTAAAAATATGTATTTTAGCCCCTCAAAATACATAAGTGGATGAGTTCTCGTCAAGATGGCGCTGTGAGCAGACGTTGACCTCATCTCCTCCCACGAACACAACCAGGTTACAACAATTTTGGGAAGAATCACCCTGGATTGAAAACTGAAAACTGGATAAAAAGAACCCCACGACAAGGGACAGTCCTGACAAAAGCAGAAGAGGCAGCAACTCTGGCCAGAGAGGAAAAAAGCCACCTTTGGGAGCAGCGGAGCATCTTAGCTGGCCAGGCGGGAGCCAACCTAAGGTACGAGCCCTCCCGGGAGGAGTGAGGTCTGGAGCAGGGCAATACTGCTATAACCATCCTTCGGACTCAGCCCAACTGAGATGGGGGTTTTACTGTCTGGCTTTGCTGGCTATTAACTGCAGCAAGGACACCCCAGAAAAGCTATCGGCCGAAAGCCGAAAAGATTCGGGTCTTAAAGGGCCCACGCACAAACTCACTCATTGCAGAAAACTAAAATCACCAGAGAGAAGGCTGACTGTCCTTTGGTGAAACAAGACTCACCTGGTGTGCTCTGGGGGCATCTTGGTGAGAGGAGGATCCTCTCCTGAGACTGATATATTGGTGGGGGCCATTGTTGTGAGCTGGTCAAGGCGTACTGATAAGAACACCTGTGGGGGCCATTGAGGTGCATTCCTTGGGCTGTTAGCCCAGGGGTCTGCCACACCCACTACAGCACAGATTTAATCCAGTTCAGCCAGGGCAGGCAACCCACCCTAGGGACTGGCCCCACCTGACAGCAAGCCCTCAGGCTACTTTTCAGCCTGCATTGACTGAGTAACTTGATCCTCCACAGGCAAGCAAGGGTGTCTGCCTCTGTGGGGCAGGGCTTGTGTGAGGACCAGGTGAACTGTGGGGGGCACTGGGGCAGAGGTGGGGGCCTCTGCAGTGTGGCAGTGTGGTACGATCCAGGGGGTTGAGAAGTGTGCACAGACCAGGACTGTGTTGACAGTGTATGTGGTCCAGTGGGGGATGAGGCCTATCAGCAGCAGAAGACTTGTGCTCCACAAATAGCCATAAAAAGGATCAGCCCCACCTTCCAAAGCCTGAAACAACTGAGTGCCTCCATGCCAAGGGCTAGCCCCACTCAGCTGCACTCCTAAGAGAACTGACATCAACCTTGTTGGCCTCAGGCCTATCACATCTGTACACCCCTTAGCCTAGCAACCAGCTACACTGGGTACCAACCCAATTAAGAGGACACTTGCAATAAGAGTGTGATACTAGACTTTGTAGCCAACAGTGCTGAGGCCCCTCCAAACCGGATTTACAAACAGCTGGCCAGGGAAGGAAAGATCACACTCCCTGGGTACCTGCAGTGGGAGGAACCCTGCCACAGCAGAAGAACACAAGTAGCCCACAAAGGGGTCACTCCTGGTTCTTATGGTCTGGTGACGAGAGGGAAGCACACTGTTGGGCCTCATAAGGCATCTCATACATAAGGCCACTTCTCCAAGTTCAGGAGACATAGCCGACTCACCTAGTACAAAGAAAATAGCACAGAGAAAGAGGCATAATGAGGAGGCAAAGGAATACTTTCCAAGCAAGGGAACAGGACAAAACACCAGAAAAAGAATTAAGTGAAACAGAAACTAGCGACCTCCTTGACAAGGAATTCAAACAAAATATAATGAGGATGCTCACAGATATGCAGAGAAGAATGGATGAACATAGTGAGCACATCAGCAAAGAATTGGAAGATATAGAAAAGAACCAATCAGAAATGAATAATACAATACTTGAAATGAGAAATTCACTAGAGGGGCTCAATAGCAGAGTAGAGGAAGCAGAAGAACAGATCAGCGAGCTAGATGAAAGATTAGAGGAAATCACCCAAGCAGAACAGAAAAGAGAAAAAAGAATTAGACAGAATGAGAACAGTGTAAGGGAACTCTGGGACAATATCAAGCATGCTAACATTCGGATTATAGGGGTCCCAGAAGGAGAAGAGAGAGACAAAGGGGCAGAAAATTTATTTGTTGAAATAATAGAGGAAAATTTTCCTCACCTGAGGAAGGAAACAGACATCCAAGTTGAGGAAGCACAGAGAGCTCCAAACAAGAGAAGCCCAAAGAAGCCCACACCAAGACATACTATAATCAAAATGTCTAAAATTAAAGACAAAGAGAGAATCCTAAAAGCAGCAAGAGAAAGGCCACAAGTGACATATAAAGGGAAGCCCATCAGGCTGTCAGCGGACTTCTCAGCCAAGACCCTACAGGTGAGAACAGAATGGCACAACATATTTGAAGTGCTAAAAGGAAAAAACCTACAACCAAGAATACTCTATCCATCAAGGCTGTCATTCAGAATGGAAGGAGAGATAAAGAGCTTCCCAGACAAGCAAAAATTAAAGGAGTTTATCACCAAGAAACCAGTTCTACAAGAAATGCTGAAGGGACTTATTTAAGTGGGAAAGCAATGACCACAAATAGAGATAAAAGAAAAAAATTATCAGAAAAACCCAAAACAACAACAAGAAAAAACAGGCAATAAAATCAGTTGTAAGGTAAAAATATAGTAAAGGCAGCAGATCAACTACATGTGAAGGTAATATAAAGGTTAAAAGACAAATGTACTAAAATTACCTATTTCAATGATAAGAGGGTAATGGATATACACACACTAAACAAAAGACTATATATGATGTGACAAACATATAATGTGGGAGGAGGGGAGTGAAAAAGTAGAGCTTTTAGAAAGAGGTCAAGCTAAAGAGTCTATCTACTCGATATAGACTGTTCTGTGCATGGTATATTAAATAGGATCCTCTTGGTAACCACAAACCAGAAACCTATAACAAGCAGGAAAAACAGTAAGACAAAAGAAATCAAACATATTACTAAAGATAGCCATCAAACCACAAGTGAAGAGAGCAAGAGAAAAAAAGAAAGGAACTGAGAAGAACTACTAAAACACCCAAACAAAGGAAAAAGTGACAAAATGGCAATAAATACATATTTATCAATAGCTACTTTAAATGTCAATGGATTAAATGCTCCAATCAAACGCCATAGGGTGGCCAACTGGATAAAAAAACAAGATCCATGTATATGCTTCATACAAGAGACACACTTCAGACCTACACACACTCACAAACTGAAAGTGAAAGCATGGAAAAAGATATTCCATGCAAATGGCAAAGAAAAGAAAGCGGGGGTAGCAATACTTACATCAGACAAAATAGGCTTTAAATCAAAAACTGTAATAAGAGACAAAGACGGGCACTACATAATGATAAAGGGAACAATCCAACAAGATAATATCACACTTGTAAATATCTACGCACCCAACATAGGAGCACCTAAATATATAAAGCAATTATTAACAGACATAAGACGAGAAATAGACAGTAACACGATAATGGTAGGGGACTTTAACACTCCATTTACAACAATGGATAGATCATCCAAACAGAAGATCAATAAGGAAACACTTGCCTTAAAGGACACATTAGACCAGATGGACTTAGTAGATATATACAGAACATTCCATCCAAAAACCATAGAATACACATTCTTTTCAAATGCCCATGGAACATTCTCCAGGATTGATCACATATTAGGCCACAAAAACAGTCTCAATAAATTTAGGAAGATCGAAATAATACCGTGAATCTTTTCTGACCACAAAGGTATGAAACTGGAAATCAACGACAGAAAGAAACCCAGAAAAGCCACAAAACTGTGGAGACTGAACAAAATGCTACTGAACAATGATTGGGGCAATGAAGAAATCAAAGAAGAAATAAAAACATTCCTGAGACAAATGAAAATGAAAACACTACATGCCAAAATCTGTGGGATACCGCAAAAGTGGTTCTACAAGGGAAATTTATAACAATTCAGGCCTACCTCAACAAAGAAGAAAAATCCCAAATAGACAATCTAAAAGTGCACCTAAAGGTAGTGGAAAAGAACAACAAACAAAGCCCAAAATCAGCAGAAGGGACAAAATAATAAAAATCAGAGCAGAAATAAACAAAATAGAGACTAAGAAAACAATAGAAAAAATTAATGAAACCAAGAGCTGGTTCTTTGAAAAGATAAACAAAATTGACAAACTCTTAGCTAGACTCACCAAGAAAAAGAGAAGGCTCAAATAAATAAAATCAGAAACGAAAGAGGAGAGATTACAACGGACACCTCAGAAATACAAAAGATAATAAGAGAATACTATGAAAAGCTATACGCCAACAAATTGGACAATCTAGAAGAAACGGATAAATTCTTAGAAGCATACAACCTTCCAAAACTGGACCAAGAAGATGTAGAAAATTTGAATAGACCAATCACCAGTAAGGAGATCGAAACAGCAATTAAAAACCTCCCAAAAAATAAAAGTCCAGGACCAGATAGCTTCCCTGGTGAATTCTACCAAACATTCAAAGAAGACTTAATACCTATCCTTCTCAAACTCTTCCAAAAAATTGAAGAGGAAGGGAGGCTTCCTAACTCCTTCTATGAAGCAAACATTATCCTGATACCAAAACCAGACAAGGACAACACAAAAAAAGAAAGGTACAGGCCAATATCACTGATGAACATCGATGCAAAAATCCTCAACAAAATACTAGCAAATCGAATACAACAATACATTAAAAAGATCATCCATCATGATCAAGTGGGTTTCATTCCGGGGATGCAGGGATGGTTCAACGTGATACACCACATTAACAAAATGAAGAATAAAAATCACGTGATCATCTCAATAGATGCAGAGAAAGCATTTGACAAGATAGGGCATCCATTTATGATAAAAACTCTAAATAAATTGGGTATAGAAGGAAAATGCCTCAACATAATAAAGGCCATATATGACAAACCCACAGCAAACATCATTCTCAATGGAGAAAAACTGAAAGCTATCCCTCTAAGAACAGGAACCAGACAAGGGTGCCCACTGTCACCACTCTTATTTAACATAGTATTGGAAGTCCTAGCCAGAGCAATCAGGCAAGAAAAAGAAATAAAAGGGATCCACGTTGGAAAAGAAGAAGTGAAACTGTCACTCTTTGCAGATGACATGATTTTATATCCAGAAAACCCTAAAGAGTGCACTAAAAAACTTTTAGAAATAATAAAGGAATACAGTCAAGTTGCGGGATACAAAATCAATGTACAAAAATCCGTTGCGTTTCTATACACTAACAACGAAGTAGCAGAAAGAGAAATTAAGAATACAATCCCATTTACAATTGCAACAAAAAGAATAAAATACCTAGGAATAAACTTAACAAAAGAGGTGAAAGACCTGTACACCAAAAACTATAAAGCATTGTTGGAAGAAATCGAAGAAGACTGAAAGAAATGGAAAGATATTCCATGCTCTTGGATTGGAAGAATTAACATTGTTAAAATGTCCATACTTCCTAAAGCAATCTATAGATTCAACGCAATCCCTATCAAAGTTCCAACAACATTTTTTACAGAAATAGAACAAAGAATCCTAAAATTTATATGGAACAACAAAAGACCCCGAATAGCCAAAGGATTCCTGCGAAAAAAGAACAAAACTGGAGGTCTCACACTCCCCGATTTCAAATTATACTACTAAGCCATAGTAACCAAAACAGCATGGTACTGGCACAAAAACAGACACACAGGTCAATGGAACAAAATTGAGAGCCCAGAAGTAAACCCACACGTTTATGGACAGCTAATATTCGACAAGGGAGCCAAGAGCATACGATGGAGAAAGGAGAGTCTCTTCAATAAATGGTGTTGGGAAAACTGGACAGCCACATGCAAAAGAATGAAAGTAGACCATTCCCTTACACCATGCACAAAAATCAACTCAAAATGGATTAAAGGATTGAATGTAAGACCCGAAACCATGAGACTTCTAGAAGAAAACATAGGCAGTACGCTCTATGACATTGGTCTGAGCAGCATATTTTCAAGTCCCATGTCTGACTGGGCAAGGGAAACAAAAGGAAAAATGAACAAATGGGACTACATCAAACTAAAAAGTTTCTGCACAGCAAAGGAAACCATCAACAAAACGAAAAGACAACCTAACAATTGGGAGAAGATATTTGCAAACCACATATCAGATAAGGGGTTAATATCCAAAATATACAAAGAAGTCATACAGCTCAACAACAAAAAAACCAACAATCCAATTAGAAAATGGGCAAAAGATCTGAACAGAGATTTCTCCAAAGAAGAAATACAGATGGCCAACAGGCATATGAAAAGATGCTCAACATCATTAGCTCTCAGGAAAATGCAAATCAAAACTACAATGAGGTATCACCTCACTCCAGGCAGAATGGCTATAATTAACAAGGCAGGAAACAACAAATGTTGGAGAGGGTGTGGAGAGAAGGGAACCCTTGTTCACTGCTGGTGGCAGTGCAAACTGGTGCAGCCACTATGGAAAGCAGTTTGGAGTATCCTCAGAAAATTAAGGATAGATCTACCATATGATCCAGCTATCCCACTGCTGGGTATTTATCCAAAGAACTTGAAAACACAAAGGCATAAAGATACTTGCACCCCTATGTTCATTGCGGCATTATACATCATAGCCAAGACTTGGAAGCAACCTAGGTGCCCATCAAGGGATGAATGGATAAGGAAGATGTATTTATACACGATGGACTACTACTCATCCATAAGAAATGATGAAATCCAGCCATTGTGACAACATGGATGGACCTTGAGAGTATTATGCTGAGTGAAATAAGTCAGAGGGAGAAAGTCAAATACCATATGATCTCACTCATAAGTAAAAGATAAAAACGACAAAAAAAAAAAAAAAAACACATAGCATCGAGATTGGACTGGTGGTTACCATGGGGAAGGGGGGAGGGGGCAGGACAAAAGGGGTGATTAGGGTCACATGTGAGGGGATGCACTATAATTAGTGTTCGGGTCGTGAACATGATGTAATGTATCCAGAATTTGAAATATGATGTACATCCGAAAAAAATAAAAATTAAAAAAAAATGCATAAGTGACGTAGGCAAATTTAAAGTTAGCACTTTTTAGACATGTAACTGTATTTGCATATATATGAATGGACTCATGCACTTGCTTGTTGGCTATGTCCTATACCTTCAATGATATTTAAAGAAATCATAAGGGTATCATCAAAGTGATGATTTTTAAGGAAACGGAGGAGGTAATTCTATCACACCTTTATTGAAAGAAATATCTACATAATATCAAGGCAAATCTCTCTACCTCAGAAGTAAGCAGTAATGATAAACAAAATCATTTATTTGCTCAATAACTTAAACCAAGGAGTGTTTCCCACAGCACATTACCATCAATAGCACATTCGAAGAGTAAATATTGCATGGTTAAAATAAACTATAATTATATTTTAAATGCATAAGCTGCCTTTTTCCTTAGTCTAATCCCCTGCTTTTTCATGTGTGCACATTGTATGTTCCAGGTATTGTACTTATCTTTCCCGAACATTTCACACTACATATACATGCATGTCTTTGAGCAATCACCAAAATATCCACTAACATTTTTCTTTTTGAAAAACTACATTTCATTCTCTAAAATTCGTCCCCCAAATTGCTTTCTTCATGATGCCTTTTTGATCTACTCAAGCAGAATCAATCTCCCCGTCTCTCCATCCTTTCAGTGTTAAGGCTCTATCTAGTCTCTAGCACATAGCACTAGTCCAGCTGTGTTACAATATTTTAATTTGTTTCACATTTCTAATTTCCAAAGAGCCGGCATTTTTTTAATCATTTATTTTTTCCCCTCAAGACTATATTTGCATTTTTTGGTCTTTCCTTTTCCCCCCAGCTTTATTGAGGCATAATTGACAAATAAAATTGTATATATTTAAAGTGTACAGTGTGATGATTTAATACACATACATTGTGAATTCTTTACCACAGTAAAGCTAATTCAAACATCCATCACCTCAGAGAGTTATCATTTTCTTTTTTTTTAAACCAGGCTCATTTTTTTTTTCTTGGAAATAGTCGCCATGAGCTAACACCTGTTGCTAATCACCAGTCTTCCTATCTTTTTATTTTTTCCCTCCCCAAAGCCATGGTACGTGGCTGTATATTCTGTTTCTAAGTCCTCTAGTTCTTCTCTGTGGGCAGCCACCACAGCACGGCTACTGGCAGAGGCGTGATGCAGTTCTGCAGCTGGGAAACGAACCCTGGCCACCAAAGCAGAGAGCACCAAGCTTTAACCAGCTAGGCCATCAGGGCTGGCTCTAACATTTTTTAAAATCATTTCTTTTTAATAATATCCTTTCCTTAGGTCCAATAGCTTGTCTCATTTATTAGATTATAATGCTAATTTTTTTAATTTGTCTCCTTTTTCCATATCTCCTCCACATATTTTTTCCCTGTGGTTTGGTATAATTTATGTCTGTCATGTTAGGAATTGTCTCAAATGCTGAATCACTCTGATTTAGGAGTGAGTCCCTAAAAATACTGACTGGAAGCTTTATGTGCATGGGTAAGACTTGTCAAATGGCCAGCCACTCTGTGGGCCCTAGTCATTTTGCTACAGAAACCTCCATGATCACTCTTTGGAGACTGTTTTCTGCAGAGAGGCATCATCCAACCTTCTCTCTGATCACCATGCGGGGGTGTGGGTCTGGGATTCTCAACACTCAAATAGTACATTTTCTTTCATTTTCCTATTTCAATAAAATGCCTCACTCCATCCCATTATGCCTATAGTCTCAAAGTTGAGAGTCTCCTTGGGCAATTCATGCAATGAATAATTTTCCTGTTGGTTAGTGTGGCAGACAAGCCGACTTCCCGTCTGACTGCGGGTGTGCGTCACGGGAGTGGTGAGAGGTGGGAGGACTCAGAGGTTTAGGGCATCTAAATGCTCCAGACTGATTTTCAATCAATATTCACTTTTATCTCTTTTTATCACTCCTTTCCTTTTTTTTTTTTAAAGACATAATTAGCTCCTTCAACTCTCAAGCATTTATAGGCTTGGCTGTGAAAATGTGTTTGCTTATTATGGCATCCCTTTTCGCAGATACTAACTATTCAGTTTTACCTATTATCTAATTATCCTTTTGCCAGAGTATTTTAATCTTTCATTAATGTGTTTTCTTTGCTTTTGTGAATTTTTATATACCAATCTTAAATATCTTAATGGTGTTTTCACAAGAAGAGGAGACAAGCATGTGTGTTCAAATCACTATTTTAATTGAAAATTATTTAATTCTAACTCAACTAGCTTTTATTTTCTTCCCTATTTTTTTTGTTTGTTTTGATGGTGTTGATGTTGGTGAATACAATCTATGATAAACCCAAAATATTTAAAAATGAGATTACATTTCCATTGACCACATGATGAAATAATATAGCAGGACACCATTATGATGTTGGAATGAGAAAATGGAATATCCACAGTTAAGTTTCTGCAAGTTTGGCCTTTTAGAAATTGCATATGGCCTCAAATAAATGCGATGATGTTGTTTGAACAGCTTATTGTGTAAATATTGCTATTTAATTTTTCTGATAGTCAACCTTACTCTATGAGAGTCTGGAAGGTAGGAGCCATGACAAGGAACTTAAGGCATTCACTGGTGCTTATAAGAAGGGAAAGCATTCTGCAACATGCAACTTAATCTTTTCCTAGCTTATATTATTTAACTACCCAAGTATGCTTTTCCCCAGTAACAGAGTGTACTGATAAGCAGTAAAGTGCTTCTCAGTACCAATTTGCTGTGATTCTCCTGAACTGCATGATATGTAGCAAATTAGGAATATCAAGGATCCTTGTTCTGACTTTGTCATTAAGAAACATAGTACCTCAAATAAGTACTAATTTTTATGAAGTCTTAATTTTCTTGTTATTATCTAATGGGAGAAAGATAATAATATTCCATTTTGTTTTCGCTGTTGTAGCCTCCACTGAGAAAAATGAATAAGGCATACTTGTGAATCTTAAATTCTAAGTAAAAAATCAGTTTGTGTTAACTCAGAGAATAATGTAAAATCAGGGGATATTTTTCAAAGTTTTAAAGAAATTTCTGACATGTTTTCATCATTGATGGCAATTTCTTTGTTTTAGGAAGAACAAATTATGTCTTTTAGGTAAGCAAATTAAAGCTATGGCTTTAAAATTTTGTAACTCCTTGAATGTGATAGTCTAGATTTTTGGGAAGTCACTGTGGAAAATATGGGTTGGGAATTAAGAGAAGGGAAGGTGATGAAAGAAATAGGGTGGTATCTGTCCTACATTTACCCATTTGTTCTTTGGAAATTCTATCCAGTGTCATGGATTTAAACTCCATTTCCGTGACAATAATTACCAAAATTATATTACCAATCTAGATCTCCTTCCCATGGCTTAGACCCATTTCCATTTCCTTCTTGATATTTCCATATGCATGTCTCATATCCTCTGATTATTAACATGTTCACAGTAGCATTCTGGATACCCCTTTTACACTAGTGCCTTACCTATTTAATTTATCAGTTAAAGACAACTCCACCCTTTTACTTGCTTAGGGGGAAAGAAAAACTTTAAATAATCCTTGACTCCTTACTTTGTCCATAAACAACTTATCCAATCATTTGGACAACGTTCTTGTCTCTAGTTTCAAGAGATATCCAGAATCTGATCACATATCTTTATCACAAGTAATCTCTCATTGCTCTCACCACTGTCCAAGACACTATTATCAATTAGCTTCATTTATAAAGTTGCATACTAACTTCTGCTACTTCTAACAATTTTCCCTATGTTTTATTTAAAATAGGGCCATAGTGATCATTTATAAAAGTAAGTTAAAGGTCCAGAGGATATGGAATAGACCTATTTTTCTTATTCCTCCCCACTAGTACAATTATAAACACTGGACACAATGTAGGAGTATTACAAGGTTACAACTGAAAAGTTGAAAGAGAAAGGCAATCTAGTAAGGGACTCCAGGACTGGAAGAACATATCACTCCAGGTCCAGCATTTTGAGACTCCAAATCTAGCAAAAGAAGGCTCATCTCTCACCAGAATCAAAGGGAAGCCCCCTCCCCAACAACACCAGGGGGAACCTGGCATCCCTGCTGGAAAACACTCTTCTCCACTAAATCCAAGAATCCCCTCCATGCTGAGAGATACCAGCTGGCTGGACTTCACACGCAAGCAAGATCCCACCAGCAAACAGCACCTGACCAGGGAAGCCTCTTTGTAAGACCAGCTGGAGACTCTCTTCTCCCACTGGACCCACTAGAGAGACTGCTAATGGATACAAGGTCTCTTTTGGGGGTGGTTAAAATGATCTAAAATTAGATTATGGTTTTTTTGTGCAATTCTGTGAAGGTACTAAAAACTATTGAATTGTATGCTTTAAATGAGTGAATTTTATGGTCTGCAAATTATATTTCAATAACCCTGTTTTTAAAAACGCAATGACATATTACTACACACCTATCACAATGGATAAAATAAGAATAGTGATACCCTAAATGCTGCTGAGAAAATGGTTCACTCCTACATTGATAGTGAGACTATAAAATGGTACAGCCTCTTTGGCAACAGTTTGGCAGCTAACAAAATAAATATACATTTAACCATATGTCCAAGCAATTGCACTCTTGGGCCTTTATCCCAGAGAAATGAAAACTCATGTTCACAGAAAAACCTGTAAATGCATGTTTATAGCAGCTTTATTTGTAATAACCCCAAACTGGAAACCACCCAGATATCCTACAGTGAGAGAACTGTTAAACTGAGTAAAGCTATAGCATGGAATACAGCTCATCATTAAAGGGAAGGGACTATTGATGCATTCCACAACTTGGATGGATCTCAAAAAAATTATGCTCAGTAAAAAAAGCCGTCTCAAAAGGTTGCATAACATATGATTCCACTTCCACAACATTCTTGAAATGACAAAACTATAGAAATGGAGAACAGATTATTGGTTGGCATGGGTTAGGGAAAGAGATGTGTGGGGAGTAAGGAAGATTGGTGTGCTTCTAAAAGGGCAATCTAAGGGATCCTTGTGATGATGGGGCTGTTCTGTATGTTGACTGTGTTTGTGAATACACAAACCTATGCAGGTGATAAAGTTGCACAGAACTAAATACACAGATATACACACAATAAATGACTACAGTTCGACTGGGGAAATATGAATAAGATGAGTGGATTTTATGTAGGATATTATCCTCATTGTGATACTGTATTGAAGTTTTGCAGGATGTTAATACAGGAGGAACTCGGTGAAGTGTAGACAAGATCTCCCCGTGTTACTACTAACCACTGCGTGCCAATATACTCTTATTTCCAAATAGAAGTTTAATTTTTTCAAAAGTTAGTCAAATCCGTGTTCTGATTTGTCTGAAAAAGCCTTAAATGGTTTCCTATTTCATTCAGAATAAAAGTCTAAATCCTTACAGGAGCCCAGCAGAGCCCCATAAGATCTGGCTCTATCAGCTCTCATGTTCTACAAATCGCCTGCTTATTCACAGGAGTCCAACCTCGCTAGTGCATAGGTGGCCAAAGTAGGTGGCCTGCAAACATCTAACTTGTCTGATTCTTCTTTCTGGCTTAAAAAAGCTAAGAAATCTTGGCCCTCTAAAACCTAAAATAGATCTAATTTTTCTTCTTTCTTTCTGCAATGATTTTCACACTCTAATGTGCTATATAATTGACTATTTATCTTTTTTAACCCTAATTATCTGCCATTCCTTGCTGGAATGTATGTTCCATGAAAGTTGGGAATTTTATTTGTTTTATTCATCGTTAGTTTAATAGAGTGACTGGATTCGAACCTCTCCTTTCTAAAGAGAGAGAAAAGGTTTTTTATGAACATCTTAAAAGAATCGTAGATGACTATGCATAAGCAGAGCTATATTGAGGCCACAACTGTTAAGGGAGATACAGAATTGGGAAGATCATTCACTGACATTGCTCATATTCAGCTCCTCTCTGGTACCATTGTTAGAATATCCAGAGACAGCACATTTTATGTGGATATTGGTATCCTCCTAATGGATACTGGAAGACATGGCCTCACAGGGAGTCAGCAAAAGATAATTGTGGAAAACTGGGAGTTGGTACAAGAAAGGAAGAACAGAGACTTTCAGATGTAACTGAGAGATGAAATCCAATACTCAACCAGCATAGAAGCTCAAGACAATGTAAAAGGGAGACGTTGTTAGTTTCACTCAGGTGAATTATAACCTCCTGAGGCTCTGTCGCAATTTCAGAAAGTTGCACCACTCTTTTCATTTTAAAGAAAGTACCCAGTTATATAATAGTCTCAAACAACTTTAACAACCCCAAACCTGGAAATAACTAAAAAGCTCCCTAATCCAAGCAAAGAAAGTGATCTAATCGAAGACTCAAAAATTACAGAAAATGAATGCGATTGATAAATTTTTCAAACTTAAGGAAAGAAATGTTCTCACACAACAGTGACGTGTCAGTACTAAATTAAATTGGGTATACAAAGACCCTAAGGGAAAGAAAGAGAGAAGACAAGAAAGAAGAGAGAAATGCAAAGCAAGGACAAGAAGGACTAACAGCCAAGGCTGCCGTGGGAAAAACAACTAAATAATAAGAAGGAAATGCATGCATATTGACTAGAAGCTAATAATTGATAGCAGGAAAAAACAAAACAAAACAGAAATGGTCAAGAGAGAAGAGAGTGCAAAAAGAACTGGACCAGAGTGACTTTCTCAGGAAAAGTGGCTTCAAGGAGTAATACTCTTCAATTTCCCACACTCCCCACTCCATCGACATCAATTTGTGGTTCACTGAAGGAGAAAAGTAGTGGTTACCTGAGGGGAAAATGTGGAGGCTGTGGTGAGTGGCCATGAAAAGGCAAGCTAAGTAAATCCTTCTTGTCTGATAGCCTAAAAGGGTTGCCTGCGTTTCTGGGAGTGAAGGGTGAAGGCCTGCCAGCTGGATAGTGACGGAGTATGGGAACCCTTCTGAGTCCTGGGACAAATGGAGACAGGTGGCATTTATTCCCAGGTTCCCTGCTGTCTATAGACAAAATCCCAATTTGTTAGTCTGTCCTCACTGTCCTCCATAATTGGGCCTTAACCTATATTTCCAAAACAATTTCCCATTCTCCTAAATTTATCTTACACTTTGCCTGACAGTCAACTGACCCCTCCCAGAATATAGCCTGTGTTTCCTGTGTCAGCATAATATTCGTATAATTCCTATTCCAAAGACCAGATCGAATGCTTTAAAAAGTCGGCCTGGCTACCCCAGCTGGATGTGGACTGGTTATGACCTAAGCCACTCTAGCACTCGACTTGCCTCCCTAAAATGGGCTCTTTATGTGGGATCTGTGTGATTATTTAAGCATATATCCTTTTTTCTTCATTATATTATTAGCCCCTCAAAGGCAAAAAATATGCAATTTACTTCTTCATACTTCGAGTACCTACCCAATTACCTATAAACTAATAAGTGTCTGACAAACTAGAAACCCAAATTTTATTCAATAGCTTGTAAAAAGTGCTCTCGTTAATTCTGATACTTGAATTGTTCCCAGACCAGCATAGGTGCCCCCTAAACTGGCTACTGAGACTTTTAAGATATACCCATCATTTTTTGAGCAATTTTTTCCTTTATGGCACAAAATATTCCTGCATCGTCTTGTAATTTCCTGTCCCCTGCCCAAGAATCAGCCATTTCACCATTGAGTCCTGGTGGATTTGAGTGGAATGAAGTATTTAGAAACCAAGATCTGTGTGCTTGGTGTTCTCAGGTAAGAGTCCTGTCTGTAACACTATCAGGCTAGCAGCTCTGGATGGTGTGATGTTGGTAGGACCAATGAGGCACATGGTTATGTGATTGTTCTGTGGGCCTCTAGGTCCAAGAAAATAGTACAGAGTAGCCCATGTTGGTGAATCAGAACTCTGTTAGCCCTTGGATGATAGTGCTGCCAAAGGTTCTGTGAGCAAGTAAATCAAACCCACATCTGAAATGGGTGGCTAGCCTATCATTAAACATCACTGCCCCTTTTAGGTGGAAATAGCGTATATAATCCACTTGCCACTAAGCGGCTGATTGGTCTCCTTGAGAGAATACCATCTCTAGTCTTTGATGCTTCACACAGCAGGGCTCAAACAAGTCATTTTCTGCTCTGCTTGCTTCCTTCGTGCCTCTTTTGTTTTCTTTGCTGCTCTTTTGGATGATTATAACACTTGCTCTTCCACTGGCTACTTGAACAATCTATTCTGAATTGGATTTTTTTGAGGCACTATGACGTTATTGCCAAAAGTTCTGGGCAGTAGGTGTGACTTTGATTTCATCATTTACTAGGTATATTGTGTACCATTTCAGCCAAGAAGCCCAGGTGAACTTCCAATTCATCTACTCTATGATCCTTAGAGGACAGTTGTAGTCTAAATGAGGTCATGGACATAAAAATTCTTTGCATATTGCTAAAAGACATAAAAACACTTATTAGAAAAACCAGTCCTCTTCAGTTACAAAATGATGTATTGATATTAGATGTTAGCAAATGCTTGGAAAGGAAATAAGTTCTAAGAATTATAATAGTAAAACATAAATTTAAAAATCAGTTTAATGCAATTTACCATTGCTGAATATTGTCATTTTTCAATTGTATATGCTAGTCATCAACTAATGATTTCATGGTATAGCTCACCATTTTAGTCAAATAATGTTTTCCACCATGCTACACACTGCCCTCAGAAAGCTTAAAATCAGAGGAGGTTGAGATTTATATTGCGCAATATTGAAAGCTAGTGTTTGTCCATATATTTGTATTTATACCTGTGTCTAAAAAAAAGGTACACAGGCTGAGAATTCAAAACTCACGGAAAAAATAATGAAAAAGAAAGTACAACTCTATGTTCTCTGTATGTTCGACCTTGGTAACGGACATCTGTTTGCAATATGAACAGATGACTGTGAATTCAATGATGATATCATGATGACTGACTATGTCTCATAGTTAATTGTGACTGGAAATAGTGTTGACATCCTAAAAGATATATGCTTTCAAGATTCATGTGAGCTATGAAAGATGAGGAACTGTGATTATCTTACAACTATGATAAAGCCATCAAAAAATTCAATAGGGAAACGTGAATTTATATTTCACACAGTTACAAATTCTCCACATAGATGAAAACCATATTTACTTCTTATTAAGAGGTAAGAAGAGGGTGCCTACTCTCACACCTCCACTCTTTTCCTTTTCCCCTGCTTTTTCATTACCACTTATGTTTTCTCCTATTCACTCCTCTTGTCCTGCTGTGATTTCTCATAAACTTCACATTTCCTGATTTCCTAAACTTTTCCTCATCTGTGCTGAAATGTCCAAACTCACTCTGCTTCTTTTTTCCTTACCCTTCTTGAAAGGTCAATAAGAATGTCAAATATACGATATTCTACTCTTTTTAATGTGGTTTAATCTCATACGTAATTTTTGATGATGTGCTAGTACCACTGAGGTCTGTTTCATAAATCTTATTTTATTATCTACTAGGCAATATCCCTTATCTTTAAATATCTCTAATGATAAAGAAATCAGATAAATATGTTGAAGTGAAGTCACAAAAGAAAGAAAATTATGGGAAGTGTTTAATATGCAAGTCTTATTTAAGCATGACCAGTAGTCTGTCTTCAGATTAGTCTGGCCAATCCCCATGGTCTCCAATGCTTTCTCAAATCTACTAAATTTATAGAATTCTGTATTGGAGACCATAAAATGAATCGTAGTATTTCCTCCAAACAAATGCAAACAAAAATTAATGTTCCATTTCATACTTGAGGTGTTTGATATTGAAAGTAATGCACTGAAAAGTCCTGTGGGACAAAAACTAAGATGTTTTTCTATGCTCCATCACACGTTTATGGCACAATATTTACACTTACAAGAATTTTAAGGCTGAGAAAAAAGTGAGCAAAAATATTTTAGTTCTGTTGACCACTGATATTTTGTTGCTCTGCCATCCAAGTCATCTGTCCACTTCCAAGGAAAGATGGATGTTTTCAATATGGCCAGTGTTGGGAGGAAGGAAAGATATATGTCAAATTATTCTCTCAGGGTCAAAAAATGGAATTATTTTGGCTTGCTAAACCTCTGGAGATAATGTCCAGCTTCTCTATGGGTATAAAAGCTAATATAGTTTGGGTTAATAAAAAAAAAAGCCAGAATTAAAACTTTATCTTAAGATTGGAGAGATTGCCTAAAGGGAAAAAAATAGGGAAAGATAATTCTTTTTCTTCTCTCCTATTAAACACACAGTGAAAACTAATCGATATTTTAACAGACACAAAAATTAGACATTCAGAAAAAAGAAAATATTTCCTGAGATCCACACATTTCCTGGTTGACAGATTGTATATTTTCAGGCCATTTTTATTTCTATATAGTTCAATTTTAATTATTATGCTAAAAATGTGAGAATTTAGAAAATACGTTAAAAAGGAAAAAAATGATCAAAGTGCTCACTTACTTTATGTTATGGCTTCAGAAAAGGTTGTAGCTAACTAAGGTGAACATTCAAATAACAATGTTGCCTTTTGATGGATGTAGTTCTAGGCGTGAGTGAAAGATTATTTTGTTTTTTGTTTTCTTGGTTAGTTAAGGTGATTTTACTCTCAGCATATTATGAACTGGACAAGAATATCATATCCTTTCAGTATAATACAAGGGGAAAGGCCATTTTAGGATTATCTAGAAGATATAGTTACTTCATTCACTATCTACTGTTTAATTTAAGATACCATGTGTAGTGAAGTTACAGATCAACTTGTATATGTTGTTTCCAGAAGTGGTGCAAATATTTTCAGTCCACAGGGACAAGCGGCTCCAGAAATAGTGGCTTGTATCCCTGTAGCTATCACTTAGCTTTTTTTTCCCTCCAATCAACCCAGCAATCCTATCCTTCTATCCATGCCCTAGCTTCTCTGATACTCTTTCAACTGATTACGGCATTTTACTCGTTCCTTTGTCCATCACCAATTAATGAGCTAATAGGAATTTTGTTTCATGGTTTTAGCCTTTGATGATCTCCAGAGTCAAATGAATGATGGAGATTTATTCTCTGGTGGGTGTGGCAGGAAGAAAACATTATTTGCTAGACTTTTTGTTGGTTCTGCCTCTCTAGTTCTGAACCCAAATTAGGAGATCCATGCCAATTGGTAAGGAGAGAAGCTCTTTCGATTTGAGCCAGTATTTTCTGAATTTCCTTTATGCTTTTACTGATTTATGCATGTATTTTTACTAAGATTCTATTTTCATTGAGTAAAATACACTTATTTAAATAAGTACAGTTTATTCAGTTTTGGTAATTGTACATAGTCACACAGCCATCACAAAAACCAAGGTATGCATCGTTTCCTCATTCTTTTCTTTTTATTCTTTCATTATTTTTTTCCTGAAGAAGATTAGCCCTGAGCTAAGATCTGCTGCCAATCCTCCTCATTTTACTGAGGAAGACTGGCCCTGAGCTAACAACTGTGCCCATCCTCCTCTATTTTATATGTGGGATGCATGCCACAGCATGGCTTGATAAGCAGCGCACAGGTCCACACCTAGGATCTGAACTGGCAAACACTGGGCCGCAGAAGCAGAATGTGGAAACTTAACCGCTGAGCCACTGGGCAGGCCCCAAGTTTCCTCATTCTTAAAATGTTTGTTGGGGCCGGCCCAGAGGTGCAGTGGTTAAGTTCGCAGATTCTGCTTCGTCGGCCCAGGGTTCGCCGGTTGGGATCTGGGTGTGGACATGGTGCCGCTTGGCAGGCCATGCTGCGGCAGGCATCCATGTGTAAAGTAGAGGAAGATGGGCGTGGATGTTACCTCAGGGCCAGTCTTCCTCAGCAAAAAGAGGAGGATTGGGAGCAGATCTTAGCTCAGGGCTAATCTTTCTCAAATTAAAAAAAAAGGTGCTTTGTTTCATTTTACGGTCAATCTATTCCTCCTACCTCTGAACCCAGAAAACTGCTGATCTAATTTCTGTTATTATAGATTTCACTTTTCTAGACTTGCATCTGAATTGAATCATACTGTGCATAGTCTTTTGTGTTTGCCTTTTCCCTTCAGCATAATGTTGTTTTAGGTATTAATATTTCATACGTTTTTATTTCTGAGTAATATTCCATAGTATGGCTAAGCCTCACCTAGTTTACACCCTAGACGGTTATTGGACCTTTGGGTTTTTTTCCAGTTTGTGGCAATTTAGAACAATGTTGTTTTAAGTTTTTATCTACTCACCTTTGTGTGAAAGCATAGTTTGTTTTTTCGTGGGTAAAAACTTAAAAGTGGAATTTCTGGGTCAGACAATAATGAATATTGAACTTCATGACACTGTTGTGCTGTTTCCAAAGTGACTGCACCATGTTCTTTTCCCACAAGGACTGTATGCGAGCCCCAGGTGCTCCTCATTCTCACCAACACTTGGTTTTGTTGATCTTTTCAACTTTAGTGATTCCAATGAGTAAGCAGTGTATTGTATCGTCATTTTAATTTGTCCATCTCTGATGACTAATGATGCTTAACATCTGTGCATGTGCTTCTTGGCATTTAAATATTTCTTATCTAGAGTGTCAGCTCAAATACTGTGAATGTTGTTTTCTATGAGTTATCAGTCTTCTTACTTCATTGTAAATGTTCTTTATATCACTGGATAGCTATCCTTTATCTGATATATGTTTTGCCTTTTTTTAAAACCTATCTTTCGCCTATGAACTTTTCTTAACTATATATTTCAAAAGGAAAAGGTTGTTTTAAATTTTTGTGAAGCACATTTTAAACATTGTTTTTCTTTTATAGTTATGCTTTTTTGTCCTGTTTAAGAAATTACTACCCACCACAATATTAGGTAACGTTTAATGAATTAGCTCTTACATTTCATACTATGAGTTTAATACTATTTTGAGTTACTTTATGGGTATGCTTATATACATATATGCTGTGAGGTCAGTGTTTTTGTTTCTTGTTTCTTTTTGTTTGCTATTAGCAGATACACAGTTGTTCCAGGAATATTTGATTAACAGATTACCTTTCCCTATGTAATTACTTTGGCGTATCTGTCACAAATCTATTGGCCATACAAGTGTGGGTTGAGATTTGGAACGTCTAATTTGTTCCATTGATCTTTATTTGTCTAACCTTATGTCATTAACATAGTGTTTTGATAGCTATAAATTTATGTTAATCTTTAAAATCAAGTTGCATAGGCTCTCCACATATGTTCTTGTTAACAATTGCTTATTTGGTATGTCTGCTGCCTTTCCATTTGAATTTTAAAATCAGCTTGCCAATTTCTTCATAAAACTCTTTTGTGAATGTTGGTTGATGTCACATTGAATCTATAGATTAATTTGGGGAGGATTATAATCTCAAAAGTAACAAATCTTGCAATCCATGGCCATGACGTATTTCTGTATTTAGTTATTTAATGCCTTCGCAATATTTGAAGTTCTCAGGTACAGGTCTTATAAAGATTTGCTAAATATGTTCGAAATGTTTAATGCTAGTGTTTCTAAGTACTTTAATGTTATTGAAAGTGGAATATAATTTTTAAATTGTATTTTCCAATTTTTTCTTTTAGAAAATAAAAGTAAAACTAAGCTTTGTATTTTCGCCTTGAATACTGCATACCTGCAAAATTCACTTATTATTTCTAGCGGCTTTTTTTTGTTTTAGGTTCTTCATGGGTTTTGAAAAGACAATCAATTTGTTTATAAATGCGGATATTCCTTTCCAGTTAGTATGCTTTTAGCTTAGTTTTGTCTTTTATCACCTCATTGCATTGGCTAAAGCCTCCAGTACAATGTTAAATACGAGTAGCGTTAAAAGATATGTGCTCTTTTTCCTTATTTATATAGAAATCACTAAGACTTTCACATTGTTTGATATTAGCCATAGTTTGTATTAATGAAGGTAGAGAATTTATCTTCTGTTCATATATTAGTGAGTTTCTATCATTAAAGTGACAGATTTTATCAAATGCTCGTTCTGCATCTATCGTATGTTTTCCTCCTTCTACCATCAGCAGATGAATGGATAAAGAAAATGTGGTATATACTTGCAATGGAATGTTACCCAGCCTTAAAAAGGAAGGAAATCCTGTCACATGCTACACCATGGATGAATCTTGAGGACATTGGGCTAAGTGAAATAAGCCAGTCACAAAACGACAAATACTGAATGATTCCACTTATATATGATATCTAAAATAGTCCAACTCTTAGAAACCTAAGTAGAATGGTGTGCCAGGGGCTAGGGGAAGGGAGAAAGAGGAATTATTGGTCAATGGATATACAGAAACAGTTTTGTATAATGAAAAATTTCTAGAGATTTGTTGCACAACAATGTGCATCTATCTAATTAACACTACTGTCTACCAAAAAAGGTTAAGATGGTAAATTTAATATTATGTGTTTTTAACTACAAGAAAAATCAAGTCGGGCAATATTTCTAAGTTTGTTGTTTTTCAAGACTGTTGGCTACTATGGAATTTTTGTGTTGCCACATAACATGTAAAATCGACTTGTCAATTCTTCAAAAAATATCCTGGTATTTGGATTGGAATTGTACTGAATTTGTAGGTTAAATTGAGATTGACATTTTCAAAACATTGAGTCTTTCAGCGTATGTCTACAGTACATCTCTGTATTTACTTAGGTCTTCTTTAATATCTCTCTGCAATTTTTAGTAGTTTTTCAAGTAAAGAACTTGTATAATCTGTTAGTTTTATTCTGAAATTATTTAATTTTGTTCTATCATAGAATTTTGTAGCCTTGTTCCAAAACTGTGTCAAATTTTAAAGCAAATTTTAGTAAATTTATCAAAGTCTCCTAAATTCCACTATTATTTTTGGTACTTTTATATGCACAAATAGATAACCAGAATATATGTACATAGCATATAGTATACATAACATATGTATACATATAATATAATACACATGCATGAAACAAAATACATATATGTATATTATAAATGTATATTTACATATTTATAATATTTTGTATAAAATATTGTGGTATATTGTTACTTTGCTTTGTGTTGGGATTTATTTGTTTGTTTAATATTTCAGTTTTGCTGGTGGAGAAATAAGGCTCAGAGAAGCTCAGGTGGTTGACCAAGATAGCATAGCTACTCTGTGCCTGTGTGTACAAGATTCCACTTTATGTTTAACTATAAAACTGGAGGAGGGGCATCCTGCTGGACTAAATCCAAGTGTCTTTCATCCTCCCTTTCATGATCCCTGGATGGGGTGTACCTCGTCCTGGTGTCTAAGAATGGTTTCTCTTCTCCAGAGTAAATTAAAGAAGTATTAGGGAAGAGTCCTAAAAATATACTACTTTGGAATACTATTCATTGGCATTTCCCTTAGTGCTTAAATCTCAGTGAGAAAATTGTTTAAATGATGAATTAACTCCTACAGCCTGCTCCTTTTGAACTTTTTTTAAAAAAAGTTTGTAACTTGCGTGACAAACATGTCAGATTCTCAGGTCAGCAAATTAGGACACTAGAGGTGTCAATATAGCCAGAACATTGTGGGAAAAGAGGTAGGATTCTAGATAGGTGAAAGAGGAAAATAATATGCTAGTCCAGAATATTCTAAATTAGTTCTTTCAGTAAGGCACTCAGAGATACTGTGAATTTGACTGGAGTGTTTGTGTGACTGGTATATATGTGTTCTTCAAAACTTTCATTTACGGGAACATATTAATATTTCCAACTTTGGAGAATATAAAACTCTATTCACATGCTCAACTTGAGAAGTGAAGAGGTTTACTCAAAATATTTTCATGGTTATAGTAGTGGGACTAATAGAATCCAGGTGTTACTACTTCAAATCTAAGGCTTTATGTAGCAAAGAAGCTTAAATAAAATGAAAAGTACATTGTTGACAAGTTCCAGTCAGCAAACATTACTGGACACTGTTAAAAGTAAACATCATCAATAGAATTGATTTACGATAGTAACATTCAGGTCGTAAACTTTAAGGACTATTGAATAAAATAATGCCAATAAAGAAACCAATGTTACTGCAACCCACAGAGACAATGACATTGCATTTGTCATTGAATTAAGGCTACATCTTGAAATGCAGGCTTCCTTTCTCTACATATGCAACACACTTTTTTATGAATTAAATAGCATTGTGGAATTGGGTTGGTCTTATCAGTGCCTTCAGGGACATGCCTTTCACACAATAGAAAACCCATTTATTTTCTCCTCTGAAGCATTTATTTAATGCTTGATAATCATTGTACCTCTGTTGTGAGGTCTGTCTCAAGACTCTACTCCATTATTGATATATTTAGTCACAGGAGAATAGGATGTTGAAAGGAGCATAAATCAAAAACATGTACACAGAAATATTTCAAAAGATTGGATTCTTTGTTCTATGTTTTTTTATTTTAATCTACCAACATACTGTCATCAACTGTATCAAAGATGGAAACACACTTGGAAATGTCTTCAGCATACAAATGGATGCAGTGTTGAAATTTACAAAAGAATTTTTTTCCTGTTTTAACATAGAGAAAAAATGCCCATTTTTGCAGAATACATAAACTGGGGATCTATAACTTTTGAGTAGCCAATTAATAATTTTATTAGAAATAATTTATTGTTCTTCATGAGATATTTTACTGTTTTCCCAGAGCTACCTACAAACTCTGGATATTATAATATTTAATTATAGGTTCTACTATAATTTAGTTTAATATTTTAATTGTAATTTAATATTTAATGGATCGCACAATACCATGATGCTATTTTTACAATTCATTTTAACAAGCTCTCAAACTAGTTAGTTATATACCAGTCATGGTTATTTCTTAAAAATAACAGATATGTACTCTGGCTAATTAAACCAAAAAAGGAATTTTGGTGAGATTTCAGTGAGCTCACTGGTATATATGCAGTACATCTCTGTACATCAATTACACAGCCTATGTTATAGGATAATTAAGGCAATTTTTTGAGTCAATTCTAATCATTAATTTGGGTAATTTCTAACTATTTATTAATAGTTGTTATATGTTGCACTGTTCACTTTATTGGTATCTCAAAGAAAATAATTGCTAAATCAAAAAGGTTTTGAAATGAAACATTCTGTGCTTACAAATAACAGTTTTTAAATTTGTTTCATTTATTATTTAATCCATAGGCTTTTCAGAAGTGTTTTGTTTTATTTCAAAATATTTGCTCATTTTTCAGCCATTTTTCGGTTGTTTTCTAATTTAATCCTACATGGTCAGAGGACAAACTTCACATGACATGAATCCTTTCACACTTCCTGAGATTTGTTTTATGATACAGAATGTTTTGCCACGGTAATTCTTCCCTGTGCTCTTGAGTCTCGATGTACACTTGACGGCTGGAAGGTTCTGTAAATGTTAGTTAGGTCAAGTTGGCTGATGGTGTGGTTCAAGTCTTCTCTATCCTTCATGGTTTGCTTTCTCCTCGTTCTATCAATTATTGAGCGAGGAGTATTGAATCAAAAACTATAACTGTTGATTGTCTATTTTTCTACAGTGTTATCAGTTTTAGCTTCATTTATTTTGAATCCCTATTATTAAGTGCATGTATAGTTAGAATTATGTGCTCTTAATGAATTTACGACTTTTTCATTAGGAAATGTCACTCTCTATTTCTGTATTCCTGGCAATATTCTTTGCTCTCACATTTACTTGTGTGATATTAATATTGCCACTCCAACTTTTCAAAAAAATTGTTAGCATGGTAAGTTCTTTTTTTTTGAACTTTATTTTTAGAGCAGTTTCAGGTTCACAACAAAGCTGAGAGGGATGTACAGAGATTTCCTACATACTCCCTGCCCGCACACATGCATAGCCTCCTCATTATCAACATACTCCACCAGAGTGGTACTTTTTTTTTTTTTTTTTTTTTGCCAAGGATGAACCTACATTGACATGTCATAATCACCCAAAGTCCACAGTTTGCCCTAGGGTTCACTCTTGGTGTTGTATATTTTACGGGTTTGGACAAATGTGTAATGACATGTATCCATCATTATGGTATCATACAGAATATTTTCACTATCCCCTAAATCTTCTGTTCTCTGGCTATTCATCCCTACCCGCCTACTACTGGGAACAACGGATCTTTGTATTGTCTCAGCAGTTTTGCCTTTTCCAGAATGTCATATAGTTGGAATCATACAGTGGGTAGCATTCAGACTGGTTTCTTCCCTATTTTAGTAGTATACACTTAAGGTTTCTCTATGTCTTTTCACAGCTTGATAGCTCATCTTTTTAGCACTGAATAATATCCTGTTGTCTCAATGTACCACAGTTTATTTATCCATCACCTGCTGACGGACTTCTTGGTTGTGGCACTGTCTTTTTTCATCCTTTTGCTTTTAACTTGCTTATGTCTATATTTAAAGTGTTTTTCTTGTGGGCAGCATAAAGGTGGGCCTTGCTCTTTTATCCAATCTCAGTTTTTATTTTTAATTTATATTTTTTGGTTATTGATATGATACCATCTGATCATTGTTTTGTATTCATCTCATCTGTTCTTTGTTCCTTTTCTCATTTTTTTTTCCTGATTTCCTTTTGATTCTTTGAGTGGTTTTGTGATTTCTTTTCATTTCCAGTCTGGTTTATTAGTTACACCTCTTGCTTTGTCTTGTTTTTAAAGATTTTATTTTTTTCTTTTTTCTCCCTAAAGCCCCCCTGGTACATAGTTGTATATTCTTCCTTGTGGGTCCTTCTAGTTGTGGCATGCGGGACGCTGCCTCAGCATGGTTTGATGAGCAGTGCCATGTCCGCGCCCAGGATTCGAACCAATGAAACACTGGGCCACCTGTAGTGGAGCGCGTGAACTTGACCACTCGGCCACGGGGCCAGCCCCTGTTCTGTCTTGTTTTGAGTGGTAGTGTAGAGACTGCAATACATGTCATTAACTTATCACCGTTCAACCTTAAAAATATTAGCAACATGACACTTAAAATAGAAGGAACATATGACAGTATTCTGTTGGCCTCTTCCTGTGCTTTGTGCTATTATTGTCACACAATTTACTTGTACATATGTTTTAAACCCAAAAAATGCATTGTCATTACTTTTCCTTTCTCATGACCCTCCGCTGTCATCTAGCTTATGTAGCTTGTCTGCTCTTCTCTTTGTTTTTGTTCCTGAGTATATAATGTATCTTTATTCTTGCCAGTTGTTAAAATTCTCTTTATTATTGACTTTCACAATTCACTGTTGAACTAAAATGTGCCTTAATTTTCTTCCCTAATGAATTTTCTGTTCAGATTCATTGAGCATTTTGGATCTTGTGTTTATAATTTTTGTCAAATTTGGAAAATTTGAGGCCACTGATTTTTCAATACTTTTCCTGCCCACTGTCCTCTCTCTGGGAATTCAGCTGCACATACATTAGACCACTTGGCATCATCTCACAGGTCACTGATTCTCTCTGTAGATTTTTTCAGGCTTTTTTCTATCTGTGCTTTGTTTTGGATAATTTCTATTGCTACTTGTTCAAATTATTGATCTTTCCTTCTGGGTTATCTAATCTTCTGTTAATCCCAGACAGTGTATCTTTTGCATAAAACGTTGCATTTTTCATCTCTAGAAGTTTGGTTTGCATTTTTAAAATGTATTTTACTGTTCTCCTCATTATGTGCATGTTTTCCTCTATGTTCATGTATATACGGAACATACTTATAACAATGCTCATTTAATTCTCATGTCTGTTACATTTATTTTATGTGTCAATTCAAGGTCTATTTCTGTTGATTATTTCCTCTGTTTTCTAGGGTCATATTTTCCTGCTCTTTTGTCTTCCTGGTGATGTTTGATTTGATGCAGATTCCATGTTTTTAGATTATCAGGTGCTGGATTTTGTTATATTCCTGTACATACTGTTGGCTTGTGTCCTTAACCAGAGATAAACTGTCAGGACTCAATTATATTCGTTTGAAATTGCTTTTCTGGTCCATTAGGGCAACTTCAGAACCGACTTTAATCTAGGGTTAATTATGCTCTACTATTAAGCTGAGAGTTGTATATCTCTACTCCGTGTTCCCAATGTTTGGGATGCACCTGAAGGTCCTTCTGTTTTGTCTGATGGGGACAAGGACTATTTCCAGCCTTGAGTGAGATCCATTGGCATTTTTGTCTCTTCTTTCCCAGTTGTTCTTTCTACAGCCTTGGGTAATATGCATGTGGCTATCAGTACTCAGTCATATCAGTGCTCAGCCCAGGGCTCAAGGCCACCCCTCTTTAGAACTCCAAAGCTTTTTCTCTGTGTGACTCCTTGATTAGTATTTTATCCAACAAATTTTAACTCCTTTGGGCTGCTGAACTTTGAACTCTGTCTCTTCCTCTCAGTAAGCTGGACAGATTCTATTTATATTTGTTTATATTTGTTTTAGAGTATATGTCTCTATTATGTAATCATTGAGTTAGAAAACTCATACATGTGTTTTTTATACTTTATATTTTATATTTTAGTCAGGAAATTTCACTTGCTAACATGAAATATGCCATTCAAATTTCTTTTAAAACTTATAACTGGGTTAATTTTAGAAAATCGATCATTTCTCTAACTAATTACACCAGTTAAACTTTACAAAAAGTCACCCTGTGTATCCACTATAATATACCTACCCTGTGGATAAGTATTCTCATTTTCTCTGTATAATAAATGGGGAACTGATGCACAGAGATGAGATTTCTGACCCTGGTCAAACTACTGATAAATAAATGTTCAGCTGGCATTTGAAACTATTTAGCATCTGTTATGCAGTCCAAGGTCCATGCTGGAATGAAACTGAGAACCAGATTAGCTTCTAGGAAGACACGTCTCCACATTGTCCCTGTCATCTTTCAAGATGGGAGAGTTTAGAGCTAAGATCTCTCTGACTCTCCAGCCAGTGGTCTATCTTTTTTTTCTACCTGTATAAAGTACTTAATTATGTTTCCTTGAGTTTCAGTTGCCTATGACAGTGATCACATGAAAACCATAACTGTTATTACATTTTGATGTATAGGAAGTAAATTTATATTAAAAATATGACATATTTGAGTCCGTATTTACTTAAAGTAATTGGATTAATTTCAGCATTTCTCCAACATGTCACCTATTTTGAACAGTGTGAGGCTATCTCAGGGACAGACTAACTAAATATGATTATACTTCCAGAAATCTATTAGCCAGAGATACCTATAAGTTGCCTCCCTTGGTGTCCAATAATGGGACTCATTAAGTGTTGTAACTGATAACATAATTATTAATTAGTTTTATAATATTTAAACAAAATATTTTAATATATTAATCAATATTAATATTTTCTATAACCATATACTTTACAAGAATAAAGCTTGTTACATTTGATTGTCACAATGTGCATTAATCCCCAAAGGAATAAAAGTGGAGAAGTTAGCAAATATAAAGTCAATTTATTGTTACTATCTCTGTCATTTTTCAAGGAACTAAATCTGTAGAGTAAATTTTTTGGAATTAGCCTTGTGCACTGTGTATGCCTTTTCTTACAGCTACAGGTTGTAAAGTTTTGTAAAGAAAATTATTACCTCACAACTATCTTTAATTTTAATTCTACCCATGAAATCAGATCGTAGTTTGCCTTTCTCTCCTGAAGAGAGTTTGTTTCTAATTTAGTTGTTACTCATTATTTTTTTGTTCAAAGTCTACCTTTATTCCTAACTTTTGGTTAAAAATAATAAAAATTTCAAAAATATTTGTAACTTTGTTTATCTTAACATAAATATAATAATGCCTATGCCTCTACATGTCTCTTCTCTGTTTCATAAATTAAATATTGAATATTCTTCTAACTTTAATATGGCTAAGAAACTCTCCTTCGGATGCACAAACTAAAATAAATCTTGCAGAATCACACACTTATCTTATTTTCTACTTCAAATGATGTCTTCAAAATTGTCACCTACATGTTATATAAAGGAGTATTTACAGGCCCATTTGTTTATGTAAGTGTTGATGAGACTGTTAGCGTTAGGGTTAGGGTTGGGGGTAAGGTTTAGGGTTAGAATTAGAATACATAGATTACAATTATGCAGGTGTTTATCTTTAGTCTAAACAGAGATATACCTACTATTGCATTTGGGCAAATTTATCACTACTGAGAACAATGAATTAAAGAGCAAGGCTGGAGAGCATGTGTGACTGGGTAGAAGATGAGTTCTCTAGTCCTAACTTCCCCAATAACTTGCTATGTATCCCTGAGCAAGTCGTACATAAAACGCCTACAGCTGTATTATTTCTATAATTAGGGGATTGGGTTAAGCGAGTCCAGGTTCCTTCATGCAGCTTTAACGTCCTGTCCTATGTTTGCACAGATTGCTCCAATCTAAGTATTTTTCCCTAATCCCCCAAATCACCAGAGAGTTCTTGCATTAGTTTGCTAGAGCAGCCATAACAAAGGACCACAGACAGGGTGGCTTAAACAATAGAAATTTATTTCCTTACGGTTCTGAGGCTGGAATTGCAAGAGTGAGGTGTCAGCAGGGTTGCTTCCTTCTGAGGGCTGTGAAGGAAGGATGTGTTTGGGTCCTCTCTCCTTGGCTTATAGATGCCCATATTCTCCCTGTGTTTTCACATTGTCTTCCCTTTATCCGTGCCTGTGTGTAAATTTCCTCTTTTTATAAGGATACCAGTTACATTCAATTAAAGCTCACCCTAATGACCTCATTTTAACTTAATTACCTCTGCAAAACCCTCTTTCCAAATATGGTCACATTCTAAGGTACTGGCGGTTAGGACTTCGATATACGAAGTTTGGGGGGGGACCCAATTCAGCCCATAACATCCAGTGATCCACCATAACGCATTTGTCACAAACCAAACGATCCTGTACATGAAGGCTGTTTTGTTGTGCTATCTTTGTTTGGCGACTACATAGCTCTTTGTCAAAACTGTCTTATAATTATGAGAGATGAATAGGAAGCCTTAGTACTTGATATGTAATGTCTTTATTCTTGTTCCAAGTGTATCTTAGCTATTCTTTTCTATTTAAAACTTTATATTACTGCTTGAATCATTTAGCAATGTAGTTTATCTGGGCCAATTGTGAGAAATAAAAAGGGAACTGAAAATCCTGGATTATGCCACATATATGGGGTTAGAGTAGTTTCCATTTAGACATACATTAAAACATTAGAATAACTAATCTAGAAATAATGAGTGAGTACGACCAGGTAAACTGCAGATTTTCCTTGAATCACACATAGTGGGGGAAATAAGAAATCTTGAAATCAAATCAGAGGAAGAAAGCTCTGCTTACCTCAAGGTATAGTACTAATAGGATGTACAACTCCAAGATTTATTCTTGCAAATATACAGATCATGAGAAGTTAAAATAATTTCCTGAATAATCATCATACACATTCATGCCCAAGGGGAGCTATCTCTCATCCTGAACAATGTGTATATGATTTGCAGCAAGACATCTTTTTATGCCACATTTTAGGAAAATGTAAAATTCTAAACTATTTCTTATGAATGGTTTAATGCCATTTCCTCATCATCTATTATTTCTAGTTACATACCCTTCTATGGAAAAATTAATGCTGTGTATCTTGTCTTTTGAGGATACGATGACTTCTCTATATTTTTAACCTTTTTATTGTACTACATTGTGCTCACTGGTTAGGCTGCTCTCTGAAAATAATTTCCTTTTTGAGCTTTTGTTTTCTAATATTTTTGTTTTTTGAGATTTTGTTTTTTTTGTCCTGGCCATCATAGCCAGAGAATATTTTCACTGAAAAGTCATGGCTGGCATTGAAACCACAGGAAGTTAAGTACTTTTTGAAAATCCAAGATTAAAAAGCATAACTCACAGTTTGATAGCTTTTACAGAAAAAAAGTTGTTTTGTAAGAAAGATGACATAGAAACTGGCAAGGAGTTGGGAAGAAGAGGCTAGATAATTTAAAGACTTCTTTATTTTAAAATTTTCATTAAAGGCATAAATTTCTAGTTCGTCTGCTAAAAAAGATATAATCTAAAACAACAAAACTCAGAACAACACAGTATAGTAAGTATATGAATATACAAGTAAAAATGAGTAGTGGATAGTCTTTCAAAAATACTGTGTTTTTAAATTGAAAGTCAACATATTTATAACGTAAGAAAAAGGACAACTCATCTCATCTGTATGTTCACATATATATGTGTGTATGCAAAAATTGTTTATAACTTCTATCTAAAAACTATTATGATTATTGTTTCTGCTGTTGTTTCTGGTGCTGCTGTTGTGCTTGTTTTTATCCCAGCTCTATTTAGGGGCCAATGCAGGCTCCCAACAGTGGTTTTTGTGCCCTAATTCGCAGTTATTCAGCTTTTGCCTTTTTCTGATACTGTCTTCTGTTCATATATTATACTCAGGACTCTCTCAGCTGGGGACTGTGGGAGCATATGATAAACGGTTTAGAATTATATATTTTTTTCACTTTTTTGTCAGCCCTCATTTATCGCAGCTTTCCTTGGCACTTTACATACATGTTCTAATTTAATCCCCTCAACAATCATATAAGGTGGCATTTCCCCCTTTTGATAAAGGTGAAACTTTCAATAATGAAGCAATTTCATAAAGAAATTAGTCTTATCACAAAGTTAGCAGGTAGATTGAAAATAAGGCCTTTATTCATTTCTCTTGCCCTTCTCTTAAATTACATTTGAAAGTTTCCTTTACCCTACAGTAAATACTATCCTTGCTGTATCTCAATCAAATTTTATCCCTTCCAATTTTAAGATTTTTAATATTTTTCAGTCTGTAATCTGTGATTACCCACTGACTTACATGAAACTGGGGGAGTCAGGAATGCATATAAAATAATTGAATTTAATAAACTATTTCAGTTTTCTTCAATGGACCAAGAAAGACTTTAAGGTAAGAATCATTCAGATATTTCATTATTTTTATCTTTTAAGTTGGGCTTCCAAATTCCCTTATTTATTCTTGAAATGAGACCCAGTAATAATTCTTTTGAAATGTAAGCCATACTTCTTACAAGTATGAAGAGACAATGCATTTGAAAATAATACAATAGAATTAAATGACTGGAAGAATTAGGAATTTTTGCTCAAAAGACAAAATTATAGCTCTTTCACTACCAGAGACTCACTACTTATTTACGGAGACTTTATATATATTGAACTTTACTTTTCCACTAGTCAAAATAGACTTGAAAATATTTGCATTTATAGGTATATTTTGGCACTTGTAAAGTTCATTTAAAATAATAAAATACAAAATTATATGACCAGGATATTCTTCCTAGTCATTATCTAGAAAGCGCAGGGGATTTATCATTTCATCCAAAGGAAATGTATAGGCATTGTATTTCTCTGCATTAAATGCTATGTCCTGTGACACCAAAAGGAAATAATTGACCTGTGGTAATTTTCATGAATCATAGAATAATCTCTATTACATGTGTCTATCACTTTTTTAGTCATTTAAGTGTAGTGGCTAAACTAATTTTTTTTACAAAGTATAATTGATGTGCTAAGAAAAGTAAGAAAATTGAATCATATAAAATGCTCAGTTAAAACTGGAGAAGCCAGAAGAGAGGGCAAGAAACACAAATAGTAAGTGTATCAAGTGGAAAATAGTTGGAAATATGGTAGCTATTTTTTCAATGATATACATAAGCACTTTAAAACTAATTATTAGATAGAGGAATAGTTATAAATATTTTCATACCAATAAGACATCTAAAAACCAACAAAATACAGTGTACATGGGATATCTAATCACCATAGAAATAATAACATGTTTGGCTTTGGAGGCATAGAAATCTAGTTATGAATTGTCATATAGTTACACATTTAACTAATTTGCTGAAATAATCCACCCTAGAGAACTAAGACCAAGACTGATAGATGGCTTTTCATTTTAGTGGTAACTGTACAATTGGGTCACATGGTTTAGGATGAACCTGAAATAAGGTTTCATTAGATAGGAAGATTTCCAATTTACTTCACTATTTCCCTTAATGTAAAAACAGTTTGACATTAAAAATTGTCCTCTCACATCACCCCTAATCATTTTCAGTACATCAAATTCTTCTTTAGCTTCACTCATCTAAATGTTACATTTACATAATGCCCAAAACAAAGCGAATTGTTTTTACACACATACATGGCCTTTGTTTTCTTCCTCCAAAATATAGAAGCATCTGTCTATCTATATCTATCTACCTATCTATCATCTGTCTATCTATCTATCTATCTATCTATCTATCTATCTATCTATTATGGATTATCTATCTCGTGCTTCTAGAATTTGTATTGTTATAATTAGTGAATATTAAGTTACAATAGTATCTTTTTGAAATATTATAATTTTCCATATAGGTACATGTGATTAGATAAAATTTGAATGAGAATGTGCAGATCTTGGGAGGATGGATACTCAATTTGTATATTAGCTTGCATTATTAAAATATGTCTTAAACGAATCTTCAGCAGATATCTACTACAGGCAATTCATGACCTTGACATCAACTCTGCATTTCCTGTCCTATTGTGCACAGGCTGGGTGGGCACAGGCTGCTCTGCAGGCGGCTTGTTGTGGCTGAATCTGCCCACCCCAGGGGCTCTGGTGGGGAGCAAGGAGTCTCAGGCTCTGTGGCTAAATAGAGTGCTTCCCCCGTCATTTGTTGCTGTGGCTTCTCTGTTGACATCCTTGCTAGTGTTGTCAGGCTGTCCTGATGTCAAAGAGACCCTTATTTAATCCAGGAGAGCAATAAGCCTATCTGGGCTGCCTTCTATGCTGGGGGGACCCAAACTTCCAGTCTGGTTCTCTTTTTGTTGGGTGGAGGAGGTAAGATGCCCTGTCACTGGGTTGTTCTTCTATCCCGGAGTCCTAAACCAATTAGCATTCTTCTCACTGCCTTTCAGAGTCCTCTTGGTGATGCTTACATTACATCCAGGGGTTATAGCTGTGCTCAGAAGGCTGAGTACAGAGCCATCTTCTCTGGATAGTAGTCTATCATTTCTTTGCTGCAATATCCTTTCTCTGAAAAAAAAAGTTTCTTTTGAAGGATACACAATTTATATGTATTTGTGTGTGTGTACATGCAGCACATTTATAACAGTGCGTCTTATGCTGAAGCACCCATTACTACTGCATTTATATACTTTCAGTAGTTTTAGACCTACCCGTGTTGATGAAATGCTATTTGGATCACGAAGGTTTACGACAGTTTTTCTGTGAATGGAAACTTTTAACAAAATATTCTCTTTTCCTGCGCAATACTTTAACTCTGAAAATTACTTTTTTAATATATATTAATCTGAGTTCAACTTCTACCAGTTTGTTACCCATGTGATCCGTGTGATCTTGGGCAGTTTGCTCAATCTTTCCCTGCTTGAATTTTTAACATAGTATAAAGTTGAGGCTTTGGAATCATGGCCCCCTGGATAAGAATGCTACGGTCTTTCAATGGAGACTGTGTGTGTAATACTGGGCAACAGGATTTACTTCTCTTGTTCTCCATCTGTCATATTTTTATAACTGAATATATGAACATATCAGTCAAGTGGTGAGTTTTTATATGTATTAGTGATTATTATTATTAGAAAATAATTGCTATTAATTTTATTTTGGGCTTGTTTGCTTTGTTTTGTTTTAGTCAGCATCTATGGTAACCTGATAATTATGATTTGTTGGTCATTACATTTTATTTGTTGATATATTTATAGGAACCCAAATAAGAATTCTCTTCCAAGATACTACCTAAAGAGGGGGGCATGTTTTATTTCTAATCAGCTCTGGTTTACTTTATTACTAGTGTCATCCATAATTCACAATCTATTCATTCTTAGTCTAGTTCTTTATTCTTTAATTAATTTTTGCAATAAAAACTTCTGGCTTCTAAATTTAATTGGCCCAAACTCTATGAATGTTTGGAAAAAGAGACATATCAATGCTGGTGCTCAAGTTGGAAACTAACTTGAACAGGAAAATGATCTCCAGTGGGAAGTTGCAGGGAGAAAATGAGCACATTTCAAGCTGTAATGCATAAAACTGAGTACTAAATTACTAAGTATATTATAGGCATTGTGCACGTGACGCAATGTATTTCTCAGAAAATTTACATGGTAATTAATCTTGTTACTATGGGTTGAGCACTTACTCACTTTTACCTTCTCTGTTCATTCACAAAGAAAATTGTATACAGTCTATCTTTCAAATTAATAGTAATTTTTTTCTTGAGTTCTTTCTCTCCTGTTTGTCTGTGAGCTGTTTGAGATCAAGATCCATGCCATTTTGATTTTTTCATATTTGGCTAAATGGGTAAATTAATCATCTGCCTCTTAAAAAATTGAGATTTGGCTTAAATGGAGAGTCAGCTTGTGTTCTAAAATCACGGAGCTGCCATATCTACGAGAATGTTAATTCACTCAATCGAAATTGCTGAGTGAGTGACTAATGTATTTACTTTTGTGCTGCTCACTATCAAGGAACAGTCACATGGGGAAAAGGAAGAGAAAGCATTGTGTGCATTTGATAATGAACCTGCGTGTGTGTGTCTTGGTGTGTCTTTCTGCTTTCAGGAGAAAGTAAGGGATGGTTGCGGATTTGATTGAGAATGGAGAGAGGCTCCAGAGTGGTGACACTTTGAACCTAGGCAAACCTCGTGCTCTGTATAGATGCCAAGTCTATAATTGCCTACCTTTAGATTAAATTGTGCCTTTCAGATTTGGTATTCTGACATCATAAATTTCGTGAATAGTTATCAGTAATTCATTTGTAATTTTTTTAAATTTTAGTTTTATATATAATATGGCAATTTCAGAAATTAGCATTTAATTCATCCAGACTGACATTTCTCTTTGCAGGTTTTGCAGTAAAATCAAAGAGCATATGTGAACAATACTTTTATTTCCAGTAAAGCTTCTTGATATGTTTACATCCAAAATGTCCGTGACATATGTTTAATTATAGGTACTGCGAATGTCTATGTACAGAGGTATTTTTGAAACACAGAACTTGATGAACACTTATTTCAACCAAAAAAAGGAACCAGTGTAAATCTGTGCTTCACTTTAATGCATTAATTCACATTAATAATCTCCACATTACTACGCTTTTATTTATTCAGAGAATACATGGGAGTATGTTCTTTAAGAAATGACACATTTTTGTATTTATGAAGCTTTTTAGTTATTCTTGAATTTTATTTTTGAGAGTATTATTTGTTTAATCTAAGGTTGTGTTTGCCACTTTAAAAGCTATCTATTTTGGATTGAAATGATGAGTTTTGTCATGTATGAAAAGTTGTGAAGTTGTCTTTCACTGTGGAAAATAAACATAAGGATCATGGTAAGCTTGATGTTAAATACACACATTTTGGGAAGATTAACAATCTGGTGTGTTTAGTATAAGTCAATCAGTCTGTAGTTTCCAGTATAAAACATATTCCTGCTTTGCTATTGACAAATGAAGCTAGATGGACAAAATTTAATCATTTAAAAATGTTATAATGGGCTCCATTGCTGACTAATTTAGTTAACATTGGTAAACCTTTTTCTGAGATTAGAGATGGCAGAGCTCATATAGGGAAAAAGTTATTTTAAGCTATTTTATTAGTAATGCTTATTTAAAAAATCTTCCCACTGGTTCTTTTTCCTATTTATTAGACCATAGGAAGACATTCTCACATAGCTCTGAATTGATGTAACTACAAATGTAAACTTAGTAATTTACATGGCTCTACATTTCTGAGTCACCAGAGAAAAATGTATTTTACACTAGGTAGCCTTTAAGTTTTATTTTTTAATTTTTTTTTCCTACATTATTTTCAACAGCTAAAAAGCCATATTTCCCATGGTTTTAGAGTTTTCTTAGCACTATTAACCCTAACTCATAAAATGCAATGACTTATTATTGATATTTTATACTCTAAATTATCGATATTGATACTTTAAAGACACTGGTACTTTAGGAAAAACAGAAAAGAAATATGCTACTGATGTATTGTGTATCTTTCCAGAAATGTGGACCATGAATAACCATGAGTAGGGTGAAAACTTTAAACTTCTCCCTTTAACTTTGTTCATATCCGGTGCAGATAGCTATTTTTAAAAAAGCAAAAGGATCAGGGAAATTGAGAAAATGAACTGTTGCATAATGATACACCCCAAATAGAAAATATACCCTCTGTTTGTTAGATAAAGAATATATAGATAACACTTATGTGTGAAAGAATCTTGTTCGCAAACTTCTACAGAAAAAAACGGATTTCTACTCAATATTTATATTTTTCAAATTAGTTATATTTTCAGAACAATAATAATTTTTGTTATTTATATAATACTCAAATAAGTTTATTTTAATAAAAAATATATATTGTAACATATATATTTGGCTTTAATTCATGATCTAGAGTACCTAAGAAATATTTTTCCCCCATTGCCACCTATACATTTTACAATTTGGAAAAATTAAACAATAAAAAAAAGATATGTATGCTGTGTACATATCTATATATTTTATTTATTTTTAAAAACAGAAAAAAATATTCACCATAGGTTTATCAAGGGTTGCAAAAATCATAATATAAACATTTATAATTCTTAAGTGTTTGTGTTAAAGGCACAATAAAAATTTACTGAAAGTTGAATTTATTTCTTACAAGATTGCAAAAATGATTCTTTTCCCTAGAATATGATGAATCTTATATATCAGGTTAAAAGACAATTTAACACACCACCATAGAATTATGGAACTTGTCTATTTACTCAAATTTAGGAAAGTCCCCTCAAAGGTTTTATTTGACATTAAATCTCTATATGTCTGGTGGAAGGTTTTCCTGGAGAAGAGACATATAATCTGCTCCAATGCAGACCTCAATAGAGTGGCTAAATGTCTAGCTGTCGTCTGAAAACACAGAAAGAACTAATGTTTCAGATGTGTGTATCATGAAGCTGTGGGATATGTGTAAACAACAAATTCGGTTCAGAATACAGGTGACAGGGAGTGGAGGTTATGATCCTACCTCCTCTCTAGGGTTTTTCCTAGCAAAGTAGGAAAGAGAAATGGAAACCCTCTGGTAATATTAACCCTTAGCATCATCTCCATTGGCATAATAAAGTGGCAATCTGTCTGAATGCCTGATGAGACCTCAACAACCTCCTGGGCTTCCTTGAAGGAGAATGAGTCATTAAGCAATACAATGTTCTGCCTGTGTCTTCAGGTTTCTGCGTGATGCTCATTAGCAGTGATGGGCTGAGGCTGCCTGACTTGAGGAAGTAACACAGACACAAAGCAGTAGATGTGGAGATAATGAACCAAGTGTTCACTGAGAGCTCTGGGTGGCACTGTGGCGTCTGCTGGGAAACTCTGAGTGTTTGCTTAGGCTGTAGCATATAACACAAACTTGTCTAGAGTGGCTCAGCCAAAACGGGATTTCTGTTTCCCACAAAGCAACTTGTCAACCTTAGCAGTCTGATGTGTCATCACTATCCCAGGATTTGTCTGTATTTTTGCTATAACAGACTTTGCTTGTGACTTTCATTCTCTGCTCAAGATGATTTTACACCTCCAGAAGGAGAGGCAAAAATCAAAAAAAGAACCCCAAAAACCCCACAAAAAAGAAATGAAGAAAAAGTTGTTGGTAAGGTTTTTAGAAGCTCTTCTAGTAACTTCCAGTTCATTTCTTAGCAGCCAGAACTGCCATACAGTCACTTCTAGGTCCAAATATTTCTGAAAGATTCTATTCCACTGTCAATGCTGCCCAAAACAAAACTGGAATTCTACTAGTAAGAAAGATGAGGAAATAGACATTTGGGAGGTGACCAGCAGTGTCTGCCCTAATCCTATCAGGACACTGGAAGCTTAGTGGCCTCTCTTTAGTCAGAAGTAAGACTACTCCGCTAATTTGCAATTAATGTGCATCTGACCATACCCCTGGTCCTCTCTATACTGAGGAAATAAAATGTCCTTTTATTGTCTCCTTCACATTGGAGATGGAGAAGTTTTTATATAATTATTATACAATATAATTATATTGTATTCGAAAAATGTCTCAACATTAACTGATATTTTATATTCAGTAACATAAAATTGATAAAAATTAGTTTTATATACCAGGCAATTATATTTTTATAATATAATAATAATCGATTAGAATGACTATAAAAGAAGGGTCCATTATTAAAGAGATCTAAAAATTTAATGCATTAAGGAACTTAATAATTGCCTGAGGTTTGGGAGGATTCCAGTTTTCCGATCTTCCTATTTTTCATTCTTCCACTATACCGGTGGAGTAGGATTCACCACAGACTCAATGTCTGAAAGTATTAAGATATCCTTTCACATTGAAAGCAGCTGTGACAGCCGTCTGGCAATCATGGGGAATAATGATGTGGAAGACTTTCAAAAGTGACTTGGGCATCAACTGATGTCACTTGTCATTTAGAGATTTTATTCCTCCTAAAATGCCCATGAAAATTACAGAAACCAATTTATTTTGCTTGGAGTTATATAGAAAGATAATTTAATACTTAGAAAAATGATGTAAATTTATTGAAAATATGTCAGAGAAAATGTACTTGATTAAGGAAACTAACAACAAAAATCATCAGATTAAGAAAACTATCACTTACGCAATATGGTGACCGTTACAAAGTGCATATTTCTCATTTATAATCTCGCTCTAATTTGCACCCACTTTTGGATGATGTATTAAATATTCAAGACTGTAAGTATTTTGGTTTAGTTCCGTGAAATTTGAAGACACTGGCCACTAAGGCTTTCCAGATTTAAAAAATTAAAGTCACTATTTTTATTTTCTAAATTTAAACCAAACCAATAAGTCTCTAGGCATTTAGACCATTAATAGTTCTGAGAATTTATATATTGAGCATAAGGTTTAAAGGTCTTTACTTATTTTACTATTCAAACTGTTATTCAATGAAAACTACTTTTAACATGCCTAAAGCTCTTTCTTTGACCAGCATTATGTCATGGAAGCACTTTTGTTGTTAAAATGCTTTTTAGTTTCCAGAGAGAAATACATAATAGCGGTGTTTCATTGGCACCAACTATATCTAACCACATGATGGCCTGGATGCTTAAATGCCAGATCTCATCTTGGGAATTCTCCCGCAGAGGATGATGCTATGTAAGTCTCGCTGGTTTCAGAAATATTTTCACCTCAGGGCCAAACCATGTTTAAAACCAAGGATCTGGGCCTTAGTCTTTCTTTGTACATGTTTCAAATTGTTCTGTTTTGAGAAGGAAGGACTCATACAGCTGAGACCCCATCACAGGATAGAAGCCTTGCAGAAATCAAGGTTATTGAAGTTCTTTACCTAAACTTTTGGGGCTCCTCTAAGATTCCAGGGATAGATTTTTAAGATGTATGTAAACCCTGACAAGTATAACCCATTTCTTCTACACTTACGCTCTTTTGAATAAAATCTCTGTATTTTTTGTTGCATTCTCCATGGACTGTTTGTGATGCAGAAGGACAGATCCAGACAAAGCCCCTCAATCAGTGGGAGGCGGGGCTGAACGCAGATCTTTTCTGTTCAGGGCGTTCTCCATTAACCACATTGCCTCTGATGTGATGAAGATAATTTTTCTCTAGCAAAGAAGTATTTTCTTTTTCTCCTGAGCTATAGTGAATATCTGTGTTTCTTAGACAAGTTTACAAGTTTGTGCTACATATAATAAAAGGAAAAAATCTCTGGGAGAGGAACAAGCAAATGAAAATCACGTGTTGGGAGCATGTGTGTGTGTGTGTGTTTGTGTGAGAACATCTGTGGTATGGGGACAGCGCTGGGCACGCTTTCCGTATTATCTGGAGTGGAGCCTTCGCTGTGCTCCCCAGCTCTGTCCTCAAGATCCCTTCATCCTCATGCTGCCCGAGACTCCCAATTACAGACAGGTAACTTTCCAAGTAAACAAATGAGAGCACTTGCTCATCAGTATCCCCGGATGGTTTGGAAATAATCAAGAAAGCAAAAGACTATCTATGCACAGAAATATCCAAAATGCCAACCTTCCACGTCTCCCGTGGATAGTTTCTCTCACTTTCAGTCAGAAAGTGAGTAGGAATAAACCTGTTTATGTGAATGTCTGAATAGGTGTTAGCACCTTGGTATTAGAAACCAGGCCACATGCATTGCTATATACGCTTCCAAACCGTTCACGCAGCTTACATGCAGTGGGCATTCATTTAGTGCAAGTGGAGAAAATCAATAAATAGATATACACACATATTTAAACCTATTTAGTGGCAGTATAAATCACTTGTTATTTTACATTTTAATACATAAGCCATCCCTTAAAGCTAGTTGTTTATCTAAATAATTATCGACTCCATTTGAGTTATATATCCTGAAAAAATGTCTTTTCTGCGATGTTTCCACTGGTGCTGTCCTGAGTAGCACTGTAAAATTCTGTTCAAGAGCCTCCCTGCCTCAGTTTTGCTTCCTGTGATTCCAATTATTCCTGCTCTCTTCACCACTTCTCGTCATTTGGCTCTACAGCTGACGGGACTACGCAGACGCAGTATTTCACATGCAGCACACATGGGCCTTTTCAAAGCGCACTGCACGCAGCTTTCTGGAGGGAAACGAAGTCCGCTCACATGCTTGATATGTGCAGGAAAAAATGCCTTGGAAATAAATTGTCTTATAAAGCATAACTACTTTTTTAATTTTAAGGAGTTTTAGGGGAAATGATTCATTGTTTAAATCTACTGCTTTATATTATTTAATAGCTAAAATCTAGTTCAGCAGTCTATGTACAAACAGTGATGAGATTTTAACCCAAATTTGATAATACAGAAGAAAAAATACAGGTGGTATATTAGTCATCTTGCCCTGCCTTAACAAAATATTATAGATTGGGCGGCTTGAAAAACAGACATTTATTTCTCACAATTCTGGAGGCTGGGAAGTTTGAAAGCAAGGGGCTGGTAGACTTGGTTCCTAGCCAGGGCGCTCTTCCTTGCTCATAGAAGGAAATCTTTTTTTTTTCTTTTTCTGAGGAAGATTAGCCTGAGCTAACATCTGCTGCCAATCCTCCTTTTTTTTGGTGAGGAAGACTGGCCCTGAGCTAATATCCATGCCCATCTTCCTCTACTTTGTATATGGGACGTCTGCCACAGCATGGCTTGACAAGCAGTACATAGAGACCTATGTACCTGGAATCCAAACCAGCAAACCCCGGGCCGCTGAAGCAGAACGTGCAAACCCAACCACTGCGCCACCAGGCTGGGCCCTAGAAGGAAACCTTCTTGATGTGTCCTCACATGGCAGAGAGCAAGACAGTTCTGATCAGTCTTCCTCTTCTTATAAGGACATCAATCCCATGCAGAGGGCCCCGCGCTTATGATCTCATCTAAACCTAATTACTTCCCAAAGGGCACACATCCAAATAGCATCATATGGGGATTAGGACTTCAACATATAAATGCGGGGGTGGGGGTGCACAATTGCTTAGTCCATGTCAAGCTGCTCACATATTTCTAAGTTAATCTATCACTATCCTTCTTCAGGTTCTCTACGTTATACAATGATAGCATCCATTTTTTAATGCTTCTCTCTTCAGAGGGAGAATTGAGGTCATCTTTCCAACCTGTGCCTCTATTCTCCATTTATAATTTTAGATTGTATAATTATTTCATATAAAATATCTTCTCATATCTCCATCACAATCCTAGTGGGCGTCTAGGTCACTATATAGGTGCACAGACTTTAACCTGGCCCTCAGGATGCCTGCCTCCTGATGTGCACAATTTCCTCTCAAGTGTGGGTGGAACCTGTGACTTGCATCTAATCACTCGTATACGGTAAAGGTGATGAGATATATGTAAGACTCTATTGTGAGCAGCTTCCTTTTCTTTTCCTGGCTGGTTTTGAAGAAGCAAGCTGCCATGAATCTTACAACCATATGGAAATAATTTCTGCCAACGACCTGAAGGAACTTGGGTATGAATTCTTCTCCAGTTGAGCCTTTCATGAAATCACAGCCCTGGCTGCCACCTGGATGCAGCTTAGTGAGAACTTAGTTAAGCCATACCCAGGTTCCTGACCTGTGGAAACGTCTAGATAATAAATGTGTGTTGTCTTAAGCTGCTAAGTTTATGGTTAAACAGCAACACAGCAATAGGAAACCAATGCATACATAATTCATTATATCCATTTTCATAGAAGAAACCATTGCCAAACTGCTAGATGGCAGCCCCAAGAAGAAGATTCTTACCAAAAGTTCCATCTCTGATCCCACTGCCAATCCAAATAACAAGAACAGAGTCTTGGGTGAAAAAAGAAAGGCTTTACTTTGTCAGGCAGAGGGAGTAAAGCAAAAGCCAGTGCCCCCCAAATTGCTAGCTCCCCATTAAGAAATGCATAGGGGTTTTTATTTGGTGTTTTAGGTAGGGGAGGGGGGCCATGGACTTCCTGGTCAGCATTTTCCCATCTGCCTGTGTCCAGCGCTGCCTCCAGTGGGGGAGACAAAGGATTGCTCAGATGAGTTTCCTTGACTGTTTATCTGCATGGTGGAAGGTAGACTGACGTCAGCAAGCTGAGGCGTTGGGGTCTGGCAGCTTCAGTTTCTTGATATTCTCTGGACATTAGTTTCTTTGTAAAAGAATTTCAAGGTCCTGTGATGAGCCACGGCTTCAGTGGGAGGCCCCAGCGTGAGGCCATTTGGACTTTAACAATTTGTAACTTCTATTTGGCTCTGTAGCTCAGGGAGTCAGAGGTTAAAGAAACAAGCATTTACATCTGAGTGCAACTGAAGAACCAGGGAACTGGAAAGGTGTGCTTTTAGTTTTAACCCATATATGCTGGGTTCACCGTAGGGGATCCAGTATCAGGGTTGATATTAGGTGAGAGCTGGTAACAAGATGAGTAAATTGATTTTAAAAAAATGATAAAAATCTCTGTCTAACCCTAGACTGAAATATCTATGGTGTGTCACAATCATTCTTTTGCTTTCACCCTTTTCCTTTAACAGAAAAAGCTGCTCATTCCAGGTGGTATCTTCTTTAATTCACTGTGATGGGTGGCAATTGTCTTGTTTCTGCAGCAACACTGATATGTTCTTTCTGAGAAGCCCCGGAAAACACTAGTCCTTTCTCGAGGGAAAGGCATCACAGAGGCAAAACCCAAGATTCTCGAGGGGCTCCTCAGTATGGCATTGGATCTGAGGCAGTTACTGCTCTATCTCCCTCTCCCCGGTCTCACCTCCTCCATCTCCACTTGCACTCTCCAAAGAGAGCTTAGATGGTCAAGAACAAACGCTTAGTAATAATGACAGTGTAGAAACATTTTACAGTGTAAATATGTTTAGAAAACACAATTACCCACGCACATATGTATAAACTTAAGATCCGCGAACACACTTATAAACTTAAGATTGGTGTTTGTACTGGACCTCCAGTGATGGAGAGGGGTCCACTGGATGGCTTTATGTCATAAATAAACTGACACTGACACAGCAGTTTTGAGATAAGATGCCTCTTTGTGATTTGGTATTTCTTAGAAAAAGAAAAAAGAGTCAACCTGCAGACAGTATAATCTGTCATTTATTTTTCAACAAGAAATTATAATGGTTCAAACAGGTACCTGATACTGATCTACATAGCAAGTTTTAATATATGAGGTTCTTGAGAAAGCAAAAGAAAGTTTTTCCTCCCTTTCCTTAAATGTCATTTCCCTTCCTGTGCTGAACTACTACTTAATTTCTTTATTTCTCACCTCAGTGAGGCAGCAGAATCAGGTGTGGTGAGCGGGATTCTTCAGCTCCAGATTGCCTACGGGTCAGCCAGGAGCTCTAGAGGGAAGGGCATTTTAAAAGCAACAACTTCAGTAATTCAAAATATTTTACAACCTCTTGCATAATTATGTCTTCAAATATTTATAAAGACCAGGATCGTTGCTATAAAACATGTGCAGGGATGACCCATGACTATGCTTTCACATCACTGCTGAGGACAAAGCACCGTCCCTGGCTGCCGATCGCTGGTGTTCATTATCACTCACAAAGACAACTAGCAACTAGGCTGACAAGAAGGGGAAAAATGAAAGAAAGCAAGCAAAAAAAGAGAGAAGTTTGTTCACTTGCTTCTTCCCAGCCAGGTCCACACATTCTTTGAAAATCCATCATATTACATCAAAGATTACTGATGCAGTAGGAAATTAACTTGCTTCTCTTTGGGTCGTGTTGGGGAAGGCTATGGTTCTTTCCAGCAAAAACTTTACGTCTTGCTGTTGTGCCTGCTCTCCTAATCATCTTCCCAGGAATCTGTGCTGCGTAATAACTATGTGCAAAAATCAGAACATATGGTGCAGAAAACTAATTACTCTACCAATATTTCACCTTGTTGTCAGTAATGGAATCTTTGTGGTAATTCTGCAACTGTAGCTAAGTAGTAATGCCAATATGATAAATACTGTCGAATAGTGATATGCCTACTCTACTGAGCTTGGTCTTATTGCAGTATCTTAGGGACTTATGCTTTTTCTGCATTTATAAAGTATATAACCTCTAAACGGGTGCTAACTGACCTCTTAAACAATCCTCCTTCATCATAATCAAGTCTAATTAGAGCCATATGCTCCTATGGTTTGCACAACTTAATAAAACCTGCTCAAAATCAATGCTCTAAATAAAAAATATTACTTAGCAATGTAAGGATAAACTCATCACTCAAACAAAGCTGTTAGGCAGACAGACAGTTGAGGTTTGGGTACAGATGAACTCTGGGTGATGGTGATGATGATGGTGATGATGGTGATGGCGGTAGCTGTTAAAATTTATTGAGGACTCATATATTACACAGTGTTCTAAACATTTTCAGCAAAGATTATCTCATTGAACACTTAAAATAATTTAACAGATAGGCATTTTTATGAGTATCTGTTTAACAGATGAGGAGACTAAAAGCAAGGGAGTCTAAATGTCTTAACTCAAATTAATCCACCACTGAATTGCAAAGGTAGTGTTTAAATATAGTTGTTCTGAAGCTAGATCCAGTGCCATTACACAATGCTCTGCTGCTTTCATCCAACTAACGTGGCTTTATTTATCAGCAACACACCACAGCTTATCCTATTGAGAAAACTTATCATAGATTGTAATGGACACAATTTGCAAAGAATAATGAAAATGCACTTAAATTTTGATCCAGAAATTCTGTTTGTGGACGTTTTTTCCAACTGATGTGTATATGGGTGTGTACATAAGTCTTTGTGGCATAGTCGTTGTAAAAGATCGGAGATGGTGTAAAATTCTATCAGTAATTTAGCAAGTAGATAATTACGATGTCAGTATAACGAGACATAACACAGCCATTCAAAAAAAATAAAGTAAACTTGTCAATTCAGGTATGGTGAGATTGCTATGGTGTATTATTGGAGTCAAAAGTCAAGATGTTAGACAATGCTTAAGTTATGTACTTTAGATAGATAGATAGATAGATCCAAAAAAATATACTGGATGGATAAATTGGGGGTCTTAGAGTCCAGGATGGGAAAGAAATTGATTTTCATATTTTACTACATTTGCTTTTGAATTTCTTATATAAGCAAAACATAGCATCATGAAAATTATAATGTACATGAGGGAAGAGGTAACTTTGCAGGACGGACAGCAGATCAGGTGCCAGGTTTACAATCGCAGTGAATTATTTACTCAAAGGTGGACTATACCACCTCATCTTGAAGCTGACGGTGTCACACGAGAAGAGAGGCTAGCAAGGACATATTTGAGGTAGCAGTTACAGGACAGCAGGCTAAAAAGCTAGTTTGATAGAGTTCTGTCAGTCAACCAGTTCCTCATGGAACAATCTATTCTTCACTGATTTTCTGCTGCAACTCTTATAGCTGACTCAATTCTGTTTTACTCCAAGGACGGAGGCACTTCATAGTTATGTCAAGTGCAGAAAATGAAGGAAATTGTCTGCCACCTGACACCTCTGGATAGTGGCAGAGATGGAATTAAGCTACTGGTTTCCTGATGTCAAATCAGTTCTTTTTTACACTATATATAGGAGAAGGTATGTTTCACTTCTCTGAATAGGATGAGGAGAGAATGGGGAGGGAGATATTAGCGCAGTGCACACTGCACACAAACAAATAAAGCTATGTGCTGGATGTGATGTCATGGTCTATCTTCCCGATGGAATTTTCTGGACATAAAACTGCTTTCAACAGAAAACACAGCTGTCGCTGAAGGTGCCCCAGGCTTTTATTGGTACTTGGTGCACTTTGATGGTGCATGAATAAAATGTGCTAATAAGTTTCTGAGTGCACAGAGGCCATCTACCACAATGACAGGTTTCAACATTTATTGTTTGAAACAAGATGAGAGATACTTTCTCAGGCTTTTGCTCAGCGCAGCTCCAGGAAGGAGGAGGTTTCAGAAAGATGACCACACCCTTCAGCTTTTATAATGAGCTTCCTAACCTGTATCGACAACTATCCTTTTGTGAATTATGGGAGATACAGAACTGGGACTTCACGCTTTTGAAAGGCAGGATATAACTAAAATTGCCCCATGCAGACAATTGTCCCTGCTTTCTCTCCTTTTGTCTTCTAAACTGAAGGGGGACCTCATATCACTTACATCAATTTTTTTAATTTTTAATTTTAAATTTTTTTTGAGAAAGATTAGCTCTGAGCTAACATCTGCTGCCAAGCCTCCTCTTTTGACTGAGGAAGACTGGCCCTGAGTTAACATACATGCCCATCTTTCTCCACTTTATATGTGGGACGCCTGCCACAGCCTGGCTTGCCAAGCAGTGCCATGTCTGCACCCGGGATCCAAACCAGTGAACCCTGGGCCGCTGACGTGGAACGTGTAAACTTAACTGCTGCACCACTGGGCAGGCCCAACTTCGTATCACTTACTCATATGTGCATACACCCATATGTACTTTTATATATTTACAACTATTCATTTGTAGTTAAAGAAATGTGGTGTCTGGAGTCATAAAGGTTTTTTGTTTCTAGTTTCCAGCATATTCTCTCATTACAGACAAGTTATAAAACTTTCTAACAGAGTTCCAGTAAACCAAGAATAGCATTACCTGTATTTGAGGATTACTGTGAAGTTACACACACACACACACACACAGAGGCATACACACATTAGAACACCTATTAGGTATTCAATGAGTGTTATATACTTTTGTTTTTTTGTGTTTCTCTCTTCCTCTCCTTCCTGATGCCTTGAAGATACTACAGATACCATAATAAACGTTGTAGGTGGGTACTGTTGAAAGGTATGGCACACTCGATCATGTTGCTATAATGTGCTGTTGAGGATGACATTTATGTAAATATTCTAAGGAATCTACAAAAGGAAGAATGCCCCAAAATGTATGAATTTCAAAATGTGACATTAGGCCAGCGCTAGAAACAGAAAGGGAAAATAAAATTAAATAAAATCGAAAAGGAAGCTACTATATTGCTTTTGTTTCTCTCTGTTCTGTACTCTTTTATTTGCCTCCTGCTCCCACGGTCCATAGTCATACCAATAAAATTTATTCTCTTAAACTACATTATAGGTTAAATGGACTGGCCTGGAAATATATCTACCATTTGTAAAAAATATTTCTGGAAGAAAATGTGAATAGCAAACACCTAAAGGATTTTTTGAACTAGAAACTGATGGTCTTTTAGGATAGCTTGAATTTATTTATTTGTTTATTTTTAACCATTTAAACCCCATTTTTCAGTTTTATTATTTCTTTATGCTTTGACATATTATAATGAGCGTAATATAGTATATAGAATCACCAGCTAATCAAGTCATAGTGTTTCGTTTCTAGCTCTACTTAATTATGTTTCTCCTTTTCTCTTTGTAATATAGAATTGTGAAGTTATTTCTATAGTACTCAGAATAAAATATTCTATCATCTAATTTAACTTGAAAGATCTCATTTTTTTGTAAAATGAATTGTGTTTTTAATGATATATTTTATATAATTTATTAATGATATTTAATGCCTCGCATTTAACAGTAATTATTCTGACTAGAAGGATTTTCCTAGTAAGGACTTTCTCTATTGTATTTGATAGAACTGCCAATTTTCAAAAATATATGTATACACACATATGATTAGGGAGACTAAAATTTGTTATTAAAATTATTGAGTCTGACAGAGGAAGCATTCTGTTTTAATAAAACAACGTTCAGAATAGCAGCTACTCCAGGCTAAATCAATATTAAATCCTTCAAGAGAATCAGTTCAGTAACAATTTAAACTTGCAATCAACCTCTTTCTATGCTGACAGAAACCAGAGCAAGAAGCTTTATCTTATTAAAGGTAACTTTCTAAATTACCCAGATCATGAGCTTTGCTTGAATGCATTTTTTCCCTATAAGTAGCCAAATCACATCCTATCTGGGTTAATTATCACTGATAATGAATTCATAGTTGCTTCTTCACTGAAGAATTTAGAGGGGTTATAAGCACAGCAGAAATATCTGCGTAGATCATGTCCTGTAAAAAAGAAGGGGGATACTATTTCCTGCTGAGCGATGTCAGGCTGAGGCACTGGTTTTGTCAGATGGGCAACATTATAGAGGTAAGCATTTTATTCTTTACCATATTTGCCAGTATAACAATGAATTATAGAGAATTTCTACAGTGGAGAAGTCTGGGTCTTGAAGGTCCCTAATATCTGTTCTCTGCTTTAGGATATAAAAGGACAGTAGCAATGATACTTTTCTGGCTTTCACATAAATATTTTGCTTTTGAAGCCTAGCTAATGTGTAGAAGTTAAAAGGTTTTGCTACTTCTGAAAATGATACACATTTGGTTTCTTCAACCCCAGTTTTGTCACTGAACTTCCAAATTTAACAATAGAGGGGCAGGACCCGAGGCACAGTGGTTAACTTTGCACGTTCCGCTTCAGCGGCCCGGGGTTCGCTGGTTCTGATCCCTGGTGCAGACATGGCACTGCTTGGCAAGCCATGCTGTGTCAGCCATCCCACATATAAAGTAGATGAAGATGGGCATTGATGTTAGCTCAGGGCCAGTCTTCCTCAGCAAAAAGAGGAAGATTGGCAGCAGATGTTAGCTCAGGGCTAATCTTCCTCAAAAAAAAAAAAATGAATTAAAAAAGAAGTAGAAAGCTAAGTATTTCTCAAATGTTGCATTTTAAAGATATCTTCAAGGGAATATAAAGTGGGTCCCATAAAATAATTGGAATTTAAACTTTTCCTCAAAAATCAAGAGATAAAGTTACAGTAGTTTATAACAACTATATGATTTGTTTTCAACAAACAATCTCATTGCATTCTGCGAAGCCATTCGTTTTCATGTCTGTTTGTTCTTCCATGGAAACCTCTTAGTAACTGTCTCCCTTTCCCTTACCAGTGCCTTCACGATTTCACACCTAGAGAACTGTTACCTTTCTCCTAGTCTCCTCCTACTTTTTAATCTCTTCTCTTGCCAATTCATTGAACCACTAAATTTTCCTAAAATTCTGATTTATTTTGTTACTTCCTATCGTAGAGAAAGCCTTTAGGATCCTCACCTTCTAGAGAGAAACACTGTGCCACTAGACTCTGTCTTTGAATGTCTACAAAACTTCTCACGTCCCAATCTAATCCCTCTTCTGTGTACACCTGCTGGGATATTCTGTTCTTTTCAGCTTCACTTATTAAATATCACCAGTGTGTGAAGCAGTACTTGGGGACAAGTTCTGAGTGTGCAGAGACAAGCTGGGCAAGCTTTCCATCCTAGGGAAGAATGAAGTCTAGACCAGGACCCACATTTGAAACAGAAATGCAGACTCCTATGGAAGCACAAAAGAGGGACGCACACTTCTGAAATAGACACATGCCATCATCCTCTCTGACCACCTGATCAGATATCCTGTGATTGGAGGATGTGGGCCTGGGGAAGTTGGGAGTAGATAACTAGAAGCAGAACATTCTATGTGTCTGATTTGGGGAATGTGTTTGGCTTTCTCTGGTTGATCATGGGTTGGAAGCAGGCAGGTAGAGGGAAGGAAGGAGGGGCTCCAAGTAGAGAAGCTCACCCTCATTGACTCAGCCCTGACCAGGTCTTGGTCTTTATGGGATAATCTCTGCAGAGTTTGGGGTTTGGTTTGCCAGGCTACTTGCTACTAAAGTTGTGATTCAGAGTTCTATTTCCATATATGATCTGTCAGGTGTCCACTTCTATATTCACTTTCCTGGACTTGAGTTACAGTACACTGACCATTTTATACTTATTTTGTATTCCTGTCATCATATGGTACATTTTCAACAAAAACTTACTGAATGAACTAATTAATAATTCTTTAACTGCCTGACTTGGCTGTATTGGTATTGGGACCTTAACAAGCATATCACCCTTATTAACTGATGTTTTAAGGACAGTCACAAATTAATCTCTGCATTGAAGAGCAATAATATTTTGTCAGGTTAATGTGGAAATGCTTTCAATTTTACAGAGAACATTCATGAAGTTGTAGTAATTTAATGGACAACTTTTAATCTGGTCTGAAAGAATGATGCTGATGTGGAGAGGGTTATATAACGGGTCTGTAATTGTGCCTCAGCTGGATCATCTTAATACCAAGACTTCAATATGGCCAGCTTGTTAATATCTCTCAGATGCATGTTCATGTTATTCACACATATTTATGGGAGTAATTAAAAAACTGAAGCGTAAATGTGTATTAAACTTAGAAGTATTACTCTTGTCAATATTGATTGGACACTCATGTACCTGTTCTGTCTCACTTCCTTCCAGAAATCAAATTGAGTCAAAGCAAAACCAGAGTTTGCTTTGAGAATATGTCAACAGATCAAATATGTCTTAAATACCTCTTTCATAGCGCAAAGATATCTGAGCCAATGAGCACATCTCTAAATGGACAGTGATGTCCTCGGGGAGGGTAAACTTCCTCCTGGGCTGTGGTTGGAAGTTCAACATTTGCTTAAATGATTTTAGTTTTCTACAGATTCCTCACATTACAAACTCTTTAGTGCTAGCATCTTTCTTAGGGTTATTTTAATATTTCTTAGATTAAGCTTGCTTAGATTGATTTCAATCATTTAAGTTGCAATGGAGCACTTTTATGTAAACTGTGTATGTCTGCTCTGATGGTTTCCACTTCACTACCCCATTAACATGTTTCAATATACCATTCTAACTCCTTTTCCACAGTTTTAGAGAGAAACTTTTTGAAAAGTGTCTAAATTACCTATTTCGACTGCCAGCAGTTTTCGCTTTGCCATTTGTCCCAAAGTCTCTTATATTCTATTGTTACTAAAGTCACAAAGGAATTTTCCATGGCTCTATCTATGAGAAAGATTTCGGTCTCAATTTTGCTTAAACTTGCTGATAATTTGATTTCTGCAAAGACCTCTTACCCCTTCCTATAGAGAAAGGAAGTTCCATGTATAAGAAAGAGACTTATTCTTTAAATCACAGACACTAAAACAAAGAAAGAAAGACTTTGTATTTGGAATATGGGCTATCCAGTCTCAAAAGCTCATTAACATTTACAGGCTTGAAAGCCTGGAGAAAAACACACCAGACACAAAGAATAGAATGGGAAGAAGGAAAGAAGGAAGGAAGGAAGGAGGGAAGGAAAGAAGAAAGGAAGGAAGGAAGGAAGGAAGAAGAGATTCATAGAAGACATATGAGAATACTCTTCCTAGATTTTTCCTGGAAGGTTAACCGAAATAAGAGGACTGGTTGCAGAATTCATTAGAAATACTAGAATGACATGAGTGGGGAAGAAATGGTAGAGGATTCCATAAATTTAAGGGAAAGTGATAGGAAATATCAGGGGTGCCATAGAAATGCAAGAACGGCTGAATCCCAACAGTAGTTTCTTTAAATAAGTATGTGAATAATATTCTAACTCCCAAGTAGTCAGGAAAATATAAACTAAAATAACAATGAGATATTATTTCCCACTTGTCTGACTGGAAATAACTTAAGGAAAATATTGCCAAGGGGGATGTTAGCATCATGGCACTCTGATATATTATCTTGGAAATGTAAATTGTTACACTTTGTAAATAGCTCTTCAATAATACACTTTACAGCTAAAAGTGTATTTATTTCAGCCCAACAATTTCACTGTTGGGAATCTATTCTGTATAAATATCAGCACATGTACTTAAAGTTCTGTGTATCAAAATATTATTTATAGTAGCAAATAGAATCGAACTAATACCCATCATAGGGAAATAGCTGAATAAATGATGATATATCTAGTGATAATATTCAAAACATAAAACAAGTAAAGGAATGTAAATTTATGTAAATGTATCAAAATTAAATATGTGCTGTTTTATTAAATAACAAGTATAAGAAAAAACTTTATCAAGTGACATATTAGTGCAAATTATTCATCAAATTATTCTCATAATATCTAAATTATTTGTAGACTTTTAAAATAAATTGTTCGAATATTTACTTGAGGTAAATGTCCCTAATTAAACATTTCCCTGTATTGGGCAACAATTTGATATGTGAAACTGCACTCACTTTTTAATGATTCAATAGTAAATTGGCTGTCATTGATCACATCAAATTTCTCTCAAAATCAGTGAAGTTTCTCTCAACTTCTGTTAACTTAACAATTGTATTAAAACAATTTGACCCTTCAATGGTATAACTTTTACATATTTAATATGCCCATTATTGACTTTATTCACAAGTAGTTAATAAGAATGATCATTTATCCGCATAAATCATCCATTAGGCAATGTGAGGTGGAATGTAAGCATGCAAACTCTGTTGCCAAGCTACACCTCTATGCCTAACTTTGAGTCACCCCTCTCTGCTTCCATTTCTTTGTGTGCAAGATGAAGACAATGTTAGCCTGCTTTCACAGTTCTCAAATAAGTTAATTTAGCTTCAGCATGGTGCCTGCCTCAGAACAATAGCTGTGTCCACATTAACTAAACATTAATACCTATGTCTGGTGGGCTCTCTGCAGATTTTCATCACCTAGACTTCTTCAATGGAGAATGGAATTTAATAGGGGCAAATATTTTCTGGTTGCCATGGCACCGTCCAAAAACACGAGTGTCCTCCATGCCAGAAGGGCCTGCAGCAGCCACTTTCTTGATTTCCCTTTCCCTCTGGCTTTCTCAGAGTCCAGCATGCCATTTTCGCTCAGCACCCAATCAAGGATCACTGTAGGGAGAGCTGGCCCACGGTGGGTGCTGCTGTTTTATGGGGCTACATGCGTATTGCTCACTGTGGTGCCAGCACCACCGTTACTGTCTCACTGTCTTCAGACCTCAGACCTTGGCCCATTCAGCCCACCAGGAACTTGAGACCCAGGCAGGTGCATGGGGCACGTGGTTGGTTGATTGTCAGGTGCTGGATCTTGAAAGAGGGGCCAAGTGAGCGCTGGGTGAGTGTGGGAGAACTGAGGACCAATCAGACTAAAAGTTTAAACATTGTAAGTAACTATTCAGCTGCATTGAAGATCTCTTCTAGATAAATCCATAGCACAGTAAAAAGTAATTTGGAATTTATATTTTATATCTATCTATCTATCTATCTACCTATGTACCTATCTGTATACACTTATATATGTACATAAAAAATACATGTGAAAAGGCTCCCATTAATTCAGCATAGTTAAATTTTAAGTCATTTTCATTTGCTTCTTAATAAATTTCAGAAAATTTAAGTTTTTCAATAAGCTTGGATGGTTTTTACAATTGGTAAAATATCAAAGAACAGAACTGTTAATGTGGGAAGTACAGAAATCAAAAGCCCAGTCCCCATTTTTCCTGGGGAGAATGAACATTCCCATCCTCAGATGGACCATGTGGCTTCATACAGTGAACACCTCGGAGGCATATTTAGCGCTTATGAAGCAATTACTATGTCCAGGCACTATTAAAGGGCCTTGTGCATATGTTTGGTCATTTAATTCTTACAATATCCCTAATGCTCAGATAGAAGGCTTTATGTGTGTCAACTCTTCTATCAAAAAGGGTGATGCCAAGTCATGTGCCTAACAGAATTGCAAGGGCTACCAACATTATTTTCATATGAAATAAGGGTAAAGGAAAAAGCAGAAATGACATCGGCATTATTTTTGCAAAATCAGAACTTTATAAAAACTTGGCAGACGAAAAACAAACTGGAAAATGTATAATTAATGAAAGCAAAGATATGATTTCTAATCTACAATAAAACAAGTTAAAAAAAAAATCGTTCAATAGAAATAGAAGACAAACCAATGGAAAGAGGAATAAAATAGTAATTGCGTCTCTGACCTGAATTCAGACTGCTTAGATTAAAATTTTCATTACATAAGTTCATTTGTTCATTGTTTATTTAAATGTGCTTTTTCTGAAATGCCCATCCAAATTTCTCGTGTATTTTTTGATGACTTTGTTCTAATGGATACTTAGTTCTTTGGTCTATTGGGTACTTAGTTCTCTGTGTACTATAGATCCAGCCCTTTGTTCATTATAAGTGTTGCAGATACTACCTTCCAGTACGTGGTCTGTGTTTTTACTCTTTTAAAATGATGAACCAAAATTCTAATTTAATATAGTGCAATTTATCTCTATTAAATTAATGGTTAAAGCTTTGTTATGTGATGCTTCAGTAGAGCTTAAGAAATTCTCCCTAACTTAATTTCTTAAATTCTCCTATGTTATCTATAAGAGGCATGATTATTGTATATTTCATAGTTAAATTGATGATCTGTCTGGAAATAATTTTTATAAAGTTGTGGTGTAGTCTCCTGGTTTCTTTTTCATTCCTCCCCCTCCATTCTCTCCTCTTGCTTTTGAACACGGGCATGCAGCTGATCAAGCGCCGTTTAGTGTAAAGATCCCCCTTTCCACACTGCCCTGTCTCATGCCACATGACCATGCACCTGTGTGCCTAGTTCTGGCCTCCCGTAGGCCATTTGACACTTTGTCTATCGTAGTATCATTTCCTCACAGTATTCATTATTGTGGACCTATAATAATCTGTTGACATCCGGTGAGGTGCACGATCTTTTTCTTTTCGTGATTGCCTTAGTTATCCCTGGATATTCATAGGGGAGATTTGAATATGACTCCAGATAGTCATTTCAAAACTGTGAAGCATATCAAAATATCATATCCACATTTTACTTGGTGTAAGTCCAAAATTCTTCTGTAAACCCTGTATCACCAACCTGGCTGAAAATCTCTGTTGGTGGTTAGATAGATTACGTAGCTGTCTGAGCCAGGTCTTTTCTCTATCTATCTCTGTTATTAGCTAATCTTTGCGTCAAACTGGCATTTGACTGCAGTTGATGGTTCCATAAATATTTTGACAAAGTCATTACCTTTATCTTGTATTATAAAAGGCCTTAAGGTTTGAGGTGTACTGAAACATATACAGTCTTTTTCTCTTGCGGTATTGCCACAAATGTTGCTTTTTCTGATCCACCAGGCAGATTTGGGGTGGGGCGGGGTTTGCAAATGGTGTTTTATTCAAGAAAACAGAAAGTATTTCAGAGTTGTACTGTGGAAGAGGGGGTTTTTATGGTTATAACATTGTAAGATACAGAAATAACATATAATAGAGAATATTATTTATCTCAAATTACACTTACTGTACCAAAATCCTCCAGCATTCACTTAAGCAGTCATCTCTGCACATCATATGTGAGTGGCTCCACCTGGGTAGAGAGTGAAGTGTATGAGTTTGGTTTTCTGGTTTCTGAAAGAAGAACCTGGAATGTTTCTTGTGCATTTCTTGGTAACTAATTAATACAGCCTTACCTCCCATTATACTTATTCCTTAGGGAATGCCATATTTCCCTTCGAGATGTAAATCAATGGAAAAATAAATAAAACTACTTAATTCTCCGAAGAAATAAATGATAAAATATAGTTAAAATAAGAAAAATTTAAGAAAGAGTAAACATATGATTCATTATTTAATAATGTGTTTCCAGTATTTCAATTTAATTGTGGCACAGATTTTCACTGAAATGGAATTGCAGAACTTATATATTTAAAACGTAACTATAATACCAAATTTTAAAGTAATATTATATATACGAAGGAAATGATGAGTTTGGTTATCTCACTCCCCAATCACTTGTTCAATATGGAAACCTGTGCTCTCTTTTCACCCCTGCTTCCGAGGGTCTGAATCCTCCTTTACCCATTCTACTGCCTCTCATCTCCATTGCATATTTCCACTCTAACATTCTGTAAAATTTACTTATTCACAACATCTGTTGTTGGTTGTCTACCTAGATCACCACCTCCATATCTGGGGTCCAAGAAAGCAGGGATCACGATGTGTTTCATTCACATGTTGCAAAAGCCCAGGAAGGAGTCTTTATAGTTAAACTGTTAAGCACAATGCTCAGGAGGGGTCTTACTGAGAAGGTGATATTTGGTGGATTGCTTGAGAGCAGTAAAAAAAGTGAGTCATGCCTGTATTGAGTATAGGTAATACGAACCAGAAAACGCAGACTTGAGGTGGGGGACTTGCATGTTGGAATGATAGCAAGTAACACTGGAAAATAGTCAGTGAGGGGTCACGCAGCGAGAGAGAAGGCAGCAGAAGAACAAGGTGTGCATGGGCCGGAATCATGGTTTTGTTTTTCTCTCTGAGTGAAATAAGAATATTGACGAGTTTTGAACAGAGAAGTGACATGAGCTGACTTATGTTTTAAAGTGGGCACTCAGTAAATATTGAATTGAATTGAACCGAATTGATTTTGTGGAAAAAAGCTATAGCTTTTGCAAATTCAGCAACTTATCAGACACTGATATATAACAAAAGTCAAAAAAGGGATATTGGGAAACATGTTTAGAACAATGGGAATAAGGTTAATTTATATGAAATAGTGAGTGCAGTTTAGAATATTGCCTCTTCCTTAATGATCTAAAAGTAATTACTCAAGAGAACTTCAGCTGAAAGTGCGCATACACACATACACTCGTGTACACAGCTTTGAATGGAAAGTTGAAGTTGCCAATATTTTAAAAAGAAATTTGCAACGAGGAGTTAAACTACCAAAGAACAGACCCACGTTCACAGTAACTATTAGAGAATTATCCTTTCTGTTTTGGAATACTTTATTTATTTATTTATTTTAAAGATTGGCACCTGGGCTAACAACTGTTGCCAATCTTTCTTTTTTTTTTTTTCCTGCTTTATCTCCCCAAATCCCCCATGTACACAGTTGCATATCCTAGTTGCACGTCCTTCTAGTTGTAGGATGTGGGACGCCGCCTCAACGTGGCCTGACTAGCGGTGCATGTCCGCGCCCAGGATCCGAACCCTGAGCCGCCGCAGCAGAGCGCTCGAACTTAACCACTCGGCCACGGAGCCGGCCCTTGGAATACTTTAAAGTGAATACTATTAGATGCAAGCTCTTGATGGAAACAGCGATATGGCTTGAGTGTTTTAAAGATACTTAGGAGAAGTCAAAATGCATGCTTTCTTTTTATGCTAAAATTCTTACCGCAAGAGTATATAGCAGAATTGCATAACTACAGTTAAACATATGACGGGTTTATTTAATTACAAGATATTTTTATGGATATAAACAAAATAGAGTATTTTAATTAATGTGGATAGAAAGTTGGGATTTTGTTGTGCCGAGAAACTGTCATTTGGTCTTTAATACCTATTTTTAATTCACTTTTTAGCAAACAGCTTTTAGACTCCACCAAGCCTCCCTACAGTCTGCAGTGGCAGCTGCTAGTGCTTCCCAGAACAGTATTGGAATTCTCGGTGACGCTACCACAGTCTATCAACAAGGAAATAAACAAAAACGGAATCATGCTTCCATTAGGAACGCTGAGGAGAAAAATCAATGTTTTCCCAGAGGAAAAAAACCAAAGATGACAATGGAGGAAGAGTGCTTTCGTTTCCAGCTTCTCCGAAAGCTAAAATAGATGAATCAATACAAAAGCTTAAGTGTTTTAAGTGTAATCTATGAAAGACCAGTAGAAGAAAGTAACAAAAAGTGCACAGAAGAGACCTAAATGATCAGAGACAAATGGGCATATTGTCTTGAAGGTTATTTTGAGGTTACCAAGAAATATTTTAGGAAAATCAGCAAATACTGATTTTCATAATAGTGAGGGAATTTCAGGGGAATTTGAGAATTTTGTGATTTCACTCGCTGACTCAGAAATTCATATGAATACTAATAGTATATAAAGTAATCTGGAGCAACACTCTCACTGAGGACAACTAGAGGTGCTTAATATATATATTTTTGACCAAAAACTCTAGTGTAATATGTAATTCATCAATAGCATTCTCATAATTAAGGAAATTCTAGGGGCCCTCTTTCTGGCATGGGAAAAATTATATCATTTGTTAGGCTTTAAATATAATATATAAAATATATGATGATAATAGTGTATATATTAGCAAAGAGGTAAATGTATTTAAAGAGTTCTAAAGTCTTTTTACTGGAGAGGAATGGATAGGAGTAAAACTTCATGTTAGACTTTGATTGTTAACGAAGTATGTCCTAAACCTTGGGTAACGTCTTAAACAACCTCAAGTGTATATCTATGACAGGGAAGTAGAATTATAAAAAATGCAGCATCCAATCATAAAGGAAGGCAAGAAATGAGACTTTAAAAAAGAAAATAACACATCTGGAATCATTATAAGATGAAGAGTAACATGGAAGTTTGAAAATAATCTATGAGTAATTATATTACTTGAAATTAGAATAACTCTCCAAATAAAAGTAAGATTATCAGATCTGAGTATAAAGAAAATATATACTGCTTTAAGAGACACATAAAATAGAAAATTTAGACAGTTTCTCAATGGCTAGGAAAATTAACATGCATATAATAACAAAAATATACCTCATATCACTGGATTAAGGCCAAATAGTATTTAATGGCAAAGAGGATACTAATGATAAGAGAGAGTCCATTATGATCAAAGTTTCAATTCACAGGGAAGCTATAACATATCCATAGCAATTAATAATATCTCCATTTCATGTAATTTAAAAATTAGAGAAATAAAAAGAGAGTCAAATCCAAAATCATATAAATAAATATAAACATACTCCTCTCAGAAACTGACTGAACATGAAAAAAAGTATAGAGCAATGAACCAACTCAAATGACATTTTTGACACATTTGACATACAAAAAACACCACAAACAACAGCATGAAATACATATTCTTTTCGAGAACCTGAAGATTATATACAAAATGTAATAATATGATGGTCTCATGAAACAAGTTTCAAAAGATTTCCAACAACTGAATTATACAGAAAATATACTCTGACCATAGTAGAAGTAAGTTGGAAATTAATAATAAAAAATACACAAGCTTATATGTTTAGAAATTAAGAAAACATACTTCCAATTAACTATTGATCCCAAGAAGAAAATGTAATATTAATCAAAATATTTGTTTATTTAAAAATAATAAAATATCATATTAGTGAGATGATGCTAAAGCACCCCCCAGAGAAAATATGTAGCTTTAACATCATCCATCATAACAAAGAAAGGCTGAAAATTAATGATCTTAGATTCCATCTCAAGAAAATAAAGAACATAAATACATTCAAACTAAAGAGAAGATGGGGAATAGTAAAGATAAAGAAACAGACAATAGCACCAAGAGGCATTTTAGTTTCCTTCTTTTTTTCTTATTGTGGTAACATTGGTTTATAGCATTATATAAATTTATATATATATCTCAATTTCTGTGTAGATTACATCATGTTCATCACCTAAAGATGAATTACAGTCCATCACCTCACACCTGTGCCTAATCACCCCTTTCACCTTCCTCTCTTCCCCCTTTCCCTCTGGTAACCACCAATCCAATTCCTGTTTCTATGTGTTTGTTTATTATTTTTATCTTCTACTTATGAGTGAGGTCATAAGGTATTTGACTTTCTCTCTCTGACTTATTTCACTTAGCCCTCAAGGTCCCTCAAGGTCCATCCATGTTGTCACAAATAGCTGGGATTTCATCATTTGTTATGGCTGAGTAGTATTCTATTGTGTGTATATACCACATCTTCTTTATCCAATCATCAGTCAGTGGGCACTTGTGTTGCTTCCAAGTCTTGGCTATTGTGAATAATGCTGCAATGAACATAATGGTGCATGTATCCTTACACATTTGTATTTTCATGTTCTTTGGATAAATGCCCAGCTTTGGAATAGCTCGATCATATGGTAGATCTAGTCTTAATTTTTTCAGGAATCTCCATACTGTTTTCCATAATGGCTACACCAGTTTGCAGTCCCACCAGCAGTGTATGAGGGTTCTCTTCTCTCCGCATCCTCTCCAACACTTATTGTTTCCCATCTTGTTAATTGTAGCCATTCTGATGGGAGTGAGGTGATATCTTGGCTCTGAGTACTAGATAGCCCTTCTGGGTTCCCTGGCTGTTAAGAGCTGGTTATTAGATAAAACTAATAAAATTTAATAAGAAGTAAAACTTTAACATAATAAAAATATGATGAGACCTAAATAAAAGAAGAAACAAAGAAGATAACGCTATATATATAACAGGATGCTACTTGAAAAAAGTTAGAGTAGTTTGAGCATCAAAAAGAGAAATACCTTAGGTGCTGGCCCCGTGGCCGAGTGGTTAAGTTCGCGCACTCCCCTGCAGGCAGCCCAGAGTTTCGTAGGTTCGAATCCTGGGCATGGACATGGCACTGCTCGTCAAGTCATGCTGAGGCAGCGTCCCACATGCCACAGCTAGAAGGACCCACAACAAAGAATATACAACTATGTACTGGGGGGCTTTGGGGAGAAAAAGGAAAAAAATAAAATTCTAAGAAAAAGGAGAAATACCTTCAACTTGTTTAAACATGCCCCAAATGCTATGATGCCTGAGGCCATAATTCTACATTAATAGAAATTGCTGAACTTTAGAAGATTCTGTGAAAACATGTCATTATCTGAAAATCACAAATAAAGGAAAATAAACCAAAATATTTTGTCTTTTCTACATGAATGGTGCCCCAGCCCTACCAAATAGTCAATGAAGAATGCCAGAATTATAATGTCACTATTTTATAATACCCAGTTAAATAACATTTCAAGGGATTGATCACAAATGACTGTTCACATTAATAGATAATAAAAGAAAAGACTGTGGGGCTGGCCAGGTGGTGTAGTGGTTAAGTTTGTATACCCTGCTTTGGCGGCCTGGGGTTTGCAGATTCGGATTCCAGGCATGGACCTATGCAGCACTCATCAAGCTACACTGTGGCTGCATCCCACGTAAAACAGAGGAGGATTGGCACAGATGTCAGCTCAGCGACAATCTCCCTCAAGCAAAAAGAGGAAGGCTGGCAACAGATGTCAGCTCAGGGACAATCTTCCTCACCAAAAAAAGAAAGAAAGAAAGAAAGAAAATATAAATAAAAAAGAATGAAAGTGAATTTTATAATGGATGTGTTAGTCTCAAAATGCTTGAACACACTGTATAATTTTCATATCAAAAAACTGCAACAACCAAACATTCTATGCTTACAATATATTGTATCAGGAAGTGCAAAACACTGCCATTAATTATTCTTGCCAAAATAATGAAATGGAATCTGATCAAGTCTCTAGATCTAAATAGTACTTTGCCATAAATATATCAGTCAGAAAAACATGTTAAATAACACCAAGGAAACAATCACCAAGGTCCGAAATGTGAAAGATTACTCTAGTTTCTTCATGAACTAAATTTCAAAAAAAAAAAAAGTGAGGAGCGAGTGTAGTCTAAGGGACTTGGAAACACATGAGCCAAATGTAGATGTGTTTGGATCCGGATTCAAAGCAATCAATCATAAAATAAGTCAGTATATATTTATAGGAGGAAATATACTGGGGAAAATTGAGAGGAACTGAATAGTAGATTTTTATGATGTTAAATCACTATTATTAACTTTTTCAGGTGTAAAAATGGAATTAGAGAGTACTTCAAAATAATCATTGGAAAGGGGGTACTACAGATAAAATAATATTGACCACATGTTGGCAGTTATTGAATCCTGATGATAATTTTATGGGGATACACTGAACCATTATCTTTACTTTTGTATGTTTAAAATGCTCAGAAAAAAAGTTTAAAAAATCAATCAATGAAATTTACTATGTTAACAAAATAAAAGAAAAATCACATGATATCTTGATAGTTGCGTGAAAATTTATGATAGAAAAAATTCCAACAAAGATAAAAGAGGAATCATTAATGAAAAAATTATCTACAAAAAGCTGTTGGAAGTGACATACTAAATGTTGAACTGTTGACAAAGATGCTTAGTCTCACCATTTGTAATTAAATTTACTGAGTTTTCTAGAGAGTGCAATAAGTCAAACGAGAGAATATAAAATGGACAAAAATAGAAAAACAGATAAAATTTTAATCATATGTAGACATTTCATTTGATGATATAGAAAATTCAAACTATGATGCAAAATGCGTGTTTATAGGTGAGTTAAAGCAAGGTTGTCAGATACAAAGTCAGCGTACAGAAATCATTGACATTTTTGCCCTAGAATTAACTAATGAGATAATATAATTTTATAATTTACACCACCACCAAAAATCTAATTCCTAGGAATAAAAGCAACAAAAATGTAAAAGATTTCTTCTCAAAAAACTACTCAATTGTGTGAGGAGAAAAAGAAAAATGGAGGAATGTATTATGCTCATGGATTTGAAGACTCCATATTTTCTTTAAACAATCAATTCTCAGGAAAAAATATTCTAGAGATTTAGTGTTACACCAAATACAAAATACAAATCCCAGGAGGTTATTTCCCCCCAAGCAGAATGCAACATTTACATGCGAATGAAGGGAACCAACATTCCACAAGACATAGTTAAGAAGAACTGGAAGGCATTGTTTCCTACATATCAGAAGTTAGGTGAGGGGCCACCTGCCCGGTGGCGCAGCGGTTAAGTTTGCCCGTTCTGCTTCTCAGTAGCCCAGGGTTCACTGGTTCGGATCCCGGGATCATGGGTGCAGAGATGGCACCGCTTTGCACACCATGCTGTGGTAGGCATCCCATGTATAAAGTAGAGGAAGATGGGCACGGATGTTAGCCAGGCTTCCTCAGCAAAAAGAGGAGGACTGGCAGCAGTTAGCTCAGGGCTAATCTTCCTCACAAAAACCAAAAAAGTTATGGTGAACCTGCATCAATTCACTCATATGTGGAAGATAAACAAACATATGGATAAAGAGAACAGATTAATGGTTATCAGAGAGGAAGGTGGTTGGGGGAGTGGGAGAAAGGAGTAAAGGGGCCCATACACATGGTGATGGATAAAAATTAGACTATTGGTGGTGAGGACGATGCAGTCTATACAGAAACTGATAAATAAAAATATACACCTGAAATTACACAATGCTATAAACCACTATTATCTCAATAAAGTAATAAAATAAGGCGTTTGATATTGATGCAAGGGTAAAAAGGGAAAAAATAATGAAACAATAAAGACTCCAGAGGGAGGCACACATACATACACAGACACTTAATCTTGACACATGTAGCACCACAGAACAGTGAGGAAAAGACACTCTTTTCATTAACTAGTACTGATTAATTGGAAAAATATAATTTTGGTGATTTTCATACCATATATAACATTAATTCTGAGTTGACTATAGATTTAAGTTGTAAAAGATCTCTAGAAAATAATATAGGAAAATAACTTCTTATCCTTGGAGTAGGTTTTCTTTTAAGAGTACATTAGTATAAAGGAAATAATTGATAATTTGGAGTATATTAAAATGAGGAACTTCCATCCACTAAAAGAATGATAAAACAAGACATTAGTTGAGAGAAGATATGTGCACACCTGCACACAGCTAAATTTGTTGCTCAGAATATATAAAGATTCCCTAAACATCAGTAAAAACTACTTTTCAGTAAAAGAAAACGGGCATAAGACTCCAAGAAGTACGTTGGGAACAGAATGACCAAATGGCAAAGTGCTCAACCACAGTAATAGTCAATCCAATTAAAGTTAAAAATGGCACCTGATAAAGAACCATACCATGAGTAGCTCAGAGTAGATTTTTGTTCCTATATTAATGATCTTAAAATGTACCCCATGGCATATGGGTTCACTGAAGCCTTTATGAACAAGTGAATGATATTTTGATTTTGGATAACTTATTCTGCTGCAGTAAGAAGTATAGATTTTAAGATGATCCAGCTGGATGAAGAAAACAGAATGCTGAATGCTGTTAACCATAGTGTGAATGAAAGACAAGGAAGGTGGTAACTGGGTGGGGAAGGCTATTCAGGGTTAACAAAATAAACTTTAAGCTCAGGGCACATGTATTCCCTTTCTCCTTCCTGAACGGAAGCAGGAGACACTTTCTCATCACTAGGCTGAACCCTATCTTTTGGGAGGAGGGAAGACGTCAGCTACATGGACCAACAGACCCACAGGGACAGAAATAAAATTCTAAGAGGTTGGTGGATGGGTTATTTTTAATCCAGGTCAGGGATAACTGGCTATGAATGGAAATAGATATATTTGAAGTAAAGGGAGAAGAATCCTAAACATTTTTTTGAGTAAAGAACTGCAGTGTTTCTGTCGCAGCCTCATTTGTGTGAGCTTTAAGTTTCATGTCGTCATTAACTGGTTAACCTGTTTCTGCAGGACCCTTCTTTTTCTGTAGGACGTATGTTGTCTTTCTATGGGTTTTCTGCCAGCAGTTTCTAAATTCTATGTGATTCTCATTCCCTCTTTCTTTCCTTACATTATACCTTTTCTACTAAGATGAAATTTTCATCAGGATAATTAACTTTAAAATTGAGATTTAAGCTAAAATAATAACGATAATAATAATAAATCTCTTCTGACAGTCCCCGTTGTAAGAGTGTCAAACATGCTACTCCTCTTGACGTTATTGTGCCTCAAGGCGCCATGTTTGTCCAGGTTCCTCCCATCTCACAGGTCCTGACTGAAGGCACTGAAGGAAGCCAGCACATGGAAAGCTGAGAAGTTGAAGTAACTCGGTGCCTTTGGAGCACGGTGAGTGTGCAGACTACAGGACAGGATCTCACTCTCTTGTCTGGGGTGGGAAATGGGGTGGCTCTTTGGTGATCAGCCCTGAACTCTGACAACTAAGATACAGTTCCATCTGGCATGCCCTCACCACAGCTGTCTTCTTGTATTTTTCTAATTGTGAACGCTTCCTTCCCTCATACGCTGCTATTTATCTAGATGCATATTCTCTATGGTATACATTTTATGACCTTAATACTGCATTAAGAATCATTTAGATATACTTTTATAAGATTTTGACAGAGGGATAAATGTCAATTTTTCACAGAGACATCCAAAATTATGGAATTAAGGAAGAAGATTTTTATTTCAGATTTAGTATCAAAATGTTATAAAAATATCTTAGAATAGTGATGAGTAAGTATCATTTCGTAGATACTAACTATTCGATTTCTTCAAAATTGAATCATGAATTTTTTAAATCATAGATAAAGCCATATCAATTTATGCCCTAAAGCATGCATAAAAGATAAGTAACAATTACGCTGGCTTTTCACATTAAAAAGCCTGCATTCCACAGTCTCCACAGAGGTGTTTTTTCTTGTTTTATCTCTGACTTAATTTAAATGGCAAGGTGAAACTTTTTAGATGTTTCGTTTTTCCTTCCACTTCATGGAAATCACATTCTCTTTAATCCGTCATTTCACTGTGGTTGTTTGTTTGCTTTTTAGTATATAGTTGGTATGTGTGTGCCTCCCCTTCAGAGGGATGCCAGAAACATTTTTCAAAGAAGACAAAGAAAGCATTTTTTGAAAAAGATATTGCTCTTAGAGAAGGTAAGTCTTAATAATTGATAGGCTCACTCATTCAAAAGAGTTGACCAGGCTGACCGTGGTTACTTCCTGCATCCTCTGGGTTCTGCCATAGGCACAGCTCCTGCCACTTGTTCTGTACCCTGCCAGAAACACCAGCCTTGTTCTTTGCCTCTTTTTTCGGCAGGGTGATTTCTGAAAGCTTGACTGTTTACTGGTACAAAGCAGTAACACAAGCAGAGCACAAAACCTAGGGAAAATATTCTATGAGGGGGTCTGGCAATGGATTAATGCTGGCTACAACTGTGACATGGAGAAAAGAAAACAAGTGGCCACAGCCACAGGAATGGCTGCAGGGCTGTTCAAAGAATTAATTTCCTGAGATAAACAAATGAATAAAATAGTTGTACCACCAACTCTGATTGTTTTACATTCCCCACCAGGTAGTTAAGTAATGATGAGAGAGAGAGAGAGAGAATGATTTTTACCTATTTAAGGAAAGATTTCCTTATTTGAGATTTGGCTTCTCTGAGTTGGGTGAGGAGAACATAAGGAACGGAGGGGAGTGCACAGTCAGGGAATACATAGGCACGCAGCTTCATTTTTTAAAAGAGATTTTGGCAGAAAAATTCCTTAGATTTTGATCTGTTTTTGCCTCAAGGATGAGGTCAAAGATTGAGAGAAGATGAAAGACTCCTTGTCACTTTTTATTTTCCCAAATGTTCATTAAAAGTGGTTCATATTTTTCCTTTACCAATCATGGAGAAAGGCGGAGACATCTTATCCCCATATCAGAGAATGGTGAAATAGTGACCCAGAATCTTTCTTTTACCTAAACTCATGAGGCTGAGGGGAAGAAAAATATGCCAAGATTAATATTTGCCAGATAGCGGCAAGTTTAATTTCTTCTTAATGTTTCCAAAGGTGCGTAGAAATGCTTAACCATCTCTACTGACGTGAAGCTAAACCAGTGACAGCAACCTCTCCACTGGTTTTCCTAATATCATCTTACCCTTACCGACCTGACATGAAGTGTATGCAACAAGCAGTAGTGTTATTTGAAAATGAAAATATTGTTGCAATTGATCTGCTATTCTTTGCTTTAAGATTTTTGTTTCGATGTTAATATATTAAATGTAAATATATTAAATATATTAAAGTTTCAGTTTACCCAAGGAATTCCAATATCATAAAGCGTTAACTGGACAAAAAAATATTGAACTCTAGTTTACAACATGCATGATGAAATACAAAGACATAAAGTGTGAATATCTTACAAAAAAGAAACAGAAATGGACGAATACAGGATTTCATAGACATGTATACATTAAACAAAATAGTGATTATTGTAGAAGTTAGATAGTGTCCGTATTTGTAGTCACTGTATACTTGCAAATTTTCTGCATTTCAAGGTTTTTATAATGAAATGTTGGAAATCTTAAAGTATAATCTGCACTAAATAATACATGCTTCCTCATTATAGATTTTTACACAAGACAGTAAAATTTATTGAATCCTCATAAATGAGTGACTGCCTATCACCTCCTTTAATAATATTTCATCTAACATCTAAGAAACCTAGTGAGGTCATGGATTCCTTAGTGACCACTTTAGAGATTAAGAGTGCCCCATTGTGTACACTGAATTCTGAATGCCTAACAACTTTCTTCTGTTTATAAACAGAGAAACTTTATCATGTGGGCATAGCCATCAGAGGAAATTTCCTGAGGGTATGTGGAAGTAAAGTACTTGCCTGGGGACTTGTGCACTCTGATTCATAAAATATGCCCAGGATTTCTGGTCCCAACCCAGTTTAGCAACTGAAGTGGAAAAGTACTGAACTCTGGAGTGACCTTTCAATGTACTTCAGCAAAGTTGCGTTAGCGATCTAAAAAGAGAGTATTTCTTTGAATGTTTTCTCCATATCTCAGCTATTAAAGATGGTGCTTTGATTAAATAGAATTTTAAACTATTCTAACTTTAATTGCCTGTGATTTCCAGAGAGTTTATGAGTAAAAATATGGAAAATATATATTCTGGTTAAAAACAAGGTATAATTAGGAATTCTTAAATTTCTCAAATATGGTTTAAGGTTTATGTGTTTTATTATTTTATACACACACAATAATTTACAAAAATATCTAGAATTAGCAATTAGAAAGTGAATAAACACAATGATATGGTTTTAAGAAATTGTCATAAATTCATGGCTAAGAAAAAGTGTCACACTCATGTTCTGTGACTATATAAACCATCTATCTCAAAGGCAATATAGTGGAAATGGGACAGCCTCCGTGAAGCTTTGCAGAATGCTGAAAGGACTGTGCTGGCTTCAGGAGTTGTTTGTGTTATGTGAGATGCCCAGCAACAACTTGCATTGCTATTGCTAGGGGCTTTCAAGAGAAATGTCACTCCTCACAGCAAGTGATGAGATTTGACATATGGCATCAAAGCATCATTAAAACCACACCTGCTGCAGAAGAGGCTGTGTCTTTCAAGAGATTTTCAAGCAGGAAAGGTTACATTGAAAATCCGAAAGGCTAAGGCTTATTTCTTTTCTTTGCAGACAATTAAATGTTCTAAAGAAAAAACTAAATTGCACAAATATATGTAAGAAAAAGTCTACTTTTGCAGCATACTGGTTTTTAAAAAAACTTTATGAATGTAACACTTTTTTTTCGTTGCTAAAACATACAATATAACATAATACAACTTATTCGCAACTATTGATTTCTGTAAGCAAAGTTTTGTTGTGAAACATAGCACACAGCGGCCTGAAAATGTTATGGTTTTGCTATTTGGGCAAACTCTGCTTTTTAAGGACTTTTCACCTCTGTTCTGTATTATGTTTTCAGTTATAGAATGGAAGGCAATATAATTTATTGAGCATTAAGTATATGGCAATGGTTTATGTATTTTATATTCTATTCTATTCTTACCTGGTGATGTCTATAGATAAAGAAACTATGTCTGGGTGGTTATATAATTTTTCCAAGCTCACAAATCCAAAGTGGCAGAGCTGGAATTTAAGTCCAGGTTAGTTAGATGCAAAAAATGTATTCTTCTTTCTTTACGCTATCCTATCGACTATGTTTGAGATTGGATGATAGGTGTCAGATGAAGGAAAATATGTATCTGTCTCTAAGCTCTAATATTTTGTAATGTAGTTTGTGAGATAGAGCATATTCATAGAAGAAAAAGAGAAACATGATGTTCCATCTGTTAAGCATTAAATAGCTGGTACTGCCTGTTACATGGGGAGACAGCACCATGATGAGGTGCTCAGCAAAGGTTCCTGTAGGGCACGGAATCTGACATGGGCTTAGATAAATAGAGAAGATTTCAGTAAAAAGCCTCAGTGACACAATATTAATTGAAATACTGTAATCAGTACATATGAGGACATTTTTATCTTTAATATGAAGAGTTTACAGAGCTCTTAAGATGGCTTCTGTTTCTGCTCCAATAGACTAAAATATATTTAATCTTTCTCCATGTCTCTAATGCTGACAAATTGTCATCATATCAGCCTTTCTCATCTCAACACAGGATTCATGGGAATGATAAGTATTTTTATAGTATGTATATAGTATAGTATTCTATAGTAAAATTTTCATTTCATTATCAAACTTTCACCCTTTTTAAGAAATATTTATATATCATTAAGGGAAAAATGGGTATCCTACAAATAAAAAGTAATCTAATTTTCCATGTGAAACCAAATTTTAATTTTCCTATAACCCAAGAAGAATGAAGGATATCTTCAAAAATATGTCTAAAAGAGCAAATGACAGACTATGTATCGTCAAAGGGTAAATGGAAAGAATAGCCTAATTAAACGCATCCCCAAGCTCTGCATTTCAGAGCATCCATGGAGGAAGCACTGTCACTGAATCATTTAAAGTCGGATCAGTTGAGGATGCACACAGTTTAACTTTTCTAGGTATTCCACCGTCAAAAATGTCCGGAATCTCTACTGTGTGCAGATAACATGCTAACTACTTGACATAAGTGAGTTAAAATAGACACATTCCCTGCTTACTGAGTGGGGAATGAAGGTGAGTTATAGCAATTAAATGTTTAAAATCCCACAAGTAAAGTAAAATTTAAAATTGAAAGGATTTTGAAAGCACACAGGAGAGGGTTCTGAATCAATATGGATCTGATTGGATTTAAATAAACAAAAATTCAAGAAAAATAATTCTGAGGAGAGCAAACATATGAATTCCCTGATTCATCATGGAGAACTGGATATTTAAAGAAATGAAAGACAATCCAGTGGAAGAAGAGAGAGTGATGGGGAAAGTGAGATGTTATCCCTCTCCAGAGGCAGGCAGGGCCAGGTTATGAATAGCCTTATCAGGCAGGTTAAAAATGGTATAATTACATTTTCTGTTAAATGAGTTGTTAATATAATCACATTTGATTTTGTTTTTCCAAGAAAGCATTCTGGCTAAAGTATGGAGAATGGATTGAGGTGAGTAGCGGGTAGAGGATAATTGTGGTGCTGGAGGTAAGAGATGATAGCTGATTCGACTCAGGGGGAATGGTGGGTGTGGAGAGAAGGTGGTGGGTTCAAAGCCTGACACAAGGGGCTTCTGCTTCCCAAGAATATGGTAAAGTGGCACTTACTGCTGCTTCCCTCTCTCAGTCACCTTGCTGATGCCACGGAAATGAGAGGAAGGGCATGGAACTGAGGTAGCTATTGTGGAGAAAGCGTGGGAGAGAGAGTAAGTGCCCCAGTGTGGGAAGGGAATGGCAGCTTGGGGAGAGAAGGTTCATTGCTACAGGGGGGGATGATATGAGGAGAGAGTTTGCCCGATGAGTGTTTTTATTTCCTCTCCTCGGCAATGAACTGGATGGAACTTTGTCCTATCACCAATGAGAACTGAAAAAAACAGAGTGCATACCTACCAGGGTTCTGTTTGACATGGCAGCAGCTCCCAGTGCCTGTGGAGTGAGGCATGGATAGCAATGAATCCTGAGGCCCATAAGTGCCTCTTCCTTCCTCCTAACCTCTCAATACTGGACAGGTTCAGCAATGAAAGGGAGGGCAACAAGGCGCAGTGCAAGAGGCGCAGTGCGTGAGTGCAGCAAAGAGACAATGGCGTGAGGACTTCGGCTGGTTGCAAGGACTAGAGATCAAACTCGTCAAATCTTGCTGTGGGGCTGTGGCCTCTCCTCCCTGGGACACCATTCCTAGGCTCTTAAGTTCATAAAGACTGACAAAGTCGAGACAATGAGATTTGTCTTTCCCCATCTCCCCAGCCTCTACCACCCACTTGTGAATACATAAACACATAAATAGCTAATGTACCTGATTAATCAAAGGGAAAAATAAGATTGCATGCACACACATAAGCAAAAATATTCAGACTCCTTAAAGAGACATAATGTGTTGTAAGCTTAGAGAATTTAACTGAAATTTAATTGAAAACACTACCTTATCTAATGAAAAAATGCAGATAGGTAATTTTTCTGAAAAGAAATCATAGGGAAAAACAAAATTCACACAGCCAACATTCCAGCACTCAGGGAGGAAGTATTTAGGGATATACATAGGTTCTGTCTGGTTGCAGAGATAAATTTCTCTCTCTCGGAGTTAAATGTATGTGGATATTTCTGCCTGATGCATGTAAATATTTGAATTTTGTGCTTACTCCCATCTCCTTCCCCATTCTATGTTTCAAATCATTAAAGAGAATTCTAATAATTTATCTACATATGTAAATTTTATGGAGAGAATGTGCTGGAAAAATAGAATGACTAGTTTATTGTTAGGTCTGTTTACCTTTGTATCAGATTGAAAAGCATTTTCAATTTAGACATCAAGCTCAGAGTCCTGGCTAGTGTGACTCCCTCCTTAAGAGACAGGGTAAAAGTCTGCATGCTGGCCGACTTGATCAAGTTCCCAGCTCTTTGAGAAAAGGCCAGCTCATAGCTCCCAGGAAATTAATTTAGGCAATTGCCTCATTGCTGCTCTCCTGGGAGACAACTATTACCTTTTTCTCACCTCTCTCGGATGACATCCACTGGCATTGGACTATGCAGCACTTTTTCCCCATCTTATGCAGGAAGTAATGATGGAGCAATACTTTATAAAACAAAATTTCTTCTAAATAAATTATTCACCTAAAATTATCTAGAATATTGCAGCCAATGTTATTTGAAAAGACTGATTAAAATGAAATTAGGTTAACTAACTTGATTAATCTCTTATAAATTAGTTGGTCTACTGGAAAGAAAACAGCTCTGAGTTCACTGATTTTTTTTATCATTAAGAACTGTATTAGTAAATTATGCTTCTGGCCAAGATGGAGTGATAGAGACTGGATTTACTCTTCTGCTTGAAACAACTTGAACAAATAAAACAAAAGCGTAAAATACATGAAACAATCATCCACAACATGTTGGACATTAGGCTAACCCTGAGAAGCAGAAAATAAAGAAGGCAAACCCTAGAATTGCCCACTCTACTGCGTTGAGAAAGTTCCCCGATGTAAGGGCAGAGGGTGTATCAGTTTTCTGTGGCTGCTGAAACACATTACCACAGAATCACTGGCTTAAAACAGCTCAAATTTATTATCTTACAGTTCTGGATGTTAGAAGGCCAACATGGGTTTTAGTGAGGTATAATCAAGGCAGCAGCCGAACTGCATTCCTTTCTGGAGGCTCCACAGCAGAATTCCTTTCTTGCTGTTAAATCCTTCCAGCAGTGCACCACCCTGTCCCTCTTCTGTCTCTCTCTTCTTCTAAGGACATTATCATTACATTGGTCCCAGTCAGATAATCCAGAATAATGTCGCTATTATAAGACTCGCTGTTTGGCAAACTTACTTCCATCTGCAGCTCTAAAGCTTGCATGAATAGTGGTAAATGTTCAGGTAAATAAATAGTTTCTGTTATTATTTAACTTTCTTTAAGAAGTATTGACTGTAAAAAACAATGTTAACAATGTAGTGTGGGTTTCCTAAAATATGTAAAAGCAAACTGTGTGACAATAATAGGATAGAAACTGGGACAGGACAAAAGGAGGTTTTAGGATTCTAAGCTGTAAATTCTACTGTAAGATTCTTATACAATGCATGAGTAGTAGAAACATTTGAAGGTAGACTGATACGTTTAAGATGAACACTATAACCTCTGCCAGTAAAGAGAGAATTTAAGGTAATATATTGCCCTTTTACTGTGAATTGATACATTAAATTTCTCTTTTACACTAATGAATTGTTTTTAGTTTATCCATCTCTCAGAAAGGTGTCTATTCTTGGTGTCATAGTACCACAAAAGTGAATTCATCGAGGGAACAAATGTTCAACTCCTGAGACATCAAGTAGATAGTCTACAATCTTTTATCTCAGGTAGCTTTATAATTTATGCTTCTTTTTTTCTCCCTTCTTGTTTTCCTCCTTCTTCACGTTATTTCTATTATTATTATTATCTATATCACATATCCACTGCTATGCAATCACCATCTGGACAGGACTATATCTACTTTGTTTATTGCTGTAGCTGCACACCCTCCGTAACAGTGCCTGGCTTATACTAGTGTTTTAACAAATATTTGAAATGGCTTTTATGCGTGCATTTTATTACTTCAAAAGTAATGACTTAGTAAACTCTTGGATTTGTTTCAAAATATGAATATCTAATTAATTTTTGAAAATATGGAAGTTGGGGTGATCAATTACATTTTTTCACCCACGAGCCTGTTGTCATCTATGTCTGCATCTCTTCATTGATGGAGGCATTTCGTTTTTGCTTATGATGAGGAAGTGTGGGGAAAGGATTTTCCACTTTTTGTAGAGATGTGTACATAAAAATTCTGCGAGATTGTTTCCTCAACGCTCAGCTGATGACACTAGGCTTGTTGGTGGAAAGTAAAGAATCGCACCTCCAGTTTCATTGCCTCTCTCCACCAAAATCTTCTAAATGATGCTTATAGATGCTTTTCTCCTCGTCTCTCCCAGGGATTCCTCTTTATCTTTACTGTTTTCCCTTTGCTGAGATTCTTTTTTTGACTTGAGAACAAGAATCTCTGGTGGATCAAGGAGTTCTCTTTAGTTTCAAGAGCAATCACTCTATAGCAGGGAAGTGTGAGCCTTAAAAGAAGTGGAAGACAGGAGTTTAAAAAATCTCCAATTCTGGGTATTCAATATTTTTTCTACAATGTTTTAAAATAATAAATATATTTATAATTTGGTAGAATTATTTTCATGTCAAAGTTGTATGCCTGTTGTCTCTCTGACGTCACTTTTCTGAAAACCACTTGTCCCAGGTTAGACTCTGAATAAATTACAAAGTCCATGCTCATTAACTCAGTAATGAAAGTTACAGGCTCAATAAATCCTTAGTATTTTGGGGTTTGCCCTCTGGACATATGGCATAAGGGTGGCTACAGAGAAAAGATAGTGTTCTGACCCCCTGAATCATCTCCATCCTATGATTTCAAATTTCTTTATAAGCGTTATTGACAATCATTTTTTCTTGGTTTTACTACAGAGCTTTTCTCTTCTTTCCCACTTATAATGTATAGCTGATTTATTCCTTTTCTTATATGCTGCCCAAATCTATTTCCTTAAGAATGATTTTTTTCCCTCTCATGATATAATTTCATCATAGCTTTCAAATCCCACTGTGTCTGTCCTTCCAGAAAACTTCTGAATACTCTGTTCAACTTAGTAGTCTGTTCCTTTTGTAACAAACTCCTTTTTACCATCTCTTTATAAGGGACTCTCTGTTTTTGGTTTGTTTTCTTGGTGTACATGATTGAGTCACTGTCCCAGGTGCTCATCTGAAATGACAAGCTTAGCAGTCCAGACACCATGTAGTCCTTAATGCACTTCTTTTTTTGGAATCTTACATTGTTCTCTTAGCCAAGCGTGGCATTTGTCAAAAGGTGTACTGAGAAAGAGAATGGGACTCGATTACGGCATTCCCATAAGCACAAAGAAAAAAGAAAACATATATTTTTAGTTCATAGTTTATCATACATAAGATATAATGCATTTTAGCTCATTGAACACGTGTTTATCTGAATATTTTCTGAAGAGAGATGTTAATACGCATTTAAAATTCTCTCAATGTAAAGATATAATAGATTCAAACAGCATGGATATAATGCCTCTATCTCAATCACGGTAGATATTTCATTTTAACGTAATTTCTTTTCCTTCAAGATACTACAATTGAAAATAAAATGAGTGGGTGACAGGTGTTTCTCTTTTACTCCTCCCATGCTCCTTTGCCACTCCAGCTGAGAGAGCTCATAAAAATGTCAGCTCTCCACTGGCAGAGCATGCTGCACCTGCTTGCCATGTGCTTAGTGACTACTAACATTTATCTATTGCTGTATTCCAAGTCAAATAAATTCATAAAATGCAGCTCAAAAAAGCAGCACATTGCATCTCTAACACTTTTTAAGTAGAAATGTTCTTTCCCAATCTTAGTGCAAAAGAGTCATTCTTTATTCTTTTCAGTAAAAACAAGGCCACTTCGACATTCAATTTAATTTGGAAAATGGTGCTGAAAAATATTAAAATAAAATGTATGCACTTAACCGGACAAAGTCTCTTTAATCTACTTTAGGATTGCTTACTAATGCCACAGAATATGCTAAGCCAGCTAAGATTTCATTCTCCACTAAGGTTTGTACAAGTTAATAATTCGTCAATTCATACAATTCCCATTAGAGAGGTAAAAAGCTGTAGGTGATGGCAGAAAGGAGCATTAGCACATTGATGCATGCAAATGGTGCTTTGACTCTGCCTTCCATTTTCGTGAAAACTTTTACTTACTTGCCATCTGAATTTTTTTTTGCTTCTGCTTGCTTTCACGTAACAAAAGCATTTCTCAATTTATTAGAATAACATGAGAAAAAAACTTCTAAATTGTTCTTTAGAAGAGATTATATTTTTCCCTAATAATAACATAGATTTCTAAAAACTAATGAAAGACATGATGATGAGGTGAACTTAATGTAGTCTATTTTTTTAAATTTTAAATAGATACTGTACATTCATATTTTAAATCTATGCTATCTTTCTTGTAGATCACCAGAAATCTTTTCCCTAAAGGCTGATGTAACATTTCAGAGTAGGGCTGCTAAATGCATTTTGTATGTCTCTTCTCATATCATTCTTAAGAATTTAGGGTGTGTGAATTTCTTTTTAAATGAATCTCGAGACAGTATCTCTATGTAGACTTCCCCACCAAAGTCTGGGCCAGACAACACATAGGTAAAAGACTGCGCCTGAAAGATAAAAAAAAAAAAAATGGAGACAGCTCATGAGAGAATGACCATGCTGTCTCTCATGAGACATGTGCTAATTAGTATCTCCATGATGGGACAAACACCAGTGTGGACAAGTTCCATCTTGTATCTTCTATCAACAATGATAGATTAGTAGTAACCTTCTGGAGATACATTTTAAGATAGATCCTGAGTCAGGGTCTGTATCTGTGATCAGTGAAAAATAAAGTCAGGATTAGTTTACTAGACTCTCAAACTTTATAGGCTAAAGTAAAACAAATTTTGTTTTATTCAACTTGCAAGTGCAAAATGATACATGCATTATTAATATTTTTGTGATTGAAAATTTCTCAGTTAATTACATTTCTAGAAAAATCAGAAACTTAAGTTGCATAGGCTCTGGTTTGGGTTGCAAGCTCTATCATTTAATAGCATTTATACTTCAAAATTTAATTTGAAGTCTTGCCCACACTAAGATAGTGAAAATGACTCAAAATCATGTAAGTCTATAAGATACAAGCATATTAATGCACTTGTGTTAAATGTGTATTTCATATATTGTTTGATTTAAAAATAAAATAAATGATTAGTTGAAATGACTCTGCTTTTTTGAAATTATTAGCTTTCTTCCAGTCAAACATAACAGATGATTTTCAGTGTTAAGAAGGGGAATCACGAGTCTAGCGATAACCGGTAAATATTTTTTAAACAATTCTTTTGGAGGTCTAGGTAAAGAGAAATTGCCGTCAAATAGTGGTAGATGTGTAATTTTTATGTGCTGATTGCATGTCGTATTATTTCTTTTAGACAGCATTATTTGAAGGTCAGAATCAGCTGTACTCCAAATAACTAAGTAACCCTGGGCAATCAAGTTAAGTTGAATATAAGCTTTGGGAGTAATTATTGCTTCTTCATTAGCATCAGGACACATAGAAGCAGGAGAATAATTCTTGGAGATTCTTATACTCTAGTAAAATGGGGAAATTATCTGCCTAAATAGTTTGTAAGGCTTGGCTTGGGTGGGTCTGCTTTTTATCTAAACAAAAATGATAAGGAGTAGATTATTAATTCTCATTGTCGAGTTGTTTTGCTGTGCTTGCTTTTTTCCTACAAAATATACTGAGACACTAGAAGTAGAGTCAGTACATTTTCTTAGGCTTTTTATATTTACAAATGTCAATATTGTAGGTCCATTTTTAATCTATCAAAAGTTTATATTAGACATTCACGTGAGTATTAGCTTAGATAAATTCCGAATTTAAATTCCGGTTACTGATTATTTTGTTAATCTACTGTACTTATCTGATCATTATATAGTTATCCTTATATTTAACAAGTGATAAAATAGTGTTATGAAAAAAAACAATAAGAATTATTTCTCAGAACTTTTTAATCTTCTTCTCTGCTATAAAATGCATGATGCTGGAAACCTAAGTTAGAAGAGGCCACATAAATAACTCCAAGGATGTCTCTGTGTGTGTGTGTGTGTGTGTGTGTATGTGTGTGTGTGTTAGGTGGATTAAATATAAGATAACACTCATCTACTAAGAAAGCATTTTCTATTATTGGGAAATCAGGAGTGATCAATTTAATAGTGTTTTAATACCAAAAAGGCTCTAATAGTTTGATTTAAGGGTATCTTGTATCTTGTATCTTTTCACATTCTCATCATCCTTCAAGGCTTATCTAAATGAGCTGTCACCTGTTAATAATTCCCTGTATTCCACATAAAAATATTATTTCTCATTTATATGAACATCTTTGTATAATTTGCATTGCATTTTGGGTTGTCACACGTGTTCATCTCTCTGTGAAAACTGCAAGACCAGGATCTAAATTACTCACTTTTTCTGTCTTCAGTGTTTTTATATAATGTCTAATATACACACAGAATTCATGGATATTTTGGAATTAAATAATATCTATTACAGGGATGTGAAATTTAAAAATATTGTTTTCAAGGCTGAAATTGACTGTAAAATCATCAAAACCATACATTCATTTGAGAATTAAGCAGAAAAAGAAATGAAGTCTATATGCAAGTGTGTTTGTGTTACTATTTTCCTACAGAAAAAAATGACTAACTTTAATGGCTGTATGAGTCAAATACCTACGTGTTAAAACATTTTAGGTATAAGTTATATTGAAGCTTTCATTTTCAAGCTGATAATCTCAATTTAATATGGAAGTCCATACTTAAATCCAGGTGAAGTAAATGCACCAAATGGTGTGTAAAACCTTAAATTGGGCAGTAGAATTCTTTTGGCAGTTAGAATCATGACCTCACAGATTGCTACAGTTCAAAAACATGAATGTTCTATTTCTGCTGTGGATATATATAATGCAGACATTTGTGAAATCCCAATGGTATGGTAGTGCCCAAGCTTAAGAAATGAAAATAGTCAGGTGTTAATTAGTGTATAAATTTCCCCAATGACATCCATACGTACCATTTGGTTTTCTCAGGGGAAGGCTATAGTCTCTTTAGAAAACCTTATTCGTCTAGAAGGGAATCTTATTGGAGGAAAAGTGCTCCTTCTGTGAAATCATAGGTGCTTTACATTTTCATTTATTTATTTTTGCAGTGTGTGTTACTTTAAAAGAATAGACTCTGACACTAATGTCAGAACTGTACCAGCAGTGCAAGACATCACACTTCTGGGGTTGCCTCTATTTAGGTGTGTGTTCTTGAACATTCGAACTGTCTAAGCCAATTTTATCATCTCCTAAATAAAAGGTTTGATTAGAAAAGGTATATACTGCAGTGATTAATACTACTGACTCTGGACTCCAGAGTATTGAACTCAAATCTCGGCTCTGCTACTTTTAATGAGTCGAGCTACTCAGTCTCACAATCATGTTTGTTTTTTAATTATTCTTTCATCTCAAATTGTGACAATAATTTTACAAAGTGTTTATTGTGAGCATTCCGTGAGGTTATATGAGAATTCAATACATAGTCCCAAATTAAAGCCATTATTTTTATTATTCCATGGTAACTAATCCCTCTTCTAGCTGCTGATTTCATGAGAACACATGCCTTGTGGATAATTATTAATATGACTGGTCGAATACTTAGGCAATATTCACTGTAGGCCTCCTCATACACAGATCAAAACCCATAAAAAATTGGCATGTCTGGAGAGTCAAAAATGGAAGTGGATTTAGGTCATCTTCAGCAACATCAAGTCAATCTCAGCTTTGCTTACATTCATCATATTCTGTCACCTAGACTATCTGTTTATCATGGCGAAACACCTCACAAAATTAGTGACTGACAGCCCTTGCATGGCCAATGGATAGCAGTGAATTTCAGTTTAAAAACATGATAAACCTTAAATTGTGCACTAAAGCTTGTGGTGGTCCACACGGGACTGACACATGCAAACTGTGATCCTTTCTTACATCCTATAAGCAAAAAGTCTTGACTTTTGTTTTCTCTGTTTGGAAATGTGACCTTTAACTGCCACTGTTTGCCTGAGTGTTGGGAACAATGACATGGAATTGTTGGGTCCAATGCCTTTTGGGGTACATATAATGATGTTTTTGTGAATGCACCTGAGGTGTTCTGGAGGAAGCTATGGGACTATCTGTACTCTCTTCACATCTTTCTCTGTCCTCTATAATTCTGCAGATTATAAGATTTCTTGTAGAAATAGTTTGAGCCTCCTTCTTAGCATTTGTGGTGAATGGAACTATATTTGGGGCGTGATTTTGTATATGTCCCAGGTGAGACTGTCTTGTCTGCATGATTTGTAACTAAAGACTTGTCAATTTCTTCTATGAAAATTTAGGGAAGAACATGCTAAGAATCAAGATGGCTTAAAGAAGATATGTGTTCTCTCTCTCTCTATTTTTTTTTTCCTGTACCAGGCTACACAATAGACCCAGAGCCCCAGCTGTCACATTCAGAAATCCATAGTTATGTTTTCATGAGACCACGTTTCCCACAGACTGCTTACAGCCAAGAACTGAGCATGAGTGGGATGCTAAGGCAGGCTCTTTCCAGGAGGATATGGCCTGGCCTTGATGAAGCTTTCTTTGACTGCTCATTAGTCTAGGGCACTTCTATCCAACCTGTTTTCCTCTCTCCTTTCCTTGGGGTCAGATTTCAATTATAGCCTGATGACTCACTCACCTACTCCCTGTGCCTTCTCCATTTCCTGTCGCAGGCACTTCTCCTAATGAAAACCTCTCACGTGTAATTCCATCTTTATTTCTTCTCCTCAGAAAACTGGAGGACTAGTATAGCTCATCTCTTTTCCATCTTTCAGCTCTGATGAACTGTTAAGGTCATCATCCCTTCATGATGGCTCATTAAAGTTACTGGTTCCTGCAAGTCTCCTCTTTCATTTAGTTTTTATGTTAACTTTTATTTCCTCCTAAACCACTCCAATACCCTATCAGCACTCCTCACCAGTAACATCCTGCCATCATTTTCTTGTATTTATTCATTTATGCTTTTTCTAAATGTGCGTTTTATTCATGTGTTTGTTTGTCTTTTCTTTTCTTTTCTTTTCTTTTTTGAGGAAGATCAGCCCTGAGCTAACTGCTGCCCATCCTCCTCTTTTTGCTGAGGAAGCCTGGCCCTGAGCTAACATCCGTGCCCATCTTCCTCTACTTTATACGTAGAACACCTGCCACAGCATGGCTTTTGCCAAGCGGTGCCATGTCCCCACCCGGGATCAGAACCAGGGAACCCCGGGCGGCTGAGAAGCAGAAGGTGCGAACTTAACCTCTGTGCCACCGGGCAGTCCCCCGTTTGTCTTTTCAATTTCAAATTACTTTTCAATTTTAATTCTGTAAACTATATTTACTTAGTATATTTCTGTTGCAAAATATTTATATTTTTCAGATACAACCATGCAGTAATACATATTTCTAAGTGCTTTTTCCCTGGTGTGCCAAGAGTGTGCATTCATCAGCTACTGCCTGTCTTTTTTACCTTTAGACTGTCAGGTGGCCTTCCACTTCCAACCACTAAAAGTAATGCTGTAAGAAAAGTCTTTTCCATGTGACCTTAAACATGGGTGGAAAGTTGTTGAGGTACAGCGTCTGGAGCAGAATACCTAGCTCAGGCTATGCATACACATTCTTTATAATCCTCTTGAATTGTACCCCACTTTATATTTATATTGCTGCCTCCTATCTGTGAGGATTGCAACTTCAGCACATTTCCATCCTAGGGAAAAACAGTTATTCATTGTAATTTTAATTTACCTTTTCCAATCACTACTGATTTTGAGCATTCTTTTATGTGCTTGTGGTTTTGTGTGTTACTATCTCTGAAATTACTTGCTCACATTCTTTGTTCATTTTTCCAGTTCAGTTACTTTTCACATCTTATGCATTCTTTCTAGTATCCTTTTTCATATATTCCCAGTACAGTGTTTCCTTGTGATATTCACCTTTTATCCTTAATTTTTAGATAATGAACCCTATCATACTTTTGTTATGGATTCTCTCGTTTTGTTTAACAAATTCTTTCCTTCCATTTTTTATTAGCTTTCCCACATAGCATTTAATACATTGGAGTTCACCTTTACGTGTGGTGTTAGCTGGGATCCTACTTACTTTATTTTTAATGTAAAGAAGCAATGTTTCCAAACTCCATCACTAAACAGTACATCATTTTCCCATTATTTTCTCATATTGTCTATTTCCCATGTCACTTCTACCATATTGTATGCTTTCATATGAAATATGTTAACCTGAGTTTATCTTGTCATGTTGTTACATTGATCTATTTTTCTGCTCTTGCACAATACTCTTTTAATTGTCACTGCATTGTTATGTTAATATGTGTTAACATATGTTAATATTTATTTGGTTAAATGCATTGCCTCCTTTTACTCTTAATGTTTAATGGTTAACTTTCCAATAGGTAGACTTTTCTCTTCCTTATAATGCATGCTATATCTTATCAAATGCATTTTTCTGTATTGCTTAGTTTGCGTATTGTTTTTCCTTTTCACCTATTAACATGGTAAAATGTAGTGATAGATATTCTTATGTTGAACTATCTTTGGCATCTCTGAAATAAACTTTAGTTTACATTTGGTATATTTTTAATTCACAGTTAGAATATACTTTGGATTACTGTTTTGGGAGTTTTTGTGTCTCTCTTCATACATGAAGTGGACCTATAATTTTCTTCTAATTTACTGTAGTTTTCTAGTCTTAGAAATACGATTACACCAGTCTCATTAAATGATCTGGCAACTCTCACTCTATTTCTCTTTTCTGGACAAACCTTCAAAACACAGGAATTAGCTATTCCTTGAATGTTTAGTAAAAATCACATGTAAGCTTCATTGAGAAGGGGACATTTGAGTAAAGCCTTGAAGGGTCTTAGGGATCCCACCATGAAGTCCTAGAGAAGATGAGTTTTTCACGCAGAGCATGGAAACCATAGCTTGTGGGAAGGCCACAATATAAGAGAGTAATGGGTGTACACAGTGAAGACCAAGAAGAGCTCAGTGATGCAGAAAGACAGTATTTTAGGGTGTGAGTGTGTGTGTTTTGGTATCACTTAGGCATCATAGAACATTGGGATATGTTGGCCTTTACTTTGCATGAAATGAGATGGCATCACAGGGCTTGGAGCCGAAAAAGGGTGTAAGTGACATTTATTTTGAGGAATTACTTAGCTAGTTCTCTAAAGTAAACTATAAGTGAGTGAACATTAAAAAAGCCCCAGCTATTATCAGACAATTGAAGTAATCTAGATGAGAACGGATGGTGACTCAAATTAGCCTGGTAGCCAAGTAGTATAAGGTTTTTAAATTCTGGATGTATATTCTGAAGATCTTGCCAGCAGGATTTCCTGAAAGCTGTATACGGTGTGTGAGAAAAACAGAGGAAGGTGGGGGTTATGGATAAGTCTTCTGGTGGAACAGATATAGAGAAGAGAAGAGTTCAATTTCACCATGTTGATTGGACATCTGGAGATAATAAGTGATGAGGATTATTTTAGACTGGTTACTTTAAAAAACTGCAGATGGGAAGGAGGCTCTGAGGAGTGGAATTTACTTACCCTTTGTTAAGAGACATTTACGTTGTAAAGGAAATCTCCATCTGTAAAGTTGTCTCCCTCTCTGTACTAGGAAGTAGGGGGGATGACTTTATCTCTAGAAACTCTTAATCAATGCCAAAGGCAAGGACTTAAATCTGCATTTTGTTTACTGTACTTGTGTGGTAATCTCCCATGATCAACACCCCCTCCACCCCCAACATCCTCCTTTGTCTTTAGCTAAAAATAATATTTAAGGTGATGGCTTCAGCCATTTACTTGATCTGGTTTGATTCTTATCTAAAAGTTATAGGACCACTCAATAACCAGACCCCACCCGCACTGATACCATTTTAACAACTTTTTTACATATTCTTTCCTTTGTCTTGTAAAGAGATAACTCACATACCTATGCCTTAAATTTAGCCCTACCCTCAACCCATGTTTGCAGCAGCTCTTACTGCCCATGAGTCCTGTCCCCATGGCAGCAGCTCTTTACTGCCCATGGGTCCTGTCCCCGTGCTATTCCACACTGCTCTCTAAATAAAAGAGCACTACTGCCAGACCTTGAGAGTCCAAGAGATCTTTCTTTCAATGATTCGACTCACCGACAGTGCATCAGTAAGTTTGATATTTGACTGTATACAAAACTGAAGTAAGAGTGATCCGCATAGACATTTGTTTGGAGGATATTTCAGGTGTAAGGGAGAGTAATCACAAAGATTGTGCTGTGAACTGGAGTGTGCATACAGTAATTAACTATGCAAATTTGCAATAATCAATTTGGGGTAGAAAAGTAGGAACAAATACCAGAAAGGTGAGGCAGCAGATTGTGAATGAAGGGCTAAGCCAAGACAGTAGATCAAGCTGGAATTTTCAAATAATTAGGTATGAAGGGCAGTGCAGAGATTTGGACAATAAATGAACATTAACATACAGAAATAGACAAGATGATGAGCAGAGGGAGATGAACAGACACGTTACTTTATTGAACGCAAAAAGAAATATCCTTCATCTGGAACCATACATAGCTAATTCTTTCACATCTAGAATCAACAGTGCCTTAGTCTTCTTCCAATATTAGTTAATAACTGGTCCAGGAACCTGTAATCATTTAAATAAGGTTAGCTTTAGGGTCAAACAAAGTTCTCAGATGAAAGATGATTTTTAGATGAATTTCGTTTCCATTTCCTGATTGTTTACCTTTTATAGTGACAGAGCTGGGCTCTGAATGCATTCTAATGTCACAAAGATCATGCATATGTATAATGTTTCCCTTCCTTAATGTTGCCCATTATTTTCCCATTAAACAGCATATACTTGGCAGACACATTTTATTAATCATAACAGTAAATAATATTTTCTTGATCAGATACTGGAAAAAATACTGAAGGAATGCAGGTGGCTAATTGAGGTGCTTCTATGATTTATTCCAAATGAGAACCTGGTTCTTTGCTTTCGCTAATCCTGCTGCTTTGAGTAACTTGTGTAAGAAGATAGCAAACAAGATGATTTAACTTCATATTAAAAATGTCATCGTCTGGAAACATTCAAAGAATAGTTATGATACCGTCTTCCTTATCAGATAAATACACTCACCCCATGTGAAGCCTCTAAACCCAAGATTAGATTGATTATTCTGAAAATATCACTCCACTTTACAGGTACCGTCTAAACCAATGTACAGGAAAAGTGATTTCTCTGCTTATTAAATAGATGTTAAAAATGTTAAAATCTATTAGAAAGTCACAGTGCAAATAAGTAGCTTGACTGTTTTCCCATTAATTAGTAATAACATGAATCAAGACATCTAGTTCTTGAGATTTTCCCTCCCTCCTCTCTTCCCTGCCTCCCTTCCTCCCTTCCTCCCTCCCTCGGTCCTCCCACCCTGCCTTTATTTTCTTCCTTCCACTCTTCCTTTCTTATCTTTTCTTTCTTCTTTCCTTCCCTCCTTCTTTCTTCCTAAAATATTTTTGAATTGATAGTCTCTCCATATGTATGCTATAATGTTTTTACCTGAAAATACAAAGCAAATCCAAGCAAGTGCCTTAAACCCTAAGGAAATTAATTGTATCAATACCTGGAAGTCAATATTTGAACAGGATTCAAGTTTGGCTAAGCACAATATTTAAAGCATTCAAAGAGTAATTTTTTAGGGCTGTAATGTAGAAAAGGTTGTGGGGGATTTGCACATTTTTTAGCTTTCTTTCTCTCTGATGGAAATTTACAGATAGGAAATAACTCATACTGTATAAATTCTAAGTTATATATCCAAATAAATTCACTGAAAGAACAAGGAATCAAACAAACAAAACACCTCTAAAGTACTTCATACTTTTTTGCCAGAATCTAAGATTTGTATTCTGGTAAATGATGAAAGGCTAGTTTTCCTACTGGAAATTGATATACACCACATCTTGGAATTGCCCCTTTGATCATCACCACCAGAGGTTAGGGCTGCAGGCCATCAAAGTGACTCCTATTTAATTTAATGCGTGCTGGAATTGTACTCTTTAGAATTTTACTAGTACAAATGAGATGACCAAGCCTCTAGAGCCACACAGAAGTGCATGCATGTTTTTAACAAAGCTTTTGACAACTTATCCAAAAGTTGTTTTTGAATGAAGGAATGATGTTAAATAACATGAAGCTACCCAAGTGTGTTCATGGAAACCCAGAAATATGCTACTCCTTCTTGAACTCAAGAGTGCACTAACTTGACCCCCAAAACAACAGACTTTTTGTCTAACTCAATTAGCCATAAAATAAAGTGCAGTGTTTGCTCTAAAGATTGTCTGTATGCAGGATGGCTCTATGATATGATATAATTATTGGTGTTAGGGTCTTGTGTTTTATTCCTGGCTCAGTGGTTGATTTGGTTTTTTAATCAAACCAAAAATAAACACCAGTTGTAGTTCCATTTCCCCCAGTGAGTGTCACCATAAACTAAATGTCTCATGCTTTTCCCTCCTCCCTAACCATGGTCCCTAACCTGGTTTCCTTTCCAACATCTCTGCCTCTGTCATTGGCAATACACTTGCAGACAGTCCGAGCTCATGGCCTCAGCGCAAATTTTGACTTAACTCTAGTGATCCTACAGCCCTAATCAACACAAAATTATGGTGATTCTTGCTCTGGGCTTTTCCCTCATCATTTAGTTTCTCTTCCTTCTTGTGGCCACTAATCTCATCACTTTAAATGTAAATTATTTTAATTGGTATTACTGAATTTAGTTTCTCTCATTCTATCCTTCCAGGAACAGTGCATCCTACATACATAACATTTTGAAAACATACTCATGCTCTGCTTTGTAACAAGTGGCATTGCTGGCAAGGTCTTCCAGAATTAGATTCTGATGTGCCTATATAAACAGATTTTTTTCACTTCTTATTGTTTTCTTATTTCTCATCTTCTTTTGGCACATTAAAAGCTCATATATCTAATATATCATACTCACCATTTCTTTCTTCTTTCTAATATTTAATTCTTCTATAAAATGAGTAATAGAATTAGATAATTTAATGCCTGTGTGAAATCTTGTGATCAAAGGATCAAATTGCCAAAACAGCCTCACGGGGCACCTAATTCTTACACAACAGGACGCTTTATCAGTATTTGCAGAGGATAAAAGACAGGAACAGGAGCGTATCCAGCATAAAACTATTGGAAGCCTCTTCTCCTTAAGATGCCGCTTGCAGAGGTCCCTTTTGCACACGGAGACGTTTCTGGTTTGAGGGTGATGGGAGTTCACTGAGATCTAGGCAGGTGGGTTTGAGGAAGCTACTGAGCATGGGGCCTATCAGCGTACATATTTTGCTACTCGTCCAGCCCTCGTTTGTCTACATGGACTAATTCCACGTAACATATTAAGAGAAAGATGGATAATCCCAGCAATAATTAGTATTTTATCAGTGAAAAATTTTAGAATTGCCATGGCATGGTGAAATAAAAATCAGACTACCATTTAGTAGTTTTATAAACTTGTTTTTTAAATTTTCTTCACATACCACCTTAAGGTCTACACCTGATTGTTCTGTTCCCACTGTAGTCCATAACTTGCAGGCTTCTATCCATTAAATAATCTAGAAAACCCGTTAGAACCTACTAAAACCATTCCTAGATCAAGATTTAGTACCTAACACCAGGGCATAGTAACCTCGTCATCTCCTAATTAGTAAAATCCCATCAGAGTTGGGAAATGTTCTACACACGAAGGTCAAACTTCCCATAGTCATCTTCAAAGTAGGAAGAAGTTTTAAAGGTCAGCTGTTAACCATTTTCTTCACTGAGGCCTTGTAATTAGCCCAGTTAGGATGTTATATGGGCCACATGTGATAGCCTTGATATAGGCCTACTGTTTAAGCCCAAGATCAGAGCGGAGCAGACTGGGATGGATGAGTAACTATGATGCATGATAAGCAATTCATTCAAGCTTTCTGTGACATTTTTATAAATTGATGAAATTAGGATTACAACTGCCTTCATTATAGGTGCTCATAAGGATTAAATAATCTGTAAGGCGAAGTACAGTACAATGGAATTTAGTGAATTTTACCCATTTTAAAAGCATGTTTACATTGGAAGGGTGGACAAATAACCAACTCCTTAAGGCAACTGGAAAGTATGTATGTGTGTGTGCATGCATTTATTCATTTATTTTTTGTTACTTATTTTGTCAAAGGATCTACTTCTACAAACATAAATTTGTTTGAAGACCAACATATAAACCAATGAAAAGTGGATCACTCTTCGTTTTGTTTGAAGCCAGGGTTGTGTGGGATGGTGAGGGGGTTGAGAGCTGCACTTATTCAGAGATTTGGCTTCTTCCCAAGATCAGATCCCCCAGCTCTCCTGAGAGGTTTCTCTGACTTTAGGAATCCACAGATGTTTTCATAAACCCCTGCCTGTGATGGCTGCTCCTGCCTCCTCTCCCACTGCTACACTCTTAGCTCACTGCATTCAGGCATGTTGATTACCTTTCTGTTTATGAGCACTTGAGGTGCATCTCTGTCTTTCATTTCACCTCTCATTGACGCCTTCCTCCTCGTAATAAGTCTGTGTATGATGGGTCCCTGCCTGTTATTAGTTTTCAGAATAACATTCATCTCCTGAGAAAGCCCAACTCAAACTGATGGACAGCAGCTACCACTACTTCTCAAAACATCCTTAACCATGCCTTATCCCATTTTGCTTATAGCATAGCACTTACTCTTATCTGAAACTAACTTGTTTGTTTACTGTGGGTGTCTCCTAAGCTCCAAGAGTACTGCCAGCATAAGCACTGAAAACAGTGACTGACGTAGAGTAGGTGCCCAATAAATATTTGTTGAAAGAATGAACAATAATTTTTATTGAGCACCGCCATGTGCTGGGCGCTGTTTTTGGTGTCGAGATATAGTGGTGAGCCGAACAGTGACTTTTATCCTCATGGGGCACACAGAGCAGTTAAGTAAAACTCATGTGGAGGAACTGTAGTGAGTAGAAAGTACATCACCCAGAAGAGGCATTTTCTGTTGTTGTTTTTTAAACTGAGGACTGACTTTACTTACACATATAGACACTGGCCAGCTGCCAGAAAGGGGAGAAATAAGAAAATGTCCGTAATAATTAAAGAGGAGAGAAATGTATATGTATCTGAAGAGACTATAAGTTTGTTGATTTAAAAATATAGTGCTATGTTAAGGAAAATATGTCCTAGCAATTTGTATTCTTTACTAGTTAACTGTATTAGAATAGTCTTTGGAAAAACACATCACTTAAATTCAATGGCTATTAATAAATTTATTGAATTACAGCTATGTAAATTTATATAGTTCTTGCCACTGCTTTATCTTTTTCCTTTTTAATTTGTACATACAACTGTGCTTTCCTGTTCACCATTTATTATTCTCTCCTCTAATTTCCTGCTTGATCACCTTGGTCACTTAATGGTTAAACTCCTTGATAGCAGGGGAATATGATTAATGACCTTTGACCCACTGTGTCTAGGATGTAATTTAGTACATGGTGATATATTTTCAAAATTATTTTTAAGTGAAAAAAAAATGGTGCTCAGCTTGATATTTGATCGACTTATGATGCCAAATAGTGAATGACAGCATCTATACTCTTACTGCCCTATTGCCTTGAGAGTCACTCATCCTTCCATGGAAATTCTTCCCTGACAGTGCATGGACTGCAAGTGTGGAGAGAAGTGGCAATTTTCTTTTTTGAGGTTTAGGGGTCTCATCTCTTAAGATACGATGTTAGACTGATCAAGCTATTGTAAAAGGTTTAGTTTGGGCACTCAGTTGGCAACGTGGAACTTTCCAAAGTTGAATTCAGGACAATGGAAATGGAAAATAGTGAGTAGACCTTTGATATTTTAAAATTGCTGATTAATTGTGACCTAGATTATACTGGAAAGACTTATTCCTTCTGAATTGTAGTGAGATTTAAATATCTTCTGTATTTCTCCATTTCTTAACTGATAGTTATAGAGGAAAGAAATAATTTCTGTATTTGGGAATTGAATTTGAAGTTTCTGTATCTTGAAAATAAATATGAGTGGATATGCTAATGTTGTTTTTCTCTGGAACAGAACTTCTTTAAGAAGTGGAATTTTACTATGCATTTACAGTTGACATTTTAATTATATAATAATGCCTGATTATTAAACTTCAGTGAGATATCATCAAAGTAAGTAAGTTTGCTTATTGTCTCAAATTAAAACTCATATACTAGCAACTACTTCTTTAACCAGGGGTTTAAAATCTTAGGTCTTCAGATGCTTGGTTCAATTTCAAAGGGTCTTTGTACTTGTAAAAGACATAAATTGTCATATGTGAATTTCTTGGAGAGATTGTGACTCTTCAGAATTTCAGATGGTTTCATAATCCCCCAAACATCAATATACAAGCTTAAATACATACCTACATATGCAAGCAAGGTGAAATTGAGAGCTAGAAAGAGAATCTTTAGAAAAATATTTTGTTACTTATCTCTACATCAGGATATTTTAACCTAAATATTGCACTTCTTTAAGTTTTTGCCTAGTGTGTACCAATAATAGTAATTTAATAGTTTAATCATTCATTTACTCATTCTTTTGTCAATTTTCTTCAGTCACTGAATAGCTCCTGTAGGCCAAACACTCTTTATGCCCAGAGGACACAAATAAATAGTCCATGATCTCACAGAGCACAGAGTCTGATGGCAGAGACAACTGTTAAACCTATAACTGCTGTTCAGAGTGCTATGTACAAAATCACAGCTAGTTGAGTGTAGGATAAGGCGAGCTTTGTAAAATGTGAAATGTTTAAGACAGTCTTTTATGAGGTACAGAATCTTGGGTAGACCTGAAAAATAAAGGAAAGAGAGAACATTCTAAGCAGTGCATTGTGTGGATTAAAGTGCATGTAATAAAGTTTTTAGATAGCCAGCTTTGAAAAGAATAAATAAATGGTAATTAAATAATTATATTTTGAAATAAAATATTTTAGAAACATATCTTCCAACATTTTATTTTAGTAGATTAAAATGAATTGTGTAAAGTAGAATTCTAAATGTAGAATTCTGAAATTCTTAGAATTGTACTGACTCAAATAGCATAGTCTAGAAGGCTACATGGGAGAAAATATATCCAGGGGCCAGATCACAAGACTTTGCCTGCTGTGATAAGGAATTTCCAGTACATGAGAGTGCACTCACTTCCTTGTCCTCCTCTAGGACAATATTAAGATTTGTAAGTTTTATCACCAAAAAACCCCAAATAAAAAATACATTTTATAGGAATTAAATGAAAAATAATTTCCCACACATTAATATTTTTGACTTCTGAAATACTGGGTTAAAGATAAGAATTTCTCTCTAATAATTCAAAAGTAGTGTAAATTTAATAGTTAATTTACACCCTTTATTCTTAACATTGAAGTACAAAATTCTACTTTTTATTTGCAAATTATGTTTTCCAGGGAAAAGTGATTTTGATACATTTTAAATATTTTAAAATATTGTGTAAACTATGTATGTGCGAGTGTGAATAATAGCCATTGATTTCTTTCCCATAAATGAAAGACTTTAGAATAAGCATTAGTTTCCAGACAAAAATAACAAAAGGAATAATTAAAACTGAGGGATGGAAAATATAAGTACTAACAAATACAAATCAGTGAATTTGTGTCTATGATAATTTGAAGAGGTGAGAAGAATTGTACTGCTGATGAATATCATACATGGAGATGGAGAGATGCTGAAAATTGTTGATTTAGGAAAATGGCCTCTGTCTGGTCCTCTCTAATCCTCTATCCATTAGAGTGGCCTGCTTCACTACTCGAGAAAAGTCCCTTTGCATGTTCTTTATGCAGATCTACTTGGAGAATACAAAATATTTGAAGAATTTATTATCTGGAAGATGGGGCGTTCTATATGAATGCTTGTCAAAAATATTTTTCAAATTTCTATTTTCAACTTTTAGGACATATATTTTAATAATTTCGTATGAAGTTATGAGAAACAAAAAAAACAGAAATACTTGCTGCCTTGAAAATGCAACATATAGTTTTGAACTAGGTACTGACCAAATGTTTTTATTCCATTGCCCTTTAGAAGCAATACTAGTTTCACAAATGCTCTGTCTCCCTTAGACATCAATCAAGTAAATTTGGCAGCTAAAATCAGACTGCAATGTATTCATGCGTAAAAAGAGAATAAATAAATCATGAAATCTTGGGTTTTTAAAAAAAAATACACGTGCTGTTCTAGATTATAATGCAGTTTTATCTTTTAAATTGCATGCCTTTCCATGAAGCTTACCACTGTATCTTCTGTATTAAAATAATCAAAAATTTTTAAATGTGACAAAAAATAAACTGCTTATCAGAGAAACTAGAATTTTGCCATCAAAAATATTTTGGAATTATTGAAGATATTGTGAGTTTGCTATTGCAGTGCTTTAAATATGCTGAATTTTTTTGCATTCTATTAAATCTTGACATTTTGGAGGCAAATATTTTTGTGAATAAGACAACTGTTACAACATTGTTATTATGACCATCTGACTACTTAATCTATAAAGAAATTTATATATTCTCTGTTTTGTTACTTATGTCTTATATGCTTGCAAAAGGAAATTTAAAAACTTCACCAGTTTTAGTTACACAGTTTATAAACCATGGATCTTAAACTTCTAGTTTGTTTTAGAAGTTGAGCCACACGTACATACTGGGTCTTTGAATAACATTGTAGCTGTTTGTCAGTAAGTATAGCTTTGGATAAAACACTTTACAAAGTGCTAAATTTCTGTGATGGTTCAATTCATGTTGTCAGCCAAAATATTTTCTTGTAAGATTTCTATAGAATTAGGTTGTTAATGGCCCAATTCTTCTTTAGATTTATCCCACAATATACATATACATTGAGCTCTGCAATCTTTTTTATAAAGGTTTCATTTTGGTTTCAAGAGTAAACTTTCTCGAGTATTCTGTAACGATGATATTCTTTGAGAATAACTGATTATCAATATTGGGATCTGTTTTCTTTCTTTTTGCTCTTTAGACTTTTTCTTCCACATTCTAAGTTTTCTGTCAATTTTAATGGCATTCCTCATTTCCAGTCACATTTACTCAAAAACATCATTCTCACAACCATGTGTGTATCTATATATTTTTTTCTGTCTACTGATCCAACCTCCTCATACTCTAATTTCTCCACTCTTGTTATTTTTAGCACAACGTTAATCACTTTTCTGGGATACTGAAAAATTCTTACTGCATCTAATATACCTGCGATGTACCTTCTTATTATCCAAAAACACAGTTTACGTAATTTCCCTTCATATGTCCTATGAATTATGTTAACCTTGTGCTATCCACTCTACTTGGAAAAATTTCCCTTGATATCTAATGGTAAAAATTGAACTTGTCTACCAAAGGTCATTCAAGTATGAAATTCTCCATAAACATTTTTTTTTCCCAAATCACATGTTCAGATTTTGTTCTTTATCTTCCGTGCTCCATATTATTATTTTCAAATCTTATGTATGTAAGTGTTCTATTCCTTTAGAAGATAAGATAATGTAGGAAACACGAAGAGTAACTTTCTTATGATGAGTAGGGCACATTGAAACCCTCGAAAGTAGAAAATTAATAAGGTAGACTCATGGAAAATATCGCCAATGATAGAGGTAGAAATATGTTGTCTATTTGGGATTATTTATTTTTTACTAACCCTGTAAAGAATTGACACAGGACAAAGGAAAATTGGTTCTGAGGCTTTGAGATAATAGCAGACATTGATGCATTTCTTACTCTGGCCCCAAGGAGACAACTGCGTCTATGGCTGTGTATGTGAACATCTGGTTTTTTCTTATAAACCTGAGAGTGTATATATAGAACATCCTTGAATACACTCTGGAGAGTGGTCTAAGGAGTGAGGTCATCTCCTTCTTGAAAAACTGCTGCAGGCTGCACTGAGTTGAGAAACTTGCACCACTGTAGTGTGAAGAAGAATGCACATTATTACACAGAGACAATCTAAAATGGCAAAACTGTGAGCAGGAAAAACGTCAGCAATGGACAGCCAGTCTTGTCAGATGGTTCTTTGGAATCATTAATACTCTTAAATCTTTAGATAATTCAAGAGGAAGAAGATCTTTCAAGAGGGAGAATCTGGACTTTCTGCTAATAAGTGGGAGGATAAATGAATATTTCTTTGCCAATATTATTCTGTGGAGCAATTTATAATGTCAGTGGTTATTGGCACACAATTATTTTTCTTCTCATTCATTCATTAAAAAAGAATTGCTTCTCTGCAGCAGGCATGGTCTTGAGTACTGATGGCGCATATGATCAAGATGGATAAGTCCATTTTCTCATAGGGAGCATAAGTCAGAGCCAACCAAAAACAAAACAAACACAAAGCAACACAAAACGAAATAAAAGGCTTAATAATTAAAATTATAGTACCTATACAAATGCAGCAAGTGTGATGCAGGAAACACGTTTTACCCATTCTCTGCAAGCAATGAGCAGTTGTTCTGTCTGATGTAGACCCCTAGCTCTGAGCTTTCATCTCAACTTCAGACACAAATATCCATTTCCACTTGGATATGTGCTAAGTACATTAAACTCAACACATCCCGATACATGCTCCAAACTTAATCTTACTTTCGTGAAAGTCTATAAGTAAAAACAATCCATTCAATTGTAATAACCAGAATCATGGAGACATTTCTGGTGTCTCCTGCTACACTGTTCTTCACAGGCAAATAGCTTGAGGTGTTGCTGATTCTCTCTCGTAGCTGTAAGTTTCTCTCTAACGCCACAGCTACATCCTAGGTGAAACATCCAATATCTAGTTTATAGCAGTCTTTCAACAAACCCATCTGCACTCATTCCTTCTTACTTTCTGTCAATTTATTCACATTGCAGTCAGGGGTGATTTTTTTTAAATTAATATTATTAGCATATTAAGAAACCAAATCCAAAACTGTTGAGATATCTCTGCATTTACAGTGCTATAATGTATACAATTTCATGTTTATCTTATCAATGTTATAAGCATACTTGCTACTCTTGTAGTTGATAATAATATAAGTAACAATATAAGTATAATATCTGATATTTAACAATAACATCACGTTGTTCACTCGTTTTCATACTTCAGATGAAGTTGCATTTATTACTCATCACCTATTTATATTCAGGAGTAGACAATTCAGAATAATTTTTGAGGGAATGGGTAGAAGTTCTTTTTGTTTTTTTTTTTGAGGAAGATTAGCCCTGAGCTAACTGCTGCCAATCCTCTCTTTTTGCTGAGGAAGCCTGTCCCTGAGCTAACATCCATGACCATCTTCCTCTACTTTATATGTGGGATGCCTACCACAGCATGGCTTGTCAAGCGATGCCATGTCCACACCCAGGATCCAAAACGGCGAACCCCGGGCCACCGAAGCAGAACGTGTGCCCTTAACCGCTGCACCACCAAGCCAGCACCTGGGTAGAAGTTCTTAAGCAGTGATATTTGAGCGAGATCTAAAGGATAAGTCACATGGTGGTGGGTGAAGAAGGAAGAGCAAATATTCCTTCGTTCTTTCCTCTAGCCCGTGACTCAAAGACTCCTGTCATTATCTGCTGTACATCTACAAACTGTTCAGCCAAGATGATGGATAAACAATGGGTCATATGTTAAATTTTTCACTCAGAGCTATGAGAATTTTATTAAATAGCAATTGATACACCTTGTGGTAAAAATGTTCATGTATAAGCAAAGTGGATGGGATGGGTGCCATGAGACTTTCTCAAATGTCATAAAATTATGCAAAAAATTGGTTTGAAATTCTACTAAAATTATAATTTTGTGTAACTACATCTAACTTAGAAAACATCTAACCCAAGCAAACAGCTATTCCAATAAGAAGTGGGATATATATGAATCTTGAGGGAATTGTGTTTATTTGTAATCTTTCCTGACTATTTCAACTATCCTCTGTAATTACTTTTCCTATGTTTTACTAAATAAACTGAAAATCAGTTGAAGATCATCTCTGGCATAATTCAAAGCAGATGTGTTCCTTGCAGAGACGCCATCTCTTACTAACGGCAACATTATTAGATGCAGTGTTCCCAGAACTCAGAGCCTTTGGTCATAGCTGAGCTGTTGCTGCATCTTCCAGAAGATGACATGTGGCTTTTAAAGCTGATAAAAAAATTGTTTTCAATTGTAGATTTGATGCTTCTGAGGAAATAGCAATCAAAGTAGTTTTAAGTGCCATTATGTTAAATGGTATTTTGTTTGAAAGAGTGTCTAACACCAAAAGAAATGGGAACTGGACAATTCTTATGATATTTTTTTCTTCAACAATGAGTTCTTAATTTAATAGATATTTGAAAACTATGATGATTTAAATTTTCACTCAACGGACTTATTTCAAATGGCTTTGAAATACCAGTCATCACAACTGCTTTAAAACAACGCTTCCTCGCATTGTACGGCAGCTGGATTATAGAAATTCCAAATATACTTGGGTTTTAAATTTATTCTTATAGAGTGTAATATAATATGTATACCTATGTCTACCTATAAGTTAGATTTTTTTGTGTGCTGACCTTTTGCATTCAAATGCCATTGCTAGAATTTCAGTATGTCTTCACAGAGGTATATTAAAAAATTATGCTGGTGAACCTGCTGAAAAGTTTGACAATGGTAAACAGGACATAGGGTGAACAAACTATAAAATCACATTTCCTAGTTCAGCTAGGGACAGAGGTTATTTTTTCCATAATAATGTATCTTTTAAAAGTTTCATGAAATAATTTTACAAATTGGTTTACAAAATACACCCTTCACAATATTGAAAGTATATTTTTAGGAAAGAGCATCCAATTACATATAAACAAATATGGTTTGCATTTGCCCATATTTGAAATTGTTTTATGCTTGCAAAATCAAGTGAGTTGATTTACAGATTTTTTTTCCTTACAAGTTTCTATTTTGCTCTCTACAATGAATCCCACATTCTCAGTGCATGCATTATACAAACATAACCATTAAAATCTGACTGATGCATAATCTGTCTGTAGCTCTTTTTTAATAGACAATTAGCATTGTCCATTGCGCTTCTGATTAACAATCAAGCTGCCATTTTAAGATCCGGTCACAGTAGCAAGGGCTTGCATTGTTATATCATTGTCAATTATTAGCTACATGGTTTGCTTTTATATGATGATTCTTTTGTAGGATATGATTCTATTCTGTCCATTTAGCAAATATTGTGTTTTATTTTGAGAGCCCCAAAACGCTTTGTGAAAGATAGATAATATTCACCAATTATGTTAGTAAATTACAATTAATCCTGTACTTGAACTGATGTGACAGTCTCATCTACATCGGGTTTCTCAGTCTCAATTCTATTGATATTTTGGGCTGAATAATTCACTGTTGCAGGTGCTGTCATGTGCATTGGAAGATGTTTAGCAGTATCCATGGCCTTTATGCACCAGTTATGACAACTGCAACTCTCTCCAGACATTGACAAAAGCCTTCTTGGGGACAAAACCTTCTTTGGTTGAACATCACTGATTTAAATAGTGAGCATTAATATTACCTGGGAGAGAAAAGGATAATATCCACTTTATTTTTATTTTTAAATTTATATTGCTGGATTTTTCCTGGAAGATCTATGAATTAAATTAATTGTTGAAATTTGAATATGTCTACATTACAGAAAATGATGTCTGGATCTTTCTTTTAGGTCTTGTGCTCCTCCTTTTAAATACACTTTATGCAAAAGAGAATGAAGAGATTATAAGTATAAAATAATTTTCAAAACTGGGGAAAATGTTACAAAAAGTACCATATAATGCAGTGGTCTAAGGATTATAATGAATAAGGACAGATGTTAACTAGACTTATCGTGGTGATTATTTCGCAATTTGTACAAATATCGAATCATTATGTAGTACATCTGAAACTAAAATAATGCTATATGTCAATTATGCCTCAATAAAAAAAAGAGTAAATCAATGTGAAAAATTATTTAGTTCAGAATTATAGGTATATGTCTACGTATACATATATGTCTACAGATTTCCTTATAAATATAAAGAAAAGTTGTATCTAAGTGCAGTGCTTCATGCTTGAATGTCCTCTGATCTTTGCTTACAGGTCACCAATATTTCATAATTTATGTTACTTCCCATCTTCTCTTTATAGTGTCTGCAAACTTGCAAGACAGGAAATTTGGTGTTTAAGCACTTTTTGCTCATGAAATTTGAATTGAAGTATTTTTTATCATTTACTTTAAAGGTTTGTTTTTTTACTCTTCCAAAAAGTGTGATTTTATATCCTTTTCAGTGGGGGTACCATTCTTTTCCCTTCAGATTTCAAAACGTTGTCATGAAAAATTAATTCCAAAACATTATTGGGAAGCAATCTTTAATTCTCTTCCCTCCTTCTTCCTTTATGAAGTAGGGGTGACTAATCTGAACACTGGGATGGGAACTGACTATGTGTCCATCTGTTCTCTCTCTTTGTCTTTTTCTCTCCCTCCCTGCTTCTTTCTTTTCCCTTTTCGTAGGTTATTCTTATATTGGTAGGCATTTCTCTTGAAAATAGAGTGGATGAATTTAATGATGGAGAAAAGTGGTGCGAAGACTGAGTATGGACATGGTCAAACTATCCTCTCCAATCCAGTTTACTAATAATTATAACAGTGATTTCATCTGCTTCTGGATCTATTAATTGATTATAAAAAGTAGACACTAATCTAAATCCAACACCTTAATTGAAATAATTTGAAGGGTGAAATTTAATATTTAACAAAATTGAAAATAAAAGTGTTTTATTGCCTAAGATATACTTCTTTTGGGGATTCAGTTTTAAAAGTATTAGCATACAATTACAAATAATATAATGTATGGCTTATCATCTTTTTATTATATAGTAATATAAATATATCTGTTTGAACTGGGATATTTCAGCATGTGTGACTTCTGTGAAGTTTTATATTAAGGAGAAATAGAGTTAATTCTTCTTCACTCATGATACTTTTTTCGCTTAAGTGGTTCTTGCCTTTAGGAACTAGTCTCCTGTCTTAATTCTTCCAAATAGCGTCATCTCAAAAATACACCTTGCAATTGGCAGAATATCTCCATTCATATTTCTTCTCTGTATATTCTTTAAAAATAGCCGGGTGGAGGGCTTGCAAATCAAATACCTGTCTTTATTTTCCTTAACATAATATGTTCAATGATACAAAAGGAAGACTTTTCTATAAATAGTCCCAAACCGGAATGATCAAACAGAAAACAAGAACAATTTTAACTTTTTCAGTTGTTTTATTGATTAGAATTAATATTTGTTTTTGTCAAAGTGTTGTTCTAAAATACAAAATATCTTGCAGTCTGTGTGAAATATATACTAGAGTGAGTTAAACATTCTGAGTTATTGCATTATATTTATCAGACAAAATATCCTTTGGTACTTGAGGACAATAGAAAAATTATACTTTTATCAGAAAATAATTTTTAGAAATCACGTCAGACCTTTGCTTTTGCTATTATTTACTATGAAAGAAACAAATGTATCTATGAATCTCCTTCAAGTAATTTTATAGACGTTAGCAAGTAATTTAATTTCTCATAATGTCCTATTAATTCACAGGGCAGTTGAGAGATACAAACAGGCATTTTAGTTTTAAAATGCAGGCAGATAATGATGATGAAAATTATTTTTGGAAAAAATGAATGTAAGAAATAAAATATAACAACTAAAATCAAGCAATTTTTTAAAATTTTCCTTAGTGAATGAAATGACCCAATTCCTTCCTTCCTACCTTCCTGCCTTTCTGGAACTGATTGTCTATGTAGCTTCACATATATTCCTATAGAATATTGTTTAAAAAAACCCTTTTTTGGTATTTGTTCTGAAGTGTTAGAAAGCATTAGTTCACTTAATATTCAAAATAGTACAGGAATCGACATTCTGGATGACTTTGAAGTACAGTTTCCTTCCACAGATGATGCGACTCCTTTAAAATGGATGCTTCGATTTTGCTTTGACATTAAAAGAAAGGATTAAATTTAAAAATGTTTAACAAAGCATTCCTTTCAAATTCTAATGTTTCATGGTAATTATTTCCTGGACAATATGACATAAATTCATTTTCAACCTCACTGAATAATATACTTATACAAAGCAAGGGTGTAAAAGCCCTCGTATTTGAATATAATTGTTCCTTAAGTCACTACTTGAGTTATTCTGAACACAAACTTTAGCTTCATGAAATTCTGCACCTCATAGGCACATTATTCTTCCTTAATAAAATAATACAGATTTAAAAGAAAATAGATAGCAAACAAGATACTACAGAATATGCCTTTCTTAACATGGTATGAATAAAAACTGCATATTTATCTATAGTTTTTAGTATTAATTTTTCAATTATGGTTTATTTTCAGCTTTAGTTGTGAGAAAAAGCTTTTTTCTACTTCCATTTAATTTTTGTAAATCAATTTCATATTCTTTCAACTACTATTTAACATCAAACAGAAAATATGACTTTCTCAAACACAGTATTCTCCATACTATTTATTTCTTGTGATGTAAATTTAAGCAAATTACTTATTTCTATTTTATCTAGGATATCTATCATTAAAAATGGGCCGTTCTCTCTTGGGCAACAGAAATAAGCTAGCAATACATATATCATCCTTTCGTGCCTGTTTATTGTTGCCATTGTAAAAATGGTAATGCTCTAACTTACAGAAAGTTGTACAATTAGAAGTCATTATCATTCAATAACTTTGACACAAGGTTTATATGTCTAACTGGCACAACCATTGTAAAGAAACTATGTGTGTGCAAAAATAGGGGAGCGATTACTCGTTTCTCCTCTCAGAAGGAAATGACGGGAGTTTTTCTTCTTCCATCCTTAACAGAGACACATTCTTAGCATCTGTGGTGAAATATGAATGAACAATAACAACAAGTCCCTAAGGATCGAAAACAAATCGTATATCCTATGACAGGTTAGCTTCGGTCATAGTTTTTCAATTCAAATTCTAGATGGCATTTTCAGTTTACATGGTATTTAAATTAAATATTTCTCCCTTAAAGTAGAAAATTTATTTTTCAAAATACTGAAAAATAAAGTAAAATTTATTTACCATAAAATAATGTAAGATTCAGCAAGAAAGTTGTTTTTTTAACCAAATTAGATAATTAATATCAAAAAGATCTTTGAAATCTGTGAAGAGGGAATGCACTTAGTAACATTTGTCAAACTGGATAATTTTGTGCATAGATTATAAATATCCTCTAAGCTCAGGCTTTGACAGATTCCCTAGATTTCTAGGCAATATAAATATTTTATAACTTTTGACCATTATATTTATCATCTCAATTACTATAACTCATTCAATATATATTAAGAACAACGCCTGCCAAAATGTCCTATTACGTAGACTTGCGTACTTGGAGACAAGCTTTATGTGTCTTTAACAGCTATGCTGGCATAAGCAAAACTGCTATTGATACATCAGAATTTTGTTTTCAATCCTGTGTGTAGAAAGCTGTGATTCTATGTACATAGATAAATACACACCTACACACATATATTTACATACATGTATATATAACATTATTTAGCAAACACACACGAAGATCTCTGCATCTGAGCAAAATGTGCATGTTACAGTTTATTAACCTCTTTCTTCCATGTGATGTATTTTTTTATGTATATGATCATTCCACAGCTCTCTAAGCACCCTGTGGAGCAGATTTGTGCTCATTTAATCTTGCATATTACATGTTGTTGATAAAGCATATTGCATTTAATACAGGCAAAGAAAATACAATTTTAATGAATGTACCCAAGAATCTACTGCAATTGAATTTATTTTTTATGTGAAATATGATGATCATCCAATATATTTCTCATTTATGAACCCTATATGTTTATTCATAATAGATTTTGAGCTCCTGTATTATCTTATAAAATCGTTGTTTAAGAAATTTGTAACATATCATTTATTCTTATTTTACAAGAAAAAGTAGATTTTTCTCTAATATGGTTCCTTGAATGTGTGAATAAATGGAATAAGTTGATTACAAATTACATTAGATATAGTTATTTTTATGTAGTACAATAGTTATATATTTGCATGTATATCTATGCATCTTTCTATGCACCCACTCATCCATCCATCCACTTAGCTAATTATTGAAATTACTCTAAAAAGATTATGTCCCTATTTGACATATTCATTTCCCAACAAGTTCATTAAATTCAATAGAACCAAAATTATTGGATAATAGCTTTTTAAATTATTATTGTATTATTTTTAATAATTCACTTTAATTAAAAGTAAAGTAAATGAAATGCTAGTTTCACTGAGTTACAATGAAATGAAATTCCAAAAATTTATATAGGAAACCTAAAAATAACTCTTCTTAGTTTCTTTTGCAGCTCTTTAATTGTAGAATTGAGGTCTTTGAGAGATGTTTGATCAGATAAATGATCAGAATGGTTTCACTGATAGTAGTGTTGAACTGATGAATCCGTGAACTCCTGCCCAACCTTTGCTGTTTTCTGACTAGACCCCTTCTTAAGTTGTGGTGTGTTTTCCAACACTAATTATCTATATAAGGGTAGTGCTGGAAAATTTTCTCAAGTATCACAGATCTAGTTCTCTTTAGAATAGTGATAACTTCGGGAAATTGGAGTTCTGGTGCTAATTAACAGATAGCACTCATTTTCTTATTCTTTCCCCATGTCCAGTATCTCTTTCTGCTGGATACTTTGATGAGATATGTAAACTTGTTTCAATAATTCAATAACGAACATCATCAAAGTAGTTTTCACTCATGTATTATGTATATCATAATATTTATTGAATAATCTGTGAAGCTTTCAATCTTAGTCTATGAAATAATATATGGCATAGTATATGGTATAATGTGGTTTTATAACAGAGCCACAGATAAAATGTTATGTGACCCCCAAGAGGAAATAATTATTTGATTGAAAATAATGAAGAATTTCAGCGATAATATATTTGAACTGAGTCTTTGAAATCTAGACGATATTTGACATGGACAAGCCACAGAAACCACCACCCAGACCACTGCTGTTCTATCACCACTATACCATCATCACTGCCACCACCAACAATTTGAATAGTATTTACAGATCTGGCTTGATGTTGACAAGACATCTAATTTGGCTCCCACAGTCAGAAGAGGCATTGTAGATACATATTTTAGCCCATGATTTGTGGTCTAAGCATTATCAAAAGATATGAACAGAAAAAGCATGCCAATGTAATCATCTTTCCCAATTTAGCATCAGATGAAATCTATCTTCAGAGGCAAGTGGTATCTTCAGACATAGTACCTGCCCATGAAAAGAAAGAAGTCTCCATTATGTTCTGCATTCCTCAATATCTAAGCATGCAACCATTACTCAAACTCTTAGCTTTACATCAAAATTAATTAATTTTGTGGGGTAAAAGTAGACACATTGTACATGTGTGGGAATAAAACATGGACCAGAGTGATGGAGAGATGAAAAGAGATGGAAAGATATAATCAAATAGCTTCTTTAATGAATAAAGAATTATAAGAGGTTAGACCAAGGAAAACAATAATTTGTGAGGCTCTGTGCAAAATACAAATGTAGAGTCCTTATTCAAAAATTATTAAGAATTTCAAGGCAGTGACAGCAGAACATTATACCAAGTCGGGTCCACTCTGAACATGGGGCCCTGTGTGACTGCACAGCTCACAAGCCCATGAAACAATCCCAAATTAGACTAAGAATACCAAACAAAGAACAAGTGTAGGAAGAATATTAGAGAGAGCAAGCTTGATTTAATATAGTAAACAAGAAACTAGATTAATTCTCCAAATTTTGAAATGAAGTTTTTTGCAAATAATAAAGTTGGAGGAGAAAGAAGTCCAACATACTTATGAAAGATAGTATCGTAAAGTACTGATTTTCATGAGGAAGAAATTCTGATTTTATTCCGGAAGATTCAGAGTATCTAAGGGTGAAAAGAGGACTCGATGTACCTAGGTCACAGAATGCGTGTGTGCTGAGGCTAGTATTCTCTCAATCGCAAGATTCTAGTAAAATCTGATTCTACAGAAAAGTACATAAACAGTCATATAACTGAAAACATAGTACTTTTTAAATCACAATAACCCTAAGTAGATAGAACTGTTTCATTGCACAATGTAAGAAAGTGTTTCATTTGTTTATACATTCAGGAGAATGAAGGTTTTACTGTTTTGTCGTTTTCTTGAGTAGCACCTGAGATAAATCAATGGGCCAGTAGAAGTGTTAGAGCTTAATAAGTTGCCTATAAATTCTAATATGAAGTAAAAACTTGAAAACAAGGACCTTTGTGAAATCGCAGAGAGCATGAACCATTCAGGAAGCCTAGTTTGCTACCCCATTTCTGAGATGCAGTAGTGAAGAAATCGTTAATGTGTGTGTGAATGGATTAAAGATTTTCCTGGTGTCCGTAATAAAATCCGTTATAGTAAGTGAATAATGGTTAATAATAGAATATTTAACCAAGGCCTTATTGTTGCGTATAAAAAGGTTATCAGATGGTTCCTTATTAAATATAAACCTTACTTAAAGTCACTCAAACAAAAGAAATGCAAATGGAAGCAGATTTTACCAACCAATTAACAAATGCACAGTTAGTCAGGGAGGAAAGTTGTTTGCAAACAGAAATCTAATTTGGTTTCATTGATTGTACTCTTATTCCATCCTTAAGGTCATTATAGGCATACTATATTTAATTTTCCGGAGGCTGTTTGGAAAATAAACTACAGCTCTAGAAGAGGAAAGCTTTATTGTGAAATATAGACCCCTTGAGGAAGCAAAGCACAGTGATTTTGTAATGTAATCATTCTAGAAAACAGATGAAAACCGTAAGAGAGGTTACTTTAATCCTAATTGATATTTCTTAAGTTTGATGATAGCAGATTGTTTTCTTTTAACATTAAGTCTTACTGATCCACCCCTTAATGTTGTAACTTAAATAAAATGGCCTATGCCTGCTGTTTGACTTTTCTAAATCTGAGAATTATTTCTGGGGGAGTTTAAATGAAAACTAAGCTGGTGTGTAGGTAGATGGAAAGGACACACAGCTCACAGTGGAAATCAAGATTCTAACCTGAGCTCTTCCATGGACAAAATCTTTTACTCTGACCAACTCATTTATTTTTTTTCTAATGACTTTGAATGATTTCAGAAAATAAGAACAAAGTAAACAGGCAAAACAAAACAATAAAGTGATTCTATTCTTCACAGCTAACATCTACTATTGTTAAAACCAAATAAGATGATACTGTTGATTTTCTTTATTAATGTGCTCTTCTTTCCACGCAATATTCTCCACCTTTTCACTTCAATAAATTTTTTCTCCAATACCTAGATTGTTGTAGATGGTTTAAAATACATTCTTAGCAGATAGTTTATCCAATCTATGCTTATATTTCATTTAATTTTTCTCTAAGTTTCTTAATTTATCAAAGAGATTTTTCAGCACTAACGTTTTCTTCTTTTTTCCTTTACTAAACAACTCATTCTATGTATTTTGATTTTTTCCAGCTTTGTTGAAGTATAATTGACAAAAATTGTATATATTTAAGGAGTAGAATGTGATGTTTTGACATAAATTGTGAAATGATAATCGCAATCTGGCACCCCATAGTTACCATTTTGTTGTCTTTGTGTGTGTGTGTGTGTTGAGGACGTCTCAGATTTATTCTCCTAGCAAATTTAAAGTACACAACACAGTGTTGTTAACTAACATCACTATGTTGTACATTAGAACTCCAGAACTTATTCATAGCGTGTAACTGAAACATTTTATCCTTGAACCAATATCTTCTCATTAACTTCAATCCCCAGCACCTAGCAACCAATATTGGTTGCTACTCTCTGCTTTTATAAGTTCAATTTCTTTTAGATCTCACATGCAGATTGATATCATGAAGTATTTGTCTCTCTGTGCCTGGCTTAATGCCTACCAGGTTAGTCTATATTGTCAATAATAGCAGTATTTCCTTCTTTTTAAAGGCTGTATAATATTCCATTCCATATAGATATAAATGTAACTATATTTTCTTTCTCCATTCATCTGTCAAGAGACATTTAGGTTGTTTCCATATCTGGGTTATTGTGCATAATGTTACAGTGAACATGGGAGCACAGATATTTTTTCCAGATCCTGATTTCAATTCCTTTAGATACATAAGCTGAAGCGGGATTGCTGGATCATATGGTAATCCTATTTTTAATTTTTTGAGAAACTTTGATACTGTTTTCTATAATAACTTACCAATTTACATCCCTGCCAACAGGGTACGAGGATTCCCTTTTATGTACATACTCATCAACACTTGTTGTCATTTGTCTTTTTGATGATAGTCATACTAACAAGTGTGAGGTGATAAACTTGTGGTTTTATTTGCATTTCCTTGATAATTAGAGATGTTGAGACACTTTTTCCTGTATCTGTTGGCCATTTGTATGTTTTAGAGAAATACCCATTCAGGTATTTTGCCCATTTTTTAATTGGCTTATTTGTGTTTTTTTTGCTCTTGAGTTGTCTGATTTAGAAGAAGTGTTTGAGTTTGATGCAATCTCATTTGTCTATTTTTGCTTTTGTTGCTATGCTTTTAGGGTGTTATCTAAAAAGTCATTTTGAAGACTAATGTCAAGAAGCTTTTTCCCTATGTTTTCTCCTAGTAATTTTACAGTTTTAGGTCTTATATTTAAGTCTTTAATCTGTTTTGACTTGGTTTTTGTATATGCTATGAAATAAGGGTATGATGTTATTAGTTTGCATGTGGATATCAAGTTTTCCTAATGTCACTTACTGAAGAGAATATTTTCTCCGTACTGTGTGTTCTTTGCACTCTTGTCAAAGATCAGTTGACTGTAAATGCATAAGTTTATTTCAGGGCTCTAGTCTATTCCTTTGGTGTATATGTCTGCTTTGATGCCAGTGGCATACTCTTTTGGTTACTATAGCTTTGTAATGTATTTTTGAATCAGGAACTGTGATGCTTTACTTTTGTTCTTCTTGGTTAAGATTTATTTCTCTATTTGGGCTCTTTTGTGATTCTATATACATTTTCAGATTGTTTTTTCTTTTTTTCAAAAACGACACTGGAAGTTTGATAGAGATTGCCTTGAATCTGTAGCTCATTTTGGGAGGTGTGGACATTTTAACAGTCTTAGTTCTTCTAATCCATGAACATGGGATATCTTTCCATTTCTTTATGCCTTTCTCAATTTCTTCCATCAATATTTTATTGTTTTTAGCTTACAGATATTTTACCTCTTTGCTTAAATTTATTCCAAAATATGTTTTTGTTTTTTCTGCTATTATAAATGAGATTACTTTCTTGATTACTTTTTTGATTAGCTTGTTAGTGTTTAGAAACATAACTGATTTTTGTATGTTTATTTTATATCCTGCAGCTTTACTGAATTTGTTTATTAGTTTTAAAAGGTTTTTTGTTGTTGCTCTCTTTAGGATTTTCTGTAAATGAGGTTATATTATTTGCAAACAGACACTTTTAATTCTTCTTTTATGATTTGGATGACTGTTATTCTTTTTCTTGCCTAATTGCTCAGGCCAGGACATCCAGTACTGTGTTGAATAGGAGTGGTGAGAGTGGACATCCTTGCCGTGTTCCTGTTCTTAGAAGAAAAGCTTTCTGTTTTGACTGTTGACTATGGGGTTAACTGTAAGCTTGTCATATATTTTGTTTATTATGTTGAGATATGTTTCTTCTATGGCTAATTCATTCAGAATTTTTATCATGAAAGGAGGTTGAATTTTTTCAAATAATTTTTCTTCATCTATTCAAATGATCTTATTATTTTTATTCTTTATTCTGTTAATGTGGTGTATCACATTTATTGATTTGCATATGTCTAACCATTCTGATGTCTCAGCAATAAATTCCATTTGATTATGATGTATCATTCATTTAATGTGCTGTTGAATTTGGTTTGGTAGTATTTTATTGAGGATTTTTGTATCTATGTTCATTAGGAACATTAGCCTATAGTTTTCTTTCCTTATAACATCCTCACCTGGTTTTGGTATGAGAATGAAGCTGGCCTCATAAAATGAGTTTGAGAGTGTTCCTTTCTCTTCAATTTTTTTGAAGAGTTTGAGAAAGAATGGCATTAATCCTTCTTTAACTGTTTGATAGGATTCACCCATGAAGCCATATATTCCTGGTCTTTTTTTTGTCGGGAGATTTTTGATTACTGCATCAATCTCCTTACTCACTGTAAGTCTGTTCAGATTTTCTCTCTCTTCATAATTGAGTCTTAGTAGGTTTTATATTTCTAGGACTTTGTCCATTTCTTCGAGATTATCTACTTTGGTTGGTGTATGGTGGTTCATAATAGTCTTACAATCTTTTTTTTCCTATGGTATTAGTTTTAGCATCTGCTCTTTTATATTTAATTTTATTTATCTGATTCTTTTCTTTTTTTGGTCAATCTAGGTAAAGTTTTATCAATTTCCTTTATGTTTTCATCTTTTCAAAATTGTGACAATGATAACATAAAATGTAAGGGGAGATAAAAGTGTAGTTTTTCCATGAGATAGGAGTTAAATTGTTATCTGCTTCAAATAGATTTTTGTTATTATAAGGTGTTTTATGTGAGACTCATGGTAGCCAGAAAGAGAAAAATCCTCTAATAAATACACAAGAAAGAAATCGAAGCATGGCACTACAAAAAATAATCAAATCACAAAGGAAGATAGCAAGCGAAGAAGAAAGCAACAAAACAGCCAGAAAACAATTACAAATGGCAATAATAAGTCCTTACCTATCAACAAATACTTTAAATGTAAATTGACTAAATTTTCCAATCAAAACTTACAGAGTGGCTGAATGGATGAAAAAAGATCCAATAATACTCTGCTCACAAGAGACTCACGTTAGCCTTAAGGACACACATAGGCTGAAAGCAAAGGATAGAAAAAGATGTTCCTTGCAAACATAAACAAAAGAGAGAGCAAGGATATCTATACCTACATCAGACAAAAAAGATTTTAAGTCAAAAATTGTCATGAGACAAAGAATGTCATCATATTATATAAAGATAAAGCAATCAATTCATCAAGAAGATATATCAATTGTAAATATGTATACACCTAACATCATGACACTTAAATATATAAAGACAATATTAACAGAACTAGTGGGAGAAATAGACAACAATAAATAATAGTAGAGGACTTTGATACTCCACTTTCAATGAGGGACAGATCATGCAGAGAGAAAATGAATAAGGAAACAACATACTCAAACAATGCACAGACCAAATATACCTAGCAGACATATATAAAACATCACATCCCAAATAACAGAATACGTACTCTTTTCAAGCACGCGTGGAACATACTTCAGGGTAGATCTTATATCAGGCCACAAGAAAAACCTTGACAAATTTAAGAAGATTGAAATCACATCAAGTATCTTTTCTGACCACAATGCTGTGGAAATAGAAATCAATAACAAGAGTAAAATTGGAAAATTCACAAATATGTGGAAATTAAACAACACTCTCCTAAACAATCAATAGGTCAAAGAAAAAATCAAAAAACACCGTGGGATAAACAAAAATGGAACACAACATGCCAAAACTTATGAGATGCAGCAAAAGCAGTTGTAAGAGGGATGTTTATAGCAATAAAGGCATATGTTAAGAGAAAAGAAAGGTCTCATATAAAAACCCTAACTTTATACCTCCAGGAACTAGAATGAAAAAACAAAAATCTATGTCCAAAGTTTGCAGAAGGAAGGAAATAATAAAGATTAAAGCAGAAATAAATGAACCTGAGACTAGAAAAACGGTAGATCAACAAAACTAAGAACTGATTTTTGGGCAATAATTTTTGAAGAAACTAGACAAGTAGGCCAGTGAATGTCCCACCTTCTGTATTTGGTTGGTTGTTTTCTTGTTTGGGTGTTAATCTTGTTCCTTTCCTTTCTCTCCTTTATTCTGCAAGAGTAATGTCATGATGACTCCAAATCAATTGTTTTGACTGGATTACAGCATAGATGATGTTTTCTTCTCTGTTTTCCCCAACTTCAGAGGATACATCATGTCTGCTTTATCCAATATAAGTGATGCAAGAATTGACTACTGAATAAGAGTTTTATTTGCCCCTTCTATGGCAATAATTATTTTTTTGCCCTTATAATCAAATAGTAATCTATGTACAGGATCCCTATGAAAGAGTCACATAGCTGTTTTAACACCAATGAATAATGCCTTCCTAAATCAATGAGTGAATTATGGTTTGTGATTTTTTCTTATTCTGTTATTTATTTTACAATTTTGTCTGGCATTTTTAGTAAAATAAGTCTCTTTCTTATCAACTAGGGCTAGTTACTTACCCTGTAACACTTTTCCTACCAGAAAGGCAGGATTAATATGTAAACTCTTTCTTAACTACATAGTTTTTAAAAATAAAGAGTTGTTTAAAAGTCTTTCTCAAATATTATAGTGATGGTTATTTATTTTTCATATTTGAATATGATTATGAACTTATGGATTCTAGCTGAGTCAATGCTTTCAATACACTAGAATTATTATTCTTACTTAATTTTCATATGGTTACAACTTTCTCCAGTGGCATTCCCTTCAAATTGACAGAATCTGATCAAATTATTGAAAAGTGCCTCCTTCCTTTGTTCTAAATTGAAGGAATTTTTCTTTCTCTTTTACATATTGAAAAGCGCCTTAACTTTTTTGGTTCACCTTGTCCTAGGCTCACCTTGCTATTCCCATGCTACAGACCAGAGTTCAACTGTTTATTCAGACTCAGGTTCCTAATTTCAGGGAATAATATTTGTAGCTATAATTTGATCTCTTGAAGTTATTGTTGCTACTGAGACAATATTTGCGTCTGGGCCATTTCAATGAAATTTTTAAAAATCATGAATTTATATCAATAGTTTCAATTCAATTTCGTTGCACTTAACTTCATTGTATTTTTAAACTGTTTCTGCTTTTCTAATATGGTACATTAGATAGCAGTGGCTAATAGCAAACTCATTATCTAAATGGCTTTTAAAAGCGAATATTTATTTTTTGCTCATATTATCAGAGGCTACATGTCAGCTGCAGCTCTGCTTGGCTCTTCTGTGCTGGGCTAGCTTGGCTCTAAATGTTTTCTTTCTGTAGAACACTGACTGAAGGAACTGTCCTGTATTCAAGATAAGGCCAAATAATGTCATATCGCTGAGCCCCAAATCAAAGAAGCAGAGTAATGTGCTTTTCATACAGCAGGATGGAGCAAAGTCATACAACAAGCAGAGGGGAAGATGCATAACAGTATTCTAAGGAGGGACAAATAATTGCTGGCAATAACCAATTTGCTACAGCCTTCCCTCTTTGTCACAAATATTTGCTTTTATCTGCACACGCTATAAACTGAAATCCACCCCCAAGATTCTCCAAGAATTTCACACAAACCTGATGCAGGGCTCGAATTGCTAGATCCTGTAATCCAAATCATGTCCTGATGAAGCTTTTTTTTTCTTTAAATCAGGAATGAAAAGACAACTTTCCTTATCAGAGATTCCATGAGTCATGTTCAAAAGGGCCACTGCACTGGCTTTTGCTCTTTTGAGGAACATGTCTTGACTTTACTCTGGCTGCGCCTTTCCTCTAAGGACAAGAAGACCATGTAGACAAGGGAATGTGCACAAGGGGGTGTGAACCTATGCCCCCTTTCTGTTCCACACTTCAGTTAATGGGACCTTTGAATTCCCTGTACAAATGGCCTTGAGCATGTATCCAGGGTCTACCTGTCCCATCCATGATCTATCCTATTGAGATTCTGCTGTCATGTCAGGGTGTTCCCTCCCTGGTATAGAACAGATCTGGAGTTGGAAAGAAGGTGATAAAGCAAAAACAAAGGGAATTCTCCTGCATCAGCCCATTGCGGAGGATCCATAAGAACTTAACAATGTTGGATTCTGTGCTTACTTTCTAGGTCATTATGAAATATATATATATAATGCATAGGTCATTATATCTATATTTAAGATTTTTTTTCAGGCTGACAAAAGGAACTTATTTTGTAGAAAATCAATGTCTGTAGGCCACAGACAGCCTAGTATGCCTAAAGGACTATACATAAAAATGACAGTTGCTGCTAATGACAACACTGAAGCACTAAACGATATACTGAAAGAGTATATGAATATATTCTATCAAAAAATTACCTCAACTTATAAAATTTAAATTTGTATGCTTATAATATATGAAGCCCTATTTATTCTCTTTCTCTCTCATGTACAAATTAGAAGCAGCCCTGTCCATTATGCATCTAACATACAGTGGTCAATTATGAATCGTAGAAGGGTCAGTCATGACTAGGATAACTGAAATAATCCCTGACATCAGAACAGATGAAAAGGAGCAGGCACATACCAGTCACTGGTCTAGAGCAAATCTCAAGTTCTACTGGGGAAATGTGACAAGGTTCATCCACTGTGATGCTTAATTTTATGTGTCAACTTGAGTGGGCTAAGGGATGTCCAGATAGCTGGTAAAACAATATTGCTGGATGAGTCTTGGAGGCGTCTAAAACCAACCCATAACGTTGTGATGATGTTTATTAATAATAAATAGCATTGAAATGAGCTATGTATGGATAGTGTAGAATATTGCATAAGATATTTAAAACACATATAATACGTTTTAAATTAGAAAATGTTAATGATGTTGCCAATCCTAGTAGACATACGGATGTTATTAATATTTTCATGAAAGCCAATTTATATTTTTAATCTTTGGACTTGTCATTTCAAGCCTGGAAATATAAACAGACTAGAACTTGAATTGAAAGAAGGAGTACATCGTTAATAAGGAGAAAACTTGCTGAGAATCCAATCTGGCAATATTTTAATGTCTATTTCCAGAAAGTACAGGCAAACTAGGACATATGCTGGAGAAGAATAATTTTCATTCTTAGATCTAAAGTTCAAGGAGCAGTCTGACTATAAAAGAGGAAAATATTGAGCAGAAAATTCTTCTTGAAAATTTTGTTGACTATAGTTTTTTAAGTTCACATTTATAAATATTTATCCACATCTTTTAATCCCTGCAGTTTCTGAAATTCTTGACTATTTTCTGTCATGGAAATTCACAGTGCATCCTTTGCCTGTGTGTCTGTAAACCTTTTGTGCTTTAAATAAAACAAAAGAGTTGGCAGTTTTAGGATACTCAGGCATAGTCATGATAGAGGAATAAATCGGACAATTCTTTCTTTCTCTCTGTTATTATCCATAGAGCTCTAATGGATTATTACTCTAAGGGCAATAGTACAAATCAGTCAGAATGCTTCCTCAGTATCATTTGACAATGAGTGGGACAAATACGGCATGCTAGGCTCCAGAATTTCATAAATCAAAGTGAGCTGTGAAGAAAGAAAAGTGACAGTTTGTTTTAAAAATTGTTAGCTTTGTTAAAACTTTCTTTGTTCACTCCATTCTTAACATATTCAATGATATTTGCAAACTCATTTATAAAATTCTCTCCAACATAGACAGTCTTATAAATATGGTCCAAGGTTTCCAGCTGTTTATTTAACAGATATATATGGAGTGTCTACTCAGGGCGAGGGGCCATGATGGACAGTGAAGTTAAATTGAGAAGCAAAAGTACAGTTACTAAACTTTTAGAATTTATAAGCTTAGAGTGAATATAGAGAAATAAACAATAGTCAAAATACAATATTATATATGCTCTCAGTTGTAGAAAAATTTTTTATGTCTATAGAAATTGCTTTATACTTTATAGATATAGGTTATTTGAAAGTATTTGTTTGTGAAGAAAATAGGTTACCTAAGGAGGAAAGGGTCCATATTGCTATGTGTGTACACTTTTGTACATTTGAAATATTTTCATATGTATGTATTTCTAATCCAATTAAAATAAATTGGTTCAGAATAAAAATTAATACAAAGTACAGATTTGAACATGCCATGAAAGCAGGCGTATGGATTTCTGTTGAAATACAAACAATTCAGTCAGAGAGGATTCTCAGAGGAAAAGCCATCTATGTGTAAGACAAAGCTTTGAAACACGCATGGAAGATAGGAAAGAAACATAAAGTGACAAGTAGCTTGTAGGAGCCTGGGGAAGAAAACCAGAAATGAGAGTGCCTCATAGAGACAAGAGACCCACAGCATGAGGACACAGGGAAAACAAGAGCAAGAAGGAGTGAGATGTGTGTAATGTACCATTGTAGGTATATACCGTTGTATGGACAGTACAAATACAGAAACCCACAGACAGATGCCCCTCATGAATATAGATGCAGAAATCTGTAACAGAATATTAACAAATAAAATTCAGCAATATATAAACTTCATAACACACCAGAGCTAATTGGAATTTATTATAAGAATGCAAAGCCGGTTCAATATTTGACAATAATTCAATGTAATACACCATATTAACAGATTTAAGAAAGAAAATCACAATATCATATTAATTGATGCAGGAAAAGCATTTGAAAAATTCAACACACATTCCTGAATAAAAACTCTCAGAAAAATAGCATGAGGTAGTACTTTCTCAACTGGATGAGAGTTGCCTACCAAAAAAAAAAAAAAAAAAAATCTACAGGTAACATCCTCAATTGTGAAAGACTGAATGCTTTCTCCTTAAGATCAGCAACAAAACAATGTTAGATTTGCATCTTAGTACTTCATTCTAAGTAACTATAAATGGTATTACATTTTTATTTCCTATTTGCTCATTTCCAACATGTAGAAATGTATTTGAGTTTTGAATGGTGTGCCCTGCAAAATTTCTGAACTCAACTAATTATAGAACTTCTTTTCCCCAGTTCTAGTTCCTGAAATAGAAACAGTATAGAAATAGGGAACAGAATTTGTAGAGGTTGCTAGGGGTTAAGAATTGAAGGAGCAGGAGTTAGTGAGTGTTGCTATAAAAGGGAGACAGGAACGATTCTTTTGGTGATAGAAATATCCTGTCCCTTTACTGTATTGATATCAATATCATGGTTGCGGTCTTGTACTATAGTTCTTCAAGACATTACCATCAGGGGAGACTGAGTAAAGGGTATGAACATCTCTCTGTGTTATTCATCACAATTGTAGGTGAATCTACTTTTATTTCAAAACAAAAATATATAATTTTAAAAAGCTGATTCAGTTAGAGTAGTGAGAAGGGATTTTTCACAGTTCCAGTGAGATAATGATAATTTATTCTATGGTATAGCTGTAGACATGAGACATATCAATGATATAAAATGATTAGGACTTGGTGACAAACTTTACATGAAAAGTTAAAGCAGCATCATAGTCGACTTTTTGTTTCTGGCTTGTCCAGCTCTAGGGTTAGGGATGTGTTTCCTGGAAACAGGAAATGCAGAAGGAAGATGTGTCACTATGGAGATGCCTTTGGAAATCTACATAGTTGAACAGCTGAGTCTGGATCCCAAGGGAGGTGTTATCTAGAGATATAAAGTTGTGAACCAGCCACCAATATTTGGTAATTGAACTAGGAATATGGATGAAATCTCATAGGAAGTTATTACAGAATGAGAAGAAAGAGAAACATGGATCTTATATTTCAGGGAGGCAACCACCAAGAGTCTGAGACACTTTAGACAAGAAATAATATTATACAAAGGGTATAATATTATGGCAGTGAAGAATATAAAAAAACTTTTAAAATATCAATTAGTCGAGAATATCAATTAGTTGTTAGGTTTCTATATATACATGCATACATACATACATATATATCTATATATATACACACACATATTTACACGTGTTTGTGTGTGCTCACACTTTCTTCCTTTTTAAACATCCTATTTGACCTTTATAAACCACCAGGGGGTCATATTGTCAGTTACTTGCTGGCCCATATGAGGAATAATGTGAAGTTCATGAAAACAGTGGCATTGCTTTGGAAATTGATCAAACATTTTAGAAAAGAAGGTAATGTTTTCTAAAGATCCCGACCTCCTTCTTTCTTATTGCATTGTCTCTTGCCCATTTGGCACACTCTCCCTGGGTGCCACATGCGCCTATCAATACTTTTGGCAAATACAGATAAGAGGGAAAAATTTGCTGTGACAGATAGTGAGATATATTACCAATCCATAGTAAGAAGGAGATTAGAATTGGCACATGTACAGCCAAATAGATGAAAGAACTGAGTACAACTCAGGGAGAAAGACATAAATATTTGAAAATGTGATGTACGATATATTTAGTACCATAAATCAAGGGGGCAAATGCAAGTGTTGGATGGAAATGATTCCCTGCCTAATATCAGCTACACAGGTGGATTCTTGATGTGTTTAAGATCAAATGTGAAAGATAAAATTCTAAGTTTAGTAGAAAAAAGTATAAGAAAATACCTTTGTTAGCTTGGTCAGGGAAAAATAGCATCTTAAACAAAACTGTATGGCAAAAATTGACAAATATGATTAAAGCAATCAGAGCTTTATATTCAGCAAAGGATACAGAAATTATAAAAGATGACTGCATACACAGAAAGGCTATTGGAATGTTTTGGGAAAGATAAGTACAAACAAAATATATGCATTAAACATATTAGAATGCTAAGTATGGGTAAGGTGACCTTTCAGCCAATTTCTGGTGTTACTACTATCCTTCTCAAAAACCATCCAGTTTGGACAATAAATTGTATGTCCAATGGCTGGAGAAAGAGGAATGGATTGGAGTATGGAGATAAAAGAAAAAAATACATGTACAGTGGTGTGCTGGGAAATGTTTAGTAACCTTCGTTCTGAAAAAAAATGCACAAAATACACACGTACATATATAAGCTTATTACAAATTTTACTGCTATAAAGGATGCATAGCAAACAATTTACCAAAATAGTAAAATATAAAGTACTCTATTGTAAATTTCGTATACCCAAATGGAGTCTCACAGTATGCTTTTGTTGATTTTGGCCAAGTCCTTGTATTCATAGCCAAACTAGGTTTGCAATTCAACCATGATTCGACAAATGCAGTTGCATCTGACTTCATGAACTCTTTTTCCAATAAATTTATTGTTCCTAAATCTGATATGGAATCTACTGTCAAGCTATTCCTACCCCTAATTCAAATTTTAATCATAAAATGAAAAGGGCTTCAGCTTCAGCTCTGCATTTGTCTGGATCTCACTTGTTCATCAATGACATGAGCAACATCTTGGTTGAACTGGTTAATAGTTTCAAATACTGGAAGAATAATCACCTTTTTTGTGTGCTATTGACAATGTAGCAGTTATAGACATTTCATATTTTTAAGTTTATTCTGCATTCCTAACACTTTCTCCATCATTTCAATCCAAAAAATAACTTGAAAAGCAAATCTAGCCCTGATTTGTAGTGTATACCGATTCCCGTGGTATAAATATTCCCACTATGGCTCATTTCAAGCAACCAAGGTGATCTCACTGAATGAGAGTTGCACACCTCAGTATAATGTTTCCACCATACAGATACTACAGACATCAATTTAAATCAAAAACATAGAAAACAGTAAAATAATCAGGAATTGATGAGTTTTGAGTATGTATTACATTGTTTTAATATAATTTATTTAATTTTAAATTTGTATATTTTAATTTTTAAAATGACTGTGTGTAACAGCTCACAAAATTCTTGAAAATGTAATAATCACTTCTTGTGTGGTAGTCTGAGCCACCTCTGTTAGACTGCTGATTACGAATACGTAGGTAAAACAAACCGTTTCACTGTCCCTGACTTTGTAATTCAGCAGAGTGAGGTCTGAAAGACCTCTTGGTCTCATTCCACCAAAACTCACACTCTTTCAGTATGTCTGATTCTCAGAAGAAATGCAATCTTATTTCACTTAATCACAGGACTAATTTAGTAAGCTATGACCTCTTGCCCTGGACATGCCCTTCCTGGGTCTCCGACCAGGAGCAAGTTGTCTCTCCTCCCTTCATTCCTGATCCCACTCCATCTCTGCTTTGAGGTTTGTTGTCCTTTGTTTTGTTTTTGACAGTGGCCATCTCCCTCCATGGCAGCTCCAGTAGAGTGGTACATCGTTTTTGCGTCCAGAAGTCACGGAGCCCTCCACCAAATCTATTTTCTCTCCTGGCTCTCTCCCATATATGATATAATAGCTTCTCTCTGTTAATTGCTGGGTGTCTTGATACCCCATGTGCTTTCCCTAACCCTGGTCATATATCTAAACTCTGTTTACATCTTCCCACCATCCATGCAGCGTTGTGTTTCTTGCTAGGACAATGACTGACACAACTCTAAAATGAGAAGTCTGGACTGAGCAACTTAGAAGGTCATTTCTAACCCCATAATAGCAGAGTCTAAGATTCATTAAGGTTAATTTTCCAGAAAACACTTTTATTATTTATCTAAAACATTAAAATGATGAATTCCTACCTAAACAAAGCAGAACTTGGAAAAGGATATCGAATCACAGATAGATCATATGTCAAAAATATGCAATGAAATGGAGACAAATATGTAAGTTATGATGACAAATATCATATAATAAATAAAAGATCAGTTAGTTAAGCTAAGTGAATTGAACATCAATTTTAGTTATCTAAAAGAGATGCTTGAGTTATATATTCTTGTTTAGCTTTTTATTATTTCCACGCATACATATTTTTTCATTCATCTATATATCCCGGTTTCTCCATATTGGCACTACTAACATTTTAAGCTGGATAATTTTGTTGTTGTAGTGGGGATTGTACAGTAAAATATAGACTAATTGCTAGTGTCCCTGGCTTATACCCATTAGATACCAGTAGCATTTGCCCCAGTTGTGACAACCAAAAATGTTTCCAGAGATTGCCAAATGTCTTCATGGGAGCAAAATTCCCCTTGGTTAAGAACTAATGATTATATGAAGATACACATACACATGTGTGTATAGATAGATACATAGAGATGTAGATGCCAAATAAGACTTCAAAAATAATTTCCTTAGAGTCCTATATACAATACTACTCTACATTTTTATTAGCTTGCTTATTAATACTCTAATACTTCTGATTGGAAACATTTATTTAAATGCTATATAAGTGTATACATATATATCTATATCGTATATGACATCAATCTCTATATGTGTCTTGGGTTAGCAAGGTGTTTTACTACACTTAACTCTCTTTGGGGCAGAAAGAATGAATTACTCAACTGTGATTTTCCAGCACGTAGCACAGTCCTTTGCATATTATAGAAAATGTTTATAAACTTGAAGTAAATTTTAGTGTAGCTGGGATGATTTTAAAGGTTGACTGGGATGAAGTTTCTACCCTACGTTTCAGGCAATTTAGAACTCTTTAAAATTTTTGAGCCAAGGGCTAACCTGGTCATATCTCTGCTTACAGATAAATAATGCGACTGGCAATGTGTGAACCCAGAGGGGCATGAACTCTGACACAGGAGTTCGTGGATCAAGCCCTTATTTAACCAACAATTTGATTACTGTTGGGAAGACCCTGGATCTTTCCTCATCTAAGAAGAACATTCTCTCTAAGATCATTTTAAATTGGCCATTGTAAGACCTTTAGATGAGTTAGTGCTGCGATGCAATTTAGACAAGAAGTATTGTAGAGGCATTCAGGTATGATGAAGAGCTGTGGCTGTGGGAGGGGACAGAACTGAAATGAATGTAAGGAACAACGTGGAAATAAAATTAACCTCATCTTCTAATCTTGATTTATAATTTTTTCCCTTTTCCTTCTCTGTCATCACCTTTTGTACTACATGCTCATGGTTCTTTATCTCTAGATTAGATATACAAGTAGAGATGCTCACAAAACCAAAAACTTAAGAAATAAACACCCAGCACTGAGTGTGCATGAGCTTTTCTGTCACCATCAAGAGAGAGAGCATGAGGTGCAACAGCACAGAGGTCACACTTTCGCAGACATGCAACTTTTAAAAAGCTAGAGAGAAATAAAAAGCAACAAGGTGCCACATCCTACTACATCATCTTGAATGAAAGACAGTCATTTACATAGCTATTTTCTGCAGCCCTTTCCAGATTTGAAGCGCCATTGTCAATAAAAATTCTATTTAAATCAACATTTATTTATCTCCTCTAAAGCTGATTCTAACTATTTCTGTGGCTTATGAATCCTCTTTGCTCTGAACCTTGTCCTATCTTGGCAGTGGAATTTGATCATCAGCATAATGTGGGAGCTAGCTCCATATTAAACTAAATATTTCTCAACATTTTAGGACTATTTTATGATGAAGTAGTTCTGCCTATGCTCTGACGCATTCACCATATAGTCTGACAAATTTAATCAACTACAATTCCTTTCAATGTCATGAGTATGTTCCTTTCCTATTTCTAACTACTGCATGTTTCTCATCCAGACAAAATTACAACTGTTTGGAGAACTCCCTTATCACTGCCACAAAAACCGCTATTTTCCAGAGTGTCGAAAAATGACCCATAGGAAGTATGATATGGAATTGGTTTATAGATAAGTATATACACTACATGTATTCCTCATCTTGCCTAAATTTTAAGAGAAGTAAAATGCAAAGTAATGTAGTGTTATATAAATGTAAATTTGAAATGAATGTACATATAGGTCTTACTTTATTGATATTTTTGTTTTTTTAAATTGAGATATAATTGACATATTATATGAGTTTCAGGTGTAAAACATTATGATATGATATTTTTATATGTGGCGAAATGATCGCCATAATAAGTCTGGTTAACATCTATTGCCATATACTTACAAAATTTTTTTTTCTTGTGATGAGAACTTTTAAGATCTATTCTTAGCAACTTTCAGAAATACAATGCAGGATTATAACCATAGTAACCATGCTTGCAATACATCCCCAGGACTTATTTATTTTATAATGGGAAGTTTGTACCTTTTGACCCACTTCACCCATCTCGTCCACCCCACCCTGCCTCTGACAACCACCAATCTGTTGTCTGTACCTATGAGCTTGTTTATTTATTTTTTCCACATATAAATGAGATCATATGGTATTTGTCTTTCTCTGTCTGACTTATTTCACTTAGCACAATGACCTGAAGATCTATTCATGTGATTGCAAATGGCAAGATTTCCTTCTTTTTTATGGCTGAATAATATTCCAGTGTGTGTGTGTGTGTGTGTGTGCGCACGCGCGTGCGCGCATGTGTGTGTACCACATTTTCTTTATCCATTCACCCATCGATGGACATTTAGGTTGCTTCCATGTCCTGGATATTTTAAATAATGCTACAATGAACATGAGATGCATTTATCTTTTTTGTTTATTTGTTTTTTTGGTGAGGGATATTTACCCTGAGCTAACTTATGTTGCCAATCTTTCTCTCTCATTCTTTACTTTGCTTGAGGAAGATTGGTGCTGAGCTAACATCTGTGCCAGTCTTCCTCTACTTTGTTTATGGGATGCCCTCACAGCATGGCTGATGAGTAGAGTGGGTCCACATCCTAGATCCAAACCCCCAAACGCAGGCTGCCAAAGTGGAGCATGAAGAACTTTAACCACTCAGCCATGGGGCCAGTTTCACATCTATCATTTTGAGTTAGCATTTTTGTTTTCTTCAGACAAACACCCAGAAGTGGGATTGCTGGATCATATGGTAGTTATATTTTTAAATTATTCAGGAATATTCATACTGTTTTATTGCTTTTATAGATATGTATAAAAGGCTTATATTTGTTGTAAAAAGTAGAACGGTAAAAAAGTACATAAAAGTGCAAAATCTGATTCTCTAGGGATAAATTCAACTAATAGACACACATATGTCTTTTCAGAACTTTCTGCAACACACATTCACACGTGTACACACAAATAGATGCATAATACACATACAGTTATGTAAATTGGTTTTTAAAAATTCAGCAATATAACATGGTCATCTTTCCATATTAGGCATAGAGAATTAGCCCATTATTTTTTAATAGCTTTATAAATATTCTGTAGTATGATTTCTTTTCACTTTTAACATGAAAAAAACAACAAAAATAAATGGTTGTAAATGATTCTAAGTATTCTTTACTATGCCAGCATTTCTCAAAACCTTTTAAGTCAAGGCTGATTGTAGACTTCTTTTCAAAAGGTTCTTTTTGATGAATAGCACCACAATGACACTGAAGAAAGATGCTTCAGCTGAAGTGGTAGCTGTCTTCTTTAACTCACAGTTGATGAATGGACCTGAAACCCAGTGAGTTCCTATGAGAATGGTTATAACCTCAAGGATGGTAGGCCATATTCTTTGCTTTTGTGACCAGTTTTCTTCTTATTAAAAACATTTCAAAAACATCCAGTTATTCAAACATTACTTTAGAGTATATTTCAATCAAAAAATGCTTAGATAAATATATGATATTCTTTCTAAATTCCTATCAATGAATGTTATATAATTTGCATAAGTGAAAAGTCAAGAAAAAACTATTTAAAATACCCCATGTAATAATCCCTGTTTTTCTTTTTAAGGTCCTTAAGTGTCTTCTCATTTATATTTCATGATATAATACCAGAATCAAAAAAATTTGCAATATGACCAAAGACTATCTTTTCTAATTTCTACCCCACATATAATAAGAGGAGTCATCATATTCTTTTGACTGCTGGGTGTTGTAATACTTCCTTGTTTTATGGAGATTTATACATAGTCGCTGTTTTGTACTGAACTATGTCACTTTTCATTTCCTTGCACTCTTTTTAAATTCAATTCTTTGCAATGGAAAATATTATTAAAAAATATATGTGTTACTTGGGTCTCAAGGCCTTGCTAAACTACAATCAAATGAGTAACAATTTATGACTATCACATATCTAATTGCTATTCCAATTGCTATGACAGCTCATAAACAAAACAAAAGCAAAAAACAAACAAAAAATTGTAAAAGCCTGACATCCAGCACAGAGAGTTTTAGAGAACTCTGGTTAGGGGGTGGAAGTTGAAACGGCTTCACAGAAGTGTCACAGGAAAAATGATGAAACCCAAGGACCAAAGTTTGCTTCTAAAACTTCTTTGGTCAAGTTCCAGTCCTATTTGTATCTAAGCTGATTTACTGCAAGGAAAGAGAAGCTTTCTGCCAGAGAAAGGCAAAGATGCCACCTAGAATCTGGAGGCATCCTAAGGTTTGGATGACTGTATGCTAGGAGGCAGGAAAGAAAAAACAAGGAAGTATCTTTATTGTGGGATTTCAGTGAGTTTTTTGAGTGTGGACAGATCATAGAAGGTGGCTATACCAGAAAATTTTAACAGCAGAAGGGTAGAAATAGAAAATAATAATTTTAAAAATAATAATAAGAATACTGCAGTAGTAGCAGTAGCAATTTTTTAATTGAGGAGATGGGGAGAAAGAGCTACCCACAGACGATTTCTCAGGCTCAACTTGCATTTGATATAGTGTCGTTGACCACATAGCTGGCTCTATTAAGGGCGTTGGCTGTCTTTGTCCCTTTACTTTAAGGAGCTTCAGGGAGTTGAAATTATTTATGAGTAAAGCAGAGTGAAGTAGCTCCTGAACTGGCCTGGAGGGGGCTTCAGCCACCACCTTTGTGAAGCCATCCTTGGGAAGAAGTGACCAGACTTTTATCTCGTTGTCTCCTCTCTTGCCTCCTGGCAGGCTTTTCAGTCCTGAGAAAGCGAAATCTGTAAAGATTTGAAGAAGTTCAGAATGCACCACCCCAAAACATGCCCCTCCGGTACTGGAAAAACAGCAAATACAAGAAAAACACTGTGACCTCCTTCTTTTTCTTAAAAGCATTAGATAAAATTCACATATTAAAGGTGTCCTCCCTGTACCAGCAGAAGGAAAGTGACATGTTAACATCAAGGATGAGAAGTTGAGTCCCAGAGAATTCTCTACAAACAGACCTTGTTAAAATAATTCTTATCTTCCTCCAGTTCCCCACAGAGTTCAGTCACTTTTCCACAATCTCCTCTCCTTGTTCAACCTAATATGAAAGCAAGTAGGTATCACCATTTCTTTGGATCTTCATTCCTTATGAGGTCTCCTGTGTCACATAAAATTTGTGATAAACAAATTGGCACGCTTTTCTTCTGTTGATTGGTCTGATGGCAAGTTAATGCTCAGGCTTAGCCAAAAAGAACACAAAGAGGATAAAGGTTAAAGTTGGTCTCCCCTACAGATCATCCCAGCATCCCTCCACCCCAAAACCGCCTGCATCTAACACACCCTGCTTCTTGTGCCAGACAGGGTGCAGTCCTTTCATGCCAATGCCCAGATTATTAGTGCTGTCCATACCAAGAATGGGCAAGGAAGGACCAGTGCTTGGAAAGAAGGGCTTGGTCAAAGAGGCTAAATTGTCCTATGTAATTCAAAGTGGAAAAAGGGGAATAAGTCTGAAGATTTGGGATAAGGATTGGCAGTTGTCTATAGTGTTTTGGCGGGTGAGAGGCCAAACAAAGTGTGAAGTAAAGAACTTGAATAGCGAGAAAATGGAATACAGTTGTTAGCGAGATTAATGTTTTGGATTCTACTTAATGTCCTTCTAGGGACTACAACCAAGAACACTGGTGGGGGCCGGCCCCATGGCCGAGTGGTTAAGTTTGCATGCTCCACTTCCACAGCCCAGGGTTCGGATCCTGGACGTGGACATGGCACCACTCATTAGGCAGTGTTGAGACGGTGTCCCACATGCCGCAACTAGAAGAACCCACAACTAAAATATACAACTATGTTCTAGGGGGATTTGGGGAGAAAAAAAGCAGAAAAATAAAAAAGAAGATTGGCAACAGTTGTTAGCTCAGGTGCTAATCTTTAAAAAAAGAAAAAAAAAGAACACTGGCAATTCTCAATTAATTTTCAGACATTTTGCACTGTTTTTTATTGAGATATAATTGACATAGAACATTGTGTAAATTTAAGCTGTACAACGTGTTGATTTGATATGTTTGTTAATTGCAATATGATGACCAGAGTAGCATTAGCTAATGCCTCCACCATGTCCCACAATTGTCATTTCTTTTTTGTGGTGAGAAAATTTAAGATCGAGTTTCTCAGCAACTTTGAAGCATACAATGCAGTATTGTTAACTGTAATCACAGTGCAGGGCATGAGATCTCCAGAACCGGTCCCTCTTCTAACTGCAAGTTTGTACCCTTTGCCCTTTGTGACATATGAACCAGCTCCAATAGTGAACCCCCTGGGCTGAGGCCTCAATAAGGTTTTCTTGTGAAACAACACCACTAATGCGCTAGAAATCCTCTCAGCACTGAGGTTTCTTACTATGCAGCCTGTATAAACTACGTATGTCACGGGTGGCTGAGAATTTATGTCAGGTTTGATTATAGGAGGGAAGGGCATTTCAGGCTCTTTGAAAGTTCAGCCTATTGAAATGAATTAAAAACCCAGGCAAAGGAATTCATTTCCAGAGGGAATCTGCAGATGCATTTCTTTAAGGCTGCTTATGGAGATGAGGAATTAAAAGTGCTCACAGGATTGCTCTTCAGCTGGCTGCTGGAGAGAACATCCTAGAAAGGCCCTAACCAGCATCCAGGTGAAAAGAAAATGCTAACAGCCTTGTGCTTTAGAAAGAAAAAGCTATTAGAAGGTCCCTGGCTTCCAAAACTCCAGAAAGATTCGTTGAAAAATGGAGACAAAACTGACAGGAGGAAGGCAGAGAGTCTGGAGTCCATGAGCTTGAAGATATATGATCAACAGTGTGGTGAGAACACCAAACAAATAATGAATGGCAGCCCCTAATGACACTCATGAGAGTGGAGACTTTTTAATGCAGCTTTAGTGAAGGCAACAGGAAGATGGGGTCAGAGGTACTCAGCCATGTGATTCAGTTAAATTCTGCTAAGCAATAATCCAGGTGGTTGAAGGGAGAAAAATAATGAGAAAATAGAGGAGGAAAAGAAAATGAGAAAAATAAAGAATATTTGCGTCCCTAACACACACACACAGACATAAAAGAGCATATTCTGCAGATGGCATCTGTGGTTTTGGTGATGCGGTTTGTAGATTTGCTTATTTAGTTTTTCTGGAGCAAGCTGAACTGGAGCAGCTGACGTTCCCAGGGAAAGCCCTGTAGCACTTCAGGCCACAGGCTGAGAAAACCTAGAAAGGTGAAGCTCCCTCAGCTTCAGCTACTGCAAGTAATGCAAGTGCAAACAAGCCCAGGAAGGAGAAAAGGAAAGGGAATTTGAGTCTTACCTACTTGTCTCTGAATTAAAGTCATGTTTCTCATTGGATTTATTGATAAAATCTATGTGTGTTAGTTTTCTATTGCTGCTATAATACGTTGTCACATACTTGTAGCATAAAAAACACAAATGTATTATCTTACAGTTCTACAGGTCATAACTCCGACACGGGTCTCAGGGGCTAAAATCATGATGTTGGCAGGACTGGTTATCCTGGAGTCTCTTGGGGTAACTCTGTTTCCTTGTCTTTTCCAACTTCTAGAGGCTTCCAACATTCCCTGACTCATGGCTCCCATCTTTCACTCAAAGCCAGCAAGGTTGCATTTCTCTGACCATTCTTTCATCGTAACAGCATCCTCTGACTCGACCTCAGCAGGGACAAGTTCTTCAATGTGATGAAGTTGAGCCCACCTGGATAATTCAGGCTGCTCTCTCATCTCAGTCTGTAACCTTAATCACATCTGCAATGCCTCTTTTATGATGCAACATGATATATTTACTGTTTCCTAAAAATAGGACTGAACATTTTGGGGGCAGGAGGGGCAGATATCTACCACACTTTGTAAGAAGAACTTTTTCTCCTACTTGTTAAGTGAATAAGGGGAAAACAATATTATTTCATATCGCTCTACCTTAAAAGTCCGTTGATGCATGAAACACTTTACATGTATTGAAACATTCAGATTTTATAACAAACACGCAAGCAGACTTGGAATCACAGAACGTGATAATAGGATCAAGAGTAAATAGCCTCTGTAGTCACAATTATGTATTTCATGTGCAATTAGGTGAATAAATCACTTCTCTGAGGCGATCAGGTATGTAATCCAGAAATGGACGTCAATGGTGACTCATTTCCATAAATTTCATAAAAATATGCTGATCTTTGTTGCATTGAGTACATTTCTAGGTGGGTAGCCACAATATTCACTGTGCTCCTTTTTACCACCCTTACCGGACAACTAAGCTTCGGAGAAGAGTTGAAAACTAATACCATCCCCTTTACTTGGTCCTTATTCTCGAATCAGGGTGCTTATACATATAAAAAAAAGTTTCCTTGGTAGCATAACATCTGTCTTATTTTCAGACAAAAAATGATCTGAGGATTACTTCCTTTAGGGATTTCAGTGAGACAATAAGCATCTTTACAGCTGAGTGTCTGTAGCTAAAGTATCGGTGTGGTGCATTGGCGAGGACACAGATTTCTGGGAGGTCAGAAAAGGTGTGTATTTTGGCAAGAATTCATCACCAAATCTCTGGTTTCAGTAACAGTTTTGGTTCCTTCATTGGCCTAACAGTTCTATAAAATAGGAAGATCGAGTGTATGATTATTTGAGCATGTATACTGAGGAAATATGAAAATAAATTTGAATCTATTAAATTAAGAAAATGCAGTTTTAAATAATAGAAACAAAGTATTTTTTCCTTTAAGATTCAAAGTCGTTTGCCAGGGTTTTATAGAAATAAAAAAGCACTCATCTTTATTTCTAAGTGTTGGCAAACAGTGACCTCCACTGAGCTGTCCAACAATAATAATATGTTAAGAGTAGAAAGTACTCACCCTTTTAAATTTCTAGCTGAAAAGTTCTCTGGTTTGTCTCATAGACCTAATCCTTTTGGACACTAAGACTAATTCTCAATTTCTCTGAAAAATGCTTTTTGAGTTCCTGTATTTGGGAAGGTTATACCAATATAATTAACAGAAAACAACATCTTTCAGGCATGTTTTGAATTCGGTGAAACTATGGATGTTAAAAAGAAATCTAAGTAGCAAAGAAGAAAGTATCAAGGGAAAAGGAGAGAGATTAGAATTTATTTACCATATATCCCTACATTGTGTTTCAGAATTGATTTATATTTTTAACAGTGTCTGAAAAATAAAGTTTCAGACTATGGGGATTAATAGCTCAACTTTCACAATTTCAGGAAAGTTATGTTTGAATTTGCAATGCAAAACCCTTCACACATAATTACATTTATGTTACATTGCGTATCTAAGTTATTGAGTAAGTTCATTTGACTATTTCAGGTTTCCCAACAAAATATGCCACTTACATTCAGAATATTGCAGAAGAAGTCATGCAGAGAATGAGTTTTGGAGATATTTAATCCTAGAATCCAGCATGGTCTCATTCTTTCACCAGGTATCTCAATATCCTCAATATCCTTCTCTGTGAAAATAGACATAGTCATATCTATGTCTCACATATGTGGTGATTAAATAAACTAAATGTACATGAAAATGCCAGGAAATAGGCAGGCAAAAGTCACTTAATTATTTTCAAAATTGAATTTCATTACAACAGAAATAAGATACCACCACACACCTATTAGAATGCCGAGAATCTGGAACACTGACAAGACCAAACACTGCTGAGGATGTGGAGCAACAGGAACTCTCATTCATTGGTGATGGGAATGCAAAATGGTCCAGATACTTTGGAAGACAGTTTGGCAGGTTATAAACTAAACATACTCTTTCCACAAGATCCAGCAGTTGTGCTCCTTGGTATTTACCTAAAGAAGTTGAAAACTTCTGGCCACACAAAAACCTGCACACTCATGTTTATAGCAACTCTATCCATAATTGCCAGAACTTGGAAGCAACCAAGATATTGGTGAATGGATAGATAAACTGTGTTTCATCTGGACCGTGAAATATCATTCAGCACTAAAAAAAGATGATCTACTGAGCCATGAAAAGACACAGAGGGAACTTAACTACATGTGACTAAGTGAAAGAAGCCAATCTGAAATGGCTACATACTATATGATTCTAACTATATGATATTCTGGAAAGGGCAAAACTATGGAGACAGTAAGAGGATCCGTGATTTCCGAGGGCTGTGGCAAAGGGGGAGGAATAGGTGGAGGCCAGAGGAATTTTAGGGCAGTGAAAATAGTCTGTATGATACTATAATGATGTAGGCATAGTATTAAACATTTGTCCAAACCCATAGAATGTACACCAAGACCAAAACAATGTAAACTATGGACTCTGATAATGATGTGTCAATGCAGGTTCATCAGTTGTAACCAATGTACCTCTCTGGGTGGGGATGTTGATAATGGGGGAGGCTATGCATGTGTAGCAGCAAAGGGTTATAAGGAAAATCTCTGTACCTGCCTCTCAGTTTTGCTGTGAACCTAAAACTACTCCAAAAAATTGTCTTAAAAAAAATCAATGTCACAAGAACTCTCTCTCTAGAATTTCAAAACCAAATGATAGAATATTTTTGATGAGATCATACTCACGGGTACAAATGCATGTAAATGTCATTATCCTAAAAATTAATGAATAATTCATGCTAAGGTGGATCATTTGTGAATGCTGATTTGCTTTATTTTAATAAACATCTCAAATTATCTATATGCTTTTTCTTGAAACATTTTCTTTAGAAAATATTACAATAAAAACATAATAGTTGTGCTAGATTACATAGATGAGTTTTAATTTGCATATGTTAAATGTGAATTAATTAATACTTACCAATCATACATACAAAAGATATATGTGTATTTCTTTGCTCCACCGGTATGTTATGACTGGTTGGTCTTTTACTATGAGTTCACTCTGGTTTAAGATATGCACTAACATGTTATTTTATCGTTTTTCTCTCTCTTCTGTTCTTTCCTTTTCCCAGTGAAACACTGAATTCTAAATGACCATCTGTCTAAGGCTTGTATTGTAGAAAGAACTGATTTATTTACAAGGCACATCTTGGCGAACATTCTTAGATCTCATCTACAGTCTCAGGAAAACCAGAAACTCTTTCATCATTCATAGGATCAAACGAAAGCACTTCACATCACTTTGTGTTATCAACAAGAAGCATATAAAATATTTAAACTGTATGATAGAGCCTAAAACTCTAGTTTGTCAAAATCTTTGGGCACTTGCCCACGCATATGGCTAAGTAGAAGGTTAGAACATCACCTCGTATCTTTCTATATGTCCCAAGAAATCAGTCACCACCATCTTGATTAAGGGTACTTAATTAAGAAGTTGCTTTACATAGCACAGATACAGGAACACACAGACACACAGAGACAATGACAAATGAACAAATGGCTAAGGAATAAGCACACAAATGGCTAAGTCACATGGTGAACTTACTGAATTTATCTATGTGAAATAAAATCTTTTGAAAGGAAAAGACTAACACACTAAAGTTAATCATGTAAAGGATATTTTTAAACTATTATGCCATTATCAAACATTTGGACTTAGATAAAAAGGAAAGCTATAGCAACAGTCAGTTTGTGTTTCAGGTCATTTCTGTGCTGTATACAGAGATGGCACCCCTCATTTGTTTTAAAAAGAAGCACAGACCAGACAATGTTCAGATACTAAATATAGTTTGTGTTAAAATATGTATATATTATATATATATATGTATATATGTTCAGATAGTTCTGTAATATTCAGTGATATTATCAGTATTGTCAAATAACCAAGTATGCAAAGTAGATTAGCTAATTAGATTAGTTAAAAGGAAAATAACTCAGCTTCTTGTCTTTGTTCTGATCTAAGGCTTCGAGGGGAGAGGGACCAACAAGAATGTAGTTCTGGAGTGATGGCCAGATTTGGGCATGGAGATACAAGAAGTCTGGAATGGGGTGCTGAGACACACTGGTAACCGGTTCTGATAATGTTTTCAATCCTAAATATGCAATCATATAAAAACAAAGCAATCCAATAAAAGTGTTTGGGTAGCAGTAGCTGAGCCTTGACCCAAAAGTATTGATTATCAATACATTTGTTTGTAACCATAGCTACTGGAGGAAGAAAGCTTGGATCACAAGTATTTTCTCCCTTGGGGCAAAAGGGCATAGACTAAAAGAGGAACAAATCTCATTCCTATCTTTTCCTCTTTATTCACTGCATCCAATGAATAGCTCTTTAGGAAAAAAATACTAGCCTCTGTGTTTCACACAAATCTCTTAGATCCATTGAATTAAATAATGCCTAGGGATAATTAAAAGAGGTTATTCATTAAACTAAATATTCCAGGAACTCTTTTCCATAATTCATTTCCATAATTCTTAGCAAAATTAGTTTTCTTCAGTTGGGACACCAACTTGGGAAAACTGAACTACCATCAAAAACAACCATCTTGGAATTGTAAAGAACAGGAATGTGCTCAGTTTTCTTTGCCTTATTGACACTGCTCAGAAATGAAAATGTCAATCACTCTCATATTTTCTACTTTTGACTTTATGAAAATTATTTCCAAATTTTTGTTTCCCTTCTCATTCGCACACCTTATATATTCCTATACATTAATCTATGTATTTAACTTACTCCTGGCCATTTTAACTGAGATTCTCTAATCTACCATCAGAGTCCATGTATCAGGAAGCCAATTCTTTACTTGTGCATAAATGATAATAATAATAATATGGATTATTAAATTTATATGGAATTTTATTGTCAATATAAGACTATTTTGTGTGTTAGCCATAGGCAAAACATACATTAATAAATTGCCATTGACCATTTAGTTAGTGACACAACTAAAATATAAAACTTTAACTCTTTTTTTTGTTTTTTGAGGAAGATTAACCCTGTGCTAACATCTGCCGCCAATCCTCCTCTTTTTGCTGAGGAAAAGTGGCCCTGAGCTGACATCCATGTCCATCTTCCTCTAATTTATATGTGGGACGCCTGCCACAGCATGGCTTGACAAGCAGTGCACAGGTCTGCACCTGGGATCCAAACCAGCAAACCCTGGCCTGTGGAAGAGGAACATGAGAACTTAACCACTACACCACCCGGCTGGCCCCAAAACTTTATTTCTTTTTGACATACAGTGTATTCATTCAACATATATTTACTTAGCACTGGAAAGTTTTGTTGGTTCTGGGCATATAAGGATGGCCATGAAAACTTTCTGTCCTTTGTAGAGTTTATGTGACATTTTGGTATGGAATTAGCTTCCTAACAGGTTTCCATTCTCTTTGTTCCCTTTACACATGGTCCTGCAGCATAGTGACAGAATCAGCTTTCTAAGACTGTCATATACCATATATTCCCTCACACCCTGATAATATAAATAACTGTGTTATTAACCACAAATTGAGGTTCAACTGCCTTAGCTCAGCATGTGCAACCTTTGTTGAATTGTCTCCTGTATTTCTAACAAACTTCTTGCCTATGAATACTGGTGCACTCATTATTGTCCCAAAGTATGTTGTAAAATATGCAACCTATGACTCGGTTGTTGGCAGTCATCGTCATTAGCTTTATCCACGTATCCATGAGAGACTATCACCAAAGCTTCAGCTCAGTCCTTCATGTTTAATAAATCCTTCTCAGGGAGGAGCTCATTTTCTAATCTGCTCTAGCAATTATGATTTGTATCATTACTGGCACTTACTATAATTTTATTGTTATTTTTCTTTTGTATGTGTGTCTCCTCAAATAGATTGATAATTCACAGAGTTTTTACTACATTTTTGTTATGAAATATGATTTACTAAATAATACTATAAAATGCTTTGTTTAATTGAATAATTCCTTGATTTGTTAATTATATTATTCATTATAACATGTGCCAGATTAGGTGCTAGAAGCTAGATGGGAATGGAGAACAAATCATATGATTCCTAACAATAATAAAAGTAGTACTCGAATAAATGTATAGCATTCACAGTGCCTATCGATGCATGAGACATTGAATTTTGCCAATATGTTTATTTTTATCTGAAACTCAAACTAAATAAATATTTTAATAAAACAGAATTATCCTTAAAGCCTATTCTACTATTTAAATCAATAATTCACATAATCCTTTCTAAAGAAAACTAAGCAAAAGTAATGAATTTACTAATAGTTATTTTTGCTTGATCCTAGTTGAGATTTATCTTTGCTCTCTCTCTATATACCCATCAACAATCTGCCAAAAATGAGAAAATATGAGATTGTTAGAGGAGGATATGAAGTTATATGCTCAGGAGAAATTCAGCGTATGACAGACAAAACAATGCAATTATGAATAGGAAAATAATTTAGCAAAAATACAATAAAACCTCACTAGTCATTTTTGAATTAACTTGGGAATGTTATCAGGTAGAGAAGGAAACATTACTATTTAGTAGTTATATTAAAATTCGTTCAGTAATGAAAAGAACATGCCTTAAACAAATCAAAAAAAGAAAACTAATAACTTTGAGTCAATTAGAGTAATTAGATAGCAATGAGAAGAAAATAAGAGTATTCTAAATGGTCTACCTACCCCATTACTGAACAAACTCATTTCATATTTTTACCTTTATAAAACTGTTCTTCCCTTTATATTCTTACCTTTTTATCTTTTTTCAATTGTAAAACATATAGTTGTAAATTGCAAATTAATATTTTTCTTCAATTTTGTTCCCTGACATATTTATTACATCACGTGATTACAGGTGTCTCTGCACAGTTACAATGCAGGGGGCAGCACCTCTTCACACATTTGTTGAGTGCCTTCTCTGGGAAGAGTGCTGTAATACTACAGTCTTGCATGCACTATTCAGTAATCATAGTAGGTTAGAGGGTGAAAGAAATTCTAGATGCCACTGAATGCATATCTTTAAATATATTGAAGAACTGAACTGAACTGAATTCCAGATGTTTCCACAACCAGAAAGTGAGTCATTACAATCTAGGTCTTCTAACAGGATACAGACCAAAGGCATGTAAATTCTTGTTTTAATTTGCACACTGATAAACTGCCAGCAAGTCCATGCAAGAGTTCCTCTGAAAATTCAGAGACCAAAAACAGTACATTGCTTCACTGCTCAGAATAAGGAAATTACATTGCTCCATTGTTCAAAATTGTTTCATTATTCAGAATATATTCTCTCTCTCTCTCCCTATATATACATGTATGGATATATTTACATATATATATAAATATACATACATAGACACATACATACATATGCATACACACATAGATATAGATATACAAAGATATACATATATGTACAAATACATACATATATATACAGAGATATATGTGTATATATAAAGATTGTATTGTAAATCTGTTAGTTATCTAAGTGCAATGTAAATAAAACAGACTAATAGGAAACAATGAAATTATGCATTAAAATTAATACATGGTATCACTTCTCTGCCTTTTGGCTAAGATCAAGTGTAAAATTAATACATGGTACTTGAAATAAGATGATGTATCAAAGTGTGATAATGTGATAAAAACAACCCCCAAAAAGAAAAAAGTAAACCATTGATTAAGTAATAAGGACAATCCAAACTTTCTCCTATCTAATGGCGGATCTTTTAAAAGGCTACTAAATTATTTGGAAATAAGACGATAAGGAAACATGTACCAAGCAAATGGACGAGTGAACAGCGAGCAGAAGACAGTGTACTACCATGAGAAAAGGGACAAGCCAGCCCCTTGTGCACAGTCTACAATGAAGGTCCAACATTTATTTCATGCAGCAAAACCCATAAAACTATGAATCAAAAATTATAGAAATTACAGGAGGGGCCGGCCTGGTGGTACGGTGGTTAAGTTCACACGCTCTGCTTTTGCAGCCCAGGGTTCACCGGTTTGGATCCCAGGTGTGGACCTACACACCACCTGTCAAACCATGCTGTGGCAGTGTCCCATATATAAAGCAGAGGAAGATGGGCACGGCTGTTAACTCAGGGCCAGTCTTCCTCAGCACAAAGAGGAGGGTTGGTGGCAAATGTTAGCTCAGGGCTAACCTTCCTAAAATTAAAAAAAAAAAAACAGGAAAAAAATATAGAAATTACAGGAGAAATAAGGAGGCATACTATAAGAGTAAAACACTTTAAATATTTTCTCTTAGGGCACAATTAATAGAAGTAATAAAACAGTCCACCCCTGAAACAGGGAATACACTTTCTTGTCAGCTGCTTGAGAAATATTTTTAAAAATTGGCTGTTTCAAAAATCTCAAGGCTAATAATGGGAAAATAGCAACAGGGTTCTAGGAAAATAAATATAAGCAAATGTTTTGTTCAACAATATACATATTCACTTTAGAAATCTAGATAAAATGAATGCTTTTCTTTGAAAATATGTTTTTATAATTTACCAGTGACTCACCACAGAAATTATTAAAGTAAAATGTAAACAAAGAATTGTATATTTCATATGAAATTTATCAAAGTATCCATGATAAAATTTTAAGAGGAAAATTCTTTCAAACTTTCAGAGAGTTTTACTTCCAAATTTAATTAACTCACGTAAAATGCTGAGAGGAGGAAAAATGGTTCCATTTATTGTTAACAAAGCTAACACTAATAAAACAACAAGTAGAGCCGGCCCTTTGGCCAAGTAGTTAAGTTCATGTGCTACACTTACGCGGCCCCAGTTTTCTGCCTGTTCGGATTGCAGTCTTGGACCTGGCACCACTCATCAAGCCATGCCGAGGCAGTGTCCCACTTAGCAAAACCAGAGAATATGCAACTATGTACTCTGGGGCTTTGGGAAGAAGAAGAAAAAAGAAACAAGATTGGCAACGCATGTTAGCTCAGGTGCCAATCTTAAAGAAAAAAAAAGTAAAATAAAATCCAAATACTTTGGGATAGTTAGGAATATTGATAAAAATTTTTCTTAGATAGTATATTAACAATAAAAATTTCAGACTATTTTAATATCATTTAGTTATTTTCTCAGAAATTAAGACAAGAGAGAGAGACAGATACATTCACGGTGTCAGTACATTACTTGAACACAGAGGAAAGATGGATTATTTAACCAGTATCTATGGCACGATTTGGTTGTGTTTAGGAAAAAATACACTAATCTACTCCTAAAACAGGATAAATTCCAGATTTAATAGAGATTATTTTACTGTTCAACGTATTCATATCTATATCCAGAGATATTTACATGGCATTTTGCATAAAATAATAAATATAACAAATACACTTTTTCTCTGCAAATAGGTTTTCCCCCTTTGTACTTTTTTTGGCTCTGCTCTTTTTGTTTCTCATCTACTCTATGTAGAAAAAGTCATCCTCACGTATCTCCTATATTAATACACTAAGACGGGTTTTTCCAAATTTTCTCCATGTTCATATAACTGCTTGTGGACAAATATGCATATCATATGTATGGACTAGTTTGTTTTACAAAAATGGAAATGATTTTTGTGCCTTACGTTCTTCTCAACAATACGTTAAAGAAATTCCTATCAGTCAACTTGTCAAGTGCTAACTTGTTCCTTTTCAGGGCTCTGTTGCTGGTGGCAAATTCTTTTTCTTCTTCTTCTTCTCCCCAAAACTCCCCAGTATGTAGCTGTATATCCTAGTTGTGAGTGCCTCAGGTTGTGCTATGTGGGATGCCACCTCAGCGTGGCCTGATGAGCAGTGCCATGTCTGCATCCAGCATCTGAACGATGGAACCTCTAGCCGCTGAAGTGGAGCACAGAACTTAACCACTCTGCCATGGGGCTGGTGCCTGATGGCAAATTCTTAGATCACTTTTGAGAACTTCTTTTTGTGTTTTCATTTTCAGTAATTATACTGTGATACACCTTACTGTAGTTTTCTTTGTATTTACAATGCTTAGGATTTGCAGCGTTTTTGCCTATGTTGGATGCCTTTTGTCAATTTCGTAAATTCTCATATATTGTTTCTTCAAATATTACTGCTTTTTCTATTACTTCTCTCCTATCCTTCTTGAATTTCATTCTTTGTAAAACAGATTTTGTCTTTTTTTTCTCTTTGAGTGCTTTAGTTTGATTATTTTCTCTGGACCAGTCTTCCATTTCACTAATCTTCTTTTTAATTCTTATCCAAGATAATACTGCTAGTATTTTAAGACCTTTCCTGATAAGAGAGTCAATATCTAGATCTGCTGGACCATTTTCTAACACCAGTCTTGTTATCTTAATTGTCCTTCATTCAGGCTTGTATTGTCCTGCTTTGTTATTTTTGAATGGATGCCAATATTTTGTGTGAAAAATACTGAAATTCTGAATGAGCTTACTTTCCTCCAGAAAAGCACCATTCCTTTCTCCTCTCATGATTTCTCTAGAGCTAAGATATCTGAAGTCCTGGTGCACTAGATAGCTCTTCACTGTATTCCAATAGAATTTTTTTTCCTTTATTTGATCCTTTCATCAGAAATTTTCTACCTGTTTTCTACTTTTCTGGTTGTTTTTAGAGGGACATTTATCTTTCACAAGCAAATGCATCATAACCAAAAGCAGATGATCCTTAATTTTATAAAAATAGTATTTCTACCCATGAGATTGGTAGATAATAAGTAATATGAAAATGTGTAACTGAAACTTTCTTTTCCCTCCTGATGATAGTATATAAGTTGGTAAGAACCTTTCTAGTATATTTTGATAATATTTTTGAAATTCAGAATTATATATAATTTTTATCAAATGACATTCTTTTAAATTTACACTTAAAAAGCACTCATACAATGCTACCAAGATATATGTAAAAGACTTTATGATAGCATTTTTAAAAATATAAATGTGGCTATTGGCATAAATATTGATTGATGGGTATTTGTATAATCGCACAATAGACTAGAAATAAATAGAATGTTTAATTTCTAATACTAAATATTAAATTAGATTTCTGGCTTACTGTTACAGTATCCACCTTACATAATACAGAAAAATACACACATGTATTTGAGAAGAATATACTGTGATTATTTTGATAAGCAACTATAAAAGACAAAATATAGCTTCTTCAAATGGGCTATGTCATTTAAAAATTGATATTTAATACTACAGATAAAAAATCATGAATTTGATTTATGCTAGGTAGTGTTTTTGACACTGTTAATAGCAAATTAAAATTAATTTTTCTTTTTCCCTCTACCATATAGCCTTTTTCTATCTCAGTGTTCAATGAGTCTTTCAACTCTTTATGTAATTATACAGTATTAATTTAGACGAAATCTCTCTTGCAAGATTAGAAGAAATCACATCATGAATAAGATACCTGAGAATGAAGGGGTGTTTTAATATAATCAACCAACAAAATTTATTTCTGTACAGCTACTTGCAATGTTTTTCTACTTATCTTGACTTTAATATTCCTTTATTTTACTCTTCCTCTTTCAATTAATCTGAAAACGTGGTAGGACCAAAATAAAACAGTTAAAACAATTGATGTAGAAATACAAAACACATTTCAGATAGCAAGTGATGGAAGCATTTATAGTGATGTGTTTTCTAGTTGTTAGGAATCCATTTTTCAACATTTCTCGATGATAAATAATATAACTGCAAATCTTGAGTTTCACTGAACCAGAAATCCATGCAAATCCATGCATATTCTGTTATAACAGTCTGAAGCAAAAGACATAGTTAATGTTTAAATATTCCCCAACATTGAATTTTCCTTCTCCTTTAAAATACTACTACTAATACATATGCTCAGTAATCTTATGAGAAGCTCAGATTTTCCTGTCCAATGTATATTGCCAGGTTGATCAAGTAAATCTATCAATTCTAAAGATTTGAAGTAATTAAGGAAATCATGGTTTAAAATGAACCTGTTAGTCATATATCCTATTTTTAGTTTTTTTCTTCTTTTGTGCTATTAATTGTAAAATATTAGCACTTTCTTTTGAGGTCATAAAAGTCAAGACTAACAGAAAAAAGAAGCTTCCAGCAGGGATAATGAGCCAATCAGATGTCTCTCTGCTCAGCATGAGGCTTCTGCAGCTGGAAAAGTATAATGAATCAACTGTGGAATTTCCCCAACAAGCTAATAGCTACCACTGTGGTGGTTAGATCAGGATATCTCTGTGCAATTAAATTTTCAACCTAAGTCACTGTAGTGACTACAGTCACAAAATAGGCAGATATCAAAATTGTAAGTATAAAAATTAAATATCATAGTAATAGGAAAGACAATAAAAAACAAGTTTGCCTAACTTGGCAATTTGCAGTTTACTTTGAGTTTACAAGATTATATTCTATATCATGGATAAGGAGATATTTATGCATGGGCTTTATTTTTTCTTTCTGGGATGCATGCTTATTCTAAAAAGGGTTAGAAGCATACACATCACTTTAACTATCTTATAAAGCTCTTCCTTTCCTTCTTATTCAAAATATGTCTTAGTAGTTCATGATTTTCCAATTTCATGTTGAATTGAAGTAGTTTTCACTTGGGATAAATCATCAATACTGATTTAAAACTGGGACATTTGGGAATTTCCTGTCAGTATAGATGCATTTATTTTTCCTTATAATGCTTTTTCCTATTTTCAATCACCATGAAAGTTTGGTTTTAATTCCAATCCAATTAACATATCAGAAAAATATTAAATGTCAATAAAATTGGATTGTGAGAAAAGTTAAGCTACCTGATTATAAATTGTATGTGCCATAGCTCTATAAGTTATTATATTGTGTTTTTTATATTGGGATCTTCTGTTAGGCTGGTTTTCAGATAACAATTTAGATATTTCACATACGAAATTTTCACTAACATTGAATTTAAATAATGATTTTTTCCTATAATCACGGTATTGGTTAGAATGAATTCATACATATTTGGACAGGTAGTTTGACAATCCATTCTTTAAACCACACAATTATTAAGTCCTTTTTAAGGAAAAAAAATGAAACATGCCAACAAAAGGAACAGAATTTTTCTACTTAAATTTTTAATGCAAATTGATAAACTTTTGGTTTAAAATTAAGGCTGATTAATGATGGGGGAATGTCAAAGGAATACAAGAACCAACTGAAAGATCTCCTAATGGCCAAAGCTGGAAGAAATTGAGCAATAAAATAAATAAAGTGGTATTGCATGGCAAGTCAAAGTATGAAATAGTCATGAGTCAGTCCATACTGATATAAGTAAATAATTGAATAAATAAATAAATGGGTGAAAATGGGCAAATCTCCCATGAAGAAGAATTCCAAAAATTTTTGTAGATACTCCATTGTTGAGGTGGAACATTACTCCTCATTCTGTAAGTGTGGCCTGGGTCCGATGACTTCTTTCCAAAGAGTATAGTATGAGAAGGGAGAAAATGGAGTAAGTTTACAGTGGAGAAGTATGACCAATACTATCTCCGTCACGTGATCAGGTGTAACATCAACAGCGCTAAGTCATGTTGAGGTATGTGTATGCCCTTGGTATGATATGAAATGAATGGCACTTTACCTCTTGTCGTTTTCCCAAAACCCCATAATACCATTCTAATCTTGAGACAAACATCAAACAAATTCTAATTGAGTGCATTCTACAGAAAGCCTGACTACTACTTCTCAAAACCATCAAGGTCTTCAAAAACAAGGAAGGGTTGAGAAACTGTCACAGTCAAGAGACATGACAAGTGAATGTAACATGGTGTCCTGTATGGGATCCTGAAACAGAAAAGGGTCATTAGGGAAAAACCATGAAAATATGAATAAAGGAGGGATGTTACTTGAAATAATATGTGAATAGTGGTTCATTGATTTTGGCAAATATACCAAAATAATTTAAGATGTCAACCATAGGGAAAACTTTGTGTGATGTATGAACTCTCTGTATCATCTTCACAGTTTTTCTTTAAATCTTCATGTGGTAAATTTGTCTAGAAAGTGTTTTCTTGTGCATCAGTTCATTTAATCCTTATGACAATTTTATGGTGTAGATAATACTACATTTTCCTTTGGATATAAAGTTAACAAAAATTTTTGCATGTTTATTCACATCACTCAAGTATCACATTATAGAAAAGGGACTTTAATCCATATCATTGTAAATCCTTTCTGCAACAACCCAAATTATGAAATGCCACTGCCATTGAGACTTTAGATATTAGACCATATCTCTGAGATGTTTATTCAAGTTCCTCAGTAATATGTACAGCATTATATATTGGAATGAGTCTTAACTAGGTGTTATGGGCTTTTAAAGATGAAAATATGCCATAGAGGTTAAATGTTTGGGTATGGAAGCAAATTTTCTAGATTCAAATCCCACTGTAACACTTAGTAGCTGGGTGACCTGGCCAAGTTTTCTGTGGTGTTTATTCTGTTCCATAAAATTGGAATAATGCCATTGCATATATTTCAAGGAGCTGTTAAGAGGATTAAATTTTATGTACATAAAGTGTTTACAGGAATTTCAACCCCATAATAAATGTCCAATGATTATTGACTATTGTTTATAAAATGCCTAATTAAAACACTCACCAAAAATAGCCATCAGATTAATTTGGGCACATTTAAGGCTATCTGTCTGGAAATCTTGTTAAAGGGCTGTATAGATGATATAACAGATGAAATAAATGTGATTAAAAAACTCAATTACAAAATTAAACAGTCCAAAATATAGTGTGGTGATAGATGCCAGGTTTTGCCTCATAAATCAAACATAGCTCTTGCTATCCTATGGGGAATGACCAAGAACCCTTTGATTTCTTACTGAAATAAATATTCTTATAGAATTTATGAATAACTCTACAGAGAAAAATTTTTATTGTGATCCTCTTCCTTTCAAAATTATTTAATATTTAATATTGCCTTAGATTATAGTTGGCCATCTGTTATTTTCAATAAAGAGGTTTCCAAAAGATTTTAAGACTCTCACAGATGGTTTGCATTTACTTCATTAAATTCTACTGGTAACTGCACAATTTGTCCCAGCTACTTTAGTGCCATTAAGTAGACATTTTGGACAAAAATTGTTAGGCATTTAGTGGATTAACCTTTCATACCCTGTTCTACAACAGGAGCCAGGCGTCCCAACTGAGAAGATGTTTCCAGACCCACCGTGGCATACGTACTCATGTGCTGGTGCTTCTATTTCTGTGAAAGAGACTCCCAATATGGGATTTATGAAGCAAATGTCATATAAATTTATAACTTTGAAAAAATCATGCCAGATTAGTTAGAAAAAAAGACAGTTCTTCATACTTCTATCAGCAATTTATAAGTGATGCTGGTTTTCCTTTTTATGGTTGTATTGTTCTATTTCCACCTCTTCCATCCCACCACCCAAACATTACAGATGGGAATGATAATTTTCTTGTATTTGAATTTGCATGTTACAGATTACTAGTCAAGTTAGTAACTTTTCTTGTTTTGTGAACCCTTTGAAATGCCCATTTTCTGAATTTATTTATTTGTGTTTTTGAGGAAGACTGGCCCTGAGCTAACATCCATGTCCATCTTCCTCTACTTTGTATGTGGGATGCCTGCCACAGCATGGCTTGACAAGTGGTGCCATATCCGCACCCAGGATCCCAACTGGTGAACCCCGGGGTGCCGAAGTGTGTGCAAACTTAATTGCTGTGCCACTGGACTGGCTTCCCTATCCTTTACTTTTTATTTCTTATTTTATTAAAATTTGCTCCTTTTCTTCTTTCCTTCCTCTTGCTTTCTACCTTATCCTTATCAGCATGTTGAAGTTTTTATCGATACGATATAAATAGGGAACTCTTTGTCTATAGCTTTTTCCAAACATTTTCACCTGATATAACCTTGACGTTTGATTTTAAATATGGTGTTTTTCAAAAATCTGAAATATTTAATGCTTATATCCACAAATCTGTCAACATTTTTCTTGTAAATTACAGATTTCTTTTCTTGCTTGAAAATATTCTGTACACTTGGAAGTATTTTATTTTTATCCTATTCTGCCAAGAATTTATTTGACATATTACCTGAAATTAGAATTCAACACTGTTTCCTCTGGGCAGCCAATTTTATTTGTAATATTTGTTAAGTAAACGATTATTTAATCCTTCATATGTAATAACATCTTATATGAAATTATCATATAATAATTGGATAAATTTGATAAATTTCTGTATTCTATCTTGTTTTTTCAGTGACTTAAAATATGATTTAATCTCTACTGGAATGAAACATTGTTTATACTTACTCATTGATTTGGGTAGGATTGTGGTTCTTCAGCAAGTTACTCAGCTTCTCTGTGCCTCAGTGGACTCATCTGTAGAATGAGGATAATAACAGTTACCCCATAGGGATGTTTTGAGGATTAAATAAGACAATGAATACAGGTGCTTAGAACAGGGCTCAGAACCAGGCAAGTACTAATTACTTAAAAACGTATGATAGAAGCTATGGCTTACCCTCTTTTATTGGTGGCGATCAGTGAATTTTGTGGTACTTTTACCATTTAACCATGCCATGCTTTTGTTCTTGTGTATTTGGGGAAAGAGATTAAATTTTACTTTTACATTTAATCAAAATATCTACTTTCATTTGTTTTACAACTAGATTATTTTTTCTAAAGTAGATATTGAAAATGATAATATTTCATCTGAGTACTGATTTGGTCACTTTCCATATTTTTAAAGTCAATTTGGACTCATTTTCTTTGTGTCCAAAAATATGACTAATATTTTGTTTTGCAATTTTCCCCTAAGTTGTAGTTAAACTATGTATTACCTGCTTATAAAGTCTTTTTTTACTGTAAATGCAAAACACTACATTCATCTCTCTCATTACCAGTAAGCTGAGGGAACACACAAGCACACACACACACACACAACAGGATTTTAATTTCCAAATATCTATATCAAAGCTTATTTGAAAACAATAAAATGTCATATGCCACAGAATACATTAAAAATGAAAAGTGCTCTAAATCTTCTAATGTTTAGAGCTCTGTTCTTTTTCATACACAAAGTTTTTCTTTACCTAATATGAGAAAGAAAATATATGCTGCGCTGTTGGGAATACTACTGATATCTGGTGAAGGAAACTAATTATACCAGTAAAACGCTTGGCTCTTAAAGTTTTGATATGTGTGCAGAGATATTGTAAACACAGCTTATGAGCATGTTGATACGCTTCTACTTTCATCCATTTATGTTTAGTAGTGGCTAATTTTACTTTTCGAGTGTGTGTGTGTGTGTGTGTGTGCATGCATGTCTGTGTGTGTGTGTGTGAATGTGTGTGTGACAGTGAGCATTTTATCTAAGAGAACATTTCACACATTCCTTGCATTAATTACAGGAGTATGAGAAGGTGACAATGTTAGAATCTGCAGCAATTAAGTTGACTGGATAATCTCCCAGTTAAAAGGAATAAGAATAAAATAGCACATTGGGAACATTTAAGAAGCAGTCACATTGAGTATGAATTTGCACATGAAAAGGAGCGCATCTATGTGAATGTATTTGAAGCAATATGTTTTGTCCTCGTTTCCTTAAAAGTATAATAGTTATGTGTGATAGCTGTGAACATGTCAGGAATTTCTCTGAAATTTTGCTCTATGTCAAGCGCTGGACAGAACAAGATGCAGAGTACTAGCTTGTGTCATTGTCATTGTTTTTTAAACTATACACCAAATCGTTAAACAATCCATGGACCAAGAGAAAATGTCCCGGGAAGAGTTGTCCTCTAAATAGCTCCATAAGTGTAAATACTTGGAGGATACAACAGAGAGACTTGGAGAAAAATCTCATTCTCAATTTTTACCCAGCAAGTCTCGTATTCTGCATGCAGAGAGGAGTATGAAGGAAACTCAGGCCCAGCAACTCTATTACTCTGGGCTAGGTTTTTATTATCGTCCTTCCTTAGTGGGCTCCAGGTCGAACATAAATCATGAAAGGGGCTCACTCAGTTTGTGAGAAAAGAGATTTTCCAGCAATATTTATTGCCATTCCAGTCCTATGGAACTTGTATGTGTGTAACAGCAGATTGAATGGTTCTGCGGAGGTTAGAAGACAGAGGTAAGTGATGTATAATAAATTTTTGAGACATTGCCTTCTATGAATTCTATGACTCACCTTTGAGACTCGTTTGATTTCTTCTAAAACATTTTGCCTTAGTGAACTTATTATTTTTCATAAAAATGCAAAGCAAATAAAAATTAAGCTGTCACAGATTCATAACTTTTCATAATTTTATATAGCTGAATATTTCTAGATTCATAGGTCATTTCCAGACTACCGTTAAGCCACCCATGCCTCCACCCAAAGGATGTCTTAATCTTATTCCACCAGAAACACTGTCTATATCTCTCTTTAATGGTTTTTCAGTTTTGGTTCCTATTTGAAATCACATATTCTAACATGATACAACTGAGGACCATCTTGTGATTCAAAATTGCTGTCGGAAGAAAGGGGTCAGGAAAAGTCGTGAGGGGGTTAACACAAGATCAAAGGGAAGAGACAAGTAGAAATTAAGCTTACTTGTTATTTTCAGGCATGCTTGAAAGCCAAAGATAAAGGAAGCAACAAATGAAGGATGACTGTGTCAGCCTGTGTATATAAATGTCTGCGATTACACGTACCTAGTTCCTGGCATCTACTTTACAAAATGTTTATATGGCAATGACATGCTGCTTAAAAAATTGAGCAACAGTCGTAACAATGTACGCATGAAACTAAATTAGCTGTTGCAAAATTGAGCTCATAGGTATAACTGTAATCATAGTTCTGTAAATAATGTACATGATGTAAATGATGTATAACAAATCTTATAAAATTTATTTTATTAGTAAAATATAAATCAGTTCCATAAACTTTTTGACCACAGTATTAGTGTCCTACTGCTTGTGTGTCAAATTACTACAATCTTAGTGGTTTAAACAACAGAAATTTATCTTAGAGTTTTGGAGGTCAGAAGTCCAAAATGAGTTTTATGGAATAAAGTCAAGGTGTTGGCAAGGGCCGATCCCTTCCAGAGTCTCTTAGTGGAAAAAATCTGTTTCCTCAGGTTTTTCAGCTTCTAAAGATTGCCTTCATTCCTTGTCTCCTGGCCCCTTATCCATATCACTCCAACTTCTGCTTCCATGGTCACATTTCCTAATTCTGACTCTGACCCTCTTGCCTCTCTTTCATAATGACCCTTCTGATTAGATTGGGCCCATCTGGATAATGCAGGTTAATCTTCCCTTCACAAGGTCTTAATGTAATCACATCTGCAAAGTCTTCTTTGCTATATAAGGTGACATTCACAGGTTTCAGAGATTAGGACATGGGCATCTTCAGGAAGGGGTGCATTATTCTAGCTACTTCATGCACCCTCTATGTATATGGTATTTTCTTGTGTACTAAAGTGAATAAGACAAAAGTCTGCTATCCTCAAGGCACTTGCAGTATCTGTGGGAAAAAAATACCTACAATCGGTCTGTGGTAGGTGTGGGACCACTAGGGAAGACTAGTGAAAGGACAGGGCATAGGAGATGAGCCCTGATGAAAAGGAGTTAGTCAAGTTGATGAAAACAAGAAAAAGTAATTTTCTAGGAAGAGGGAAACGGGTGCGTGAGAATGAAGGAGCTTGTCAAGGTCAGGAGAGGGAAGAGTTTGAGGAAGGGATTGATGATTCCTGAGCTCCAGAGGATGAGGACTAGATTACAAAAAGCTTTTAGGTGAGCCTAAGACAGTGATTCTCAGCCTTGACTACTCATTAACATCATCAAGGATCTTTTAAACATCTCTGATGTCTAAATCCTTCATCAGATTTGTTTGTTATGAAGTGGACTCTGACCAAGGGTGGTGATAATGTTAATACCATTTTGTTTTAATGTACATTCAGGCTGAAACGTTCTTTGAATTTCTAAAGACTTTTAATTTTATTTAAGCTGAGTGGAAAACTAATTAAAGATTTCAAAGGGTCTGGATATGACCTGGTTAAAATTCTACTGTAGAAGGATAAAGTTAAATTGGGTTACACAAGATCAGAATCATGAAAAATTAGAAAGAATCTGTTATTTTAAATCAGAAATTACAAGGGCCTGATTTAGGGTAATGGCATTTTCATCCCTTATTGGGGTTGATGGATACATGGATAAATGATGGTTAATGAATAAATATAAATTTTGAGTGATGCTTTGGGGGTGAATTCATAGGAGACAATCTTTCGTATGTGTAATAATTTTTGCATTTATATCCTCAGCCCTGACTTACCTCTAAACATGAGATGTCTGTGTGACTTCTGCAATTGGATGTCATATAAATATTTGAAACTTAATGAAGTGAAAATGAAAATCTTCATTAATTACTACCTCTTCCCCACTATCCATTTTGCTCATCATATATATGGCAACTGTGTTCTTCCATTTGTTTTGGGAAAACATTTTGGAATTATCCTTATCTCTTCTTTGTCTTTCACCTCACAACTAAGCCAGAAATAAATCCTGGAGTCTTTACCTCCACACTGTTTTCAGAATGTCATCACGACTCAAAACTTCCACTGTGACCACCCTGGTTCACACCATTGATGTGTACCGGTTGACTTTTTTGCAACAGTTCCTTAATGAATATTTACGCTTTGGACTTTGCCTTTCTTTCACCTATAGGCAACGTAAGAATGAGAGAGATTCTTGTAAATAAGGCCTTGTCACTTGCTTGCTCAAAATACTTCCAAGACTTCTCATTCCTCTCAGAGTAAAGGCCAGGTCTTTACTGACTATGCCACTTTTCTGTTTTCCTGAAAGCAAAGTCCATAAATGTATCCACAAAACATCTTTATTAATTTAATAAAAATAGAAAGAAAAATAAGTAGGATTTCTGTGAGCTTTGTATCTCTAAAGCATGATGATTATAAAGATCATTTGTATAGAGTATTCTTGGCTGCAAGATTTGTCCTTCAGAGTTTTAGATATATCATTCCACTCTCTCCTAACCTGTAAGGTATCACTGAGAAATCTGCTAACAGCACTGATGGGGGCTCTTTGTAGGTTATTTTCTTCTGCCTTGCTAGCCTTAATATTTTCTCTTTGTCATTGACTTTTGTAAGCTTCACTACTATATTCCTTGGGGTTGGTCTTTTTACATAGATAAAGTTTGGAGATCTATTAGCTTCTGTTACATGGATTTCCATCCCTTTCCCCGGGTTTGGGAAGTTCTCAGCTATTATTTCTTTGATCAGGCTTTCTGCCCCATTCTCATTTTCTTCTCTCTCTGGGATACCTATAATCCTTATGTTGCATTTCCTAATTGAGTCGGATATTTCTTGGAGAATTTCTTCATTTCTTTTTAGTCTTAGTTCTCTCTTCTCCTCTATCTGAAGCATTTCTATATTCCTATCCTCCAAATTGCTAATTCTGCCCTCCATGTTATCAACCCTACTATTCAGAGAGTCCATATTTTTCTTAATCTCCTCCATTGTGTTTTTCATCTCTAACATTTCTGATTGGTTCTTTTTTATATCATCAAGCTCTTTTGTGACATAGCTCCTGAACTCGTTGAGTTGTCTATCTGTATTCTCTTTTAACTCATTGAGTTATTTAATGATAGCTATTTTGAATTTGTTGTCATTTAGGTTGTAGATTTCTGTGTCCTTGGGATTATTTTCTGGGTAGATGTCATTTTCCTTCTGTTCTGGAGATTTAATGTATTTTTTCATACTGCTTGATGGTGTGGATTTGTGTCTCTGCATAGAGATAGAGTTTGGTTACTGCTTCCACTGGGGCAAGGGGGCAGAAGCTGTAATCTGCACCAACTAGGATCCCTGTCCAGCTGTTCCTGACTGAGCCTGGTCCCCTCCTTGGGATTGCGGTTGCCCTGTGGGATCTCTTGTCAGCTGTGGGAACAATCACAAGGGGGCTTTGGGTTGCTGGTGCCTGCTCTCAAAGACCACCTAGACACGCTTCCTCCTTAGGGTCTGCAATGGTGTTACAGGCTTTCACAGCAGCTGAGAGTTGATTCACCTAGACTTGAAGCTCTGCCACCGTCAGATCTCTCAGGTTCTCACTTGTCCACTCTGGGCCACAGCAGAGCTATGGGTATCTAATGCAGCCAGTGGTTAGCTCAGCCAGCCATGCCACTTCAGCTCTTAGGTGACCCATCCTTTGTACTTGGTGCGTGGGGCCTCTCCACTAAGGCCAAGTAGAGGTTCTCCCTGTGGCTGGTGTGGGGCCTTGGATTTTCCCACAGAATCAAGGAGCAGCCATGCTGGGGCTCCAGATTGTCCTACCTACTTGTGCAGTCCTGCTGGGTCTTATTTGCCCCCTCGGGGCTGCAGCAGGGCTGTAGGTGTTTAATGCAGCTGGCAGGTTGCTCAAAAGGCTGAGCCACTTCTGCCCCAGGTCCTCCCAGCTTTGTGTTTGGAGGTCAGGGCCTCTTCACTAGGGCTGGCCAGAGACTTTCCCTGTGGTGCTGTGGGACCGTGGATTTTCCCCGTGGAGCAAGGAACAATTACAGGAGCTTAGGGCTATAGTCACCTGTTTCCACAGTTGCATGGCTGATGCATATACCCACCCTCAGTGCCGTGGAGGTGCTATGAGAGTGTCAGCCAGGAGAGAGTCAGTCTCAGGTACTAGGCTGTCTGGGGGGCCAGAGAGTTTTCACCTATCTCCAACTCTTCCCTGGGGGTAGTTATCCACCTTCTGATGTATAGCAGCGTGGGTCTCTCAGACGTCCTGAGGTGCTGTGTGGGTATCCTTTGCTGATCAATGAATGTCCAATTACTTGTAGTTCAAAGGGGGAGAGACAAAGAAATCTGGCCACTCTGCCATGTTGCTGACATCACTCTCGAATAAAGATGATTTGAAGCACACAGTAAACGATATTTATGGACTGAGGATTAGCTGACCATTGGGCATATATACTTTTATGGAGATGGTAGAAATACATTCACTGGTGTCCTTTATCTTGTAAGCTACTGATTCTGCAAATTGGTGAGAATAAACATAAATAAAATTACCCACCATATAGAATTTAAAAGTCTTTGAAAATGGTAAATGGCAATACATTTGTCTGTGAATAATAGCAATTTACTTCTAAGCAATTACTAATAAGCAATAATAGCAATTACTACTAAGATGTAATTTTTAGGATCAGGACTTGACTATTATTCTAAAGTAGAGTCAAAGAACATTTTACAGTTTTATTGTGTTAATTCTTTTAACATCTAGTGATATTTTATCGAGTAAGATAGAGAAATTAAAAAATTATTTGAGTATTTTGTCCATTAAATCATTCCTTTATGTACAGCCTTAAAATCATTGATTTATTGTTAGATCACTCAGTCTCTCAAATACAACCATGCTGTAAACTATTGAACTCTGACAAATGTCTAGGAAAAATATTGAATAAAGAAGGCAAAAGGTTTACTGAAAATGATTTTTTGTTTATAGTCAAGGGAGACATACATTTTGTACTTTCCATTTTCTGTCTTTCCAGGGATAAAATATTTAGTGTACCTGTGTAAACTATATTCTTAGAGAACTACAGCTAAAATGGCTTGGAGCTCGAAATAATTTTGGGTATGCTTAAAGGGAATAATTTAGAGTAGTTTTCCTCCCTGTTGTAAAATAGTATTATTACATAGCTGAAAAGACAGAAATGACAAATAATTTTGGGAAGAAATATTTCAATGCATGTGAAAACTAAAAATAGCTGATAAATCCCCCTGTTGTATAATTAATACAAATGATTATATTGATTAACACATACACTATTTCAAGTCCAAAATGAAATAATGGGGCACTCTAGAGTAGCTCTGTGCTATAAGCTGGTGAACAAGTGTTAATATGATTGACACATCTCTGCATTCATGCACGTTACACAGAATGATAGACAACAAAATCATCAGACTATTTGATTAGGTGTAGTGCACTATGTGGACATGGATGGAGTTTCTAACCTGAAATTAGCCAAAAAGGAGGAAGAAGGAGAATTTCAGGTAGAAGGAAGATGGCGAATACTCAAGGCCTTGATATGTTAAGGACTCAGAAGCAATATAATTTGTGTGGAAAGTAGAAGATAAACCACGAGTCGGGATGAAAACTACTGGAAAGGTGGTCATGAAGGTTCTACTATGTTGTGCCAGGAAACTTGAGTATTTGTTCAGAATAATTGGAAGCCAGTGAAGGGTTTTGTGATTTTTAGTTTTAGAATTTTTATTTCAGAAAAGACACCATGGTGAGAACATGGGGGGCAGAATGGAAAACAGACAGGGCTAAGGCATGGGGGAATTTCCTGGGCTGAGACTGTGTTAGGGAAAAATCTGAGAGTGAGTAGAGGTAGTGGGGATGGAGAGAGGTGAATGGATTTGAGCTGCATTTCACAATACCACAGCAAGTGTATGTGGAAGTGATTACCCTAGCGTTTCTACAAAGAGCTCCATGATCTTTTAACCATATAACTGTATGCTGGGGAAAGTAAAATGCACACATATTTTGAGGGCTGTTGTATACAAGACATGAGCTGACATTGATCTCTATAGACACAAAGTATTCATGACTCCCCTGTTAGGGGGAAAATGGTAGGGGCAAATGAGAATTAGGTAATAAATGGAATCCCTGTCCAGTCTTAACAATGGACATACTCACCTATCTATCTCACAGTGGTTCCAATGTAATGGTTCATAGTGATGTTGTCTCAATATGTTAGTAAACACCAAAAATTGTGCTAAATACAGTCTTATTCAGAAGTGATCCTGAGAGGCAGAGTTGAGTCAAAATCCTCCAACTAGGCAGATTTTCAGGCAGTGTACCTGGACATCCGTTTTGGATGAGTAGTGATGAAGGGTTTGTCAAGTGGTCAGGAGTCTGGAAGGAGTAAGCTTAGAATGTTCTAATCTTGATACCAACTGTGTACATGGTTGCTTAGAAACAGTCAATAAATTAGCTCCTGTTTATTTATACAAGAAGTGGCTTTCATTTTATTTATTTATTTATTTATTTATTTATTTATTTATCTATTTTTACAAGTAGTGGCTTTTACAGATCAAATTAGGCTATACATAACTCTGGAAATCCACTAATACTCTCCAAAGGTACACAGGCATGTGTAGCTTTAAGGATCACCGTACAAACTTTCATTTGCCATTAGCACAATTTCTTAAAATTGATATGCCTGGAAAGACACTTGCTGTTAAAGGCATCATGCTTCTTCAGCTTTCTCACTCCCCCTTTCATAAGCATCCTCCCCCTACTTTAAATTAGGCAGACATAGTCCTCACCCATCCTTGCTTACATTATGGTGCATTGACCTAGGGTTTAAAAACCTCTGGGGACTCAGAGGACAACGAGGAATACTGACCTTTTCGAAGTCTCCACTAATTCATAAAATTCATAAACTGAATGAAGGAGATTTTCAATCTCAAAGCTTACAGAAAATGTATTGAAGGCTCATGAAAATATACAAATATTTTACTGATAGTGGCAAATTAATAATATTTCTATTGTCTCTAGTAGTTCTGAGTATATTAGGATAAATTTTCTCAACTTTCAAATCAATATACAAAATTAGAGATGGAATTGATGCTGAGACTTGTCTCATTCTCACAGCAATAAACAAATCAGGGCAAAAAGAAATCTCATCTGTCTCATTGAAAAATGCATTTCAAATAAAAGTTCTCTTTCATGTTTCATAATTATTTATCAAAACGTGTAATGTATATTTTGGAGAGGATATTAAATATAAATAGAAGTTGAAAAAAGATGGATTACTGTAAAAGTCTGACTATTAAATGTGGAAGATGTGTGTGTGTGTAAATATATAGCGGATGGTGGCAGTGATCAAATTGCTGTTGTATATGGAGGATTCAGTTAGATAAAATTAGAAGAATGCTGCATTGCTTTCATTTAAATATGCCAATATTTATTATATTCAGCAATTATATCATATGATGATATCAACTATTTGAATAGAAATTTAGGTTTCTAATAAGAATATTTGAGGGCTTCCATCATTTTTCAAAATATTCAATGTTGAGAGAATAAAATAGTTTGAAATCAATTACTTTGGATGGTCACTTGAGTCTCCCAGGTTCAAGTATTTCTGATTCAATATTATTATCTGAAAATTTTCTTTATAATGGCTATAAGAAAAAAATAGTTGACAAAAATGAAGCATAAAGAAATTATTATGAACATTTACTAAAGTCTGTATTTAAACAACTTTTAAACTCTTGTGGAAGGTTGTCTAAAAGTAAAATGACATAGGACGTAACATGTGGGGACCATGAGTTTCAGCCACTTGGCTGACACAGGCTTTGAATTCTCACAGTAACTTGTGTGTCTTCCCACTCAGGTCACCTGGAACAGACAAATTAAACTGCCTCTACACAATGCCAACAATTGTTTGATTGATTAATAGATACATTTAATTTATCATGTGTTATAACAACTAATATAAATAATATAGATCAACTAATTTATTAAGGCAAATTTACTTTATATACATAGTCTCTAATGGCAGAAGCATGATTGTCTCATTATGGGATTGATTTGAAATTTCCAGTTAAATTTTCAGCTATACATTTGGAGGAAACTCATAAGTCTTCTTTTTCAATAAAAATTATATATCATCTGTTCGATTCCAATTAAGTTGGAAAAATTCAATAACAAAATATGTGTACTTCATCAGTACCTGAAAAATCAGACAGTTTTATTTCTCATACTCTTGAAATTTTAATTAGTACCTGTCATTCTATTGAAAAAAAATACTATAAAATATATATCTTGGAGAAGAACTATAATTTATTATTTAAGTTTTCAGTAAGTATTTTGTGGAGAATATTCATTGATTAGTTTTTATTCCACTTTAATCCTACATTTCTGTTTTCAGGGCATAATGGCATTGTTGTAGCCAGGGTGAGTGCTGATAAAAGTAATGTATGTTTAAACATTTTAGTTTAACAATGGTCACCATTAGCCTTGTCAATAAAACTTAGATCCATAACTTATCATCTGTTACAGGCATTGACCTGTAGTTGTGTCTTACCATGTCAAACAGAAAGATAATGATAACATGATAATACTTTTCTTAAAGCTGAATCAATAAAAATAACAGTTCTTTGGTTAGGTAGCTGAAGGTCAAGACATCCAACTCCAAAATCCCAAGTTATATTACAAGAAATATGAATGGTGTATTCTTAAGAAAATATCCTCTTTTATCCTTCAATTCATTTTTCGAATTTAGTGCATCAGAAAATTATGGGATGGTTGTTAAGTGACTGAATTATGCCTTTGTCAACGCATATTCTGTGTTTGAGTGTTTAATATCATTGGTCACTTTGGTTTTATTATACGAATTTTTTTTCAAGAAATAAGACTCCAAATATTCCTAGCCTAGAGGCTTTTGTTTTTTCTAGACTTGAGTGCTTTTCCATGGTGCATATATAGAACTCCATAATGTAATGTGTGTTATGATGTTCTTGGCAGGAAATGGAAGGATAAAAAAGAAGAAAGCCCTGAACATGATTTGGTCTGAAGGGGCAAGTGTAAGATGTACAGGGAACTCAAGGAGAGCTACAGTGGAGGGAAGGAACCATCAACTGGCCTTCAGTAGAAGAATGCAATCATTGCCAAAACTGATCCCTGAGAGAGGGAAGTAGGAGTATGAAATAGCCACAATCTCCATCCTCCTGATCTCTAATCCCTTGATATTTCCTCGCATTGACTGAAAAGCTATATATTAACATACGGTTTCTAAAGATAGGCAACAAAACATTTTTGTTCAGTTTTTGTTGAAGAATACCTTTGCCAAGCTCACCAATCATCACCAATGATGAACATAAATTGCCCTAGACCATTTCGTAACAATTTTGCAAAGATACTGATGGTTATAATATGCTAAAACATTTTGAGATTGACATTATTCATCTTAACTCCCCAGGAAACACAAAATAACCTATTTCCTATAGACACAAAAAAAGTGATTCATTCTTTTCTTTGAATGTGCATTTCCTGTTTTCTGTGTCAGACATTAAATGTTCTTCCCAGTTTGCTTTAGCTCAAGTGACCTGCAAAATATAACGATTTCCAAGGACTTAAAAAGCTGGCAAAGAAGCATTTCAAACAGCAATTTTTCAACATTTTACAAATTATTTTGCATGCAGTAAAATGGTATCAAAGTGAGAGAATGTGATTCTGAGACAGAGATATGCGATCCCCAAGCCATCCCTGCATATTCCATATATCCCAAGAAGGTTTGTGTTTGGAAAACGGAGCAGAGATTTTCCAGGTTTAATCTACTTCACACTGGTGAACTGAAGCAAAGGGCAAAGGTCCAGTCAACAGTTCTATTTTACACATTTGTCATATATCCTCGTAAATCTGTGCCATTTTAGGACTGATGTATTTCTATTTGCTTTTGAACAAGAGAATTTAAAATGTTCTATGTTGGGAACTGAACATAAGAATGTCAATTACCACAGATTTAGAAAATGCACATCACAAAAATACGTAGTCATAAAAGATGAAACCTGATATGTATACAAAGATTCTTTGCAGTTTAAAAAATATTATATTTACTCAATATTGTTCCCTGCTTCCTAAAGCCTTCAATTACTAGGTTCTGAGACAGTAAGTTATCTAATACGCCAAGCTCTATCCGTTTTATATGAGAATTCATTTCAACATTTAAAGGAACAACAAATAAAGACATAGTTCAAATAAAACCTCATGTAAGTCTATATAAACATAAAATATTCCTGAGAGAAAGCAAACAAGTTTTTGGTTATAACCAATTAACTTCCTTCAGTGCCAGATTATTTTTTTCTATTTAACTTGAGTATAAAGAAGCTTGTGTTTGAAGGTTGGGAAAACAAAGATGAAGAGGTTTAAGTATAATCCATTTTGGTTATAAAATTACAACTAAGCAAACACTTTAAGAAAATGTTATGGTCTTTTATACAATATTAGTTTTTCAAAATAAATAAAAATATGTATTTTTTCAGAGAATATTCTAATTCCAGGAAATATATCTGTATTAAAGCAACCACACTTATGGAAAAATATGATTTCTTTATGCTTAAAAGTAATGCCACGATAGAGTCATTTAGAAACTATGGATGGTTTCACCAAGTATCAATGGCTTTATTCCTCCAAGTAGGTGAACTGTGAAGTTTTTGCCTTTGTGACTTATTCAAAGCTTTGTAGGTAACTGGGTCTATCTTAACAAGCATAAATTCAGATAACAAAGATTCACAATCCTTTCCTTATGACATTAAACATAGTATAAAGGGGATGGCCCGGTGGCATTGTGGTTAAGTTTGTGTGCTCCACTTCAGTGGCCCAGGGTTCCCCGGCTCAGATCCTGGGCTGGAGCCTACACACCAGGCATCAACCACGCTGTGGTGCCATCCCACATATAAAATAGAGGAAGACTGGCATAGATGTTAGCTCAGGGACAATCTTCCTCAGGCAAAAAGAAGAAGATTGGTAACAGAGGTTAGCTCAGGGCCAATCTCCCTCAGCAAAAATCACCACCACAAAAAACTCATAGTATAAAAAACTTATATGACCAGTCATGATGAACACAAGTTGTTTACACCTATGTAAATATATAGCTACAGATAAATACACAAGTATACTTGTACATATTACAACTAGAGTATAATATATATATTGCAAGAAAAGAAAATTACATGTGGAAGGTGGGTGTTCATACACACATAAATTTTCTCTGAGTGAGGAAAGGGAGGAAAGTGCACAGGCGGGTGGAGAAGCAAACTTGTGGGGAAGGAAAAGAAAACTAGATCACGATACCATTAAACTAGACATCTTGAAAAGGTTTATGGAAATATATATAGAGCTTATGGTTGATATATATAAATATTTATATATATCCTCAGAAAGTGTCGTATGGAATAATACGTGTATGGTTATTTGCCTGTATATATGGAGTGTGTCCTATTCATGAGGCGTAATAAAAAGATATGCATGAGGTGTTAATTTTGTGCCCCCCACAGCTGACAAGGAGCCATTGAGAAGCTTATCTGGGAGGGGCAGGGGTCGCTGGCAGAGTAGTGGGAAGAGATGCAGGGTGTAAAACACCGAGCGGTGTTTTCTGAAGCCAGGTACCCTGTGGATGCTTGGAAGTTAACAAGTGGGGGAATTCTGAGGTTTGCCTAAAACAGATGTCTCTAAATGATTTCACTCAAGGCGCAAGGAACCTGAGGTATTATACTCCAACTTCCTAGAGTTATTGTTTGAGGACAGCTCCCAGTGTGTGTATTTCCTGGCATTTTGGCCTGTGGGGCACGCGGGCATAGCAGTTTTCATGACAGTCACGGAAATGCAGAGACTGACAGCTGCAAGTGTGTGGGACACGCTGCCAGCTCCAAGGGAAACAGAAGGGCCCCACCAACATCTGTAATCATTGACATACATTGATGTATATGTCAAAAGCCAATATCTGGTGTTCATACATTTACAAGTAAATCATAAATACGTTTACATCTGTATATTGACTAAGCATGACAATAGTAAATGTCTCGTATAAATGATCTTTTTGGTGTAATAGATCAAAACTTTCAAGATAAAATGTGTTGTAAAATGCTTTCCATTATTAAAATGTTCACATAAAGAAGTACTGGGATTCATTTTGAAAAATGATGGCTAAAACGAACACAGTGTCCTTTTTTCCCAAAACATATATTGCTCTGTGGAATTTCAGTGCACAAATATTCAATTTTAGAACCTTTATCACAAAAGGGCAAAATCCTTTTGGAGAATATATGCACATTTTATCTGTCACTTCTGAATATTAGTAATGAGCGGTAAGTGGTGTTTTAAAGTTGTTCTTTTAAGGATAGAAAAAGTCAAATATATAATTTACAAAATTCTACTTTCTCATTCTAAGTTTCATGGAAAGCTAACAATGCTGTGATTAAAATTTTTTTAAAAAGAATTTTCCTAAATTCTCTATATACTATATTTTATATTTTTATTTAAGAGAAAACAGAAAAATAAAAATCTCTCTTGTTATGTGTTTGTAAGAGGTATTCCTTAGTAATGGGAGATAATTCATATAGAGAAAAACGTGTGTTTTTCTTTCTCATATTCATTTTTCCAAGCAAATTTTTTTCTCAAAATAAAAGCCATTGTGTTGTTGGACCATTTGATTCAGTACCTTCCCAAACCACATATTTATAAATATTTATAAATAAATCACTTCCAACATATAGGATTTTCAACATTATATTCTGTAATATTACTGATAGTTCTTGACAGTAATTCCTTGATTGAATAGGTACCATATTGAGAATACTAAATATTGATATTTTTATATTCTATAGAGAAATCAGAATACACACACACGTGTATGCAATTCTCTAAAAGTATAGATATTCAAACAATAGCTTGTGACTTATAAAATAAAATGTACTCTATAGGTTATAACATTTCAGTTCAAATGCAGAAATCAGTTTTGTTTTGCATTTGTTTTGCATTTGCATTTCGGGTTAAAAAAATCAAAAGAATAAACACGTATACGACACGAAATTAATTTTGGGGGGTATGAGTATAAAGTATTTTTCTTTATTCATAAAAGAAAAAATTGTTTCTGATATTATTTCTTACTAATTTGGCCTGAAATTGTCTGTTTCTGAAATATAGGTACATGTTTTCCTAGCAACCAAATAGAGTTACATTTTTTTCTTTTCCCTAAAGTTTCTAGAAAATTAAAAAAAAAATTTAGTACTAGTTTCCAGTCAATCTGGTTTCCATTCCCCTAAAACGTTGCCACTGGGATTGTTGGCAGAGTGACAGTACTAGTGTCTCTGGGTAGGAATGAGCATTGATGATGGAAGAAATTGTGAATTACTAGAACACAGGATGGAGAGAAAGTGGAGGATGTGAGCTGCAGAGAACAAGTTTATTATCGTCATAGGTCATCATTTCTTAGAATCCCTGCGTATGATTCCACTCCTATTTCTCCCAATCCCCTCACTTCCATTCTTCCTGTGATCTACATTCCAAAGAAGGTGAGTAACATTCAGTTCCTAGGGCATATCAAGTTCTTTCATCCCTCATGGGCCACTTTACCTGGCTAACTTCTAATCACCCTAATCATCCCGCAGGTATGAGCTAAAACTTCATTTGCTCGGAGAAGCCTTTCCTTACCTTCAAGAATTGCTCTCATAGCAACTTGACATGGCCCCCATTTTTCATATATCTTACTTCATTGTAATTTTTTGTTTTGTTTACATGCCCTGTTGATGAGTAAGCACCATGAGACTAAGCTCAGTAAATGATGTACCTATTATTTAACAGTTAGCTTCGGTCTTGCGTCACCATGAATGAGAAAGTCAGACACAGAGAGAGAGAGAGAGCAAAGGAGCTTGACAGAGATCCTGGATCTTGACTCATTTATTTCCTTTTAAATGTAACTGAAAAATACACCCACCCTCATATGCATTTAATTTTTTTTTAAATGAGCAGCCCAGAACAAAAATAAACCAGTGCACAGCTTCTTACATCTTGTCTTAAGTAACAGGACTTGTCAAAACCTGCCGGTTCACATTTCACAAAGCTTTTGTTCTAATCAAAAGTTGTTAGAATCAGCTGATTCTTCCATCAGGCCCTAATGACTTGGATAGTTTTGCATTTGCTCCTCCCAGGGTTTGGAGATCATGGAAACACATTTGGGTTAAACCTCTGTGTTTACCTAATTTATTTTTCCATGTCTATATGGGTGGTCCTTTCCGGCTTTAGACAGATTTCAAGAAATACTCGTGGTTTTCAAATTTAGTCAGCTTTATGTGAATGCAACTAGATTTTTTTCTGAGAGAGAAGGGGAAATTAGTAGAGGAAGAGAATTAACATTTTGGGGCACATTTAATACCACACTCCTGTTAGTAGGCATCATCATCCCCACATTGTACATGGGAAATTGAAGATCAGAGAAGTTAAGCTGCTTCCCCAGAATCACTCAGAGGTTGAACTGGGATTCAAACCCAGGTTGCCTGATGTCAACGCCTGTAGTTTCATAAAAGTAAATTAAATTAAATCAATAATATAAATAAATGAAGAAGCTAAAGTTCATAGTGATTAATTATACACTTTGAGAAAGGCATGAAAAATTGGGAGAATATCACATGCTGATGTCAAAATTGATTATATTTTTTCTGTCTTCATCTCACATTTTTTAATATAAATGCTGTAAAGCTAAATAGATATATTGGCTATGGTTCACATCCTGTTTTTAATAATTTGTTATCCTCAGGATACCCCCTCTAGCTCTGGAGAGCAGGAATTTTAGGGCATATCCATTGATATGAGAAACAGATTAGACAATTAAATCTCAAGCAAAGTTTTGTTTATTTCTCTTGATTTTCTGACCGCTCTTCCAAATAATTATACTATCATTCTACCACTGGAAAGACTGTAATATAAACAATATCAGAATAAACCTTCAATGATAGTTATACTACAAAAATAATGAAAGTTAGGGTGTGATGTCTATGCAAAATAGTGTGGGATTTAACCTGCTATTCAGTTGTACTGAACTGAAAGGCTAGTGGTTAAATCTCTTACACTATCACATAAATCTAGTGGACTCTATTGGGGTAAAAAAAATCAGAGCACTACAGCTCTCTCCAGGTTTTACTAAAGTTTTCTTCTTTTTTTCCCTGAAGAAGATTCGCCCTGAGAAAACATCTGTGCCTATCTTCCTCTATTTTGTATGTGAAACACCCCCACAGCATGGCTGGCCACTGATGAGTGGTGTAGGTCCACACTTGGGAACTGAACCCGGGCTGCCAAAATATAGTGTTCTGAACTTAACCAATAGGCCACAGAGCTGGCTCCTAGGTTTGATTTTCATATCATAAAGATTTGAGGCATAAAGTGTCTAGATGTTGTCTTGTTTTCTAATGTTGTAGATGAGGAAACTGAGACTTCTAAATGGAAGTGAGTCTTCAAAGATTATCTAGTTCATAGCTCTCAGAATCAAGACAAAATGTCAAATCTTCTAAACTCTCTAGGCAATGCGTTTTCATTGGGCCGTCATTATCAGATGTTATGTTACCATACGGAGCAACAATGCACTTAAAATATAAATCACGTCATACTTAATAGTACATATTATAAGACAAGGGCATATTTATCTTGAAACTACAAAACACTGCTTCTCTACACTTTTTCAGAAGATACCATAGAATGGATGCACAGTATGTGACATATCAGTAATATATTAAAACTGAAGCAATAACAAAAGTACAAGTCTTGATGTCTTTGTCTGCCTTTCTATATTAAAGTGAGTGTGTTTCAGGCAGTGGCAAATAACACAACAACAAACCCAGGAAATTGTGTGCTTTCCATGACTGTATATTTCATTTAAATTCAATTAAAAAGACATTCGGCTATTCTATTTGTTATCAAATATTATTTTTCAGATGATGGTCTACTGAAAGAAAAATTATATTAGTTTCCTGTGATTGCTGTATAACAAGTGACTGCAAATTTAGCGGCTTACAGCAGCAGGAATTTATTGTCTTATAGTACGGAGGCTAAAATTCTGACACGATATCTCCAAATGTCAGAAGGGCTGTTCCTTCTGGTGGCTCTAGGGGATAACCTATTTCCTTGTCCTTTCCAACTTGTAGAGGACTCCTGAATTCCTTGGCTCTTGGCCTCTTGCTCCATCTTCAAGCCAATAGCATAGCATCTTCAAACATCAATCTCTCCGTGAGCTCTGATTTCATAATCATAGACCTTCCTTCTCATAACACCCTAGTGATTACATTAGGCTGACAAGATATTCAGAATAATCTCCCAAATTCAAGATCCTTAAACTTAATCACATCTGTAAAGTCTCTTTTTCCATGTAAAGTAATATATTTCAGGGACTCTGGCATGGACATCTTTTGAAGATGGGCATTGTTTAGTCAACCACAGTGTCCCATTGGTGCACATGGCTTCTTTTTAATGAGAAAAAATGGACCAGATGTGCATTGCTTTGGGGTGTTTAGTCTTTGGTGTTGGGATGTCAATTCGTTTATTAATTAGTAATCTTGCTGCAATTTCTTTCTCCTAATTCCTATTTTTTCCATACATATACACAAGAAATAAATTTCCTATTGTATGTAGGATCAGAAACCGTCAAATTAGGAATGTAGGAACCATTAGAAGACAGTTATTTGGAATCTTAGAAACTACTTCTCAACGGTATTTGGTTTTAAATGGAAATTCATTTTTTATTCATTTTTTTCTAGGAAGTCCAAGAAAAGGGATATTTTTTTCTCACTTTCATTAAGGTATAAATTTGATCAGCACCTCCTGAGTAAGATCTATTTTTCTATGTGTATGAGAAGTGAAGAGAGGTTACTCACATTTCCTGCTTGAATAGATATATTGGATTACTCCTGGCAGGTGTCTTGGTTTAAACTGAAATAATCAATTAGAGTATACTAATATTTATGAAGTTATTGCACCAAATATGACAGCAGAACATGCAAGATAGGCATTTTTTAATAATGGTTATGTTGTTCTTCCATGGAATGTAGCAACAATTTAATCAAATAGATGTGTATTTTGAATTTAATTGGTATATTGGAGTAGAAATTCTTTAGATAAGAAGGACTGTAGAATACTGTATGTGCAATGGAGAGACATAAAATTTCCAATAAAACCTTTCGTCTATAGGGCATGGTGTCATATCAATCACACTCTTTTGTATGTAATTTTACTGCAGCACAAATAACTCTATTGTTTGTGCACAATTTGTCTGTGCATGGAAACAGTGCATAGCTCCCATGATTTTAAATCTTCTTACTGAATGACTTGAAAGACAGCAATATAAGATAGAAATCTCTCCTTTCTTATTAATTTTGAAGTTAAGTATTCCTAATCAGAGTATGGTACATTGGAAGAGAGAGGTATATACACTGTCCTTTTAATTCTAATGCATTTCCAGTGTAATGACCTTGCAACAGAACAATAAAATTGTCTTATATATCATGAAAGTGTTTAAAGGTTATTTTTTATCATAAACATTTTTAGGTTATAATATCAGAATGCAAAATTTCCTTAAATTTAAATTTCTCTTTTAAATACAATGGGCAGATGAATGTCACATCTGTTTATAAAATTTTAATAGTGGTGTTCAAAGTACAACCATCCTCAGTTATGGTAATTTAAAATAACTCTTTTATCTATCAAACCATTGTATGCAGTGAATGTTTATAAAAATGTTGGACTCACTTTAAATTTAATGAAAATATGCAAAGATATATGAATCTAACACTGTGCATCCTGAGGCAAGCTGTTGTTTAATATACAATACGTGTTGCTTGAGTATTATATTCAGGAAATTCAAAACACAACAACATGTGAAAATTTTTCTCTTTTAGTGATCAAGGGCTTAATGGAATAAATCACTGTTTTAAAAAATGTTACTGTTTATGAGTATAAAATGTGTTCATAAATCAATGGAAATCTCATTTGCACTACACACCCACAAACACATACCATAGGCACTCAAGGACCCTCTGAGCTGTTGTTAATTCTTGGAATGTGTAATAAATCTGGAGAAGTCCAGTATTCCTGTATTTTGAAGATTAAAAGTAAATAAGTTCTACTAAAGCTAACGGGAAGAGATTATGATCCTAAAAACAAAACTTGATTCATGTTGAGGACAAGATTTCAGTAAATTAACCTATTTCCCTGTCTAGTCTCAAATTGTCACAGCTACATTAATTAGAAATGTATCTACACTGATCAGAAATAAAAGTTATGTCAATTTTATGGTAATCTCTAATGGGGAAATTTATTTGAGTATATATATAACATTATGAGATTATTGGTACAGACTATACATGGTGATACATAGCAGGCAGCTAGAAATATGGAGCAAAGGTTTAGAAATAAGGTCAAGATTGCAGATAAGTGTAGGAATATCTTCAGAGAGGAGATATAATAAATTGTAGAATTAAATGGGATTACCAAAGGGATGAATGTATACAGCAGTACTTCGCAATCTGTGAGGTACATAAGAATCACTGAGTGCTTGTTAGAAGCTGAAAATCTGGGTTACAGCTCCAGATTTTCTAATTTGGCAGTTCCAGATCAGAACTGGAGAAGCTACAGGTGTATAAAACTCCCTTGACTATTCTAAAGCAGATGACTGTAGGATTTTTTTATGAGGAGATTGCCTGAGTTGTGAATAAAAAAGACAGATGGATCTTCCACATGCTTTTACATTTAGAGAGACAGAGTGGGAAGAGAAGTGAAAGAAGGCATTAGTGGAAAAGGAAAAAAAAAACTTGTAAAATACACTAAGGAAAAACCAGAGTCTAATGTCACATACATCTAAGAAAGAAGAGTGTTTGATGAAGAAATAGTTTTTCCATATTGTGGAAACTTAGAAAGTAAGTACTGCAGGCAAACACATGAATTTGCTATTATGATCACAGTGACATCATTTTGTACAATATGGTGAGCAAAAGACAATGACTAGCAGTTACAAAATAAATATTAAAGCAATCAACATAGACTATTCTTTTAATGCGTGATGACACAGGGTAGCAGCGAAGTAGGGTAACATTAGTTTTGGAAGATGTTATTATTTCCATTGTTTTGATGTTGGGAGGAAAGACAGGAATATTAGCAAAAGATGGACCCAGTAAAGAGGAAGAAGTGAAAGGATGACAGAAAGGAGAAAGAATGAGCACAGCTTTGGAGCATTTGAGAGGAACCGAAACACTCAAATGAAGAGCTGCTCTCTGGAAAACAGGAGTTACCTGTATGTGTGTGTGCGTGCACGCGTGTGTGTGTTTACTTGTGATAGATATTCATATATATATATATAAACTTTTATTCCTCATTCTCCTCCCCTTCTTCTTCTACTTTATCTTCTTCTTTTCATTCAGAGAAAAGAGAAAGGTGAAAGAAATAGTGAGATAGACATAACGTAAGAGATGTAATTAAAATTGAGTTAGAGCACATTGAACAGCGTTGATCTTGGGAAAGCGAGGAGAAAGGATGTTTGAAAGGGGAGATGAAAACAAATCTGGTCCTCAAGGCTTCACAGAGCTGAAGAAATTTGGAAGCAGCTCTTGGGAAAGATTTGGAAGTGGTACACTGGAAAAAGAATGACAGTTAATCAGAAACAGACAAACGAGTTGTAGGGCATCACCTGTTCAGTCCATTAATGTTGGGCTAATAGGTTGTCTTACTTTGTAGTGAAAAAGGGGAGGGCCGTATTTTTTGCAAATTCTGGCATTTGGGAAGCAGAGAAAAAGGCAGTGGAAATGGTAGTCTACCTAGAGTCAGGAACTGCAAAGACAGGTAAAGCAGAAAGACAAGGGATGGGGTTTTTAAGTATATCAAATTACTCATCATGAAGAGTCTGTGTGGGGAAGTTGAAGAGTTGGAAATGGACTCGATAAACGGGAAAGATAGAGAGCGGCCCACAGACCACACATCCTGAAGAATGCGAAGGAGCAAAGGAGTATGAGCACTGGATAAGTGGGAAGCATGAAGTCATATTTCTGATACAACCAGTAGACTCCACTCACTCTGAAATATGAAATGACATTTATCTGACCTTTTAAGGAATATAAAAATGTCAGAGATGGAGTCTAAACTCTATTTTCAGAGTTAAAGAAGTAGCAATCTTATATAGCATAGCATTTAAAAAAATAATCTTAAAGCACTGGTATTTCTTTCCTACATATGTTGACTTCTGACTAGATGGATGTGTTTTGATTTGTAATTCTTTCAATTGACATGTTATGACTCCTCTTCAGCAATATTCCAATTTTTCTATTGGGGATGAATTTACATGAAAGAAATTGGAAATATTTTCTCTGCTCCTTTTTTCTGAAGTCTAGATGATTTGAACGTTTTTCCTCTCTTTATGTATCAAGCACTAATTATGTGAAAGTGCATAATAAATGTCATTTATCCACAATTATAATATTACCATGTTTAACAGAAATAAGAACTTCTTTCATAGGCCATTAACACTTCATGGATTAGATATTACAAGTGTGTGAAACAACTGCCACTTGTGTTTGCACAGATGTGCTTTTGTCCTTATACAACTTTTCTTGTAGAACATGATACAGTAACAACTTCGAATTATCTAATGAAAATGTTTAGCTTCTTGAATGAAACACTGTGCCTAGCCTATTTAATACATATCTTATGAGAACTATATACTCAAAACGAAGAAAAACTAAAGGTTCGATTAGTACGCATGCCCTAAATGTGCTATTGTGATAGATTATATCAATTTTCCACTTGTCTTTTGTCCAGAGTTAATGAAGCAATAGTCTTTAATTTCTGTTTTCTCAGCTTCTAATTTCAGGTAATGATTGTGGTCTCATTTGAAATTCACATAAAAATTATAAGCTGGAAATATAGAAAGATATATTTAAAACACCACATTAAAAATCTGTAGCACTTTAGTAGCACATGTGAAGTCGTGTTTTTATGCTGGAAACATTTTAAATATATAGAAATATGTATATAATATGTATACATATACAAATATACATGGGGTAAATATGATATGCATGTATACTGTATTTTTACTAAATAATCATATATAGGTATAGGTAGAGATTCAGATAAGATAGAGAAAAATAGAAGCATATAGATAGAGATGAGGGAGCTATAGAGAGTGACTCTTCACTTTCTAAAAGATTATCCACATCATGTTTTGAGGGAGTTGAACTGAATTAGGGATCACATATCCACAATCAAGGAAGCACCCATGGTCTGCAATTGAGACTTGTTTAGTTTTTGCTAAATCAATAATAAATTAAACACCAATTGGTGACGAAACTTGATAGTGAAGAATCTGTATATGTAACTAGTAGCAAATAGAATATTTTGTTACATAGTGAGAGCATTCCTTAAATTGCTGAATTCTGGTATTTAAACAGGAATGTTTACTGTATCTTTTGCTGGAATAGGATTCGTATTTGCTTTCAACACCACCAAAAACCTAGATCAATACTGGTAATAAATCTTTAAACGCTTTTTAACCTTACAAGCTCTTTATATGCTGAAGGATAATCAATACACACGGCAGAAAAACGATGCGTGATTCATCTTCTCAGGCAATATTATTCTATGACATAATGCCAATAACTCTGAATGTAAATGCCAAGATCAATTTTTCTTTTTAAAAATTATTCGAACAAATAGAGGGGTATGAAATATTCACTTAATGAATATAATACTTTATTTTATCTGTGATATTTTAGAAGAAACAATAACTTTATTCCACTACAATTTTCTTCTCTTGAGATACTAATAATCACCAGGATGTCTCTATAAAACTGATATCAATTCAAATATGGATTTTTCACTTACATAGAATATGGCAATTCATGCAAACTTAGTGTATCTGATTCAATTTTTTAAAAAAAAGTCCTTTACTTTTCATACTCAAAAGAAAACACAGGTGGTAAACCAAGATTTTTTTGTATTTTTTTCCCAATGAGCACACATTTTATATGACTTTAGTAAGCTTTCCAAAATTAATTTTTATAGCTTTGGTTGATTATACTTACGCATATGAAATAAATAACAGAAAAGCTCCCAATGCATAGTTACATTGAAGCGGATAACTATTTGCATGACTTTATTTTACCTTCCAAATATAGCAATAATTTGGATAATAGAGTTAAGATTTCATATTCACTTTTATTATTATTTCCCAGTAGATGTTTTATGCATTTGTCAAAATTCATAACACTGTACAGCACAAAGAGTGAATCTTACATCATACATTATGTAAAAGTAATGTAAAAACTGTTACGAGGTTGTTAAAAAGTAAAAACTGTTAAGAGGTTGAGGGGTCACAGGTCGGAACGCAGACTGAGAACATAATCTAACTGTGTTACAAATATACTAAATTACCTCACTGAAGGGGGTGGGCGCAAAAGTTGACTTAAGTAACTTTGAAAATGAGTGGATTCTGTCAGACTAAGGGCAAAGGGAATTGTGTGTATGCACATTACTCGAACAGGGAATGCTGTTTTCTGGAGTATCTGTTAATTCGGAATCTGTACACGTTTACTGGAATGGAAAAGCCAGTAATAACAGAAGATGAGAGTCAGGGGTCTCCTTATTGTGGGAGGTTACAGACCAGCAAAGGGAATAAGGTGAGAATAACACTAAGATTATATGTGGCGACATCAGTATAAATTCACGTTATTGGGGCCGGCTGGCGGCACAGCGGTTAAATTCGCATGTTCTGCTTTGGTGGCCCGGGGTTCACGGGTTGGATCCCGGGTACGGACATGGCACCACTTGGCAAGCCTCGCTGTGGTAGGCGTCAAGGTAGAGGAAGATGGGCACGGATGTTAGCTCAGGGCCAGCCTTCCTCAGCAAAAAGAGGAGGATTGGCAGCAGTTAGCTCAGGGCTAATCTTCCTCAAAAAAAAACCCCCAAAACAAAAAACCTCATGTTACTTAAATTAGGTGAAACCTACATGACACAATACTAGATCCATTCCACTAATCACTGCTACTACAGATGAAACATAAAATAAAGTAAATGACAAAAATAGACAGAAAGAAATATTCCCTTTAGTATACAAACTGAAGAGACTTCCAGCGTACCAGGCATATAAGTGGCAACAATGCAGACATGGCTTTTTGAAAAAATTATGGTGCATGGGTAAAAAGAAGAAACAAACTTACAAGTATGTAATTCGAAAAAAAAGTTACCTATGAATGGGAATAAGGAAAAATATTTCTCTATATTTTTCAAAAGAATAGAATACACACAAAAAATAACACAGATCGATGGCTCTAGAATCATTTACTCAGTCCAGACATACTCAGATAACAAGGGTTTTAAAACAATACTTGAAGATTTGACTCTAGACTTCTGCAAGCTAAAGCAAAGAATTTAATAAAGCAGAGTCATAAGATTTTTAAAGGATCAAGAACTGGTAATACTTAAAATTAGTTTAAGTAGTTCTGTTAGCTTAAATATACCATAATGCAAATGAAAAAATGTTCTTGAAAAAGTAAATAAATTATTTAAAGTAGTTTTATCAATATTATCCTATTCTTTTAAATAATATTCTCTTTTTTTAGCAATAATATAATGAATAGGGAAGAAAATGAAATGTTGCCTTGCTCAGTTTGTATAATAACTGTTTATGTGTTCTTTTAGCATTTGTGATATAGATGGAGATAAATTGATCCTTTTTAATTCCTACGTTATCATTAAATTATATGAATTTATGTTTGTTTGCATATGACTAGGAAAACGTCCATAAACAGAATGACGTAAATAATAATGTTATTTCTAGATTGCAATATTTCAGTTAATGTTCATTTAATGCATTATTCGAATCTGTTTTTCAAATTGTTATGGTACAGATATATGGCTTACCTAATTAAAAAGAAAAATAAATGTGACTGAAGGTTAGATAGCTGTTGAATTCTAGATGGCTATTTTGGATAGTTATATAATATGCATCCACAGCACCGCAGTAAAGTCATAATAACTGATTCTTTCAGTTTTATCCAAAATCGACTTTCAAACCAAATTATGTAGATGGAAATATTTTTGGCATGGCACAATGGTTCATGTAGATCTGTTAAGTTTATTTTTCCTTAATCATGCTTTCAGCTTTTTAAAGAAACTACTAGTTTTGTATGATCACGTAAACAGAAACACTCACTTCTCAAAATACTGTATTAAGTGTGAGAAAAAGAATCGGGATAGCAAATAAGGTATTAATTAATCCTTAACTGAAATATTTTATAAAGGTCTATGGTTATGTGAAGTTTCCTTGTAAATAAAATTTAATTATGTTTTAAAATTCTGAGTACTCTCAATATGTATGTGTGTATGTTCGCTTGGTAGCAAATACTCCATAATATGAAGATTTCATAACAATTCTCTGGAAAAACCCATTGTTACATATAGTATATAGTTTGAAATATATCTGATCATTACAGTTTCAAATCATTTAGCTGGACAATTGAATATTATATAACATACAGATTAATAAATGTCTGTAGATATACACTGAACAGCAAGTTTCCAAATGAACACAGACTGAAGTTTGAAAAGATCAATACAATACCCTTGTTACAATGTGGCAAGTGCTTATTGATTTTAGACACTGCTACTTTTTCCTGGAGCTTCATGCTTTCTACATTTTTCATTTTTCTATTACACTATACTGGCTAGATGCCCCTTGTTCTCTCAAATTAAGTAATGTCCTTTCTTTTCTTTTTCTTTAGTGTGTTGGTGATACTTTAATTAACGTATTTTTGCCACATTTAAACTTTTCAAAAAGAACATCAGCTAACATCTCACTCTGGACCCTGTTAATTAGCTATCATCACTTTTATCTTTTTTATCAATAAGTTCCAAACAAAGTTGAGTTTTGCTTCCCAGCCTTCCTCAGGAAGTAATGGAGAAATTTGCACGTTAATAACAAGCTTCTTTAGGGAGCTGACAGTTCCCTTTCCTTACATAGGAAACATCTAGATCGATTTTCTACTCTCATGGAAGTTACAGTCTAATGCGGAAATTAGACAACATGTAAATGTCCGTAAAAATACATGCTGCGGTAATTGCCAAAAATATTAAAAACTACAGCATATAATAGGTTTAAACGCAAAGTGGACTTTCAATCCCATTCATACTATTTCAGAGTGATAATACACTGCAACAACTTTCTGATATATTTGTGGCATGCCTCCATTATTCATCAGTCTTTACAAGGTTGGTGATTTTTGCTGGGAGATATTGATATTCACCTGCACATATGGTAGGCATTCTCCTAGGGGCCATTACTGTAAGTGCTCTATATTTGACGCACCGTCAAGGCTCTTCTTGGTGCCCAAACTCTCCATTCCTCCTGTCTTACCAGTTGGGCATGCTTGACTTTTACATGAAACCATAGTCTCACTTTAAACTGGACCTTGTGTAGCGAGAAGTTAGGGAGACCTTGACTCATTATGTTATACATCACCAAGTTACATTTTTGGAGGGTCTGATTTTGACCAAAACTTTGCCTCAGTGTAACAGCAGCTTTGATCTTGAAATCCTCCTTGCATCTTGTGTCTCTTTAGCATGAGGGGCATGCAGTTTCTTTGCAAGGTCCATCCCTCCATCCATCCACGCAACTTTTTGATGCACTTCTCTGCTATTGCCCTTTACATTCCATGAAAAGTCTTTAACAGAAATATATGTTGGTATTGATTGCCATGGGTGTTATCATGAATTATAATTCTTTCTAGCCCTGTCTTTATATCCAGCCCTATCTTTGTCTTCACCCACTTCAACCCTGTGTCAACCCAGGAAGGAGCGTAACTCAACTCCCATCCCTTTTTAACATACCTTTTCTTCATTTGAGTAGCTTGTATGCAAAATATGAGGCTCCTTTTACATCCATTGTTGTTGTTGTTGTTGTTGCTATTGTCACTTTTATGCTTTGAGTAAGGTGATTCAGTTAGAATGCTTTTGAATTCAAGTTGAAAAACAAAAAAAATTCTTAAGTAATCTGAGAATGTATTATTATACATTCCCAGAAGAACAGAATTAAGTACCTGTACATTTCATAGCTCAATGATATCATCAAGACTGAGATGATTATTTTTTAATCTTTCAGCTATGCCGTTCTCTGTTTGTTGGCAATGTTTTCAGTCTGAATTTCCACAAGATGGCAAAAAGGCTATAGCACCTCAGGGCACCATATTCAGACACAGTAACATCCAGAAGAAGACAAGAAATCATCTCCTTGTCTCTTTCTCATCTTAATAGTTGTAAAACTACTCAGATGAACACTGGCACACCTGTCTCACTCTCCAGAATTGTCCCATATGCCTTGACCTTAACAAACCGCCAACTAGAGCAGTGTTGTCCCCTGAAATGGCTTAGGCTAACAAGTGTCTAACCCCTAGGGGCTGTGCCAAGTCCAGCCTTCTTCCCTTAAGTCCAGGGTTTCACAGAGACAGGTGGACACCTGGACAAACATCTGGTAGTATTAAAGAGAAGGCATGAAGAAGGGTGGGGTTGAACTTGGCTGTCAAATATCAATAGGACAGACTTGTAGAGTCCATTCCAGTGGATGCCAAGCACACACTCAGATTCTTCTTCCTATTAATATGTTTGTAGAAAAGGCTACTCACTCCCTAGCAATGTGAGAAAAACTTCATCCTGCCTCTGCATCCAACTCCAATTTCAGGGACTCTGCAGGTCCTCCTCATTATGTCTTAATAGCAGTATTTATGGTATATAACTAAAAGATAGGTAAACCAATGTAGAGTGGAGGAAAGAGAATAGAAAAAGTATGACAGTAAAGAAGTGGCCAAAATAGTCACTTCGTTTTCATTTCTCTCTGTATCTGACTTTTGCAATGGATTTTGTGGTTCCTCTCTTGAAGAGGTGGAGTCTGTTTCCCCAGCCCTCAAATGCAGGCTGCCCTTGTAACTTGCTTTGGCCAAAAGAATGTACCTGACTTTTCAGCATTCCATATCTAAACCTAGGCCTCAAGGGGCTATGCGCATTTCTGCTTTATCTTGTATCTACCGCTTGAAAAGATCAGATGAGCCTTATGGAAAATAAGAGATCATAAGGAACAGGATCTAGTCGACCTAATGCTAAAACAATCTGCAGCCAGCTGATCCCCCAATATATGAGGAAGTACAGCCTAGAACAGGAGTCAGTAAAGCACAATCCCCCAAGCAAAATCCTGCCCACAGTCTGGTTTTGGGTAGCCCTAAAGCTGAGAATGTTTTCTACATTTGTAAGGGGTGGTAAAAATTAAGAAAAGAGAATATGCAAAAGAGACTATATGTGGCATGCAAAGCCTAAAACACTTACTATCTAGTCCTTCACAGAGTAGTTGTTGACCCTTGACTTCTTAGAGACTAAGAGCCATCTGCCTAACCCACATCTGAAGGCATGTGCACGCTTGAGTTCTTTTGAGAATAGAATAAAGTTTAAATGAATATAAAACCATAGACAATAATAATAGATTATTATTTTAAGCCACTGAATTTGAGATGGTTTGTTTGATAGCAATGACTGATGAAATTATAAAAGAAACTTCCATTTAGAAAATAGAAAAAATATATATATATAAATCATGGATCTATAAAGCAGAAGTTGGCATACTTTTCTCTGTAAAGGGCCGGATATTTAATATTTTTAGGCTTATGGCTGTAGGATCTCTGTCACTACAATTTAACTCTGTCTTAGCCTTAAAACAACCATACAATACATATATACATTATAGCATGAAAACAGCCAATAAGTAAATGAATGGGTACAGCTGTGTCTCAATAAAACTTTATTTACAAAAACAGAGGACAGGCTACATTTGGTTCACGGGTCATATTTCCCCAACCCCTGATCTGGAGCATATAATGGATTTAGAAGACATCCATAATGGAATGAAATAATGAAGGTTTCTATGAAAAAGGAAAAAGTTCATTTTTATTTATTTATTCATTTTATCTTGACCAATATGTATATTTACTTCTACTTTCTGGTTGAATATCTCTATTCCCTTTGATAGCTATAGTTCTTAGCTCTGCCACTGATGGGATTTTCCTTACCTACTGTCCTCAATGGTCAAATCTGAGATAGATATTAGGAAAACTATATTTTCTGGGAGTCAGTCCAGCCTAAAACAGGTTTAAAACAGTTCATTTCTTGTCGGTGGGAATGCAGCAAGCTAGGAATTTGATTTTGGTTGGGAACTCTTTCAGACAGGCTTAGGGTTACTTTGGAAAGAGAATTCACACAACGCTTAAGAGATTTCTGCTCTATTTTCTATCAGTCAATTCTCAGCTAATAGCTCCAACCAAAATGCTTATTCCAACATGGATTTTTGTTTAGAAATCCAGTATCTTGGCCACAGTCCTCTGTGTTTGTTCGTATCCTACACCCTCAGTTTAATGATCTTGAGACACCGTGACAGAGTGGTCTGCGAGGGGGAAGTTGTTGCCTCTACTTGTAACACACTCATTTCCCCGGAGCTAGTTTCTTTTACCTGGCAAATGATGCCAAACAGAAGGAGCTCAAAGAGAGACTAGATGTTAATTTTGTCTCAATCTTTTCTCCCAGTATTTCTCCCACTTATTATATTGTATTTTCTCTGAACAAACTTTCTTGTAAAACCTTACTAAGAGCTACAAAAAATAGCCCAGTGATCCCCAAATTCTGGCATTCATCTCCACTTATAAATTGTGTCCGTAAGCTCAATATTAGTAATTGAAGTATAGATGATTATAATTTACCCAAATATTGCATGACCCAATAACAAGTTTAACTAACTTTTCATTTGGGAAAGAAGTGATTTTAATATAGTCCCTCTACTTCTTTTGATCAACCAATTCTGTCATGTAGACACTATTTCTAGCACCCTTCTCCTGGTATCAAATTCTATGCCATTGGTGTCCTCTGACCAGTAAATGAAAGAAAGCCTCATTCAAAGTTTTCTTTCCTGAATGTTAGTAACCAATATTGACCAAAAATACTACTTTAAGAACTGGCTTATTCAAAAGGTGGATGAAATGAAGGTTAATGTTTCCACTCAATATGTTTAATCTAAGGACAATTTTACTTTAGATATACAAATAGAGACATATAGATAGATAAATAGATCTACCAATCTTTTAAAAAATATATATGGAAATTAGGACTAATTTACTTAGGCTTCTAATTGTTAGCTTCTAATTCTCATTGTTAACATGGAGATTAAAATATTTTCTCTTGAAATCTTTTTTCTTTCTCACTTTATTGTTTCTTCTTTAAGAAAGACTACACAAGATAGAATATTATTCTGTACACCTATATAATTGTATACATGAATGCATTTATGCTCAAGTGAGCTGAAGATTTATGATACACTCTAATGATTCTAGCCAATAATGACGACCACTATCAATTTATTTTCTTCTCATTGGATATCAAAACTTTCATAGGTGGAAATGAACTTTTGTGGAAGAAAGATTTTATGCAAATAAAACACTCTGTATTATTCTTAATCTTCTTTGACTTTTATGTAATGTACTACAGCTGAAACAAAAAGGAGTAAAATGTTCTAAGGATATCATTATATTTTAATGAAAACAAACAACTTGCTATCTTGAATTTTAATCATTTTCATTTCTCTTTCAGAGAAAGGGAAATAAAAAGAATCTAATTAAATTTTCCATAGATCTTTGAAATCCATGGGAATATACTTCAGAAGAAAGCAAAGCCATCTGTTTTTACTTTTAAAACCTAGAAATAAGCACTACGCACCTGAATTTCCAACAACAGCATATGCTTCAGAAGAACCACTCTTTATGTTCACCGAAAGAAAATTTTCACTAGAGTCCTCAAGGATATTCATCAATAGGATTAGAGATGATATTGTTTCACTGAAGTGGATTAACAATACATTTCTAAACACTAACAGTTAAAAATCATTCATTAGCTACTCTAACCAACTCACTTAGTGCACTGAGTTGTGTGGATTAGGGGTAAGTTGTTTATATTAGCTCATAAGACTTTAGTTTTCTTTTACAGAGGAAGACTACCCCTGAGCTGACACCTGTTGCCAATCTTCCTCCACTTTAGATGTGAGTCACTGCCATAGCGTGGCTGACAAGTGGTGTAGGTCTGTGCCCAGGATCCAAACCTGTGAACCTGGGCCATCAAAGTGGAGCACAACAAATTTAACCACCATGCCACAGGGCTACCCTCTAGCTGATAAGACTTTTAAGAAAGTGTTATCAGACCATACCAGAGCTAATTGTCTTGGGTCCTTGATTTTAAGCATAAATTAAAAAGAGAAGAGAAATAATAATTTTAGCTGGTACGTTTAAGCATAATTACTTTATGGTGCAACAGTCTAGTAGGCAAAGCTCAGGGTGACAGTAAAAATTAGGACCAAAGCCATATAAAATATTGTCACTTAATCTGTAATCCTCCCTTCCCTGTGATTTTCCATTACCACTAGACACCAGACATCCGTGTTTGTTATGGCAATCTTAGGATACCATTGATAATCTGGTGACATTGTACAGTGACCAGTGAGATTTGCTTGAATACCACTAATTTGTATTTTGATATAAATGATAAAAGAAAAGAAGAGGAAAACACAAGAAAGAAAAAAGCTATTTAAGTTTATATCAGTACTATAACAACCTATTGATCATTCTATAAGTAAAGGGAAGTATATTTGTCGGAGTCAACTTTAGAAAGATGAGGTTTATGTTGTTACACAATTCCAAGTTAAGCTGCTTGACATAGGAGATACTACAATAGACTGGGAGAATTATGCAGGGGAATGATGGGGATGTAGCCAGGACAGTGGAAAGCTGTGTTTTATATTACACCATTCATCCTCATAATCCAGAGTGTTCAGTAAGTGACTCAAAAGCACCAAAAAACACTTGTAATGAATATAACATTTGTGGAAACTTAGAAGGGAGGTAGTTCTGCGTCCAGAATCTTGAGAGGCATTTTGAGACACAGAAAAGAGGTGATATGTTGTAGACCTTTGTGGATATATTGGACATAACTTTAATATGAATCCCTACAAATATGGAATTTGGGCCACATTCAATGATTTCTCTGAGGCAGGGGCATCTCAGAAGACACCAGATGAAGCAGGTCAGAGAAAAGCGTGCAATAACTAATAATTCATTCTATTTTGATCTCATCCATGAAAATTTGAATTAAGGTTCTACCCACAGCTGTAGCTCTGATTAAATCTTCCAATCTCTGATTATTTGTTAGTGTTTCAAAGGAAGATCCAGATGCACACAGAAATATGTGAATTAGACATCAAGTCCTTCTGATTCCTATATGGATGAGCTAGTGATGGAATTGCTGTTTTTAGCCCAGCCCATTTGGAAACACTATGGGCCTCAGCAGCAACTCTCTCAGTTATCTCGACTTATCTCTATCTCAGAGAAACAATTCCGGAAACAATACGAAAGATCTCACAAAATAATTTCACCCAAACTCTTAGAAAGAAGGAAGAAAATGCATTTGGGCTCAGGAAACAAAGCATATAGTATGCTCTGATTTTTGCCTAAGACAAAGGTAGGTAATCTGTATAAGATATTTGCAGATGTTGTAAAAATGCATTTCCCAGAATTTATTTCAGGTGGACCTGGTGTTAGTTTGGATTCATCTCTTGATAATCTCTAAAACCTGAATATGAACAGAATGTTCTAGTGAAAGTCGGGAGAAGAGTAGAGTTGGTGGAAAGATTGCAGTGAAACAGGAGGATGGTAAAGATATACATGTAATATATACATTTACATATTTTTAAAATATATACACATTTTCTAGAAATGTAAATAGTTTTTCAGTAAATGATGCATTTTTTCTGTTTTATCTATCCCTCAAAATATTCAATAATAACTTACAAAATTACAAAAATCTAGAAGCAACATGTTTACTATGAAAATTATTTCAGGAAAATATTTTGTTTTAAATATGCCAGAAAAAAAGAGAGAGGCCCCACTCAGAAGGAGGAATGTCAGTTAGTGAGAAGTAGGTCATGTGAAATGCTGAAATCAAGACAGGATAGGAAAGGCTTGACCCCGTCCGGGAGGTAGATTCTACCAAACCATCGAGAGTCAGTGGTTTCCCACATGACATCAGGGCATCTTGGCTGACTGAAGAAGAATGAAGAATTAACATTTTGATTAACTTAGTACCACTAGTAAGGAACATATTGATTTTCAAATAAATTCAGCCAAATTGTTTTTACCCATATCACCGGAATTAATAAAGATTATGTGGCCTCAACAAAGACCACTGATGTTAATGCCAAGGCCTCCTAGAGGACCCAGGATGGAGCTCACCTTCTACCATTCTCTCCTTCTGCAGCTCTTCTAAGCTAGTCTGTTGAGTTAGCACAAAGAGGACAAAGAAAAGGCCAGCAGACTAAAATAAAGCTTTATGCAATTGTGAGCTCAAGTGATAGAGCTCAGGTGCAATGGGGAGTCCTGATGTGTGGTGTCCCTGCATATGAACTCTTCCTGGTGGTGAAGAGTTGTACTTGATAGCAGTAAAAATGGAAATTATAAAGTTAAAATTTGGGGCCTATTTCCTTATGTGTTTCATGGTGGATAATTTCACTTTTCCTTCAAAAAATTAGATAAAATATCTTTTATTCATTAGAGTAACGTTTATGGGAATATCTGAAAATGTTTTGAGTTTCTCAAGAAAAATACATCAAAATGACATTATTTGGTCAGTAGTTTTAGTAATTTTTGCAATAATATTTAAGAAAGACCAAGTTTTCCAGACATGGGTAAAGCCTGAAAGTAATGAATGAAAACTTTGAAACCTAACTCTTTACAGGAAAAGCAAAAAGAATGAGGCAGATATTCTAAACTTATATTTATAACATGCCAAAATTTGATACAGATACATTTTTAGATTTTTATTTTCTGTTTATGTAATGAAATATATAATTTAACAAATGTCTCCCAAGGGATGCGAAGCTCTGAAGAATAAACAGAGCAATATAACCATTTCTGGAATTCAAACATCTAACCCTTCCTTCTCGGCTGTGAAACTGTAAGGTGAGTGGAAAATTCTCACAGTAACTACAGGTTTATAAGGTGTTATCTGACAATGAATTCACTGTCAATTTATTCAGAGTGCAATTAAATGAGTAATTATGCAAGAGTAAATAACTTTCATGACGGAAATATTTTCAATAAAGCTACTGTCATAAGAGATATTCTTATTAAGAGAAAGAGGCAAATTACATCATTATCAAGTTCGTCAGAGAATAGATTGTTATAATTCATTAAAAAATCTTTCCAGAGAAGTCAATTAAAGCAAAGCCAGAGGAGTTTATAAGAACCTATGACTATAGATCTGAGGTTCATTCTGAGCCATTTCAGGTCTAATGGTTGACTTCCAGGGAGTAACGGTTAAATTGATCTACTCATCTGTTTATGAAGGCTAAGTGGCTCTAGCCCAGATCTCTTCATGTGAACTGAATAGATCTACAGTGTTTTGAGAGTAGACTTCCTGTCTTAGAGCAAATTAGACTCCATGAAAAACCCTTGGCCTGCTTTAACAGGTACTGCAGTACTCATTTTCTTGCTAGGCGGTGCTGCAGTATCAACCAACTCACAAATCCCAATAGCCTAAAAAGCAAGGTTTCTTTCATTATTCTTGTTACATTGCGGCTGCAGGCTGGCTGTAGATAAGCTGCACATGTCTCCCTTACTATGGAATTACGGTTGAAGGAGCAGCCCTTGTTATAAAGGACACAACTGTCTCATGATACAGGAAAGAGGATAAATGATGGGACCACCTATTGGCTTTTAAAGCTTCTTCTCAGGCACTGCAAACACTACTTGAGCTTGCATTAAATTGGTCAAAGGCCAATGATGCAAGGGGCTATAATTCCATCAGAGGAGAGAGAAAATAGGAGCAATCATAAAATGTACCATCCATGTATAAAGTAAAAAAAAAAAATTAAATCTGTTGTCTTGTGTGTTTCAGGCCCCAGAGTTAACCACACAAGCATATTGGATGGGAGACAACAGTACATATTTTAATTAAAATGATCTGAGAAATTACAAGTACTCTATGTGTGCATTTTATACGCATTTTATACCTAGATGATATTTCATTTTAAATATATACACGTTTTCTAGAAGTGTAAATGGTTTTGCAGGGAGCATCCTTATCTGAATCCGTGTCACACACATACCCAGTGCTGGTACTGCTGAGTCATAGGGTACTCATTTTAAATTTTGTCAGGTATTTTCAAAACGCAGTCAAGTATATCATATTGATTTACATTCACACCAACAGTATTTGAGAATCATGTTTTTCCTGTACGATTGTCAATATTGGGTGTTAATCATCTTTTGGATTTTCTAATCTCAGAGGTGAAAAATTGTATCTTATTGTAGTTTTACTCTGCATATGTTTTACTGTTTGTGAAATCGAGTTTCCTTTACCTGGTTATTGGTAATTTGTGTCTTTTTCTTGAATTGCTAGCAGAAACAGACACTTAAGTGTACTGTAGAATGCCGTATACTTAGAGAGTTGAACTATAAATTCAGTATTGAGCCAAGTAACCTATTTACCTTAGGACGTTGGAAGCATCTTTGCTCTTTCATATCTATTATTTATAGAATTAAACAAAATAATCAAAAATATTTAGCAAAATTTTGCCAGAAATACCCAACTTGATGGTCCACACTAATGAAACACACATAGGTTAATTAAAGGTGGATACAAGGCATAAATATGTAAAATTAAAGATATTGTGTTCAAATTAGTAGGCCAATTTTTTTTTTTTAAGGAAGATTAACCCTGAGCTAACATCTGCCACCATTCCTCCTCGTTTTGCTAAGGAAAATTGGCCCTGAGCTAACAACCATGCTGTCTTCCTCTATTTTATATGTGGGGCGGCTGACAAGCATGGCTTGAAACTCAGTGCATAGGTCCGCATCTGGTATCCAAACTGGTGAACCCCTGGGCCACCAAAGTGGAGTGTGCAAACTTAACCACTACACCACTTGGCTAGCCCCAGGAATATTTCTTAAGGAAGAGATAACAGAATGTTTCCTTGTAAGATGGTAGGGTTTAGATATATGTGGTACTGTTACTGAACCAGGCTCGTTTTTGCCTGTCATCTGGAAAGCCAAACACTGAGACAATAAGATTGCAGCAGAGAGAGGATTTTAATCACAAGGCAGCCAAGTGAAGAAGCAGGAGAATGAGTTTGAAATCAACCTCCAAAAAAGGGAGACTAAGGGATATTTATGGGGTAGGGGGCAAGGTGGTCCGAAATGTGGAGAGAGATGATTGGAGGTGAGGAGAGGTGAGGCAGTTGATGATCTGCTCAGGGGTAGTCAAACTTCATGCCTCTTCATAGGATGCATATTCACAAAATAATTATGGTGAGAGCATGATCTGAGGGTAGAGTTTTTAGCCTCTTGACATCAAAAGGTCACGTATTAGGCATTTGTGCAGGCCCAGTTGATGAGTTGATGTCTCAACTGGCCTGAACTGGATATGGGGGTCTTAATTCCTCATAAACAGCTCAAACACCCATTATCCTGGTGACGCAGGCGCAAGGTAGGTGTTATCTATAGGAATTTAATGGGAGTCAGCATATTGCCTAAAGCAGCACAATTAACAATGGGCAAGTGAACAACTAAAAGCTACAATCGGTAATTGCAAAAAAGAAAAAGTAAATTAATTTCCAGCTACCTGATCAACAATGGCTAACTGTTTATTGGTTTCAGTACTATAAATTATAGCATGGATAAAGATTTATTTGTACTACAGACATAATTTAATAATGCTCAAATACTCCACGTAAATAAGAATTTCAATCCAAACTATTTATTAATACACACTTGTTTTGTGCTGGTCTCAGCCTATCAATAGCGATGCTATAGCTAGAAATGCCTGGGGGCAGTCGCTGGGCCCTGAGTCCCCACAGATGCTCCCCTTTTGGACCCAATGTTGTGGCTAGCCTGGCTCTTGTGGTCTTTATTATGATTCTGAAATGCACCTCGGCAACAACATCACTGAACTTTGGAAAACAAGATTTATTGCTCACAAGTCCTGGAGGGTACATGGCACAGGAGGTGAGGGAGGAGGAAGAGCTGGCACACAGTGAGGTCTCAGGTCGAATGAGAAAGAGAAGAGAGAGAGAAAGAGAGTAAACTTGGGCCTCCGCTTTTGTTGGGGTTGAGGGTGCAGTGCCTAGGATTTCATGGGGTTCATTCTTTATTGGTGAGTTTAAAATGTAAGAGTGGAAGTTAAACCACAAAAAGGGAAAAGCAAACAGTCAGTCAAAGGGTCAGTTTATCTAAGTCAACCAGAAATTTGCAAAAGAAATAAGGAAGGAAAATTTCATGGGTGAGATGTCCTGGATCTTCATCTAATCCTATAGCTGGCAATGTGTTTGTTGGAGATGGATGCCTTTGAAATGGGTGCCTCAGCAATCAAAAGCTTAATGCCAGGCACTTACATTATGACTATCAAAAAAGCTAATGTCAGGCTCTTACACTACAACACTATTTATCCTCAAAGGATTTAAAACTTAGTAGCTGACAATACCAGTAGATATCATGATAACAACTAAACAAATAGGCAGAATACAAGAATATTCTAAGTAGCAAAAGAGATATTAATAATATGTTAACCTATGAAGGAAAGAGAATAAGAATCAGTTATTTGAATGAGGCTTTAGGGACAAGCAGAATTCCCACAGATGAAATTGTTAGAGAAAGTCTTTCAAATTGTGGGAGATACCATGAAAAAATAGGTAAAATATACAAACAATTTTTTAAGTGTCTGAATAATGCATTAGGAGAGTAAAACAGACAACTTCTTGAAATGTCATCTGGGCAATATTGTGGAGGGTGTTGAGTCTTGGGACTTGAATTTATGTGAGTTGGAGATCAAATGAATCCACTAGGTATTTGAGCAGTAGTATAACTGTATCCCAAGCACTCATTCAAAGATCAATATGACGTACAGAAATGCTACTGATTTTTATGTTTGTTTTCTATTCTAAAACATTTTTGAATTAGTTTATTAGTTCTATGAATTTTTTCATAGAGGCTTTAGGCTTTTCTACATACAGGATCATGTCTACTGCAAACACAGATGATTTTACTTCTTCCTTTCTGCTTTGTATGTATTTTATTTCCTTTTCTTGTCTAATTAGTCTGGCTACGGCTTCCAATACTGTGTTGCATAGAAGTGTTAGAGGTGGGCATCCTTGTCTTGTTCCTGATCTTAGAGAAAAAACTTTCAATTTTTTGCTGTTGAGGAAGCTGAAACTGTAAAATTCTCAGAAGAAAACATAGGGGAAATCCTTCTAGATATTAGTCTTGTCAATGATTTCTCGGATAACCACCAAAAGCACAGGCAACAAAAGTTTATGTAGACAAGCAGGACTACACCAAGCTAAAAAGCCTCTCCACAGCAAAGGAAACAATTGATAGAATGAAAAGACAACCTATTGAATGGGAGAAAAATATTTTCAAATTATAGAAATATATATATATACATATATATATATATATATATATATATCTGATAAGGGGTTAATTTCCAAAATATGTAAGGCACTCCTACCATACAACAGCAAGAATAAATAACCCCAGTGAAAAACAGGCAAAGGGCTTGAATAGACATTTCTCCAAAGAAGACATACAAATGGCCACCAGGTACATGAAAAGGTGCTCAACATTAATTAACAGGTAAATGCAAATGAAAACTACAATGAGATATCATTTCACACCTGTCAATATGGCTATTATTTAAAAAATGGAAGTGTCGGTGAGGATGTGGAGAAATTAGAACCTTGTTCACTGGGGTGGGAATGCAAAACGGTGCAGCCTCTTTGGAAAACGGCATGGGAATTCTTCAAAAATTTAAAAATAGAACTATTAGATGATCCAGCAATTCAATTTCTGGATATATAGCTAAAAGAACTAAAATCAGGATCTAAAAGCTATACACTCCCCTATTCATTGCAGCATTATTCTCAATAGCCAAGATATGGAAACAACCTAAATGTCTATTGATGGATGAATGGTTAAAGAAAATGTGGTATACATACAATGCAATATTATTCAGCTATAAAAAGAGTGAGATCCTGTCATTTGCCAAAACATGGATGAACCTGGGAGATATCTTATGCGAAGTGAGATAAGCCAGTAACAGAAGGACAATACTGTCAGATTCCACTTATATGAGGCATGTAAAATAATCAAATTCATACAAGCAGAGAATAGCAGTTTTTAGGGGCTGGAGAGTCGGCGAAATGCGAGCTGTTCAATAGGCATAAAGTTTCTGTTATGGTGGATAACTAAATTTTAGAGATCTACTGTACAATATAGTGGCTATAGTTAACAATACTGTAATGTGTCACTGAAAATTGAAGAGAGTAGATCTCATGTTAAGTATTATTATTCCAAAAAATAAAAATAAAATAAACATAAAGAGACAAGGAAACTTTGGGAGGTACTAGATATGTTTATTACCTTTATTATGGTGAGGTTATCGCTGGTGTTCACAGGTGTTCAAATTAATCAAATGGTACATACTAAATATATGTAATTCTCTTTATGGCAATAAAACTTCAATAAAGGTATTTAAAAAGTATTAACATAGCAAAACAATGTTTGATTGATTAGGCATGCAATGGAGGTAAGAAACATTTTCAAGGGCATAAAAAGCAAGTAATTAGGCAACTGAAAAATAAGTACAAGGGTTTGGAATGAGATTAGAAGGAATAAATAAATGTGAGAGGGTAACATTCTAGAAAATAGCAATGGATTAGGTATGTGGGTAGTGGGAAAGGGCTAAATAAAAGACTGCTATGAGGCTCTTGAAATTAAGTATCTGAAGCATATTGTCAATTTTAAGAGAATGTCAGAAGGAATAGTTGATTTGGAGTTGGATGGGTAAATGATTCTGTGATGTTTATTTTCACTCGACTCTAACAGAATTTACTCGGAAAGTTTCTCTTAGAATTTCTTGTCATAGACTTTGAAACTTCAAGATTACAGAGAAACCTTACTGCCCAAGCCCAGTTATTAGAATTACAGTCAATCCTAAACAGTGGAAAAAAACAACCCTAGGATTGAGGTTTCTCCCTAAAATCAATCTTAGGAAGGCATTTCGTGTGCCCATGGTATCCTAAAAAGAAATCAGGTAATACCGCTGCATTTACAATAACTTCAGGCTAAATAATGAGTGTATGGAGGGGAAACCAGCAAACAATCACAACTATACTTTGACTGATATGGTGACACGTGATATATTCAAATTAGTGTGAAATACATGAAGGCTCTTTCTTTTTTATACACGTAAGTGTGGATAATAACATGAATCTCATCTATCACACTGTGTTATTACTGTTTTATAGTGTCCTTAATATACTGTTAATGCAATATGGGAAGTTTAGTGTCCATTCATCAAGTTGTGTTAGCATTTGTATTTTGTTATTATTATATTAAACTAATATAATACGGTTCTTAATACATCATCAAAGTCCATACTGAACAGTAACATTAATATCAGAAAATTGCAAGTGCATTTCCACACTGCTTGTGAATCTTTCATGGGCTAAGATGTAATAAGAGGCTCCGAAATGTCTGTTGTGACTGCACTAATATTTGTGAAGGGACATTATAAATTATTTTTGGCGTTCTGAAGGCATTCCCATGAAAGCACGCCCCACATGAGCCAGTAAATCTACTTTAAGAGTTAACAATATTTTCTATCCTGACTCTCATATAAGAAGAATACTTTTACTTTGGTGAAAAAGTAGGGCATGAATTTATCCTCTCATGGTCTATTTGGTTTTGGTCACTATTTACCATGTAAGAAATTAATATCCAGTTCAGGAGATAAGATATACAAACAAGAAGTAGTTAAGTAGATGCTTAGTTATCAAACTGTTAATGCTTATTACTTGAAAGACAAACAGCCCCAATTAGAGTTGAAACTATAATAACTTGATTTTTAATATCAAGGAGCCTGTAATTTTATGTGAAAAAGTATGTGAGTACTCACCAAAATAATGGAGCAAATTATTCATAGTATAGAAATTCAAAGAAGTTTTCTTGCTGATAAGAAGTGGAAAGCTACATCGGAGAACGTTCTCCTTAGAAAGCAGGGTGAGGAGTTAGGACTGGTTGTGGTATTTTTAGCTTATAGTAAAGAGACCTGCTTGTTTCTAAATAAGATTTATATTTTTATAAATTGGCATAAGATGAGCATGGGGAATATTATTTTTTTTGGAATTAACCCTATATAAATCTGTAAATCTTTGTTATTTGAAGACTGTTAGCATGATATTGAACGGAAAAATTATAATTTCAGGATGATAAATGCATCAGTGGTCTTGTAGGTAGGAGAAGAGGTAAAGGGAGTTAGAAGAACAATTAGTAAGACTCTAGCCTTGAGAAAATAGTGGGATGGGGAGGGAGAGAAAAGTTATTTCAGAGAAGTGACCAAGGAGTTATATATTCGAGTTAGTAAACACCTCAAAAATCATCCATTTTGAATTTCTTGTTTTAATATAAGGCGATATAGGCAGAACTTGGGACTATTTGTCTGTTTCCAATAAAGAATATGAAACACCAATTGAAAAGACAATTATTGCCCAAACTAATGAAGTCAGAAAAGAAAGAAATGAGCGTTTAAGGGAGGGAGCATGAATTATCCTTTGAAATATTGATTGAATCCTAGCATGCTGATGAGATGAAAATGAAATTATAGGTAAATTACGATTGGTAACATTGACTTTTAATCCAGTGACACCTGTAGTCATAAGTTAGAATCAACTAAATAAAAATAAATTGTAGGAAAAAATCAGAGCTGAAGGTCAAGGACACGTGCTCCACATTTACGGCTTAGCAATAGTGTATGCTCTGATGTGAAGTGGAAATCAAACGAAAGGACAACACTGCAAATTATACATTTCGCATGCAGAGTAAACACAAGATTTTCGAAAGCAGGTGCATGCAGTGCAGGGCCCAATGCAATACCGTAAAACTGCGAAACTCCTGTAACAGAGGAAAATCACCGTATTTTATTTTCATCATTTTCATTATTGACCCGACCAGAAAAGAAATCTCTATTTATAGCCCCCATTTCTTTTAGTGGAGAAGATTTTATTGCATTTTTGACACTTATTTAGTTCAAGACGTTATATGAAATAGGTTTTTTCCCCCCTATATGGTCCACTGGGTAGAATGCCTTTTCTAATGTCAGAAAACATGATCTATTTAATCAGCTCTGCCTTCTGAAGAACATGTTCACTCAAGTAGTAGCAGAATTCCATCTGGCTGAATGCATTCTGGGAGTAGATGGTTTTCTGCACAGCTGATCCAGACAGAGCCCTCACAAGATGACTGAAGGGGTTACAAGAGACATTCATCTATAGCTTTCTGTCATCTAAAACTGGAAATATTACCCTGCAAGCAAAGGACTAAGAATCAACCTATTTCTCCAGCGTACATATCCACACGTGTGCACACGTGCGTATTCATGAATGCCTCTATGTGAGTGTGTATATATGCATATATGTTTGAGAAATTCTAAAATAGAGATTTCCTGTAGAGTTTGAACAAGAAATCTGAAGTTTGTACTACTGAAGGAACAATCCTCTACGTCTTCAGCCTTCCTATGTAAGTGAGTTATCATGGAAGTATAACTCCGCACTCTAACATGAGTTTTGTCTTAAAATCCCAAATTAATTGAATTTTAATAATCTCTTTACTTTATAAAAACTACAGTCATGTAGGGAATCATGAATCATACAATCTATTATATAAAATATATCTTCCTGAATGTAATTTGTTATGGATTTCAAGTTAATGTGTATTTGTGTGTGTGCTTTTAGAACACAGTCTTTGCCACTAGGAATCTTGTGCAGTTTTTTCTATCTGACATTGGTCTCTTTTTTGCTACATCTCAACAAGTTTTTATGACCTCTTGTATATTGGATTCACTTTTCTAGTCTATTGCATAATTTACTTGTTTTCTTAATTCATAACACTGAAACGCACGCATGCCCATGCGCAGACACACACACACACACACACACACACACATTCAAAGACTTATATATCGTGTTTGATTTGTCCTTCCAGTAAAAATTATTACAGGAAATACTTTACTATAATTAACATTGCATATTTATCTCTAATTTATTCTTTTCTGTCTCTCTTTTGTGTAAATCTGTAAGTATACTTGAGCAAGTTCATTGATTATGAGTCATTCTTTTTAGCCCTTTGTGCTGTCATGAGAATTACCAAATCATAGATTTCTGTCAATAATTATCTCATTTTATTTATTTATTTATTTTTGAGGAAGATTAGCCTTGAGCTAACTGCTGCCAATCCTCCACTTTTTTCTGAGGAAGCCTGGCCCTGAGTTAACATCTGTGCCCATCTTCCTCTACTTTATACGTGGGACACCTACCACAGCATGGCGTGCCAAGCGGTGCCATGTCCACACCCAGGATCTGAACCGCCAAACCCCGGGCCGCCAAGCAGCAGAACGTGTGAACTTAACCGCTGCATCACTGGGCCGGCCGCAATAATTATCTCATTTTAGCAATCCTAAGATATACCTCAAACTGATACATAGAGCACATTCCCATATACACTTTGTTGTTAGTTCTAACAATAATAATTAAAAAAACTAGGGTTGGTTTTCTCTCTCTTTTATGCATTTTATAGGAATTTCAAAGTTTCACGGAAATGGAAATGGAAAAATGGTGCAGACGCTGTGGAAACCAGTTTAGCAGTTCCTTGACAAGTTAAACATAAAGTTACCATATGACCTAGCGATTCTACTTTTAGGTATATACCCAAAAGAATTGAAAATATGGACTTGAATAGATATATGTATGTTAACGCTCATAGCAGCATTATTCACAATAACCAAAATGTGGAAACAACCCAAGTGACCATCAACAGAAGAATGAAAAAACAAAATGTGATATATACATAAAATGGACTAATAAGATTCAGTCATAGAAAGGAGTGAATTTCTGACACATGCTACATGATGGATGAATCTTGAAAACATGCTGACATAAGCCAGACACAAAAGGAAAAATATTGTATGATTCCACTTATATGAAATACCATAATATGCAAATTCATAGAGACAGAAAGTAGATTAGAGTTTACCAAGGATTACAGGTGGAAGGAAGGGAGAGTTATTGTTTAAAGGGCACAAAGTCTTTTTGGGGTGATGAAAAATTTTGGAAAGAGATGGTGGTGATATTTGAACAACATTGTGAATATAATTAATGTATAATGAATTGTACACTTAAAAATGAGTAAAATAGCAAATTATATGTTGTATATATCTTACCATGATAAAAAATATGCCAAATACTAAAAAAAGCTAATGGAGACAAATATTTTTTCTTGAATAATTGATTTGTGATCAATTTTTTCTTAGCATTTCAGATATCTAAATGTTGTCAGTAAGCAGAATTCATTTTTTTAAAAGACAAATTTACATTGTTACTGTTGCTTTTCTTTCTTGGGAAGCATGAGAAGGGTGTCAGGAAATCATCTTGCAGTCACTACATGCAGATCTAACTCTGCCGTCGCCACCCCCGCCACTCCATTAGAGTCCAGCTATGAACCCCTCAGAACCATTGGGCAATATTCTTGTATGAGGTCAAATACACTTTGAACCCATAAAATGAACTTCATTAAGTGGAGGAGTCACAGTCCCATTGCCTGAACAAATGGGAATGTCATTAGATAATTTTAGTAGTTTAAAAAGAAAAGCACAATCTTTACCACCTCAAAGTAGAGATCCACAGAATAAGAAGGGGAATGGTGCCTACAATGACTTACAGCTGCCCTATTCTTATTAAGGCTTAGCTGGACACTGGGATACTGTTTTGTAGGGAAATTGAGCGGCTTAGCTGGACACTGGGATACTGTTTTGTAGGGAAATTGAGCACATTAGGCGTGAAGTCCTGCAAACTTGGAGGCCCTATTGCTGACACAGGATCATATTCCCTTGAGGAGCTGTGCAGCTGTGCATGGGCCTGACCCGGCATCACTCTAGGCTGATCATTATCCACAGTGTAGAAAAGAAGTAATAGTGGTGGAAAGATCAAACTCTGCTTTCTCTTTAATTGGGTGTAGAATCTGTACTGGTCCTCACTCCTTTGGAATATAATGACCTGGGGTTCCTGGAAACTTGTGTGAAAGGGTGAAAAGGAAGAGAGTTATAATAGACCTGTTGACAAGAAGGCGGTTGCATATTTGAGCAATTATTTATGGGGAAAAAAGAATAAGACATACTTGTATCATGAGATTCTGAAGTTCTTCATATCATCTGTTTAAGTATGACACTGTAGGGGCATTGTTAGAAATATCCAATTCTCACTTATCCTTAGGGCAAGTGGGAGCGGAGGAGGGGATTTACTGAATCATATACAAGATTACAAACACAAGCTTCTTCAGTAGATCAATAACAGCAGCTAGTGATGTATTCTACCTTGGTCATCTTTTGGTGTTATTTTGGTTTCATAATTTTGCGTGCAGGTAAATGTAAACCTAATCGTATATGAAATAATTATGATTGTACAATATATAAAATATTTCATGATTTGCACCTTATGTGCTTTCATTTCTATTCCACTTATTATTTTTCAAGTTCCCTGAGGATATTATTAATCACCTTATCTCTAACACATTCAAAACAGACATTTTAGATTAGATGAATTTTTATTAGAAAATATATGAAGCTTACTCTTGATTTTGATTGCTGCTTTACTTTTGGTGAAAGATGTTGGAAGGATTGGCTCTGTTTCACTTTGAGAGTCAGCTAGTGTCCATGCTCCAGAATGGCAGTCTCTCCCCCACAACAAGAAGGTAGAGCCTTCCACCTAACACCATTATTGTTCTGTTGGTATATATTCCTGCTAAGATGGAGAGAGATAGGAGGCTTCTGTATGGTTCACCTTATTCAGTTATTACTCTGCCAATCCTTTGTCCTATATTCTGGAAAGTGTCATATAATCTCAGTTCAACAAGCTGACTTAAATGTAATATTTCTCCACAACTTATTCTAAAAATGTTTCACAATATTTTCCCCTACTTAAGATGCAATAAGATTAATGTTGGATTTGAAACTTACAGAATTGAATGCTAAACTTAGTTATTGACTTAAAAAATGCTATCCAAAATGCCATGAATGCACCGATATACATGTCTATAAGTTAAACATAACTTTGGCTTTTTTTCTATAGATTCTGAAACATTACAGTGATAGGAAAAAATAAAGTCTAACTTATTTTGCTTAATAAGTAGAGCATCTCAATAGAAGCTGTTAAAAGTTTTAGATATAAGTGCATATATCATGAAGGAATTTTCTAAATTTTATTTCTGACTCATTTCTAGCCAGGATCTTCTAGATGTATTAGACTCATTAATGTACTTAGAGTTCTGTAATACAGCATTTCTAACTATTTTCCCCCTAGAACAAGACTATAGTACAATAAGAAAAGCCTTACTTGGTTTTCAATATTTTTGAGTTCATGAAATATACACTACAATTGTTAAAAGTCCATTCTAACCATGTAGAATAAAAAAATTGTTTACCACATAATTTTAGATCTCTTTACTTTAAAAGAGACTATTTCCAGCTAGGGAGGAAGGGGATGCTTTTTCTCTTCACGAAATAGTTATGATCTTTCATCAGGGACTTTCTATCCTGTGACTTATACATCAAAATAATTAAAAAGGGGAGTGCCTGGGTTTGTGGTCAACTTGTGAATGTGAACATCAACAGGAGTGAAAACCTATCCTCTGGCTATTTGTCATTGCCACCTGGACTGAACAGGTACCGAACAGAATGTCAGTTACATCCAGCAAACCTGTCATTCTTTTAGCCTTTCCTCACTCCAGGTATCACGTGACCTCTCTGTTGTCTAAGCAACAATCCTGAGAATCGTCCTTCACTCCTCCCTTCCCCTGTGTCCCTCTGCAGTCTCTCTAGGCTCTGGTACATCTACTTTATTCGTCTGAGCTGTCACAGCCCTTTCTCTTGGGCATCCAATATAGCGTCTCCTAAATCACATCACCCATGATCCATTCACCGTAATTTGATGATGTCTTGCCGGCTCAAGAGTTGGCTTACAGATGATGGATATGCTTTCTCCTGGTGATCCATGTACAGTGCCATTTTTCCTTTACAGAACACTCTGCAAATCAAAGGATGGAAGGGAGTAACTCCTCTCATTATAATAAGTTCTCATTTCCCATTTGCAAAATTTTCCTTTTATCTTTGGTATTTGCTGGTCTAGATGTCCTAATGATGAAAGGAGAAATGCTTCCATTGGGAGGGTCAAAACAGTACAATTTCCTTGGAAGATGAGACAACTAACTGGCCTTTTGGGATCCCCATGCTGCTGTATCAAAAGTAAAACTGAGGGGAATTACAATATAGACTGAAGTAATCAATTTGATCATCAAGGGGAGGGGTCTGGAATATATCTGCAAACCAGGCATTCACGAGGACACTGACCTCTATATTCCTACACTCACTGGTAAACATTACCAGAATACAACAGCAAACTAGAGCAGGCAGAAACCAAATGACTTAGTGCATTCAGGAACAAAAGTTTGGGGTCAGTCTGCAAGGTAATGAAGTACTGTTAGCTTTGAGCCACTTGCTGAAACTAAAGGAAACATCGACTGGATAGAGAAAAGTGAGTTTTGCGGACCATCTATGACCACAAGAATAGTTGCAGAGATGAGAACTGCAGTTATTATTTTCTCTCTTTATACACACACATACATGTATGCACATATAAATATTTATTTAGAGATAGAAAACTGGGTAGTAGAGTTCAGCAACTTTGTATTTTAATCAATTTTCTTAATCACCTTCCCCTGCTATTTTCTATACAGCACTGCTGGGGATGAAATTTATAGCCATCTTTAAGTTACTGGATATCCAAAAGAGGCCTTGTGACTGAGCTAGAAAAAGAATGAAGATGACTCAAAGGGAGATACGATGACTTGTGGGAGTGCAGCCTCGGTTTGATGAAGAAAACTGACATCATGGTGGGCAGAAACAGAACGTCATTTTTAATTGTTTGGCCGTTTAAATTTCTTGAAAGTGTCATATATGGATGCTGAGTTGACAAGCGGATGGTTGGGCTGGAATTCTCGTGGTTACACTGAGAGTCTCTTTGGCTCCTCGAGGAGAATCCAGGAACGACCTTTCTCAGTATGTGATTCCCAGTAAAGTTCCGCATCAGAGTCTGCAAATGAGACAGATTCACAGGAGATTTAGAAAACAGAAGAAATGGAGAAGGCATCATCCTCTGAACTCATTTTCATGCAACACATTTCTAGTTAGAAAATGCTTGAAATTACCAGCTTTGGTGCAGCAAAGTGTTAAATTTGACACCATTTAACTCCCCTGCCCCATCACTAACTATACTTCTGGTGTTTCACAGAAACATCTTTGTGAGCTCCTGAAAATATTCTACTTGTAGTGGTGGCCTTTGTGTACAGTCAAAGACATTCTAACAGTGTGTAATAAGCCCCCATTTACCAGCATTGAAACACTGTCCATTTGGACCTAAGAATGGCTTTTGTTTTCCTTAGCAAATCCCAACTGAAGCAGCTGTGAAGAGTATTCCAGGCAGAGAAAACTGCTTCCCAAACCATCCTGGGCAAGGAGAATGCACAAATTGAGGTTCTGGTTCATTTGCTTTCTACTTGAACTTAAATGAACTTTTGAGTCTCATAGCTTCCTTGAAGATGTTCTATAAAATAATTCCTTAGGTGGAGTACTTAAAAGATATTTGTTGGCTTTTAACGGCAGAACTTGTAGAAGAATTTTCTGCCTCATATGAAATCATTCTGTTTTACACCAAGCCAGATTCCTGCAACGTCTGAACCATTTCCTCTAACTTAAACAAGCGGTTTCTCGTGACCCAATGTGATGACCAAATCCCTTGATTTTAGTTAATACACGACTTCTTTTATGCTTGAATGATCCAACTGGTCTCAAATTTTATAGTTTTACAAAATAACATCATAAGCATCTATATCAATATTTTGAATGGATGAATTGTTCTTACTGGATTTTTCCAGCACACTAAATTCCAGTCTGATTGTAGTGAGAAATGAAGGTTACTGACACTAAAAATCAATGTGACATTTGTCAGTGTCTGCATTTTAGCTTAAGTCGTCATTGGGTCAAAGGAAATTTCTCGAGTGAAATGAATAGACCTAGAAACTCTCCTTGGTTTTCTAATAGCAAATAATTTCCACAACTTCATTACCAGTGTTGTCAATTGTGTTTGGGTAGACACAAACACAGCAAATGACTTTCTTAACATGGTGAATGTTACCTCAGAACTCTCCACACTTTAGAAACATTAAGACATCAGCAGAATCCAAATACTAATTAATACGGTGTAGCGAAGTGTCATTGAGTTTAGAAATCACAGGATTCATATGTCCTTGTCTGTAATTAGTGTAGACTTTACTTAATGTCCACTCATTATTATATAACACTCATGTTAAAATATGCTGTGTTAATTAATTTAATGTTCATTTTACAACCCTTGAGTATGAAAAATCTCTGCATCCAGATCACCAGGGATCAAGTATATGGAACTTAAAATTTTAGTCCACTTCAACCATGAAGGCCTTATCTGATAAAGAAAATAACATATAATTTCTAATGAGCAACATTCTCTCTTTCAAAGTAATGCATCCTATGAAGAAATTTAATTGAGCTCAGAGTGATTGAGAACTAGATAGACTAGTTCATCTGCTAAACTCCATTTGGAGCTAGAACCTGTTTACCCAGACTAGGGCTCCCAAGAGGTGGATATTCAGGAAAAAAATGATGGTTTGATGCTTAGTAACAAGAAATCAACCTAAAACATGTCGACACTGTGGGAATTTTGACTAGCTATTGTAGTCCAATTTTGAAATATTTGCTTTTAATATGATCATCATGTCATATCTCTATTAAATATTTGATAGTGGCTATTACTTATGAAATAATTCTAGCATCTAATGGCATGAAATTCCCATCTATCTCCATCTATCTGTTGCCAAATTTTATCTTCTACTTTCAGGCTCTCTCTATTCCAACCAGGCAAGTTTACCACATGCTTCTTCAGATTTCCCACTTCCGTAATTATATTCCTTTTGCTTCCAATACATAGAACAACTTTTTCTGTTTAATTTCTGCCTATGAATTTCACCCATCTTTTAAGAAGCCTAATGCAAATTTCATCTTCTGTGCTCAAATAACTCTTTTCATTTTCTCCTTAAGTAAGCAGTTAAACACTTTCTACACCCTTAAAATATCTCACCTCAGGTTATTTGTACAAAAATTGATACCACTCCCAGTGGGCCATAATATACTTCAAAGTGTAGAGGTCATATTTCAAATACCTGTGCTTTATAGTATACATTATCTTACATTAAGTCAGGGCCAGAAACATATTTTGCAGGATCAAGAGAAAAATGAAAATTCAGGACACAAGCCAGGGCCAGGAAGTCAATGTTCCAAATCCCAGACTGACACAGGACCCTATGGGATTGTGACCTTCACACCAGAAATGCTCAATACCTGTATCAGGGTAGATGAGGGGCCCACTGGGTCATTTCTCTGAATGTGCTGTGACATTGTCATCCTGGGGCAGGGACAGGTACTCCCTTTTCCTGCCCTCACTGTAGAGCTTGCCAAGGACCCAATCCAAATACTCCCTTTGTGTGTGTCCAAGCTCCAGCCAGGGGCAGAGGACAGTGATAGAACATGAGCTCCCCAGCCTCCTAGCCATCTGGTTGTCTCTCCAGGCATGTATTGGTGGAGGTGGTCATGGGCTTGAGCAGGGAAAGGGACTACAAGTGGGACCTGGGAAGTCAGGGTTCAGGAGCAGGCACCCAGGAATCCATCCAGGGGAGACTGCAGAAAGGAACACTATGTGTGTGCCAAGGATCCAGGCCCTGGGGATGCTCCAGGGTCCCATTGAATCTTGCCTTCAAAACTCAAAACAGTGACCCAAAGCATTAAACTCAAAGCACAGGACTTTTCTGAATGTGGGGCCCTGAGTGACTGCATAGGTCTCCCGCTGTGAAACTGGCCCTTATCAGATATTAAGTGAAGGTTGGTTGCTTATACAGGGTCTTTATGGGATTTAGCCTTGTCTTAATCCTTAAAGAAATATAGACATTCAATTATTAAAATAGGGTGTAAGTATAGATACGAAATTAAATTTTTATCATATGTCTGATTTACATATATAGATATACAAATACAGATATTTAAATACAGATCAGATTTGCAACTCTAGAATTAGTGTTGCACTTTAATAAAACCATTGTTTATTCTATAGTAACAGCTATTTTTCAAAAACAATAATATTAAAACTACCAAACACATTATTTGGGATTGCTTTAGAATGCAACATGCCATCACTATGATGAATTTGTGATTTGCTGATGACCACTGTGTTCTTTAGAAGGCTAAAATGCAACTAGAGAATTTCTGAGAAAGCAAACTAAATTGTTTATGCATAAATTTATGTTTTTATCATTGAGGGCTAATTGTTATATATATATATATATATTTTCCTTAAAAGTGTAGTTGACTTAAATTTGCTAATCAGGAAAATAAATAATCTGAAGAAGTTAATGTATAAGAATACTGATTAATTCACTCAATCATTCATTTGAAAAATAAACATGAATGTAGTACTATGTTTCAAGAATGTGCGAGTTACTGGAAACAAATTCAAAAGACACAACTTACCTGGCTCCTAGGCCATTAAGAAAGATGGGCAAGTTAATTATTCATCCATCACAGGATAGTGTATTAAGTACCATGCGAGGACATTTCATATTTGAACAGGATCATGTTAGGGTGACTGAGATCAAGAAGGAATAATATCTTGTTAAAACTGACACTGCAATTAAGTTCACCGGATAAGGAAAGAGTAAGAATATTCTAATTGCTTTTATCATATTTAAAAGGAAATATATTTAACATGTTTACATTTAGCAAGAGGGGAAAAAGTAAACCAAAAAAATCAACATTCTGATAAAAACAACTTCTCTTATCTTGGAATCCACTTCTATGCTGCTGAGAATGACTGAAATATGACTTAAGAATTGTCTTTCTCCTGAGGGGCAGGGTTGATTTAAATGAACTGACCGGCTAGGCAGCAAAAAAAGCCGAGGCTGCTTGCTCTGTATTTATTACACGTTTCTAGCTTTGACAATGCAAGGCATTTGTAAAAACATTGTCATATTTCTGTTTTTAGTAACATGGTCTCCCCATGCAGTCTAGATTGTTTTAAGATTAGTTGAACCCTGAGGGCAGTATATATTTTTATTTGATTGTGGATTAGGAAAGATGCGGAGAGCATTTGATAGCTTTTTTAAAACTCTATTCAACGTATCACTGAGGAAACTTTCTAAGAAGGAAAAACAAAAGACACCAAAGGATTTGCCCTTTTTTAAGCTGCTTTGATTGGTTTGTATCTCTTCACAAAGAAATGGCAGACAGCTGGATCCCTCCAAGATTGAATGCTAGAAGATCCTTCTCAGCATCGATGCAAAATATCTATTCAGAAGATAATATATCTGATAAATCAAGCTGATCCCCCCCAAAAGAATATCTTCTCATTACAGTTCAAAGATTCTCCCGCCAGTACTGGTAAGCAGAGTTCATGGCCGTGAACTGGAATGTAGCGTCCTCAGACACATAGCTGCGCCAAGGGACAAACAGCTAGGCATCCTTGTTCCTTCATGTTATTCAGAGATTCTGATAAACTGGTAGCAATTCCTCGAGTTTTTTATTTTAAGTTATCTGTCATACTCAGGTTCACTTTTCTATAACTACAGCTTCTTCTCTATCCCCAGATTCATTAGACTTTGAGATGTTTGCACTCTGAACAATACAGAACATCTTGGGCAGAGGTTAGCTTTTCTGCATTTAGCTATTTTCTTTATCTTTATATTTTGCACAGCCAACTGATATTAGACTAAGAAGAATGCAGGTGAGAACATTTCTTTTTAATATATGCTAATCACTGCAGTTTAGCCCAAAATGTGCTGCTGTTTCTATGTAACACTTCGATACTGCTGGGAAGATTTTCTCCTAAGTGGTTTTATAGTTAATTATTATTCTCTTCATACCTTAATTTGGATTCTATACTACCATTCAACACCTTGTTCAGACTTCCAATACCTAGCAGACTAGCTCATAGGTTTATCACCTATGCTGAAAAGATTTAGAAAATAAAGAACAATTTCTTTTCAGATTTGATTTTCATGACTTGAAAAACATTTCAGAGAGCATTAGAATTTCTAATATCTTATTATATTACCTTGAAAATAGGGAATTTTAAATAGAAGCCTAGAATTTGAATTAAATGGATATAGTGAACATATTTTAAAAACCCAATGATAGTTGCCTTAAACCTCAACCAATTTGAAATGGATGAATAAGAATTCTCAACTTGAATAATTATTAGAACAACTTTAAATTAGAGAACTTAAGGGTAGTGTTAAATATTTGCTTAATATCTACAGTCAGACCTAAGATAAATCTGTAGAAACTAAAAAAAAACTGCATGGAAAGACCATTTTCAGCTTATTTCTCCTTACTTTGTCTCTTGCTTAGTATTGCAATGAAACCTGAAATGAGTTAGGCCCATAGAATCCATGTGTAGAAGAATTCTCTATAATAATTGAGTTATCATATTTGTAATCATGACATCACATTTGTGCTTTGATATTTTTTCCAATACATTATTGTGCGGTGCCTTCTGAAGGGAGCATGATGCATTCTATACATTGTCAACCATAGGACAAACTGGATATTAAAGATTTTTGTTCTCTTGGAGAAACACTGAAATGATATTTGCCATTGAAACACAAAACACAACACACTCAGGCTCCGGAGACTCCACACTCTCCAACAATGCTTGGACATTCCCCCACCTTCCTAGACAGCTTATCAAATCTCAACCTTATAGTCCCCATCCACAAGTGATAGAACCATGCTAAAACAGGTTGAACAACTGTACGGCTACAAGTGAAAAACGCAAAATTTCCAACCATCTTGGCTCATCTGATAGAGCTTTCAGGTTTTTTATCTAAAATAATAATAATAACAATGGTGTGGAGTCAGGACAAAAAAAATATCTTTTTACCCCTATGGTATTTGAGATTCAAAGGTAATTACAAACAAAGGCTGGATAGTTCAGAGAAACTTATGTTCAATCCAGAGCCTCATGGAAACAGAAAAATGTGTTAAATAAAAGGAAATTACACATATTGGGAAAATGTCCAAAATATTTTTAAAATCCCTAATATTAGAAGGGTTTCCTCCTAAGTCTGTCTCTTATTCATCACAAAATAAACCAGACTCCTTGGAAAAGTGAGGTCAGAAAGTAGTTCCTGATGATTGCATTATTGGTACTTTCTCTCTGCCACCATATAACCCATAAGACCATCTCACACTGCAGTGAAAAACAGATTGGAAGATCTTAGGTTATCTGAATTTTTCAAATGCAAGGCTGGATTCCTGTAAGAGGGCTGACATTTTTTTTAACTTAATTTATCAATATCCTTCAACAGAACCAACGGCCAAAACAAATAAATGGCTATTTTATGTAGAATTGGTCAAATTACATGAATGAAGGGTAACTTAGGTTATCACTCTGCAACCTATGAAGGACAATTGAAGAAACCTTTAGAAATTTTTAAGATGGACTATTCAAAACTGCTCATTTTCTGGTGACAATGGTGAATATTTTTGTCAAATGTATCTTCACAAATAAAATTTTGATCACACATTTGATTTAATTTTCCCATGATAAACACATCTCCAAGTCTTCAGCAAAATTATTTAAAAACGAATAAGGGACAATTACAAGAAAATATATTAAATAATATTTTTCAATAAAGATTATGACTACATTAAAAACTTTACTCTTATCATAAATAGGCCCTGAGTGGCTTACAAAATTGTTTATGTAAGTGCAAAAAAATCTATTTAGCTAACTAATCAAGTGAATGACTTTTAATTTGACACAGCTCTACACACAGTGAACATCCCACATCACTGAACAGTTAGTGCTACCTTTTATCCTTTATCATTTCTTTATGAGCAAAGGGATTGTTCATTCAGATTCTTCTTCTAATCCTGCTAATACCTGGGCCATTATTACAAATCCTTTCTGTTCAGATAGCATCCAATTTCCCATGAATCTCATGAGTATTAAAGAAATCTTGTTAAATGAAAATGGAGGTATCACATCTTGCCTGGAATTTCATTTGCAATTCAATAGTTTAAGTGCTAACATAAAGAGGGAGCTCACTCGAAACTCACACTAATGTGTTTCTTTTCTCCATCTGTAGGTATGCTATACTTTGAAGCCTATCTCTCATTCAATATGCGACATCCAGAAAAATATGAGTTTTGAGCTCTTTTCTTTATCATTGGTAAGACTGAATAAACCGGAGCATGCAGGGGAATGGGGAGGGATTAATAGAGGTGGCATTTCTAAGAGATGTGCAGATCTGTAATCAATACAATCAAAAAATGTGGAGTATTTTTAATTAGGATAAATTTACTTAAAATATTGTATCCATTGTATTTCTCATCTTGGTGGTAACACATTTCCCTTGGTTCCCAAACAAGAGCTTGGAATATTCCTACTCATTTTCTTTAGATTTAGTTCCTTATGGAACTTTCTCAAACTGATGAAAGGTATTGCTGTGGTCTGAATGTTTATGTCTCTCTCAAATTCGTATGTTGAAATCCTAACCCCCACTGTGGTGGTTTTAGGAAGAACCTAAAAGGTTGGGAGGTGGTTAGATCATGAATGTGGAGCCTTCATGAATGGGATTAGTGCCGTTATAAAAGAGACCATGGAGAGCTCTCTCATGGCTCTGCCATGGGAGGACGCAGCAGAAGACAATTATCTATGAACTAGGAAGAAGCTCTCACCAGACACTGACTCTGATCTTGGACTTACCAGCCTCAAGAACTGTTAGAATATATGTTTTTTTGTTTCAGCCACCCAGTTTATGGTAGTTTGTTATAGCAGTCCAAATGGACTTAGACAAAAATTGGTACTGCAAGTGAGATGCTGCTCTAACAAATACCTGAAAATGTGGAAGTGACTTTGGAACTGGGGAATGGGTAGAGGATAGAAGAGTCTTGAGGGGCTGTCCCCGTGGCCGAGTGGTTAAGTTCGCGTGCTCCGCTGCAGGCGGCCCAGTGTTTCGTTGGTTCGAATCCTGGGCGCGGACATGGCACTGCTCATCGGACCACGCTGAGGCGGCGTCCCACATGCCACAGCTAGAAGAACCCACAACGAAGAATACACAACTATGTACCGGGGGGGCTTTGGGGAGAAAAAGGAAAAAATAAAATCTTTAAAAAAAAAAAAAGAAGAAGAGTCTTGAGGTGCGTGCCAGAGAAAGCCTACATTGCCATGAACAGTCTGTTAAGGATCATTCTGGTGAAAGCTCAGAAATGACGGGGGAGAGCTATAGAGAAAGCTTCTGTCTTCTTAGAGAACACTTAAGTAATCTCTACTTAAGTAGAAATACAGAATGTAAAGGCCATAGTAATGAGATTTCAGATGGAAATGAGGAACATCTTATTGGAAACTGGAGAAAAGGCAATTCTTGTTATACACTGTCAAAGAACTTGGCTGAATTGTATTCATGTTCTTGTGTTTTGTGGAAGGTAGAACTTGTGAGTGATGAAACTGGATAACTAGCTGGAGGTATTTCTGGCAAAGTGTGAGGGTGAGGCTTAGCTCCTTCTGACTGTTTATAATAAAATGTTAGAGGGGATAAATTACTTAAAAATGAAATAGTTAAACAATAAGGAAGAAGAAATTAAAGATTTGAGATATTTTCAGGCTATCCATATTGCAGAAAATGAGAATACTAAGGGGTGGCCAATCACTATTTGATAAGGAGTTTACTATGGATCAACCATCTCAATAAAGGCCAGGTGCTATTCTTCAAGACAATGGAAGAATAACCAGGCAGGTGATGCAGAGATCATCAGGGCTGTCACTCCCACTTCAGGCCCAGAGTGCATGGGTCTGGGGAGCATGGCTGCCTCTACTTGTTTCAAAAGACCAGGCATCCCAAGAGAGCCATGGGTGTGGGATTCCAAACAGGCAGAGCTATGGAGCCCTAACAGAGAGCTGTGGCTTGGGAGGACCAACACAGCTAGCCACAGTGTGGGTAGCACCCCAACGAGCCACTAGGATGACGTTTTCACCCTAGTGGGTCTACAAGGCAGAGCACCAAGCCAAAGAGGATCACTCTCAAGCCTTAAGCTTCAATGTTGTTTGCCTGTTGTATTTTGGACTGACTTAGACCCGTTACCCATTTCTTCTTTCCTATCTCTCCCTTTTCAATGGATGTATTTATCCTATACCTATACCACCACTGTATTTCGAAAATATATATCTTGTTTGGTTTCACACCTTCAGATTTGCCACAGGATGAATCATACCTTGAGTTTCAATCATCTAATTTAGATGAGACTTTGGACTTAGACTTTAGACTTTTGGGGCTGTTGGAATCTAATGAATGTATTTTGCTCACCACCTCTGGCAAAATGGGTTATACAGTAATATACTCATCCTAAAATCTTTGAAAATTATCCCTTTTCTAAAATTCCTAAGATTATACTCCCCACATGGCAGACCTTAGTGAAAAATGGCATCCTATGGTACAATCCATGACTTATGATCTTTACACACTCTACAATAGATTTCAAGAAGACTCTCCGGGCTTCCAATGTTGAATGTCCCAGCCTCATACTCTGGCTTTCTCCAGAAGATATGGAAAGGGGCATAACAGACCAAGATGTATTTCAGTTTCTCCAAGTCTTCCAGAGGGGACTGTCATGGGAACTTGTAATTCAGTGTGCCTGAAGGGTACATTTTGGGGGGGCAAAAGACATGTTTTTTGACTCAGCAGTACATTTTTCTGAGAAGCTCATAGACAGGAGAAGAGAAGAGTTGATTCGGGCTAATAGAAACAGAGAACATTGACTCTGACCCCAGAAAGAGTACCTCTTGTGGAAGGTCTAGAGTATTTATCATGACAGGGGTCAGAGGGTGAGATGGAGACCATTTCACTGATGGAAACAAATAGGGCTCATACTGCCCGGGAAAGGGTATTACTTATCCAAAGCTAACAGGAATAGAAAGCAAACAGGAAAGAACATGACTTTGATGCCATCCTTCAGGATCCTTCCATTGACCAATATTTCTGAAAACTCTTAGGAAATTAGCTGTGAAAGGAGAATTATAGTCTGTAGAATCCAAGTCCCAGTCTTTCAGAAGGATGAGTTTAGAATTGAGACAAAATAAGCTAAAAAATTAGCTCAATTTTAATATTGAGATGTTTCATTGTAAGCTTTGAGTCAAAGGGAGTAGAGGAAAGGATGTGAAAGAATGAGATGATATAAATGAACCTGGATCTAAATTCACACACACACTCTAGCAATACACAGCAAATTAAAGTAGGTAACTTAACTTGCAGTCTTGGATTGAGGTAAGGTAACAGAGTAAACACCACCGTTATCTTCTCCCTGTGCATCTTTAGAGGAGGAACTTGAGAAAATGGAGTAGTGTAAATAAATACGTGGCCTTATCATTCTGTGTCCTGAGTTTTACTAGCCTTATTGTGGTTGGTCTTTAAGTTGAAGAAATGAGCGTAAGAAAATCTATAATGTAATGAAGTATAATGAGGTGGTTCCAAGTTGAGCAAACCTTTTAGGCTGACCCTGTTAACAGGGAGATCACTGCTGGTGGGATGTATATTAATATCAGTATGTTAAAGCATCATCCATTAACACAGCATGGTTGAACGAACAGCAGCTTTGAAGTGAGAGTGACATAGTTTGCAACGGACCCGTTTCATGCCCTTTAGGCAGTTATTTAAATCCCTTGAATTTAGTTTTAGCTCTAAAATGGGGGAAATTATGTTTGCCTTACGGCACTTTTGTGAGATTAGTTTATATAATTTATGAGTACATATAGAGTACTTTGAGAGTACTTAACACACTCTGTTATTAGTGCGGTCAATAGATTCGTGTTCTTACTGACCCTGTGTACAGCAGGGGAGAACTATGCCTGGTCTTTCTGCATGATCCTTGCCCCTTCCCGGGCTCTATCACAAAATGCTCCACTGCTACTCACAGGGTTTTCATGGCCACTTTTCTGTGAAGTGAGTGGCCAGGTCCTTCTTCGTAGTCTCTCTAGTCTGGAAGTGTCACTGAAACCTGTCCACCATGGGTGACCCTGCTGGTATTTGTGTCACAGCAACAGGCAGCTGCCACAGTAAGACAACCAACAAATGGCTGATGTGGTGTGGCTCCCTAACAGGGAAAGGAACTCAGGCCACGGCAGTGAGAGAGCCGAATCTTAACCACTAGACCACGAGGGCTGGCTTACCATTGACTATATATTTAGTAAATCATAGCTGTTATTGTAAATGTAAGCAATTTTTTATATTAAACAATTAGCCATCAAAATTTCTATAAAGGACTAGGCAAAGGGTAAGTCAATTTTTAAGGTGAGGGCAAAGTCAGAGAGAAAATTGGTATATAAAACAGGAACGACAGCTTGCAGGTATATCAGCAAGGGGGGGCAGAGGTAGCATAAGTAGCTGGAGTCTCTAATTAATAACAGAGTTTAGGTGCCTAATTAGTCTAATTAATTAGATTAGCAAGGAGCAAGTATTCAAAGGGAAACATATTCACTCAATTGGTAGTTGTGCTTATATTTTCAAGCAAAAATTACAGCCTTTAATTTTGCAAAGAATAGCAACAAATTGAGAAACCTAGTGTCTATCTATTCATGTATCTATCTTTCTATCTGTTGTCTATAATCTATCTATATATGTACCAATATAATAGCACTATAGTTTACATAAGGTTTTCAAGTAAATCTATATTAGAACATAAATCTAAATAAAAATTTAGTTTAAATTATTCCTTGAGAGAATAATATATACAGGAAATCTTGTTTTCTCACTTTTGACTTAAACTAAATATTTATTGGCAAAAAAGAAATACATAATAAGGCAAATTTCTACCTTTTCAGTAATTTTTTTCTATTGGCATTATTTAAATGGCTTTATTTATAATTTTTCTTAAATCATTATTTTTTTAAATAATTTAAAGGAATAGCCTAGTAGAGTTTTCTCAATATTTTTCTGGTTATTGTTATAATAAATATAAAATGAGACACAAAAAATTATACCACAAGGTTGAGTAATAGAACTCTGCCATGTAGTACAAAATGCCTATCCACTTTTGTATTCTTAAATATAATCCATTTTGTGTAACTCAATCATAATCTATACATGACTATCATCCAGACTTTAATAGTATCTCTTCCTTACTTATTAAATACATTTGTAACACAAATGTGCACCATTTTTATTCTTGTCACTAAACAAACAAATGTTTGTAAATCTTTTAAAATCTTTTCCAGCTTTATTAAGTATAACTGATATAGAAAACAGTGCACATGTTTAATGTATGCAATATGATGAGTTTGGGCGTATGCATATATCCAGGAAACGATCCCTACAATCAAGGTCATAGACATCTATTACCTCCAAATGTTTTATTGTTTCCCTTTTTTTATTGTGTGTGTGTGGCAAGAACACTTAACAAGAGATTAAAACCACAAAGAGATATAACCTCACCTCAGTAAGGATGGCTATTATCAAAAAAAACAAGAAAACGAGTTTTGGTGAGGATGTGGAGAAGTTGGAACCCTTATACACTATTGATGGGAATGCATATTGGTGCAGCTGCTATGGAAAACAGTACAGAGATTCTTCAAAACATTTAAAACAGAACTACCATATGATCCAGCAATCCCATCTCTGGTTTTATATACAACAGAATTGAAATCAGGATCTTGAAGAGATACTTACATTCTCATGTTCATTGCAGCATTATTCACAGTAATCAAGACATGGGAACAATATGAATGCGTAGATGAATACGTTTTAAAAATGTGGTGTACACACATAATGGAATACTATTCAGCTTTATAAACCAAGGAAATTCTGTCGTTTGTAACAACTAGATGAAACTTGAGGGCATTATGATAAGTGAAATAAGCCATCTCAGAAGGACAAATACTATATGATTCCACCTATAGGAGGAACCTAAAACAGTCAAACTCATAGAATTAGAGAGTAGAATAGTGGCTGCCAGGGGATAAGACAAGGGAGAAATGAGGAGTTGTTCTTCAATGGCCTTTTTTACGCAATCTGTTTCTCTCTATTCTTATCATTTCCTTACAATTTCCTTATCAAACAACACCAGTTATTTGAGCTGTAGAGTTTCACAGTGTCTGGATTTTGTTGATTAAATATTATGGTGTGGGTGAAAGACATTCTCTATGTCCTCCCAATTTCTGCTCAAGCCAGAGAATCCATCAGACTCAGGTGTAATTTCCTTATAATTTTATATATGATTGGAGTGGTATCTTTAAAGTATGCAAAAAAACAATAAAGGAACAATGTTTAACCTAGAATTCTTTAGCAAGAGAAAATATATTTCCAATATAAAGGTAAAAAGAACTTATTGGACAAAAGAAAACAGAAAAATCACTGCTAGCATATCTTCTTTAAAAGAAATACTAAAGTATATGTTTTTGCACACAGAAGAGAAATGATACCAGGTGCAGATTTGGATTTACACAGGGAATAAAAACTGATGGTAATTATAAATAAGGGGTAAAATCAGATGTTTTCTTATTTTTAATTATTTAAAAAGAATGTTGACTATTTAAAGCAAAAATAATTATAATGTTTTAGGGAGTTTTAGCATATGTAGAAGTAAAATGTACCACAACAATACCACAAATGAAGTGGTATAATATTATTTGAAAGTAGACTGTAAAGTTAGAGGTGCATATTGTAAAATATATGGCTGATAAGCCATTAGTGTGTATTAAAAAATAATTAAACTTTTTTAAAAATAAGGCAGGAATAAAGGAAAAACAAAATAAGGATCATATGGGACAAGTGCAAGTCAAAAGAAACAGTGGATTCAAGTCCAGTGCCTTAATAATGTTAAATTTCAATAGTTAACATGTACCAAATAAAGGTGGTAATCAGATTTTATAGAATTATAAGATCCCTCTATTTACTCCCTAGAGGAAACCCACTTCAAATATAAAAATATAGATAGATTAAAAGTAAAAGAGTCAGAAAAAGATACAGCATGAAAATACACTTAAAAAGCTGAAGTACATAAATACGTATATTAATACTGAGTGGACTTCAGAATGTGAAGCATGACCAGGGATAACAAACTCATTTCATAATGATAGATTAATTCATCAATAAGTAATAGAAATCCTAAGTATGCATGCATCTGATAACACAGCATGCAAATACGTGAGGTAAAACCAATAAAAAGTAAATAAAGGAAAGAGACATCCAAAATATTTGGAGAGTTCAATACTTCTCTGTGCAATACATGTGCAATTCTTGTATGTTGAAAACTCAAAAATATTACTGAGAGTAATTAAAGAATATCTAATAGACCTCAAAATGTACCTGCTTCATAAGTTGGAAGATTAATTTTTTTTTTAATTTTTATTTTTTTTGGATGTACATCATATTTCAAATTCTGGATACATTACATCATGTTCACCACCCGAACACTAATTATAGTGCATCCCCTCACACGTGACCCTAATCACCCCTTTTGCCCTCCCCCCTTCCCCACTTCCCCAGTGGTAACCACCACTCCAATCTCCAATGCTATGTGTTTTTTTTTTCTTTTTTGTCATTTTTATCTTCTACTTATGAGTGAGTATTTTAAGAGGTTAATTTTCCCTGGTTTATCTATAAATGAATGTAATCGCAGTCAAAAATCACAGAAAACATTTTTACAAAAATCAAAAAATGGAATTAAAAATGTATACGGAAAGCAAAGAATCAAAAGTCAAAAACAATTTTGATAAAAGAGAATGAAGTTGACTGCCTTAATCTAACTAATTTCACAACTTACTCTATACCTGCATAAACAAGCGTATTTAGAATTGGCATAAGGATAAATCTATAAAAGTACAAAAATGCAAATTCCAAAAATAATCCCAAACATATATAATCAGTTGATTTTTGACACAGAAAACAAGGTAATTCAATGGGAAACAACTGTTTTTTTCAATAAATGTCTTGAAAAATTTGAAGTCCATTTTCAAAAAATTTAACCTTGACCCTTACCACACATTATACACAAAAATTAACTCAAAATTTATAATAGATCTAAATGTAAGAGCTAAAATTTCCACAAGAAGCAATGTGAGAAAACTGTTTTGATCTTAAATCTGGCTTCATTTTCTTAAATAGGAGACAAATTGTATCAACCATAGAGGAAGAAAAAAAATGTAGAAAACACTTGTATAAATCACTTTTCCAAAGAAAATATACAAATAGCAAAGAAACACACCATAAGATTATCAACATCTCTTCTCATTAGGGATATTCAACCTAAAACCACAATAAGATGCCACTAGGCACTCACAAAAACGTATGAAATTAAAAAGACTGGTAACAGTATAAAGTGCTGTGAGGATGTGACTCAGCTGGAATATTCATACACTGCAGGTGGAAACACAAAATGGTGCCACACTCTGGAAAATATTTTGGCCATTTTCTATAAGTGAAATATGTGAAGTTAAATACATAACCGCATGCCCAAGAAATTCCACTTTTAGATAATCCCCACAAGAGGTAAAAACACACATACAAACGTAGACTAGTTCTTAAGAGTTTATCCATAAATATCCCAAAGTGGAAACCACCCAAATTCCCACCAACTGAATGGGTAAACAAATTGTGGCACATCCATACAATGGAACTCACAATATTAAAAAGGATGGACTTACTGATATAATAAAAAACGTGGATGAATTTCAAAACTATGATAAATGAAACAGGAAAGAAACAACATCCTATATATCATATGATTACAAACAACATCCTATATATCATATGATTACATGTATGTGCTATTCTTGACAAGGCAAAGCTGCAGTGAAAGAAAGCAGAGCAGTCAAGATTTCTATTCGGTTCCATTGGTTTATGTGTGTGTTTTTATTCCACTACTTATACTGTTGTGATTCCTACAGCTTTGTGATAAAATTTTAAATCAGGAAGTATGATGCCTCCAGTTTTGTTCTTTTTGCTCAAGATTGCTTTGCTATCTAGTTACTACCTCCACCACCACATTAAAATGGCCCCGGGCAGGGTCATGCCTGACATCTTTCCAATATTTCGCCCAACTTGCCTGTAGCAGTTGGCGTGACTGCCTTCTCCCTTTGTTCTGAAATGGTTCTTTTCTACTCATTTCCAAGATATTACTCTCCTCTGCTTTTCCACTTGCCCTTTTGTCTTCTCTACTGAAAATTTCTATTACAGATGCTCTTACTCCACTCTTCTCAAAAGTGTATGTTCTCTAAGTTTTCATGAACTCTGGAAGCTGTAGTCCACTTCAGTGTATTCAATAACCACGTTTATGATGATGAATCTCAAATCCTGAATTCTGGCCTCAAAATTCTCTTCTGATTTCTAGGCTTGTATAATTAATTATCTGATGTTTTAAGTCCCTCCATTCATAAATTAATTTATTAGCAGCTCATTTAAAATGCAAACATTTTATTCAGGCCTCATTTTGCATACCTTGACTACTCTCATCAGTGCATGGGAAAACACTGACGAACAATACAGTTGTGTTGAAACCAAATAAATAGGCAATTCCAACAAAAGTTAGTTGCTCCGCTCAACGCACGGTAAATACTGTTCCCTTTTTTTTTCATACTGCTGCACTTTATTCCAGATTAAATGATCTTGCTAAATTTGAGAGTAACTTGATGTGCATCCCTCATAACCCAAGCCCCAACCTTGTCAGTGACCCAGTTTTTGAACCTGAATATCTTCAGTTTTTAATTCATCACATCAAATTAATTATAATATGTGTAAGTGATTTTCTCCTTCCATTTATCATGGATTGTTGATTGATCTTCTACTAATAAGTATATTTTGCTACATTTCCAGAAGAAAATGACATGTTTATAGCGAACTATTCCGTTGTCTATGTTGGACTTTCTCCCTCAGGGTTCCCAATTATCTTCATGTTAGGGTATCTTCACCTATGTTGTTATTCCGGAGTTTTCTCTCTAATTGGTCCAAGAGCTTTGTTATTTGCATGTGAATTCAACTGTGGTTATATTAAGCCATGCCTCTATGTCATAAATGAGGTTTTCAGCTGTGTTTATTCTATGTCTTGTGGTTCTATTTTTTCCTATTCCTTATGTAATGCTATTCATTTGGCATTTAGAAAGTTTCCCTGGCTCTGCAATTCTGTATCATTAAATTCTACCCGTTATTTATCTCATCTGTAAACTTAGATTTTATTAAATTATTCAGGATCTTAAAAGTCCTTTTTAGTATGAAACACAGATGGATAATGCTCTTTATTTTTGGCACAGTAGGTTTGGTTCTGTCTTAGTTTTACACGGCTTGTCCATGTCCTTCCTCCCTTCCTTCCTTCTTCCTTTTTAACCCTGTGATATGTCTGCACAAATGGCATACCCATCTTTTCCTTATCTTCCTAATATATAAAATGTGTACCTCTTTGCATGCCATTTACTTTTGCTGACAGATTATAGATGAATCCTCCTCCTTTCTTCCAACTTATCCTATATTTTCCTGCTAGTTTTGTAAATGCTTCAGTTTAAGGACTGGGTGTTTTCTATTTACCAGAGGAAGTTCAGATTCAGGCAGACTTACTCAGAGCTTTGTGTGCCCAAAATAGTGGTGAAATTCCAGAATTATCCCAAGTTGTGCATAATTTAATTTACTCTTCTCTTTTCTTTTGTCCACAATATTATCTATTGTCTAATTCTTACCAGTAATCTTTTGCTGTTGATCCATTTAGAAATGTTCATAGAGCTGATAGGTTTTGGTTTCAGAGTAAGGAAATTTTAAGAATTGGCTTTACTCCACTCTCTACAACTAAATTGTTCTCTTTAACTTAAAATTATCTAAAACCTGAAAAACTGCAAAGCATCCTAACACATTCTAGATCATTAGTATAATCCTATCCAAAGAACAGACTGTGTTTGGGTTAAACAAAAGGGAGAGAGAGATGATAATTTTATGACCAAGTAGAGTTATTCTTCAGGATGAAAGGTAATTAAATAAGCAAAAAAATTACTGTTCTTAAACAGATATTTTTAAAACCCAAGAAACCATGAACATTTTTATGGCTGTTAGAAATTCATTTATTGAAGTAACACTCATCCTTGAACTAAAATAAGAAACAAATATTTAACGGGCTAAGAATATCCTTAACTTGATAAAATTTGTCTACAAGAAATAATTTGAGATTTAATGCATAAGGAAAAAAAATATTTTAAATACTTCCCAAAAGAAAACCACAAGACACATAACAGAAAGATGCTTCTCACTACAGGGGACAATGCAATGATAAAATAAAAGGAAGAAAATTAGAGATATACCAATATGAAAGGAGAAATTTAAATGATAGATATCTTTATGACTATCTATCAACAATATTTATTCAAGTTAATTAACTGAAAAACTATTAGAACTAATATATGATCTAAATATGGTCCACAACCATAGTTTGATATATGTACAATATACCAAAATTGTTAGGTTTAACATAAAATAATGATAATCAATTAAGCTTATTATGGGAATTTCTTTGTATGTCAAGGAAATTGTAAGAAAGTTCTGCTCATTACATGCACTCCTGAGACAAGTATGTTAAAAATCTTTCATATAGGGGGCTGGCCCCATGGCCCAGCAGTTGGGTTCGCGTGCTCTGCTGCAGGCGGCCCAGTGTTTCGTTGGTTCGAATCCTGGGCACGGGCATGACACTGCTCGTTGAGCTGCGCTGAGGCGGCGTCCCACATGCCACAACTGGAAGGACCCACAACGAAGAATATGCAGCTATGTACTGGGGGGCTTTGGGGAGAAAAAGGAAAAAATAAAATCTTTAAAAAAAAAAAAATCTCTCATATGGTTGTGAATTTTTCTGTGCCTTTTTTAAACTTTAACTTTATTTATCTTTAGCCACTTTTAAATATACAAACCAATTTAGAATTTTAATTTCTTATTGTATTGAGTGTTTTGTCATAAAAAATATTCTTCTTCATCTTTCATAATGCTTTTGATCTTAAAGCCTGTTTTGTCTTCTCAAAAGATAGCGACATTGATACTTTTTGGTTAGTGTTTTCATTGTATATCTTTCATTCTTTTTAAAAATTTTCTTGTTTCTTTGTATTTAATATGCACTTCTTATCAGCAGCTTCTAGTCACTATTTGAGATTCTTTTCCCCATCCTGTCCAACAAATTTGGCCTCTCCCACTGGAGCATATACCCCGCTTATATTTAATGTAATTACTAATGCTTTTTGGATTGCAGTATTTGACCTTACTCCAGTGTAATATCCTTCTTCTATACGACTTTGCCTTCATTGTGCCTTCTTTGATTTGATAGAGAATTGTTTTAATTTGTTTCCTTTCAATAAGTGTGCTAGTTATACTTTCACTGTCTTTGTTTACTGGGATTTCAGTATATTTCATTCTTCTTTGTGCTGCTTCCATTAAGGACTTTATTCTTGCTGTTGATTTCTCTTCCAGGCGTCACCATTAACACCATCACAGCTCCCGTCCCCACCACCCTCCTCAGCTCTGCCTGCTCTCGGAGATCGATTGATTTTCTGCTACTAACATGTTGCTACTTTCACTAAGACCTTTGAGTATGTTGCATAATTTAAATTTGACAATTTCTGACATTTTTTTCCCAGTAATTGCTTCCTTTCTTTTTTTTTCAGAGCATAGTTTATTGTTAAATTTGATAGATTCAATTTTGCTTTTTCTGCTTTTAATTTTTTTTATTGAGTTCATGATAGCTAACATCAATGTGAGATTTCAGTTGTACATTATTTCTTGACTGTCACCACATAAGTGCTGCCCTTCACCCCCTGTGCCCACCCCGCATGCCCCTTCCCCTGGTAACCACTGAACTGTTTTCTTTGGCCACGGGTTTGTTCATATTCCACATATGCGTGAAATCATCTGGTGTTTGTCTTTCTCAATCTGGCTTATTTCGCTTGGCATAATTCCTCCAGATCCTTCCATGTTGTTGCAAATTGAATGAATTTGTCTTTTTTATAGCTGATTAGTATTCCATTGTATATATATACCACGTCTTCTTTATCCCATCCTCACTTGATGTGCACTTGGATTGTTTCCATGTCTTGGCTATTGTGAATAGTGCTGCAATGAACATAGGGTGCATATGCTACTTTGGATTGTTGATTTCAAGTTGTTTGTGTAGATATCCAGTAGTGGGATTGCCGGATAATATGGTAGTTCTAGTTTTAGTTTTTTGAGGAATCGCCATACTGTTTTCCATAGTAGCTGCACCAGTTTGCATTCCCACCAGCAGTGCATGAGGATTCACTTTTCTCCACACCCTCTCCAACATTTGTTACTTTTAGTCTTATAGATTGTAGCTATTTTAATAGGTGTCAGGTGGTAAATTAGTGTAGTTTTCATTTGCATTTCCCTGATGATTAATAATGTTGAACATCTTTTCATGTGTTTATTGGCCATCTGTATATCTTCTTTGGAAAAGTGTCTGTTCATGTCCTTTGCCCATTTTTTGATTGGGCTGTTTGTTTTTTTTATTGTTCAGTTGTGTGAGTTCCTTATATATTGTGGAGATTAACCCCGATTTGTAAATATTTTCTCCCAGTTAGTGGATAGTCTCTTTGTTTTCATCCTAGTTTCTTTTGCCTTGCATAAGCTCTTTACTCTGATGCACTCCCACTTGTTTATTTTTTCTTTTGTTTCCCTTGTCTGAGAAGACAAAGCATTTGAACAGATCCTTTAAAGTTCAATGACTGTACTAACTATATTTTCTTCCAGGAGTTTTATGGTTTCAGGACTTATCTTCGAGTCTTTGATCCATTTTGAGTTTTTGTGTATGGCATTAGATAATGGTCTACTTTCATTCTTTTGCATGTGGCTGTCCAGTTTTCCCAACACCAATTATTGAAGAGACTATGAAGAGACTATCTTTTTTCTATTTTACGTTCTTGGCACTTTTGTCAAGGATTAGCTGTCTGTAGATGTGCGGTTTTATTTATGGGCTTTCAGTTCTGTCCCATTGATCTGTGTGCCTCTTTTTGTACCAGTACCATGCCATTTTGATCACTGTGGCTTTATAGTACATTTTGAAGTCATGGAGTGTGATCTCTCTAGCTTTGTTCTTTTATATGAGGATCGCCTTAGCAATTCAGGGTCTTTGGTTGCCCCATATGAATTTTAGGAGTCTTTGTTCTATTTCCATGAAGAATGTCATTGGGATTCTTGTTAGGATTGAATTGATCTGTAGATTATTTTGGGTAGTATGATATTTTAACTACGTTTATTCTTCCAATCCATGTGCATGGCATCTCTTTCCATCTCATTATGTCATTATCAATTTCTTTCAGTAATGCCTTACAGTTTTCATTGTGTAAGTCCCTTAAATCCTTTGTTAAATTTATTCCCAGGTACTTGATTTGTTTAGTTGCTATTGTAAATGGAATTGTATTCTTGAGTTCTCTTTCTGTAAGTTTGTTATTGGAGTATAGAAAAGCAAGTGATTTTTATAAGTTGATTTTCTATCCTGAAACTTTACTGTAGTTGTTAATTATTTCTATTATTTTTCCGATGGATTCTTTGAGGTTTTCTATATATAAGATCATATCATCTGCAAACAGTGAGAGGGTCACTTCTTCACTCCCTATTTGAATTCCTTTTATTCCATTCTATTGCCTAATTGCTCTGGGCAAAACCTCCAGTACTATGTTGAATAAAACTGGTGACAGTGGGTATCCTTGTCTTGTTCCTGTTCTCGGGGGGATGGCATTCAGTTTTTGCCCATTAAGTATGATTTTTGGCTGTGGGTTTGTGATATACGGCCTTTATTATGTTGAGGTAATTTCCTTCTATACCCATTTTGTTAAGAGTTTTCATCATTAAATGGCTGTTGGATTTTGTCAAATGCTATCTCTGCAACTATTGAGATGATCATGTGGTTTTTATTCCTCAATTTGTTGCTATGGTGTATCACATTGATTGATTTGTGGATGTCGAACCATCCCTGTGTCACTGGTATAAATCCCACTTGATCATGATGTATAATCCTTGTGATGTATTGCTGAATTCCGGTTGCCAAAATTTTGTTGAGGATTTTTGCATCTATGTTCATCACTGATATTGGCCTATAGTTTTCCTTTTTTGTGTTGTCCTTGTCAGGCTTTGGTATTAGAGTGATGTTGGCCTCATAGAATGTGTTAGGAAGTGTTCCAACATCCCTAATTTTTTGGAATAGCTTGAGAAGGATAGGTATTAAATTCTGTCTGAAAGTTTGGTAGAATTCCCCTGGGAAACCATCTGGTCCTGGGGTTTTATTCTTTGGGTTGCTTTTGAGTACTGTTTCAATTTCTTTCCTTATGATTGGTCTATTCAGATTGTCTGTTTCCTCTTGATTCAGCTTTGGGAGATTGTAAGAGTCTAAGAATTTAGTCATTTCCTCTAGATTATCCATTTTGTTGGCATATAGTTTTTTGTACTAGTCTCTCATAATCTGTTGTAATTCTATGGTGTCCATTGTTATTTCTCTGCTTTCATTTCTAACTTTCTTTATCTGAGCTTTCTCTCTTTTTTTGTTTGTAAGTCTGGTTGGGGTTTGTCAATTTTATTTATCTTCTCAAAGAACCAGCTCTTTGTTTCGTTGATCGTTTATATTGCCTTTTTTGTTTCAATAGCATTTATTCCTGCTCTGATTTTTATTATTTCTCTCCTTCTCCTGACATTGGGCTTTGTTCATTCTTATTTTTCTAAGTCACTTAGGTGTAATTTGAGATTGCTTATTTGAGATTTTTCTTATTTGTTAAGATGTTCTTGTATTGCAATGTCTTTCCCTCTTAATACAGCTTTTACTGCATCTTATATGAGTTGGTATGGTATCTTATCATTTTCATTTGTCTCCAGATATTTCTTAATTTCTCCTTTAAATTCTTGAGTGATCCATTGCTTGTTTAATAGCATGTTGTTTAGTCTCCACATCTTTGTCCCTTTCTCAGCTTTTTGCTTGTAATTAATTTCTAACTTCATAGCATTTTGACTGGAAAAGATGCTTGTTATTATTTCAATTTTCTTAAATTTATTGAGGCTTGTCTTGTTTCCCAACATATGGTCTATCCTTGAGAATATTCCATGTGCACTTGAGAAGAATGTGTATTCTGCTGTTTTTGGAATAAGTGTTCTATATATGTCTATTAAGTCCAACTGGTTTAGCTTTTCATTTAATTCCACTGTTTTCTCTATTTATTTTCTGTCTGAATGATCTATCCATTGATGTGAGTGGAGTGTTGAGATCCTCTACTATTATTTTATTATTAATATCTTCTTTTATTTTTGTTAATAGTTGCTTTATGAATTTTGGTGCTCCTGTGTTGGGTGCACAGATATTTATAAGTGTTATTTCTTCTTGATGGAGTGCCACTTTGATCATTATATACTGCCCCTCTCTGTCTCTTTCCACCTGACTTATCTTGAAGTGTACTTTTTCTGATGTAAGTATGGTGACACCTGCTTTCCTTTATTTGCCATTAGCTTGGAATATCATCTTCCATCCCTTCACTCTGAGCCTGTGTTTGTCATTAGAGGTGAGATGTGTTTTCTGGAGGCAGCATATTCTTGGGACTTGTTCTTTAATTCATCTTGCCATTCTGTGTCTTTATATTGGAGAATTCAATCCATTTACCTTTAGGGTTATTGGAGGTATATGAGGGCTTAATGCTGTCATTTTATCACACATTTTCCAGCTCTCCTGCATTTCCTTTGTTTCTTGTGCTGTGTGTTTTGTCTATCCATTGAATTATGTAGTTTTTTATGATGTGTTTCTTTGTTTTCTCCTTATTTATTTTTTGTGTCTCTGTTCTGCTTTTTTGTTTAGTGGGTACCATGAAGTTTGTATTCAAAATCTCCTGTATAAGATAGTTAATTTTCTGATGGCCTCTTATTTCTTTAGTCTAAACTGATTCAGTCTCTTTCCTCCTCCCCTCCTAAGTTGTTTTTCTCACATCTTACTCCATCTTCTGTTGTCAGTTTTTGGTGAAACTGACAAGAAGATCTATTTTTTTGGTGTTTTCGTTCCCTATTATCTTCAAAGCTATACCTGAGTATTTGCTATCCTATTCTGATTCTGTCTACTTATTTATCTCCTTACCAGGTTCGAGAGGCTTCTTGAGGATTTCTTGTGGGGAGGAGGGGTTCTTGTAGCTACGAAGTCCCTTAGCTTTTGTTTGTCTGGGAAGGTTTTTATTTCTCCCTCATATCTGAAGGATATTTTTAATGGATAGAGTATTGTTGGCTGAAGATTTTTGTCTTTTAAAGATTTGAATATGTCCTTCCATTCTCTCCTAGCTTGTAAGGTTTCTGCAGAGAAATCTGCTGAAAGCTGATAGGTGTTTCTTTGTAGGTTATTTTCTTCTTTCTTTGGCCTTCACTTTTGCCAGTTTACTACTATATGCCTTGCAGTAGTTTTTTTTACATTGACATCTCTAGGAGATCTGGAAGCCTCTTCCACACGAATTTCCATCTCTTTCCCTTAGTTTTGGAAGTTCTCTGCTCTTATTTCATTGAACATGCTTTCTGCTCTATTCTCCTTTTCTCCTTCTTGAATACCTATCATTCTTTTGTTGCTTTTCCTAATTGAGTTGGATATTTCTCACAGACTTTCTTCTTTTGTTTTCAGTCTTAATTCTCTCTCCTTGTCTGTCTGGAGCATTTCTACATGTCTGTCTTTGATTATGCCTTATGCTCTTCTATGATGTCCACTCGAGCATTCATGGAATCTGCATTTTGTTTCATCTTTTCCACTGTGTCTTTCATCTCTAATATTTTTGATTGATTCTTTATAGTTCCAATCTGTTTTGTGAAGAAGCTCTTGAACTCATTGAATTGTTTCTCTACATTCTCTTTCACCTCATTGAGTTTTTTGATGATAGCTATTTTGAATTTGTTGTCATTTAGATTACATATTTCTGTGTCCTCAGGATTGAATTCTGAGTACTTATCGTTTTCTCTCTGGTCTAGAGATTTGATATAGTGTTTGATACTGTTAGAGGAGGTGGTTCAGTTCTTACACATCCTGATATTATTTGGTTGCAGTTACAGCCTATCGCCACTGGGTGGGGGTCAAGAGCCTGGTATTCTGAGAAGTCTGCCTTCAGCTGATATCCCAGTCAAGTGCGCATGGGACAAGTCAGGGAATGGGTACTTTCTCCTGCATCCACTCTAGGCTTTCTCGTTATCTGGTCTCTGGCAGTCTTGTCTTGATGTGGTCAGCACTCTCAAAAGCTCTCAGCCCCGTAGAGGTTTTCCCTCTAGGCTGCATGGGCCCTAAGCTTCCTTGATGTTCCGTAAATGAATGTCTCCTCCCCTATTCCTTCCCTCTTGGAGCCTCCTGTGGTCATGGATCACAGTCTTTTGGGGAGGGAAAGAAGTTCCCTTTTACCTGGTTCCAGCTCCTCCAAGGGGGGATCCACCCTCTCCACCCTTCATCATATGGCTGCATATCTCTCCAACATTTTTTGTCGTGTTTTAGGAAGTCCTCTGTTGGAGTATGGATGTTCTTTTTTGTTGTATGTTGGAGGGGAGAGAATTCTGGGAAAGTTCACCCTGCCATATGGTGATATCACTCAGCTTTTTCTTTGTTTTTGAAAAAGATAAAGACTTTATGTGAGAGAGGACAGGCGTGGTTGTGTCCTCAGCTGAGAGAAATTCTTTTGGGGTCACACTGAAACATCTAATGATATCTCATGGGTGTAGGTATGTGTATGTGTATGTTATTATACTCATAGCTCTCTCAGCCAAGACAAATCCGCTGCTACAAGATTTCTCACAGTTAAAATGCTGAGGATCTTTTTTATTTTCTGAAAGTTTTCTAGAATGTGTAAAGGACTAGCATCTTCTGCTTTTTAGTTCTACATACCCTTTAGTTCAATGGCATCAAGTGGTGCCAATGAATCTAAGGAACGTGTTCCACCCTAAGAACCTCACTGTTCCAGAGTTTGTTTTGGCTTTGCCTACAATTTACCACCTGTTTTTAAGAAATGCACTTTTTGCTGTTTTGAGAAGTGTTTTCTCTTATTAATACTTTTTCCTCTGAATAAGTCTCCATAACCCCATATGATGCTTTTCACAAGTAACACTTTAAGGTTATTAACATTGATAAGTTTTATTGGAAGTGAAATTTCTCCTGTCTTCTATTTTGGGTTGATTGTCTAGCAAATAAATGCTCTTTATTCCAATGTCTTATACCTAGAAAGCTTACCTTTTCTTAATTTATATTTCTATCTGTATTCCTACTAAACAATTTAGATGCCTCACAAGGTGGATAAAAGAAATGGAAATTATATTTTAAAGTAACTAAAATACCTAGTTAAATTGTCACATAATTTATTGGTAATTGATCTTATTTTAGGTTTAAGTAAAATGTTTTAGCATCAAAATAATTTTAAAACTCTTTCTAATAAATTGAACTGAGCCTCACACAAAAAATACAGAGAAAAATATACCAAAATGTGAAAAAAAATCAACAGGAGACATTTGTGATTTACACTAGTTAACAAAGTTCTACTTTTTCAAAAAATTTTAAGTTATCATTACAACTATATTTTCCTCTGGTATAGTTTTTTCTGTGAAGTAAAAATTGATGGGTTTACACCTCTTGACATTATACTTGCTAAATTAATAATCAGGAATATCCCTCTTAGCACCCAGGAGGAATTGGCAGGAGTCATCCTTCTCCTTGATGCTAGGCTACAGATATTAGATGTAATCACTTAAACATGGCCCTTGGGCCACAAATACCAAAAGTGGGCATGAGCACCGACATAAAAGATAGATGGTTTGCACATAGTAGCCATCCAGTAATTATGTGTTTAATCAAACATAATTGTAGCAGTTTTGACATATCTTCCCTGGATATGAGAATGTGGCATTATTACAGGATGGGTGAAATTAGTTTCACCTCCTTGTGAAGGCTGCGCAGTCTCATTACTGAGTGCCAAGGAATGCTTTCAGTCTGAAAGAGTGCAAGCTGTGCTTGTATGCAGGCCCAGTCATTGCACTAATTGGATGAGGAATCATTTTGTTTCAGGAGAACAAATGAGGTTTGCTGGTGAGTTGAGAGAGAAATGAGAAAAGTGAAACAATTTGTGGCACTTTGGTAAAGAGCTTGTTTATGAGGTGAAGCTTAGTTCTGATTTACAAGAAAATGTCAAAATAACAGGATGTTTTAACAGAAAGAAGTAGGCTAGTCAAAGCTACAGGAAAAGAGAGAGCTCTGGAAGTTCAGTTGAGATTCCAGTAAAAGAAAATAACCTCTCTGACTTGTATAGTGCTTTTGTAACATACGAAATACAGGGCAGAACTGATTAAATATTAATGCCCTTTAGTTGATGTTTCCAGGAGAATATTTAATTATAAAAGAAGTCTTATTGTGCAGCTGAGTTGGAGATAGGCTCAGTGAGACAAAAATATTTGGCAGGAATTGGGATGCAGATCATTTGTACGCGGTAATGAGTGGACCTTAACTGAACAAGCAAAATACTTTAAGAAAATTTGTCAAGTGTATTATTTTGAGTAATGCAAGGATACTCTTTAAAACAACACTAAATTTCCATTACATAATGCCAACAGTAATGTTAACATCGAGTCCAGCTCTAAATATAGGAATAAACTTAAGACTTGTGAGTTAAAATACAAAATGCAAGATATTTGGAACAGAGCTCATTTTAAATGCGTATGTATTTATTAGGTGAAAGTAATATATATATATATATTTGGTCAGTAATCTAGTTAGCTTCTTAATCTCCAATAAGTCTGTAGGCTCCAAGAGTTTCGTTATTATAGCAGATCTGGTTTATTGCTCCATGGTTTATTGTTTGGTGCTACTGAGGACCCTTCAGAGGAGACAGGAGTTGTAGCCTTGCAGGCACCAGAAAGGACACTTCTATCTTTGTTGAAAAATTGGCACTTGGCGCCATACTGGTTTCATAATGGCGGCCATGTCATCAAGAGTCACAGTGCTCTGGCTGATAGGACAACTTGCACAACCCAGAGGTTGCTCCTGACACCTCTGTCCTCTGAGTCCCATGTGGAATGGCTCAGTTGCACCTTGTCTTACACACACCTCCTGCCCTCATTTTCCTCATGCTGCTTCCCATAACCCACTAGGCATCCACACTTGTGCTCTTGTGGTAGAATACCCAAAAGCCAAAGGCAGATGGATTAACAAAGGTTGGAAGAAGACCTTGAAGATTTTAAGAAGGCATAGGTGTCAAATCAAGCTCACAGGACTGAAAAGAAAAAAATAAAAAGACGGATGTTTCAACTACATTAAGAGTAAGGAATTATGTTAATCAAAATACACTACCAAAATGTTTGAAAAAATGTTTTCAATACATAAGAATGTCAAAATCTTGATAATCCAATATGTAAAGTAGGAAGGAAGAGTCAACACCAGGCCCGTGATATACTCCTCCTTGTGGGGACTCGAAGGAATGGTAAACCTGGACCAGACCTTAAAAACATGTAAATACAATACTTACTAGCAGAAGGATATCAGTTGACAAAATTTATCGAAGAGGAAAAAGAAAATAAAAATAAAAAAGTCCTTTTTAGGATATAATACCTAGTCTGAGTGGATTTTCCATTGTAAAAAAACTTGAATTTATAGATTTGAGAGGGGTGTGTCCCTGGATGGAAAATGGACATTTACTGACATAGGCATTTTCTGTTTGACTGATGTAGTATAAAGCTAAGAAGCCCCTAAAACTTCACAAGATTTCTCTGACAAGATTTCAACACATTATTATGCATTCGTCTGTTACTCAAAAACCAAAAGGCATCACAGCAGGAGAGAAATGGACACTATTTGGAAGCTGTGTCTGATGGATTGGTACCTGTAGAGAAGGATGTTAAGTCTGTTTGCTCCTGGCTTGTATCCCACAACTCATTAGTAATGTTTACATTGAGTAAGATCAATGTTTCACTGGAGTGTGCTTTGTCAAGTCATCCCATTGAGGCATGAAATAAACAACTCCAATAAATCAATAGGAATAAAAAAGGACCCCAAAAATAACAACAAATACACTAATATTTCAAAAACAAAAAGTTCAGATATGAACAGATGTTCATTCTTATTAATCACTATAGTATAAATTCTACTGAATATGGGCCTAAATAATCATTATGTGTTAATTTTTTAAACGCAGTGAAGAAAGTTTGATGACAGATAATGACAAATCATAGGAGAAAATATACAATAACATTTCCATAAAGTCAAAAAGCATAAAATCAAGCAAAACCAGACACTATGTTTCGTAAAGACATGCACATAAAGTAACTATTAGGAAAGGCAAGAAAATAATAAACACAAAATATGGAATAAGTATTATTTCTGGGATGAAGAAGTATGTGATTACAGAGTATTATATAGCCAGCTAATGTAAATAATGTCTTATTGTCTACTCTAGTAAAAGATTCAAAATTGTTCATCATGTTATTCTTTACACCTTACGTTTATGTTATATATGTGTTACTTTAGTATTTTCTAAAGTCATATTTTGAATAAATCTAAAAATGTCTTCCTTCAGGGTAAGGTCACCAAAAGAGAATATTTGGCAAATTTGGCATTTATTTAAAAACATACTCTTTTTTCTGCTCTTAATTGCTTTTCCTTTTTTGAACATACACTTTTAGGAGAGAAGACAATTTTTACTTTCAAGAAATATTTTGTGCCCTTGCCAATAGTTGTGGAAGAAATGTCAAACTCTTCACTTTTTATAAATCCCACAAAACATTTCTGACAAGTTTGAAAAAATGTTTTTTCTTTTTCTTGCAGCTGTAACTAGACATTTTCAAGTCACCAAACATACTATTCCAATATTTCAGCTCAACATAAGTGTGTAAGAAGAACATAATTTTAAAATGTTCACCATAGTGTTTATAATGGGTAGAGTATACATATTATATGATTACTGGCAAAATTTACATATACATGCACATTATGTGATAGAATTTTCAGGTTTAAATAACATTGAAACCTGACATCCTGAAAAGTAAAAATGAATGTTGACATAAAAAAAGAGTGCTAACAATAAATTTTAAAATTACTTTATCCATTTATTTTTATGATTAAACATAGTTAAAATGATTCTTCTACAAATTGAGAAACACTTTATTTTTACTTTCTATAAATAGAAATAATTATATAGATATATATGCAGGTTTACCACTAAAACAAATTTTACAATAAAATTATAACTTCAGCATACCATTCCATAGTAATGTAGATATTTTATGAAATGATGTGAATAGACATTTAGCCTAGAGGTAAGTGAGTTTTCATTAATGTTTGCTAAAGCAGGTCATTTTCACTTAGTCATTTGTATTTGCTAAATGAGACATTTCTTATAATGTTTATGTTCATAAATTTGATTTCAGATTTTTGTTTTGTGATTGAATTTCTTTTTTTTTCTGCCTTTTCTCCCCAAATCCTCCCAGTACATAGTTGCATATTTTAGTTGTGGGTCCTTATAGTTGTGGCATATGGGACGTCACCTCAGCGTGACCTAATGAGCCATGCCATGTCCGCACCCAGGATCCCAACTGGCGAAACCCCAGCTGCCCAAGTGGATCATGTGAACTTTAACCACTGGGTCACCAGGCTGGCCCGAATTTCCTTTTATAATTATTTTTTATTGAGGTAAAATTGGTTTATAACATTATGCAAATTTCAGGTGCACATCATTATATTTCAGTTTCTGTGTAGAGTACATCGTGTTCATCACCCAAAGTCAAATTGCTATCTGTCACTGTGCACATGTGCCCTTTTGCCCTCTCCTGCCCCCTTTCCCTCTGATAACCACTAATCTATTGTCTATATCTATGTGTGTGGTTTTCTTTGAGTTTTTCCTTCCACACATAAGTGAAATCATAAAGTATTTGGCTTTCTCTGTCTGACTTATTTTGCTTAGCATAATACCCTCAAGGTCCATCTACGTTGTCACAAATCACAAGATTTCATCATTTTATGGCTGAGTAGTATTCCATTCATCCATTGATGAGCACTTAGGTTGTTTCCAAGGCTTGACTGTTGTGAATAATGCTGCAATGAACATAGGGGTGCATGTATCTTTTCAAATTAGTGTTTTCATGTTCTTTGAATAAATACCCAGCAGTGGAATAGCTGGATCATCTGGTAGTTCTATCCTTAATTTTTGAGGAATCTCTATACTGTTTTCCATAGTGGCTGCATTCCCACCAGCAGTGTACAAGGGTTCCCTTTTCTCCACATCCTCTCTGACACTTGTTATTTCTGTCTTTTTAATAATAGCATTCTGATGGGCGTGAAGTGATATCTCATTGTAGTTTTGGTTTGCATTTCCCTAATAATTAGTTACGTTGAACATCTTTTCATGTTCCTGTTGGCCATCTGTATATCTTCTTTGGAAAAACATCTGTTCATATCGTCTGCCCATTTTTTTTTCCCCATTTTTGATTGGATTTTTTGTTGTTGAGTTTCATGAGTTCTTTATCTATTTTTGATATTAACCCCTTATTAGATATATTATGTACAAATATCTTCTCACGATTGTTAGGATGTCTTTTTGTTTTGTTGATGGTTTCCTTTGCTTTACAAAAGTTTTGTAGTTTGATGTAGTCCCATTAGTTTATTTTTCGTTTTGTTTGTTTTGTCTGAGAAGGCATGATATTCAAAAAGATACTGCTATAACTGATGTTGAAAAGTGTACTGCCTATGTTTTCTCCTAGGAGTTTTATGGTTTCAAGTCTTTAATCCATTTTGAGTTAATTTTTTGTGTATGGTGTAAGATGAGAGTCTGCTTTCACTGTTTTTTGCATGTGGCTGTCCAGTTGTCCCAGCAACATTTATTTAAAGAGACTTTTCTTTCTCCATTGTATGTTCTTGGCTCCTTTGTTGAAAATTAGCTGTCCTTAGATGTGTGGGTTTCTTTCTGGGATCTTGGTTCTATTCCATTGATCTGTGTGACTGTTTCTGTGCCAGTATCATGCTGTTTTGATTACTATAGCTTTGTAGTATATTTTGAAATCAGGGAGTATGATATCTCCTGCTTTTTTCTCAGGATTGCTTTTGGCTATTTGGAATCTTTTGTTTTTCCATATAAATTTTAGGATTCTTTGCTCTATTTCCATGAAAAGTGTTGTTGGACTTTCATAGGGATTGCACTGAATCTGTAGGCTGCTTTAGGAAGTATGTACATTTTAACTACGTTAATTCTTCCAATCCATGAGCACGAATATATTCCCATTTCTTTTTGTCTCTTTCTATTTCTTTCAACAATGTTTTATAGTTTTCACTGTATAGGTCATTCACAGCTTAAGCAATTTATTCCCAGGCATTTTATTCTTTTTGTTGCAATTTTAAATGGGATTGTATTCTTGCTTTCTATTTCTGCTATTTCATTGTTAGGGTATAGAAATGCAACTCATTTTTGTATGTTGATTTTGTACCCTACAACTTTACTGTATTCATTTATTATTTATAATAAATGTTCTAGTTATTTCCTTTTTTAAAAAAAGAACAACAAAAATAGCAATAAAACTATTGATTATATAAAAGCTTTGAGTAGAAACAGAACTATGGGAAAAACATGTAATGTTCCTTCTTTGGATCTATGTGGGAGAGAAGATCATAGCCTGCAACTGAGGAAACTTCTTGGAACAATATCACCAGGGAAAGTTTCAGCTAATATGCAAAGTTTTAGGCATACTTGAGGAAATATCCAAGAACATAGGGGAGTGTATTCTCCAAAGAACAAATCTCCAAAGGGCAACCTAGAAGATAACAGCACAGAGTCAGTATTGAATGAACCTGCGTTTAACTAAGAAACTCATGAATGCAGACCAGAGTATGACAGGGAGAACTGACTCAGTCGTAAGGATTATTGGGAAATAAATACCTCTGGTAAAAAATATTATGTATCTGCCTTAAAAATTATGATGGAAGATATGAGCTGAAAAGATTCAAATCACGTATATATCAAACTATAATATGAAAATTACAGTGTTTGTACCCAACATACAAAATTCAATAATTTTATATGTCAAATGTATATTATTCAAAACTACTAATATTTGTGAATAGGGAGATTCTAATGAGTGGGGAATGTGGAGTGACATTTGACCTATTTGACAAATATCGTGTTGTGTAATTCAACAGCTCTGAAACTTTGAAGTCTTTATTTTTCCCTAGCTGATCTATTAGAACAGTAAGTTTACTGATTTGAAAAGATGTATAGTTACAGATGAAATATCGATTTATACATTTTGACGTCATTTTAATTCTTCCATTGAGAGTGCATGCAAAAATCATTTAAATAGCTTTTCTTTTTTTTTTTTTTTGCTGGGAAAGATTCACCCTGAGCTAAAGTCTGTTACCAACCTTCTGCTCCTTTTTTTTTCCCTCCTCAAAGCCCTAGTACATAGTTGTATATTCTAGTTGTAGGTCCTTCTAGTTCTTCTATGTGAGCTGCTGTCACAGCATGGCTACTGACAGACAAGTGGAGGGTCCACACCCAGGAAGCGAACCTGGGCTGCCAAAGCAGAGAGCACCAAACTTTAACCACTAGGCCATCAAACTTTAACCACTAGGCCATCAGGGTTAGCTCAAAATAAGTTTTAAACATTTTAAATGCAAAGAATTTTAAACCAACAGTACACTTGCAAGAATAAACACAGGACAAACTGACATATACACTTCATCTAGATTTAAAAATTATAATTTTACTGTTTATTATCTGAGCTCTCCATATATGTATACACATACATAGATTTTTGTGTAGATATAAAAATTAAGTATAAATACATACACTTTTATCTGAACCATTCCAGATTAAATTGCATGCATCCTGGCCTTTTACCCCTAAATACCTCATTGTTTGTTTAGATTAGGAGTATTTTGTTGCATAACTAAGATGCATATACCAACTTCAATAAATTTAATGGTGATACAATATTTTATTTAATCTACCACCCCTATTTCATGTTTTCCCATTTGAACATGTAATTTCCTTTGTGGCATTTTTTTCCTCCAGGACAGCATCCAATCTAGGATCAGTATTTCATTTAACTGCCTCCTATCTATGGTGTTCTGTAGTCTAGGCCATTCCCACTGTGTTTATTTATCTTTTGTGATATTGTTCTTTAAAAATTTCATCATTATTGTTTTATTTTTTAAGTAAACTTTTCTTATTGGAGTTTGGCTGCTGTTTCCTCTTGTTTAAATTTAGATTATGCATTACAGTATCCTCCCTAAGCCATACTGTGTCCTTTTCAGAGTATCAGATCTGGAGATATCTGATGTCCACCTGTCCATTGATGATGCTAATTTTGATCAACTAGTCAAGATGCTAGCTTTATTCACCGTAGAATTTCAATTTTTTTCTCATATAACTAAAAAATGATCTGTGGAAAGACACTTTATGATCATCTGTGTATCCTCATTAAAATTTTCCTTTGAATTTAGCATCCATTAATGAGTTGCCTGAGCCAAGCTTCACAATGATGACACAAAACAACATTCTTCTATTTCAATCATTCCCCATGAATTCACTTATTGGCACTCACATTCTATTGTAAATAAGCGTACTTCCTAAGTCTCCTTTTAATGAAAATAATTTTTTATTTATTATAGCTTTAGACTCATGGATTTCAAATTTTAAATAGTTCATAATTTATTATTATAATTGATCATTGTGTTGTTCAAATTGACCCAGATTTGTCTAGATACTGTGTCCTTTTGACACATCCCCTTATTTTTTAGGGGGACATCAAATTGGTTTTTTTCATAACAGAACAATCCAGTATTATCTTATATGTACTCTGCCCCATCCCATTAATCAAGGACTTCTCCAAGGAGTCCTTGTCAAAGCATTTTATTTAATCTTAGAAAATCATAAAATTGTTTAGAAATAGCTATAGATTATTTATAATTTCATAAAAGACCCACCAATACATCTGGAGAAGAGGATAATCAAACAGTCAGCATATATTTTTTATCATTGGCCACTTATAAAGAGCAATTTTTTCCTTGTTTATTGAGGTGATGTAGGTTTATACATTATATACAACTCAGTTGTACATCATTATAATTCAACTTCTTTATAGACTACATCGTGTTTACCACCAAAAGTCTGTTCTCTATCCATCATGGTGTAATTATACCCCTTTACCCATTTTGCCTTCCCCCCGTTCCCTTCCAGTAACCACCAATCTGTCCTCTGTATTAATATGTTAGTTTTTCGTTGTTGTCGTTTTATCTTTCATACATGAGTGAAATCTTAGGGTATTTATCTCTATCCCTCTGACTTATTTCACTTAGTATAATGCCCTCAAGGTCAATTCACGTTGTTACAAATGGTAAAATTTCATCTTTTTATGGCTGAGTAGTATTCCATTGTACATATATATATATATACCATATCTTTTTAATCTGTTCATCTATTGATAGGCATTTAGGTTGTTTCCATATCTTGGCTACTGTGAATAATGCTGCAATGAACATAGGGGTGCATATATTTTTACACATTTATGCTTTCATATTCTTTAGAACAAAGAGTTCTAAAATTTATATGGAACAATGAAAGACCCCAAATAGCCAAAAGCAATCCTGAGAAAAAAGAACCAAGCTGGAGGTGTCATACTTGATGATTTCAAAGTATACTACAAAGCTTTAGTAATCAAAACAGCATAATATTGGCAGAAAAACAGACACAGATCAATGGAACAGAACTGAGAGACCAAAAATAAACCCACACGTCTATGGCCAGCTTTCAAAAAAGGAGCCAAGATTATACAGTGGAGAAAGGAAAGTGTCTTTAATAAATGTTGTTGGGAAAACTGGACAGCCAAATGCAAAAGAGTAAAATTAGACTATATTATACCATACATATAAATAGCAATTTTGGTTAATATGCCATCAAAAGTTCATAGCAGAAGATAATATCCATTATTTTATTTTTGACTTGTAACAATTTTGACAATTTAATTTTTCAAGAAATATAGTAAATCACAAAAATTATGAAGAGGCCAACACCATCTAAACTTGTAAAATTATTCCAAATGTCAGTTACTGTCAGGTGTAGTTTCATGTCTTTTTGCATTAAAATCTGCTGTCAAATTATATAAAATAAATATCCCTTTTCATTATCACATTTTGTGCAGTGATTTAGAAAGCAGCTGAATTTTGTCATTTGGATGCATTAACAACTGTAAAATAACCCAGGAAAATATCGTGACTTTAACTCAGACCCTTGGAGCAATCAGTGCTTGTCAGAACAAACTCTCAGGCAAAAAAAAAAAAATCAGTTTTTTTCTCTGGAAACTGTCCTGCTGTTTTCTTTGAAATAAGTAGACATTGACACACTGTGTTCCAAGGTCACCATTTTGGTAAAAGGAGGGGGCAGTAAAAGCAATTTGAACTAAAAATACTTTGGGAATCTTCTTCAATAAGCCCATAGAATGCATAGTATAAGCATTTCAGAGGCAGCCATAGCTTCTTAACACACCACAAGTGCCCAGCAGATAGTGGAACGCAACCACAACCACACTTTGTGGATGAAATCTCCCTCTGGGAGTTGCTAAGGAAGAGGCTATCTCCTGCTCAGATCAGGAAGAGCCTAGACTGAAACGTGACTGAAGTATCGTCGTTGAATTTGAAATGTTTTGTACCTTAAACATATATCCATATTTTATAATAGTTACAGGTTAATTAACTTACTTTTTAAAATGACTTATTAAAAAACTAAGATACCTAGGAAACTTTATCATGACACTGGAAGGGAAGACTAAATATTTTAAAGATGTCAATTCTTTCTAAAGTATAGTTGTAATTTTCTTACACTTGCAAATATACCCATTTTTAAACCTGACAAATTCTAAGTTTATAAACCTAAGAAGAAATGAGTACTAATAGCGAGTAAAAGTGTGAAAAATAAGAATAATGAAGAGATTTTTGCACTCCATAACTCTATCCACAATAGTCAAGTAGGAGTCCCAAAAATTCACCTGCTTAGGAAAACTTTTCACCCACTCCTCGCCCCTTGAGTACACACAGCTGCTCCGCCATCTTCTCGAGGACTGGCAAAATCAAGCTCCTCCTGCCATTTTTTTCTGCGCATCTGAATTATCCTCCAGTCAGTCCATCGTTCCCATATTCTCACCTCCACATGTCTCTGTACTGCCCACCCTTCACACCTCCTCAGCTTCTGAAACCTTTTCCACTGTTTTTTTCCCCCTCAGGAACTCAATTCTCAAAATCCTCAACCACTTCTGTGAACTTGTATTTCTTGCTTTAACTGAGAAGGACTTTCACCCATCGGTAGTTTTTCCTATGCAAACTTCCTAACTGGGCCTGGGGAGTACTAGCATTCTCCTCCTTGTGCACAGTCCCTCCTCGTAAAAGCTCACGCAGCAATGAATTTGGACTAAACATGCTTGACATTGGTGAGTTCCAGGCTACCAGGCATGGTCCCCAGCATTCCTCCTGTAATAATCATGTCTGCATCTGTGTGTGTGTGCGCATGAGTGTGTGTACGTGTTCAATATCTACATAGGCAATCCATCCAAGGCGTGGATTTCTCATTTCCTCCACCTTTTGTCCTCTAATGATCACGTCCTGCATCTCGCCTCACACATTCATGTCCATGGTCACAGTCTTCAACTTTTTATTATAAATAATAGCAAACCATCATCATCTCAGTTTAGAACATTTCGCTCACCATTCAAAATCTGCTAAACTTGCAGCAAACTTTCTCTTGATAGCTAACCTCCGTCAATTATTCACTTCCACCAGGGCTTCCAATCTCTTTTTTTCACTCTAACATCCACCCATCCTAGATTCCCTTCATATCTTAAATTCCCTAAATCTCAAGCTTAAAATCCATGAGCCATCATTATAATCCCTACTTTGTATTCAACTTAAATGGGTTTATTCCTTTGTCCCTTTACCGTGGTCTCTTGGACAAGTCATAAATCTCTTAAATTTAACTATCTGCTTATCATTGTCTATAGTTGATGAACTTGGTTGGAAAAAAATACAAAATCTTGGGGCCAGCCTGGTGGCACAGCGGTTAAGTGCACACATTCCGCTTCTCGCTGGCCCAGGGCTCACTGGTTTGGATCCCGGGTGCAGACATGGCACCGCTTTGCACACCATTCTGTGGTAGGTGTCCCACATATAAAGTGGAGAAAGATGGGCACGGATGCTAGCTCAGGGCCAGCCTTCTTCAGCAAAAAAGAGGAGGACTAACAGCAGTTAGCTCAGGGCTAATCTTCCTCAAAAAAGAAAGAAAACAAAAGCTTGGTGACTGCTCTCTATTTCAATTCATGGTCAATAACTTCACATAGATGCTTGATGTTCCCTGGCAATCAGGCAATCTTTCCATAGTATTTGCATTTCTCACTCCATTAGATGACTGTTTAACAATTCTAGTCTTTCTTTAGACTTACCCTATTCTTAGTTTCAGTTTGCAACCATGCTTCCTACTTCACTAAAAATTTGAAACCATTTAAAGAAAGTTTTGAGAAGCAACTCATCACCTGCTTCTGAGCCCACTTATTCCACTTTCTCTCCTGGATAAATTTTTCTTGCATCCAGTTAAGATTCACATATCTTCTAACACATAGGTCCATCGTCTCTTGTTCCAGAAAAACCTTCTTTTTCTCAGCTTTATCAGTTTCTCTCTCACTGAATTATTCATATCAGCATACAAAGTATTGTTATTACTTCTATATTTTTAAATAAAAATTGCATATATTTAAGGTGTACAGCATGATGACTTGAAATACTTAGATGCAGGGAAATTATCATTACTACAGTCCAGCTAATTAACATATTTGTCTCCTCACATGGTTACCACTTTTGTGCGGGTGTGTGAGAGTACCTGAAATCTCCTCTCTTAGCAAATTTTCAGTATTCAATACAGTGTCATTAGATATAGTCATCACGCTATACTTTAGATCACTAGACTTTTTCACACTACATGATTGCAACTTTGTACCCTTTGACCAACATCCTCCCATCTCCTCCACCCCCCTCCCCACCCCTGGTAACCACCATTCTATTCTCTGCTTCTACAACTTTTTTACATTTCACATATAGGTGAGATCATGCAGTATTTGCCTGTCTGTGTCTGGCTGATTTCATTTAGCATAATGTCCTTTCATTTCCTCCATGGTGTAGCAAATGAAACAAATTCCTTAAGGCTGAATTTTTTATGGCTACTATATATCTATATATATATAGTATATAATATATAATATATATAATTGTAATATATATATAAATATATATATTACAATTTCTTTATGTATTCATCTGTTGATGGACACAGGCTATTTCCATATCTTGACTATTGTGAATAATGCTACAGTGAACATGGGAGCACAGATATTTCTTTGAGGTATTGATCTCATTCCTTTTGGGTATTTACCTAGAAGAGTGATGCTAGATGATATGGTAATTCTATTTTTAATTTTTTGAGTACCCTCCATACTGTTTTCCATAGTGACTGTACCAGTTTATATTCCCACCAACAGTGCACAAATGTTCCCTTTCTCCACATCCTCAAAAACACGTTATCTTTTATGTTTTTGATAATAACCATCCTAACAGGTATGAGATGATATCTTCTCATGGTTTTTATTTGCATTTCCCTGATGATTAGTGATATTGAGAATGTTTTAATGTACCCATTGGTCCTTTGTTTGCCTTCTATCTTAAAATGATCCTCGTTTACCACATTTCCCTTTTGAGCTACCACATCATTTCTATTTCCTCTAAGAGTTTCTATGTGTGTGTTTTTCTTCCTATTTTTCTGGAACTCATTCCATTCATAATTTTGTCCCCACCACTTTATCAAAACCGTTATTGTCATAATCAACAATGATTAACCCCTTGATAAATCCAATGACTGTTTCTTATTCTTCATCTTAGCTGATTTATCAGCAATATTTGCTGACCATTCTTTCTTCATTGAATCATTGTCTTCATTTTGCTTCTTGGATGTCACATTTGCTCTCCAGCCACTTTGGGAGGGTCACCTTTTTATTTACATTTCCTTTGGTCATTCACTCTTATTAATCTGATTGTTGTATTTTGGAGTACTTCAGGACTCAGTTTATGGACAGCTTCTGTTTTCTATCTATATTCTGTCCCTAGGTGTTGTTTTCTAGGCTCATGTTTTTCAGTGTCATCTATATTCTAATGCTTCTGAAATATACATCTGCAGTCTAAATTTCTTCTCTGAACTTCTAATCTGAGTATCCAATTGCCTAATTTACATTTGCATTAGGATGTACAGATTTTCATCTCCACCCTCTAAACAGCAAACCATGAATTCTTCTTCCATTAATGGAACGTCTTCCTTCTTCTTTCGGAGTCATAAGCCATGGTATGATCCACAATGCTTGTATTTCCTTCACATCCCACATACAGTTTATTTCACTTTGCCTTCAGAATATATCCAGAATATAAACATGTCTCTATCAATACTGCCCACACCCTGGTCCAAGTCATCATTAGCTCTTGCCTGGAATATTGAAAACCTTGCTAAAGAGTATCTCTAGTTTGAATACCTGTTTCCCACAGCATTTCTTGCAGATAGCAGTCAAAGTGATGATTTCAAAACATATGCCAAATTTTGTTATTTCTTGGTGCAAAATACTCCTAAATTTACTCAGAAAAGAATAAAAGCCAAAGATATTAACATGACTGTATTGACTTCCATGTCAATGTTTACCATGACTCTTTTCCTGTTTTATTTTGCTCTGGCAAAGTAATTTTCTTTTTACTTATTCATTTCCTACTTATTCAACACATAAGAAATTTCTCAAATTCAGTGTCTTGGCATATGTTCTTTCCATCAAAGATACTCTTGATATAAGAAATGTTTATATTTTCAAGTATATGAGGAAGCCGTTCTGGTTTGAACCTGATTTGGCCTAAATTTCATTTAAACCAAAGAACCCAAGAACATTAGCTTGTCAAATATTGTACATCTGCTTTAACCATTACTGTAAAGAATGTACTCTTTGAATATAAAAAGTTGATGCTTCCCTTCCTTTGACGCCAGCACTCTTTGAAGATAGTTTTGAATGCCTCCTTTCCCATCATGCCAGAGTCATGTGGACCCAGTGTGTACATGTTACTCTGTAATAAAATGTCTCCCTGAATACTTGAAAGAAGGTATCCCTGTCGTGCCTGATAAATGTCTTTCCGTTTGGAAATGGTATATAACTGTACTGACAATCACTCTTCTTCAGAGCAATTTCTTGCTTCATGAAGGCTGCACTCCTGGGCTATAGTCTTCCTTTTTTTTTTTTTTTTTTTTTTTTTTTTTAAAGATTTTACTATTTCCTTTTTCTCCCCAACACCCCCCGGTACATAGTTGTATATTCTTCGTTGTGGATTCTTCTAGTTGTGGTATGTGGGACGCTGCCTCAGCGTGGTTTGATGAGCAGTGCCATGTCCGCGCCCAGGATTCGAACCAACGAAACACTGGGCCGCCTGCAGCGGAGCGCGCGAACTTAACCACTCGGCCACGGGGCCAGCCCCTGTAGTCTTCCTTTTTTTTAGGAGGATTAGCCCTGAGCCTACTGCCGCCAATCCTCCTCTTTTTGCTGAGGAAGATTGGCCCTGAGCTAACATCCGTGCCCACCTTCCTCTACTTTATATGTAGGATGCCTGCCACAGCATGGTTGTCAAGCAGTGCCATGTCCGCACCCAGGATCCGAACCAGCAAATCCTGGGCCTCCAAAGTGGAATGTGCATACTTAATTGCTGTGCCACCGGGCCTGCCTTTGGGCTGTAGTCTTTAGTTTGGCTCAAATAAAACTCTTTTCTGTTCTTTGCTGTTGAATGATTATTGATTACTTGCACCAACACTCTCTCAATATTACTCAGTTCTTTATGCATCAGGTAACTTCTCAGTAAAGACTGCACTGTACACCCTATAAAATTTCAACACTGCCCAGCTTGTGAATTCCCTACTCTGATTTTTTTATTAGCTCTTATCACTAATCTGAGTGTTTACTCATTTATTGCTTATTATATGGATTTTCCATTAGAACATAAGCTCAATGAGAGCAGAAAATGTTGTTGTTGGTTTTTTCACTTCTATATCCAACCTCTTATTGACATGCCTGGTATGTATTTGCTTGTTTACTCAATTAAGGTAATTAAAGTGGAATAAACAACACTAACATTATTGTTCTCCTGTTTTAACACTTTGAGCAAAGTCTTATTTGACTGAATGTGCTATGCAGTTTATCCCCTATCCAAAATTGAATGCCTCCTCCCCAAATTACATACCTGTCAGTTTTGGGGAGCTCTGTTGACATTGTGAGGATAAGTATTTACTTGAAAAACTGCCTACACGGTTTTCTCAATCCATGTTACACATGAGAAGCACCTGAGCCATAGACACAGTTTCTAAATCAGATTCAATTTGTTAGTGCTTGATATGGTGTGGAGAAGACTATCATGAAGAAGGTTAGATCATTGTTATTACTTTTTACCTTTTCACAATCTTTGATTCTACGAATGAAAATTGCTTACAGGCTAAGCTCAACCAGCTAAGCCTGGACTCTCACTAACGTTATCATGGACCCTGAAATACAGCTGCAAAATTTTCAACTAGTAGGAAAAATATTCTGACATACATTTTAGAACTTCCAGAAGGCAATGTTCTGTCTTAACTTACCTTCCTCTGCAACCCCCTGTTTATTCTTTTTGGATGTGGTAGCTGACTGCACTTTCTATTTCAACCCCACCATAAAAACCTGTGCATAAACATTATTTTTATCATCTCCACAAGTTACAGACATAGAAGTTTCAACTAGGTACAGAGAGAGACAAGAAAACTGCCCTTTGCCAACCAGGTTGAGCAACCATAGCACTCAAGAGAAATAATTAAAGATCGACCATTATGAAAATTAAAAGTAGTATTTTGGGGGCTGGCCCCTTGGCACAGCAGTTAAGTGTGTACACACCACTTCAGCGGCCCGGGGTTCACAGGTTCAGATCCTGGGTGTGGACATGGCACCGCTTGGCAAAAGCCCTGCTGTGGTAGGCGTCCCACATATAAAGTAGAGGAAGATGGGCATGGATGTTGGCTCAGGGCCAGTCTTCCTCATCAAAAAGAGGAGGATTAGCAGCAGTTAGCTGAGGGCTAATCTTCCTCAAAAAAAAAAGTATTATTTTTAGTGGCTGGCCTGGTGGTGCAGAGGTTAAGTTCACACATTCTGCTTCAGAAGCTGAGGTTTGCTGGTTCAGATCCCAGGTGCAGACCTACGTACTGCTTGTCAAGCCATGCTGTGGTAGGCATCCCACACATAAAATAGAGGAAGATGGGCATGGATGTTAGCTCAGGGCCAGTCTTCCTCAGCAAAAAAGAGGAGGATTGGCAGCAGATGTTAGCTCAGGGCTAATCTCCCTAAAAAAAAAAAAAAAATCTATGTTATTTTTAAACTCTAGTAACTTTTAGTTGATTTATAAACTCTGAGACTTTAAAATATTACACTGTAAACTTGTTTTGCAAAAAGGTTTTTTCTTGAGGATTGGCAGGAAGTTGCACTGTTCAATGCTGAACAATCACTGGTTTATTTTGGACAGGATCTAACTTTTTACTCTGGACAAGACAGATGTCCAGCTTCACCTTCTTGGGATTAGGTTAACATAAATTTGCCAGACAGATGCAAAATAACCTAATTCTGCTATATGCATATGCAATAATGAATAATAAATATATAATAAATAAATAAAACCCAAGTTCACCACTTTCAAGTTTGGAAAGTGTTTTCACACGTATTGAGACATTTTTTTCTCATAATAAGCCACACAATTTGTAGAAGTGGGATTATTGCTCTTCCAAAGTTTAGAGATGAGAATAATGACAGGTAGAAATTTAGCCAATGTTACACAGATAGTCAATGAAAATCCTTGTTTAATTAAAATCTGCTTACTTTTGTAAATTAGTTCTAAAACTATTTTTAGCAGACATAAAGAACATATTTTATTTGTATTGAAATACAAGAAAATAAAACAAATGACAGTTTATGTAAAAATATTCCCAAAATGGCCTAGCAGAAAAGTTCTCTCATAGATATTCTTCCTACTGCCCATGTCCATTCATATTTCTGTTTCACTTTCTCCTTTCCATAGCAATTATTTCAGAGAAAACTGTAGAAAATCTCTATTTTGAAATTTGTGAAGTAAATCATTTCAAAGTGATTTAGAAAGTCTGTTTTTGAACTGACAGTTTGAATAGCTCTGATTCTTTTATTAAGCCATTGTAGCAGAGAAAGCTTTGTTCATTTGAAATCTCTGTTGATTTATTAATTATTGTGGATTTATCCTAAAGTGTTTCACTAACACTATGAGACTTTAATTCTCAACTCATTTACAAGACATCCTGCATTAATTACACTTTTTGCGGGTTATATATGCTTCATCACTCTTGTCTTCCCACTTTAGAACACCTTTGGATTACATTCTCATCTCTTTATTAGGTTTAAGCATGTGAATTTCTGAGCATTCCTTAAAATATGACAAAGAACATTCGATAAAACATTTTCACTTTAAACATATAAACATATCAACATTTACTTTTTTCACTTTTCTTTTAAAAATTAATTATTTGATTACATTTTGGAATGTCTATTTCTTAACGTTAAAAAAAGGAAAATGTTCTTAAAGACAAAATTCATGCCCTTTGTTGAGACAAGTTCTTTGGTAAGTTTAATAACGGATAAATATGAAACAAGGCAAGAAATGTGTACTGTTGGCATACGCAAGTCAGAATGACGTTGAAAACAGTGAATATTCCTTGCCATGTTTTATGTGAAAAATATATGATAAACTCCTAGGTCCTAATTTATTTCCCCAATATCTAGCATTTATACTACAGAAAACACTAAGTATGTGATAGGAATTTCAAATGAAATCCAGAATCTAATTTGAACACGGATTTGAGAAAATTGGAAGAAAAAGAAATCAATCCTGTATTCTTAGATAGTTGGGAATTGGGGTATTAGCCAGGCGTCCCTAGGAAGATAATTTGAATCATCTTACCAAGATGTTACATTTCCTGTATTCAACACCTTGTTTTTATATCTTTCAATAACATGTAAATTACTTACAGGTAATTTTGGTTTTTCCATAACCAAAAATTGTGATACTTTCACTTATTTATGTGCAATGGATTCATTTTCTGGCTCCCTGGCTAGTGTCTTCCTTCTCTGTACACTACAGCTGTGCAATGGACAAGTTTCTCAACATCAAATGCACGTTATTCAGACACCATAAATTGTTCTCTCTAAACTTTTGAAATCTTACAGTAGATTACTGTTTTAAAATTTTCTCATGGATTTTTTCAGGACTATCAATTGCATGTAGTTTTCTTTTTTACTTAGTTATTTTTTTAATAAGGCTTATAATTTGTAATAATATGACCATGCTTATTTTTTGCTTCCCATTATACCAACCCCTCTAAATTCCCTGTCATATTTCTATTTCAATTTACTTTTTATACAACGATTATTTCAGCAAAAATAAAAAAGGAAACAAAAAACACAACGGACTTTTCCTTGAAAGTCAATATAAATTAATTCATTTATAAGTGATTCAGCAATTATATTTTTAAATCAATGTGTTGAGCACATCACATGATATTGTAAACACAAATAGGCATGAATAACGATTTTATAGTTATTAAAACAATAAGAATTTTCAACATTGACAGTATACATCTATTTTTCAAAGAAAAATTAAATTTTTCTGCAAATTCCATGATAATTTGGTAAGCATGCCATAATGAGCTATTTTAGACTACCTTCCCTCAGACATTCAAATGCCAACTTTTGGCCACTCCTGCAACTGGAAACTGACCAGTGATTCTCAACTGTGAATGTGTGTATGAATCACTTAGGAACCTTTCAAAACTCAGATTATGATTCAGGATGGGATCTGAGATTCTGTATTTCTATCAGCCTCCCAGGAGGTACTGATGATGCTGGTCTCCAGGCTACACTTTCAGGAAGATGATACTTGACAATCCGTTATTTAGTGCTTTCATCTTCCTTGGGTTTTATAAAATACATTATACTTTTATTATTAAGGTTATGCAGTAATCAGATATTTAAAATGTTTTATATTTTAGAGAAGTCCATTGGTATTAAACTGACCCATTTACCTTTTATTTTCCATCTTTATATTTTTGGTTTTAACTCATTTTTTCTTTTGATATAAATCTGTTTACCACAGATAGCTTAGTTTTTTTCTTAAATTCTATTAACCCTAGTTTTACGTTTCATTTTTCAGCCCATAAAATGAAAATCAAATCTTGAAATAATAGGAATCAGTAGAATTTTGTGTTTTTATAGGCTAATAACTTGAAACACTTTAAATCACAGGCTACTAATGGTGTATAAACTTGAAAGTGATTGACATCATTCCACAGCAAACTAAATGATGTACATAGCTGTCTAGTTTTATTTTATTATCATATTTATATAATTATTTTATATTATATATAATATAATATAACTGTATAGTATTTTGCTATATTAAAGCAATATCTTGAAATGATTTCGCTTCATCTGGAAATCATAGCCCTTACTCTATTCAACAAAGAGAAGAATATAGATTTTCATTAAACTTTATAGCTGGAAGAAACTTGTTTACTTTATTAATGGAGGAACTGAAAATCAAGGAGTTTATCACTTAACAAATATCCTTCCTACATCATGTATCACTGTGAAATATTGATGTGGGGGTTTAATTGCTGCTATTTGATTCTGAAGTTACTCCTATAATTACAAGTTGAGATAAAGTAGACTAATTACAACTATGTAAATACCTAACTCTGCAATAGCATCTTTCAGTTTAGTAAGTTATAATAAATGAGCTAATTAATTATTTCATAATAGGTAGGCAATTAATGTTTTCCTTTATCTTCTTTAATGGTAGAAAATACAATATTCAATAATTTACATAATCATATATCAAAATGTTGATTTATTGGCTATTCATTAAATTAATAGAGTTGTGAACACTATAACATTTCAAATTACTGTGTTTATTTCTAAAATAAAATCTCCTATTAATATCATATATTTCTCTATCAATTATCCTCTATGAAGGACATTTTAATTTTTTAAAAAATAGAGCACAAGTCAGTCTTTGACCTTTCGTAGAAACTATTCAGACTAACTTACAATGCTTCTGGATACTGCTTCTTTGATGGTGCTTGAAAAGAGTCTTCCTTCTTTTCATTTAAAATTTATTTGTCTCCTTGGTCATATCCTGTAAACTTTCTTGGACTGAAAACCACAAAATGTCATCTGTATTTGCTCGTTAAATGACCTTGGATTCATTTAACAGTTACAGAAATGCCTCTCCTATATTCCATTATTCCTAATAAAATTGCTACGATTATTATGAATAAAAGCAGTGATACTATGCTCAGTTGTGGTAGATTACTCACAAGTCAACAACTGGGAGATTTGTGATTCCCAGTTAAAAATATCAGACAATACACAAACATGTGAAAACAAGAATTTCAATTTATTAAGTGGATAAGTCTATCAACAAGCCATCTCACTGCCACGTGGTGATAAAACTTCTCACCATGAATGATTCAGTGCAAAGTATGCTCAGATGTAAATCAAGAAACACTCAGAGTGTTTGATTTATTACATAATTAGATTAAAAGAATCCTTTAACTTCTGTCGTCTAACTTGTATGAAGAGTACTTCATTTTATAAAAAAGCAAAAGTTGAGGGAAAAAACTCAAAAGGAAAAACCCTTTAGAATATATGATCATAATGATATGGATAATCAAATCCTTAGATTATATACTACAAATTACTCTCCCATGAATTGAAATTTATTTTGGGCTTGCAAATGTGCTATAATATAGTGCAATTGGAGTTGGAATATAGGGATAAATTTCAGAATAACTTGAAAAATTGTTTAAAGTAATTCTACAATATAAAATATACAATATAAAAATTCAAGATATTTTATTCTAATGTAAGCTATATCAAAATAATTATTTCTTTTGGCAAATTTAATCTTTCATTTTCCCTCTGAAATTTTTACAAACAGGTCTCTCAACATTCTTTCTACCATACCATGCAGTTAAACTTCATTCTTTACCTATGTGCCCAAAAGCACCCTTCAGGAATTATGCCAAGCAAGCTTTTGATTAAATATTAAATGTGAATGATTTTGTTTGTCATAAGAGCAACATCAGTAAGTGCTTTGTGGACATTAATGATTACTTGCTACTAAATAGATGCTTAAATAGTGTTATCAAGAATTCAGTGAAAACAGTAAATCTGTCTTATATAATCACTACAGTACTTCAAAAATGTATCCCAACTCAAGCCTTCTAAATCACATCTTCTTCATTATTTTTCCATACTCCAGAAGAGTGGTGTTCTTATGGATGATTTTGGCTAAGAATTCTGTCTTCACCTTATCTCTCTGGCTTATACCTACTTGGATGTGGAACTTAAACTCCTTCTCATGATGTCTCATATGAGATTAACAACAATAATGAACAAACAATAGCATTCTCTAAAACTGAGTACTAGATATCACTGCCCTTTAAACTCGTGAAGCCATCCAAAGTATGCTAATTTTCTCAGAACCACAGGAAAAATATTCCTGTCATTTTATTTTGCACATTTTAGCTCATTTAATTATTATTTTCAAACTCAAGCTCAAGGTCACCTCTGCCTGTGTGCTGACTTATTAAACAGCTCTGTTAAAAGAAGAGCCACCTATGAGTCCAAGGGTCTCTCCTGCACAATCACTAATAATTCTTTTCTCTTTCTTTTCTTGACATGTGATCTTGTGTTCCTTTGTTGCTTTTCTTGGGGAACCCAACAGTTTTCAAGTGTGTGATGTTTGCATTAAGATGAGATTCAAAAGAGGGAATTTGAGTCCTTGCTCAGTGTGTCAGCTGTCTCTTATCTGTGCCGGGACTTGCTGTACAAACTTCTCTCTTTGTTGTAAGTGAGTGAATGTGTGCCTTTCTGGTCACGCTGGAGAATTGTTTTTGTCTGTATAGGGCCAGGCAGATAAGATATAGAAGAGAGTTAGCTTCCTTTTCTGTTCACCAACTCACACAAGATTATATATATGTATTTATAGATAATTTACATTTTACCTGTATATCTATATGGCCGCAGTTATAGGTATAGTTATATAATTTCTAAGGTATTGTATTATTGGTGGGGGAGGTGTAACTGGGGAAAGGAGACTTGGGAGTCAGTTGTAATTTCTGTGCTCATAAAATTTTGGTAAAGCTACACCTAATGTGTTAAGTTTGGACTAGTAGTTTGATCGATGCTGCAATTGTTTGCCAAGTGGCTTTAAACTGTTTCGTTCTTCTGCCATCCACAAGGCCTCTGATTAATGGAGGGTAGCCTCAGGTCTCAATAGGAATAGCTCTTTGGATAGGGATTTATTCCTGATCATAATCTTCAGTGATGATAAGAGGGAAATGAGTGTAAGTGAAGTAAAAATGTCCTTTTCTATTAACCTGTTGATTAGATACAAGTATTCAAATGAACAATTTGATTCTCTAATGTCAAATGCTACAGCATAGATTTTAGCCTGTATAATTTTACCCTATTATTGTTTTTAAATTATCACATACCAAAGTCAACAATGTCATGTGATTTAAATTAAGAAAAGTGGTACACAATTATCATAGTCACCAAGAGTATGCATTTGTTAAATAACTCCTATTTTAACTTTTGTTAATGTTAAACCAATAATTTTATACTACCATGCTATATCTTTTTCTTCCATACTCTGATCTATTTCGAATAGTTTTATCTTACAAGATTTGATACTATTGTATTTAAATGAGCAATATTCGTGATTAATCTATATTCATTTGGATTGTATCTCTTAACTTTGATCTTTGGAGTATTCCTTGCCTCCTAATAATTTTGCCACCTGAAGTTTCTTTTTAGTCACTTTATAAATCTAAATTGAAACATTAAAAAACATGTAATCCTATGTTCTATTGAGTTTTCTTTGTCTCTAAACAAAATAATCTCTTATTTTGTGTTTTGCCATAATGTAAGATGTTTTCCTCATTAATTTCTGGTGTGAGAAATGGAGGCCAAAAAGAACTTAGCCTCAGATACAAGATGGTTCCTGATCGAGACTTCCGCTCTCCAGGCCAGCAAGGGCCAGGTTGGTGATTTTACTCTTAAAGGGACAGAGAAGAGAAAGAAAGAGAGAGAGATGAGGAAGAAGAGAAATCAGTATTGGTAAAGCCAGGGAAATTCCATTCTGGGCGATAGGATTGGTCATCATAACTGTATGCTAAAAGATTAAAGTTTCACTAAATTATGTAAGGAATATAGTAACAGGTTTTGAATTTAAGCTTGTATAAAACCACAGCAGTGGTTTGAGATGTGGTCTCCAGCAGTTAGTGACTGACTGGTGCCCATTGTGTCTCTCCAACGAGCCAGAGGAACACAAGGTGAATGGGGGATCTGAGGGAAAGAGTAGAGCAAGGAAGAGTTTGGTTGAACAGAAGGGGCTGAAGATCTTGATAGCTCCTCCTGGAATACTCCTCCCTCTCAATGCCATTTGCCTTAAAGTATTTATCCTATTTACCAATTTCAATATATAAAAAGTTATTTCTTCTAGGTTATCCAATGTGTTGGCATTTCACAGTTTTTCATAGTATTCTCTTATAATCCTTTGTATTTCTGTGGTATCTGTTGTAATTTATCCTCTTTCATTTTTAATTTTATTTATTTCAGCATTCTCTCTTTTTTTTTATAGTGAGTCTGGCTAAAGTTTTGTCATTTTTTTTATCTTATCAAAGAATTAGCTCTTTGTTTCATTGATCTATTGTTTTTCTAGTTTCAATTCCATTTATTTCTGCTCTAATTTTATTATTTCCCTCCTTCTGCTGACTTTGGGGTTTGTTTGTTCTTCTTTTTCTAGTACTGTTAGGTGTAGTTTAAGATTGTTTATGTGAGATTTTTGTTGTTTATTAAGGTGGGCCTATGTTGCTATAAATTTCTCTTTTAGTACCACTTTGCCTGCATCCCATAAGAGTTGGTATGTTGTGTTTTCATTTTCATTTGTTTCCAGGTACTTATTGATTTCTCTTTTGATTTCTTCATTGATCCAATGGTTATTCAGTAGCATGTTGTTTAGTTTCCATATCTTTGTGACTTTCCCAGGTTTTTTGTTTTTTAAATTGAATTCTAGTTTCATATTATTGTGGTCAGAAATGTGCTTGATGTGATTTCAATCTTCTTAAGTTTATTGAGGCTTACCTTGTTTCCCAACATATGGTCTATCTTTGAGAAGGTTCATGTGCACTTGAAAAGAATGTGCATTCTGCTGGTTTTGGATGGAATGTTCTTTATATATATATTAAGTCCATCTGGTCTAGTGTTTCATTTATGGCCACTGTTTTAGTGTTTCATTTATGGCCACTGTTTTTTTTTTGTTGACTTTCTGTCTGGATGATCTATCCATTGATGTAAGTGGGGTGTTGAGGTCCCTTACTATTACTTTACTGTGTTGCTGTCAATTTCTCCCATTAGGTCTGCTAAAAGTTGCTTTGTATGCTTCAGTGCTCCTGTGTTAGGTGTGTATATACCCGTAAGTGTTATGTCATCTTAGTGGGATGTCCCTTTATCATTGTGTACTGCCCCACTTTGTCTCTCTCTCTCTTTTTCTTTTTTTTTGCTGAGGAAGATTCACCCTGAGCTAACATCTGTTGCCAATCTTCCTCTTTTTATCCCTTGAGGAAGATTATCCCTGAGCTAACATCTATGGCAATCTTCCTCTACTTTGTATGTGGTGGTCATTGCCACAGCATGGCTGATGAGCAGAGTAGGTTCACCTCTGGAATCCAAACCCATGAACCTGAGCCACCAAAGTGGAGCACACCACACTTGACCACTACACCAGGGTGTCAGCCCCCTCATTGTCATGTTTATCCTGAAATCTGCTTTGTCTGATTTAAGTACAGCAACATCTGCTTTCTTTTGCTTACCATATTCTTGGAGTATAGTCTTCCAACCCTTCACTCTGGGACTATGTCTGTCTTCAGAGCTGAGATAGATGTGTTTCTGGAGGAAGCATATTGTTGGGTCTTGTTTTTTAATCCAGCCAGCCACTCTGTGTCTTTTCATTGGAGAATTCAATGCATTTACATTTAGAATGATTATTGATATTTGCGGGCTTAATACTGCCATTTTATCTGTTGTTTTTAGGGTGCTCTATAGTTCCATTATTTCTGTTCCCTTGCATTTCTGACCGCCCTTTTAGTTTGGAGGTTTTCTGTGATGATTTTCTCGGTTTTCTCTTTATTTATGCCTTGTGGCTCTGTTCTGATTTTTTGTTTAGTGGTTGCCATGAGGTTTCTATAAAAGTTCTCACAAATGAGATAGTCCATTTTCTAATAGTCTCTTATCTCCATTAGCTTAAGCATGTTCCATCCCTTTCCTCTTCTCCTTCTGAGCTATTTTTGTCACAAATTATCATTTTGTGTTGTGAGTTTGTGACTAAATTGAAGTGTTTATAGTTCTTTTTGACACTTGCCTTTCCTTTCCTTTATCTCTTATGCTATAATTGAGTGTTTGCTAACAAGTTATTATAGAGAGATGCAATTTCTTGGTTTTTCTTCTATTTATCTCCTTTCTCAAAGCTTTGTAAAACTTTGCCTTTTTGTTGCAGGTAGGAGGGCTTCCTTCATCATTTCTTGTAAGGCAGTTTTAGTGTCAATGAACTCCCTCAGCTTTTGTTTATCTTGGATAACCTACAAGAAATGGATAAATTCTTAGACTCATACAACCTTCCAAAACTGAATCAAGAAGAAATAGAGAATTTGAATAGACCAATCACCAGTAAGGAGAATGAAACAGTAATCAAAAACCTCCCCCAAAATAAAAAGTTCAGGACCAGACAGCGTCCCTGGTTAATTCTACCAAACATTCAAAGAAGACTTAACACCTATCCTTCTCAATCTCTTCCAAAAAATTGAAAAGGAGGAGAAGCTTCCTAGTTCATTCTAACAAAGCCAACATTACCCTGATACCAAAGCCAGACAAGGACAACACAAACAAAGAAAATTACAGGCCAATATCACTGATGAACATGGATGCAAAAATCCTCAACAAAATACTAACAAATCAAATACAACAATATAAAGATCATACACCATGATCAAATGGGATTTATACCAAGGACACAGGAATTGTTCAACATCCATGAATCAATCAATGTGATACACCACATTAACAGAATAAGGAATAAAAATCACATGACCATCTCAACAGATGCATAGAATGCATTTGACAAGATCCAACATCCATTTATGATTTAAAAAACTCTCAATAAAATGGGTAAAGAAGGAAAGTACCTCAACGTAATAAAGGCCGTATATCACAAACCCATAGCTAACATCATACTTAACTGTGAAAAACTGAAAGCCATCCCTCTGGGGAAAGGGAAAAAGACAAGGGTGGCCACTCTCTCCACTCCTATTCAACATAGTACTGGAGTATTTGGAAAGAGAAATTAGGCAAGTAAAAGAAATAAAAGGTACCCAAGTTGGAAAGGAAGAAGTAAATCTCTCGCTGTTTATGCATGACATGATTCTATATATAGAAAACCCTAAAGAATCCATCAGAAAACTAGTAGAAATAATCAACAATTAGAGCAAAGTTTCAGGTTACAAAATCAGCTTACAAAAATCAGTTGCATTTCTATACACTTATAATGAACTAGCAGAAAAATTAGTCAAGAATACAGTTCCATTGAGAATCACAAAAAAAAAAGTCTAGGAATAAATTTAACCAAGGAGGTGAAAGACCTATACACTGAAAACTATAAGATATTATTTAAAGAAATCAAAGAAGATGTGGAAAGATATTCCATGCACGTGGATTGGGAGAATAAACATAGTTTAAAAAATCCATATTACCTAAAGCTCTCTACCTATTCAATGCAATTCCAATCATAATCCCAATGACATTCTTCACAGAAATAGAAGAAAGAATCCTAAAACTTATGTGGAACACCAAAAGACCCCCAAAAGCCAAAGAAATACTGAGAATAAAGAGCAAAGCTGGAGGCAACACAAGCCCTGTCTTCAAAATATACCACCAAGCTATAGTAAACAAAACAGCATGGTGCTGACACAAAAAACAAATATACATATCAACGGAACATAATTGAAAGCCCAGAAATAAAACCACACAGCTACAGACAGCTAATTTGACAAAAGAGCCAAGAACAGACAATGGAAAAAGGAAAGTCTCCTTAATAAATGCTGTTGGGAAAACTGGACAGTGACATGCAAAAAAATGGAAGTAGACCATTATCTTACACCATATACAAAAAATTAACTCAAAATGGATTAAAGACTTAAATGTAAAACCTGAAACCACAAAACTCCTAGAAGAAAATAGAGGGAGTGCACTCTTTGATATTGGTCTTAGCACCATGTTTTCAAATACCACATCTAAGACAAAGGAAACAAATGAAAAAATAAACAAATGGGACTACATCAGACTAAAAAAGCTTTTGCAAGTCAAAGGAAACCATGAGCAAAATGAAAAGACATCCCATCAACTGGGAGAAAACATTTCCAAATCATATATCTAACATGAGGTTAATTTCCAAAATATATAAAGAACTCATACAACTCAACAACAAAAAAACAAATAATATGATCAGAAAATGGGCAGAGGATATGAAAGACACTTTTTCCAAAAAAGATATACAGATAGCCAATAGGCATATAAAACGATATGCAATGTCACTAATTATTAGGGAAATTGAAATCAAAACTACAATGAGATATCTCCTTACACATGTCAGAATGTCTATAATTAACAAGACAAAAAATAACAAATTTTGGAGAGAACGTGGAGAAAAAAGAACCCTCATACACTGCTTTTGGGAATGCAAACTAACATAGCCACTATGGAAAAGATTTCTGAAAAATTAAAAATGGGGCCTTTGTCGGGCATAGTGGTTAAGTTCAGGGCACTCTGCTTTAGCAGCCCAGGTTCACAGGTTTGGATCCTGGGCAGGGACCTACATCACTCATCAGCTTTGCTGAGGCAGCAACCCACTTAAAAAGTAGAGGAATATTGGCACAGATGTTAGCTCAGGGTGAATCTTCCTCAAGTGAAGAAGAAAAATTTTAAAATAGAAATACTATACAATCCAGCTATCCCACTACTGGGTATTTATCCAAAGAACATGAAATCAACAATCCAAAGAGAATTATGCACCCTGTGTTTATTGCAGCATTATTCACAATAGCCAAGACAGGGAAGCAACCCAAATGCCCATTAAGTGATGAATGGATAAAGATGGTACATATACACAATGGAATATTATTCAGCCATGATAAGACAAAATTGTCCCATTTGCAACAACATGAATGGACCTTGGGGGTATTATGCTAAGTGAAATAAGCCAGAGAGAGAAAGATAAACACCAAAAGATTTCACTTACATGTGGTAGATAAACAAACACATGAATAAAGAGAACAGATTAGTGGTTACCAGAGGGGATGGGGCTGGGGAAGGTGGGAAAAAGGGGCAAAGGGGCACATATGGATTTGATGGACAAAAACTAGGCTATTAATGATGAGCATGATGCAGTCTATAAAGAAACTGATATATAATAATGTACACCTGAAATTACACAATATTATAAACCAATATGACCTCAATAAAACAATTTTTAAAGTGATTTAGTATTGTTTAAACCTAATTTGGCGGTATCTATGAATTTCTGACCCTGTATCTTGGCTTTACCCTTTTTCAGTAAGCAGATCACAGTGTAGAGATTACCCTATCCTTTCTTTCTTAGACTATTCTATGATTAATCCATTCTCTGCTCAATATCCCTTTTCCCAAAGCCACTACCCAAATCTGGACAATCATTGTTTTTCTTGAATTGCTAAAATAGTCTTTTGAAATTCTCATTCTCCTGACTTAGACAAGAAGGAGAAGGGAAGGAAGGCAAAGGTATAGGACACAGAGTGAAGGAGTTGAAAATGCTCTTGTGTTTACTGTGTGACAGAAACTATGCCCAGCACTTACACCCATTATTTTACCTAAATTATCCTGTGGGATTGGGTTCATCTCTTTGACTACTAGGAGAAAATTTAAGCTCTTAGAGGGTACATTTCTTACTGACGCCTTACTTAAATGACAAAAAGTCAATATTAATGGATTTTTATAAACATGTACACTACTAAAACATACCCTGTTTTAAACTATGGCTTGACTAAATCAAATTTTCTGAAAAATAAAATTGAGAAAATACGTCAATATATTTTATCTTCACTGAATAAGATGGGTTTCCATCACCATTGTAAATGATCATATGCATTATATTAGGAAAAATGCATTTTAAATTATTTTCCTATGATGATACTACCAAACTGTATGTTATTTAAACTTTAAAGCACAATGCTTATCTCTCAAAAACCTTTTATCAGCTTAGATACTGTAAATTAATTACAGCATGCAGCTTCAAATATTACAGGGGAATTATCTTTGAAGATATTGTGTAGTGTCACATGGAGTATCAGCAGGTGAGAAATTGCAATTTAGCAGAGGCTGTGTTATACTAAAATTGCAATTTGCTCAAACATTTGTTTTGCTTATTCCTTAGTTAATACACTACATAATCATGGAACTTAAAATTCAAGTCATCCCCAATGCACTGTTAATTAAGTCCACATGCTTTGTAATTTAAGGATCAGATGGTGTGCTTTAGTCTTTAAAATAATTACAATGTGCAATTAGATTCATTTCCACTACAGTCATGTGCCACATAATGTTTCGGTCAACAAGGGACCACATATAAGACTGTGCTCCCATAAGATTAGTACCATATAGCCTAGGTGTGTAGTACACTATACCATCTAGATTTGTGTCAGTACACTCTATGATGGTCGCACAACAATGAAATTGCCTAATGACAAATTTCTCATAATGTAGTCCCTTGGTTAAATGATGCATGACTGTATGTCAATATGATCAATCTTTTCTGCTTGTTGTGTATACAATACTTACATTTTAAAAAATATCCTTTATTTTTTAAAGCAATCTTACATTCACAGAAAAATTGAGCAGAAAGAATTCCCATTTACCCCCTCTTTCCAGCACATAGTTTTCCCTGTTATTGATGTCTTGCATGAGTCAATATTTGTTTCACTATTTATTATCACTGATGAACCAATATTAGTACATTATTATTTTCTAAAGTCTATAGTTTACATTAAGCTTCACTCTTTGTGTTGTAGAGTTCCATGGGTTTTGACAAATTCATGTCACGTATCCAGCATTACAGTATCATACAGAATAATTTCACTGCCCTAAAAATGACCTTTGTTCCACATATTCATCCCTCTTCATCAGTTCCTGAACCCATCCCTGTCACTGGCATGACTATAAAAAGGTAAAGCAAAGCATGCTTCTATAAGAAACACTATCAAATAAGTTATATAAAATCCCAAACTAGGTAGACGTGAAAAATATCTAAGTGCATATGATTTTAAGTCTAATTATTCTAAATTAGTGGGCAAAAACTGGACTATTAATAGAAAAATGAGGCAACAAACTGGCCTATAACAGTCTAGTGTGGCCATTTCTAGGCTAGATTCTGTCTCTTAAACATTCTATCTTTGATGTCATCTCCTGTTTCTCCAGTGTCACCATACACATATGATAACTAATCTTTTTAGATAGTATAATGAAATGGTTACCATTTAATGTAAATTCTGAGAGACCACTTGCCTCTGGCAGAATTCAGGTCTTTGTGGTTGGAGGACTGACCCTTACTTCCTAAAGGTGATGCCATTTTACATCATGACCTCTTGCTTCTACAAGTTCAGAAGAAGAGTGTCTTTCCTCAGGAAGGGCCCAGTTCCTCTTACAAGGCTTCACCTCATGAATTCAGGCCCACTCAGGATATTCTCCCTTGGATTAACTCAAAATTGACTGATTTGTGGCAGTAACTACATCTAAAATAATCTCTTCATCTCTGAAATATAACTAATCTAGTTACAGAAGAGAGCTCCACTCACGTAGAAGGTGATTATACAAGGAGTATACAGCAGCGGATTCAAATCTTGAGGGTCATTTTAGAATTCCACCTACCACAATGCCCTGCTTACCGATAAGATATCTGGTATTTTAAATACTAAATTATACCCCTTTAGCTACCAAATAGGCCTGTCAGTAATAACAGTGACTGTTTGGTCAGAATAGGCCAGATTATGCCACGTTAAAAAATAAAAAGAAAGAAAACTGAAAGTCCAGTGGATTAGCAGCAAAGATTTGTCTCATACTTAGTAAATGTGTCCATTGTGGGTCAATGAGGGCCCTTCTCCACATACTTATTCACGGACCCGGTATGACAGAGATTTTACCATTTTGTAGCTGCATTATGTGCTGTCTTCTCTGGCACCTGCCACATACCATCAACTGACAAATCCTATTGATTTTTCCTCCTGGATATCCGTCCATTTCATATTCTTCTCCATCTACTAGAATTGCCCCTAATTATTATTTCTTTCCTTTTGGCTCTTATGGTCTATTCTCAATATAGCAGATACAATAAGCCTTTAAGAATATATGTCATATCCTGTCACTCCTCTCTCTAACAACCTCTAAATATGTCCCACCACACTTAGAGTAAGGTTCAACATTCTGGAGGTCCCACTTCTGTGACAGCAGAGTGAGGAGCCCCATCACCCCACTCCCAAGTGAAACATTCATAAATGGCGAAATTATATTTTAAAGAAATTCTGGAAATTGTCCTAGAGGTGTGCAACAACTGAAGAAATATACCTTTCAAGAAACTCTTCTAAATCTCGGTGGGAACAGCAAGAGTCTGTAGCACTTGAGCCCTTTGCTCCCTTCAGCTCACTTTGAAGGAAGTTCCACTTGGGGAAGTGTGACCAAGAAGATGGTCTGCCTCTCCTCTCAGCTCCGAATCATGATGTACACTGCCTCATGGGGAGGGGCAGTCCACCAGTATTTCTCAACCAATCCTAGCTCCAAGTTGCAGAGGAAGTAATTCCTGACAAATAGGTCCAAGAGACGGATCTCCCTTCCTCCACAGCCCCAACTTGTAGGACAGAGGCTGTACCACAGGTACCATAGGCTGACAATAATGAGGCATTGATTGCTTTCATCCCATTAGCATAGGAAAGGATATTGAACATGTTGGCAATCAGTGAGCGGCAAATAGAAAGCAGAATTAGATACCACTTCTAACCAAATAACCAAAACCAAATAATCAAAACACAGATAATATCAAATATTGCTACGGAAATGGAGAAATTGGAATACTCATTCACTGTTCATGAAGTTTTAAAATGGCACACTTACTTGGAAAATAGTCTGACAATTCCTCAAAAGATTAAATATATAAATCAATAATTCAATCCTAGGATAAATGAAAATGCAAGGTCCACACAAAAACTTGTATATGGATGTTCATAGCAGCATTATACATAGTAGCTAAAAAAAATGTAAACAACGCAAATGCCTATCAGCTTAAGAATGAACAAAGAAAAGTTCTGGTATACCTATACAAAGAATATTATTCCCCCATAAAAAGGAAATGAAGTGGTGGTACATCCTACAACGTGGACAAACCTTAAAAACACTATTCAAAGTGAAAGAAGCCAGAGGCAAGACCACATATTGCAGGATTCTATTGATATGAAATGTCTAAATAGACAAATACATAGAGACAGAAAGTAGATTATTGGTTAGCAGGGGCTGGGAGCAAGGAGAGATGGGTAAAATGCTAATGGGTACAGGATTTCTTTCTGGAGTAACAAATGGTCTGAAATTGATTCCATGATTATTGAATTACACATTTTAAGTGGGTGAAGTGTACAATATGTGAATTATATCTCAATAAAGCTTTTCTTTTTTCAAAAAAACGTAAATGTTTTCAAATGGACTATCTAGGCCCACATGACCCACACCCTGGTTTCTTTATAACCTCATCTCTTACTACTTGCCCCCAGACTAACTTCTTTCCAGCCACACTGGTCTTTATTTTCCTTGTCACGACTCTCACCCTATGGTTCTTGCATAGAATGTTTCATCTTCCTAGAAAGCTCCTCTCCTAAATATTTCATGGTCAACTCCCCATGTCACTTTCTCAAGGACATCTACCCTGATGTCTCTATTTAAATTTGCAACCGAAGCCAGTCCACAACAATCCTGATGCCCCTGACCCCAGCTCTGGTGTTTGCCTTTCTTGCCAGCACTGACCATCATCTACTACCAGGTAACGTACTTATTTATTATGATTATTATCTCACTCTTCTCAGGGACCTAAGCCGTTGTTTTCATTGCGGAATTTTAAGAGTCTGTGCCTAGGATTGACATTCAGTATTTATTTGTTTAGTGAATGATCATTAGTCTGAGCTAGGTGACTAATATCTCCCTGCCAATCAAGAGTTTCTGACATGTCTTCATCTCCAATATTGCTTATGGTTCATGCCCAGCCTCCCCAACAATACGTTTCTACCATACAAAGGGGCATCTTTCCAAACGAAGTATCATCTTATACTTTCTGAATTAAAATATCTTTAACCACTTTCCTTTGCAACTAGAAGAACTTTAAACTATTAAATTTACATCAAATTTTTATTACCTGGTCATTTTTTTTCTTTCTAGCCTGATTTTTCATCACAGCCTTTCTTTTTTTGACGCCATATTCAAATTATACTGAACATTTTTATTTTCCTTCGGAAACTGTGCTCTCTATTTTTCTTGCTGACCCCTCTCATGCGAAGAGTTTTTGTCCTGGCCTTTACTTGATGATTTCTTTCTATGTTTCATGTCATAATCGTCTTGCTCCAAAAGACCTGTCTTGATATAGTCCAGGTAAGCTACTATACACATCTTAGAACATTTCTGTGTATTAAATTGCTTACTCAATGAATTTGTAATATCAGTTTTTAAGAGAAATGAATGGAGATTTTTGAAATAGTGAATCTTTAGGAACTGACACATTCACTAACTAGCACATAGTATTCACTCAATATGTATTTATTAACACATTTATATGAAATTCTGTTGGCGAAAATGTTTGGCTGTACAAGATTTTTTTTTCCTTCTTTTTGTAACAAATATTCTTTGGTTTCTGGTGACACAATTCCACTATATCTGTTGGTGATGAACCTCGTTCATGAACTACAGCTCTGGGCATAAAATCCAGATTTTGGAAATTAGAGGTGTCCCTGGGAATTTCTTTTGGAATTATCAAAAAGTGTGAAATATTTTTTTCACAGTTAGCCAAAATGATCACATTTATCATGAAAACAGAAAACTTTATGAAGAACTAAACCATTACAGGGAGAAGCAATGACAAGTCGCAGCGGTAGGGTGATGGTGAAAATCTCTCATACCCAAAGACCTAACCATTCCAATCTTCCTTGTACAACCTCTAGAAATTTGTGTAACTGCCTACCAATGGACATGGGGAAGAATGCTCAACACAGCCTCGATGACACCTAAAAGTATCCTGAAAGTCCATCAAAATAGGAATGGATGAATACATTATCATATATTCAAAGAATGGAATATCATACATTATTGAAGATGAATGAACTACAGAAACATACAAGCACTAATTTCAGGCACATAATATATTTTTCAGAAAACAACATCTTTGTTTATTATGATTGAGTCCCAGAATAAAAAATGTCCATATCTGCTACAAAAGCTGCTGTACATAATATGAATAAAAATACATTCCAGTGAATATACTTTCTGAGACATAGGACAATCTTTGTCAGTTATTGTGTGTTATATATGAATATTAAAATACACATTAGAGACATCATAAAACATAATTGCCTGTCAACTATTTCCAGGTGTATGTTGGCCAAATTCAAATATTTCATCCAAAAATATATATTAAGGTGAGATAGCCAATGGATAGACACTAATGAATACATTGCAAGTTTCAAAATCATTATTTAAAAAAAATGTTGGGATTCTTCCAAGATGGCGCCGTGAGTAGTCCTCTTTGTCTCTCGCCCTTCGAGTCTACAATTATTTGGACACTTATCGCTTGACAAAGGATATCCAGACAGCATCTCAGGACGTCTGAGACACCCACGCGACTATACATCGGAAGGCGGACGGACTTTCCTCCGGGAGGATGTGGAAATAGGTGAAAACTCTCCGACCCCGACGGGCAGCCTAGTACCCGCAAGCGGCTTTCTTCCAACGGACGCCCCCAGAGGATCCACACACATCTAGGGCAGGAGCGAGAACACAACAGAGGAGCGACGGTGGAAACAGGTGACCAGAACCCTACTTAAACCCCCCGCAACTACTCCTAAACGCAGAGGGAAACTTTGGAGTTGCACACCTGAGCCCGCGGGGAGAGTCTCTCCCCGCCATTGGCGGGGAGACCCGGCCTGGTGCTCGGGGCGCCCGGAGGGTCCCAGAGAGAGACACGGTGGGCACGGAGGTCTCCCAGCTGCCGTTGCCCGCCCCGTGGGACTAGGGATTGCCGGAGATCTCGGAGAGGACCGGGGCGGGGGATCTTTCAAAGGCGGGTCCGGCGACCCGGTGGGGAAGCGCCGGAGCTCCGCCAGGCAGCAGACAAAACTCTCTGTCTGCCGGTAGCAGAGGGGCCACGCTGAGCATTCAGAGCTCCCGGCAGAGGCCCGGACAGAAGCCCAGAGGGCGGGGCGACCCCCAGCTGCCGTTGCCCGCCCCGTGGGACTAGGGATTGCCGGAGATCTCGGAGAGGACCGGGGCGGGGGAATTTTCAAAGGCCGGATCGGCGACCCGGAGGGGAAGTGCCGGAGCTCCCCCAGGCAGCAGACAAAACTCTCTGTCTGTCGGTAGCAGAGGGGCCACGCTGAGCACTCAGGGCTCCCGGCAGAAGCCCGGACAGAAGCCCAGAGGGCGGGGCGACCCCCAGCTGCCGTTGCCCGCCCCGTGGGACTAGGGATTGCCAGAGATCTCGGAGAGGACCGGGGCGGGGGAACTTTCAAAGGCGGGTCCGGCGATCCGGTGGAGAAGCGCCGGAGCTCCGCCCGGGCAGCAGACAAAACTCTCTGTCTGCCGGTAGCAGAGGGGCCACGCTGAGCATTCAGAGCTCCCGGCAGAGGCCCGGAGAGAAGCCCAGAGGGCGGGGCGACCCCCAGCTGCGGTTGCCCGCCCCGTGGGACTAGGGATTGCCGGAGATCTCGGAGAGGACCGGGGCGGGGGATCTTTCAAAGGCGGGTCCGGCGACCCGGTGGGGAAGCGCCGGAGCTCCGCCAGGCAGCAGACAAAACTCTCTGTCTGCCGGTAGCAGAGGGGCCACGCTGAGCATTCAGAGCTCCCGGCAGAGGCCCGGACAGAAGCCCAGAGGGCGGGGCGACCCCCAGCTGCCGTTGCCCGCCCCGTGGGACTAGGGATTGCCGGAGATCTCGGAGAGGACCGGGGCGGGGGAATTTTCAAAGGCCGGATCGGCGACCCGGAGGGGAAGTGCCGGAGCTCCCCCAGGCAGCAGACAAAACTCTCTGTCTGTCGGTAGCAGAGGGGCCACGCTGAGCACTCAGGGCTCCCGGCAGAAGCCCGGACAGAAGCCCAGAGGGCGGGGCGACCCCCAGCTGCCGTTGCCCGCCCCGTGGGACTAGGGATTGCCGGAGATCTCGGAGAGGACCGGGGCGGGGGAACTTTCAAAGGCGGATCCGGCGATCCGGTGGAGAAGCACCGGAGCTCCGCCCGGGCAGCAGACAAAACTCTCTGTCTGCCGGTAGCAGAGGGGCCACGCTGAGCATTCAGAGCTCCCGGCAGAGGCCCGGACAGAAGCCCAGAGGGCGGGGCGACCCCCAGCTGCCGTTGCCCGCCCCGTGGGACTAGGGATTGCCAGAGATCTCGGAGAGGACCGGGGCGGGGGAATTTTCAAAGGCCGGATCGGCGACCCGGAGGGGAAGTGCCGGAGCTCCCCCAGGCAGCAGACAAAACTCTCTGTCTGTCGGTAGCAGAGGGGCCACGCTGAGCACTCAGGGCTCCCGGCAGAAGCCCGGACAGAAGCCCAGAGGGCGGGGCGACCCCCAGCTGCCGTTGCCCGCCCCGTGGGACTAGGGATTGCCGGAGATCTCGGAGAGGACCGGGGCGGGGGAACTTTCAAAGGCGGATCCGGCGATCCGGTGGAGAAGCGCCGGAGCTCCGCCCGGGCAGCAGACAAAACTCTCTGTCTGCCGGTAGCAGAGGGGCCACGCTGAGCATTCAGAGCTCCCGGCAGAGGCCCGGAGAGAAGCCCAGAGGGCGGGGCGACCCCCAGCTGCCGTTGCCCACCAGGTGAGGCTAGGGATTGCCGGAGATCTCGGAGAGGACTGGGGCTGGAGAGAGTTCCAGAGACCCAGCTTAGTAGCCTAGGGGGAAACCCTACAGGCTCACAGAAGCCTTAGGGAAAGCCTCTGCACAGCACCAGTAGAAGGCACCCAGCCGCCAGCCACAAGGCTGGAAGACCCCAGGGCAAAAGCAGCATAGCTAGGTGTACTAACCACAGACTGTAGAAGATGCCAATAGCTCTCCTGCGACCCATAGAGGACAAGTGAGATTTGGTGGGTGCCGACAGCAACCGAGCGACAAATAAAAGTGATCCCACCCCTGGCCGCTGGAAAAGCCCAAAACACCGTTGCAGACCCCAAGGAGAGAGCGCATCTAGGTGGGCAACAACAGTAGGCACCTGCAGTCTGAAGCCCCCCGTGACGGCCCCCACGGCAGAGGAGGGAATCCAAAGGGCCACTGTGGCTACGAAGAGGGGCCCAGGCCCAGTTAGCAACTACGGACAGGGTTCCTGGTTGGTGAAGTATAAACAGCTGCTCCCCCCACCGCAGCAGCTGAAACAAGTGAAAGGAGCAACTAAACTCTATCTCCATGCGGAGGCACAAATCAACATCATCAAGCAATATGAAAAAATACATCAAATCTCCAGAACAGAAAGAAAGTAACAAATACACAGAAAACAATCCCAAAGAAAATGAGATATATAACCTAAATGATGATGACTTCAAAACAGCCATCATTAAAATACTCACTGAGTTAAGAGAGAATTCTGACCGACAACTCAACGAGTTCAGGAGCTATGTCACAAAAGAGTTTGATACGATAAAGAAGAACCAAACAGAAATACTGGAAATGAAGAACACAATAGAGGAGATTAAGAAAAATCTAGATGCTCTGAACAGTAGGGCCGATAATATGGAGGAAAGAATTAGCAATTTGGAAGATGGCAATATAGAATTGTTGCAGGCAGAGGAGGAGAGAGAAGCAAGACTTAAAAGAAATGAAGAAACTCTCCGAGAATTATCAGACACAATTAGGAGATGCAACGTAAGGATTATAGGTATACCAGAGGGAGAAGAGAAGGAGAAAGGGGCAGAAAACCTATTCAAAGAAATAATGGCTGAGAACTTCCCAAATCTGGTGAGGGAGATGGATCTTCAGGTGACAGAAGCCAATAGATCTCCAAACTTTATCAATGCAAGAAGACCAACTCCACGGCATATAGTAGTGAAGCTAGCAAAAGTCAACGACAAGGAGAAAATATTAAGGACAGCCAGGCAAAAGAAACTAACCTACAAAGGAACCCCCATCAGGCTATCAGCAGATTTCTCAGCAGAAACTTTACAGGCTAGAAGAGAGTGGAATGATATATTCAATAATCTGAAGGACAAAAACCTACAGCCGAGAATTCTCTACCCAGCGAAAATATCCTTCAAATACGATGGAGAAATAAAAACTTTCCCAGATAAACAAAAATTAAGGGAGTTCATTGCCACAAAACCTCCTCTTCAGGAAATCCTCAGGAAAACCCTCATTCCTGAAAAATCCAAAAAAGGAAAGGGACTACAAAACCAAGAGCAGAGGAGATAAGTAGAAGGACAACAACAGAGAGTAGCAGCTCTACATCAGAACAGATTAAACCATGGAACGAGAAACAAAGGAAACTGAAGAAAACCGGAAAACAAGACACAAAATGGTAGTGGTAGGCCACCACGTCTCAATAATCACTCTAAATGTAAATGGATTGAACTCCCCAATCAAAAGACACAGAGTGGCAGGATGGATCAAAGAACAAGATCCAACAATATGCTGCCTCCAGGAAACACACCTCAGCCCCAAAGACAAACACAGACTCAGAGTGAAGGGATGGAGAACAATACTCCAAGCTAATAATGAACAAAAGAAAGCAGGTGTCGCTATACTAATATCAGACAAGGTAGATTTCAAAGCAAAACAGATAAAGAAAGACAAAGAGGGACAGTATATAATGATAAAAGGGACTCTCCACCAAGAAGACATAACACTTATAAATATATACGCACCCAACACAGGAGCACCAAAATTTGTAAAGCAACTCTTAATAGAACTAAAAGAAGACATCAACAACAATACAATAATAGTAGGGGACCTCAACACACCATTAACACCAATGGACAGAACATCCAGACAGAAAATCAACAAGGAAATAATAGAATTAAATGAAAAATTAGACCAGATGGACTTAATAGATATATATAGAACACTTCATCCAAAAACAGCAGGTTACACATTCTTCTCAAGTGCACATGGAACATTCTCAAGGATTGACCATATTTTGGGAACCAAAGCAAACATCAATAAATACAAGAGAGTTGAAATAATATCAAGCATCTTTTCTGATCATAACGCTATTAAACTAGAAATCAACTACAAGAAAAAAGCAGAGAAAGGTGCAAAAATGTGGAGACTAAACAACACGCTTCTCAACAAACAATGGATCATTGAAGAAATTAAAGAAGAAATCAAATATTATCTGGAGACAAATGAAAATGAGAACACGACATACCAAATCATTTGGGATGCAGCAAAAGCAGTCCTAAGAGGGAAATTCATCGCAATACAGGCTCACCTCACTAAACAAGAAAAAGCTCACGTAAGCAACCTCAAACGACACCTAACAGAACTAGAAAAAGAAGAACAAACAAGGCCCAGAGTCAGTAGAAGGAGGGAAATAATAAAAATAAGAGCAGAAATAAACGATATTGAAACAAAAAAGACAATAGAAAGGATCAATGAAACAAAGAGTTGGTTCTTCGAAAGAATTAACAAAATTGACAAACCCCTAGCCAGACTCACCAAGAAAAGAAGAGAGAAATCGCAAATTAATAAAATCAGGAATGACAGAGGAGAAATCACAACAGATACCAATGAAATACAAGAGATCATAAGAGAATACTATGAAAAACTATATGCCAACAAATTGAACAACCTGGAAGAAATGGACAAATTCCTAGACTCCTACAATCTCCCCAAACTGAATCAGGAAGAAATGGAGAATCTGAATAGACCAATCACAAGTAAGGAAATAGAAACGGTAATCAAAAACCTCCCCAAAAACAAGAGTCCAGGACCAGACGGCTTCTCTGGAGAATTCTACCAAACATTCAAAGAAGACTTAATACCTATTCTCCTCAAACTGTTCCAGAAAATTGAGAAAGATGGAGAACTCCCTAACACATTCTATGAAGCCAACATCACTCTGATCCCCAAACCTGACAAGGACAACACAAAGAAGGAGAACTACAGGCCGATATCACTGATGAACATAGATGCAAAAATCCTCAACAAAATTTTGGCAAACCGATTACAGCAATACATCAAAAAGATTATACACCATGATCAAGTGGGATTTATACCAGGGACACAGGGATGGTTCAACATCCGCAAGTCAATCAACGTGATACACTACATTAACAAAATGAAAACCAAAAACCACATGATCATCTCAATAGATGCAGAGAAAGCATTCGACAAGATCCAACACCCATTTATGATAAAAACCCTCAGTAAAATGGGTATAGAAGGAAAGTACCTTAACATAATAAAGGCCATATATGATAGACCCACAGCCAACATCATACTCAATGGACAAAAGCTGAAAGCCATCCCTCTGAGGACAGGAACAAGACAAGGGTGCCCACTTTCACCACTCCTATTCAACATAGTTCTGGAGGTGCTGGCCAGAGCAATTCGGCAGGAAAAAGAAATAAAAGGAATCCAAATAGGTAACGAAGAAGTAAAACTCTCGTTGTTTGCAGACGACATGATCTTATACATAGAAAACCCCAAAGAATCCACAGAAAAACTATTAGAAATAATCAACAACTACAGCAAAGTAGCAGGGTATAAAATTAACGTGCATAAATCAGTAGCATTTCTATACACTAACAATAAACTAACAGAAAAAGAACTCAAGAACTCTATCCCATTCACAATAGCAACGAAAAGAATAAAGTACCTTGGGATAAACTTAACCAAGGAAGTGAAGGATCTATACAATGAAAACTACAAGACTCTCTTGAAAGAAATAGGCGATGACATAAAGAGATGGAAAGACATCCCTTGCACATGGATCGGAAGAATAAACATAGTTAAAATGTCCATACTACCTAAAGCAATATACAGATTCAATGCTATCCCAATCAGAATCCCAAGAACATTCTTCACAGAAATTGAACAAACAATCCTAAAATTCATATGGGGCAACAAAAGACCGCGAATTGCTAAAGCAATCCTGAGCAAGAAAAACAAAGCCGGCGGAATCACAATCCCCGATTTCAAAACATACTACAAAGCTACAGTGATCAAAACAGCATGGTACTGGTACAAAAACAGGTCCACAGATCAATGGAACAGAATTGAAAGCCCAGAGATAAAACCACACATCTATGGACAGCTAATCTTCGACAAAGGAGCAGAGGGCCTACAATGGAGAAAAGAAAGTCTCTTCAACAAATGGTGCTGGGAAAACTGGACAGCCACATGCAAAAGATTGAAAATTGACCATTCTTTTTCTCCACACACCAAAATAAACTCAAAATGGATCAAAGACCTAAAGATTAGGCCTGAGACAATAAGTCTTTTGGAAGAGAATATAGGCAGTACACTCTTTGACATCAGTTTCAAAAGAATCTTTTCGGACACTGTAACTCCTCAGTTGAGGGAAACAATAGAAAGAATAAACAAATGGGACTTCATCAGACTAAAGAGCTTCTTCAAGGCAAGGGAAAACAGGATTGAAACAAAAAAACAGCTCACTAATTGGGAAAAAATATTTACAAGCCACTTATCCGACAAAGGGTTAATCTCCATAATATACAAAGAACTCACACTGCTTAACAACAAAAAAACAAACAACCCGATCAAAAAATGGGCAGAGGACATGAACAGACATTTCTCAAAAGAAGATATGAATATGGCCAATAGACACATGAAAAGATGTTCATCATCGCTAATCATCAGGGAAATGCAAATCAAAACTACACTAAGATATCACCTTACCCCCGTTAGATTGGCAAAAACATCCAAAACCAAGAACGACAAATGTTGGAGGGGTTGTGGAGAAAGAGGAACCCTCATACACTGTTGGTGGGAATGCAAACTGGTACAGCCACTATGGAAAACAGTATGGAGATTTCTCAAAAAGTTAAAAATAGAAATACCCTATGACCCAGCCATCCCATTACTGGGTATCTATCCTAAGAACCTGATATCAGATATCTCAAGAGTCCGTTGCACCCCTATGTTCATTGCAGCATTATTTACAATAGCCAAGACGTGGAACCAGCCTACATGCCCAGAAACTAATGATTGGATAAAGAAGATGTGGTATATATACACAATGGAATACTACTCAGCCATAAAAAAAGACGAAATTGGCCCATTCACAACAATGTGGATGGACCTCGAGGGTATTATGTTAAGCGAAATAAGTCAGTCAGAGAAAGACGAACTCTATATGACTCCACTCATAGGTGGAAATTAGTATATTGAGAAGGAGATCTGATTGGTGGTTACCAGGGAAAAGGGGGGGTGGGGGGAGGGTACGGAGGGGGAAGTGGTGTACCCACAACATGACTAACAAAAATGTACAACTGAAATCTCACAAGGTTGTAATCTATCATAACATTAATAAAAAAAAAAAAAAAAAAAAAAAAAAAAAAAAAAAAAAAAAAAAAAAAAAAAATGTTGTATTTGAGTAAAATTTGAAAAATTATCAGGACAGGAAACCTAGTCTGTCTTTTGCCATTATTTTTAATCCTTTATCTTTTTTCCAGTTACTAACTCTTGAATCACTTTTATTCCATGGAGTAGAAAGGGTTAATGTTGATGAAGAAAACGGTTGATAACCCAAGGGCATTTTCACTTAAGAAAACAGAAAAACACATTGCAAGCTGCTCTATTTCTCTCTTACCTTCTCTTTGTTGGCAGTCATCCTTTTAGAATCACCATATAATTTTGTTTAGGGGCAACGAAGAGGATTGAAAAGGACATTGTTCTCCAGGAACAATACTTGTCATTCTTGTAGATGTGTTTTTAATACTGTACGTGTGTGTGTATCTTAATCAGACCTTTAGCCAAGTCACTTTTTCTTTTTTTAATTTAGCATTTACATATGGATAACATTACAACAATTCCAAAATGAATGGGGAAACCATGAGAAAAATGAAATGAGACATAGCAAGGTAAAAAAGCAAGATTAAGATAGACAAGCAGAAGAACTACAACAAAAAAGACAGAAGGCCAGAGAAAGATAAACCACAAAGATGAAGTGCTTACAGAATGGAATAGAAAAACCTCGAAAATCAAAGTGAAGTCATGGTTCAAATCTGTCAGGGTTTTGGCAAGAGCACATTGTAGACTTTTTTAGGCACAGGAGTGACAAGTTCTTTTACAGTGTTCCTAAGGCCCTGACATCTCTCTCATTTAGCCAGTTCCCAAAGAGAGTGGATGCACTATTGAAACTTCCAAAATAAGTCGTAAAGTTGTAGTTGTTACCTTGTAGCAGGACACATACAAATGATTTTCTTTGGGATATTAGGAAATCATAAATTATCATATAAACTGCCACAGACTTTAAGGTGCATTCTAACATTATTCTCTTATTTATATGTCAGTGAAAGAGAAAGCTGACTTGTATTTCAAAATATGATAGACTTTAAAAAAGTATGAATATGATAGCTATTTAATTAAATAAAAAGATATAAGAAATATTTAAAATGAATTCCTGTCATTACTTATTATCCATAGAATTTCAGAGCCAATTTCAGAGTCTCATTTATAAAAAAGTAACATCATACTCTCGCAACCACATAAGAGTCTACTTTATTTAATCTCACTCTTTGCATATTGTGTATACTAGTTTTGGATATAATTAGCTCAAATTTTTTTCCTGAGTTGGTGAAGTCTAAGTATTTTTGCCTTATCTTTTGCATTTTTCCAGTGAATATAGAGTTCTGTCTCCTCAACTAAGCCAAAATGGCATTACTTTTGCCTAACCAACCATAATAAATATTCACAGTCCATGAGCATTACTTTCCCACGTCAACAATCTTGCCTTCTTCTAGCTCAGGGGTGTATGTGCATCACTACTGTTGATGCTTGTTGTCAATTCCACTGCTCTACAACAGTTTTATAGCAAAAATATGCATTCACCTGTACTTTCTTAAAGTGTAACTAAAAAACATTTTAAATCATTTTATGAATATATAAAATATTTATCTATGGACTTTTTTCTGGTGTTTAGCCATTAATACAGCTGCTGTGAATACGTGAGTACAGTCGTTTTGAAAATAATTTGTTTTATTTATAGTACTTAGGAGTAGAAGGAGTGAAACTCAGAGGAGGCATATATATAACATTATTAATAACTGCTAAATAGTTTTCTAAACACAGCATACCATTTTAACTCTTATAATCAGCGTCTTAGGGTTCCAGTTGCTCTGCATTCTTTCCAATGTGTGTAATTTTAACCATTCTGGTTGGTGCACAGTGAACTCATCACAGTTGTAATTTATATTTCCTTGATAAGTAATGGTCTTGAACACATTTTTGTATGCAAATATCACTTGGATAGCCTCATTTCTGAAATGTCTGTTTAAGAGTCTAGCTCTTTTTTTTTCAAATTAGGTTGTTTGCCTCTTATTTACTGGTTTTTAAAGGTTCTTTATATGTTCTGGGCACAAATCCTAATTCAGAAGGATTTAGATGAGAAGACATACAAATTTTGATACATTTCCTCTCCTTTTCCCATTATCAATGAATTCTGTGTCTTGATTAAGAAATATCTGACTACTTAAAGGTCTTTAAAATATTCTACAACATTTTTCTTTACAAATCATTGAGTTTTTTGTTTTTACGTTTAGTTCTATGCTCCTTCTCTGAATGATTTTTTTTCCTGTGTTATAAGTACAGTTTCATTTTTTTTCCATGCAGATATCATTTTGTTTCTCCACTCTATTTTGAAATGATATTCAACTTCCAATTGTAATGCATGAGACCATTTTTTTAAAACCAAAGAACAATATATGTCTGGGTCTATTTATAGAATATCCGTTTCATTCTCCTGCTTAGCATTACTTTGTAATAAGTTTTGAAATTTTCTACTATACTTTCTTCAACATTACTCATCCATTTCAAAAGAGCTTCTACTATTACATGTACATTACATTTCCAAATATAGTTTAAAATCATTTTGTCAAATTTTAGGTATAAATCTGCTAGCATTTTATAAGAATCATTTTTAATCTATAGTACAAATTGATAATAAAAGGTATCCTAAATGATATCAAGCCTTCTAATCCATGAACATACTATATCTTTCCATTTTGGGATCCTTAATTCCTATTAACAAAATTTTAAATGCCTTTTTTAGGTCTATTTCTATTTATATAGCTAATTAAAAAATAACTGCTAACAATTAAGTGTGATATAGTTTGAGGGAATGGAGCCTCTGAAATCTGCAGACAACAATGGAGTTTGTACACAATCACGAGTTCTTCTCCACATTAAGGGTAAAGCACTCCCAGGAAAGATTGGGGAAAGAGTATGACACAGAGAAAAACTCCTAAGGTTACAAGCTTGTAGCAGGCTATCAGCCAATTCTGAAAGAAGAGTGTAAAATCCTGTCCAGATCTTCTCTGTGCAAGAAAGGGCTTGAGCCACAGGAAGAGGGAAGAAGGAGGAAACAAATCGTGTTACTCCCAAGGAACAAATAAAGACCCACTGTGGTCAGGGATGTACAAAGAATTTTAGTAAATATCTTTGCCATTTAGAAGTACAGAATACATTTCTGGATGCAGGATATTACGCCAAAATCATTAAAAGAGTTTTACATGAAAGAGGCAAGAAATTCTCTTCCAAATAAGATGCATCAAAGGAATGAAGGATTGGTGCTAATTCCTCTTAAAATGTTTCACAGAATTCACCAGCGAAGCCACCTGGCCCTGGTCTTTTTTCATCAGAAGGTTTTTTGATTGCTTATTCGATCTCTTTATTTGTTATTTGTCTGTTCAGATTTTTCTATTTCTTCATGATTCAGTCTCAATAGGTTGTATGTTTCTAGGAATTTATCCGTTTCTTCTAGCTTATCAAAGTTTTAGTGTATAATTTTTCATAGAAGTCTCTTATGACCAAACAGCAGTAGAATACACATTCTTTTCATGCTCACATAGAGCATTCTCCAGGATAATCACAGGTTAGGCCACTAAACAAGACTTAACAAACTAAAAAAGACTGAAATCATACAAGATACCTATTCTGACCACAAGGAAATTAAACTAGAAATCAACAAAAGAAGGAAAATTGGAAAATTGACAAATATATGGAAATTAAACAATTCACTCTTGAACATCCAATGGGTCAAAGAAGAAATCAAAAGGGCAATTAGAAAATATCTTGAGATCACAAAACAAAATTTTAAATAACAAAACTTATGGGACCCAGCAAAAGCAATACTAAGAGGGAAGTTTATAGATATAAATACCCACAATAAAATAGAAGAAAGATTTTAAATAAACAACCTAACTTTATACCTCAAAGAAGTAGAAAAGGAAGAACAAACTAAGCCCAAAGTTAGCAGAAGGCAGGAAAAAATAAGATCAGTACAGAAATAAATCAAGTAAACAATATTAAAACAATACAAAGAAATCAACTAAACTAAAAATTGATTTTTTAAAAATATAAACAAAATTAACAAACTCTTAACTGGACTGAAAAAGAGAGAATACCTAAATAAATTAAACGAGAAATGACAGAGGAGACATTACAACTGATGCCACAGAAATAAAATAGAAGGTCACCCCTCTCAACCCAAAATTCTATATTCAATGAAAATATTATTTAAATTAAAGGATAGAATTAAGAAATTTTCAGATAAATGAAGTTGACATAATTTGTCACCAGCAGAACTTCACTACATGAATTGAAAAATCACCTTCCTCAGGAATATAAGATAGTAACACAAATTCTGATCCACAAAAAGTAATTAGTAAGAAAGTGGGCATACATAAAAGTTTATATGTTCTTTCTTTTTTTAAATTTGTGAAAAAAGCAAAAGATTGTTCAATAAAAAAGGATATAACTGTGAGATGAGATTTGTAACATATGTAGATATAAACTATATACAAAAATTTACAAAAGATAGGAGGGCAGGTAAACAGATTGATGTCATACTAAGGTTATTATGCTTACGAAGTGGGGATGTTGAAGAGAGAGTTAGGAACTGTCAAGTAGGAAATTAAAAATGCCAGTTAGAAAGAGTGAAGGGGAAGGTTGAACTCAGGATTTTTTAGTATTTAATGTGAAATTTAACAAGATACAAAAATGACTCAAAATAGACTCTGATAAGCAAAGAGCCCACATTGTTAGCCTCGAGCAACCATTACTGAAACAATAGGCTATAGGTAAGAAAGGCATAGAGGAAATAAAATTTGACACTAAAAATATTTATTAACCCAGAAGAAGGTAAGAAAAAAGGAACAGTAGGACAAAAATTGGAGAGACAAGTAGAAAACAAACAGCAATATGGTAAATTTAATCACAATTTAACTGAGCATAAATTGAATGAGTACTCAAACTCAATCCTTTTCAGACTGTATAAAGGAGCAAAGCGAAACTGTGTTAATTAGAGCAGTTTGAAACAAGGAAACATATGTTTCAAAAGTACCAGGGGAATAAAGAAATACTATGTAGGCAGTAATCATAAGGAAGCTGGTGTGGTTATGATAATATTAGACAAAGTAGACTTTAAGGCAAAGGCAATCATAAGAAAGAAATAGGGAGATTATATAATAATGAAATTAGCAATGTCCTATGATTACATAACAATCTTAAACATATATGCAACAGATGACAGAGCACCAAAAGTCACGAAGAAAAAATGGTATAATTAAGACGGAAATAGATAAATCCACAATCACAGACAGATATTTTAACATTAGTCTCTCAGTACATGGTGCAATAAGAAGATAGACATTCTATAAGTTTATAGAAGATATAAATAACACTATCAACCCAATTTTCCTGATTGACATACAACACTACATCCAACAAAAACAACGCACATGCCTTTCGAGGACACATGGAATATTCACCAAGAGAGATCATATGGTGGTAGGCAAGAAAAACCTTCAATGAATTTCAAGTGATTGGAGTATTACTTGTTTTTTATTCTGAATACAATGGAAGCATTTGGGCATTTGTCTTAATCAGTCTAATGAATTAAGAATTTCATTGTTGAATAAAACGACAACTCACTTTTTTCATATCTATCCATCTTCTCCCCACAAGTCAATTTTGCCATAAATCCACAGTGTAGTTAATAGTAACAACTGTATAGTTGCTATTGGAAGATGCAGGTTTAATATAATCCATGCAATGATTTTTCTGTGTGCCTGAAATCATCATATCATAAATATAAATGTTTATTAATTATTTTCTTATGAAGAGTATTTTATTCTCCTGTGGTTATTATTTTCTTTCAAGTTCTAGTCCTCAAAACTCACCATTACTTTACTTTTTTCCTTCACTATTATTACTTTATTTCTTATTTCTAGCATTCTAAACTTGGTGGAACATCAACATTTTCCACCCATGGAATTAGAAACATTGTTTTAATTTTTTTCACCTAATATTCTGAGGCTTTAATCTCTTTTATCTTACATTCATGAATTCCATTTTTTTTTCTTAATGAAAATCTCTGGGCTTTCCCTATAATTCACACTTTCCTACAGTAATTTCTTTTTGAATTACATAATAACTTCTCCTCACATATTTCTGTAATATTCAATATCACACCCAGGTCCCTCAATGACATATGTAATTACATTTTATAATCAATTTATAAATACTTACTATTATTTTAGAGGCTAATATTTACTGAGTTCTTGCTAATTACAGACCTGTATAAGCACCAACAAATGAGCTTGATTATTCTTTGCAACATGATGTATTTTTATTATCCAGCGTTTACACAGGGAAAGCATGATGCGTTGTGGAAGATCAAGGGACATGTCTTATGTCACATAGCTGGAGTGTGGCAGAGTAAACACTCGATAGGAGGAGCTCCACTGCACATCATTTTACCTACTCCATCTTATCGCTTCTAGTAGGATATTTGGTAAAGTCAGAGAAAAACTAACCTTCTCAAAATTACAATAAAATGCCCTGAATTACAGTAATCTTATAACTTGATGATTAAGTAAAGAAAGAATTACACATCTCTTTTTGGTTCCCGTTGGCTAGGAAAGCTTCCTTTAGTTATGTACTTTTGGGCACAACATTAATAAAAAGTCACCAACCCCCTCATTTGAACCACTTCTTTGCTGAAGAAACAAGTACAGGATTGACTTTTTACATTTTCATAGTGAATGTGTGTCAGAACTAAGACACACCAACGGAATCTTGAGTGAAATACATCATTTCTGTCATTCTTACACTTAAACACTACACATTTTAAATCTTAATTATAATTTTGTCATTCAATTGACAATATCTTCATAGATGACATAAACTTTTTACCTGAAAAGCTCTAAAACATTGGATTGAAGACACCTCTGCACACTAGATACACTCATGAAACATATAAAAAAGTCAATATTCATTAAGGTCCACATCTGAAGATTGTTTTGACAGATCTGGAGCAATTCTAGAGATTTTAAATAATAATTTTAAATTTAATATAAAAAAACTGATATGCACATCAATATTAAGAACTACTCTAATTATTATCATATATTTTTAAATAAAAATAGAAATATAATTAACTGTAAATCAAACTGTTCTTTCTTAAAACAAACAAGACTAAAATATAAATTTATATTTAATTCCTTCCTTTTTCCTTTAAGGATCAAGAGCTATCTAAGGTAGTTTGGGGGATAGAGGCTGTTGTTAGCAATAAAGTTAGTATCCAGTAATAAACTGTATTTTTAAAAGCTACATCGGTTTGCTGCTCTCATGTAAACACAGCCCAGGGCAATCAACAGCAAGCTGGGCAATTTCTCATTTGCACATAGCAAGCAAATCTCGGCTGCTTATGCTGGGATTCTCCTTTTATCTGTAGACTTACTTGTTTTCTGCCTTTCCCTATAAAATGAAAACACATAGAAAGTCTTCTCTGTACTTGTGCATGGACTCCATTGCAAAACCCAGCAAGAGTCACCCAACCAGGGCCCTCAGATGCTTTGCCTGAACATAGTAGAAAGGAAGCTTATAAAAGTGTATTCATTTCTTTAAGATTATGCACTATGCACAAAACTTTTTTTCAAAACATCTTATTCAAAATTTCCAAGAATTTTTTTTCATATAGTGGGCCTGCCTTATGCATGGGTCCTGAATCTGGAGATTCAACCCAACATGGATCAAAAGGCTATGATGGTTGCATCTGTACCAAACATGTACAGACTTTCCTTTCTTGTTGTTATTCCCTAAAAAATACAACAACTATTTACATTTTGTTAGGTATTATAAGTAATTTAGAGATGATTTGAAGTATATGGGAGGATATACATAGGTTACATGCGTATACTACACCATTTTATACAAGGTACTTGAGCATTGGAGGATTTGGGTATCTGAGGGAGATGCTGGAACTCATCCCCTGTGGATACTGAGGGATGATTGTATACACTTAACATAAAATCACATTGAGGTTATATTGCTTTAAACAAAACATGATAATGGCACATTTAGAATCATGGCTAAGGAGAAGGTGGTTTGTTTTGTTAATGGTCATTGGTAAAGTATGAACACGAGAATTACTCAGCAAAACATGTGGTTATTAATTCAAATATAAATGAATAAATATTTGTTGATAAGATTAATGATGTGGAAGAAATACAATAGGCTTTCTATGATCTGGTTCTACTTCCAGGTGCCATGTCTCTGCAAAGATGGCCTTCCCCACCAACATTCTTTCATTTACTAGAACACAAACACAATCTTTGTTTCATATATTTTCAGATTTTTATTTTACCTAGATTTACTTTCTCCCAGATTTTGCCTTGCTGCACTTATCATTGATCTTATTGGGAGAGACTATCTTAGAGAGAGCTACCTTGCCCATCTAAGCTAGTAGGGCCCTCTCCTACCTTCCCTTCCGTATCACTCATGGTTCTTTCTTTACGGTTCTTATCACCAAATGAAATAATCTTAAGGAAATAGTCTGTTTCCTGTAACTTTAAGAGACTAGGGATATTGCTCTATTTACTACTTTTTCTTTAACATCTGGAACAAACTTGGAACAAAACAAGTATTCAAGAGGTATATTGAATTTACCTGAATGAAGAAAAGATATACTTTCTCCATTATGTTATTTGATATTTGTAAACTTTGTACAGAACAACTCATAAAATTTATTATGGAAATATTCTGCCCAATCATATAATCTACCTGTTAAAAAATTCCATTAACTTTTTGAGCAAAATAATTTTTTTGTGTGTGAGGAAGATTGGCCCTGAGCTAATATCTGTGTCAATCTTCCTCTATTTTATGTGGGATGCCACTACAGTGTGGCTTGACGAACAGAGCTATGTCCACGTCTGGAGTCTGAACCAGCAAAACTCAGGCTGCAAAAGCAGAGTGCATGAACTTAACCACTATGCCACGGGGCCGTCCCCCCAAAATAATTATTTTTATCAGAAATAAATTTACTATAGTTTCTGCCTAAAGCCAATCACAGTCCATTGCAATTTAATATTGTACCTTCATTTTTCCAACAAAAAATATTCAGAAAACCTCCTCTTACATCTTTAATATAATGATATTTTACTGTTTAACACTATATGAAGAATAAAGGAATTACTAGCGTAAATATAGGAATAAAAAGCAAATTTTTCTGATGGTTTATTCTGAAACTAAAAGGTTTTCCAAAAGTAAAACAAAATTTTCATGTTCTAATATAGCTTGGGCGCAACGACTCAAAAAGAGATATTTAGGGTGGTGAAACTATTCTGCAAGATACCATATTTGTGAATACATGACACTGTGCATTTGCCAAAACTTGCTGAAATTTGAATTTCATGGCACAAGAGTGACCCTTAACATATGAAATTTAAAAAATTTGGATTGTAGGAAGAATCTTGATATAGAATGAGGAATGTAACAAATAGTCTAACTGCATAGCAAAGATATAACTGAAAAGAAAACCTCACTGCAGAGGATGGGGGTAAGATGCCCACCCAAGTAAATTTGGATCTGAGTGATGTTTGTAAAAGCTAATGAGAAAATAAACTGTACATAAGCACTGACTTTCTCCTCTCAGTGTATCCACATCTCTTCTGCTTGTAAGGACACCAGTCATATTGGACTAGGGACCATTTTATCCCTGTATGAGTGCATTTTGACTTAAGACCTAGAGCTCAGATCTTGGTTTTTATTACCACTTTCCAATAAAAGTAACCAGAGCTCCTTTTTAGAAATGGTTTATTCTGCAAGTATGAGAGGAAATACACAAGATGACCCCGGAGCATCTCATAGTAGTGGTAAATAAGATGACACTCTAAAAAAAATAGGATATATCAAAGGGACAAAGAAACCAACTGAAAAGGCTCCAAATGACCAAAATTGGGAAAATATGAGCAAAAATAAACAAAGAAAGAATTTAGTGCATTGTAACCCCAAGTATAAAATAAATACTTATGAGTTTATGCTATTGTAAATAATAATTAAATAAATAAATAAATAAGTGACAATAAAACAAATCTCCAATGCAGAAGAATTCCATATAGTTGATGTAGATTCTCCATCTTTAAGAATATGGACCATAATTCTTAACATCTTAAGTATAGAATATGCTTAAGTATAGTGACTTTCTTACAAAGAGTACAGTATAGAACAAGGGAAAAACTAACTTTGCAAGGAGAAGCTTGACAAAAGCTTTTTCAACCAGATGATTATGGTCAATACCAAAATGGCAAGGCATGTTGATAATATGTACCCTTGATATGATGTGATGAAAATGGCACTTTGTCTATATGGATTTCCTCCCCAAACCCATAACCCCAATCTAATAATAAGAAAAACATTAACAAAATTCCAATAGAGAGGCACCTAACTAGTATCCTAAAGGCAGTCAATGTCATCAAAAACAGGAATGCCTAAGAACTCTTACAGCCAAGAAGAGCCTCAAAAGACATGACAACTAAGTGTAATATGGTACCCTGGGTGGGATCCTGGAGCAGATAGACAATAGATACAAACTAGGGAAATATGAAAAAGAGTATGAGCTTAAGTTAATAACACTGTACCAATATAGGTCCATCTACTGTAACAAATGTTCCATACTAATGTAAGATGTTAGTACTATGGAAAGTTGGATGGAGTATACTGCTATGTATGTATTATCTCACACTTCTTCTATAATCTAAAATTGTGCAAAAACTAAAACTGATTAGATATCTTATTACAATGATTTATTTAATTAATGATTCTGTAGTCAGGTATATATATATGTGTGTGTGCGTGTGTGTGTGTGTGTGTGTATCTCCAGCATATTAGGTGTAGTCTTAAAAATCTCAGGATTTGAGACGATGAAGTTTTTATAAAAGTTCGCTAATATTTAGTAAAACACTTTTTCTCTCTCTCCATATATATGTACATATTTGTGGGTATATACATATGCATATAATTTAAATTAATATAACACTATATATAGTGATTTAAATTCCCTCTTATCACATAACATATTACAAGAATTTCTGTACAATAGTATCCAAAGGTCTAAGAAAATTTTCTACTAAATTATTGAAAATTATCCAATCATGAGACTTTCACAGTTTTACTATTTTCTTATTATAACTAATTTTGCAATGAGAATTTTGACAAACCAATCCTTTCCTTTGAGTGTTTTCTCACATTATATTTTTGAAAATTAATGGCACTAGAGGAAAAATATTTTTTTTTTCCTTTTTTTTTTTGCTGAGGAATATTAGCCCTGAGCTAACATCTGTGCCAATCTTCCCCTACTCCATATGTGGGTCACTGCCACAGCGTGGCTGACAAGTGGTCTAGGTCCAGAAAGGGGATCTGAACTTAGCAACCCAGCCATGGAAGCAGAGTGCCCTGAACTTAACCACTACTCCATGGGGTCAGCCCAAGAGAACACTTTTTTTTTTTAAGTCTCTGTTGAAAATGTCTCATCAAAACTAATCACATATTTTGTAGGATGTCCCTCAAATAGGATTTCTCAGATATTTTTCTCATGATTTTACTGGAGTTATGGGTTTTGGAGAGGAAGACCAGGGAGGTATTGTGCTATTCTCATCACATCATAGCCAGGGTACATACATACTATCAGCACGACTTATCACTAATTCTGCCAGCTTGATCACAAGGACAAGGTTGTGTTTGTTAGTTTTTTTTTTAACTGTAAGTTAATATTTTTCCCCATTTCTATACTGTACTCTTTGGAAGGAAGTCTATGCACAACCCATACTTAAGGAGTGGAAAGTTATGTTCGGTCTCCTTGATGGTGAATTATTGACATAAACTACTTGGAATTCTGCACAGAGATGTCTTATTTGCTTGCATTTGTTTAATTATTAAATCATTTATTTATATCAGTATAGGTTCATGGATATTTCTTTTATGCTTATTATTACGATACAATAATGTTTTATTTGATTGCTCCAATGGTTCTACTTTGAACAATTATGAACTTTTTCAGTTGGTTCCTGTGTCTTTTTGACATATTCTCCGTCGTCATTGTTGTATTTATTTATTAGCAGCCCTTACTACAAAATGCTCCGTGTAAATTCCGCATCTAAGCCCTAGAATGAGACATTTTCCATTTTTCCAGTCTTCAGCTTTTTTGTGTGGATGTATTTGTATAGAACAGATCTTGTGCTATTCCTGGAACATAAAAATGCTCAATAAATATATATTGAGTATAAATAAATAAATTCTATTCAATTGAGTTGTGCAGTTTGATTTTTCTTTACTTACGTTAGTCATAAATACTCCAAACTATATGAATATTTTTAATTTGTTTCTTTTTTTCTTCTTTAACATAGATGTGGTATGCTCTTTGAAAGATGTTTACATATCAAAAAGATCTACTATTTTGAGATTATGCCACCTTCCTTCTTTTGCCTTTAATTACAGCAAATTTTACTGTCCTTTCAAAATCTGAGCTGTTTGTACTTCTGTATGTGTCTTTAAAATTTTCTTTTTCAAAATTTTTATTTACAATGTCTTATTCAATTTGAGATAATCTATTTCTTAGAGAGATTCAAATATTGTCATTATGCATGTTTTTAACAAAACATCCGTGACATAAATACAAACATGTCCTAGATTTTTCATTCATTCTTATCATGTATAAAACCATATCATTACTCTTTTTCAACATTCTTTTTCATCAACCAAATGGTTGTACCTGATCATACTTCTACATGCTCATTAATACACAAACTTACGTATTTTAGAAACTACTAAACACAAATTGAGCATAGTAATGATTTAGCTTAATTTGGTAGCCACATTCTTCATATTTTCAAGTCAATTTTTTCATTTTCCATAATATAAATTCAGTTGATGGTTTAATGGATTGTAAGAGAATCTGACTACTTTCAGATAACAAAAATGTGAATTTCTATCTCATTGGGTGGTAAAAAGAACTATCATGAGCATCCAATTATTGTTATTTTTATAGCCTAAGGCCAGCTGTCCACTGATACATTGATAAAGTAGGAAATTTAAGCAATTACTCAGATATTTTAGGAAAAATAGAATGCTTCAGCTACAATGCCAAACATTTTGTTTAAATTATCATTTTTCCCCTTTTTCATGGAGATAAGGCTATGTAAGTTCTTCAGAACACACTCTGAATGTCTTTAATATCTAGTTAGAGCCAGTAAAATGAATTCCTTTACTTTTTTTGACTCATAATAAAAGAATTTCTATTAATAAACAGGACACATTAGGCAAGGATATCAATTTTGAAAAGTATTTACAAATCTAGATTCAACTAAAAAATAGCTATTAAAATATGATATGAATATCCAGCACCCAAAATATCTCATCCACATCTTGCCACATTGTATAAATACTATTATCCCACTTCCTGCATAATGACTACACTTTTTAAACTCTTGAAAGAGTCTTGATTTTCTGGTGTGCACCAGAAAATGATAAAAGGAGTATGTTTATCATTCAAGATCTAAGTGAGGATTGTTTTTCAATATGGATATCTTAGTGAGAAACAATGCCTATGAAAACGCCACAGAGGAAGTGTGAGGTAGAAGGATACCAAAATATTTCTTGCCCATCATTTTAATGCAAATAGCACTTTATATGAAATATAAACAAAAATACCTTTTAAATTTTCCATTCATTACATAAAATGTATGTTTTGATTAGAAAATTAAAAGAAATGAACATTATTTTGGTGTTAAATGCAAGGCTTTCTGATAACATATTCATTTTTATAATGGTTTAACAAGTTACTAACATATCCTGAAAAGCATGATATGTGCTCACTCCATAAAATTTAAGAATTGCAGAACAGAAGAAAAATAGAAAGTTTGCAGAATTTAACTCCTCCAAATAATCATCATTTATATTTGATAAAATTATTCATATATTTATTTATTTAGAAAAGATGATAAATGGATGATAGATGATAGATGGATGGATAGACAGATAGATAGATAGATAGATAGATAGATAGATAGATAGAAATAGATAAATCGGACAGAGATGTTATAAATAAATGGCATCATACTGCTTGCTATTATTGGCAAAACTTCCATTAACTGTTATAACATTTTTAACTTGACAGAAGAAAGGATTTTAAGATGTATTAAAATTGCTTTATATTTTAATATTTGATTCACATTGAATTGAGTCTGCTCTACATGCTTTATCAGAAATCAAATGACTGTATATTCTTGGGTGTCTTTCTGAGCTCTTTATTCTCTTTCAAATTTTCTGTCTCAGTCTTAACTGTTATAACTTCAAAACTACCCTTGATATTTATTAGGGAAGCTCTTCTACCTTTCATATCCTTTTTTGGGAATATATTCGTTATTTTTGTTCTTTATTCCTTTGTATACATTTTTGTCAAATTTCACCAAAAAAATTGGTTTTCTATTGAATTTATAGATCAATTAAGGAATCTTGATATCCTTAATTGCGCATTATATCTTCTTATTCATGAAGGTGGCATATGCCTCCATTGACTTGTAACTTTGTAATATATTTCAATATAATTTTGTACTTTTTCCCAATCAGAACTTGGGCATGTTTTGTTAGATTGATTTTATAAATATTCCAAATTTAATTAACTAATTAATTTATAGCTATTGCTAAAAGAACATTTAAAATGTTTTATCTACTTGTTTACGGTATAATAAATCTAAATGAGAATTAATTTTGTTAAAAATCCAGAACACTTGCAAAACTCTCCAGCTAATTCTAATTACTGATCTCTCAGTTCTGTTGGGTTTCTTCATAGACAACCATATCATGTGTAAATAATAAAGTTTTCCACTTTCCATATAACATTTAATTCTTTTTCTTATATTGATGCACTGAATATACACCCAGAAACATGTTTAAAATGTTGAAGGGCTTGCTTCTAACAAATCTCTATCAATAATGATGTTTGCTATTATTTTTAAATAGATAACTTTATTATATTCAAGTAGTTCCCTTTTTTATTTCATAAGAATATTTTTAGACAAAAACTGTTTATCTTACTGTATATATTTCTTCATTTATGTCAACAATCAGATTGCCTTCTCCTTTATTCTTTTAATGTAGATTATATACTCATTTCTTTTCAAATATTAAGTCAGCATTACACTGAGATATGCTCAATGTGATTAGAATGTATTACCTGGATGTGTGCTGCCAGTTTTAATAATTGTTTCATCTATGTCCATGAGAGAGATTGGCCTGTGATTTTTTTTTTTTTTTTTTTGAGGAAGATTAGCCCTGAGCTAACTGCTGCCAATCCTCCTCTTTTTGCTGAGAAAACTGGCCTGGAGCTAACATCTGTGCTCATCTTCCTCTATTTTATACGTGGGACGCCTACCACAGCATGGCGTGCCAAGTAGTGCCACGTCCACACCCAGGATCCGAACCTGCGAACCCCAGGCCACCGAAGTGGAACGTATGCACTTCACGGCTGTGCCACTGGGCCAGCCTGGCCTGTGATTTTTCTTTCATATAATTTATTACTTACATATCAATATCAAAAATGCTAGCCTCATATATGCAATCTTTCTTTTTCTCTTTTTGGAGAGGGTTTGTGTTTGACTACAATAATTTCTTCTAAACTTGTAGCAAAACATTTTTATTTTATTTTTATTTATTTATTTATTTTTTTACATATTCAATCTTTATTTAAAGAAAAAAATAGTAACTACAGTGGGCTAAATATATAGAAAGACGGTTACTAAGGTACAAAATTCATTTTATTAAAGAAAAATTTATCTCTGATCTCATATTTCCATTTCACTATAATATAAAAGGAAACAATGCAAACAAGAATGCAACAAAGTCAAAAGTTAATTAAAACCTTGTTTCTTATGTTGACTCCCATGGATGACCCCTCCTCTCTGAATTTACACAACTAATTACCTACACAACACGGCAAGTGACCTTTTTGTTCTGCATTCAGTATTCTTCATGGTAGATATGGTGATGAATACAGTATTCTCTCTATTATAAAATAATTATATTTATATTATCATAGCCAGTTACATTGACATCCCAGATACCTGCCCCTCTCTTTGGCATCCTTAGGTATAATTTTTTTTTTCATTTTTTTTTATTGAGTTATTGATAGGTTACAATCTTGTGAAATTTCAATTGTACATTAATGTTTGTCAGTCATGTTGTAGGTGGACCACTTCACCCTTTGTGCCCGGCCCCCACCCCACCTTTCCCCTGGTATACACTAAACTGTTCTTGGTCCGTAGTTTTAAATTCTTCATATGAGTGGAGTCATACACAGATTATCTTTCTCTTGCTGGCTTATTTCACTTAACATAATTCTCTCAAGGTCCATCCATGTTATTGCAAATGGAATGATTTTGTTCTGTTTTACAGCTGAGTAGTATTCCATTGTATATATGTACCACATCTTCTTTATCCATTCGTCTGCTGATGGGCACTCAGGTTGCTTCCACGTCTTGGCTATTGTAAACAGTGCTGCAATAAACATTGGGGTGCATAGGACTTTTGGGATTGCTGACTTCAGGCTCTTTGGATAAATACCCAGTAGTGGGATGGCTGGATCGTATGGTAGTTCTATTTTTAGTTTTTTGAGGAATCTCCATACTGTTTTCCACAGTGGCTGCACCAGTTTGCATTCCCACCAGCAGTGTATTAGGGTTCCTTTTTCTCCGCAACCTCTCCAACATTTGTTGCTATTAGTTTTAGATATTTTTGTCATTCTAACGGGTGTAACGTGATATCTTAGTGTAGTTTTGATTTGCATTTCCCTGATGATCAGTGATGATGAGCATCTTTTCATGTGCCTATTGGCCATCAGTATATCTTCTTTGGAGAAATGTCTGTTCATGTCTCCAGCCCATTTTTTGATTGGGTTGTTTGATGTTTTGTGGTTGAGTTGCGAGAGTTCTTTATATATTAAGGATATTAAGCCTTTGTCAGATATATGACTTGCAAATATTTTTTCCCAGTTAGTGGGTTGTTTTTTTGTTTCAATCCTGTTTTCATTTGCCTTGAAGAAGCTCTTTAATCTGATGAAGTCCCATTTGTTTATTCTTTCTATTGTTTCCCTTCTCTGAGAAGACATGGTGTCCGAAAAGATCCTTTTAATACTGATGTCAAAGAGTGTACTGCCTACGTTTTCTTCCAGAAGCCTTATGGTTTCAGGTCTCACCTTTAGGTCTTTAATCCATTTTGAGTTTATTTTGGTGAATGGTGAAAAAGAATGGTCAATTTTCATTCTTTTACATGTGGCTTTCCAGTTTTCCCAGCACCATTTGTTGAAAAGACTTTCTTTTCTCCATTGTATGACCTCAGCTCCTTTGTCAAAGATAAGCTGTCCATAGATGTGTGGTTTTATTTCTGGGCTTTCAATTTTGTTCCATTGATCTGTGCACCTGTTTTTGTACCAGTACCATGCTGTTTTGATTACTGTAGCTTTGTAGTATGTTTTGAAGTCAGGGATTGTGATGCCTCCCGTTTTGTTTTTTTTTTCTCAGGATTGCTTTAGCAATTCGGGGTCTTTTGTTGCCCCATATGAATTTTAGGATTCTTTGTTCTAATTCTGTAAAGAATGTCATTGGGATTCTGATTGGGATGGTGTTGAATCTGTAGATTGCTTTAGGTAGAATGGACATTTTAACTATGTTTATTCTTCCAATCCATGTACATGGAATGTCTTTCCATCTCCTTATGTCGTCATCCAATTCCCTCAGAAAGGCCTTGTAATTTTCATTATATAGGTCCTGCACTTCCTTAGTTAAATTTACCCCAAGGTATTTTATTCTTTTTGTTGCGATTGTGAATGGTATTGTATTCTTGAGTTCTTTTTCTGTTGGTTCATTACTGGAGTATAGAAATGCTACTGATTTATGCAAATTGATTTTATACCCTGCAACTTTGCTGTAGTTGTTGATTACTTCTAACAGTTTTCCAATGGATTCTTTGGGGTTTTCTATATATAAGATCATGTCATCTGCAAACAGCGAGCGTTTCACTTCTTCCCTCCCTATTTGGATTCCTTTTATTCCTTTTTCTTGCCTGATTGCTCTGGCCAGGACCTCCAGTACTATGTTAAATAAGAGTGGTGATAGAGGGCATCCTTGTCTTGTTCCTGTTTTCAGGGGGATGTGGTTCAGTTTTTGCCCATTGAGTATGATGTTGGCTATGGGTTTGTCGTATATGGCCTTTATTATGTTGAGGTAGTTTCCTTCTATGCCCATTTTGTTCAGAGTTTTTATCATAAATGGCTGTTGGATCTTGTCAAATGCCTTCTCTGCATCTATTGAGATGATCATGTAGTTTTTATTCCTCAGTTTGTTGATGTGGTGTATCACGTTGATTGATTTGCAGATGTTGAACCATCCCTGTGTCCCTGGTATGAATCCCACCTGATCCTGATGTATGATTCTTTTGATGAATTGCTGAATTCTGGTTGCCAAAGTTTTGTTTAGAATTTTTGCATCTATGTTCATCAGTGATATTGGCCTGTAGTTCTCTTTTTTCGTGGTGTCCTTGTCAGGTTTTGGTATCAGCGTGATGTTGGCCTCATAGAATGTGTTAGGAAGTGTTCCATCTTCCTAATTTTTTGGAATAGCTTGAAAAGGATAGGTATTAAATCCTCTCTGAAAGTTTGGTAGAATTCCCCAGGAAAGCCATCTGGTCCTGGGGTTTTATTCTTTGGGATGTTTTTGATTGCTGTTTCAATCTCTTTCCTTGTGATTGGTCTGTTCAAATTGTCTGCCTCTTCTTGAGTGAGCTTTGGGAGATTGTAGGAGTCCAGGAATTTATCCATTTCCTCTAGGTTATCCATTCTGTTGGCATATAGTTTTTTGTAGTATTCTCTTATAATCTGTTGTATTTCTGCAGAGTCTGTTGTTATTTCTCCTCGCTCATTTCTGATTTTGTTTATTTGAGCTTTCTCCCTTTTTTTCTTTGTAAGTCTGGCTAGAAGTTTGTCAATTTTATTTATCTTCTCAAAAAACCAGCTCTTTGTCTCATTGATCCTTTCTACTGCCTTTTTCCTTTCAATAGTATTTATTTCTGCTCTGATTTTTATTATTTCTCTCCTTCTGCTGACTTTGGGCTTCATTTGTTCTTTTTTCTCTAGTTCAGTTAGGTGTGCTTTAAGGTTGCTTATTTGGGATTTTTCTTGTTTGTTAAGATGTGCCTGTATTGCGATGAATTTTCCTCTTAATACAGCTTTTGCTGTGTCCCATATGAGTTGGTATGGCATACTATCATTTTCATTTGTTTCCAGGTATTTTTTTATTTCTTTTTTAATTTCTTCAATGATCCATTGCTTATTCAGTAGTGTGTTGTTTAGTCTCCACATCTTTGTGCCTTTCTCAGCTTTTTTCTTGTAATTAATTTCTAGCCTTATAGCACTATGATCTGAGAAGATGCTTGTTATTATTTCAATTTTTTTAAATTTGTAGAGGCTTGCCTTGTTTCCCAACATATGGTCTATCCTAGAGAATGTTCCATGTGCACTTGAGAAGAATGTGTATTCAGCTCCTTCAGGGTGGAGTGATCTATATATGTCTATTAAGTCCAATTGTTTTAGTTTTTCATTCAGCTCCACTATTTCCTTGTTGATTTTCTGTCTGGATGATCTGTCCATTGATGTGAGTGGGGTGTTGAGGTCCCCTACTATTATTGTGTTGTTTTTAACATCTTCCTTTAGGTCTGTTAATAGTTGCTTTATGAATCTTGGTGCTCCTGTGTTGGGTGCATAGATATTTATAAGCATTATTTCTTCTTGATGAAGTGTCCCTTTGATCATTATATATTGTCCCTCTGTGTCTCTCTTTACCTGTCTTATTTTGAAATCCACTTGGTCTGATATGAGAATTGCAACACCTGCCTTTTTTTTCCTTGCTATTTGCTTGAAGTATTGTCCTCCACCCCTTCACCCTGAGTCTGTGTTTGTCCTTGGGGCTGAGGTGTGTTTCCTGGAGGCAACAAATTGTTGGATCTTGTTCTTTAATCCATTTTGCCACTCTGTGTCTTTTTATTGGAGAGTTCAATCTGTTCACATTGAGAGTGATTATTGATGCATGTGGACTTAATGCTGTCAATCTGTCGCTCATTATCTTGTTTTCCTGTGTTTCTTTTCCTGTGTGCTTTAGACTACCCATTTAATACTGCAATTTCTTATGCTGGGTTTCTTAGATTTTTCCTTATCTATGATTTGTGACTCTGTTCTGTACTTTATTTTAGTGTCTACCTTGAAGTTTGTATTTAGAATCTCATGTATAATATAGTCTATTCTCTGGTGGTCTCTTACTTACTCGACCAATACTGATTTAGACCCTTTGCTCTTCCCCTCCTAAATAATTATTTTCATTTTTTATTCCAACTCGTCTTATTAACTTGTAGTTAGAGTGCTAAGATCATCCTTGTTTTGGTAGTTTCCTTATTTTTACCCTAATGCTATAGTTGAATATTTGCTATCCTGTTCTGGTTCTATCCATCGGTCTCCCTAGTCTGTGGATTGTGTCCCCTTTCTCCCTTTTTTCTTTTTTCAAGTATGAGAGCCTTCTTGAGGATTTCTTGTAATGGAGGGCTTTTAGTTACAAATTCCCTTAACTTTTGTTTGTCTGGAAAAGATTTAATTTCTCCCTCATATCTGAAGGAGATTCTTGCTGGATAGAGTATTCTTGGCTGAAGGTTTTTATCCTTTAAAGCTTTGACTATATCACTCCATTCTCTCCTAGCTTGTAGGGTTTCTGTAGAGAAATCCGCTGACAGTCTGATAGGGGCTCGTTTATAGGTTATTCTCTTTTTTTTTCTTGCTTCCCTGAGTATTCTTTCCTTATCATTCCTATTTGCCATCTTTACTATTATGTGCCTTGTGGTGGGTCTTTTTACATTGACAAATCTAGGAGATCTAAAACCCTCCTCTACACACATTTCTCCGTTGATCCCTAGATTTGGGAAGTTCTCTTCAATAATTTCGTTAAGCACACTTTCTGCTCCATTTTCCTTTTCCATATTCTCGGGAATTCCTATGATACTTATGTTCTTACTCTTCATTGAATCCACTATCTCTCGGAGATTTTCCTCATTTTTTGTAATTCTTAGTTCTCTTTCTTCCTCTGTCTGGCGCCATTCAGCCTGTCTGTCCTCGATTATGCTGATTTGCTCCTCTAGGTTGTCTACACGGGCATTCAGGGAATCCATATTCTGTTTTATCTGGTCCATTGTGTTTTCATCTCAAGTAATTCTGTTTGATTCTTCTTTATGATTTCAATCTCTTTCTTGAAGTAACTCCAGAACTCGGCTTGTTTCTCTATCTTTCTCTCTACCTCATTGAGTTTTTTGATTATAGCTGCTCTGAATTCATTATCACTTAGTTTACCTAATTCCAAGTCCTCAGGACTTAATTCTGTGTTTTTATTGTTTTCCTTCTGGCCTGGGGCTTTTATAAATTGCTGGATGGTAGAGGAGCGGTTTTTTCTCATGGTGGTAGAATTCAGTTGCAGTTACAGCCTGTCGCCACGAGATGGGGGTCGAGAGTGGCGTGTTATGAGCTCTCCGTCTTGGGGCAAGATGGCTGCGCCCACTGGCTTTGCTGGGGAGGAGGGGCTGTTACTCACACGCGCCGGTCTGGGTTCAGATCAGTTCTGTTCTCTGGTCTCCCAAGGCCCTTGATTTATGGGGTCCCCGCGGATGGAAGCTTTCCCCCCCGTCAGCGGGTCTCCACTGAATCAGCGGCAGGAGTCCTGGATGATCCCCCGGTCATGCGGCCCCTCCCCCGCTCCTTCCCGACCCGCGAGCGGTGATCACAGACTCTAGGGGAGGGAGCGATGTCCTCTCCTACCGTTCCAGCGCCTCCGAGGGTGTAAGCAAGGTTATGCTCTCCGCCTTCTTGGTATTGTAGGTCTCTAACAAGCTGGCATTGTTTATTCTCTGAAATTCAGTTCTTCCAATCTTTTGTTGTATTTTGGAGGGGAGAGAACCCCAGGTCAGCTCACCCCGCCATTTTGCTCCGCCCCCATCCTTAGGTATAGCAAAACATTTTTAAATCACCTTTTTTTAGGTTTTCTTTGAAAGAAGTATTTACTGATTCTGTATCTTAAATGGAGGGGGGACCAGTTTTTGTTTTTTTCTGTTAATGAATGCAAAGAAGTTACATTGTCTTTTCCGCATTTCTTCTAAAAGTGTCAATTTATTGGTATAAAGTATAGCATCTTATTTTTTAATTGTTGATAGCATCTGTTACTATGTTCTATTTTCATTCCGTCTCTTGTTTATTTCTGCCTTTTTTTGTGTGTGGTAAATCTCATGATAGATTGTCATTGTCATCAGTGTTTTGTGAAACAGGATGTCCGTTGTTTCTATCGTATGAGTTTATAGTCTTTCCTGGTATGGTCTACCTTACATGTTTGTTGGATTAATTTGCCTTTTTAATCTAAATTCTGTAACTTCTTGGTTCACTAATCTTTTAGCTGTATCTTTCATAATTTTATTTATTTTTCTCAATTCCAAATACGTAAATACGTAGTATTTATGGTTTTTCTTTTAACACGCTATTTTTTGTCGCTTTTCTTAATTTCTTGTCATACAAGATTTTTCCTATTTACTTTTTAATTGATTCCTACTTTATTTGGTTTGTGTATAACCAATCCTTTGAAATCTATAAATCTATAACAGTATTTACAGATGGCTACAACAATATTCTATGAATGTACATTATATCAAATGTGTTACTTTGCATTTTTTCATATTTTTATATCTTCAGGGCTATTTTTTGTTTAATCATTTAATTCTTACAAGAGTTAATACATCCCAATTTATTGTAGATTTGTCTATCTCTCCTTTTTATATTACCTTATATATTATAAAGCTGTGTCATTGGAGGACATGTAAGTTTAAAATTGCCGTATCCTGCTTATGAATTTAACATTTTATTATGAAGTGATGATTCCGTGCACCTCTGGTAATGCTCTATGCTTAAGTACTATTTTGCTTGATGATTTACTCACACATGACAAAACTGTAAGTTAATTTTATGTCATATTTTAATGAGTAACAGCTGGTAATGAAAGAGAACAACATTAATATATCTTGATTTAACATACAGTTCCTGTTTAACTATTAAAAGAAACAGTCAACACATTATGGGATAGGACTTTGAGCCACTTTTTACAGACTATCTCTTGTTTACTAGGTAGTCTGTAAATTTTCCCTTAAATATATTGTCATTCTCATCTATATGCTGTTGAGTTTCTCTGTTTTATAAACTTTAAGTAATCTAAATTCTGTGAAGTATTTTTATTTATTTAAATATCAATTGGACTTTATACTTTTTTTCTTTAACAGTAGAACATACTATTTTCCTCAAATTGTTTCTGGTCAGCATTGTTTTCAGCTTATTGTTTATCTTCCAAGGTCTACACATTGATGATTTCTCTGCTTCCTTTACACTTATCTACATGATACTCAGACTCTAAACCCATTTGTAATAAAGACGTGTCATTTTTCCTGCCTTATTCTGTTTGTTTCCCCTCAATATATAAATAGAGACTGCTACAGAGACCAGGATGAAGAATTTCCTGGCTGAAAGGAAATGAGGGTTCAAGAACTACAATTCACATCCTCAACTCTATAAACCGGTGAATAGACATAGGAATTAGCGCGATTTATTGTCTGCAAGCAGTCATTGACTTGAAGTTAGCTTTTTATTAGCCCTTCCCCAGCACTGCATTTTTGGTGGAATCTATTTATCACATAAAAGCATCTATCTTTACTAAAAATAAAATGTCTATGTTAAGGATTGTGTTGAAAATACACATTTCCTGGCAAATAGTTCATAGTTTCAGATTGGGAACTAATAAAATTACCTATATTTGCTTATAAATAAAATAGTTTTAAAATAAAATGTGTTGCAAAGCAAAAAAACAAATACTTTGAGCTTTTTTTTGTGAGGACATAAATTTTTCTGACACATAAAGTAGTTCCATGTTTTTACTTTCCAAGTATATTAATTCATATAAAAGCTTTCTCCTTGAAATAATCAAATTTGTATGCAGAACTATGGTACCAATTTTTTTTTTTTCTTAACAACTCTCAGTAAAATAAGTTCTAACAACAAGCATCTAAGTTCTGTGACATGACTACGGCTCATGAAAGCTGTGCTGCCATTTTGTCAGAAAGGGAAGCTACTTGTGATACTTATTGTTTCAGGCTGGTATATTTTCTGTCAGAAATTACTGATGTGTAATTCTTTATGAGACATTAGTTTCTTCCTGATGCTTTTTTGGGCATTAAATAATTATTTTTATCCAAACTAATTCACCATTTTTGTTGTCTTTTCATTCCTGAGCAGGTAGGCACGTACTTTTAGGAATCTGAAGCTCAGATAAATCTCTTCTGCATCGACCTCATTTCATGCTCACGTGATCTCCAACACCTCTTGCTGTGCCCAAGTGTGCACGTTTACCATTTAAATTTATTGTCTGTGCCTAGCTTCCTTTGAGCTAAATATTTGCTTGAGAATGTCTTTTCCTTTTAGGATCGCTGAGCCCACTTTTCACCAAGATATGGCTCTAAAATTTCATGCTGTTTGCTTGCCCATTTACCATTAGGAAGCCCAACAATGACTAGCACAGACTCCTATTTCCCTATCCAAGTCAGATTTCTGGACTCACACCAGAAAGCTCACAGGATACAATTCTGTAGGTATGGAGTCATATTTTGTGTATTATTAAGAACTCTAATGTTTAGAGACCTCCGACATAACAATATGTGTATATGTGTGTGTGGGGGGGGTGTTACTCAGTTTACTTATACTTTGTCCTAGAAAAAAAATGAAAATAATTTACCTTTACATTCAGAGACCATAGTACAATTTTTGAAGGCTATGGGAAAATATCAATCAATTGACACTAATTATTTCTCTTTCAAAGATATCACAATTTTTCAGGGAGAAAAATAGAATTGTAAACAAATTTAAAAAATGGAAAAGAGAAAACATAGGAAAGAGTAAAATAATTATTAAACAAATAAACACATTTGGATGTAATTATTAGGTTTGCCTTACTGATGATGATATTAAAAATGATTAGAGAATGTATGTGATAACACAAATAATTCAAAGGGATTAACTATTCATTCATAGATTGAACTACGATAATACACAAATACACACCCCACCATGGCAATTTCCTTCAGGAAACATTGTCTTTCTCCTTCTCTCTCTCTCCCTATCTCATTCCAATTTTGCCTTTAAGCCTTTAATTTTGTGTTTAGAGAAAACATTTATCTATTTTTTTTGTTTTGTTTTTAAAGACTTCATAGCATATGTTCCCAAGGGGGTATCCTCCATCCATAATACCTTCTTCCTGTGATAAATATTTTATCATACTTGAGATAGAAACATTAGCTCATCTGAAAGCACATAAAGATTTCATTAGAACATTTGGGCCAAGGTAGGCAACTCAGAATGGATATGCACTGACCAAGAAGGACTTAATGTTTCCCAAAGGCCTAACTAGCTTTGTACATGCTTCTCTCTGCCTACAGTCACCTGACCTCTCTCTCACATTGGCCCTCACAGAATCCAGATGGCTAATCATAGAGGCCCCTCTCCATTTTCTTTATAGAAAAGTTTTCCTATTTTATACTTTTTCTTTATTTCTAAAATAGAGACTGTACTTTACGAAGGAATGTTGTTCTCAAGGACCCGGGAGTTGTCCCTCTGAAATATAATCATCAAGGAAGATAGTGTCCCCATCTCCCAGTCTCTGTGGGTAGGTAGGAGCCTAACTTCCTTGGGAACTTGCTCCCAGTTTCAGAACTACCTCCTGTGATGAGAAAGTTTACTTTTCCTTTGGGTAAAGCCAGTTGCAAAACACAGATGGCCCATGATCACCTAGATTTTTTTACCTACTTCACTCTCATTTTGCTGTCATGCACTGACAAAATTTTGAGGAGTTTAGCAACTGGCTGTTTCATAATACTTCACGTGTCTTAATTTTTGTAAATTTTAATATGCATGCATATTTCAGTTATGTAATTAACCATATCTGAGCTCAGAAGCTTACCATAATACTATTTATTTCTCTTTTATCTATAACCTGGCTGTGTATTTCTTCCAGTGTCATTTGGGTTCATTTATGTGCTTATGGGCAGCTTCCCACTGGCCAGTTAGCTGTACTGATGTGTCTGGGTTCTTTTACATGATTTAGTGGCTTGGAATTGGTTTAGAGTCAGCCAGTGTAGGATGGGATAAGTCAGTGGTTTTCCATATACTTTCACATTCCCATAAGGAGTCAAGTCAAAACAAGTTCTCCAGTTAGTTCAAAAATGTTCTCATGGCCACAGAACAGAAGTAAGAAAGTGTAAGCCAGCATGCACTCACACTAAAAGGGCAAGCAAAAACATATGCTTTTTTTAAATCCAGAATTTCAGCAATTTGTAAATATAGTTTTGGTCAAATCAAGTTAAATGGCAAGCACAAAATCAGAGCATAGGGATTAGGACATTATGGGGAAAAGCCATGGACATAGGAAAGCCATGCATTATCAATTGGCCATAGAATTGATTATCCTTCCAACATCATTATCACTCAGTGTCTTGAATGGCTCTCTTTCAATGACTTTGGATACATTCTACTTCTGCTAATTGCAATGAAAATCACAATGTGGGTCTTCTCATACAAATAGGGGCAACATCTATTTTCGCAGTGTCAAGCATTTTGGTTCTCTTATGCCGGTACCCAAATTCTAAGAATATTTTTAGCCCATTGGAGCCTTCAATTCTATCAGCTTTTCACTGTGCCTCTTCAGTTGTTGTGCTCACCACTGTCCTTATCCTGCTTAAAGTCCATAGTCAAGCATTATAATCACTTTGTCACGCATGTACTTGAGTCTTTGCCTCTTTCTCTCTTTGCTATATTGGTTTGACAAAAATCACCATTCTGGTCAAATCCATCTCTCTGTATAATATATGCTTACATCCAAGCAATTGGATGTGGCTGGAAAAATATACAGGCACGCTGGTTGATTTCATTTAAAATGCATGATCACAAAAATCAAGAGGGCCCTTAATACTGCCAGACAGTCATATGGTACTTCCTTACTCCCTTCACAGTTTCATTGTCCTGGAATCTAAGACCCAGATACTTTATATCACACTGTGTTCTCTCCTTAATTGCTAATCGAATCCTCCCTCCTTCTCCAACCTCAGTTGACAGTAATTATATCCTACCTCAAACTGTATACTTCAGATAATCCTGATTCTTTATCTCTCTCATCTTACATCCAATTTTTTAGAACCTACTATTTTTTCTACATCAAGTACATCCTTAGTCTTACCATTTCTCACTTCTGCTGTTATCCTGAACTAGCCACCGTCATCTCTCACATAGATTACTGCAATTACCCGCTAACAGATCTATACTTATTTTTCTATGGTCTGTTTTCTCACAAAAGGCCATTTGTGTAAAGTATTTCATTGTATCCAAATGTTCGCTGTCCCTCTCTGTAAAAGGATTTACTTCCTATTCCGTTATCAAGACATCTGACCAGAGGACTTGCTTTGGTAAATAAACTGTGTGAAGTGATTTCGGTCCTATCCAAGAAGAAGCTTTAGAAGGAAAACCATTGTTCAGGCAGACCTCCTTTCTTCCTACTAGGAGAATGGCAAACCTCAGATAACAATGGCTTAGTTATCTTGTGCCCTGGAAAGAGTAAAATAGAGAGGAGCAAAAGAGCTGACCTGCAAGGGGCATTTGACATGAGTGAAAGAAAAATAGTTATTATAGCAAACCAACGAGATTTTAGCACTGTTGTAACACTGCAACATAACATAATAAAATTAGACTAATACAGAAATTGGTACATTGAAGTGAGGTGTTGCCACCAAAAAAGAATCTAAATTCTGTGGCATTGGCTCTGGAGTTGGGTAGTATGCAGGCAAGAAAATGCTATTGAAATCTCCTAAGACGGTATTTCAGTGAAGCATTTAGTAAAACTGACACAGATGATAATCTGGAAGCTAGAAAATGTTCTTAATAAGTCTTTGGTTTTAGGTGAAGAGTTCTCAAAAGAGAACATTATTATTGTTTCTTTGTTATTTTTGTCTTTATTTGACATAAAATAACACAAGGTAAGAAATGATTGCCAGGTTTGTAAGCAGAGTTAAAACATTCGTTTCCAACTAAAAAGCTAAAAGAGATGATTGAAACGTGTTTTAAGATTCAATAATTAATTAACACTTGTCCTTATGATAAGAGCTCTGTTCAAACATTTTAATTTATTAAGCTGACAACCAGCAATTTTCTTTCAATGACTTGGGAGAAAAAAGAAGGATTGGTGGATGCAGCATCCCTAGGAAAGCCTAATGAACTCAAGGCAATCAAAATTAAATCTAGAAAGAGAAGAACATCTTGTAAATAATTGTAAGTATGAGGATTGACATATGAAACAGACAGAAATGAAATTTAAAAAAAAGATTCAAAAAGTTTTAACTTCCAGAAGAATCATAAACTAGATGAAAAGAAACTGTGACAGTTTGTGATTTAAGATGACCACTGACCCATCAGATTTCTATAGTCAGGACATATGGTTAAAAAAATGTTGCTCATCTCCCACAGAGGGTTTATTGTCCAAGATACTCTTCAACTATGGGTAAGGCAGATAATGGAAAAAGTTGGAACTCTAAGATTGTGGGGCCAGGAGCTATAGACAAGAAAGAACTGTGAAGCTGGTTACAGAAGAAAAACTGAGTCTCATCAAGGAATACTTCCTGCCACCAAAGTGGGTGGCTCTCTCCACACTCTGCCCAACAAGGTTCCTGTTATCTGCCAGTGATTGCTGTTTTCCTTCCCTTCTCCCCCTTTCTAACTAGGAATATTTATGTGGTCATCCTGTGTCTGTTCCACATGGCAGGTTGGTTGTGTGGGGTCAGATAAATTTTTATGTTTTGTTTTTTGTTTTCTATTCAGAAATGTTCAAGCCATTAAGAGTGATGTTTGGACATTATATAGAAACTACCATGAGACCCTGGACTGTGATCCTGAGCATGTGATTGTATGGGAGCTTAAGATGTTCCCTGGTCTGTGGAGGCGAATGTGTTTTGCAGACAAATGAGAGGGAGATAAATAATTATGAAAAGGAGACAGGCTTAGGTAGATTATATTATTGTTCTCAATTTTTCACTACCACTCCAAAGGAATGGATTATACTATTTGTCCCACTGATACCAGACTTGCTTTGCAAACTTCCTTTGGCCAACTAAATGTTAGTGGAACAGACATATGCTACATCTCAACAGAATCTCTAAGGACCATTGCACGTTTCCTACTGCTATTTCTCTCAGCAACAGAAATGACGTAGCTTAAGTAGGAGTTGCTTCTTCAGCCTAGGTCCCTGAAAGTACACAGTGTACTTATGAGTTAGCATTTTCATATATGCCTGTGAGGGGGAGGGGAAGTATTGCATGTCTTTAGGAAAGAAATCTATTAAAAAACTGGGAGTGAGAATTTGATCACTGAAATTTCATATTTGGTGTATGTGTGTGTGAATCAACAGTTGAACTGAACAGCTATAAAATATCTGAATGAAAAGAGATGAGCCAAAAAGTAAGCTGTTCGATTAAGTCAAGTAATTGTTTTGATAGTTAACGCAAACAGTAACTGAGAATGAAAATGATGGGAAATATTCAAATACATGTAGAATGTATTCAGGAATTCTAACATCTATCAAAAGAGAAGATTCAGAAGAACTGAAAGGAAATAGAGTAGATGAAATGAACCATCAGAGAACAATGAGAAGACACTGCCTCTGAGCATAAGAAGGAATTGAATTGAAAAGTTTACAGAGTAGCAAGCGTAATGAATGTAAGAACACTTCCACTTAGAAAAAAGTACAAAAGCAAAAGGCTTCAACATGTCAAGAAAGAACAAGAAAAGGTTTATAGCTATTAGTAAAAAAAAAAAAAAATGACCTTTTCCCTGAGGAAGAAACAATCAATTATATCAGAATTACCATCAGCCGCACAGTATACTAGGCAACAAGAGGGTACTACTTTCAAATTTCAAAGTGAATAAATTACTAAATATTCCATCCAATCAGATAAAATTCCAATGGGAGGGCAAAGTTTAGAGTTTTATCTACACAAATATAAACATTACGTCTATCTCCCAATAAATTTCCATTACTCCTAACTATAGAACAATTTCAATAGGTTGAGAATAAAAAGTCTTACCCATTCCCTTTTACAAAATACTATAAAAGTTTATTCCTTTTATAAGATGATTACTTTCAGATCACTTCTCAATATTGTCCACTAATGTAGATTTAAAACTCTAGTAGAAAGATGAGCTAATTATCTATATAAGTTAAATAAAGAGTTCACATTTCTACTTGTGGCTCTATTTCTGATACTGTCTTGGATGAGTCATGTCACTAGGGAGGAATCTTGAGTTGCTTCTGCTTTAAGACACTCAAAGCATTTCCCTGACAAGTCATCACCCAGGCTAATCTTTTTGCCTGAACGCTCTGTTTCAGATCTTTGCATCACTAGATTCTTTTCATCACTTAGGTCCCTGTTCAAGTGTCATCTCTTCACAGATCCCTCTCCCAGGACGCCCAATAAATTTTACCATGATACTCTATTTTATTCACAACTCTAGGCACAACATGTAATACATTTATTGATTAGGTTGTTTTTAACTTATTTCCAATCTCTTTCCCTGAACTACAAGCTATATTATGCTAGGAGCACTGTCTGTCTTTTTATTTCTAGATGACCAAAGTCTAGAACAGAACCTGATAAACAGTAGGAAGTGTAGGCATAATTGTGGCTGAATGTTTCAATGAATAAATGCTTGTTTTTATCCAGTTAAATTCTACAGCAATTCTCATGATCAGTTTCTTCAAAACCCAGTGAACAAGGCACTGTATTTGGCCAGAACTTATACTTTATACTTTTGATTATCAAGACTATTACACTGGTAATTTAAACTATGTATCTGTTATGAAACACAGTATAAAGTAGTATGAACAAAATAACAGAGAAAATATAAAGCATTAAGCAAATATTAAGAGATGTATATATATGGGAAAATAACTGCATAAGAGAACAAATAGATGATGCTGAGGACCAACATCCATCATGAAATCAGAGATGCAAAATCAACCTTCTAGAACAGTGTTGCATGTACAAGTACTTTAATTATTTGCATTCAATTCAAAAACATTACTCAATTGTTTTCTATGTATAACAGTATGTAATTCATTGAAATGATTTAAATCTGATTAACTGGTGTAAAATGTCTATATGAATGAATAAGTAGTTTGGGGGAAGAAGACATTTCCTCTACCTTCTCTGGGTTCGTCTGGCCGGAGAACGAATTAAATTCACATGAGACAGAATAGCAGGAGAAAATTAAACAAAGCTTTATGAGGACCATGGCCCGGGGCCTTTCTTCCTAAAGGAAGAAAGGGCACCGAAGAAGTGGGGTGCACAGAGTGGTTATATACCCCCAAACAGGATGTTTCACATATGATTGAAATGTCCCTCCCACAATAGTCACAAGATTGCCCTGTCGGCACAGCCCTTGATGGACACAGCAGCTAGTGGGTCTGCTATCTCGGCAGGAGTAGCAGGAGGCAAGTCTATTGTCTCAAGCTGGGTGGTCACAGGTGAGCAGAGCAATCAGTCCCTAGCCTAACGAAAGATGCTTAATCTTTAAGGAAATGCCAATGTTGGGAGGGGGAGGGAAGTTGCACCTTTATCTCAAGGGCCTTTGTTCTTGCCATAGTAAATGTTTTAAAGCAGATATACAATGCGTGCTCAATGGCCGCAGTCAGGTCCTTTTGGAAAAAATAGCAAAGTCAGGCCCAATTAGGTTTACACCAAATGGCTTCCTCATGTCCTATTGCTTGCCATTTCTATTTGTCAATGTATACCTGGGAGCTGCTCAGGCAAGCTGAGCAACTCGCCTAAATGGCCAAAACCACCACCCCAAACATCACATCCAGCTAAAAGACAAAGGAGGATGTTGGGGGTGGGGAGAGTCAGTTACAGGAGGTTACCAGACAAGCACAATAAACAAATGCAGATTTAAGTCCTTGCCTTCCCCATTGATGAAGAGTTTCTAGAAATAAGGTCATCTCCCCTTCTTCCTGGTTGAGGGAGATATCTTAACAGATGGAGAGTTCTTTTACAATGTAAACGTCTCTTACAAAGGGTAAGTAAATTCTGCTTTTCAGTTGCTTTCCTGTCTACAAAGTAACGAGCCACAAATAATCATCATGCCAAAGAGACATATCTTGGGGTGGCCAATTCCATGCCCCCACAGTAGCATCTCCTATTAAAAATCGGAAGTTGGATTTTCATGTGTGTGCATGTGTGTATGTTTGAGAGAGAGAGAGCAGTGCGAGGGAAAATAAACTGCTCCTTAACTGAGAAGGCATCTTTTTTTAGAGAAAATGAATTTTCCAATGAAATGATTCATTTAACAGTTACAACTGAGGTCTAATATGTCAATTAATTTGAGTGTATTATGATTATCTACAAAAGTCCTGAAAAAGCAGCACATAAAAATTAATTAAATGTGAGTTTAGATCAAAATTTACTACTAATTGATCAACTTTTAGATGACTGTGACTAGTTTTCCAACTCTTAATTAAACCAGTTACACAGGATCTTTATTTGGGGGTAACTATCACAAAAATAGAACAAAGATTACTCTGTTATATCAAATTCCAGTTCAGACAATACTTAGGACAGCCTTCCAGAAGGCTAAATTGGCCCTCAGCCTCTGATTGGCTACTGTAAAGTTTTTATTCATTAATTTCATTTTAATAACTTCAGGAAGGATGTAATCTTTTGGTTTTACTACAATAGTCTCTTCACCATTTCCTGTTATATATATAATCCTCCACTTTCAAACTTATACCTGCCCAGAACCATACGTATTTGATTTTTTCATCCTGGTTTGGCTATCTAAATTTAAATTATATATTAAAATATAAAATTAGCCTTAGTGTATCAGGTCAATAAAAAAACCTCTTTATTACATTGGTTTCTGCCTAAGTAATCCAACTATTTCAATTTATCATCAACTTTATCAGTTTACAGTGAAGAAAATAGTATTATTCTATAATCACTACTAGTTAATGACTTAATAAATACCAAATAAATAAAAGATATATCTAGAAATATTGGTGAAATTGCTTTTTTAATTTGGGGGTGAAAAATTCTAACTATACACAGGTGTGTAAATAGACAGAAATTTTACCTTTAATTTCTACAATCATTAATATTTCTGCGATTTGCTTAATTCTATAGTATATACTTAGAATTCTTACAATGTTCATGAAATATATTATTCATAAGCCTCAAAGAAACATTTTAGAAAAGAAGCACATGTTAAAGTTGTACGAATCATTAATAGAGACTACCTCAGTGCACAGTGACTGCTCTAAAATTGAAGAAAAACACTGAATGAAGAAAAACTGTTGAATATCGTCATATGCATGCATATCATATTTAACTCTGACTCTGAAATAAATACCAGATCTTTTATATAAATTAGTACTGGAAAATTAGATTTTTCTTAAGGGAGTCAACATCATATCATTTATTTCATGTAACTAGAAAATTTAGGCCAACAGAAAGAGAATCTAGATCATCTAAAGCAATTAATTCCTAGGAATGGTGTTATTTAACATTTTTGTGAAGTAATAAGAATGCATTTGGAGGTGATATAAGATTCAGAGTTTGGTTAGTGTAATCTTAAAAAGTAATACCTGAAGTAAAAGAAATCCTAATAAAATTTTAGTGCCTGACTGTAAACAGTATGAAGTGCAAAAAATACATCTCCTTGGCAAGAAAATTGTTAACAAAGCACAAAATATGATGTGCATTTTCAAGGAAAATTAAATCAAATTTAGGAAGCATTTGTAGAAGTAAAATATCTGGGGAAAATGGTAATGTTTTGCTATTCTATTTTGCACTTGTCATATTACACCTGTTTCTCTCCATTAAGTAGATCTTCAATATACTAACATAAAAACACAGAATAATTTAATTTTTCTTCAAAGACAACATCATCCAAGAGTTGCATAAGCTAGAAAGCAGTAAGTCATCCTCTGCTGACCTCTGTGCCCTGTCTCTAAGCAATCCCCAGCTCCTGTGCATTTTATTGCTCTCATATGCATCGTGTTCTCTCTATCTCCACTCCAAACATCGCCATCTAATCCACCATCATTTTCACCTGGATTAAGTGAAAGATTCTTATTTGATTTGCCCACATTCAATCATCCACTCCACTTCCAATCCATTCTCCAGAGTGTAACCTGAATCACCTTTAACATTTCAAGCACGATGGTATTCCTTCCCTAAGTAAAAGCTCTCATTTCTTGTCTGCTCTCAGCTTTCCGATCACACGAGTCTTATTTTAGGCACCTGAGTGTGCTTTGCTCCCTCTGGCTGCTATTGGAACTCTATTCCCCACCTCTGGCTAGAAAGCGGGTAAAATATACAATTCTCCATTATTATATTTTGAACATTTAACTGTATAAATGCTTGCTTCAGAACAGATACACTTTACTTTTGGTCTCAGTAAGTGGGAAGGCTCTCTTTTTTACTGGAATGATTAGTTTGCTTCATCCTTGGAATTAGTAACAGAAGGTAACCTTGCTTTTTGAAATAAAACTTTCCCTCACTTGAAACTGATCCACCATCAGTCTCCCAATAGCCATTTTCAATCTTCTCGAGGCTGTTTCACCCATAATTAGAAACTGCAGTTATTTTCATCAACCTACCTCTGCTTTTTACACTATTTACAGCCAAATACACAGAAAATAGGGGGATTTTTCACTTTGTAGGAACGACCATTATTACAGTGATAATAAAGACCATTAATATGGGACTATGGCTCCTATCTAAATCAAACAGTAAAGAATTGTGGACGTTTAAAATAACTGCATTGGATCCATAGAACTAATCTTACAAATTATTGTTTTTATTATTTTTAAAGATTGGCACCTGTGCTAACATCTGTTGCCAATCTTTTTCTTTTTTATTTTCCTTCTTCTTCCCCGAAGCCCCCCGGTACATAGTAATATATTCTAGTTGCGAGTGCCTCTGGTTGTGGCATGTTGGACGCCGCCTCAACACAGCCTGGTGAGCAGTGCCATGTTGGCGCCCAGGATCCAAACCAGGGAAACCCTGGGCTGCCGAAGTGGAGCGCACGAACTTAACCACTTGGCCATGGGGCCGGCCCCTTACAAATTATTTTTAAGTTTACCTAATTTGAGAGTTGGTCTGTGTCTCACCACTTAACATTGCAGATTGTTCCCAGGCTTAGAGCAATTTTGTGATATTTCTTATTTCTAGACAAAAACAAATATCTAAAGAAGTGTTAAGTGCCCATTGAACAGGAGAAAATGATTCTATGTTACTCTACAGCATACCTATGTATGACTGCCTTACTACTGCATTGTTACCTATTGGTTTAATCCAGCAAATTCATTTAATCTGTAAGAAGAGATTAGGGATGGCTTTCATTTCTGACAACTGAAGGTATTTGAGTTATTCAGATGGTCAAGGAGTGGTGGGGGAGCATTTGGAGGACATGATGCCAATACCACCACTGGAACTAGGTTCTCTGGCATCTGTGAGCTGAAAAGGCAACTGGCACACTTTCCAGGAGTGTGTGTCTATGATGTAAATTAGATACAGCGAAGTTAGGATTTACTTTTCCTCCATTTAGGAGGATCAAGAGAGATTCCTGTTGAATGTTATGAAGGATCTCCTACATCGTAGTATTGAGATATAGTAGTCATGCTTGCATGTAAGCTGGTCTACTTGTGGTTATAAGAGGATGTTTTTCTCTTCACAAGGCCAAACATGTTAGTATTATAGCAGCATTGGTACCATCAGATACTCTAGATATAAATCCTTTGGGAATATATACTCCTCAAACACAATGTGACAGGAAGTAGACAAGCCAGAGCAGAGACATGGTGCTTTGTATGGTCCTCATCGACTTTATTTTCTCTCAATGTTCTATAGCTTTCAATGCATAAATCTTGCATTCATTTTGTTAAATTTCTTCTCGGAATTTTATTCTTTGATAGTACGGTAAGTGAAATTGTTTTCTTACTCTCATTTGTTAGATATTCCCTTGCTAGTATATAGAAATAAAATTAATGTTTTATATATTTATCTTGTATCCTACAACTTTGCTGAACTTGTTTATTAGTTTTAATAGAGATTTGGTAGACTTCTGAGCATTTTCTATACAGAAAATCATGTGTAAAAACAAAAATAGATTTACTTTTTCTTTTCCAACATATAAAAAAACATATAAAAAAAATTCTGTATTGTGATCAATTGAGATTTATCACAGGAATGCAGAGTTGGTTTATTATACAAAAATGAAGCAATGAATTACACCATATCAATAGAATAATGGAGAAAAAGCATATGATCATTTCATTACACACAGAAAAAGCTGGATGACATTTCTTTCCTTTGACTTTTTTTTTTTTTTTTTTTTAGGGCTAATTTTTCTTGCTAGAACCTTCATTACTATGTTAAATAGAAGAGGCAAGAATGGACATCCTTTTCCTTTTTTTACCTTAAGAAGAAGACATTCTGCCTTTCCCTATTTACTATAATGTTAGCCATGTGTTTTTCGTAGATACACATTTTCAGATTGAGGAGGTTTTTTTTCTTTTCCTAGTTTGCTAAGTGTTTTTATCCTGAAAGAGTGATGAATTTTTTTCAGCTTTTTCTGTGTGTAATGAAATGATCATATGCTTTTTCTCCATTATTCTATTGATATGGTGTAATTCATTGCTTCATTTTTGTATAATAAACCAACTCTGCATTCCTGTGATAAATCTCAATTGATCACAATACAGAATTTTTTTTATATGTTGCTGGATTTGGCTTGGTAGTATTCTGTTGATAACTTTTGTGCCTATATCATAAACAATTCTGATCTATAGTTTTCTTCTTCATGATGCCATTGCCTGGTTTTGAATCACGGTATACTAGCCTCATAGAAAGAGGTCAGAAGTGTTCTCTCCTCTTCTATTTTTAGAAGAGAATGTGAAAGATTCATATTAATTCTTTGAATATTAGGAAGAATTCATCTGTGAGGCCATATGGGCTGGGACTTTGCTTTCTGGGAAGATTTTAAATTATTAATTCAATCCCTTTTCTTGCTATAGCTTTATTCAGATCTTCCGTTTTTCTTGAGTCAGTTTCTGTAGTTTGTGTTTTTTAAAAATTGATCCGTTGATTCAAGTTGTGTAATTTATTGGCATTTAGTTGTTCACAGTATTACATTATAATCCGTTTTATTTATTACAGTTCAGCAGTCATGTCCCTCTTTCTGTCTCATTTTTTTCATTTAAATCTTTTTTTCTTGTTTAGTCTAGTTTAAGGTTTGTCAATTTTACTTTTCAAAGAAACAACATTAACTGTCTTTGATTTTCTCTATTTTTAATTCTCTATTTATTCCCACCCTAATGTTTATCATTTTGTTCCTTCTGCTTGCTTTGATTTTAGTCTGCTCTTCTTTTTCTAGCATTTTAGAGTAAAAGATGATGTTATAGATTTGAACTATTTTAATACAGATATTTATGTCTATAAATTTCTCTCTAAATACTACTTTAGCTTGAGAAATGTTTTCAGGTCTGCCCATGTCCTTCTCTGATCGCTCCTGAGTGGGTGCAGCCTACCACTTGTGCATTACCTTCCCTATCCCCAGGGTTGAAAGTCATCCCGGAGGGTGCCTCTTAACCATCTCTTTCCCCTATCCCCTTTGTTAAACTTCCCCATTTCTCTTTGTTAAACTTCTGATTGCTCTGTCATTTTCCTTGTTGTTGTATCATGGAGCTACGAGTGCCCTCTTAATTGCTCTCCAGCAAGATTCCCATTGTTTTTGACAATGTCCTACGTATGGGGTTCTCCAAGTTCTATTGTAAACAAGTAAGTTACTTGGGCATAGCTGTAGAGTTCTTCATCTGTAAGGCCTGCCTCTCCCCCTGAACGGAAACTTCATGTCACTTCACAAGACCTGGGGATAGGGACATAAGCCAGCTGCTCCTGGAGTGATGTTGGTTTGCCTTTCCCAGCATGAATCTCTGCCCTATGGGCAAAGAGCCCCAGTATTCTTAGCCTCCTGCACCTAGGTTGGCATTCTACCCTATGAGTGAGGGCTCAGTTGGGAAAGGGAGCCTCAGACATTTTGGCTCCCTGCCAGAACAGACCTTCTGCAACATAAACTGGGGGAACGGTAAACGTTCTTGGCCTGGTCCTCCCTCTCCCCACTCACACTCCAGATTGGGAGCTTCCAAAGAGGGAGCCCCTGTCCTGCTGGGCTTGGAGAGGGAAGGAGAGCTGGGCTTCGCTGCCACAGATGCTCTTAATGAGATTTAGATTCTTTTAAATTTGTGTTTCTCCATTTGCTGTACGCTTTGGGACAATTTCTAGAGTCTTTAAATCATTTTTGTCGTAGTTTAAATAATTTCCTCCAGGTAAATTATTGCTTGAGAGAGTCTACTGCCCTTCATTCTTCCATTCTGGAAGTTAGGTTCCAATTTCCCTGTTTTCTAGATTAGTTTCTTTGGGGTTTTCAGCAGTGTCCACTGATAGTGTATAGTATACTTTATATAAAAAATCTAAGCATCTTTGCATTAAAGTTTGATGACCTGCTTAACTACTGGATTCAGATTCAAATCCGAAACATGAGGAATTTTGATGTTTTGCTTGTGATGCAAAGGAGAATTTTGAACACACATTATTTAAGGATAACTGGTGGATCCAAGTGATTTTGGGGGGGCGGTGATGAAAGGCAGAATTGCCATTACCATTTCATGCACAAACTTTGAAAGACTTCTTATGTATATATTTAATGAAAATTGAGATCAGGAAAACTGAAAAGATGAATTAATATCATCTTCTGGTGAAAACTGAAATGCATGGAGTGCATCACAATTCCCCCCGTGTCCCCAGGTGCAGTAGAGAATTCTCTCTATGCCAGAGCACAGTGCCAAGCCCACAATATGCATGCTAAAAACATTTGCTGAATTTAATTGTCAAGGCACATTTTAGACATTTGCCTTTGGCAGCAAACTGACTGAAATTTGGTCCTTCGGTGTGGAAAGCTGCAATGGATAGCTCATAGAATATTTTTTGCTGAGGTTTCAGCCATAGGATTAAAATTCATCCTACAGTCACTATCAAAATTTCTCTTTTGGTTAATAAGAAACCCAAGCAATGAGGTATGGATTTATCTCAGAGTACTTGAGTATTCTGCTAGCCATATACTTATTTGTTGAGACACAAACAAGTACCATAATAAGTAGTGTGCATATATGAGTTTATTTAATTCCCACAACAACCCTGGAAGGTTATTCACATCCCTTTACCATTTTATAGAAGAGGAAATTAAGTTAATTGACCAGTCTCCAGCTAACAAACATTAAACTTAAGATTCAAACAAAGTCTTTCTTCATAAGCAACAGACATTGTTGATATTCTATACTAATAAAAAACATTCTTTACTGATAACCCACACAATCACTCATTTCCAGTACAATGGTTATCACAGAATGGTCACATGATATCCCCTTCACTTTGACAGAGGATCATAGGGGTTTTGAACCACCTTTTTAGGCTAAGGTAATTTTATTGCATTGCTTTGATATTTCAGTATAAATAAACACTGATGACCACCGAAATAGAATTACTAAAAGCTAATGTGAAAGTTTGAAATGACTATTGTTTGTATTGAAAAGGAAAATTATACTATATTGAGCATTAATATTAAGTATTTAAAAAACTGTCACATATTTTGAGACATCTGTGGGTGTGTTTGTTTATAGTTATATATAACTCTTTTCTGGAATAAATTTTATCTGCTTCATCAAGAATAATCTAATTTTCAAAATTCAGGACAACAGTCATAGCAATTTTCTACTAACATGTGGAAACATCCAAAAATGAAAACAAACTTACTTGTTTTACATATTATTATTGTATAAATATTTTAATAAATTTGCCATCAACTTTGAGCCTTTTACCTTGGAGTAATTATGTGATCTGCCACAGAGCTCTTCTAGTCGTCTTATGAGACCCCGTGTGGCTAAATCGCTGTTAAGTTCCCTGTGGGCATGCATATTGTGTGTTCCTATCATAAATAATTTAAAAGAGTAGCTCAAAGTTGTTAAAATGCTTGCTGATGATATTATTGGTCCTTTATTCATAACCAAATTACCTTATTACCTTGTATCAGGCTATTAGAAAATGACAAATGTTTGCTTTCGTAAAACAGGATGTGAGTAAATCAAATGCTGATTATCTTTAAAGACGTTGACCTTCTTCATTCATGTTGTCATTTAGTGTTTTTATTTTTGTCTGTAATTTTACTTGAAGCAGTTTTCTAAGGACTAGACTTATTTAGTTATTGATATTTCTGCACAGAGTTTATTTCCAATGCTGTGGTTTTTGTGTGTGTGTGGTTTTTCTCTGCTTGCTTTACATTTTAGGACTATGCACTGGTATTTAGGCAAATATGATATATAGTCAATATTCAGAACTATTTCAACAATAACCTGAATCCAGATATTTGAGGAACTTCAATAGCGAATCATCAATCACAAAGAACTGTCTAGAAAACAGATGGATATAGAAGTATAAGAGCAGATTCCCTTAGCAAGATTTACAGCATAATAAATGCCAGGTAACTTCACCTCTTTAGATTTCTGCAACCTTGTGGCATAGAAAGGCACTAAACCATATTTTTCACCTTGTCCCTAGACTACTGCAAACAGTGTTCTGATTGACGACATCTTCTGACTCATCTATGATCCTAAGGCCAATAGTTTTATGAGAGTCCATTAGCAAGGCAAACACACGTATATAGATTCTGACATTTACAGAATGGTTAGATTATATCCTTATTATTCAGTTAGACATGAAAGCATGGCAATTCGGAAGCATGACAAATGTTATCCCACCAGATGAGAGTAAAATAAGGAAATTCCCAACTGAAAACCTGCACTTGAGAATTACAATGTCATTTATTTCAAAACTTAGATTTGCCATAATTGAAGAAGATAAAAATATATTGGTAGGTGAGAGAGAAAAATTAAATTGCACAATAGTAGTTGGCCTGTCAGAAAATGAGATTAAAACAATTCTTATTGTATAGATCTATCCAGAAACAAAATACAAGAAAAAAGAAATGCTCCAGTAAAATCTATAAAAACTGCAGTGAAACTGCAAATCTAATTGATATTGATTGAATGAAAATTCAGAATTCATATATGTTCTAAAAAACCTGTTTTCTACTCTTAAATGGGTATTAAGACTTTAGGAGAGTAAAAAACATATAAAATCAGCATTGATTTCTTTTTGTTGTAACTCTTAGTCCATTAAAAAATATTCATTAAAATGTGGCTTTTTCTCCTTCTTGTCTCTAACTGCTTGTTCTGAAAATTCTTAAGACAGAAGTTGCACCATTTTAAGCACCAAATTAGGATTCAGCTTTTATTTTCAATCAGTATCCTCAGCACATTGGCAGGGTAAGAAAAAGACATTTGTTGGAATATGAGCAGGGAATTCCAGTTATTCTTCACATGCATGCAACTGACACACAGTTTCCAAATGTTAAAACTGGATATTAAGGAGTTTTAGAAATGGAGAGTTATTTTATTCTAGTAAAAATTCTCTTTTATCATCATGTTATTATTTTATTAATAATTAGGAATCCATTACATAGAGATATATCTACCACACATTTTTTTTCTTTATGTAGTTTTTCAATATATTTCATACAGTATCAAGAATGATAACAGACTTTCAATTTAGTAGAATCAGAAAAAGTCATTAACGTAGACTGTGTCTATGTAGATTTAGTAATGCAAATATTTTTTATCCAAGCATTTTAGTGTAATCTATATAACACAAAGCGGTTTCAGGGGCAAGAAAATAATTCACATGTGAATTCTTTAGTGAACTGATTTAGTGGGTTCTTGTTCCAAGTAGAATTCATGGTACCTGAGAGGAAATCTTTGTATGCTTGAAAGTTAGTGTTTATTTAGGATCGAAATAATAAGCATTTTCACTGGAAAAAACCCCGGTGGATTTACTGCATATGGAATCCATATGCAGCAAATGAACAAGAGACATTAGCAGTTGAGAGGAAATGTTTTTTCTGCTTTCATAATATTGAATCATTCACTTTTGATTTTGTTGGCTAGGACAAATTTTCTATATTATTCCTAATCTTTTTCTTTTCTATAAAAGCTTAGTGCAAATGAAGAGAAAGATTTAACCAAAAGCTAATGACTCTTAAACTTTGGGAATATTTACTTATATGAAACCTATCCAACCCTGGGAGGAAGCCCAAATGATATCTTTACATAGTCATATACATTCACAAATTGCAAAAGATTAATGAATAAAATAATAAATAAATAATTTTTAACTGCAATGAGTTATAATCATTTTCTTTTTGAACTCCAACTATTCCTTCAGCATGTTCTGTTTTGGCAGTCCTTGCAGTGACTACCAGCTTGTTGAGGGTATCTAGAGAACCTAAATTGGGATAGATTTAGTTTGAGTTTAGTGAAGTATATGTCTGCAGTATTTCAGTTATACAGCTGCTTTGTTCATCATTGCTAGTTGTCCTGGTGTAGTGGTGGCTTCCAGGATCAATCCTGCCAAACCCTACTTGGAAGAGAATTTTGATACATATTCAGATGCATATGTTGAAATCATAATGTCCAACTTGATGATATTAGGAGGTGGGACCTTTTCGGAGGTAATTAGGTCATGAGGGCCAAGTCCTCATGAATAAGATTAATGCCTTTAAAAAAAAGACTCCAGAGAGCTTGCTTGCCCCTTCCAACATGTGAGGATAAAACGAGAGGTTTGTGACTCAGAAGAGGGCCTCACCCTATCATGCTGCTACCCTGATCTGCGACTTCCAGCCTCTAGAACTATAAGAAACAAACTTTTGTTGTTTTTAAGTCCCCCAGGCTGTCGCATTTTTTGTAACAGCAGCCCTAATGGACTAAGACAATGTCTTTTAGCTCCATGCATGGACAGTATCCAAGTAGAAGAAGAGAAACAAGATTTGAAGTAGACAGAAGCTAGTATGGAATATTTTTAATTTTAAAGTACAATTATGATAGAAACTTGTTAGTGGTTGACAAAAATCCAAAAATTTCATATAGCATTGCCAACAATAGTTGTGAATTAGAAACTACTTTTTCTAAATTGTCAATAGTCATAATTTTAAAATCATCAACAATGCCAGAACAAAAGGCTGAACTACATTTCTATATTACTATTAATAGCAGGGCCAGCCCATGGCTGAATGGTTAAGTTCTCACACACTCTGCTTAGGCGGCCCAGGGTTTCACTGGTACGGATCCTGGGCACGGACATGGCATCACTCATCAGGCCATGCTGAGATGATGTCCCACATAGCACAACCAAAAGGACCTACAACTAGAATATACAGCTATGCACTTAGGGACAAGAAGAAGAAGAAGAAATAAAAGGAAAAGAATAAGAAAACTGACAACAGATGCTAGCTCAGGTGCCAATCTTTTTTTTAAAAAAAGAAGCATATTATAAAATTATCATCATATGAAGAAGAGATAGATAATACATCCCAAAAAAAGGAAACGCTGTCTCAAACTGGTATGTCAAATGTCACATATAAATAATATATTATAAATTATTATGTTGTTTTACCTCATTGCATAAGACAGAGCTTGTTTATCTATTTTAAAATAGTAATTTCCATGATTTCCTTTAAGATAAATGAATCCGTCTTTATATTAATATTTAATTTTCTTCTTGACTCCAAATATTCAGATTAATGTAGACATATATATAGTTTATACACACTTCAATTACTGGAGGATTGTTAAAATGACTAGTTGGATAAAAAGATAAATATTTTTTAAATGAATAAAGTATTTAGTTCTAGTCTCACTATAATGGCCAGAAGCTCTCACAGTTCATTTCCATTATGATAAGAATAGTTTTGAGAAAATAAAAATGTATAATTTCTGGGACGTTATTAACCATATATCACAATTATAGCTGAAAACTGAAGATGTTTTAATTCATATCTGTAAACATCATCTTTATATATAAATAGACCATTTCATTGGTCCAACAGAGTTGGACCTAATAAAGAAGAAACACAGGTGACTGTGAAGGATTATCAGAAATAGTATTCATTCTCCAACCTTGAACTACCCAAAAAACTGAGGGAATGCATGAAACTGTAGATTTCAAACAGTAGACAGAAGGCTACACAGGACGGTGATCCTCAAGGAAAGGAAAACGTGGTGAGAGTCTCTAGGCTGCAGTGCAGAGAGAGCCCCACAGTCTCCATGAGATGACATGAGTTTAGAGTTTAGAAGCTAAAGCATCAGGAGGAAACTACATTAGGCCAGAAAAAGCGTGAAAAAAAAAAACTTAAGAAAGAATTGGCAGAACAATAAATGGGACTTACAGAGGGTTGGGAAGAATCTGGGTTTCACCAGTTGTAATGGAAAGACATCCTAACACAAGGAAATTTGCATAGAGCTCACAGAATGGAAGGATTCAGGAATGGTTTCAGATTAGCACTAAACGAAAGGCTGTCCCAGCCCAGTCTGATAAGCCTTAGAACTTAAAGCCTGAAAAGGACCAAACTGTTCCCAAGTGACTTCCCTGAGCCCAGAATAAGCTTAACATGACTTAAAGGTATACAAAAGAATCCAGCACCCAACAATGTGAAACTCATAATAGTGGATTCCCAACAAAAAATTACTGAGCACGCAAAAAAGCAGAAAAGTATGCCCCATAATGAATAGAATGATTAATCTGTAGAAACAGACCAGACATACACACACATGAAAGAATTAGTAGACTGGAATAGTAAAATATGGTTAATAAAAATATGTTTTAGAAGGTAGAGGAAAGTATGAGCATAAGAAGGAGAAACACAGGAGATAAATAAGCCCCAGATTAAACTTTATGAGGTAAGAAATACAATGTATGAGAAACAATGAATGAGATTAATAGCACATTAGACACTGCAGAATGAAAGATTGGTGAACTTGAAAACAGAGCAATAGAAACTCTCCAAAACGAAAAACCAAGAGTCTTTACCCATAATATTATACTAAGTGGTCTAGTTTACAGGTACTTGTAAGCCCAAATTGGCTGGGGCTGGGTTCGGGGAGGGTTGGAAAAATATTTGTGGTAACAATGGCTTAAAATTTCCCAAATTGTATTAGAAATATAAAACCACAGAGCTAAGATACTGAACAAAACTACAAGAGGAAAAATGCAAAGAAATCACAATGAGATATATTGTAATTATTTGCTGAAACCTAGTGATAAAGAGAAAACCCTAGAGCAGCTGGAGAAAAAGGACACATTACATCCATAGGAACCAAGGAAAGAATAACTTCAAGCTTCTGATCATAAATTAGGAAGTCAGAAAATGGGGAATGATATCTCTAAAGTTCTCAGAGAGAAAATAAGGCAAAGAAAATGTGCTTCAGAAATAAGGCAAAATAATCACTTTGAGACAAACATAAGAACTGTCAACAGCTGACTTGAATGACAATAATTATTGAAGGAAATTTGTTGGGTAAAGGAAAATAATTCTAGATGAATACTTGAAACTAAACAGACCATGGGAGAACGTGGGAAATGGTAAAATGAAGTAGATATAAATGGCATTTTTTTCTCATTTTCAATTTATTTCACAATTAACTATTGAAGCAAGAAATAGTGTTTTGCAGGATTTATAATATAACTGGAAACAGATATGTGACAGAATCTCAAAGGCAAGGAATCAAAGCATGATATTATAAGGTTCTTACTCACTTAAAATGGTGTAACAATATTTAAAGGTGGACGGTACAGGCATATCTTGTTTTATTTCACTTGGCTTTATATATTCAGGTAAACACTATATTTTTACCCCTAGAGCCCCACTAAAAAAAAAATGTATAACAAATAAAACATAGGAGACAACTTAAATAAAACGATTCTAATAATAAAAGAGAAAAACAGAAGTAATAAGTAAAACATACGTGTTAAGGTTGAGAATTTAATAAAACTATATCAATAATTATATAAAAGAGTAAATTTCCCTAACTCCTCGGTTAAAAAACAGAGATTATCAGGTGTGTATAAAAACGACTCCCAACTACAGACTGTCTACAAGAAAGAATTCTCATAAAGACTCACACAGGTATGATGGGCAGAATCCTGAAGATGCTTCTGAGATTCCCATCTCTTGGCTATTTGATTAATCCCTGATCTAGTAGGACTGAAGAAATTTTGCAGACATAGTTAAGTTTCTAGACCTTAAAATAGGGAGAGTAGCGTGGGTTATGCAGGTGGGCCCAATCTAATTACCTGAGCCCAGAGAATTTCTTCAGCTGGAGTCAGAGAGAGAGAACACACAGGGAGGTAGAGGAAAGACCAAAGTGTGAGAAAGACTTGACCTGCAGTGCTTGCTTTGAAGTTGGGGAAAGGGGGCAGTGGGCCGAGGGGTGAGTGTGCACTATAGAAGCTGAGAATGACTCCCTGCCAAAAACCAGCAAGGAAATGAGGACCTGGGTCCTACACCCATGTGGAACTGAGTTCTACCAGAAACCAGAATGGGTTTGGAAGCAGATGCATCCAGCAAGCCTCCAGAAAAGGACGAAGCCCTACTGACACCATGATTCCACGCTTGGAAATCCTGGAATAGAGAAGGCTGAGCTACGCTGTGTCTGCACTCCTGATCCACGGGAACCGTGAGTTAATAAATTTGTGTTGCTTTAAGCCAGATATTTGTGATAATTTCTTGCAGCAGCAATAGATAAATAATACACTATGTAAAAGATGAAAAAATATAAACCATGGAATAACAATCATAAGAAAGCTGAAGTATTTATATTAATAGGAGACCAAGTAGATTTGAGACAAGTAATATTACCACAGATAGAGAGCAGATTTTCATATTGATAAGAGTTGACTCATTGAGGAGAGAGAATCATTCTAAACATCTATATACCTAATAACAGTGACTTAAAATAAAAAAACAGAAACTGACAAAAAATTAAAGATAGACAAACTTACATTTCATTTGGAGATTTTAACATCTCAGTCTCAGTAACTGGAGGAATGTATACAGAGAAGAAACGTAAGCAAATGTCAATAATAATGCAGAAGGCATGAGCCACATCAAATGATTTGACTTAAAAGACATCACAGACCGCTGCACATATCAATAGCAGAACACACATTCTTTTCAGAGAATAATTACGGAGATAGATCATATGCCTGGGCATAAAACAAATCCCAATACATTTGTAAGGATTATATCCTACATGGCATATTCTTCACTCATAAATCAATTAAATTATAAATCAATAACAGATAATTGAGAAGTCACCAAACGTTTGTAAAAGGAACACGCTACTAAGTTATCATTGGGTCTGAAGAGAAATTATGAGGGGCATTACAGAATATTGTGAACTAAAAATAAACCAAAAAAACTCATCAAAATTTGTGAAATGCAGCCAAAGCAGTGATTAGAGGGCAATATACTGCTTTAAATTCTCATATAAGAAAATCAGTGATTCTAACTCAATCCATAACATGCTAGAAAAAGAAGAGCAAAGACAAAGGAAGTATAAGGAAAGAAATAATACAAATTAGGGGTAAATTGAATGAACTAGAAGACCAAAAGACAAGAAAAACTGATGCTGTTCATTTAAAGTGATCAAAAATAATTGTTGAATGTCTAGCCAGATTGATTAAGGAAAAAATGTACTGAAAACAGAAATCCTTAATAAGAGATTGCATGACTACAGATAATATAGATGTCAGACAATGAATGAATGTTATTAACTTCATGCCAATAAATTCAACATATGAGACAAAACAGACATATTTCTCAAAAAAGACAAGTTCTCGAAACTTAAGAAGAATTAAGAAACTGGAGTTGATTTACATTTTTTAAAGAAATTAAATTTATAACTACATACTTTCTCACAAAGAAAACTCCAGGCTTAAATAGATTTAGCAGTGAATTCTATTTAATATTTAAGAAAGAAATAATTCCAAACTTATGCAAACACTTTTATTAACGTCTCCCATGAACACAGATCCAAAAATGCCGCATGCCAGACTATGAATCTGAAAGCTTTTATTCCTGTTTCTCCTCTGGGACATTTTAAGTAATATTATTGGAATTATCTGTTTCTTCAAATTTCTTATAGAATGCCTCAAGGAAACAATTCCTGTTTTGAGTGGTAACTCTTTAGCTGACCTTTTATTTAAATTTTGCTATGATTAAAATTAGGTAATTTTTGTATTTTACAAGAATATTATCCTTTTCAAAAATGCTCTAAATTCATTTACAGAAATTTTAAAAATTCTGTTATGATTCTTTAGAGCTCCTCCGTATCTTTGGCAATTTATTGTGTGTGTTTTCTTATTTTACGCTTTCTCCTTGTCCTCCTCCCCAGTCGTTTTTCTCCATTGACTTGATCATTTTATCATCACATTTATTTTTTCTTAAATAAAAAATTTATTTACTGTAACATGCTCTTTTAGTCATCTCCTTCTACATTAATCTATGTGTTTATTCTTTTCTCTTAGTTTTACTTTGTTCTTCTTTGTATTAGATACTTGATAAGTTTCTTTTACCCTCTGTTTTATAAACATAAGTGTTTAAGAATATGAATTTCCCCAAACCCCCATTAAGTCTGAGATCTGTGTTTTCTTCGGTGCTAATTTCCATATAATTGGTAAATTTGCTTTATTTTCCCACTTGACTTGAGAACTTTATAATATCCAGGTGTGGATATACTTACTTTTTCTTATTTTGTTGTTAAATTCTAGCTTTATTGTATTATAATCAGAGATTGCTATTGTAATTATTTTGCCAGTTATTCCTACACGTTATAGTCTAATACATGGTCAGTCTTTTTTTATGATTCATCTGAAAATTTACTTTAAAAAGGTATATTCTGTTTTCAGGATGCAGAATTTGATATGAACCAATTAGTTCTTTATTAATTATTTTACCTTGGTCTTCTATATCATGACCAATTTTTGTCTTCTTGAGCTCTTAAGGTCTGTGTAGCGACAGGGGCAGGTTGCAGGCACACACATAGCGGTGGGGACAGGTCTAGCATCAGGCCCATAGCAGCTATGGAGCCCCTGGGTGTCAACGTGCACTACTGTGGCTGCTGGGTCTCACCACAGGATCACAGCAGTGGAGGCTGGCGAAGGGAGCTGGGCTGAGGGGTTTCAGGTGCACAGCCTGAAGGGCTAGCTGCAGGTGAACCCAGTGGTGCCGGCCAGTTACTGGAGACAGGGCTGAATCCAGGCCCACAAGCTGCTGCAGGGGCATTCCTCGGCTAGCAGCATGCACTTTTGTGGCTGCAGGATCTCAGTGGCAGGAGTCAGGTGCACAGCTGGAGGAGCCAGCTCCAAGCACATGCATGGTAGGAGTCAGCTGCGTTGTCTAGGCTGGTATCTTGAACTCGTGTATCTACAGAGGCTTGAGATGGTTCCTGACTCAGATCCCAGGCTCTGGCTGCGAGATGAGGGAGGAGAGTGGAGGGAGCAGGGAGGGAATCAGTGGCTGGCATCTGCAAACATTTATGCCTGTGGGGAGAAAAACCCCTGAAAGCTGCCGCGGGTCCGTGGCAGCTGTGCGTGCCCTTAGTTTCTTCAGCGGGGCGAGCTGCGAGGTGTCCTCTGCAGAGCAGGCCACTTGGAACTGCGGCCACTCTCGCTCGTGGCTGATCCTGGGAGTCCCTGCTCTGCTTCCTTGTCCCTAGCTGTCTCTACATGTCTGGGCTTTGCGGGTCCGCCGGTGGGTGCGCCGAACGCCTGGGGAAGCTGTTGCTCACCTGCTCTCATTTTCCCAGTGAGGGGAATGCTTTCTAGCCTGGGAGTTCCCTGTCGGTGCTGAGGGCGCGGGCCTGGGGGATGCGATGATGCAGGCAAAATGAAGCTGTTCTTTTTTCTCTTTTGGTGCGGTTCTTGTTCCGGTGTGTTGCTGAGTTTCTTAAGTGAGCTCCTGAGCTCTCCCAGAGCCTCTTTTGTTCAGGGATAACTGTCAAATTTTGATCTTTGCTGGGAGACAAAAGCTGGGGTCTCCTACTTCACCGTATTGATGACTTCTGGAAAAACCAAGGGGTACCTTTGAAAACAAAAGGAAAAATACTCAAAATGTTGAATTGAAAGGATAATAAATTACCATTTTAGGATAGATTTAAAAACTATGTATTCTAACTTCTGATTTTTTCAGCTTATAGATGAGATAGGATTCCATCATGATAACTGTAGCACTTGAAAAAATACAGCACTCAGAGGTAATTTCAGTTAACTGAAGGTTTTGTTTGGGACACCCTAGCTTCCTATTCCAGCATTGGGTTTAATCTGAAGGTAACAAACCAAGATCAACACAGACTTTTCTCTTTCTCTAGCTCCGCAGTACACCCGGTACATAATAATTGTTTTATAAGTCATTTCCAGTTACGATCTTACCAGAAATAAAATACATTGCATCTAGTTATCTTTTAAAAATAATTTGAATGATTTCATTATCCTATATATACAACTTATCAAACCTGTCTTGTAAATCAGTGTACACTTCATCAACACCAGCAAAGCTTGCATAAACAAGAGCCTTATGAGTCTTAAATGATAATTACCACAATCTAATGAATTGCATAAATCATTTATAATGAAGGGAATAAGCAAGTACACTGAGATGAGCACATTAATAACTTCAGATTTTCAAAAGCAATGATTAATTTAATTTATATGATATGTCCACAGACAATAACAGCTTGAATTTTATTTGTGAAATAATTAGCAGCTAATCTAAAGGGATACAACTTATCTACCAGCGATATTTTAAACTGAAAGATGAAGATTAATTTTATCTTTGGAAATTATTCTGATAATATCTCATGATTTGAAAGTCAATATAAAGAGGGAAAAATGAAGATTGATTTAGGTTCATACTGACAAACCTAGAATTTATTCCAAAATATAAATCAGCAAGCTTCATAATTCCAAATAATTTGTGATATGCTATAATTTTTAGTGATGTACTCACTCAAGTGCTAATTGGATTTTATTTTTTATATATCTATGAGGTAAGGAGGGAGTTTATAACTTCTAACTTTAACATTTTAATTTGGATCATGAAAAATACATTATTCATTCTTGAAGTTCAACTTTTCATTGGTCAAAATGATATTCTCCCAGGTAGCAAAAATCTCAAATATAATTAGTAAAACTGCTTTTTTCCAGAGGTAACATGAATATTATCTAGGCTAATATATTTTATGTAAGTCTTTCATTTCTTTTCACTTTACCTAACCATCATCTTCCTATCCACAATTAAGTTTGAAAACAGTATTTTTTTTAATCTGCTAAGCTTTCAGTTTATTCCTCCATTGAAAGATAAGTAATATATCAAGGTAGCACTGTATCACACTTGAAATCCACACATTTAACTCATCTGTTGATTCATTCAACAGCTATGTACCACTCTCTATGCTAAGATTGGTATATTAAAATGACCAAGATCTAACTTTAATTCCAAGCTGATGGTGAAAAAGAATGATATTAATAAATAAGCACAATTTAATGTAAATGCCATTTTTGTGTTTTACACTTACGACTTAGTATTGAGGAAGAGTCATGACCTGGCTAGGCCATCAGGACTTTATTCACTGAGATTCCCAAATAAGCAAATTGGAAACTGTCAAAACTAGAAATATAAATGAAACCTAGAGCCATTTTCGAAATTGAATATACCATCCCCCATCACAATACATGTACACAGACAAGAATCCAACAGCAGAAAAACCAGCAAACCTCAGGAATTTAATGGCTACCAGACTAAGTCTGAATACTACAGTAGAGTGGAAACAAGCTAATACCTGAGGAAGAAGAACTGGTATATGGATATCGAAATCAAAAAGTGAGGGATGATTTTTTTTTTGTGAGTGTCATTGAATAGATTCCAATTCCTAGTGGCCCTGTGTACGGTAGAGCGGAACCCCGCCCAGTCTTTTTGTGCCATCCTCTCACCTTCTGTTACTATATCAGACAGTGCTTCACTGCTATTCACAGGGTTTTCATGGCCAATTATTTTGGAAATATGTGGCCAGGTCCTTCTTCCTTGTCTGCCTAGTCTGGAAGCTCCGCTGAAACCTGTCCACCATGGGTGACCCTGCTGGTATTTGAAATCTCAATGGCATAACTTTCAACATCACAGCAACACGCTGCTGCCACATTCTGACAACCGACAAATGGGTGGTGTGGTTGCCTGACAGGAACTTGAACTGGGGCTGAGGCATTGAAAATGCCCAGTCTTAACCACTAGACCACCAGGGGTGATTGCAGCTCATAAAAAGGCTTCTGTTCATGGCTTACCTTTTTAAGCTAACCTACTCGTAGAGGTGAACCAGTTAGGCCTAAGGAACTGGGACAGAACAGACAAATTTTAATATTCAGAGATCTACGAAGAACTGCTTTGTTTTAGTATAGTTTTTAACAAGTATTTCTTACAATACAGACGTTATTTCTGGGCACCAGATTATTCATTGACATTTTATTCAAGCTGAAAGGGATAAAAATGCATATTATTTATTTTATTGCACATTTTTATTATTTTCTCATAAAATAATTTACCAATTTGAAAGGACAGCTGCCCATATTGATGAGTTTTAGGTGCGTAGTAATTTTTTGTGTGTAGTCCTCCCATGAGGAGAGCTCAAGAGCTACTTCTCTCTGACCGCTTTTCCTTCAAATGTGTTGAAATCAACGCACATCACTCCAAATTTGCAAAAGTAGTGTATTCCAGTAAACATATGAAATAAGTCTCTAAGGAATTGGTGGTTGCAAATGTTGGTTGGGTCTTTGTCCCAGTTCTTGGCACAGAATGCCTGAAGCCTTTGGAATGTCCTGATTCTTTGCGTGTCTTTTATTATACGTAGTAAGCCCCTTTGACTATTCCTCTGTTTATGCTTATGCAATGACTCTTCATAGGCCCTTATATAGCTTCAGGATGGGGCTGGTCACCAGAGGAACCAGCCATGTGATTAGAGGGTTGGAACTTTCAGGCCCACCTCACAACCTCTGGCGATGGGAGAGGGGCTGGAGATTGAGTTCAATCACCATTGACCAATGCTTTAATTAATCATGCCTATATAATGAAACTTAGATAAAAACTCTGAAATAATGAGGCTAAGGAAGCTTCTGGGTTGGTGAACACATCTACCTGCCAGGAGGGTGGCACACCACAATTCCCAGGGGACAGAGGCTCCTGTGCTTGGGACTCCTCTGGAATACCTGGCTGTTCATTTGTATCCTTTATAATAAGTTTTAATAGTAAGTATAACATTTTCTTAAGTTCTATGAGTCAATCTAGCAAATTATTGAACCTGAGAGGCAGTCATGGGAACCCCTGAATTTAGAGTTGGCCAGAGAGAAGTATGGTAGCTTGGGGATCCCATTTGTGGTCGGCGTCTGATATGAAGGAAGTCTTGTGTACCGAGCCCTTAACCTACTGCGTCTGCACTAACTCCAGATAGCGTCAGAATTTAACTGAATTATGACATCCAGTGGGTGTCAGAGAACCGGAGAATTATTATTTGGAAAGCCATAGAGGAGTGTACAAAAGAGCTGGGATGCAGTAATAGACCAATAGAAGAGATTACCTTACTTAGAGAGATAAGGACCCTTAATAAGGGCAATTTCTATTTGGAAAAAAAATAATGCATTTTATCAGAATCAGAAATATTAATTTTACATATGTTCATAAGGAGTTTCACTGGGTTCAATTTGGAAGAAAACAAATGAAAGTAAAGATAATGGCTTTATCCCTATATGTGGGAGAGAAGAAAAGGAAACCATTTAGTGAGCAGTTCAAGGTTTTCAAAATTCAGCAGTGTCTACATTAAAGAAGAGCAGAATGGAAACGGAACATCAGAGGCAGCAGCGTCAGGGCCTCACTGCTGCTGGAATGCAGACGGTAGAGAGGAATTTCTTTTGCAATTGAAGTCCTAGAAAATTCAAAAGTAGAGGAAAACAAAGTTTTAGGGGAGAAAGAACAAAAATCTCTAGGCATGAGGCTTCTGAGGACACAGATTTTGAAAGTTTTAGCAGCTTCCCTCAATCAGAAATCACCTGAAGGTGATTCTCCAGCTGAGACATATGTCGAGACAAGGAACACTTCCATCATGGGGTAAAGAATTCACAGACTCTTGGAATTCCCACAAAGAAGAGGACAGCAAGTCATCATGTTGAAATATTAAATAAGCCTTGGTTCCTTGTGAGGTTGGAGAGATACAGAGCTAATATAAAACACTCAGGATTGAAGGTGATTCAAGAACAAGACTTAAGGTCCTGTTATCAGGAGGGAGTAAAGACTATTCTAACAATGAGACTTCCTTCAATTTAGCATCATGCACAAGAAATAAGGGATAAAAGGAGACATAAATACAAGAGATTTTTAGTATGCAGATTGGCCCTAAGAAAAAGATACCATGAAAGAGCAGTCGCCATGAAAAATCCGTGTTTTCAGGAGGCCTGGACTGTTTAAGATGCTGTTTTCTGAGAGTGAAATTGTTTGTTTTGGTAGCTGTTTTCCCCAGAGACGGTAACCAATATAATAAACACCTCTTAGTGGAAAATTTCTCCCTATTGGGTTTTAAGTTACTGTTTCATGAAACTCTCAGCATTAATAGGTTACGATCCTGGCAAAAGTGAAAAAATCACAATTTATCTTTTATATTTCCTATCCACCTAATTCTCCAGAAAAAAAATACACAGAAAAATAACACACACACATAACAACAGCAATTAAATTTCAGTTAAAATCTGAATAAGATCAGAAGACAGAATCCAAGCTCCAAACAAATGTCTGTATAAGATACATCTTTCTGGGAATTATCAGACAAAGAAAAAATGAAAACCACATTTTTTAGAAAGTAACTCCTTCAAGAAAGTACAGGTAAATTGTGTTACATCGATTGATGAATTATCCCTTAATTGTCTTATGTGAGTCATAGAGCTAAATTTGATAACATTCTCATATGATTTGTTCTTCTGTAAACTGATCATAGAAGAGGCAAGATAGAACTCCAGAGAGGTCTTATTTTCTTTTCCACATATCTCATCCCTTTCACTGCTGGTGGATTCACTACACAGTTGAGGGGAGCATCAGAACTACACAACAAAAGGAAAGGGGGAGAGAGTTGACCGGAAGGGAGGGAGACGATGTTTGAAAATATTATATAATCAATCTTCTGGATCCCTACTCTGTTTTTTTTTTATTGATTCTGCACACATCTTTTACTTTGTGATTATTTGTGCAACTAAGTGAAAATGGGACCACATTGTTCAAATGCCTGTGTGGAATGGTGTTGAGATTTGAGAAGCAGAGAAGAACACTGGGTATTTCAGCAAATCTTTGAAAATTGGTATTTTTTATATTTACATGTGTGGGTTGTAATAAAGATATGAGTAAAACTATTCTAAGTTATTGATAAATCAGTTGAAAAACCAATCTAACAAGACTCCCCAATTCTATTATGAATTACTTTGTTTCATTCTATAGGCAAGTTTTTCCTCAGAATTAGAAGTTGCATCGTGCATATTTAATATTTATAAATGCAATTGAGTATGAAAAGATATATATCTATATTACAAAAGTTTGTTAATAAAATTTGAATAAACCACGTGTAAGAATCCCCACTTACCTGATGAGAAGTTGAGGAACTTCTCAAGATTTGGATAACTAATGGAAATTCATTCTAAGGACTCTAACCGGGTGGTCCTACTTCCAGCCCCTCTTTACCACTGGGAACAGTTAATTTGACCTTTTATACATTGCGTGTATGCCAGTCAACTGGCAAACAGTTTTTAAATAGTTGGGACACAAGATACAAAATGTGTCATTTGCTTTCTACTTTATCCTCATTGCTGAAAGTGCGGCCTCCCGTCTGTTCTTTGTTCTTGTGTTTGATTGGCTAACAGCTACCTGCACTCAACACTGAGCAGTCAGTGTGGGAACATTGCCTATGATGACAAAGAGAAAATGAAAATGATCAGTTGCTTTATCCAAGCCTTCAAGCCATATTGGCCTTCTTATTTTCTCTGCAATATTTTGAAACAACGTTGATATTCTTTGACATTTAAATAGTAAGATTATAATTTATTAAAACTCCTTTCCTTCGGGGCTGGCCCCGTGGCCGAGTGGTTAAGTTCGCGCGCTCCGCTGCAGGCGGCCCAGTGTTTCGTCGGTTCGAATCCTGGGCGCGGACATGGCACTGCTCGTCGGACCACGCTGGGGCAGCGTCCCACATGCCACGACTAGAGGAACCCACAACGAAGAATACACAACTATGTACCGGGGGGCTTTGGGGAGAAAAAGGAAAAAATAAAATCTTTAAAAAAAAAAAAAAAGAAACAAAAAACTCCTTTCCTTCATGTAGTATTATATTTTTATTCTATCTAGGGATACAATAGATGAAATAGATGAAGTGAAGGGGGAAATTGCAGAAGAAAGCGAACCATCACGCGTACATACATATACAGACACATATATACCACATAAATGTAACTATCTGTGTACACACACACACAATGAGAGCTCTTCATTTCTAGACTTATTATGAAACTGACATAAAGTAAACCTTCTGAATGGATTTTGCAGTATTCTTATATATGATGATTTCCAGGGATTTGATTTTTGTTAGTTTCATTATACTGGGAATTTTTATTCAAACACTTTTCATAGTAAAATGACATGCAATCTCAGGTTAACCATGGTAAAAATCACCATATGGAATAGTCTTATAAGATTCCTTAAACAATACAATTTCAAGCTAGCCTAGTAGAATATTATGCATGAAAATGCAATTTTTATTGGGATGCTGAGAGGCACAGAGAATCATGTTATTTTATGATCAGGTTTTCACCACAAAAAATTATTCTACTAACTGGTAGTCTTTGCCATGGCAGCTTTTTGAAAATATTATATTAGAAGTATCATTTTTGTTTGTCTTCTCATGCATGACTAGCAAAAGAAAAAGGTCTGTCTACATTCAACAAAGATGAGCATATGGCCGCCTGTCAGTTTCAGATCTATTCTCCTTGAATTGCTCACAAAAAACAATTAGTAAAAGACATCAACCCTATTCATGATTTTTTTTTCCTTAACCCTCTTTCAAATACATAAGGCATGTTCTTGTGGGAATCATTCAATCAAAATTTACACACATTTTCATTTACATATTCAAGATTAAAAGGAATTTTCCAGCAGAAAATAAGTTAGATGCATTAAACAGCATACTTATTAACTATGAAAAACCTTAAGTGCCACATTTACCTAGAGAGAAAGCACTTTCTATAGCTAGAAGAATTCATTTATTAATTCAAATATTTGATTCCTACTATGTGCCAGAAACTAAGCATGCTTGACATGCTCTGTGATTTCTTGAAGTTTATAGTCTAAGTAAAGTAGGTACAATGGATTTCCAAACATATCTTCAGAATCCAGGAATGGAATCTCTCACAGGTTCTGCCTCTGAAATCTTAAGAATGAAATGATAATAAGTTGAGATATCTGTAAATTTGTAAGGGTTAACTATTAAATATGAACACCTATTGAACAGTAAATCTTAAAAGTGCAAATGAGCACATACATTTCACAGTTTTGTCCAAACCTACTTGTCTAGTTGTTTACTTCTTATAAGTATTTCATTTAGGGGCTGGTCCAGTGGCCTAGTGGTTAAGTTCAGTGCTCTCTGCTTCTGTGGCCTGGGGTTCGCAAGTACTGATCCCAGGTGCAGACACACACCACTCATCAAGCCACACTGTGGCGGCAACCCACATGCAAAATAGAGGAAGCCTGGCACAGATGTTAGCTCAGGGCCAATCTTCCTCAAGTAAAAAAGAGGAGGATTGGCAGCAGATGTTAGCTCAGGGAGGGTCTTCTTCACCAAAAAGAAAAAACAAAACAAACAATTCACATTTGTATGTTGTCAAGGCATTACATACATTTCTTCAGATTTTTTTATCTTTACAACTTCTTTTAAAAAGATTCTTTACTAACTAGCAATGTAACAATTATTTTATATTTTCTTCTAATATTTTTTACCATTTTTTACAATATTTAAAAAATATTGAGCCTCATACAAGTTATTAGTGCATGATTATGACAGTACTGTTTTGTTCTTTTAATGATCTCTCCTTTACTCCACTATAGTGGATGTCCTTTTTATTACATATTAAGTTCCCAATGCATTTAAATCTGTCCTGAGAAATACTTATTTTTATTTACTGATCTTTTTGTCTATTTTGGAACTGATACTATATGGTTTTATAGAACATTTTTATAGTACATTTTAAACTTAATATAACTCCAGATTCTTCTTTCTAAAATTATTGGCAAATCACACACAATCTCCCATATAGGTTTTGAAGTTAGCTAGCTGTTATTAAACAATATTGTGTCTTCTGCAGAGAAAGCATTCGACAGGATCCAACATCCATTCATGATAAAAACTCTCAATAAAATGGGTATAGAAGGAAAGTACCTCAAATAATAAAGGCCGTATATGACAAACTAACAGCCAACATCATACTCAATGGGCAAGAACTGAAAACCATCCCTCTGAGAACAGGAACAAAATAAGGTGTCCACTCTCACCACTCTTATTCAACATAGTACTGGAGGTTTTGGCCAGAGCAATTAGGCAGGAAAAAGAAATAAAAGGAATCCAAATAGGCAATTAAGAAGTGAAACTCTCACTGTTTGCAGACGATATGATCTTATATATAGAAAACTCCAAAGAATCCATTGGAAAACTATTAGAAATAATCAACAACTACAGCAAAGTTGCAGGGTATAAAATCAACATACATAATTCAGTAGCATTTCTATACTCTAACAATAAACTAACAGAAAAAGAACTCAGGAACACAATCCCATTCACAATCACAACAAAAAGAATAAAATACCTTGGGGTAAATTTAACCAAGGAAGTGAAAGACCTATACAACTAAAACTACAAGACTTTCCTGAAAGAAATTGATGACGACATAAAGAGATGGAAAGACATCCCATGTACATGGATTGGAAGAATAAACATAGTTAAAATGTCCATTCTACCTAAAGCAATCTACAGATTCAATGCTATCCCAATCAGAATCCCAGTGACATTCTTTACAGAAACAGAACAAAGAATCGTAAAATTCATATGGGGCAACAACAGACCCCAAATGGCTAAAGCAATCCCAAGAAAAAAGAACAAAGCTGCAAGCATCACAATCCCTGATTCTAAACATACTACAAAGCTACTCTAATCAAAACAGCATGCTACTGGTACAAAAACAGGTGCACAGATCAGTGCAACAGAATTGAAAGCCCGGAAATAAAACCACACATCTATGGACAACTAATCTTTGACAAAGGAGCTGAGGGCCTACAAGGGAGAAAAGAAAGTCTGTTCAACAAATGGTGCTGGGAAAACTGGACAGCCACATCTAAAAAAATGAAAATTGACCATTCTTTTTCACCATTCACAAAAATAAACTCAAAATGGATCAAAGACCTAAAGGTAAGACCTGAAACCATAAGGCTTCTAGAAGAAAACATAGGGAGACCACTCTTTGACATCAGTATCAAAAGGATCTTTTTGGACAAAGGGAAACAATAGAAAGAATAAACAAATGGGACTTCATCAGACTAAAGAGCTTCTTCAAGGCAAGGGAAAATAGGATTGAAACAAAAAAACAATCCACCAATTGGGAAAAAATATTTGCAAGTCATATATCCAACAAAGGGTTAATCTCTATACTATATAAAGAACTCACACATCTCAACAAAAAAGAATCAAACAACCTGATCAAAAAATTGGCAGGGGACATGAGCAGACATTTCTCCAGAGAAGATATATGCATGGCCAATAGGCACATGAAAAGATGCTCATCACCACTGATCATCAGGGAAATGTAAATCAAAACTACACTAAGATATCTCCTTATACCTGTTAGAAAGGCAAAAATAACCAAAACAAAACGTGACAAATGTTGGAGAGGTTGTGGGGAAAAAGGAACCCTCATACACTGCTGGTGGGAATGCAAACTGGTGCAGCCACTATGGAAAATAGTATGGAGATTTCTCAAAAAATTAAAAATAGAAGTACTGTATGACCCAGCCATCCCACTATTGGGTATCTATCCAAAGAACTTGAAATCAGCAATGCCAAAAGTCCCGTGCACCACCATGTTCATTGTAGCATTATTTTCAATAGCAAAGATGTGGAAGCAACCTAAGTGCCCATCAACTGATGATTGGTTAAAGAAGATATGGTGTGTATATATATATACACACACACAATGGAATACTACTCAGCCATAAAAAAGGATAAAATCGTCCCATTCACAACAACATGGATGGACCTTGAGGGTATTATGTTAAGTGAAATAAGCCAGATAGAGAAAGACAATCTCTATATGACTCCACTCATATGTGGAAGTTAAACATGTAGACAAAGAGAGCAGACTAGTGGCTATCAGGGGAAAGTAGGGGTGGGGGGTGGGCACAAAGGGTGAAAGGGTGCACCTACAACATGACTGACAAACAATAATGTACAACTCAAATTTCACAAGGTTGTCAACTCTCATAATCTTAATAAAAAGTAAAAAAAAATGTCTTCTTGGTTATGTAAATTAATGTGCAGTGTACCTCTTCCATTCCTGACTTTAGTGGGAGTAATTTTAATATTTTACTATTTAAAGCAATGTAGTGACACAGTAGCCAATCTGAATGTGTGCCTATTGACCAAAATAAATTATCTGAGCAAGAAAAAAAAATTATGTTAATATTCTCTCTTAATCTTAAGAATAAAATAAACATAAATAAGTCCACGTTGATATTAATAATTGAATAAATAAATGGGGGAGAAGGTACAAATATTCCTTACAGAAAAGTTTAATATATTTTTATATATATATGTATTCTCTCTCTCCACCTATCTATTTATATATCTATGAGTGAAATAAAAAATCGCCAATATAATTCACCAGTAATAATTTCTGCAGGCAAAAATTTAATTATAAACACTAAAATCCGTGGTTCAAACTTTAAGGAGAAAAAGGTTATTTGCACAATCTCCACGTAACTAGTCTAAAGTATTTATTAATATGATAGTGTTAAAATCTGTCTTTGATACTTCTGAGCCAGACTTAATGATGGAAACAGAATACTGAGAGGAAAAAAATAGTACATTTATAGCAGAGAAATCTGGCAGACACAGCTAAGCCAAGCAATCAACGTTAACATCACCATTAGGAAGTCATAGTGATATCATATCTCAATCAGAAGGACACTTCCCATCTGTGGTATTCTTCCCCCAATTTTCAGTCTAACTACGAAAAAACATTAGAAAAACTCAACTGAGGCACTTTTTGCAAAATAACTAATCAGTACTCCTCAAAAGTGTCAAATCATAAACATGTACAACTTAATTGAAAAATTGCCAGATTTCAGGAGACAGCACATAATGACTAAATGCAACGCAGTGTCGTTGATTGAATCATGGAACTGCAAAAGCATCAAGCTTCCGTGAAGAAGCTCCTAAAACGTGAAGAGAGTCCGTAGTTTGGTTAATAGTTTCGTACCCATGTTAATTTTTAATTGCGTCAAGTGTGTCATTGTCATGTAAGAATGATATTAGAAGAAGGCGGATGAAGGGTATATGGGATTTTTCTGTATTGTCTTCACAATTCTGCTGGAAACCTAAAATTATTTCAAAACAAAAAAATTAAAAAGTTGTATTGGGCGTCAGATTTGGTGAATAATTTTTAAGTAATTTTTATCTATACCTAACTAACTAGAATTTATAAGGATTAAATCTTGATATTTTTCAAATGGGTTAAAAGTGTCTATTGATAAGTCATATGTTTTATTTTTCTCCTTTAATTTGAGCCTTTTGCCTAGTGTTGAATCAAAGAATTAATACAATTAACAACAAAAATTTCTTATAAATTGTTCTGAAAAACAAATAATTTATTATTCAAAAACATCAACATAGATATAAGTAGGCTTTCACAAAAGAGAAATGAATGTCTAAAATACTTAAAAGTCAAATTCCTGCTATTATAAAAAATTCAAATTAATAAAAATATTTGTCAAAATTTGAAGATAATAAAATTCAGGGTAGCAATGGATTGTTGCATATGAAAGGCAAATTACTGGTGTGAAATGTTATAATTTTTATGGAGATATTGGCATAAAACATTTTCTATAAGATATTGTTAAACATATATAGATTTATTCTATTTGTCAAAATGTATATTTACCCATCTATTTTTAAATGCTAAAATGTCAATAGCTTGGTATGAACACAGTGAAAGTTGATATAGAATACACATCAATCTTAAAGCATTTATTATCTTAGCAGTGTAAGACTGAGGAAGGGTAATTTTGATTCTTTTTTATTATATACTTCATGTTTTGACCTGTAAACACAATAAAAGTTAGTGTTAGAATAAATATTTAATGAATTAAATATGACATCGAAAATGTATGAGTATAAATTAGGACAACATTCCTAAAATGTTGCTATCAGGTAAAATTATAATAAAATTTAAGTGTATTAAATCAAATTACTGTCAATTAATAAAAATTAATAATAGTAACAAGCCTGACCTACACTCTAACTTTAATATCTCCAGGCATTTAAGATGTATACATATGAATAATGATTATAATGTACACAAGAGGAAAATATAAATTACAGGCATTTTAATATTTTGGATTCTAGTTTATGTTAGGATTTTTCTAAAAGTAAATTGTTATGCTATTTTAAGAATATACATATAGATCTATTTTTCATATTTTTAAGATATAAGTCCTTCTATTAATCTATTTTTTCTGAAATTACATTCAGATTTTCAGAATCCATTCAGAAATCATCAGAATTTATTAATATCTGTAAATATTATTCTAACTTTTTCTCAAAGGGCAAGTCTAATTATAAGGAAGAACAATTTGGGAAAAATACAATTGTGAGAAAGAAGTTAAATTACCAGATATTAATATAGATTAGCAGACATTTGTTCCTTTCCAAAATGTCCATGGAGACTTTGGGTCTATGCCAAAATGATATTGATATTTGGTCCTGTCCAAAACCATTTAGCCAGGGCCAAATATGCTCATGGACGTTTTGGACAGGACCAAGTGTCAAGGACTTTTGGCATGGACCAAATGTCTTATAGACATTTTAGACAGGACCAAATGTCCTGCAGTAATTAAAGTATACAAAATGATGTTACATTGAAATTCTGGCAGCGAAACCATAATTGTCAGAGATAGAATTAAAAATTAGAAGCAAGAATAAGCTTACACAGACTTTTTAATATCATTGCACTTCAAATGAATAATCAAATGAAAAATAATTTTTAAATAGTGTTAGTAATATTGGCTAAAATTTGAAAAAGTAATAATTTCCCTATCTCATATTTACATCAGAATTATTTACAGATAGCCAAATCCTTTGATTATAAAAATAAAATAAAATATAAATCCACATGCAGTACAAGAAAGTGTAGGCATAATTATATCATCATGTTGCTGGGTAAATTTTTTTCTGCTTTAAACCATGACATAAAAAATATGACAAGATGAAAAAACATGCAATTAGTTAAAAATATTTTCACTTGAAGAATAATTGCACTTAAATAATTTAAAAATATTCATAGGTTAATAAACAATTCAACAAAAATGTCAAATTGTAGAAATATTTATTCTTACTAACTAAAGAAGTGACAATTAAAACAGTTAAATACCAATAAATTTGTTGTTCTTCTGGCATAGTTCCAAAGAGTAGAAACCGTGATAATATTCAACAATGATGAGGAAGCTGAAAATAGCACTTATTAGTTCCTTTTAAATAAAACAAAATTTCTGCAATATTGAAAAACGTAGTATAAATGTGCATACACATATATACATACATAGAGATATTCATGTGTATATCAGACTTTTAAGCATATATTTTTAAAGTAGATATTATTTTTCTGAAATTTATGCCAAGAAAGTTATTGAACACATGCATAAAGATGTATGTGCAATGTGTTAAAATTTTAACAATCTAATTGGCCAGAAACAAGGGACTAATTAAAATAGAACCAGCATGCCTGTGAGTTCTTTATCTTGCTGTTGTGCCTTTTTTTTCCAAAAAGAGCTTGTCATATAAATTTACCAGTTCTTTATCGAAAGTCAGGCAGAGCATTCTTTATTAGGGGAACAAAACTGGCAGTTGACATCCAGGTAAAGAAAAAGCGAGTTTGTTGAAGGTCCTTCTTTTAGATTCTCCCCTTGCAATTTTGCAGGTTGTCAGAGCTGTAATATCTCTGGGAGGATGTTGACCGATTTATGTAAAGTTCATAGGCTCACTCTGCAGGGGAGTCAACCTGGACATTTACCTTCCCCTAGAGATTCAGAGCCAGGGAAACCCTTGTGTGCAGTGATTTGGCTGAGCCCAGCCTAAGGCCATACAAGGCTAACAAGGCAACAAACTTCCAGAAGTGGTCTTAATAGGAGGAAAAAATAAAGAAGGGAGGGATGAAGAATGGGAGGAGGAGAGGAAGAGGGGGAGAGAGAGAGAGAAACTCATCTAATTATGCTTTGGCAGGAGTGATGCTGTGTTCTTTGCACTGCAGCCTATGGGGAGGCATAAGATGATATCCACTTTGAGGACTTGATTGACATGGGGTCTGCCAAGCTTCTCCACTATAGAGTTGGTTTTTTTTTAATCAATAAGTATTTGATTGGAGGTAGTTGAAAGTATGTAAATATCACATTACTTGCCAAGCTTTCCATTTACCTATTTATTTATATCTCTATATATTCCTTGTGTCCAATTTTATTCAACAGGTTATAATCTATATCATTATTTATTCTGTACCTAAATTATCTTGACATAATCAGTGGGAAGCTGTTAAAACTGCCTGTGAGAACCTGATTTGACATGTCCACATGCATCTCTGAGCACTTCCTTGCTTTCTGGCACAATACCACGCTCAAGCCACAAATGGTACTTTGTCTGCCCTAGTCCTGGAATCATGCACGTTTATATATTAAAAGTAAAGAAAATAAAGTTAAACTCTAAGGTTGGCAAAAAAGAGTTTCAATGAAACAATGATGGAGAGTTGTAGATGGATTATGCAAGCATGACCTTGTTCCCAAAAATGGGGTCTCTCCCTGATGAATCTTTCCACATTTATACTGGTCTCGGTAGGAGTTTGCTCTTGCACAAAAAGATGTGACACTTTTCTTAATCTTTTGCATTTGCTAAACCAAGGCAAAGTCATTCAAATAGCCATATTTAACAGTTAGAGGTGACAAAGCATATTTAAGTCAGAGCATATCCCACCTGCAAAATATTTCCCATTACTTTTATTCATATTTGCCATTGCCCTTGCTGCTGTCTTCCCTACACTCAGATGCCTCCACTCTTAGTATTTATTATAATTCTAGTATTCATTAATTCGCCACACCTTTATTCCTCTTTATTTTCTTAGCTATCACGACTCAAGATAATACTATTTTTAATAAAAGTCTACTTCAATTAAGAAATGTTCACTGAGAACTTATGAGTTAGTGCTATTTTTGCATTTTGGAGAATAAAAATGTAAATAAGGTGCTTTCTTTATTCTCCAATATATTACAATATAGTTAAATTATAATACATATACTTGCATCACATGTAATGAAAGCTGAAATAAATGTTCATACAAACTGATCTGGCAGCATAGATGCTGGTCAACTTGTTTTAACATGCAATCACAAAGAACAGAATTTACTTACAATCAGTCTTGTTAAATGTTAGTAAATGCATGCACACATTAACTTAATAGATATGAAATATGTAAAGACCATAAAAATATAGGAGATCAATAAACAACAGGTTGAAAAAAAATAAAACATTGGTTGCTTTTGACAAATAATAAGTAGTCTGATGTTAGGGAGTATAACAGGCAAGGTGAGTGAGAATAGTGCTCTTCCTTAAGAAGGCTACCACAAATAATGACCATGAAAGCCAAGAGCATGGATTTTTCTATTACCTTTGTTACTATTGGAGATTTTGGTGGAGGCAAATGCACACTGAGCACTGTGCTGTCTGTATTAGAAAATTTAATTTGGTAGAATGGATTGCACAGTGGTGTTATTTATATACGCCGATTGTCATAATGGAAGACTGAGGAGGCAAAATGGACTTAGATCCAAATTATTAAAGACAAGCCAAAATAGAGATACAGACTAGAGCAAAGCCAATGAGGATAATTGCTGTCAAAATGACAAACTAAGACACCAAGGTAACATATGATAGTCCTTTCATAGCAAGTGGTGGATAGAGGAGTTAACTTAAAGCTGAGTTACAGTTCAAATGACCGTAAGGGGCACTTATGCTAGATGGGGCTGGGGTCCTTCCTGATCCCTCCACGTGTTCAGGCACCCACGCCCAGCTGCTGTGATTGTCCTGGACTTACAACAGTTCACAGCTCCTCTCTTCTCCAGACAGGCCCTTGGCAAAAGGGGAACAGCCTCACTCTATAGGCTGTACCCTCTCAGGAGGAATGCTTCACAAGTAACTGACTGACAAGGCAGTTTGAGCCTCACTCCCAACCTTGTTTCAAGTTGGAACAAGCTCTGAGGTGCAGTGTCTCTACAGACCTTCTCTAGCTGACGCCATATTCTTGCCTAGCTTTCTTTCCTTTGCACTATCATCTTTCTCTCACTCCATTTATTCTGTGAGAATGTCTTGAAAATCACCTAAAGAAGAATCTCCACATCAGGATCTGCTTCCATAGAACATAATCAAGACCCCACTGATTTCTGAACTTCTTAGGGGATACCTGTAGCCTCTCCTTTTTTGACTTTAAAGCTTTTCTACTCCACTATTGGCCGTTAAGTGTCTGCCAAATGCAAGTGATGGTACTGGCTCCCTTCTCATAGCAAGCTCTGGGTAAATTGTCTCTGCTTGTTCTCATTTGGCTGGTCTTTGTTTATTTCCACATTGGGAATGAAAGCAAGGCAATGCCAAGGTCAATAAGGAGAGCTTAGTCATTATTTAGACAACGGTTTTGAGAGAAAGGTTGAAATAATTGCAAGATCGTGAGTAATTGGAAGCTCTTGTTACCACACAATGATGAGCTCCTTTGCCCAATGTGCATAAAAAGCCACTTATTATGCCATCACCTTTTGAGAAGAGAAAAAAGCTTTATTGCGCGGTCAACCTGCAAGGAGACAGGATGCAAAAACTCTCAAATCTGTCTCTCTGATTCAGGGTTTGGGGTGAAATTTAAGAGGTTAGGGAGAACAGGCTTGTCCCCGGAAGTGTGAGTGGGGTAGGTTTTGATAGGAGGGCTTTAAGCCTTTATGGTGAGGTGTGGAAGGACCTGAACACCAAACCTTCCTAGACAATGGATCCCTCACTTCTGATAAGAGTCTGACTTTCAAGTTCTGGTCATGCCCCGTCCTTTGGTTCCGTCAGGGTAAAATCTTTGGTTCTGGTGTCATTTCAGGTCAAGATTTTCTCCTCTATGTATGCTCTGGTGACGTGACTTGCAATTTTTTTTTTCTTCTCACTGCCCATGAAAAGCAACTTTTAATCACTCGGTTGATTAGATGGGGTCAGTTTGGACTGGTCCTAGAGGGCTCGTGGTTACACTCTTACCACTTCTTTTGAATATGGAGTTCACTAGCAGGTATTTTTAAAGTACAATGTTCTATATGCTAATATTCATTAAGCCAAAACTTTGTTTAGTTCCAAATATAACTCTTTGAATGTACATTTGATGTTTTCCTAATTCAAATAATCTAATACTTATTTTTAAATGTATTCATTAGAGATATCATAGACTTTGATCTTTTCTAATTTTGACCCAATCTGCATGATTTTAGCCTCCCCCATCACAGTGCTATGCTCTCCTGCTACAGAATTCTAAGTTGTAAAAGTTACATTGGATGCAGATTCAATACCTATGTTTAAAGATAGGCAAACCTTATTTTGTACAACAGACTTATTGTAGTAGACACAAATTCAAATATTAGGATTTGTTTTTATCTCTGTGAATTTTTTTTTTTCTAAAAAATGCTCACATTGCAAAATGACATCAATTTTGCCTTTCAGAAGAAATTAATGTTGACGATAATGTATGGCAGCTATATCACATGTGGAAATGGATTAGTTTGGGCACATTTCTGTTACTGGAACTCTGCAAGGCTGCACAAGAATGACCAGCTTAGCAAATAGATGCTTAGAACTTCTGGCTGTGATCTGGTCAAGTGTACTGTTGACTCCTGGGATTGCAGCCTCCTGTCCATGAAGAGGGGACCATAGGGAGTTGCTGTGTTTGCTTTCCTGAGCCTGTCTTTGAACATAATTGCTTCTTGTGATTTGTTCCCTCTTTAATCAGGTGCATGACTTACACTCTAATGCACATATAAAATCTCTGTGGTTCAACTCTATACTCATCTGAGTCCTTTTATGAACATCTGGAAAGAACCCAAAAGCATTGGAAAATCTTTCTGAAAATATTACTTTGCAATTGGGTCTCCTTTCAGATGTGTATGGAGGTTATGAATCACTAAATATAATGACTGAAATATTATGAATTTGGAGATAACTTATAAAACTGAATATTCTTCCTGAGTCTTTTCATCCAAAGATTATGAGTATATACAAACTCATTCTTCAGTGGGAAATAGTATTATGGCTTTTGAAAAATTATGTCCATGCTTTAAAAACTGTATATGCAAATAAATATATTTTATTTTTAAGGAAATTTTATTCAAAAAGTTTCTTAATTTTTTGATGGGCTTTAAAAAGTCAATTTCAGGGACAGAGCATTACTAACATATATTCTGTTGAGGAGTTTATGTGTACTGTTTTTGAAATAAGCAAAATGCTTCTTTGAGTTTAATATATGGGATAAGTAAAAAAAATGTGTCTCGCATTCAACGGTCTCAAGTCCCACGTATTACTTGGGGAGTTTCATCAAGGTTTATGAGATATGTAAGTCCCTGGCTGATTTTCCTGTCATTTAAAAACTATTAAAATTACAGTTATTCAAATGTCATTTTAAAACTCATTCATTTAAATACTTCTTCGTATCCTAAATAAATTGTTCTGTGCAATGAAGCAACACTTTCATACACAATTCGTCTTTGTTCTATTGACTCAGAATCAAGTTGATATACTATATTTTCCTGAGAAAATGTTGACTTGAAATACTCCAACAATTATCTCCTATTTTCATTTTCAAAAAGCTTTAGAAATATATTCACTGAGTAATAAATGTGTGTGAATCTGTTGTGAATCCACAGATCTCCTAGCAAATTTTCTCTGAAATAGATGTATAATGTTTGGGTAAAATCTCTGTTTGGAAATGAAATCTAGATCCTCGGCTCTGTGAACCCCAAACTAAATAATTATTTTGTGATAATTTTTCCCTTTTTTTAAATTACTGCGAGCACATATTGTGAGAATTTATGATATTTTAACTGGCAATGACAAAAACATATGACAGAGGCTAAATCATCTGGGTCAGAAATTGGACGGCTGTATTTTTCTTCTTCTCCCCAAAGCCTCTCAGTACCTAGTTGTATATCATAGTTGTGAGCGCCTCTGGTTGTGGCATGTGGGAGGCCACCTCAGCATGGCCTGATGAGCAGTGCCATGTCCGCACCCAGGATCCCAACTGGCGAAACCCTGGGCCTCCAAAGCGGAGTGCACAAACTCACCCGCTCAGCCATGGGGCTGGCCCCTAGACTGCTGTATGTTTTATCTCAGTATATACTTTTCCAGTGAAAAGGACGCAGAACTTAAACTTCAATATTTACTTCTTATTTGCTGTGTTTTTTGACCCAGCCTTGATTTCAGTAAAAATTTTCATGAAACATCTTACTTGGCAATCCCTCAGCCCTATTTCTGTTCTCCACTGCCTCTTCAATAGTTCAAGGTGTTTCCTTTTTTACAGGTGAACCTGTGACTTAAAGTCACATTCTTACGACAATATGCTCAAGGAAATTTCCCTTTGAGTTTTAATGGTAAATGTTTTTATTACCAAAAAAAGTGTGCATCCTTACAAGTTGAGGAATGAATGAAAGGTTATTTATCCTACTCTCATTCTTCTAATCACATTCCTTATATACACATATAGGAGTTACCCTTCTTACTTTCTTTTTGTTTACTTTAATATCTTTTTATAAAATCAGAATATATGTTACACGATATTATTAATATTGTTATTTGGATTTCTTCTGCATGGAATATTTTTCTCTTCACCATTTACTTATTGATTCGATTACTTATTTATTTAGATAACTATGTCCATAGGAATATTAATTTTATACTTTGGATTATAAAAATCACTACTTAATTTTTTGCTCCTATCACTCCAGATTTGGCCATTGGAAGATCTGTCCAGTAACACCTGTGCACCTTTGACATCCTTCTGTGTGTGCGTGTGTGTCTGTGTGTGTGTTAAAAGTTCCTTACTTACTGGCACTGCAAGATGCATCAGGTTCATCTTGTATATTCCCTGCCCAAGTCCTAGAATCAGCATTTTCTCAGAAGAGCCTGGGTCCTTTTACTGGAGAATGGTATGACAAGCCAAGACGTGGGCTCTCGTGTACTCTCTGCTCCTGGGTGTTGTTTCATCTAGGCCCTCAGCTGACAGGGTAAAGAAATATGTGTGTGTGTTAACCCATAGCCACACAAATATATAAATATTTTATATATAAACATATGTATGTGTATTAAGCTAAACATGAATTTATCAAATTCTCTTGTTTGCTAAGGTAGAAACTTAAATTTTTGAGTACAGCTACCTTATTTTTGAATATATGTCCTTAATGATATATATTTCCTTCTCCTGCCAGAGCTATGAGAATTATTCTTGGCACTTTCTAATGGGAATCTGGTGGTGTTCGTGGAAATAAAACTCGTGCAAGTATGGTGGCCACCATAAGACTGGATGGGATACTTACAAGCTATCACCAAAATTCCTTAATTAAAACTGCTCACATGCTTTGGCATTTGTCTGATACCTAATGTCATTAGTCCCACTACTAAATCCTGCAGAGATATTCACAGGTCTCCCCTGATTGGATGATGCATTTATTCTTCAGGTATGTGATCCTTCTCACTACTGTATGAGCCAAAATATTTATATAATGTCTTTTTTACAACAGAAAAGTCAGCCATCAGTAGAGAAATCCCACGCCCACAGCAGTTCCGTCTCCTGGTTAATGAATAGATTTTCTTTTCTGCTCTCTCACTTTCTCTTTCCTTTGCACTCACATATGTCTCAGCTCTTTTTTAAGTTAAGATGATCAATAATGGCTCAGTTTTGCACTTTTATGTGCTCTTGGAGACCATGTGAGACCCCTATTTATCCTCTCAAGGGTTTTACATTTGTATAAATGAATAATGCATTGGCAGCACCATTTGCTTCTGTTTATTTTTTTCTTTCTTTCTTATTGCTGAATGTATAGGAAACTCAGTCATGTACTTTTCATTATTATGCCTACTGTATTAGCAACAATGATATGGATAACAGACTCAAGAGTATCTGTTCATTTTATGCTTCATTTAGTAGGTAATAGACTTCTCGGTAGATTTGTGCTGCTTAAAAATCCTCCCCTGGCTTCTGAGCTTGTACTGTACAGCAATGTGTCATGAGAAATGCCTTGTTGAAAGAATGGTAATTGAATTTTCATTTACTGACTTTCCTTGGGAAGTGGATACGTTAAAAGCAAACATTCACACCTATTTTGAATGTTCAAAAAACAATTTGTAACTAATTTTTGGAGGCTGAAAAGCAAAGATAATAGCAGAATTGTGGATTGTGCAAGATGGATAACTCTGTTACACATATGATTTGATTAAAACTCAGATGGTTGTTAGGATGAAATCCTTACTGGAAAACATTTCAAAAAGTATTCCCTTATTGCATAGATATACAGTCTTAAATGTCTAGAAAGCATCACACAAATATACTACAACGAAATGTCAGATGCACAGGTGTGATATATCAAATCAAAACACCAAACTCACTCACTTTTCTTTATTATTTCAAGAACATCCTTAGGTGTGAACACCATGTACCACCAGGAGGAAAATATGACTTGAACTCATCTTATTAATCTTATACAGTTAAGACTTACAAGTTTTTAGGCGAACCAGTTGAATACACTTTTAATTCGTGAACACAGTATCTATATAAAATTAAAGAGAATTAGAAGTTGAAAAATATGCAGTTTTAAAATGATGGCCAGTTCTCTCTCTCTTTTTTCTTTTCTCAGAATGGAAGAAAAAAATGCAAGGTAAAGTGTTAAAATTCCTTTCAATCTTACTTTGGTGTCTTTATTTATTGATTGTGTTACTGTCTTAATTGGGACAGGTTACTTTATGCTACAAAACCAAACAGTGCCAAAATCTCAGTAGCTTAACACAAAAATGTGCTCTTTTTTCTTTCTTTGTTTTAGGCTCTCAGAGAATTAAGCTATTGAGATGCCATCTTGCCATATGCTTTTATGTTTATGTTTACGAGGGTAAGGGCAGAGTATGTGATGGATCAGTGTTGGCTTTTAATGGCCACCACCTGAATGTAATACCTGCCACTCCTGCTCATTTTTCCCCAGCCAGAGTAGTCGTGGCCTCAGCTAACCTCAAGGATACAATGCAGCGTAAAATGCAGCCCCACCATGTGTCTGAAAGCAGGAAAGCTGAAATATTTGTGAACAGCTCAATGACTACTACATTTGTGTAAGTTGAAACAAATGAACACAATCTGGTTATTTTGTCAATTTTCATGACTTACCCAATAAAGAAAATTAAAAAAAATAATACAGTGCTGCTACTACAAGGACCTACCACCATTCCCAAGTGCCACCAAAACAAGTCGTTTCAGAAATTCAGAGCAGAGATTTCTAATATAAAAATTGGAAAGAAATAAAAATCCCAATATCAACAGGCAGACATATTCAGTTATCCCCACATTCTCTGAAAAATGCAAGGACTCCATCTCTTGACTGTCTCACCTGTGGGGGACTGGAATTGGCCACCCCAAGACATGTCTCTTTGGCATGATGATTATTTGGGGCTTGTTACTTTTAATAAACTGCAGACAGGAAAGGAGCTCTGAAAAGCAGAGTTTACTTACCCTTTGTTAAGAAACATTTACATCGTAAGGGAAATCTCCATCTGCAAAGGTGTCTCCCTCTCTGTACCAGGAAGAAGGGGGATGACATTATCTCTCGAAACTCTTAATCACTGCCAAAGGCAAGGATTTAAATCTGCATTTGTTTACTGTGCTTGTGTGGTAATCTCCCATGATCTACTCCCCCTCCATCCCCAACATCCTCCTGTGTTCTTAGCTGAAGATGATATTTAAGGTGGTGCCTTCAGCCATTTTGACAAGTTGCTCAGTTTGTCTGAGCATCTCCCACGTATACATGTTATAAAGCTGTGTTTTATTTTCTCCTGTTATTCTGTCTCATGTGAATTTAAGTCATTCTCCAGCCAGAAGAACCCAGAGAGGGTAGAGAAAATGTCTTCCTCCCCTACACACCTGAGTTAGGACCATTTTAATTTCTTCTTTCCGCGGTATCTTAGCCCAGGCTCCTAATGACTTATGCACATTATCCCAATGTGCAACTATTTGATTATTCTGGCCTCTAGAGGCAACGTCACTTGGTTCAATTACCTTTTTTTAAGCCTTTGTCCATAATTGAAATTTTCTTAATTTGTGACATACTCCTTTTATATTATTTTCTACTTAGGATTCTTGTGGAAAAGCAGTCTGCTTTATTCATCAAATAAACTCTAAAGCAATCTTAAATATTTCAAAAATTTCATAATATGTTTGAAATTCTCTTCTGCCTAATAAATAGCAAATATCTGAAAAAAGAATGTTCAAAATTCTGATTTTAGTTATCTGAAATGATGATGGAGATGAATTAATTCCTGAGTCTTCTATTTTATTTAGTGATATAAAAATTTATAATTTATAGCACACCTTTAATTTTATTTCTTGATGATGAGGCAAAATGAGTTATTAAAAATAGCATGTTTTATAATTTTAAGAATTTAAATTTCCAATTGACAATACTTACTCTTGTGAACAAATTTAGTCTCTGTGATTGCAAGAAAATTGTATAATCTGATTCTCAGTTTTCTTATAAGAAAAATAAAACTGTGATTTCTAACATGTAGGGAGAGAGAGAACACTAAATGAGATCAACATGGAGAGAACAACCCCATGTCTGAAACAGTACAGGGTCAGTAAATGTTACTTTCATTTTGTCATTTTCATTCTGGCATTTTAACAAAAATAGCTTGATATTATAAACACAGAATATTCCAGATTTTGGCACTAAGGCATACTAAGAGAGACACTTGACACTTGTTCTCATGGCCTTCCCAGAAAACAAACCAACCACCCACATCGTAGACCTGCACAAGTTCATTTATTTTGAATTCCTAACAAAAAGGAAAAAAAAGGGCAGAATATACAAGAGATGAATTTAAATTTTAGATCCTATTTTTAAAGGGATTAGGAAAACTGCTAGACGATCCATGCTCTCTACATATAGGTTGGTTATTGTTTCCTATAATTGTATGGTCTTTATTTTTCAGATTCCAAAAAATGAGAGCAAACTTCAATTCATTTCTCTGATTTACCTCTCCATGATTAGGCTGAATTCGAAGGCAAGAAGCAGCAGCTGCAATACTCATTAGTGCTTTAGGCAGAGTTGGAATTATGTGAAGTCGGAATAGCAGTGAGTGAAAATAAATCCAGTTGTCCTAGTGGGTCTTATGGTAACTCAAACAAATTGAAATCAGCTCTGTTCCACAGAGGCCATCCAAATGAACCCGAGTTCCAAAGCTCACACTGATAATACATCAGTGTTCTATAGACATAATTACTGTTTACTTATTGTCTTCTTAGCACCTCAATCTAGTCAAAACAGTCAAAGACTGGAGGAACAACACTTTTGATAATTACCGAGGTAATTTAAGCCAGTATCCCAATTTTGGAATTAGGTAAGTACTCATTATGGTTTCCCTGATGCTTTCATCTAATACCTGAATTTACTTGAACCTACAAATTAGCAGCTTTCAAGGTGCTTAGCACATTTTCATGTGACATATAATATTTTTAAGCATTTAAAATTCATGCTAACTTACAAAAACTCTCTCTGAAATGTTAGCACAAAATTATGTAACCATTTCACATAGGGTAAATTGGAATTCATTATTTAAGTAACTTGCCCAAGGACTCACACAATTTATAGAACTAGCTTAGAAAGCCATATTCTTAGTCTAATGTTATATTCACTGAAATAAACCTCTTTTCTAGGTATACGTTTTTACTTGTTGGTACTTAAAAGAAAAAGATACCATCTTTAAAAAGTTGTTTCTTTTGCTCTCGTTTTTCAATTATTTTTTCTTATATAATTATATGAAGAACAGGAAAATAGGGTCCCAGTGAATACTGAAATTTGGAGTAATTTGTGGTAGATATTTATTGAGCCACTATTTTGTATTAGGCACTGTGCTAAGTGCTGGTGAGTCAGAACAAATTTTTCAGTTCATGTTCTTTAGCAATAAACAAGTGCCATTGTTTGGACAACATTGGTTTAAACAAGTATATGCAGTTTTCTTTTTGCAGAATGTCTGGCAATTTGTTCTGCTATTGTTAATTATGAACACTCAAAAAGTGTACACACAGTTTCTCAAGCTTAATTTTCTACATACTTAACTCATGACAATGGTGTTCTCGGGAACAAATGAGGGAAAGTCTCATCAGTAACATTTATTTTACCAAAATTGTTTGACATGATATTTTTCAGTCCTGGGTCCCATCTTCTCATGTCAGTTCTGCTGGATTCTTACAACTAATTATCATCTATCCAAAATTTATGTTTTCCTAGGTTCACATAATTTCTTATGTACTTGGTTAGAAACCATTATTTCAGACTCCAAACAGACTGCTTTCCTTGCTACTTCCTTTTAGATTTATATCCATTCATAAGAGCATTGTTTTGTGTAAATTATGTACCACCTGACCATTACCTTTCAAACAGAGACATTTTCTTCTAAACTCTGGAACTGATTTTTTTTTTTATTTTTGGATATCAAAAATACCGAGAATAAAATATACACTGACATTGAAGTAAACACAGAGTTGAGAATAAAATTCTTATTTCTGCAAATCACTGAAACAAGGCAGGGGATATAAGAGTAATTCTGGTACTTAAAAACAAGGATAATGTAATATCTCATTTAATGTTGCTATTTTTATAGTAAGGTTTTGATCTGCAATCAAAAAATACAACATCACAGTTTGCCAAATCTTTAAACTGGATATTTTGAGACATTTTAAATTAAAGTCATATAGAAGGGGAATAAATTTTGCACAGTATAAAGTAGGTAACTTTTATCAGAAATCTATGGATTGTGTAAATATATATTGTAATTATAAAGGTATTAAAAATAACTTTATTCTCACAATTTGTAAATATTCAGTTTCATTAATATGTAATTCTTTAGCGGTAGTAGCTAAATTAGACATTGCTCAATTGCCAATCTTTCCTAAATGAAAAAAATTGTTAACCTAATTATGGAAATTATTATAATTAAATATCACATTATGCACCAATAAAATAACTGTCATTACAAACCATGATATGCTTATAAAATTAAAAGTAAATTCACAAGACATATTACTAAGTTGCATATTTTGACATAAAATCTCCAGAGGCTAATTGAGTCTGAAAAAAATTAAAATAAAAATAGATTGGGTTCAAATTGGAACTGTTGAGTGATCTTGGGTCATTTACTTCGATGAGCCTCAATTTTTTCGTTGAGGATATTGGCATAATAATAAAGACGAGGAAAGATTGTTTTAAGAAGCATTCCACTTGACAGAATGTGCAAAGCTCTCAAAGAAATATCTTATAGTTTTCTGGTTTGTTGTTTTGTGAGGAAGGTTGGCCCTGAGCTAACATCTGTTGCCAATCTTCCTCTTGTTGCTTGAGGAAGATTTTCGAGGCAACATCTTGTGCCAACCTTCCTCAATTCTATGTGAGATGCCACCGTGGCATGGCTTGACGAGCAGTGCCAGGTCTGTGCCTGGGATCTGAACTGTGAACCCAACCACCATGCCACTGGGCAGGCTCCAATATGTTATGGTTTTAATTTCAGTACTATTCGTATTAGTAACGCCGTGGTAAACTATTTTTACAATTATAATCTAAAGACAAATATTCCATTCTCTCATTCTGACAACGGCCTAATAAACATTTAGTAAATTCTATTCTTCTTTATTCTATTCTATCTTTTTCCTTTGTTCTTTATCTCAACAAACTGATTTTTGTGTTTTTATACAATCTATATAATTTCAAACTCTTTAAATGATTAAGGATATTTTATAGTAATAAACCTTGCAAAACATATTCAGAATAGATGCAAATTATGTCTTATGTGTTCTTTTTGGAAACTATGAAAGGAGTTATACCTCAGTTCTTCCATATCATAATTTCAAGAAATCAGTCAGATTACTTAAGCTCTTTGAGCTTTTATTACCTAGATGTGGGATTAGTTTTTCATTTAAATAAGAAGATTTTACCTAAAAGTATGATATCAATGTTAGGCACATAGGAAATTCATAAATTCATAATATTATATTCATAATATTGTTGTTATCAAGTAGATAATAACAATGCTTAAAGGATGAATTGGATCCTAAATACAAGTTAAAAGTTGGCTAGAAAACAATATGTTAAGCTATGTGGAAGAAAGGAGGATACCAAGAATGTTATTTTAGCATTCAAGTAACATTAAAAGTGGAAGGAAGTTAAGTAAACACTAAAAAATTATTTAAAATCAGAAAGTGACAATACTATAATAAAAGATGATGAATGATGTTTTATTTACTAATTATTCATAATTCTCTTGCTATTTTAATCTATAAAACAGTCAAACCAATGAGACATGGTTAGTGACGTCACCATTATATTTAATTTTTCTGTGATTTCTGTGATAAGAATATTAAATATTAGGTAAGTCTAATTGTTTTGCTCCCTCTTCATCTCTATTTGATTTTAAAAACTGATAAAATGATATAAAAATATGACAATATAATTGCAAAACCAGTATCTGGTTATGTTTCCATATGTAAAAATATCTAGTATTTATATTAGTACCCTCCTTAGTGCCATCCTTATTTAAGATACAAAGCATTTATGAACGTCATTTCTAAAAGAGCAAAGTGCCAGGGCCGGCCTGGTGGCACAGCAGTTAAGTTCGCACGTTCCGCTTCTCGGCGGCCCGGGGTTCGCTGGTTCGGATCCCGGGTGCGGACATAGCACTGCTTGGCAGCCATGCTGTGGTAGGCGTCCCACGTATAAACTAGAGGAAGATGGGCACGATGTTAGCTCAGAGCCAGGGGAGGACTGGCAGTGGTTAGCTGAGAGCTGATCTTCCTCAAAAAAAAACAAAAACAAAAACAAAACAAAATAAAAAAAAGCAAAGTGCCAAAAATAATATAGAATTTTCAAAACATTAATATTATTTAACATATTTTATAATTTTTCCATTGAATGATAAGAACTATTCTAGACCTACCTGTTTATTTCTATTATGATTTTGCTGGATAAAAGAAATATTTATTCTGGCATTGTTAATTTCAATATGTCGTGTAACTATAAAATTACTTTTAAAGCTTAACTATAAAATTAGAATAAGAAAAAAATTATAGCAATTCAATTTATTAAAGCTTAGTATTTTTCAAAGACTTAATTAAATAGTTACAAAGAAGTCTCTTACAATCCCAGAGAAAATTTTTAGATACTGATTTTCTCCAAATTTTATTTGTATTAACTCCTACCTAATATTCAAGATGGTTATGAAGGCATTATTGCTTCTCTTTCCTATAATTCACCTGAGTCCCAAAATGTAAAGAAAGCCTAATTTTTATGGATAAACTAAATATCATTCACTATAATTGGATAAAAATTTCTCATTTACATATTTTACCTTTTTTTGTAGTTTTACTTATTTTCATATTCTTTAATGTGGTTGTAGCTGTCCCTTCTCTTGATGTTGTTATAACTGGCTGAAGACTTAGAAGGTAGAACTATAGAATTAATTATTTTTTACTTTGCCAGTGAGGTCACCATGAGAAAGCATGAAAAGGTGTTACTAAATATCTCAGTCTGTGTACCCCAGAAACAGAATCTGGGACAAGGGCTTAGGCCTGACTATCTTATTAAAGAGTTCAGTTCCAAGACAACCAGAGTGATGGAAAAGGGAATAAGGAAAGCAAGGTGGGAGAGCCAATAATATCCTCTAAATTGTTTGTCCTATGCCACCTACTGAACTTCTGAAACAACCCCACATGTACATTGTGTTCTCTCTGTATTACTCTCACGATAACCTCTTATTTGCTTCTCTCTCAAAAATTTCTCATCCCATCAATTTATCTTCTGTAATGTTTCCCCCAAAATCATCTTAAAATAAAATTTTAAAAATAATAATAGAACTTTTTGACCCTGACAAGATGGAGTAACACAGACCAAATTTATCCTTCTACTGCAACTGCTAAAAAGAGAAGAAAAAAAAAATAGGATGTAAAAAAAAAAAATGGTCCAGACTTTGGACATCAGCAGCATAGGGAAGCAATTCCTGAGAAATCGTTACTAAAAAAGTCAGTCCTACGATTGCCCAAATTAGTGCCCCACAAGTTTCCAGGACACTGGACAGGCAGGAAGAGTGCTGGTAGGACCCTTCACTCTCTCATAGTTGAGGAGTGGAAGCTGTTGGTGTATGGAGGCCAGGATGGCTAGAGTTTACAGAGAATATCAGAGAGGAGAGAACTGCAGAGACAGAGAATGTTCTGGAGTTCTGCTGAGGTCTGTCTTGGGTGTTCAGCCAAGAACTGATGAGCACATGCATGTGAAGGAACTACCCAGAGTCTGAAAAATAACCACTGAAAAGAATTAGCAATAACAATCCCAAAAGCTCTGAAAGGGCCAGGAATAGTGTTCATCCTCTAAGCCAGAATGTAAAGCTTCATAATAGACAGGCTACAGGGTAGAGTCCTGAGAAGGATATTGATTACCAGACATTCTAAAGGCAGGAAAATACAACCCACATAAGAATAAAAACCATCGATAAGAGACAGAACTATAAATGTTACATATGATAGAATTAGTAGACAGGGATTTAAAAATTTCTATTATAAGTGCATTCCTTATTTTCAAAAACGTAGAGAAAAGATTTAAAAATATAAAAAAGATAAAATGTAACTTGTAGGGATGACCATCACAATGGCTGAGATGATCATCAGCAAATTAAATACCACAAAAGAATACTGAACTTGAAAAGATAACAATATAAATATAGAGAGAAGGAAAATGATATAAACAAACTAGAAACAAAAACGTTTACAATAGAAAAACGATTACAGGAGCATAAAAAAGCTATGGGACAATTTTAAGTGGCCAAATACATGTGAAATAGAGTCCACAAAAGGGAGAAGGAGATGAGAACACAGTGAAAAGAAATACTTGAAGAAATGATGGCTAAAATTTCACAACTTTAATGAATAACATGAACTCTCAGGAGAAAGAAACGATAAAATTCAACATAAGACGTAAAGAAAACCACAATAAAGCATATATCATAATCAAATTGCCTAAAAACTGTGATAAAAGCAGATTAAAAGTGCCCAGATAGAAAACATTACAGATGAACAAAGATGAGAATGAGAGCAGGTTTCTGTTCTGAAACAATGCAACCCAGATGACAATGGATTATCATGTCCAAAGCATGGGCAAACAGCAATAACAAGGAAAGCAAAAACCGCAAATTAGGAATCTACATATATTTCAAAAAGGGAAGATATTTTCCCTGATACAAAAAGCTAAAAGGATTCATCACAAGACCTGTGCTTCAATCGCTGTGAAAGGACCTCCTTCAGGAAGAAGGAAAATGATGCCAGGAATTTAAACCACCTTAAGTTGTAAATATGTGGATAGACATAATTTTGTCTCTTTTTACTATCTGTAAATACATTTACCTGTTTCAATCAAAATCAATAGTAATAATAATCACATTAAATGTACATGGTATAAAGATACCATTATAAAAGATTGTGAGACTCGATAAAAAAAGCAAGAACCGAATATATGCTACCTACAAAAACCCACTTTCCATATAAATACACAAGCTACTTAAAAGTAAATGAGTGGGAAAAATATCGTGCAATGACCAAGCCAAAGAACATTTAGGGGATAAATTAATATCAGACTAAGTAGATTTCACATCAAAGACTATTACCAGGGACATCGCTGACTCAAACAACACAATCAACTTAAACTCATTGACATTTACAGAAAACTTCCCCCCAAAAAGGCGAATACATATTCTTTTGTATAACCAACTCTAATTAGATTACCATTTTACCAGATTTCCAAGAAACAGTAATCAAGTGCTTGGCAAAGACTGAATTCAATCAATATTGAATAAATGAACAATTAATGAATGGGTATGTCTCTATATTATCAGATGACCTTTAATATAAAACAATGTAATAATGTGGCTAATAGGAAATATGGCAATATATTTTCTGAATGCATGTATTATCTGCATAGGAATACAAAAGAAAAATCTGTTGTATTTAGAAATGATTAGAGTTTAGGTATGCTAATATTTAACAAGAGAAGACTACGTTTGATAAAACATCCTCGATGCTTGTGTGTAATTATTGTAATGAGGACAATTGAGGCCTTCAGCTCCAGAATGAAGAAGGCTTTCATAAATGACACTTCATCTCACATTCCAATTCAACCTACTCAGTTAAATTGGATTAATTTTCCTAAAATAGATGTCATTCCACTGAAAAGGAAGTTAAGCAGCTTGCCCAAGCAAATAAATGGAAAGTCTGGGATTTGCATCTAAACAGTCGGATTCCATTGTATACACTTTCAACAACCATGCTGTCCTGCCTCTCAAAAGGCAGTGCTGTGTAAGAAATGAAGTGTTACATGTTATCGGGGATAGTAGGAACTCAAAGGAGGGACACCCATATCTTGATATTTTTAGAACCCTTTCGAACTTAATATGTCTTCTTCGGTGAAGTTGTCTGGTTGACCTGATGGAATAAACCTCTACTGCCTCTGAAATTCATAGGCTAATAAGCCGCTTATTACATTCTATTTTGTTTAGCTACATATGGCTGAACCCCTGGTTAAATTATGGACTTTTTAAGGACTAGAGCACTGTTGAATGCGTTGTTTTATCCCTTGGACTTTTCACATGCCTCCTGTAGAATATATGAACGTAAGTGGAGTGACTGCACCATGACATGGGTACTAAACAATAAAGGCATTTTCAAACACAGGTCATTCTTTGATTATGTCCAATTGTAATTGTAATTGCTCAGATTATATTATGGATGTTTTAGTCCTTCTAGACTTTCTCTTTTCAACGTATTTTCTTATTATGACAATTAGGTGGAAAATTACAGTCTCAATAAAGTTTGATTTTCTCCAGTCTCCAAAATTATGATGATTTTGACTTAAATTCCTCTTTTCTTTCTGACTATGTAGTGAAGCATTGGCTAATCAGACTATGGTCAGGTGAATTAAAAGATATATGTGTATGGTTAAATTTAAGTGGTATAAGATTTTTATTTATAGGATATTTTTATTTATAGTTTTATTTTAAAATCTATTAGCTAATTAGAATCCTTTACCTTTTCTAAAAATCTCCTATGTTTTACCTTTATCTTCTTAGCTCTCAGTTGTTTCATTTTGCCTTTGGTCATGGTTTTTGTTGATCTCACTTGTTTGGAAGTTTAACATAAAGAATATTTTAATTCCACATTGCCTATGCATTAATTTTGTTAAAAAAGTTTCCTAAATTAAGCTTAAAGTGTTACTAATGTGGTGATTCTTTTTGTAGACAAGTCCAGACCTAGATGTCTATCTTAGAGTCAAGTTTATTCTGCAGCTTAATTTATCAGTTAAAATACTCTTCTTGAATTTTGCCATCTGATATTTATTAGGGAAGTTGCTCAAGTATGTTTTGTTGAAAAATAGTATTTCCAACATCTTTCACACAAAATATTACTTACAAAGTATAACAGATGCTCTTAAAATATGGTTACTTTTTTGGAACTGGGGTTATAGCTGGGCCTATAAATTTTTCTCTTTATTCATCACAATTCATAAAATGGAAGTAAAACATATTGCTTATTGTTTTTAAATATAATTACTATAACTCCTATATCCCGTTTATGCATAGTATTAAGAAACAAACAAACATGGAATTTGATGTCAGGCAGAACTAGTTTTCATTTCATGTTCCACAGTTTATTAGTTATACGAACATGCTTACGTTTCTTTTTATCTCAAGTGTACAAAGAACACTATTGTATCCACATGATGTAGGCACTGCCTATCCTCACTAGTCAGGAGATAACACAGAAACCAGTCTAGGTATTTTAATCAGTAAGAGATTTAATACAGGAACTTAAGATCTTAAAAGATCGTTAGAACTGTTGAGAAAAAAAAAAAAAACCTGGTTGCCAAGCCCTCTAGGTGAAGCAACGTAGCAACACTGGTCCGATTTTTCTGTTGAAATTTTTCTCTGGGCTTTGCTGCAGGAAATCATATTGTGCAAAACAGCAGAAACAGCTAGAATCGCAGAAAGATCTCCTCTGCCTGATTGCTGTTGGTTGATACCCACACAAAATCTTCTAGAAGCCAGGACCAGTTATTCATTAGAAACCATGTGAAAGGGAATCTGCCATCTATTCAGCTGTAAATCCAATACTGTAGAAGACAGAACAAAAGTGATTTGTGGCATCAACAAGAAGTCCATCACAATATTTTTTTAAATTTTTTCACAAAAATATTCATGCAGTTTATATAGTTAACCTTAATTTAATTCAGTTCATTATTTTGAATCAAATCGAATCAGGCTTTCACCTAGCACTACCTTTAAATTAATGTGGTCCATGTCTGTCATAATGACTGGGTACACAATCCTTGGTCTTCATTACACTGGACCACTCAGCAGGACTGACAGTGGAGCTTTCTCTACTCATAGATTAAAAACAGAAAACAAACTTCGTTTATTTTAGTAACTTGACTTCAGTAACACCGCACTCTTGAGTTTTTCCTCCTATTTTACGGTCATTCTTTCTCAGTTTCCTTCTTCAGATATGCAGCATTTGTCCTCTACGTGCTGAAATTCTTCAGAATGCAGTACTTCAACTTCTCTGTTGTAACTCCACACACTCCTTAAGTAAACATTCTGTCTCACGACTTTAAATACTGTCCTTTCCAGATTTAAACTCCACACTACTCCTCTTTCTTGAATTCCAGGCTGATATATCCCAATTGCCTACATAGCATCTTCACTTGAATGCCAATTAATTACAAGCTTAACATGTCCCAACTCAACTCGTGATCAAAACTCAGCCCCCAAAACTGCTCTTACATCCATAGCCAATTCTTTAGAAAATTCTACAGGCTCTATTTTCAAATTATTTCCCAAAACAGACATCTCACCACCTCCACCACAACTTTCCTAATCCAAGTAACCATCATCTCTCCTCTGCATCTCAGTGCCTCTCCTTTCTATTATGCCAGTCTTAGCATGTTTCCTAGGCCGAAAACCTGTCTTGCAAAATTACCTCCAAGAGATTAAATTTCATATTATAATTACAACAGCAATTTCTTTGAAAATTCATTTTGGTTAAATGTGCGGTCAAACAGAGGCAATGGCTCATAGAGCACAATAATAAGAGGAGAGGAAAGTAGATTGATGCCTTGTGAGATAGACCATCATTTATGGATTACTCAGCTAGCCTCTTAGCTGCTGTTACTGCTTCCACTTGGTCCCAGTCAATCCAATTTTACTCAGTGATTACTTTAAGCTTTTATTAAATTCAGTCATGTCACATCAGTCTTATACTCCATACTCTCCAGTGACTTCCTATCTAACTCAAAGTAAAATTAAATTCTTTACCCCAAGATGCCTCATGATCTGGTCCCACTTCCACCACTCAGACCCATCGCCTGCCGTTTTTCCCATCTCTATACGTCCTATCGTCCATTAAACATGCCAAACACACCTCTAGTTCAGTCTTTGCACTTGCTCCTGCCTGGAACACATTTCCTTTATGAAGACACGTGGATTGTTTCATTTTTTCATGTCTATATTCAAATGCCACAGTTGTAGAGGGGCCCTCCCTCTCCACTCCCATTGCAATATCAAGACATTATTCTCTAGCTGAATAGAACTTTATATCTTCTTAATAGCACTTACTATAGCTTCATTTCTTAGAGTAGTTTTGTTAAGACTGTAAGATTCAGAGGCTCTGCCACTCCATGGTTGCATGAAAGTAGGATGATGTAATATTTATGTACCTTAGTTTCTTGATCTGTATGATGGAGGCTATCACATTTTCAACTTAATAGAATTATTATAAAGATTAAATGAGTTAGTAAATGTTAACAAAATCAGAACAATGACCTGCACATTTTAAATACTCAATAAATGTTGGCTCTCATCATTCCATTTCTCCTCTCTATTCCTCATTAGAATCTAAGCTCCCTGCAGACTTTCTATGATTGTTTACTGTCTGTTATTTTATCAGGTACCTAGAATGGTGCCTGCTGCATAGCCAGCACTCAGCAAATATTTGTTGACTGAACTGAATAAAGGAAAATTAGGTAACAACAAATAACTGAATTCCACTGTAAGAACAAGACTTTTATTCTTAAAGCCAAATACAAATTGAGCTATCTGCTAAAATAAAGGACATTTAATTATTTGGCACACACAGTTAAATAAACCCAAATTCATGAGCTTCACATACTTTCTCAAAGACCTTGTCAACAGGCAGGCAGGGCCACATTTTTATGAACAGTGGGTAAAGGAAATTGCACTGTTAGAAAGAAACGCTGGGATATATGGGTAGCTGGACATCCTGTTTCAATAAATGATGTGTGCACCAATGAGGGCTGGACCGCCTAGTTGAACAATCATTTCACTTATTGATGCCTTTCTTCTCTTTGATTCACAACGAAAGGACAAAACTGAGAACCATAGAGCGGGAGCTAAATGGATGCACTGGCTAAATAAAAATGTGTCTGAAGCCTCCTGTGTTATTTTAGTGAGACACTAGGAAAATTCTACATATGAGAGTTAGACAATGAATAGAGCAGCTCCTACTAAAAAAGCTCAAAATATTCCAGAGAAAACTGACATTGTGAGCAGCAGGCTGCCTATAAGATATCACCTTGACAGTCAGTAAGCACAGGCGTTTGTATAAAATCAAACCACAGTGAAATAAGTTTATCAGCTTCAGTTCAAAATTATCAGTTTTGATTAAAAAAACAGACTTCGTTACAGACAGGTTAGGTTCCAGAGAAGCAGTTTGATCTCATTTGTATTAAATCCCACAGTAACACAACACAAATGAGCATGAATGTCATCTGTTCGTGGTGGGCATGGTTGATGTTTTGTTCTGCTGTACAGATTTGCTCATATCAATGAAATTTCATAAGAAAGGGAGTTTTTATGACTTATTGCACACTAAGGATACCAGTAAGACTTATCCGGCTTCAAGTTAAAGAATCCAGAATTGAAGGTGAGTTTTAAAGTACAATTTTAGTCCTAGCTGTGATGTTATTGCTTTTGACCATTTCTCCCTGCCCTGAGTTTGAGCAGGTACACCCTTGAGCACTTAACACCAGACATTACAAGCTATTTGATTACAGAGCTTCTTAGTAACTATTTTTGCATTATAGCTTGACCCAGCTATATGAAAATGTTTTTAGACTTCAAAAACATATTTTCTGTGTCTCTCCAAAGCAAAATGATAAAAACAGCAAACTTTGCCATCTGAAATGGAGATAATTGCAGGGGAATCGTCAGGGTGTTGCCAGGGAAAATGAGGCCAAGGCTGATGATTCAGTGCTCTGCTTGGGTCTGATAGAGGAGGAGGCAGGAAAAGGAAAAATAAAATAACATACTGACCTTCTGAGTGTGCATGAAGGGAATTTACTATTGATGAAAAGAGCAGACTTTTCTCCCATGAGCTTGGAATATTCAGGGGACAAAATTGCTATTGTGAAGGGAAACAATATCAAAATACTCACTTTTAGCAGAAAGCAGTGAAAAAGAGAATAAAAACCAAATTCACCACCAAGAATAGCTAAACTTCTCTCCCACATCTATCCTGTCATTTAAGTAAATGGGTATGCTCATGTTAAGAATACCTTTTTAAGAAATGATATTCCTAAAGAGCCATTACTTGCTTATGTAACCTGCAGGCAACAGGCTGGCATTTTTTTTCAGTTAAATGAGCTATTAATTTTACATGTAAACTTGTTTTTTATGAGTTTACGTGAACAGTGAGTTTCACATACCTGGAATAGCAGATCCTTTAAGACAAGCTGGTGGTACTGATGCTAGTGAAGGCAGGCTCAAAGCAAACATCGTCTCTCACTGGAGGGTGTTCCAAGTAATAGGGCTAAAAATTTGTAGCATGAAAACATCTTATGTGTTTATCTATAAATACTTCCTCTTTTTTTCCTTTTTAAACCACTTTATTGAGGTATGATTGACAGGCAAAAACCTGTACACATATGATATATATGATTCAACGAATTTGGGCGTAAGTATACACCCTTGAAATCATCACCACAATTAAAGCCGTAAACATATCCATCATCTTCCAAAGTTTCCTCCCACTCCTTCTATTATTCTATCTTTTTGTGTGTGGTAAGAACACAACATAATCTTTAACCTCTTAGAAAATTTTAAGTATACAACAGAGTGTTGTTAGCTATAGGCACTATGCTGAATAGATCTCCAGACCTTGTTCATCTTCTAACTAGAATGTTGTATCCTTTAACCATTACTTCCCTGTTTGCCCCCCATCTCCCAGCCCCTGGAAATCACCATTCTACTCTCTGATTATATTAGTTCAACTATTTTAGATTCCAAATATAAGTGAAATCATATAGTATTCTCTTTCTGTGGCTGGCTTATTTCCCTTAGCATCATGTCCTCCATTCCCCTCCATATTGTCACAAATGACAAGATTTCCTTCTTTGTTAAGGCTGGACAATATTCCATTGTATGGATATACCACATTTTCTTTATCCATTCACCGTTGACTGACATTCGAGTTGTTTTCATGTCTTGGCTACAGTGAATAATGCTGCAATGAACATTGGAGTGCAGTTATCTCTTCAAGATCTTGATCTCAATACCTTTGGTAGCTCTATTTCTAGCTTATTTTGTCCACTTAATGGCCAATGTAATAGCCATTTAATGGACAATTTCCGAGATACTATCATGAAGATGCTACAATTTTTTTTCATTTTGTGAGTTAAATTTCGTTTATGAAACTCGGTTATGTTTCTCCTCAAAACAGAAACAATGATTTTTGTTTATATTTGTAATTCTCTAATTTCTGTAGACATACTAGCTTCTACTTATTGAGACATAGATAATATTAGAAAAAGAACAGCATAAAAAGAAAAAGAATAATGTCTCTTTTTTTCTTTATTTTGATTCTAGAAACTAGTAGATCAGGTCACAAAAACAGGATGCAGGGCTAGAGTCTGAAAAATTCTTTGAATATATATTCCAGAAGGATGTGTGAGTCACTTATTTATTATTTACGTATAGTTCCAAGTCAGGCATCATATATACCAATTGGTCTCTAAATCTTTATTCCTAATGAAAATTGTTCAGGATAAGTCTTTAATACCTTGCAAATATTGAGAAATTCCTCTTTCAAGACACCTCTGCTTCCTGGACTCTCCTAATCCATATGAAGACAAGTAGGGATTTTTTAAAAAATATTTTGAAGAAAATACTGTGCCTGATATTAGCAGTCTTTGTTATAATACTAAAAACCATACAAAAAGCGCATATTAAATAACACATTGAATATTATGAAATCATGTTTAATTCTAAAATCAGCACTGAATGTCTTTACTTCTCATTCGTAGACTTGGCTGGGAATCAGATTAAGGTAGATTTTTAAGATGAGGATTCATTATTTGATAAATTTTTAATAAATGACAGAAAATGAAAGGCTAATTCCCCAGATGAAAATTAAAATAACTTAGTAAGTTTCCAAGTATCTATGTGAATAAAAGTCAGGTGAGAAGAATACGAACAGTATGAGAAGAATGTAAATTGTGTAATGTTGAGTCTTACCTGAATTTACCTTAGACTCAGTTTTCTCATATGTAAAACGGAGACAGTAATATTAACTTTGAAAAATTGTTTAGAGCATTTAATAAGACAATTAATTTAAAGTGCTTTTCTGGACGAAATAGATAACATTTTAGTGTATAATCATCTCTTTTGTGAAGATTTTGAAGACTATTTGGTATCAGTGGCATATCACATATATACTCTAAACACTACCTGTATACATGTTGTTTGAAGAACAATGTTTTAAGTTTTTTACATTTATTATTTCCCAATAATGTTCATATTTGATAGCTTCGGTAAGTCCCTAATCATCATCATATCTTGGGCTGCCAGGCAATCCCCAAACATAGGTGTTGATGATTCCACCTGAATCCTCTTCTTCCTCCTGCTTAAATGTTATCATTCCACCCAACTTTTGAACCTTACTGAGACTCCAGTCTGGGGAAAGCCAAAGGGAGAAACTGCCATGAATATTGGCTTGAAAATCAGGGATGTTCTTGACGTGTATTATTGATATTATAAAGCAAGGCTTTTATGAAGTAGTCATATTTAAAATAAATTTTATATCTTGGGGGGTTTTAACTTTACAGAAGAAATTAAGAAAATAGTACAGAGATTTACCACATACTGCACATTGTGTCTCCTATTATTAATATCTTAAATCAGCATGGTATATGTTACAATTAATGAAACAATGTTGATACGTTATTATAAACCAAAGTCCATAGTTTATTCACTTTTCCTTAGTTTTTACCAATATTCTTTTTGTCTTCCCACCAGACTCCATCCAAGATCCCACATTACATTTGTTCATCTTGTCTCCTTAGGCTCTTCTTTGTTGTGACACTTTCTAAGATTTTCCTTGTTTTGATGACATTGAGAGTTTTGAGGAGTACTGGTCAGGTATTTTGTAGGATGTCTCTCTATTGAAATTTTTCTGTTTTATCCATTATTGGATTAGTTATGGGCATAAGGTAGGGAGATCACAGAATAAAGTCCCAGTTTCATCACATTATATCAAGAGTACATGCTATCAACGTGAGTTCTTGCTGTTGATGTTGACCTTGATCACCGGGCTGAGGTGGTATTTGCCAAGCATCTCTACCTTACATTACTTCCCCCCAACTCTATACCATAATTTTGGAAAACCTAAATTTAAGGAGTAGGAAGTGACGGCCCACCTTCAAGCAGGCCAAATATCTATATAAATTATTTGAAATTTTGTCTGTACAGGAAGTTTTTTCTCTTTAATTTTTAAGTTTATTCAATCATTTATTTGTATCATTATAGTCTCATAAAAAAGTCCTTTATACTTGGGGTTATAACACTTCATTTTGTAGTTAAGATTATTCCAGTTTTGGCCATTGGGAGCTCTTTTAGTTGGCTCTGGTGACCCTTGACATATACCCATCAGTGTGTGTGTGTGTGTGTGTTTATTAGCACTTACTTTCTGACCGTGTAAGATGCTTTGGATTAATCACTTAAATTTCCTGTCCCAGGCCTAGGATCAGAAATTTCTCCAAGGAACTCTGGTTGTCTTATTGTTTTACTGTTTATCCACTCACCTATGAAGATACTGTATTTTTTTGAGATTTTTGAATAAAGCTACTGAAAACATTTCTGAGCAGATATTTTTGGGACACAAGTTTCTAAATCATTTGGGTAAGTACCCAGAAGCATGATTGCTGAATCACAAGATAAGACTTTGTTAGTTTGGTAAGAAACTGCCAAACTGTTCTCCCTCTTGGATGTGCCATTTTGGATTCCCATCAGTAGTGAATGAGATTTTGTGTTTCTCCGTATACTCACCAGCAATTGATATTATCCATTTCTTGGATTTAACCATTTTAATAGATGTGTGGCAGTATCTCATCATTGATTCTGATGAACAATTTTAAGATAACATTTGTTCTTTTTTATTATTTAAATGTAGGAAAACAGACAAATCTTTTGGAAATTAGCTCATTTGTATCAATAGGCAAGAAAAAGTGCCATGGAGGGGGTTAAGAATTTGGTTTCCCCTTTGTGAAAGTGTGTCTGTTCGTAGCGTGTACCACAGATTGCATTTGGCCAAAGTCTTAGGAATTAAAGAAGAAAGAACACAAATGGTGGGAGTTGTTTCTAGGTACATTCTATAAACTGGCTTCAAGATCTGTTTTCTGTGGTAACAGTTTTTGTTGTAAAGTGATTCAAACACAAGATAGGTAAGAATAATAACAGAGATTAGCATACTGTTAACAGTTTTTGTTGTAAAGTGATTCAAACACAAGATAGGTAAGAATAATAACAGAGATTAGCATACTGTTAATCTCAAGTATCTGACCAGTCTGTACTCTTATAATCCTTTATGCATTTCACTGTTTGCCTAATGGTATCTTATTTAAACAGGGCTGGGTGAATTCAACATGTTTAAAGTATTTTTCTTAGATGACATCAGTTAGACTGCAAATTAATGCAGGATAATTTCTCTAAATGATAGATATTTAGAATACCAGGTAAATACCAAAAATCCAGTTATTTTATTCACTGGAATATGAAATGGAATGTACTGTACTTGTTTTTTCTTAATATGGTGCCAGTAGACCTTTGCTCTCTTATGCTTCATGAACATTGTAGAGTGTGTGGGTCAACCTGCTTCTGATCTTCTACAGGCTAAAAAATGGTGCATCTTTTTTCTTTGGAGAGGAGTTAAGTAATTTAGGAGAAAGGATAATTATTTTGCTAAGTACCAATATATTTGTCTAATAGATTCAATTATATTAGGCATCCTTTGACTATATTCTATTTCTCTATCTCCCGGCCTGGAGAGAGAAAAATGTAAGGGAGTCAAACTACTAAGTATAATATCCAGCAAAAATTTTGTTCTTTTGTTCAAATAGGTTTTGGATGAAAGTGAAAATATCCATCTAAGGTTAAAAAAAAATGATTTTTGCATGAATACCATCAAGTGAACCAAAAGCAAAGAATTTTAAATTGTAAGTTTTGACAGAATGGGAATACAGTGACTGTGTGTGTATCATATCATTGCTACTTCATAATCAAACATGTTAAACTTTCTCAATTATAACACGATGGTCTCCCTATTTTAAGTTTTCCATACATCTGTTTTTCACTTTCATCTAGTATAGTACTTATCAAATGGTGGATTTGTTGTTGAATTTCTTCCTCTCAACTAGACGGGAGACACTTTGAGAGAAGGAGTTCAGTCATGTTGATCTTTTTACATCCAGCATTCAGCATAAAGTTTAGCATAAATTATACACACAAGACATGTTTGTTGGATGTGAGTTTTAAGTTGAATCTAAAAGGAAGTATATTGTGAAAGTCAGATTTACATGAAATTGAAAGTATTGGCTGTTAACACATTGATAATATACTGTACATATTTGACATTTAGTAACATCATACAATCAAATCTTTATAGACAAAAGTTTTGTTATATAAAAAATATGACTCAGTACAAAGCCTTAATACAGAGATCAACCAAAGGAAATTCAAAATCCCCAGAATAAGTTGCTTTCTAGGAGCTGATAGAGAGCTGTTCATACTTTCATTTCAATTTTTTTCTGTTTTGTATTTAGTGTATCATAAACCACATTAATTCCAATCTCAATTGTTTATTTAATTGGCATATTTCATAGAAAACTTGCCTAAATCTCCACAATCTTTCAATTCAATCCTGCAAATGAAGGTGGTAGAATTTTAGAAAATGTCAAACTAAGAAAATGCAACACAGCTAACAGTTGTTAGAGAACAATGTTACAGAATATCCAATTATTATTCTCAGAATTCTCTTCCTGGAGAATGTCAGTCAAAGTCTACATTTTGGCAGCAACAGCAAGAGGACCCGTGGACTTGGTGATAAAAAAATGATAATATTTTTAAAAATTTTATATATAAATGCTCTATATAATAATAATTTCATAGTCTTTTAACAAAAATAAGAAATCTCAAAACTGTCTTCTGTGATCCTTACATTTCATAAATCCAAGGCTAATGAAAGTAAAACCTTTCAGTTGAAAGACATCTAAGTTTTCATCTATAGAGCAAACAGTGTGGGTCTATGGAGAGACCTAGGGAAACAATTGTCATGTTTTCATTTTATATGTTTATTCATTTTATACAGTATGAGTTTACTTCTATGTTTTAGGGTATGTTTGAAATCTGATTATATTTACCAAAATCTATTTTTAACCAATATCTGTATAAATTGTATGGGAAAGTTAGATAAAAGAATGTTTAATTACATTATTTATAGTGACTCTATAATATCAAGTTGTCTGCAAATAAAAATGTAGTGATAAGTTATGATGTCATCATTAAGATCTAACATGTAGATAGAAAAAACATTGGAGTACAATTTTGAATACTCTGATCAAGATTCTTATGTTGTCTATTTAACTGAATATACCTTACATATTTGTCCTAGGTATGATGTTACGTTTAACATACAGATTGTTCAGGATGTGGTAAATCCATCAATGAATTAAAATGAATGTTTAAAAAAGATAAATGTGGTTATTTGCCTATGCAAAGAACCCCAGTCTATTCTGGCATAGGCCGGGATACAGTTGGCTGCGAGAGGTTGAGGTTGGGTTGATGAATGTGGTTTTAAGCATAACCAGAAACATTTTAAGCACAGTATTTGAGGTAGTAAAGTGTACTTTTGACTGTTTATGAATCATATTATACTAAAAGTATAACTTTTTAGTATCTTATACTAAAAGGATTATAAAGAAACTCATACCCTATGTCCACTTTTAAAAGCAAACATCTCTTTTGCTCATCCTTTTTTTTTAATGTAAAGCACTGAAAGTAAAATTTTAAAGTTAACACATTTTAAGTGTGGCCATTGACAACTCCATTAAAAATATATGTTTTCTCACTGATAAATAGGACAAGGAGATGCAGCTTTTCATTTTGGAGTTGAAAAATGTACTTTAGGGACCACTGGGTGTTTAACCCACCTCAGGCTGAATACTAAGGCCAAGTTCTCATTTCACTGTGTGAAGAACTAATGGGTATCAGTTTTATAAATGGGTCAAATATAAGGTTTAACTTCATAACCATCAATATAAAAAATAAATTCAAGTAAAAAATGCAAATTAAAATGAGAAATTAAATACTATTCCCAAGGTTCTTTTTTACCAATAAAGCATCAAGAGTTCTTAAAATTAAAATGTATTATTTAAAAAACAATGTTTCTGTTTGTTAATGTATGTTAACGCAAACATACCAAGAACAGCCCTACACATATTAAATTTGGTGATTTTTCTTCTGACACAAAACAATAGTCCCTTAAAAGTGAATGAAACACAACTGTTGTTTACCTAAAATCCAAATCCTAACCGTAGAATTTAACCATTAGCTTTATTCAGTGCTCTCTGGTATTTTAAAATTCAAATACTACAATCAGTCTTTGACGGCAAATATGCTGGAGGTTCAGAATATCCCCTACTGAATCATATAAATAAGAATATAAATATGTGAAGATAAAATTGTCTTCTTGCTATAGAAGAAATACATTAAGTTAATCAAGTAATAATACCATGATTAATATTTTGGGAAATATTTTCCTGAGATCTTTCAATGTGATATATAATTAAAATAAGATTATTCATAATCCTTTTCATACCTTAATCAGATAAGTTTATTTCTCTATTCCAAATCAGTATTATATTTTAGTAAACCACACACAAGGATGGGCATTTAACCCTTCAATGCCACTGTGGTTGTGAGAGCCATTCTTCCTTTACTTTCTAGGCAGATTTTATAAGAATTCAGAAAGTAAAGAATTGCCTATGCTTAAAGGTTTCTAACCCAGGATTTATGCATAGAGAGCATTTATAACTCCTAAACAGAATTAACTCCAAGAAAACATAATGTGACTTGACTTTATTTTCACAATACCATTTTGATTAATTTATTTTTAGTCAACTAATATTTACTAAGCATCTAAAATGTGATTGAAATGCATCTGGTCCCTTTCCATACAAAACAGAGTGATGTTCCCTTTCCTGGGGTATGAGAGTCAGGTGGAGAGATGCGAGCAATCATTAAATGTTTATACCAAACTTACAATACAATCAGTGGTTTATTTCAGCAAAAACATCTACACAGTGTAGAAACGGCATGGTATACGAAATTGTTTGGGGGAACAGGACAGGCTATGCATATTCATCTGTAGTTAGCTCAGAGAAGTGAATTGCATTTTCTGTACCTAAAATATTGTTTAGCACCCTGATGATGAAGGAGTCTCAGAAATGCCATTCTCCCAGCCTGTGCTCCTCATAATATGGGGAAATAAATGTAAGGTTTGTAAGAGGTACCAAGTGGTAATGCGGCCACTCTCCATCTAGGGATGCATCTCAACAAGCACCAAAGCCGTCTGAGAGAAGCCTGGGTTGTACTACGCTTTCAGTGGCTTCACTTAGTAGTTCTCGAATCTTCCCTAGCCTGCAGAGTAGACATTATTTCAAGTTTGAAGATGGAAAAGCTTAGAGACTTAACTAAAGACGTTTGGCTCAGTCCAGCTTTAAAATATAATCTATTCGCCACATGATGCTACTCCACGTAAACAGACACAGATAACCTACGTGAATTTGGTGCACTATCTCTTAATATTGAATTGCTAGAAATTTTCTCTCACATTTCCATTCTAACGTTTACACAATCCTCATGTGTATTTATGATTTCTTTATGACTTCAGAGGAACAAGGTTGAAATCATCAGCAATGGTACTGATACATGGAGTGTTCGACATTAGAAAATTTACGTTTTAAATCAAGCCAATATGTATAAGGAACATTTTATACAATTTTATTGCTTGTCAATCCCTCAATTTTATTCGAATAGTTCATGCTTAGAAATCAAGAATTTCTCATTTAAGTGTAGAATATTTTATATAATTATGTTTGTGGTATTATTTCCACTTATTTGCTGTTTTTGTCCATGGATGTGATAGAAAGATTGTGCCTATGATAAATATAGTTAACTGAGAAACATCCATAAAGCCAAAAACTAAATTTTTACTCAAACAGCAGAACCATTATGCCTATTTTTAACTTGTTTTAAGGAGAATAAGCCAATTATGATAATAAACATTAACAGTCCAGTAACAAAATAAACTTGTTGATGCTATCTTTACTTCAAATTTTATTTTAGATAGAGGAATTCGTGAGTGTTTCACAGGTGGATTCCCTTTGCATTTTCTCTATGCAGACAAATGTGTGGTATGATAATGGGAACACATCCTCTGTCATTTTCCCAGCTGCTTACACAATAGAGATCATGCTGGAAGTCCCCATGGATCATTATTGATGTTACAGGTGGCTGTGGAGGATTTAGCTCACATAGTAAATTCTACCACCCTCGTATAGAGAATTCAGGTATCAGCTAAGGTCATTTAACAAAGTTTTCTGTTTAGTAAAATATTTTTTAATAGAAAATGTGAATGGTCTTTATTTATGGAGATTTTTAGTAAGTTTATTTACAATGTTTGATTATCATTCCAATTAATTTTAAGCAGTTGTACTTTTTACATTTTCAAATGAGAGTACCTGCATTGTATTTCTATGTATGACCTGTACTGAGTTGATTAGTTTCTCCCAAAAATTGATGTCTACCTGGCACCTCACGTGTGACTTTATTTGGAAATGTAATTAGTCTTTGCATATGTAATTAGTTAAAATGAGGCCACTTTTGATTAGGGTGGACCCTAACTGCTATAGACTATTTATGTCTCTCCAAAATTCATATGCCAAAATGCTAACCCCCAATGTGATGATATTTGAAGGTGAGACCTTTGGAGGGTGATTAGGGAGGCTTCCCCTCATGAATGAGATTGGTTTCTTTTGTAAAAGAGGCCCCAGAGAGCTCCCTCACCCTTCTGCCATGTGAGGACACAGGAAGAAGACGGCCATTTAAGAGCTAGGAGGGCAACTCTCATCAGATACTGAGTCTGCTGGTGCCTTGATCTTGGACTTCCCAGCCTCAAGAACTGTGAGAAATAAATGTTTGCTGTGTAAGCTACCCAGCCTATAGTATTCTGTTACAGCAGCCCGAACAGATTAAGATACTAACCGAATAATTAGTGTTCTTATAAGAAGAGAAAATAGAGACACAGGGAAAGCATTACGTGAAGACAGAGGCAGAAATTGGAGTTATGCTGCCATGAGCCAAGGAACACCAAGCACTGAAAATCATCAAACTAGGAAGAGGCAAGGAAGGAAGATTCTCCTAGGGCCTTCCGAGATCATGGCCTTGATTACACCTTAATTTGGGGCTTCTGCCCTCCAGAACTGCGAGAGAATACATTTCTGTTGTTGAAGCTGCTCAGTTTGCGGTACTTCCTTAAGACAGCCATTGGAAACTACTACATGATGCTATTCTCTTTCTAATGCCATTTTTTTCCTTTACAAAGATCTCAATTATACTTAGCTTTGAAATTTCTACCTACACTATAAGTTTTTCTAAAATTATACAATTTCTCCAGGTTAGGATGACTGGGCTTTTGTCTTTTCACTTTCCAAACTTTTTTCATAAATTTGAAGTTAATAACGAGTTTTTAATACAAACCCAAAAGCATAATACATGAAAGAAAAAAATGATTAGTTGGGCTTCATTAAAATTAATAAACTGTTCTGTAAGAGACATTGTTAAGAAAATAAAAAGAAAAGCCACATACTGGTAGAAAATATTTGCAGAACGCATTATCTGATAAAGGACCTGTATTTAAAATATACAAAGAACTCTTAAAACTCAACATTAAGAAAACAACAAATCCAATTTAAAATGTGTAAGAGATACAAACAGACACCTCACAAAAGACATAGAGATGAAAACTAAACATAAAAAGATGCCCAACATCATAAATCACCAGGTAATTGCAAACTAAACCAACAATGTCGCAGCACTTCACACCTTTTAGAATGGTTAAAATAAAAAGAAAACAATAGCAAATGGTGATGTTGATTTGGAGAAACAGGAACTCTCATTTATTATGGTGGGAATGGAAACTTTATAGTCATGTTGGAAGGCAGTTTGGCAGGTTTTTTTACGAAGCTAAAGGTAGTCTCACCATGGAATCTAGCAATCATACTCCTAGCTGTTTACCTAAATTAGTTGAAAACTTAGGTCCACGTAGGAACTCACATATGAATAGTTTATAGCAGCTTTACTTACAGTTGCCAAGAACTGGATGCAACCAAGATGTTCTTCAAAAGGTGAATAAATAAACTGTAGTACATCTGTATGATGAAATATTATTCAACAATAAAAAGAAATGAGCTATAAAGCCACAAAAATACATAGAGAAAACTTAAATGCATATTGCTTAGTGAAAGAAGATTGTGTGAAAAGCTGCATACTATATGATTCCAAATCTATGACATTCTTGAAAAGGCAAGACTATAAAGACACAAGAAAGATTAGTGGATGCCAAGGGCTTGGGCACAGAGAGAAGGGATAAATAGATGGAACACAGGGGTTTTTTAGGGCTTGAAATGATCATGTTATGCATTTCTCAAAACCCATAGAACTGTATAACACAAAGAGTGAATCCTCATATAAAGTATAGACTTAGTTAATAATAAAGATCAATAGTGGTTCATCAATTGTAACAAATGTACCACACTAATGCAAGATTTTCATAGTAGGGGAAACACTGACCAGAGGAGAAGAGAGCCTATATGAGAACATTCTATTCTATCTGCTCAATTTTCTGCAAACATAAAATGGCTCTAAAATGAAGTCTATTAATTTAACATACATTCTAATATATAGGGCTAGATTATCTGAAGTGTAGTAATCATATTAAATTGTATCCATAGTCACTTTCAACTCTATAATTGTATAACTTTTATTACTGGACATTACGTCATGGGATGAAATATATTATTTCATTGCATTAATCCCCTTAAAAACCTCCTGGTTTAACATGGAATCTCCTTTCCCTTGCTTCATGTTTACATAAAAGGGTGCTCCATTGGAGTAATACCCCACATTTCTTCACTTATTCCTCCTCAACACAGTCTGCTTGGTGTGTTTAAAGAACAGCATGGTGGGCAGACATAATGGAGCAAAATGACTAAGGGAATAAGTGGTTGTCAGGGCCAGATCATGTAAGATATCAGAACCCATGGTCAGGTGGCCTGATTTACTTCTATCAGAGGAAAATCTTTGTAAGTCTTGTAGGGTAGTGAAGTTATCTGATATATATTATAAAAGATTCCTTCTCTTAAAGTCCAGTGTGAGAGTCAAGAGTAGAGATATAAAGAGTAGTTAAAAGTCAATTCTGAACATCTATGAAACAGGTAATGATGATGTAGATTAGAATGGTATACCAATGGAGGTCTTAAAAGGTCAGCATATGTAAAAAAACATTTGCTGAAGGATCAGATGTGGAAAGCAAGAAAAAGATGTGAATTAAGGTTCTTTTTAAAGATTTAAGGCCTTAGAAAATAGTTGTGTTATTTATTGATTTGGGCAACACTGTGTCATAGAAGAGATAAGATTTAAATTAAGAGAACAGACCAAGGATGGATGATCCAAATTAATAAGCTAATCTGATGGCAACTTATACTTGTGCAGTATAAAGAAAGAAATAGAAAAAGAAGGAAAAGAGGACTAAAAGATATGTTGTTGCTGCTCTGTATTTTCCCTAAGGCAATTGTTACTTTCATTGAGTTGAAGAATAAAAACATGAATCAATATTCAATGATTTTTCTCTCTAAAAATATATATAAGTAAGAAATGCATTTAACTGCAAGTAATACAAAACCTGACTAGAAATAGAATAAACGCATAAGTGTTTCTTTTTCCCCACATATCAATACCCAAGGGCTAGGCAGTTTCAGTATCCGTTCAACTACTCAGTACAACCATCAGAAGACCAGGCTCTTTCTCACTGTGTTTTATCAAACTTACTGTGTTGGCTTTTTCCTCATGTTTATTGCATCATGATTGCAAGTAGGTTGCTACATCTCCAGGCTTGTGTTTAAATTCTTGGTAGGAAAAAGAGAAAACGTGAAGATGCATATCTTTCTCTTTGGGTCAGAAAAGTAAAAATTTTCATAGAAACCTTCACAGCACAATTATGTTACATCTCATTGACAAAAACCTGTCATGAAAAAATTATTTCTTCCTTTGATGAAAATAAGACTGAGTAACCTGAAACTTAGATTTGTATACAGAGAGAAAGGCATTCCCCCATCAGCATTATTTAAGCCAGCATACTGCTTTGGTTACCTATGTTCATGTACCTGAGAGTCTGTCTCTGTCTCTGTTTCTCTCTTTCTTGCTCTCTCTCACATACACATTAATTTGTATATTTGTATTCATTTTAATTCTTATTTTAATTCATTTAACATATCCCTTTTCCCCACTACTCTCAATAAGAACTAAAATATAGGACAAGCATGCTTTGAATCACTTAATGTGACCTTGAGAAGCAAGTTAAAAAACAATGTAACAAGTATACAAAACAGAAAATAGCATATAACATTAGAATGTCAGGAAAATTTTTTACCTAATCTTAAGCTTTTCTATTTTTTTCATTTGTTTGTTTATTTTCAGATGTTAAGATTTCTTGATGTATTTATTTTTAATCTGTGAATAAAAGCAAAAGATTTGTGATGTGTCCTCCCTAGGAGCCTGCTGCATGCACTACATCTTACAAATGTCCAAGATGTGAAAGAGGCTCCCATGCTTCCAGAGAGATCTGAACAAAATACCACGTATTCTGCTTCCAGACGCTAGAGACGGGGGCAGAAAACTGGCCACAAACATTCTCTTTCAAAAGGATGAATTAGAATCACATACCAGTCACTGACCCATAGCAATTTTGAAATATAATTAGGCACCTGTTTTCAGAACTCTGTATTCTGGGGAAGATGGTATTCCTTTTGAAGGGCTTAATTCTTCTCCCTGGGAGTAAATCCAGCCTGAAGTTCTTTATCGCTGCCTAGGTGTGGCTTCCAAGGTCAGAGTTTGACAAACATTTTCTATAAAGGTCCAGAGAGTAAATATTTTAGGCTTTGCGGGCTGCCTACAGGTTCTATTGCATATTCTTTAGTATAACTCTTTAAAAATACAAAATCATCTTTTCAAAATCTGGACAGTTTCCTCCTCAGATCTTGGCTCTGCTCTCTCAGATCTTAGAGCACAGATCTCAGAGGGCATAGACTTCTGGCCCGCCCTTTTCTTTACTTAATAAATTTCCCATCAATGCTAGCACTTGGGTAAATAAGTCAGCTTGATTTTTGTCCATGAAAATGTTGGTAGTCCAGAGAACATTTTTTTTTTTTTTAATTTTAAAGTGTCTCCGTCTCTCTCAGTCCAATCTGGTGGTATATTTGACAGTACAACACACTGAAACCCTTTTTCAGCTTTGTATAAATCTGAATTGGATTCACTCAAACTTCATGTCCTTAAACACACATCCATAATTCTTTTCAAGATAGGCAGACCTGTAACTAACCGCTTTCATCATGTCTGGTCTCTGTAGATAAGACTCTGAAGATTTTGAGCAGTCCTTTTGCCTAGCTGAGAAGGTCAACCAGCTTCTGCTTAAATCTTTCAAGAATCTTAGAAAAGAATCTTCAAGCCACATTTCTCAACTTTTATTTGATCTCTATGTCCAGGTTTTACTTTACTTTGAGGATTTTTTGCTGGTAGAGAGATTGAAGATGAGAAAGAGATTTTTTTTTTTCCGGCTCCCACTTGCAAATGGAACAGTTCATTTTTAGTTGTTGTCTTTTCCTTTACCTTATTACATAAAGCTACTCTAAATGAACAACACTGTTAACAGTTTATCAGGCGATACCCATGGGCAAATCAGCAAGTTCCTTAGTTACTCTTCCCAAATTGCTGGGGGGGGAACAACTGGGTCAACCATATTGCTATTAGATAAGAAGATTACTTTTTATGCCAACCTGCAAAGGTTATTTTCTCACTATTTTTCTAGACTTTGCTAATAGTTTATTCACCCTTTTGCCAACCTCTGCTTTTGCTTGGCCCCAGAGCCAATGCCACATATTTGTCTTTTGTTACATCAGCACATTCATGTAGATCAATTTTCATGACATAAAAAAGAGCACTTACTTAGCAGATCAGTTTGGACCAGGATAGGTGGTTCTTCTTGACAAAGCCTCACTGTTGCCAGCTGAGCTCAGTGACAGCAGGTCTAGAGACTACATCTGTGAGATCACCTTTCCCTGTTACCCTAACAGGTAAGACATACTGAGGAAGATCAAATGGCCAGAGCATAGTGTTCCCAGCTATCTTAAGGAGAGGACAAATGATGAGCCCAAGGACCACGGAAACATAGCTAATCACCACTGTCAACTTTACTTGACATGCTGGATTGCCTCTTATCATCTTGGCCTCCCCATCACAACTCAACTCCAACTGAAGATTACATTTCCCAGGATCCATTTCTTGAAATGGTTCCAGATTAGAGTTTACCAGTGAGAGGAACTTGTAGGAAATTTGAAGTGTGACAGTGAAGTGGCGGTCACTGGAGCCAATAGGCACTTTTCTCAGACATGGAGTCTTTGTCAGGTACACCAGATTCACAGAACTTCCCACAAGCTCCCTCGTATCGTGGTTGTATTAGGTTTACATACAGCTCCTTTTTTGGGCTCACTAGCACTTCAATGACTATTGGATATTCTGTCTTCAGGTGTTTTGGACATTCATTCCTCTCACATTTGAATGGCTCTTTGTCTTTGAACATTGCTGTTTCACTGCCCTGTGATTGCGACTGGCTCTTTTTACTTACAAATCTTCGTATTTATAGGCGTCTTGATTTGTCGATTGAATTGCTTTATCAGACCTGTGCCAGAGCCACACCCATATTCCTTCAGCACTCAAATTCCAAGACAAGTAATGGCTTTCTGCTGAAGCCACTGCAAACTCTTTACCTAAGGGTTTTGGTTTTGGTTTTGGGTTTTTTTTTTTTTTTTTTGCTTGTTTGTTCGTTTGTTTTTCCTAGCCGTTCACAGGACAGGGTATAATAGTCCGGAAATTAACAACCTTGGGAGTAATAATCCTCAGCCAGTGATAAGCAGGAGACGGAGGGTAAAGACTTCAGTCTGAGACTTCCTTTTATGAGACAAAGCTAAAGTATGCTCTACACTGGGAGCTAGCAAATCCAGGCTGGTACATGTTTTTTAAGTAAATTTTTTTTAGGGCACAGCCACACTCACTCTTTTACATAGATCTATGGCTGCTTTTGCACTGCAACAACAGAGTTGAATAGTCATGGTGGAGACAGTGTGAGTCACAATGTTTAACATGTTTACTGTCTGACTCTACAGAAAAGTTTGCTGAGCCCTGATCTACAACACTCCCCCAAAGGTCCCCAGCAAATGGAGCCCATGTAACCATAGTGGAAATTTCTCGTTAAGGCATACTATATCAGCTCCCTTTGCTTTTCCATCTTGCTTCCCTGTTCCTCTTTAAGAGTTTCTTGGGATAAACTAAAGAAAAAAAAAAAATGAACTCAGTTTATCAACTTGTGGTTTACATCTGGGGAACTCAATCTGAGATTTTCAAAATCAGTTCTGAAAATATTCTCTTGGCCCTCACTTCTCCAAATATTATCTTTTCCCCATTTTCTTTCTTCTTTCTTTCTGGAATTCAAAACCTCTCAAATCCACTACATTTATCGTTTTCAAACCTCTGCATTTCTTGCAAACTCTGCATTTCTTTACAACTCTTTGCCTCTCAGGACTGTGTTCTGTTTATTGTTTTTATTAGCGTGATTTGTTTATCTTCCAACTAACAATTCTCATTTTGAGTGCCTGTGAACTTCTAAACTTGTCTATTGATATTTTTTATTTAAAAATATTTTCTTTTTAGCTTTAAAGATTTTATTTTTAAAGAAATAGTAATATTTGAATATATTTAATCATTTAGTTTACTAGGGGAAGCACATCAATTATATTTAGTTTCTCTCATCTCCAATAACTCTGATCTACAAAGGCTTTGTGAGTGTGATTCTATTTTCTGTTGTTTCTACTGGTATTTACATATGCTGGTTTCTTTCCTTATATATTTTGTTAGTTTTCAACAATGAGTTTCTCACTTGTCATTGAAGTGTGAGAATTCTTTGAATTACAATGAATTTCTCTAGAGAGAATCTGTAATTGATTTTTCTCAGTGGCCTGGGATAAAGTCAGAATTATTTTAAATTAAACTACTGCTCTGAGTTTTAAAAATTCACTTAAGAGGTTTCCATTCATTCGTCAAACACCTAAGAGAGTTGGCTGAGTTTTGTTTAGTTTCTCAAGTGCACATAATCTTCCTTTCCTCCTCCTCCATCTCTTCCTCTTCCTTCTTTTTCTCATTTTATTATTATTATCATTCTTATTACCTTTACACTCATCAGCACATTTTGATGCAGGCAATTTTCTTAGCACTCCTCAGAGTGAGATCTTTATTTCCAGTTGGCTATTCTTGAGGTTTTACATTTAGGGGACTTTCCTATTACGCCTGTTACTTACAATGGGCCTAGACTTTTCTCCTCTCTTCAGAACTCTTCAGGACTTACAAAATAAAGCTCAAAATCCCACTGTGTTGCAAACACCCTCTAGGAAAAAGCATGCTTCAATGACCCACTTATCTCTCTGTATCCATCATCACTTTGTTTTCAGCAGAATATTCTTTATTTTCTTGCCAAATCATGAACACATTCAAGGAGCCTTAAAATGTTTTAGCAAGCGTGGTTTATTGTTTTCAGGGGAAGGCTAGACCAGGTTTGCAAATAGCAAAATTACTAGGAATGGAAAACTTCTTTCCCCATGCAGAATGTTTATACAAATCAAATGCAGACTCACTTGGTCCATCATTGCAATTTCTATACATTATTTTTCAACAGGTCTTTGAAATAGTTCCTAGATTTACAGACAATTTGACTATTTAGTCATATGAGCCCCAGTTTTATATTATTCATTAGCTTTAGATCAGGACTGAGGAAATTGGTTCCATCTATCTCTATCTCTCTAGTTTTAATCAGAAAATTAAAATCTTGTTTTACTACATAGTAGCTCCTATATCTGCCCATTTAAAAGATACATAGTGTATACATGGATTAGAGATAGATAATGGAAAACTAGATAGTTTAAAAGAAAGATGCATTGCAATCTGTCTCAAGATTACAGGTTACTTTTAATTCAAACCATGAAGTCTCTTAAACTATTAGCTTAAAATTCAAATTTCAATCAAGATTTTTCTCACTGACAATAGCAATAAAGTATTTTCCCTCCAGTACAGCTTTATACCCTTTGTAGACTAGTCTATAGGACCTGTCATACAGGTTGCTTTAGATTCTCCCCATGTTCTTTTTATTATGCATCAACTATCACCAACATCAATTACGTGATATTTGAGAGAACACTGAATAATTTCTATTCTAACAAGAAATAGATGTGTTGATTGCTTAAAAATACTTACTTGATTGAACTGACTTGAATTGAGTTATATCAAACTGAATTGCCAGCAATAAAGACATATCTTTTTTTAAAAAACTAAGGATATTTATTGACAAAAACTAATTCATAGTTTGCTAAATTAATAAGAAAATTTTATTGTTGGATAAGCAATTCCTATTTTTAAAGGATGCTATACACTAAGTATTGTTCTCTTCTAAGTACAAAGCTAAAGAGAAATGGTCACCTTTTTAGACCTTCTAAGACACATTCGATTCCTTGGGCTAAGCAAAGCGAGTAGTAGCCACATGCAAGCAACCTATGCCCATTTTTAACCTTAACACTTCCATTAGTATTAGAGCTATGTTCCAGAATGAATCAAAGCTATTTTTTGGCCGTAAAGGGAAAGCGACAATGCAGGTACCCGGGAAAGGAACACCTTAGACCCCACGAGGTACAGGAAAGGAGAAGCACAAATCAACTTTGTATTTCAAATCAAAAGCCCCAATAGCCTTCTCCCAAAGAAAACATCCTGGTTGGCTCTCTCAAACTGTTACAAGTACCTTAAATTTAGCTGATGGCTGAATCTTCCTCTGCCATCCCTTGAAAGATGACTTGACCACAATTTGATCATTATTCTCCTTAAAGCACAGAGAAATTTATCAGAAACAGCTGGGGATGGTCCCAGCTCCTGCACCTCCTATGCAAATTCCTACCACTTCATCAGTACATCTTCCACATTTCAATTCTCAGTCACTTCGTGGCAGAAACGTGGCTAGTGACTGGACAAATAAACCAGGTAAAACTGACTACCCTCAAGTGATCTTTTAAAAATAAGGACTCAATTATTCAAACTGGATTGGAAACCCTAAGGCATACAGGCCAGCCAGGAGGTCATTTTGCAGCCAATGTCAACCTGTTCTCCTGAAGTGTTAGAGATTCTGCTTAAGAAGCCCCATAGTTGTAAACAACGTTTTTTTTTTTCCAGTGGCACCATATATGACCTTGGGATTGTGCTTCTTGTGCGAAAACTAAGCATGAACATGCTTCCCTCCTGGATACACTGATTTACAGCTTAGGGTAGTCATAAGAGACTTTCAAATGTTTAAGGAATCACCACCAGAAGATCACGTAACCCTCAGATGACCCATAAAATTTCTTGAAAATGAGGTTACCCTTCGTTGCTCAGCAGAGTTTCCTGAAGACATAACTGAATGCCCATCTGTAATCCCTCCCACTGGCCCGTCTCCTCCCCAGGCAGCTACTGATCTGCTTTGACAAAATAGATTAACTTGCATTTCCTAGAATTTTATATAGATGAAGTGATACAGTATGTCCTCATTTGTGTCTGTCTTCTTTCTGTCAACATACTTATTTTGAACTTCAGTCATGTTTTTACATGTATCAATATTTCATTGCTTTTTATTGCTGAATAGTCATCTATTGTATGGATATACCGCATTCGTTTATGTATTCACCAGCTGATGGACATTTTGGTTCTTTTTAGTTTTTGGCTATTATAAAGAAAGTTATTATGAACTTTCATATAAAAATGTTAGAGACAAGGTTAACTTAATGGTATATTACCGTATTTCTGAAAGATATGAAAGTAGGGATCAGTGTTTGAGGAGAGAGACACTCTGGTGTTAGTCAATGTGGGACCTGGAGGTTTCTGTTGACTCTCACAAAATAATGAGCATGCATAGAAATTCAAATGAGTGGAGGGGCAATGTGCAAGGGAAGAAAGGAGGTGGTTTCATGGAGCAGACAGAATTAAAATGTTATTAGAAGGATAGATATGACTTTAGGAGGGAGAAAGAAAAGACCTGCAGGGTAGGGGAAGGGCAGAAGGTGTCAAGTTTATAAAACAGGGAGAGTTAAACGATAGGGAGCCACTGAGAAAAATGTGTGGAAAGTCAGAAAGAGAAAATAGGGAGCTTTTTAAAGGACTGTAGTTTTTTAAATTATCAAATACTTAGTACTGATAAACAAAGCTACCAAAAACAAATCTTGCATTGAAGCCAATTTTAATTCATATTATTTTATTGAAAGGAGTACCTAAAAAAGAAAGACTTCCTGCTGACCACATTAATACATTTATAGATTTAAATGTTGTTTTGAACTTTAAATAAGTACCTTAGGTTTTGCCGTGGAAGAGCAACATGTACTCTGGATCTCTCTGGGAGAGTTGTTAAAACTTGTTCAACTTGTTCTATTTTACTATGATTTGAGATCAAGTCTCACTAGTAAGCAAACTGCCTGCAAAATGATGCAATAAGGAATCTGAGAAGTTTCTCTTCAGATGTCACTTCCACAAGATTCTCCTTGGCCATGAACGGCCATTCTGATTCTGCTGTTGATGCTGCGCCATCATCCCGTGTGTCTGTCAATATCCTCCATCTACAGACTTTGAGGATACTGACTCAGCCTCCTTTCTCTATCAATTGTGAGCTCACCAGGCCCTCTGCATAGTTGATCTTTGCAAGTAGACTTTATCTATCTCTTCACGTATATTAATAATTCACTTGTCTAACTTTTAAAATATTATTTTCAAGAGGAATGCTGACCAGAGGAAAAGAATGTGAGTTATTTACTGTGTTTTTAAAAATTATTCTGAGGCTATGCATATAAATATATATATGTATTGTAATAATCAAAAGAAGCTATTCTTTATTATAGACTAACTGAATTAAATATAAAATTATTTTTAAAATATTGCTATGGTTATAGAAAAATTAGAAAAAGCAAAAATTTGAGTCCAACAGCTATTTTTCTGTTGTGTGAGAAATATATTGTGCTTTGAAATTATGTAATATCTCCATTTCTGTGAGTTCAAAACATTTGATAGTTAGAAATTCTCTGAGATAAGAGGTTACAAATAGCGTTATTTACCCTTTGGTTCAAACACTGGGAAACAAATCAATTATTACAAGCAACTGTAATGAGGAAAGCAATGGAGTAACTAAGCCCTTATCTTTTAACCCAATACGTTATGTTAATTTCAGTTCCTTATCACAAAATCCAAAACTTTCCCTTGACAGAAAAAAGTCACTGGATTTTGTCAGTGTTTGTTCAGTGGACACTATGCTTAGGCTTATTTCCATATGACCCACACTTGAAAGTTAATAATATTTACCTGTCCTTCTACTGTCACTAAGAAATCTCTAACCAATGGACAATGCTATCAAGATTTTGCTTTTGTCCTCTTCAAAGTAATTTGCTAATAGGCAAAATCAGATGGAAACTTCCCACAGTACTCTTGTAGGAGAATATCGAAGGAGCAAAGATTTAGAAATACATTCTGGCTTACTGGAAGTTTACAACGAAGATGAAGCCCCAGAACTTATATCCAAAGTATCACTTTAGTAACTTCAGAAAAGCTAATTGGGGTCCAGCCCAGAGGTGCAGCAGTTAGGTTCACACGTTCCACTTTGGAGGCCTGGGGTTTGCCAGTTTGGATCCCGGGTGTGGACCTATATACTGCTTGACAAGCCATGCTGTGGCAGGTGTCCCACATATAAAGTAGAGGAAGATGAGCACAGATGTCAGCTCAGGGCCAGTCTTCTTCAGCAAAAAGAGGAGGATTTGTGGCAGGTGTTAGCTCAGGACTAATCTTTCTCAAAGAAAAAGAAAGAAAAAAGCTAATTGGATGATGCCAGAAAAAGTGGCAGAGAAAGAACCTCTGAAAATTCACCCTTTCATAGAAACAATAAATGGCAAAAATTATCAGAATCAATTTTTTCAGAACTTTGGAAATTAACTCGAAGTATGCAATGACCTGAAAACATTTCTTCAACAAATGAGCCAGATCTCCTTAAGAACACAAGCCTTGGGGCATTTTAACTTGCTGTAGTCCCATACTCCTATAGCCAGCTCAGCAGTAGTCTTGAGAAAGCACACACGTTCCTGGTATCTAGGGAGCAAAATAGAGCTGATGCTGTTAGAAAACCTCATTTCCAAAGAATTATGATGATTGAAACTGTCTTGTGGTTCCTTGGAAGATCCAACTTGAAGACACATTTTCCTGTAACCTGATTCAGAGATCTCCCAGAGTTAAGGCTGTCTCCCTGGGGGGCATTTCTAAAAACATGCACAGACATATGATTAATATTGTTGCAGCCTGAAGTAATAGGTAAAATGTGGAGCACACTTTAGCCTAATTAAAAGTTTGAAAGGAAGGATAAGAAAGGGGACACCCATAAAGACATAGAAATATTCAAATGTAGGCATATTCTTGGGCTGGGGACACACTGAGGAAAGACCTGGGAAGGCCCTAAACCCTCTCCTCTGGCTGGTTTGGGGGTCCTGGGCAGGAAGAAAAGGAAAGCTAAGGCAGAGCTGCAAACTGCCTGTCTCATCTTTGATGGCACTGCCCTAGACACACGCAGAGGCCCTCAGCAAGCACTCGAAGGTTTGTCGCATCTACACATTTAAGGAAAACTGTTCAATTATCAACTGACCTTGAAGCTCACTGACCAGAGATTTCAGTGGCCGTACATGACAATGCATATAGACTTCACAGAATTAGTTCCAAAAGTGAACTAAACATAAACAGCAACTGCTGTGAGAAACAGCAACTACCATAGAGGAGGAAGAAATTTTCCTGTACCCTTCTAGGTTCTTCTGGCTACTCTAAGAATTAAATTGATGTGAGACAGAAGAACAGGAGAAAATCAAAGCTTAGTAACATGTATGTATGGGAGAGAGCCAGGAAAACTCAGTAACTTGCCAAAATGGCAGGAGTCACCACCTTAAATAGCATCTTCAGATAAAGAAAAAGGAGGAGGTTGGGGAGAGGGGTTTGGAATTCAAAAGGTAGAGAGGCAATTCACATGGAAATGAAAAAGCAAATATTTGGTAAACAAATGTTTGCCTTGCTTTGTGGAGTCAATGGGACATGGAGAGGACTCTGATCATGTGGGTCTTGCTAGGTTCCCCCTTTTCTACCACAACTACCACAAGATAGCAGAGTTATCTATGGTGATAGGGCCTTCCTGGAAAAGGCCTTCTATCTTAAATTCTTTTAGGCAGTTAGGGGGAAGGTCAAAGTTTCTTCCTGAGTCTTTTTTTTTTCAAAATAATCAAGACAAAGAGACATGTTTTGGGCTAGCAAATTCTGCTCCCCTACACTACAAATTCAATTTTAAACAGATGTGTTGCTATTTTTGTTATTAATTTCTTCTTGAATGTGCTTTGTTAGTTTGTGTCATTTGAGGAATCCATCCAATCATGTAAATTGTCGAATTTATTAACTTAAAGTTATTCCTGACATTCACTTATTTTTCTTATCTATAGAGCATATATATTCATGTTTCCACCTTCTTTCCTGATAGTAGTAATTTGTATTTCCTCTCTTTTCTTTTTTTCATGATCAGTCTGGCCAGATGAGTATTAATTTTGCCAGCCTTGTCAAGATCCAGCTTTTAGTTATGATGATTTTGTTTTTAGTATTATTATTTCATTTATTCTGTCTTCATTTTCCTTCAGTTTACTCTGGGTTTGTTTGGATCTTTTCTGGTCTCTCAAGTGAATCCCATGCTCATAGATTTTAGACATTTTTTTCCCTCATTCATCCTTTTAATACTATAAACTGCCCTCTGAGTATTGCTTAGTTTCATCTCACAAATTTGGAAAGTTTTCTTTTGATTTCTATTCAGTTAAAAATATATTCTGTGATGACATGTTTTGGCCTATGTGTTATTTAGCAGTGGTTGTTTAGTTTCTACACATGTCGGGGTTTTCCATGTCTCTGGCTAGATGTTTTCTAGGTGTGTGGTGGTCAGAGAACAAAGTTACATGATTTTAGACATTTAAACAAATGTGGAGAAGCTTCTTTTATGGTCGAGAATATAGTCTAATTGTTGAATGATCTGTGTGCACCTGTGTGAATATATATTTTCTCAGTGGCGGTTGGAACATTCTAGAAATGTCAATAACATGTTTGTTTCTAGTGCTGTTGGAGTCTTCTATATTCTTGCTCAGTTTCTGTCTACTTGGGATCCATCAAACATGGAGGGAGAAGTTGTGAAGCCTCTAACTAAAATTGTGCATGTATGTGTCTATTTCTCCTTTTAAATTTTATCAATTTTTACCTCATGTATTTTTTTTGTATGTGGAAGATTGGCCCTGAGCTAACATCTGTTGCCAATCTTCCTCTTTTTGCTTGAGGAAGATTGTCGCTGAACTAACATCTGTGCCACTCTTCCTCTTTTTAATGTGAGATGCCACCATAGCGTGGCTTGACAAGTGGCGCTAGGTCTGCACGTGGGATTCAAGCCTGTGAAAGCTGGGCCACTAAAGCACAGTGTGCAAACTTAATCACTACACCCACTGGCTGGGCCGTACCGCATGTATTTTGAAGTTATGTTTTTAGGTGCTCACACTTTTAGGATTCTCAAGTCCTCTTGATAAATTCACCATTTTATTATTTTAAAATATATCTCTTTTCCTCTTGTAATATTTTGCTTTCTCATATTTATTGGCCAGATATTAATAGAATCATTCCAGCTGTCCTTTGATTACTAATTGCATAGTGTATTTTTATCGTTCATTTAATGTTAATGAATTTGTGTTTTTACATGTAAGGTAGGATGTTGTATATAGCATAAAGTTGGATTTTGCCTTTCTTTTTCTAATCTAATAGACTCTGCCTTTTAATTAGAACGTTCAACCATTTTCTCTTAATTAACAATATAGTTGATTTCAAATCTACCATCATCATACATTTTTCTATTTGTCCTATCTATTTTTTGTCTTTTTTTCCTTTTCTGCCTTTTTTCAATGAACAGATTATTCATTTAGTATTTAATTTAATGTCTTTCTTTTGGTTTATCATCTTTAACCTTCCTTTTAAATTTTAGTGGTTGCTCTAAGGTGTACAAAATGCATCTGTAATTTATCATAGTCTATATACAAATCACATTATACCTTTAATCAAGAATTTAACAACCTGCAAAATATATGTTTATTTCCCACCTCTGTCCTCTGCGATATTCTTCCAAACATTTCATTTATTTTTTTATACTATTAATCCCCAAAAATATTATTATTACTTTGGTCATAAAATATTAATTATATTTTCTAAAAAATTATTATCAGATGAGAGAATGTTTTATGTTTACCAATATATTTTATATTTCTAGCCCTCTAATCTTTTGTGTAGTTCCAAATGTACATTTTCCTTATTCCTCAAGAACTTGCTTTATTATTTTTTATTAAGCAAGCAAGTCTCCTAGCAATAAATACCATATTTTTTGTCCGTAAAGTGTTTATTTCACACATTTTTAAAGGTTTTTTCACAGTGTATGGAAATGTTGGTTGAAAGTTGCTTTTAGTTTTTGTTATTGTTTTTGTTCTAAGTAAAGATACTCCTCTGTTGTCTTCAGATTTGCCAGTTTTCTGCAAATAAGTTGTAGATGTTCTTCCCTTCCTCCCTTTGTACCTAACGTGCTTTTTCTCTGTGGCTATCTTGAGATTTTCGATTTTTCGTTGGTTTTCGGCGATCTGTGTTTAACGGGGCTTGTGTGGAGACGTTCTTTGTGTCTTTTGCTTACTACTGATAAACTGCATTGAGCTTGCATCTGTAGTCTTATAACTCTCATAAAATCTGAAAAAATGGCTATTCTTTCTCCGTGATGCCTATTTTTGTTAGCTTCTCCTCCTTGTGGCTCTCCTGGACTCTGTTCACACGTAGAAAAGACTGCTTGGTATTTTCCACAGATCAAACATCCCTGCCTATTTGATTTTTCAGACTTTTCCATGTCTGTGCTTCATTTTAAATAGTTTTCATTATTATTTTCTTATTTCTTCAGCAGTATGTAGCTGCTATTAATTCCATCATGGGTCTTATTTACTTATTGTTATAATTTCTAGAATTCCCATTGGATTTTTTAATGTGTTCCTTTTTCTCTTTATCATGTTCATGTTTCTTCTAAAATTTTGAACATTTGGACCATGTTTATGATAGGTAATTTATATCATGTTTTGTTTGTCTGTTGGTAAATCATTCACTCATGTCATTTCTGTCTATTTCTAATGGTTGAAATTTTTCCTGCTATGTGCCATGTTTTCCCACTTCTTTGCATGCCTGGTAATTTTTTATTGAATGTCACACATGGTTTGTGTGTTGCATGCTAGATTTTCTTGTATGCCTTTGAGTATTTTGGACTCTGTTCTGGCTCACCCTTGGGTTACATTAAATCAGTTTTATGCTTTCAAATTTCACCTTATGCTTTATTAGGGAAGATTCAGAACACACCTTATCTAAAGGCCAAGTTAGCTGTCCTACTAAGAGGAGGACTTCCTCAGCCTCGTGTTTGTTTGAACATTGAAGCCTAAATATTTGTTCGAACAATGAAGGCACCCGTCTGCAGACCTCTCTCTCTTTCTCTGCAGTTCCTTTCTCTCTGATATTCTGTCCCATAAACTCTAGCCAATTCGACCTCTTCCAACTCCCAATTTTGTCTCCTAGACTCAAAATTACTGACAGGATCTGTTTGTGTATCCACTCCCAGTCTGACTTTTGGATACTACATCTAAACAGAAGCTGGGGCAATCATCTGAGGCATCCATGTTTCTCCTTTCAGGGATCACAGTCCTACATAACCTGTGGTCGAATGTCTGAAAAGAGTTGTTTTGTATTTTTTTCTTAATCACCTTAAGCCAAGGTGATAAATTTGTTTGCTCAAATAAAAAAACAATTATTTTTTTAAATTCAATTTTAAATCACTGTACTGATCTTGTGTTGTTTTCACGTCATCATTCAAATTTTCAGATTAGTGCAGCCTTATGTTGTCAGTGCTCTGGAGAATTAAAGGGGACAGCTTCCAGGCACACTTGGGGAAAGGTTCTGGGGGCAGAACTACAGCATTTGTTTTGAGACAGAGATAGTATGCAGAAAACACAGAAAAACTATTTTAAATTAAAGGTGACAAGAGACAATTAGGATGGACTTGCAGAAACACTCTGGCATTTTCAGAAATTCTCAACATGGGGAATGATTCAGCAAGGAACATGAATTTCTTGTGGTCAAGCAGGTAAAGTTTTGGACTATATTAGTTGTATATTTAGGGAAAAGATTAACTTTTAGAGCTAGAACAATTGGGAATTTTAGGTCATATGTATTTTTTTAATCTAAATAAAATGCTTAAATAAAACATTAAGGTAAAGCTCCAATTTAACATTGTGGTTAAACATTTTCTTATAAAACATTTCAAATTTGCTTCTTTAGTTTTGTTTTCAAACTACTTTCTGTATACTGATCAAAAAGAAAGAGTGATAGGAATTTTATGTAGTTTGACCAAATTATGATTTATTTTATTTGCTTGATTCTAAATAAATGTACACTCAAATTGGGTTTACATGGAAGTGTTACTTCTTTACATGTGGGATCATTCAATGGGAAAATTTTTCATTATCTGAAGAAACAATTAACATTTTGCAATATTAATCTACAAATATTAGCTCAATGTCAAGCTCTAATTTCCATGTCAAATGATGTGTCCAGTAAACTTGATTATTAGGCAACTAGGCTTAATCCATCAATTTTACGTTTTTAATAACTGGTGCATTTTATTTTGTTGAGTTAGATATTGATTAAAAAATAAAGAACTCTAGAACTTCAAAACTAACCTGAGATTATATGTCTTTACACAGCGATAAAATAAAAATCTTTAGTTTTCTTCTGCATAAGTATTTGGTTGCTTACAGATATAGAGCCTCTTTTTCTCAAAGAACTTTACTTCCATGTGTGTGGAATAGTTTTAATCACCAGCACTCTGAATATATTCTACAGATGACCAGCCAATATATTCTCTCTATATATGACAAACCTGTCAGTGATAAGATACTGATTTCCAAATTGCTTTCGTAACTCTGCCATTTGTTTTCTTGAGCTAGCCTAGAATCACACAGTTACCATGTGACTATTAGAATTAATTATGCATTGTGTTCTTGAAAAAAAACCTGATCAGAAGATGGTAAACTTTTATTTGTATAATTACTTTGTAAATTTTTCTTTCCTTTCTTTCTCTTTCTTCATTCATTTCTTTCTTCCTTCCTTCTTTTCTTCTTCTTTCCTTCCCTTCTTAATTTCTTTAGGGAGCTCACAGAAACATTGCTCTTCCAATGACCAGAAGAATGATATAGGTGTTTAATTTCATATTTGTAGAATGAATCTAGCACCAGCTGCAAAATATTCTTCTAATACGCTTACGTATTTGATCATCAAATATTAGGTGGGTAAAATTGTACTTGCAATGTGAGGCAATTGGCTTGGGACACGATTGAGGATGTTTCTATACAAGAAAAGCTACAAAGACACCCAAACTTCGAAATTAAAACACAGTAAAAAAAAAAAAAAAAAAAAAGAGCGGGTCAGTAGTTTAGACCTAGATATTTTTATTGGTTTCCTAAGAATACATTAACATTTAAAAAATATTTTGGTTGTGTACACGTGTATTCAGGGAATAGGGCTGACTGAATTAAACATATTCCAGACAGAAATTATAGTTGTGGGGGGGTTCACTTTTTCACTTTGATAATTTCCATTGCCCCCTATTAAGCGCACTTATCAATTTATCTGATTCATAACCAACAGAAACACATTTCTTGTATCTTGATATTGGGACAGCAATTGGGCTTCGTAATAGGGAAACCAAAATCTGAACTTTGGAGTGAGATGTAACTGGGAGGAAAGTGTTTCATTTCCATATTTAAATATAGAATTATTTATAGATACTTCACAGAATTTGAGGATGAATGTATAGAGTCAGAACAAATATGAAATGCCTGGGCATTGCTTTCTTCTACAAATCACACTGTCATGTTTAGGATTTGTCAAAAAAAACTAACAAATGATTTTATTTGAAACATTAAGCATTCCACACCAATAAAAAAAATGGAAGTACTGATAACTCACAGGGTTCTTTTAGAGATTAAACGTGTCAATATATGACAAGCCTTTAGCACTGTGCTTAGAAACTAACTGCTCAATAAATCAGAGTTATTTTCATACATGACTTTTAAGTAAACATTAATTTGAAAAATAGTAAAAACAAATAAGACATTTTTCTCATACTCTCCCACTGTGGCAAGGGGAAAACAGTTTCCTTAACTTGCCCTCTTTTAATGGGCAAAGGATCTCAGTGAAGGTAACAACCTACTGCCTAAAGGTTTTTATATTTCTGAGCTTTCACATTTGTGTATAGCATTCCCCCCTTATCTGCAGGGGATATGTTTCAAGATCCTCAGTGGATGCCTGAAACCATGGATAGTAACAAACCCTATATATATACTATGCATTCTCCTGTATATATAGACCTATAATAAAGTTTTCTTTATAAATTAGGTACAGTAAAAGGTTAACAACAATAACCAATAGTAAAATAGAACAATTATAGCATTATACTTTAATAAAATTCATGTGAATGTGGTCTCTCTCTCTCAAAATCTCTTATTATATTGTACTCACCTTTCTTCTTATGTTGATAGTGTGAGATGAAAAAATGCCTAGGTGATGAGATGAAGTGAGGTGGGTGATATAGGCATTGTGATGCAGCATTAGGCTACTATTGACCCTCTGTCAATAGGTCAGAAGGAGGATATATACAGTGGGAATACTACTCAGCCATAAAAAAGATGAAATTTTGCCATTTGTGACAATGTGGATGGAACTTCAGGACATTACGCTAAGTGAAATAAGTCAGACAGAGAAAGACAAATACTGTATAATTTCACTCATATGTGGAAGATAAATAGCAACAACAACAACAACCACCAAACACGTAGACACAGAGCATAAATTGATGGTTACCAGAGGAGAAGGGGAGAGTGAGGAGGGCAAAAGGAGTAAAAGGTGTTGGATGGCAATTAGACTTTGGGTGGTGAATACGATGTAGTCTATACAGAAATCAAAATATAAAGATGTACACCTGAAATTTACATATTGATATAAATCAATGTTACCTCAATTAATAAAAACAAATAAAAAAATAGGGGCCAGCTGCGTGGCTGAGTGGTTAAGTTCATGTGTTCCGCTGTGGTGGCCCAGGGTTTCACCAGTTCAGATCCTGGGCACGGACATGGCACTACTCATCAGGCTACATTGACACGGCGTCCTACACGCCACAACTAGAAGGACCTGCAACTAAGATATACAACTATTTACCAGGGGGGATTTGGGGAGATAAAGCAGGAAAAAAAAAAAAAAAAGATTGGCAACAGTTGTTAGCTCAGGTGCCAATCTTTAAAAAAAATTAATTAATTAATTAATTAATTAGGTTTTTTTTAAAAAGAAGGATCATCTGCTTTTGGACTATGGTTGACAGCAGATAGCTGAAACTTTGGAAAGCAAAACTGCGGACATGGGGAAACTACTGTACTGCTGAAGATATCAACAGTTGTACTTCACATATATTTAAGATGAGGATTATAGAGAATGCAGTGGATCAAATCATTCGAGTATGATCTAGCCTCTAATCCACCTGTGCTCTCTACAATTGTTGCGAGTACAAACTTTCCAATATTGTCACACCTAGCTGTCAACAAGGGTGGAAGGGAAACACTACTGACTGGATTCTCCCTTGTACTGTAAATTTTCCTTCAAGTAACTTTGTGATATATTTTCTCCTTTTTCTTCCACGTCATTTTAATTCAGGATTGGAATAGCTGTCTCTAAGCTAGTCATTCTATGCCATACTTTTCTGTGTATTTTTTTCATAACATAGTTCAGAGACTTGCATTTGTGCTTCTTTCTTTAAAAATAAATGTTTCTCATGCTATCCCAGCATGTTTATTTTCTTTCAGGCTGAAGAAATCATTGAAAAAACAGCATCCATAAAAATTGGTGGGTTTTTGCACGGCGGGGATTTTATTATATCATAATAGAAAATGAGTGTTTGAAACTATAGTAGGCTGTGACTTATATTTTCATTTATGCTTAAATAAACTGTTTGATGGGTTGTATATTATTCTCTGCAGTCATCACAAATTATTCTGTAAACTCATTGAAGAAATGGTTATAAAAGATATGCATCTCAATTAGGTGATCCCAACCGCAGCTGTGTTGTGCTCAAATAAGTTAAAGTAGCAAATACAAAATACTGCCTTTTCAGAGGCATAAATGATTACTAAAGTGTCTTGTAAATTGTGTCATTTAGATCTTGGATGACTTTCAAAAAAATCCTGCCCTAGACATACATATTCATAATATTACAGAACGGGGGTTAGCCTGGATGCCATTTCCTCCCAGAGGAGGTTTTACAGTGCCCAGGGTAGGTCCCCTACTCTATATTTTTCCTTATTAGGCATTTTTTAAATTATTCACAGCAAATTACTTCTGCATTTATTTTTATGCTTCTGTTTATGTGATTTTTGCCACTTTCTCACATTAGAAAGTGTGGGGACCTGGAGTTGGCCACCCCAAGATATGTCTCTTTGGCATCAGGATTATTTGAGGCTGATTGCTTTTGATAAACTGGGACAGGGAAGGAGGCTCTGAGGAATGGAACTTGCCCTTCCTTAGGACACATTTACATTTGTAAGGTAAATCTCTATCTGTAAAAGGTGCCTCCCTCTCTGTACCAGGAAGAAGAAAGGAGATGACCTTCTCTCCAAAAACTCTTGATCAATACCAAAGGCAAGGACTTAAGTCTGCATTTTATTGTGCTAGTCTGGCAACCTCCTGTAACTGACTTCCCTCCCCCTCCCAACTTTGGCATTTCCTTAAAGATTAAGCATCTTTCTTTAGGCTGGGAACCCATTGCGGCGCTCATCTGTGGACCTCCTCCCCCCAGCCTGAGGCAACACACCTGCCACCCTGCTGCGCTCACAGAGACAGCAGACCTATCTGCCGTTTCCATCAAGCGCTGTGCTGACAGAGCGGCCTCGTGACTATTGTAAAAGGGACATTTCAATCACATGTGAAACACCCTGTTTAGGGGTATATAACCATTATGTGCACCCCACTTCTTCGGTGCCCTTTCTTCCTTCGGGAAGAAAGGCCCCGGGCCATGGTTCCTCATAAAGCTTTGTTTAATTTTCTCTTGCTATTCTGTCTCATGTGAATTTAATTCGTTCTCCGGCCAGACGAACCCCCATTTGGGGAGAGGAAATGTCCTCCTCCCCTACAAAAGTAAGCTCAGTAAAGGCCTGTGTTTTCTTTTTCTTTTTCTCCTGCACAGAGTCTGCACAATATAAAAATGAAACAGATTTAGTGAATAAATGTACTGCAACTTAGATGATGCACCCAGTGAAAGCATTAGTTTAAAATCACAGTTCTAGAAAGTAGAACAGAGTTTGAAGGTGATGCATTCATCGTGATGGTGATCACGGTGGAAAGTTCTTATTGAAAGTAAAAGAATTCTCACAAAATGTTGATGCAGTACCGTGGTATGGCGGATTGACCGACTGATCGCTTCCACAGCTCCTCAGACAGACTGGAGATTTTAGTTTGGCACTGTCGTTGATAAGAAAGATAATTTTAAAATCCTTGAATGCCAGAGGGAGAATGAAGGGTACCACTTAACACTGAGATTTCTAAGTCTTAAGGAAGTAAAGGAATGGGAAAATAAAATGCAAAGAAAAGAAAAGAATTCAAAATAAGAGATGGGAAAAAAGTTGAGATATAAGTGAATGTAAATAATGAAAGAAATGGCCAAAAAAAAAAATTATGCATGTGTAGTGGTACATTCAACAAATCCTCTCCTAAGAATGATTTCCATTAAGGTACCTCAAGTAGAGATTGTCAGTTATGGACGAATTGTTTTCAGAGTGCTTTGCCCTTTCTACTCAAGGGTGAAAAAAGATATTACCTACATGGTAAAGGTCCTAGAGATCAATACAGGCCACAGGTCTAAAACCCCCATGACTAGCTATGAATGTCATTATTCTGTTAACTCATTGCACCTCTAGTTAATATAAAATATCTCTTTATGTCAAAATTTTTTTGTCAAAAGAGACTTATTGTTGCTCCAGCTGTCACATCCTGATAGCCAATTGCTCACTGAAATATCCTTACCAAAGCCCTTTAGCCTTACACTAGTGTGGATAATTGATGATAACATTTAAAAATCCCTCGGAAAGAAAAATATTTTGACTGTTCATCGAGCAATCCAATGAATTAAGATTATGTCTTGTCTTTGCGAATTCAATTATTAATTGATCAATCACTGTGCTTTAAAATAACTGATGGTTTAGGATTTTCTGTGCCTGCAAGGAAATTAAATGCAAATCTGTCAGTCATCTGTTAACAAAGGCTCCTTTAAGGAATCCACTGGAATACAAATGGAACCCCCTGCAGCAGTCTGGGTCAACCGTAACTCACTCTTTTATTTATTTTTTTCCTAATAACCCCCTATTTAAGGTGCCTATTTGATTTTTCTCTGACTTCTCTCCTTTAGAAAGGAAATCTGATTCAAAGGTAATATATCAAAGCACTTAACACTGATACAAATTAGAGTTCTGTCTTTTTTCTTTTTCATGCAACTTTCTAGTGGATATAGGCTTTGAGCAGCCTGAGGACAGAATAAGCCCTGAAGTCTCAGCCATTTGGACTTCAAGGAGAGAAGTGTTTCTCCCTTTGAGATTTTTTTTTTTTTTTTAAACCACTGGCAGGGTCATTCTCTGAAAATCTCAAATGAAAGAATTTTTTTTTTTACTCCCAGTACCCTGTGGTACTGATAATTCATTTTAAAAAAATATTTTTGCAACAAGATTTAAAATATAAAATATTTTGATTTTTGATATAATTTACATCATATTGAATGAAACTCTCCACACTAACATTATACCCTACTTTATCTAATTAGTTCTGGTCCATGCATTGCCCATCTCTTCATCATTTTCAAAATGAGGAGGAGGACACAATGAACAAGCTTCCCATCCTTCCACTCATTCACCCAAAATATGCACTTTCCTCTACCCTTGTCAAGCAAGGTGGCAGGTGTTATTTAAAAAAAAAAAAAAAAAAAAAAGAATGAAAACCTTCAAATCTCTGTTATTTGTGAACCAGCATTCCATTGAGAAGACCCAATAATTGTTGAGCCTGTAATTCCAGTGACTACCAGTGACATCACCTCAACCAGATAATTCCTGATTCAGAGAAAAAATGTTCAACCCAATTTTGACAGCAGCCATTTGCTATTAATATATCAGTAAATCCTTTCCCAATGCCCAAATGAAAAAAAATGCAAAACAGTTCAAATATTCTGACAAAATCACCATTCTTTTTAATCTCTGAGTCATCCTGGATTCCGTCTCTCCTAATACTTCACGTAAGATTACCAAGGCTTATAGGTTCTTCTCTAAACATTGCCAACATTTTGTGAGTCTTACTTCTCTGTGAATCCAGTAGAAGTTAATGAATTCCAAAACTCCACTGTCTGCACCTCTCTTTGTCACTTTATTTAAACCTAGAGTCTACTTATCCAATTTAATGTCATTTCTGAAACCTGAGGTCTCTCCCCGTCACTCACTGGCAATTATTATTAACACAAATGTCTCCATTTTTCTTTTTACTCAGTTACTTTTTCATTCTGGGAGATTTAACATTCATGCCCATGACACTTACAAAGCCTTAGCCTCTCAATTTCTTGGCATCCTTACTTCCTGTGACCTCTCCCTGAACTGAACGTATCCACATATTTCCATGGCCACACTTTGGACTTTTTAGGTTTGGTAACATATAGAAGTGTTCTCAAACGTCTATTCCCTGTCAGTACATTTATTTTCACAGTCTTTTACAATTATTAGTTTCACGATACCTGTTCTATAAACATAGTGGCACTTCCAGTCCAAAGAACCCTTTAATTTCTTTCCATATTAGCCGCTTCTTTCTTTAATGTACCTGGCCATACAATCTCATTTTAGAATCCAAAATTGAATCAGATTCTGTCAAATTCTCTCTACATTTCCCTTCTATCCTGCTGCTTGGATCAAAAGTTTATATCTACATTAAGTCCAAGTGCCTGCTCTTTCCATGTCTACAAGGGTTCAAGTAAGTGCTGCTGAAGAGAAATCATATAACTGGGCCGAACACATCAACTACGAGTCCATGGTTTCCAGCTCTCTCACTCTCAGCAGATGACTACATCGCAGATGAAAGAGGAGCGCTGGCAGGAATTTGCAAATTTTGGAACTTGCTATTTCCCAACATAAAGCTTACCAACATGGTATCTCTTCTTTCCTACAGTCCTCCTGTCCCCATGGATAATGTGTGACTATGGCAAGTCTCTCCACCTGCTTGTATGTATGCAATATTGCTTAAAGCTGTGGAATTAGCACATGGGTTTGAACCTTGGCTCTGCTACTTAATATCTGTCTGATTTTGAGTAATAGTAACTGTTCAATGCCTCTGCTTTCTCATCTTTAATTAAGGTAAGTGATAAATACTATTGGTATTGCCATTGTCACTGTTCCTCAAGGTCACTGACTACTACTCCTGGTGAAAACAAACACATTTCGAGTATCTTTCTCCTTTCTAATTCTCCCTGTCTTCCTCATACTTAGTTTGACTATTATGATTGCTTTTCAGTTTAAAAGAAGTTGATCTCTTTCCTATATAACCCTAGTGCCAATTTCTGGACTATTGATTTGCACATTTGTCTACAATGACTCGTGTGCTTTTGTTGAGACAGTTTTAAAACTCGCTCTCCCTTTAGCACTGAAGAGCATTTCTCTAAGACTTAACAAAGCTTATAAACCACTTTCCCACTTGAGACAGTTTCAAACAGATATTTACTCAAATAAAATATAAATGAACTAAATCCTCTGTCAGAAAATTAGAATTGAAAAAGGCAACTGGCAAAATCAGTTTCATCATGTCAGATGAGATTATATAGGGAATTTAGTTTCTCACAGCATTGGAGCTTATCTCAATTACCTCATTATGATGGGGAAATATTTTCACAGAAAACTCACTTTAGATTGCTGTTTGAATGAAGGATGAATTCTCTTCCTACTCCTCTTGCTGGGGTACCCTTTATAGAGCGATACCATAAACCTACAAGAAACAGGGTTCAATTGACAAAGATCCTATTTTTAAAAATATTTTAATCTGTCTTCTCCCTTACTCCATTTCTATATAATCCTTTAATTTAAATCTAATCACATTAATAGTCTTCTATATCCATTTCAATATTTCTCGAACTATAGCTAAATTTACCTTCAAAAGTTGACTTAATGAATACAAAGTAGAAGTATTCTAGAGAGGTGGGACAGGAAAAATTGAAAATAGTAACATTTGGAGGTGCAGACCCTTCCTGCACTTCATCTGACATGTATGCAAATAACCCCAAAATACTTGCTCGCTCACTTCCCAGGTCATTTTCCCTTGTGATAAGCTAAATATAGTTATTCAGAGCATCTAGTAACCTCCAGAAAAGCTACCATTCCTCTCTTCTGATGGGGTCACCTCGTTTATAAATATTTAGATAATGTTTTGCTTCTGAAAAAGATCATCTTTCACATATTATTTAGTGTAATATATGGTACTTATTAAGTAGTCAGCATCATTCTAAGGACCTTATAAATAATAACTAATTTAAGCCTCACCATCTGCCTAGATGGTAAGAACTGTTAATTTGTTTTCTTTTCATGCATAAGAAATTGGGATGCGGAAATGTTAATTACTTTCATCAGGGGCCACACATCATAGGTAGCGTCTCCGGAACTGATAGCTCCTGCTCTTTCATGCAGTTCTACCTGGGAACTGGAGTCACCTTAAAAGACCTATTACACCACTTATGAATGATGCTTTATCGTATGATATTTCAAGAATAGATTTTAATTTAAATGTCGTCTCAACCTAAACAGATTGTCAAGTATGGTTCAATTGTCAACCATCTATACTGACCTCTGAATGTCATGTTTATAACTGATGATCACTAGAGATGCTGTGGGTCTCTACAATCTGTAGATAGATTGTTGTCACCTATCCTATTTTTCAGAGATCTAAGTGTTTACTTGAGGATGAAATTCCCCTCTAATACTTTGTAAAAAGGTAATACAAGTATTAAAATCAACCATTTGTCACCTGATCAGATACTATCCTATTCATTAATTCAAGTTTGGAAGCAAGTGAATTGCAGCAGTGAGTGGAACCATATGGCAAACATAATATTATAACAATTAATATTAATACATGTATAAGAAATAAAAATAGGAATAGGTAGAAAGTGTCTTGAGTTGTCTACTTATTGTGTCTTTCTATATCCTTTCCATATCTTTGACAGATATGTATCATTTTGATTTTTTTAAATGAATCAAAATTAAGCATTTAAAGAGAATGAACATTTTTGTATTTTAATTATTGGATTCAATAAATTCTTAACAAGAAATTCCAGACACTATGTTCAGAACTGAATACACAGGGCTCTCATGGAATTTATACTAGTAGAGGAAACAGGAATAAGACAAAAATGTAAAAGCTAATGCTTATTGACAACAAAGAGATGTACAGGGAAGTATTAGTTTCTATTGGTGACATGGGCAGTTTTGTCAGAAATCTTCCCTGAGTTGAAACATAAATGAGAAACAGTAATTACCGGGTGTGGTGGGAATGTGTTTGGGGAAAGGGTTTGGAGCAGAGAAAACATTGTGTATGAAGGCCCTGAGCCAAAATAACAATTAACGAATGAAAATAAACATATAAGTTTTAAAATTCCTTAAGTTTAATAAGCACAAAGTTAAATTTCTTGAAACCAAAATCTTCATAGTTTAGTAATAATTATTCTTTTAAACAAATACAAAAATCTTCATAAATTTCAAAGAAAGTGAACAGAAATGTTTTTAAATTTTCAACATATAGTCATTATATGAAATGAGTTCCTTATTAGTAACCAATGGAGGCAAACATAATTTCTTGAATGTTTAGAACAGTTACACTTCCATTATCAGTTGGGTGAAAAAGGAACTCATTTTGTCTAGCAGCAAAAATTTTTGCTCTCCTCTCCATAAGACTTAGTGTGAATTACTTGACGGTCCAAATGAAAATGTCAACATGAACTCCTAGAACAACTATGCCAAAAGAAATGCACAGTGTTTCATCTTCCATTCTCAACTCTGGCTTTCATCAAGAGCAGAGTGTTTCAACCAAGATGGAAGACCCTAATAATCCTCTTAGGCCTAATCCAGCAGGAAGTGTAAAGCAAAAGAGAATTTGGAAGACTGTTAAGGATAGAGTTGAGGTCAATTTACTGCTCACCAAATAGAAGCTTTTATTCCTGGGATTGAAGAAAATTTAAGAGCAAGGATCAAATGACCTAGATTCCATTTGAATTTAGCCTAGATGCTGACCTGACCCAATTTCTACTGAATCCAAAATCTATTGCACCCACTCACATCCTCTTGATGAACCTCTTGACTCCACTGCTGCCATGACAACCACCTGAGGGTGGAAGTGAACTGTCAGGACCTCGGTTCAGCCTCAGCAGCACATTCAGCAAACTTCCTGCATGAATTCCCCTGCCTCCAGCTGGAGTTTTGCCTGCAGGAATCTGCTCATCCATTCCATCATGAGTTAATCTGAGAAGGCGAGGTGGTTGAATGGTGACACGGGAACCCATTAATGAGTAGCCTCTCTTTGATGTCTGGAGTGTATTCCCCACAGCATCTCAGGAGCCCCCAGTACCTTTGAGGCCCAGTTGTGGACGGGGTACCCATCTTGTTAATGACTCCTTGGATTTATTTCTCTCCTTCCATGATATTCTCCCCTGGCCCCCAAACCTTTTCCCTGACATCATCTCTCAAAATAAAGCTCCTGCAAACACACTCAATATATTACATGAAGTTAGTTAAGGATTAAATAAATTATCATTGGTAATATTATTAACATATCTTAGGGAAAAATAGTAAATTCTCTGTATATAAGAAATCTGAACTTGATAGAATCTTAGAGAAATGAACAGATATTAATAAAAGGTTCTGTTTAATGACATTCTATTCATTATCATGCATTGTAATAATTTTTTCAATCATTTCAAAATCTTTAAGATCCTTTCAGTATTACATGATAGAAATGTAATTTATGAATCCACATCCCATTTGTTCTTTCTGAATGTATACTAATGCAAATCAAACAATTGATAATTTTACAAGACACCAGGAGTCAGAACTATTAAATGTATTAATGGATACAAAAGTAGAATGTGATGGAACTTTCTTTTCCTGCAAGCCTTTGCTTTTTCATCTGTGCAATTTAGCCTGCCATGGACCTTTGTATCAGATTCAAAAGTAACTACTTCTAAAACTAAAAATATGAACCTTGCTTCAAGGAATCAGAAGAAGGAATGGGTAAAAATTAGCATGAATAATACAGCAGAATATTAGTAGGACGGTTGACAACCAATAGTAGAATACAAACAGGAACAAGTGTCTGGCTAACGTTTATTGTCATCTCTGTCATGAATAAGAATTCCAAACTGGTAGCAAGAACTCCTTAGATTTTATTTACAATATAGTGTATATAATAATGTTTAAATTCTTATAAAGTAAAAGTATGCGATTCTCATCCCAGAGTATGTCCGGGAGCACACGAAAGCTGTAATAATTATACAGTTATTTTGTGATCGTTAGTTTAACATCTGTCACGTCAGCTAGGGTGTGTTTTGTGAGGTCAAGGGTTGTATTGATTTTTGTTCACCAGTAAATATTCAGAATGTGTGTATCATATAGCAGACACCCAGGAAATGTATGTTTACAGAAAGGATTGGTGTTGCCCACACAAGTAAATCTTACATAGTTTTATAAATTTGTGATAGAGGAATAATAATTGTTGGGTTCTTTTCCAAATTGATGTTTAGAAATTAAGATTCCAGTACGAAGATTAGGCAAAATCAGGTAAAAGCAAGCTTTATTGGATATTGTTTTTAGAAGACATTTTTGTTTGTATGTGGCATGTCATTGCCAGTGTCATTGAATCGTGTGGACAGCAGAGCAGAATCCTGTCCAGTCTTTTTGTACCATCCTCTAACCTTCCTATAATGTGTCAGACAGTGCTCTGTTGCCATTTACAGAGTTTTCATGGCCAATTTTTAGGAAGTGGGTGGCCAGGTCCTTCTTCCTAGTCTGTCTAATCTGGAACCTCTGCTGAAACCTGTCCACCATGGGTTACTCTGCTGGTATTTGAAATACTGGTGGCATAGCTTTCAGCGTCGCAGCAACATGCAGCTGCCACAGCATGACAACTGACAGATGAGTGGTGTGGTTCCCTGACCAGAAATGAACCTGGGCCAATGAAAGCACTGGATCTTAACCGCTAAACCACCAGTGCTGCCTCTGGTATATCCTATCAATATTAATATCAATATTAATATTAGTAAATGGTATTATTATCAATATTTCAGGGGGAATTTTAAACTATTTTTTCTCAATTGAATTTTCAAACTACACATGCACACACATCCTTTGGGTTTTCAATTTGGGGGTTGTGACATATAGCTCTATCAAAAATTAGTTTATATCACAAAAGTAAGTTAAGTTTGAGAGAAATTATCAAAGAAATTCTTCTCATATGTAAACTCACATTAATTAGACGAAACTAAAGTTGTCATTTCTAGATGCCTAGTTGTTTACTTGATTTTTCTACCCAACTATTATTGGACACATGTATAGGAACCAGAAACTTATAAATGGAAGAAACTTTAGAGATCATATAGTAGCAACATCTTTTCCAATGCAATTCTCATCATCATCTCTAGATGAATACCATCAGAATAAATGGTATTTGGTAAAATTGTGATGTACAGGGGAAAAAATGGATTCTGGATGCAGACTAATCTGATTTTGAATCCCATTCCTCTAACTAAACTTACCTTAGACAAATGGCTTTTACCTCATTAAGTCTCAATTGTCTACATATTAAATGAAAATAATATTTTCTAAACTATCAAAAATCTTATGAGGACAGCATACGAGCCAGTCATAGCATATCCTGGTATACAGCAGGTGTGTAATAAATACTATTTATTGAATGAATACTATAGCAGCAATTCTCAAAGTGTCATGTGGGGATGCCTCTTAGTCGTTGTCATTCTTTTAGAAAATAGTGCAAAACTATTTTCATACTAAGTTGCCATTTGAATTTTCAACCTTTCTCTCACACATGTACAGGGGAGTTTCTCAGATGCTACATGATGTATGAAGACCTGACTCATCTCACTGATAAGTGTAATGTGTGTTTGTGTTTAGTTTTTAGTTTTGATTTCAAATATAGGAGATATGAAGAGATATAATCTATACAAACAAAAGCTCTTTGGAGTTCTCAATGATTTTTAAGATTGTAAAAGGGTTGTGAGACCAACAGTTTGAGAATAGCTATGCTACAATCTAAAACACTGTGTCCTGTACATACAGCGATGCAGCTCCCAGTAGTGAACACTAAGAATGTGAGAGGATATTTTATGACAGAAAATGACTTTGTGACTTGATTATTTGAACTCTGCATTTATTACTTTACTTACTTGCTCCAGAATAGGCTTAATGTCACTCACTCACTCACTCAGTATTTCTTCTTTAGGGAACCATCTGAATTCTTTCAGAAGACTGATGCCTTGATAATCTAGAAGTACTCCTATTTCCAACATTTTCAATTATGATAAGTTGCATTTAGTGAACAGAATTTTATAAAAGCACAGGATCTAATGGGGAAATCATTTGTTTTGACACTTAATGTCAGGTAAATCAGGGAGAAAAATATATCGAAAGTCTGGAAGTCATCACTGATAGCTCTTCTTTCCCTTAAACTGAATAGTTAATTGATCATTGCATCCTGTTGATTCTATCTCCTAAATAGCTCTCAAACCTGTCCTCTTTTCGGTATCTCCAGTGCCACCATATAGTTGAAGCAACCATCCCTCTTGCCTAGATTATTATAGCAGCATCCTACCTGTCTCTCACAATTCACTGGGGATGGATTCAGGAAACTGATTTCAGTATTTCATTGAAGCAACTGTTTTCTTTGAAACATTGTTAAAAATGTTGTCATATTGTGTTTTGCCCCCGTTCATGGTGGGCCAGGCTCTCAGTGAACCACGACAGTGAACACTAATTGGGATGTGTTCTTCAGTGGCGCATAGAAGTTGTCTGATGGCTGAGAACATCAGCCCAGATCTTTCCAGTCAATGCATTTCACCAAATTTACATAGATCTAGATAAAATGAATCTGTCAGTCTACTACAGCCATGAAATGATGGGACTATGAAAATCTCAATTAAGTCTACCACCAGGTAAATTTTGAGCAGAGTCAGGGTAGAGAATAGCCGTCATAGAGATAGGAAATCTCAGAATATTCCAATTCTGAATCCTGCTATACACAGCTAAAGAAAGATCAGATAAAAACTATTTATTTGCTGGGTATATCTTGGAACTAAAGTATTTGCCTCTATAATATGACAGACTGAATGAAAGAATGTCTTAAAATATTTATCAATATTTCCTATCAGTGAGAACTGTACTTATAAATATTTATTATATGTCAGATAACAAATGAGGATGAATAAAAAGTAATATAAGGACTACTGCTATATACTAAATCAATAAGGTGTAAATTATAAGCAATCATTTTAAATATGTCACATATTTTCAATGAGCATATAAAGGAAATGGTTTTAAAACATGAATTAGTTGTACAAATAATTATAGTAATAGGTTTATCACTCATTAAAAAAATTGCTTCTGAGGCTTTTATGAATTTCTGAAATGCTTACAGAAAGCAAGAAAGTAAAGGTTGTATTACTCAACCACGAAATATTACTAAGACACCTGCTATGCACCATTCATTTTAGTGTCAATGATTAAAAAATCAATTAGACACAGCCTTGCTCTTGAAGGGACCTAACTGTTCTTTAGCAAAACACAAGAAAATAATAAACATTTTATGGAAGAAACTCCCTACTCAAAATAAAATTCTGATGCGAAAAGCTATCCTAATTTTGGGGATATGTGCTCTCCAGGCATTAATGGCATTGCTGGTATTGCAAGGTCATCTAGTTCTTTAATGATATCTTTTAGTCCTGTTGTAATCCAATCATCAATCAGGGGTCTAAGTAGATCACCCATGTAAACAGTAAAACAAAATACAATGAACAGTTTTACCTTGAACATATCAGAAAATGCCGCAGTGATTTGCAGCAATATGTAATGTAATAAAATTCGTATAGAAAGACATGCCAAAATCTTGTATGTTAATGTCTTGATATTAACCAAAATGCTTTTGTTCTGTAAAATCATAGCAGATTACGTTTTCCCATCATAAACATTATTTTCATTCTACCTTTTTAAAGATATAGACCACCTCTACAAGGAACAAAAAGATGAAGATGTTATTTGTAGTAAAACCATTCATTTTAGTGTCAATTAAAAACACAAGAAAACTTGAAAGAAGAAAGATGAATATACACAGTAATTATCTTTTCTATTGTGGATCCCATGTTTTTCATCATATTTTCTGTATCTTTCTGGCGTAATTGGTTCTTATCCTACAACCAATGCAGAAAGAGTTAAAAAGTAGATCCTGGAGAGCAAGTGGGGCAGTGGAGGAAATTCTCATGCTGCTTCCATCGCATTGACACTCTTCTTTCTGAAATTCTATTTTATCGCATTTTTCCTTTTAGTCCCTATCATTCTGTACACCACACTTTGTGGCAGGAAAATAACCGTAAGTCAAACTGAAAAATTTGCAGGAATTTCTTTAGCAACAAAGAGAGAAAGAAGAATCATAAATCTCAGAAAACTGAAAAGTCACAAACAAAAATTTGAGGCATGTCTATTCCTTTCCTGCTCCAAAATTCTTATGAATAGGGCCACAGTTTGCCAAGTCACTTCTTGCACCTGAAATTTCAACAATTAATATTTCCTTTCATGTTAATAACATAAATATAGACAACAACAATTCAAATATGTAAAATCCAGACAGAGATACTACATTAACATAACATTTATTATTAACATAATTGAGGGGTTTTTTAAATTGTATTTGCTGTCACTGAGGAATAAACAGTATCCCCAGAGAATGATGACAATGTGCATGCATGCAAGTATGGATAAAGCTGTGAGATGTCACTTAACTCAGAATAGGATTCTGGGAAGACAGGGGATCACAGGGGAGAGGAACTTGAGAGAACCCGGAAGATGAAAACAGTGTCAAGACAAACTTTATCTAATCATTTTGCCAACAGCTAACCCTACACCTACAGTCTGAATAACAAGCAACATTATATATAATTTAAAAGCCCCTAACTGCTTGGGCTGGCTTTACATTTGATCTCTTAGAATCTTTATGTCAATGCATCAGATATCGGATTGGCTACCATTGCTAAGATTATTCATAATTTTACATTCTTTTCAATATAATATTAAGATACAATATCTACAAAGAACTTCCAAACATTCTAATTGATCCCGTTATTATCAACTTTAAAAACCACCAGCATATTCTTATTAAATATAGCAAAAAAATCTAAATTCTTATTATGACATCTGAAACTTTCCATGATCTGGTCTTCGCCCATAACTTGAACTTTGTCTGCATGCTGCTTTCCACATGGCTGTCCCTCTAATCCATATCTGTGATCGCTGAATTCCATATCCAGCACATGGCAATTTATGTCATTGCTGTAAAAATTATGTCAAGGCGTTACCTTTTCCTTTAATCTCTCTTACTCTGCTGCCTGGAAAACACCTCACATTCTTTAAATTGTTAGCAGTTTACTTTGCTGCAAATCCTTTCCTGATCCTGATCCATGGAAAATGACCATTGCCTTTAAATATCACTCTCCCCACCCCCAGCAATCTATCTTGATGCCTATCATATTCAATTTCACTGAAATCTGTAAACGTTTCTTTCTCCTTACTAAACTGCAATGAAGGTAGGGATAATACCAAGTTCAGCAGAGAAAATAGCATATAGTAAGCATTAAGTAATGTATACCATTTAACATTTCAGGAATTAATAGTTTTAAATATCTGCAACCTTCCCATATATTAGATTGCCAAAATTTCAACCAAGGGCTAGGAATGTATGAGCTTTTTAAGTTTCTTGATACACATCGCAAACATCAATTGTCTGACATCTGCATTGGATGCTGCTGCCACAGTCACTGCTAAGACTCAGGGATCAATTATCCTATTATTGAGCCACTGCCTCCAAATGCAGAGTCCTGGCAGACAACGCACACTGGGAAGGACTGAGGTCCCGTGTCCACCATTCACTTTACCAGAAATTGAGGAGAGGAAGGATCTGTGCTGTAATTCCACAGAGAAAGGAGAGCAAGTCGGATGAATATTCTCCAAATATCACACAAAGTCAGAAAGAAATAACTTCCCCCAAGTTAAACTTGGTACCTTCGTGAAGTGTGAATGAATGCTAGACAACACATAAAGGCAAATATCTACTATATTGACTAAATAATGAAATTAGTCTAATGGAGAATTTTTTCATCCTGTGATTTCAATATTCAATGAACTATTAAATTAGGATTTTTATCACAGTTTTGTTCATGTCCATTTTTGATGACAGTCATTCCCCGACAGTATGAGAAATTTCACTAGTAGTAGTATTCTGTGTTTATTCACAAAATGCTTTAGCAGAATGGAAACAGGCCTTTTTTAAATTAAAAAAAAAGAATAAAATAAAAATCCATGAAGGAGGGAAGGTACTTAGAGATAAAATTCTGAGGAATGATTGGCAATCAATCTGAATTTCTTAATATGGTCCATCAATACAAAGAAACAGCTCAAGATTGCAGTAAGAAATTTATTACTAATGTACTTTATATATTTAATTGCAATAAGAAACTGTATATTTTGAAGAATAAACAATCTGACAATCAAGGAACCATGAATTTCAAATCTCAGGCCTTTCCTTAAATGAAATCCTTTCCATTAGTAAGAGAGTGTTAGTCAGGGGAACGGAAGTGGCAAAAGATATGACATTTCAGAAGGGAGAAAGTTTCCTCAGGACCTTGACATATAACTGCAGGTAAAAGGGGATGAAATGATTTTAACCATTCAATTAATCTTAGATATCAGATAATGTCTTAACAGCACATTTCTTTTACCATTAAGCTTTTCTTAAAATTTATTTTTCTTAGGTGCAGAGATATGTCATAGATTTTTTTTCCCAACAGCATCAAATATCCAACAAGAAGAAATTTTCTACATAATTTAGGGGACATTCAAAAACTGAAATATTGCCATTGATATATGTTTATAAACTAGTTACATTAGCATTTGCTAATTTAAACTACAGTCACGCATCCCTTGATGACGAGGGCACATTCTGAGAAATGTGTCCTTAGGCGATTTTGTCAGTGTATGAACATCACAGAGTGCACTTACACAACCCAAGATGGTACAGCCTACTACACACCTAGACTATAGAGTACTAATCTATGGGACCACCGCTGTATACGCGGTCCCTTGTTGATGGAAATGTCATCATGCGGCCCATGACTATATTTAAAATAAGCATTAAACAATAATATATATATTATAATCCAAAGCGTGTGTGAGTATTGTGTATTTAGGGCTATGTTTGGGACTTACTTGTTTTTAAAAGGTCACAATATTCTGAAAGATAACGAATAGTATCATGGCAAGAGAATAAAATTCAAATAAAGTTCATAACCCAGTTAACACATATTATTGAATTTTATAGTATGATTTTTCATGCTTGTTTAAACCATGAAAAATATGTAGATGTTTTTAATAGATAGCCTTTTTAACACAGGGCCTCTTGTAGCCATTGCTACAAATAAAGTGTTTTGGCTAGGAATTATTCTCACACTGTTAAAAGCAAACGTAATTTTAAGCCCATTCTTTTGAACAATTTCCTTAGGCAAATCCCTTGAGGAGTTATTAGCTCAAACTTTACAATATCAGTTTATTTTTCCCTCTAGAACAAAATAATCAGTAAGACCTTAGTAAACTAAAGTAAGGTAATTTAAATAGAATTATCTTACTAAATTCTGTTTCAATTTTTTTTTCATATTTTTAGATCTAAGCATGCTAAATCTAAAATAAAACGACTACAAGTCTGTAAAATATTGCAAAATGGCATCATTATTATAAACTCTTTGTAGTCGTTATTCTTCATTTATCACTTCTTTTAAAAAGTTAGCTTAGATATAATTTACAATGCCCAAAGCACAAACAGGTCCATAGGCAAATATTCTTCATTACTAATATTCTTTTTATTAAAATTAAAGTTCCATATTTTTCATCCTTTTTATTTCATTGAATTTTTTCAAATATCTGAAATGTGAGTTTTGATCTCAGCTTGTCCACTGTGATATCTAGAAACATTATTTAACCTTAATGTTAATCAGTTTTCTCTTTCTAAAATAAGGATAATAATCGAAGCTATTCACAAAAGTTTTGGGGGATTACTTAGTTAATTACAGGAAAACAGTTTATCACATGGTGCAGAACATTGTTAGGATTCAATAACTAAATTGGCTATTATTATTAAAGTCATCATTACAATTATCACTGCTGTTTAGATCACTCTCTATGATTACTTAACCACATTATGACTCATCTACAAATATTAAGCTTTGAATAAAGTATATTTGGTATCTGTTTCCTTACTAAACAGTCTAAAGTTTAATGCAGTGTTAATTGCATTTCCCGCAATAGAGAATATTTTCTAGATATTGACTCTCATAACAGAAGAATGTGAGCTGCTGCTTTGAAAAAGCTGGGAAGGCTTTATTCCTAAACTCTGCAACCAAAAGGGGGAAAAATGCCCTTTACTTTGGAAACGCATATTTCTCTAGTCCTTGACAAAGGAAAGTACAATTAAACTTTATTTAAAAGTTAATTTTCATGAGATAAAAAAGTAGAATGAGAGACGCTCACCTCATTACTGATGACACGAGAAAGCTCATAAACATAACATTTAATTCAGTATAATGAAAGTGGAGAGGATCAATTCTTCAGAAGTGAAAAAAGTCACTGAGATCCACACAAATGATAGAGTACTTCCATTAAGTCTATTTGTTTCAATAAGAGGAGATTATGCAGTGACCTTTTCTTTAGTTGCCTTGGTTTCTCCATTTTTAATCATTATGCAAGATTTGGTAGGAATCCTTGCTGACATTCTGCTCCTCAGGGGGCAATTAAGAAAGTAGGGAATTCACTGGAAACTGAAAATCATTTCACTCACTACCAAAAATGACAGGAGAGAGGCCGACATATTTGGACTGTCAAAGAGCCCTTCCAATGTTAATAAAACAAGAATCCATAAAATTGTGCTTAAGGAAAATTACATATCCAAAAGAAAATTATAAAATACACATCACAAATAGATCAGTTACAATTAATGCTGTATTACACAAAATTTAGAGCTATAATTCTGTATTTATCATTTTGCACATATATAAATAAATCTGTTCCCAGCAAATCCACTGTTTTGGTTTTTATCTATCTTGCTCTTTCTATTTTATATTTCCAAATTATGTTACTTTGCTAAGGATTTTATTTTTCAAAACTGAAAAAATGGTACCATCAGCACTATTTTTTTACCCAGAGCAAATTAATTTAAACTAAACAATTATGTTGATTGTGAAATATTTCTATATGTTTTAGGAAAAAATAGTCAGAGTAAAATGTAATATAAGAGATGTATTATTTGGGGTATGTACCACCAGCTGCTGTAACAAACCAACCCCCAAATTCTAGCAGCTTAACACAACAAAGGTTTATTTTTCCTCTCATATAAATGTGGATGAAGGACGGCAAGTGGGCTTCTTTTCACTCCTGTGGTTTTATTGTCCCTTAGATCCCCCTATTTCTCCACTAGAACCTCTGCATCAGAGAGAAGGAGAGAGAGGGAAAGAGTGACGATACAGTGAATAGTTGAGGAGGCCAGGCCCGGTTGTTCACAGGTTTTTTCTCCCTGTATTTCAGTATCCACAAATGAGATCTGTAGTTCCACATACTTATCAGGGGGTGATATGTGGTCTTGACATTTTTCCCGGGAAGGAGATGAAGAACACAGATATTGGTGGTTATTAGCATTCTCTGTAAAATTGTTTCTCTTGAAAATTCTTTTAATAGATATCAACTTGTTATATCTTCTTTGAAGAAAATGTATATTATTGAAAGGTATGATCACTGTAGCCATATCTTTCTTAACTAAGATATTAAGAGGGATAAAAATGAAATTAAATTATATTTACAAATTATATGTGTATATATGTATATATATGTGTGTGTGTATATATATATATATATATATATATATACACTCCCGAATTTACATTACCAGCCTAGACTTTCCTTTGAACTCCAGATGTGTACATCTAGGTGCCCAATGGCACATTCACTGGCATGTCCAATCTCATTTAACGCGCAGTCCATTCTGTTGGTTGTTTGACTCTACTCCTTCCTTAACATCCTGCTTCTATCAGCAGAACTTGCCAGCACACCCTCAAAATATAACCAGAATCTGACCACTGTCACTGATATGTCTCTGGCCCAGTCTGCCCTTATCTCTTTACTAGCTGGTAAAATAACCTCCCCGTTGTTCTCCTCTTCTATGCTCAACAATTTCATTTTATTCACAAAGCAGCCAAAATGGTTAAGCAAAAAAATCTTATATCTCTTAAATTGATCTACAAAACCCCATTGATCTGCGGGTTCAGCTCTGACCTCTGACCTCGTCTCTTGTTCTTCTCTCCCTTTCTCACTCTGCTTCCTGCACGCTGGCCTCCAGGCTGTGCCTCTGTGCGACTGCTCTTTCTGCAAATCATCCCTCTGTCCACTCCCTCGTCTCATCAGGCCTTTGCTCTAATGTTGCTCCATGAGGCTTTCTTTGGCTCATCTATTTAATATTCAATATTGCAACCCCAACTTCTGGCACGCCTCAGTCCCGTTTTCTATTTCATTTTTCCACAGAGCTCTTACCACCACTTAACCACCAACACTGCTTTGAAGGACTGTTTGCAAGGATCTTCCCAATAAGAAGATGATATATCCTTGTCTATTCCCAGGTGCTTCACCAACTGTCCCTGTGATAGGAGTACATTTCTTTGCCTTGCACTTGGCCCCTTGGTCTCCCTAGTCTAGTGGAGCTAAAGAGAAGGAAATATACATATATTTAAGTAGAATATATATTTAAGATAAATATAAATTTAAGTAGAAGCTATGAGAGCAGTTGATGGCTACGCTGTTATAATTTTTCTCTGCCATGAGAATGCTCTCTGAAGAAGGAAAGCCCCCTTTACCTAGTACATGCAGTTAGCATGTAGCTACATGTGAGCAAGGAAATACAATTTTGTCAATATCAGTCTCTGAGATTCTTGTTTTTCTAATTTGTTTTTGTTTGTCTGTTATTGTTGTTACTGAAACATAATCTACCAAAGCAGGCTAATATATTTTAAACAACCCCTATTTGAATTACTTTTAAAATTGCCTGTCTCTCTGCACTAGAATTTTTTTTCCATGACAGCTGTAATTTTGTGTGTTTTAAACTCTGACTTATCCTCAGTGCCTAGTGAGTGGCTATTACTAAGTGGGCTCTACCTCAATAAATACTTGTTTAAGAAATTAATATTTTGGGTGTGGTCTCTCCCATTTATATTGGGGAGGGGTCTACAGTAGGGAAACTAGCTTAAAATTAATCTGAGTCCAAGTTTACTAGACAATAGAGTTATAATTTTACGTACTATTTGTTTTAAAACCGTAGAACACTTTATCCCAAATTTTGCTAGTAAAACAACAAGTGCTTCAAATGGAGAGAGGGGGATACAGTCTTCTCCACTTAGTCTGCAATTCTCTTGAGAAAAGACTGTCCCTTGTGGTACCTCTGGATACCTGACAACCTGTGGGAGATGAGTACTAAGATTCCTTTGGATAGCAACCTCCTATGATTCCAAGATACTCTGCCTTTTCAGAAAACTATCATCATTTCGTTGCCATGGAATGCTGTAGAAATCTGGTTATTATTTCTAAATTGCTCAAGTGAAAAAGGATCCTTTGTGGAATCTTGCTCTGTCTTGAGAACTATCTCCTTACAATTTTATGAAAGTTATTGATGTACCCAAATGTTCTCTACGGAAGTCTAGAGTTACAGAAATTCGTCCTCTGGACTCTTCATCTTATAAAGTTATTTCAGCGGTGTATGAGATCAGAAAAGCAACACCCTATACGTGCTGCTATAAGTATTACTTAAAAGTGTGAGATATTTTAATACACATTTAAAAAATATGAAGAGGGGAGAATGAGCCCTTTATGGACGCTAGGATGTGATGATCACACTAAACCACCCCCCCGAGTACGTTCCTTTCTGAGAACGTAGGTAATTTTGACCTTCTGAGGTTATATGTGATTCAATAGATTAGAACATAGATTTCTCATAGAAATACATTTGAAATAAATAATCATGGTCAGTAGGAAAAAGTCACAAGTAATGTATCTAGAACTGGAAGCTAGATCAGAAAACCTCATACCTCTGAGAAACTTGTGAGACCAAAAAGGGAAATGGATTTGAATGCTGCATGGAAGATCCCACAGAGAAACAGTCCCAGCAAAGTCTAAACTGCTGTCTCCACAAGCAAATGCTGGAACAGGCCAAGGGGAACGAAGACAGCAGAAGGGACAGAGAAGTCATTTGACTTCTCACTTTCTGAAATGAAATCATTCATTAATTTAATGATTTTATTTTCTGCTCCTCTCCTTGAATTTAATGAGATTCTCCACCAGCCTGTTGAGTATTATATCCTGAATTTCTAAAACAATATTTATAATATAATAGTTATTCAATAAATTTGTATTGAGGAGATACATGAATTAAGTTGATCAATTGAAGAGAAGTATCTCATGGAAGTTTGAATTAGCATTGAGTAAGTCTAGTTATGTATGGTCTCTGAAATATACTGAACTCTCAAAATTCAATGAAAAAATGGTGTAAAATTATGGGGATAGGATTAAATTTCTTTCTAAAATCTTCAAAATTGTTTTTCAAAGACAGCGTCTCCTTTTTTTTCTTTTAAAAGAGAACTAAAGAAATATTAAGTCAATGTATATAAAATGGCTCAGTTTGGTGGCATATTTGGGAAATCTCCCTAAGAGTAACATAAATGATATTAAGGAGTTAAAGCAAATTATTAGATAATTAAAAGAGGGAGCTAAAAGATAGTTAACCCATTAAAGGTTAAAAAAATGCCAAAGTTGATACAAAAGCATACAAGTAGAAAATTAAAGATGCAATTAATTCAATTGTAAAAATAGATTAAATACTGAAGACAGTTTTAATAGCTATGAAATTTATTAGGCAGTAGATTGAGCTCTTGGGGTATGGATGTCGATTTTGCACTCTGAATCATTTAAAAACTGAGTGAATTGAACACTTAAGAATACCTTAAAGGGAATAGTCCTTTATTAGGAATAGGATTGAATAGATGAACTAATATAGCTCCTATTTATAATGTTACTTATGTTATCAATCTTTGGATAAAAAAGAATACAAAACTAATAGTCTTCTGATAGCTACATGAGTAGTTAGAATATATTAGATAGAAAAGTTGATGTGCTAGTTAAAGCACAGTTTAAATATTATATAAAATCTTAAATTTCAAATTTATAGTAAAATATAATCTCCAGGCTGTGGTTGAAAAGAATTATTTAAGTTAGTGCTAATATTAACCTTTATGATCAGAATTATATTTTTCTTGGATGACAGGCAAATATTCTTATTAAATTATTGTGTTTTAATTTGATTAACAGCAAGTAGCAAAATTAAAATCAGAAAAAATTACAATTTGCAAATAATAGGGAAATTTTGTGCTTATAGTTTTATATAGACATAACAATTTTTAATATTTTAACCTGTTAGCTTTAATTATGCATAAATAGAGGTGATGTGTCATTGTTATATCATAAGTCAGAGATTTTCTGTCAGGTAATGTAAAATATTTCAGAATTACTAAAAAGTACAATTTTCTTCAAACAGTTCAAATGATGGAGTCCAAAAATTTTGTTTAAATAAATTTCACAATTTCTGGTCATGTAATGTAAGGTAAATTATTTACTTATTTAAAAATGATTCAAAATTGATTTATTAAAAGAAATCAATGTCATTTAGCATATCACAAAATAAAGAAGAAACAAAATAATATATAATTTTCGCAAAAAATGAAAATTAAACCATTGACAAAATCCAAAAATCTATTTATGATATAAACTCTCAGTATATTAGGAACAGAGGGAACTTCTTCAATATGAAAAATAGTACTCTATAAAACTTATAAAAACCAACTAATAACATCATATATCACACTTAATGGTGAAAGGCAATAATTTCTCCCCTAAGATTAGGAGAAAAGCATGTATTCCTTTACCACTCATTTTCAATATCATAGCAGAAGTTTAAGAAATGCAATAACACAAGCAAAATAAATAAAAAGCGTACAGATTGGCAAAAAGAAGTGGAATTTTCTTTATTTGCAGACAATGTGAATATTGACCTAGAAAATGCAAATAATTTACCAACAAGGTAATAGAAATAATACGTGTCAGGAAATGTTGAACGATTCAAGTTCAATAAAAAAATCTTACTATATATTATCTATGAATAATTTTTATTTAAATGAAATTTAATTTAAACAAATATTAAAATAAATATAAATTTAAATACTGTACCATTTAACATAGCACCAAGAAACATGAAATCTTTAGGAATAAACAAAAAAATAGTATAATATGCTAAAAACTATAACATTGATGAAAGGACTCAAAGAAGACCACGTGTATGGATAGACACATGGTGATCACGGCATGGTAGAATCAATATGGTTAAGGAAACAATTATGTCCAAATTGTTCCATAAACTAAATACAATCCTTATCAAGACTCCATTAGGATTTTGTAGAAATAAACAAACTGATTTGAAAATTTATAATGAAATGTAAAGAAACTAGAATAGCTGAGACAATTTGAAAAGGAAGAACAAAGTTGTGGGAATATTGCTACGTATTATCAAATTACTATAAACCTAAATAATCAAGCAGGTGCTGTCAATGGAACAGAATGACTTGAAGACTGTCGTGTACTAAGGATGACACTTGGGACAGCCAATCCCAAACCTACCCCACTGCTGACTACATTGACTTGATTCGCCACATCCAAGGCCCAGCAAGAGAAAAGGCTCACTGACTTCCAGGCATGAAAACGATGTATCTTTGCATCTACTGCCCTCCACAAAATATTCAATGTTTAATACAAGATTATGAGGCATGCATGAAACAAGTAGAAACTGCAACCACAACAACCAAAAAAGAAAATCTCAAAAGATGGCAACCAATCAATAGAACTGGACTCAAATATGACAAAGTTATTGAGATTATCAGAGAGAGAATCTAAAATAACTATGAATAATATACTAAAAGCTCTACCGGGAAAGGTGGACATCCTGAGTCACCAGGTAGGTGATTTCAGCAGAAAGATGAAAACTGTCAGAAAAAAATCAAATGGAAATGCTGGAAATGAAATAAATACACAGTGAAGAAGATGAAAAACAGCTATCATGGCTTCATCAGTATATTTAAAATAGCTTAGAAAATATTTAGTTAACTTGAAGAAAGGCTAATTCAAAATTTGCAATCTGTGCCACACACAAGAGTGAAGAAGCAAAATAAATAAAACACAAGCTCACTTAGAACAGAGCATCCAAGAGCTGGGGGCAACATCAAACGCTACAGCTTACTTGTCGTTGGAGCCTGGAATACAAAAGAGAAAACTGAACTGGGCAGGAGGTATATGTAAAGAAATAATGGCCGAGAATTATGTGAACAAAAGATACCAAACCACAGATCTAAGAAACTCGGAAAACAAGGGCAGTATAATTAAAAACAAAGAGAAAGTCTTAAAGGCAAGCAGACAGGAAAAGAAAAAATACTTACAGAGAGACAAAGAGATCAATTAGAGTGGATCTCTCAACAGAAACTAAGCAAGCAAGACAATGGAGTGACGTAATTAAATAACTGAAATTAACACAACAAATTGTCAGCCTGGAATTCTATTTCAAGCAATAGATAAAGAATAGATTTACATTTTTACTTATAATACCCATTATGTGTATGTTACATCTTTTGTAGTAGTGCCGCAGTCCTTGGATATTCTGTTCTCTTTTCTTCAGTCTTTGTCGTCTTTGCTTTTCAGTTTTCAAGGTTCTATTGATACACCCTCTGGTTCAGAGATTCTTTCCTCAGCTGTGTCCGGTCTACCAATAAGCCCATCAGAGGCATTCTTCATTTCTGTGTCAGTGCTTTTCACCTCCAGCCTTTCTTTTTGGTTCTTTCTTAGGATTTCTCTCTCTTCCTATATTGTCCATCTGTTGTTGCTTGCTGTCTACTCTATCCATTAGAACTATTGGGATATTAATCAGTTCTTTTAAATTACCAGTCTGATCATTCCAACATTCTTGCCGTGTCTGATTCTGAATCTTGCTCTCTTTCTTAAATTGTATCTTTTGCCTTTTAGTATCCCTTGTAATCTTTTCTTGATAGCCATATATGATGTTCTGGGTAAAAAGAGCTCCTATAGCTAGGCCTTTAGTAATGTGGTGGGGAGGTGAAGGGAGAGGAAGCATCCTGTAGTCCTATGATTGGCTCCCAGTCTTTAGGGAGCCTGTGCCTCTGGACTGGACACCCCACAAGGCTTTCTCATATTTTTCTCTAACCTTAGGTGGGACGGGGAAGCTAGACCTGCTGGAGGTGGGCATTTCCCTTCTGCCAGGTTAGTTTGCCTCTGATGATGGCCTGGCAGGTTAGCTCTGGTTACCTGGTGGCTCCTGCCTGCAGGCCTGGTTAAGAAGAACAGAGTGCTCTGGTGTGTTTCCAAGTGATTCCTTGGCCCCTTTCCCTGTGGAAGCACAAGGGGATTTTTCTCAGATGCTTATTGAGGCAACGTGGTTGAGCTACTAGAGGTAAACCTCACAATATTGTGGGGACCCCCTTGATTGGGTCCCCCTGGAGTTTTTGACTCTCAGACTTGTGCACACTGAGCCTCGGGCAATTTGTCAATTACAGTTCATGTTCTCCCACCCAGAGCAGATTCCCAGGGTGGATGCAGCTGGTGAGTCTCTGCACAGGCACATGCAACTCCCTGTATTTGCCTGTCTCTCTCTAATCTTGGGGGCAGCAGTTTGCCCTATGTTCTTCCCTTTGTTACGGATTCAAGAAGAGTTGTTCGTTTTTCAATCTGTTCAGCTTTTTACCTGTTGTTAGGATGGAGCGATGACTCCATGCTCCTTTTGTGAGGAACCAGAAACCAGCAGTCGTGCATCAGTGTTTCTTCATGGGTGACTTTCCGCCTCTTACAAAATCAGCTGCAACTACCTCCCCATCTTGCCAGAAAATTGCACTGTAATGTCTTCCTCACATACCAACATGAATTCCATTAGAAAGGAGAGGCATTTTCCTCAAATATCCTTTTTCTGAATCAGTCAAATTAAAGCCTTTTTGATTAGAAGACATTTCAGTGTCTTGAGGAAATACGAAAAAGTTAAAAATGTTCAATAACAAAGCTGAAACTACTCTACAAAGAAAAATTAAAGTCTGATATCTATAAGCACAGATAATTCTATAATTAAGCCCCAGTAACGCTATCTCTATCAATTTATAGTCAGTACAACAACCTGAGAGTTTTAGTAAGGTTTATGTTGAGCTTTACTGATAAAAATTTTTGCACATGTTTTATCCTTTTTGATTTCACAATAATGTCTTTATGATTGTTATTCCCACATTATAGGTTATGCAACTGGGACTCAGAAAGAGTAAATGCCTTACCTTAGAGCACTTAGACAATACAAGTTTACAAATGAATTTTGAACTCAGTTTTTTACCCTATTTATTTTTACTTCAATTCCCAATCATTCCATACAGAGATTGCCCCCTAAAATATGCTACCAGTTCTATAGGACAGAGTTAGAAAAAAAGAGATCTCTTCTACACTACAGTCGGTGAAAAACATCCCAGGCTTATTTCTGTAAGTGTATAAAGTTCCTCCTTTTGCAGAAATATTGTTCTTGACTTAACATCTGAGAGGTTGAATATCAATAACAGATTCTCGACCTAATTGGAGCGCAATGCAAATTTCGGAAGGCTGATACATGATATAAAACTTCTTCCGAAGGGCCTTGTTAACTGAGTTTTGCAATGAAATATATTACTCACAGGTTTCAAACGTCATGCTTTTCATTTCCAAGCAATCTGTACTCATCAACACTTGTCCTCAACGTTAATGTTTTCAGGGGAGCATTTAATATGAATATCTTCTCAGCGACAGAGAATATCTTCTCCACATAAAGGTGTTAAGATGTTTGCTTCTCTTTAAAAACTATTGATCTGATATATTTCAATTCTGCCTGCAGCATTTCCCTCAGGGCCACCCTAAAATAGAGACAGCCTGACCCCACACTAATGAGCCATTCTACTTTCAGTGCACGACTTTGTTTTGTTGGTTGATTTAATTGAGGGCACGAAAAATGAGCATATAGATACTCGTCATGAAGAGAAGGAGAGAAGCGTATCAACACCCACAGAGGGACAACCCTGGTGTCCCTGGAAAGACATACAGAGAGGAAAAAGATGTTTTCATCTTTCCAACTGTGTGTCAGCATAGAGCTGTAGGCCCTGAAAAACCTGCTGTTGCTCGCACTGAACAGGTGTAGGGAACAGGTCTGCCAATTAAAAGACCACGGAAGGGGGAACGAGTAGAACAGGTTTGCTGTTTGTTTGTTTGTACCGTGAAAAAGTTTCCAGTATAGCTCAGAGAATACAGAGTAGAGAATATTTTTTCTCTTGCTTTTAATTGCGAGTCATAAGGTACTCCTTCCTCAATCTGAAAAAAAAAAGAATTAAACAGATAAAATATTTATTACTCGATGCTTATATCATCAAGTCTATCTTGCAGGAGTTCATCTTTTAAGAAAATAGCATATAAGACAGACTTGATGACATGGACTTTGAATAACAAATGTACTTTTGATCACTTCTTTTCCCCCAACTGTCGTCCACTTGGGATGCAGAAAAAAAACACAATTCTTCCCGTTCTCTCAGAATATCTGTTTGGCTATGGACTAGTCCAGGCTGAGTATGGGCCTTCACCCCACAACCTGAGATACTTAGAAAAGTATTCCTTCCAAACGAACACATTGTTCTACCTTAGAAGATGTCTAGTGGATAAAATTCTTTTCAGCTTTGGCATCATGTGGAAATCACTGACAAAATCATCTTAAAAGTATATGTGTGTTAATAAACACAATTTCTACAGTGTGAGATTTAGTGGCTAGTTTTGAATATATTACAAATGCAACATAAATCATATTTCATTAATGGTTTTGTTCACTTGAAAGAAAATGACAAGAAGCAATTCTAGTGTGTGTAAACAATCCAAAATTAAAAACAACCTTTAGCAAACATAGACATATGCTTTAATCAGATTCTGTGGTGGAAATGTTTAAATACAATCATTCTAGGATGTTTTAAGATGAATAATCCTCCTAACTCTTCAAAGAGATTCTAATTTTTTTATTTTTGTAAAATGAATATAGAGTTGAAAGAGATGATATAAGGCCATGTAAAATAAAATAAAATGCACGATTCCTGGAAAACAAAGTAATACCTAGTTCAATATCTGGCCAAAAATAATACACAAACTTTTAAGGACATGGACACGTCTCCCTCATCTAAGAAGTTCTGAGCATCCAATTTATTCTGGAGGAAAGAAAGAGAGAAATATCTTCTTATTCACTACCCCCCTGCAAAAGCACGCCCAGCAGCAGTGGTGGAACAGCTCAGCGGGGAGGTGATGGAAAGCCAGAGGCTGAAATTGTAACATATATGGCAAAAAGACTTCTAAGTGATACCTGGTTGTGTCAGATCCAATTATCTAATTACAGAATTTAGAAGCAATGATTTAAATATTACATTTTTATTTGCTTCTTCCTGAAATTAACAGGGTAAAACTTCTTGTTCATTTACTTGTGTTATACATAAAAGTAGACACCATTTTATGAGAACAGTTAATTTAATCTGTCAAAATAGAGAGAACTCCTCATTTGCTGAGTCACTCGAGCTGAAATTTGATTTCTAGCCTCTATAAAGCAGATTTATATTTGGCCCATTTCCTGTAGATGCTTTTTTTTTTTTTTTAGGAAGATTAGCCCTGAGCTAACTACTGCCAATCCTCCTCTTTTTGCTGAGGAAGACTGGCCCTGAGCTAACATCCATGCCCATCTTCCTCTACTTTATATGTGGGACGCCTGCCACAGCACGGCTTGTTGAGCTGTGCCATGTCTGCACCCAGGATCCGAACTGGCAAACCCAGGGCCACCGAAACGGAAGGTGCGAACTTAACCACTACACCACCTGACTGGCCCCCCTGTAGATGCTTTATCACAGTTATTTGCAAAATCAGTGTTTCCTCATTTTTAAACTTTCTTTTTAATTCTAATCCTATAAAAATGTTGCAAGGATAATTTGATTATTGGTACATTTGTTCTACAGCGTCAAATAACTCATGGAATCTACCCTTTAAAGGCTTAAAATCTAAGTGGATACAGACAAATATACAGATGTTTTGATATCTAGTAAATTGTGTTATTAAGAGTGAACAAGAAATAAATTTAACTAAAAGTTGTTTTTCTACACGAGCGTGCTGTTTATCTGAGCGCTATAACTCACAGATTTTTGGTAAGAGGTAAATAAGAAAAAAGATATTCCAGATTGATGTACTAGTTTGAGCAGGTTATGGAGACTAAAACATACAACATGTTTTTAGACATGTGACTAGTTAATTTAGGATTATATGTATGGCATGGGAATCATCATATACAATATGAGAATGAAGACAAAGAACGGAGCCAAATAAGAGAGGTCAGGAGGTTTAAATCACATATTTTATAATTAGGATTTTTTTTCCATCCAAACCAGATTCTGAAGATGTGAGACTAGGGTTGTTTGTAAGACTTTTCAGAAGTACAAATGAGTAATTTTCAAGCTTAAAGTAGAAACTTTAATAAACATAAAGGTGCTAATACCCATTTATTTAAAAAATTTACTCCCACTAAATAAGTGAATAAAAAGTAAACGTATAGAATTTGACATCACCAAGATATTTTCCATTGAAAATTAGTTGAATTTTCTGCGTCTCCTCGTGACATTTTTGATTGTTCTTATTTGCTCCCCCTGCCAGTAATGACCTTGGATCTCATCTAAATTTGTTGACTGAGCATTCCTTATTCTGCGATCTTTCCTACTGGCAAGCAAAATGGCTGTGTCCCTCACCTTTAGGTTTGATGGCTGACTCTCTTCCTTGAGTATTGGTTCTTGACAAATTCCTGGTTTTATTTTAGTATGTTTTCTCTATAATCATTGTATGGTAATAATTACTATAACGTTATCTTAGCTATTAATGAAGAAAAGTTCTCAGCAGTTATATGATACAGTGGCAAGATTATGAGCTACAGAATCCCCACATACTAGATCTGAATTATGGTTCTGTCACTAACAAGTTGGCCTTTTTTTCCTTTATAAAGTGATCATAATAAAGGCAAATTATTAAGGTTTTGTGATAAGTACAGAATATAACACACAATTTCCAGAACGGTTTCCACTCCAACTGTACAACCACAATGAATCCAAAAGCAACCTTGCTGTTTACCCGAATAATCCACATGCTTCACCCCATCCAGCACACGCTCCTCCCTTTTCAGGCTTCATGGTCCTTCTTCTCATGGCAAAACATGTCCCTAGCTACAGTTCTGAAATTAGTATCAACTCCATTAATAAAAAACAAGCTGCTTCCTTATGGCATATTATATAAAAAATAAATTAACAGTTTTTAGAAGTAATTGAAAAGGTGGGGGATATTTTGGGGCATATGTTCCCTGAAACCACAACAAGTCTTTCTCTTCCATAAATTGATATAAACCATTAAATATATAATACTGTCTACCTCATGTAGAAGATCCATCCTATATTTGAAATACTTTAAATAATTTTGAACAAGCCACAATTTTTATGTTCTTAGTAAATGCTGTCCACGATTCTTGGATTTATAACCCTGTGTTCTCTATCTCAATGAACTTCTGCAAGTGCTGTCACCTCCCAATGTCCAAGGTTTGCTGTTGCTGTTTTTTAACCTCCAACTCAGAGCCCTTCATCAATACACCTCCTTCTCAGTAATTCCTCTAGGGATTTCCGCTTAGCTGTGGCAGCAGAAATTCAGCCTTCCTATCACCCTCACAGGCTCACAGTTTCTGGGACCACTTACAGAAATGAGTTGGCGAGATTATGCTCACACCATGGCACTCTCTCCTCCCTGAGATGTTCATTTAAGTTAGGATAAATGGACACCTTAGGCAAACATCTTTTCCATGGAATGGCTCTCTCAGTTTCACTTTAACCTTATTTTCTGTCAATAGAGTTCACCCTATGGAAAGAGGCCAGTTTCCTAGTCATGACAGAAGAGCCAGTTAATAAAGTATGAATCTAGAGATAGACACAGCTCCACCCCTTTGTAGTTGAGCATGTTAATTAATTTTTGCTGTGATTTTCCCAGCCATGAATAGAAACTATAACAACACAAATGGACACTGCATGCAAAAATGCACAGGAAGCATTACAATGTCTGAAAATAAATGTTAACCATCATTATTGTTAGTACCATCATCATAGCAAAGATAGGTAGAAGAGCAATTGCTCATACTGTTTTGCCTAGAAAATTGTTTTTACTTGGTTTTCCCTTTTTTCAGTAAACATTTTCCAGTAAAACACTGATATTAAAGATGGTGTGATATAGCTAGTAGTATACTTTAACTTCATCAGGAATAAATTGTCTTTGGGGATTCTGATCACCAACCAGTATTTCTAACGTTTACGTAGAAGTGCAATCAAACGTCTACAGATGTCCTTACATACCGATTTGGAACCCAAGAGGGTGATAAATTGGAGCTATCTATATCCTCATGAGAAAGGCAGGTACTCCAGTTACCTTCTTCGTTTTAGAGGAAATGATTGTCATAAACAAGGTCATCGCTTTTTCCATCCATAGAGCTTATGCATTATTTTGATGTAACCATTTGAATTTTCTGCCCCAGAGAAAACATTTTAATGCTTTATATCAATATACGGAAGGGAAATATTTACCATGCTATGCATGTATCCCTCAGCAAAAAGGAGAACTTTTATGATGTTTTTCCATTAATGTGTTTGTTTTAGAAAGCTGGAGTTCAGCAACCATTTTTCTTTCCTCTTTGATTCATAGATTCTCTAAGGCCGTTGCTTCTTAATGCAGGGTGTATTGATATACTGATTTAATATAGTAACAGCTGTTATTGAGATATACCTCTCCAATGCCGTCGGGAGCAATGAACCAGATAAGACGCTTACAATATTAAAACCAATTAAAATCCAAAAAATGTTAAATTGCATTGTTATGACGGAATCAATTTGTAGAGTCGGTTGCTGAGCAATTGAGGGAGAAAATTAGACTGGGATTTCATGTTTCTCTTGCTCTTTTAGCCAAAAGTATGCTTTCAATAAGAACTATCATTATCTTTTATCCAAGACCTCAGTAAACTTTTCCCTAAAAGTGATGGCTTTAACTTCCATATCTAAGTTTAGTTCTATTTAACATTCTCAAGTTTTACGTTGTCTAAGGCAGTCCCTATTACTAATTAGAAAGGCACATTGACATTTCAGGGCACTGGGGTATAGAGTAATGCATTAGTACAAGAGGAAAGGAGAAATGCCATCCTCTTAATCACTGGTAAGTATTTTAAAGGTGAAAGAGCAGTGGCATTGTGGAGACAGTTCCCATTTACTTCTGTATTTCTTTAAAAACATCAAATACATTTTAAAATATTGAGATTTCTCTACAATATCTTTAAATTATTATTTAGTGTAATAGCAATCTGAAAATCATATAATGGAGTGTTAAATAAGTCCTTTAGAGTTGCCTAGCATTAGGTTGGGGGTGAAGAGAGAGGGAATACAAAAAGATGCTAATTAAGGAAAGAATACCTAAACATATATGGAAAACCTAAGAGTACCCGGGATTACATAATAGTGTGAAATATATGGATGCCTGTATGAAGTATTAAAAGGTAATTGGATGTCACTGTGGGCCAGGACTATTAGTAATCATCATAAGGAGTTTAGATCTCACCTAGGATTTCAGGATTGTGTATGATTTAAATGAGAGGAGGACATGGATGTAGAACGTTACTCAATGTTTTGCCGTTATTAAAAGCAAAGAATATATTTACCAATAAATTGTTCAAGCTGCATGTAAGATGCATCGTTTATAGGAAGAGTTCCTAGTCAATAAATTCCAGACGTAGTAGTGAGGACCCTTTGCCATGGCCATAGTAGTTGAAGTCATTTAGGTTCTCATTGCTGAACCTGTCAGTTGAAGATGGGTTCCTTCTCTTGAGGGTAAGGCTAAAAGTCTAGATAGCTTTTGACCCTAAAATCCTCAGACCAGTCCTTATAAAGGCACAGAGTTTTAAAATTTATTCTATGTCTTGTGATATTTATTATTTATATTTATTCTTTCTGCGTTTTTTACTGTAACAAAGTCAGGAAAGAATCATTTGCAGCAGTGCACATAAAAGATAGAAATCACAGTGTGGTAATTTAACCAGCAGTTGATAAAGTTTTAGCTAGGAAGATAGAGAGGTAGGAATGTGGAAAAACTGTAAAACAAGGAGTTATTAGAACAAAATAGATTCTAAGTAATTATTGATAGATCTATTGAGAGGAGAGAAAACTGTGATAAAGGATTTAGGAATTTCAGATATGAAAGAAAGAAGGACAGTGCCAATGACGGTCATAGGATAGTAGTTAATAAGTGTTGTCTTGACGTGGAAATTTAGGAGTTTATATTAAGGAGTAAAGAGGCTACAAAACAAATATTAGGTGATGTCCTAAAGAGAACTTAAAATATGGAAGTATATCTAAAAACAGACAAAATGGAGATGAGAAAAGTAGTATAATCACCAATATAAATGTTATAGTAAAAAAGTGAGAACTACCTAATGGATTTATGGTGGATAAATAGCCATATAGTAAGGACTCTGTTCGGAGAATTAAAAAGAATCAGATATTTGGAAGTGCAGAAATATTAGAAAAGAAGAAGAATGAATGAATACAGGTGATCCTAGAAGAGTAAGCCGTGTGGAAGAAATTGCGAGAGGAGAAATTTTTAGAAGGCACATGGGTGGGTCAGGATTGGGAGTAGGACCAGTAGTTAGGTCAGAAAAAACAGTATAGTTGAAAACTTAGGTCCTGAAAGACACTCAGTTTTTAAAGAAAAAGGAAATTGGGTATTGCTTTCCAAGATGATAACTAAATTTCAACTAAATCCTTAAATATTTTAGATTTGGGGAACATCAGCTCTTTTTTCTGTTTATCTCCTATTCGTAATTCCTCCATCACACACATACACAAAATACACCTCTGAATATATAAAATTCAAAAGGCTCAGGAGAAAATGAACTAACATTGGATTACCATAAAACTAAAATTAAAATTTAATGTGCATGGATTTACGACGGCATTCAAAAGGCGACCTATTTCATAAGGATGCTGATTAATGATATTAATATCTCTCACTCTTCACAGATAAGCTATTCTATATTTTCACCATTAGACTAATTATTTTTAAGTGTAACTTTAGTACAATTTTCATATGCCTTTACAGAATTATTTCAACCTGTTCTTTTACTGAGTAAATTCTCTTTTATAGAATGAAGTAAAGTATAATGGAGACTTGTACTTTTAGCTAGTTTCAGATAATGGAAGCACTTTCTGTTTTTTGATTTCGAATTTATGTCAATTTTGTACTAATACTCTGTTTTGTATCAGCTCTGACGTGCTTGTCATATATTGTAGGCTTTTCCAAGGGCAACAAAACTAATCTTAAATATTTGAAGAGTTATAGACAATAGATAAAATTTCTCAAGTACTTTTGTTGAGTTAATTCTTGGAAGATTAAATGCTATTTCTCCTGAAAGTCTTCAATCAGAAATATTCTTTCAGTTATTAGTCATCCTTATGCTAGTCTAATGTTTGAAATGAGCTTTAAAAATCTCTCAATACCAATAAAATTAAAGCAATGTTGACATCACTTTGTAAAAAAAAACTTGAGTCAACATGAAAAATATTTTTTCCATATGAGAAGCAAATTCATTAACCTGAAGGATAAACGCTATTTCTTTTTAGTCTCATAAAAAAATTTGTTGTTTATATTTACCTTGTATAAAATTCTCTGTTTGGGGCCAGCCCGGTGGTGCAGTGGTTAAGTGTGCACGTTCCGCTTCGGCGGCCTGGGGTTCGCGTGTTCGGATCCCAGGTGTGGACATGGCACCGCTTGGCAAGCCATGCTGTGGTGGGCATCCCACATATAGAGTAGAGGAGGATGGGCATGGATGTTAGCCCAGGGCCAGTCTTCCTCAGCAAAAAGAGAATTGGCAGCAGATGTTAGCTCAGGGCTAATCTTCCTCAAAAAAAAAAAAATTCTCTGTCTTCATACAGCTACCTTCTCTCTCAGTCTGTGTGTATAGATATGGTGATGAATATCTATATAGATAAATATATAAAGATATGCATGTTGATAAATTTGCATGTGTATATGCGTACATATACACATTTTTCAAAAATTAGGTCGATAAATTTATTAAATAATTTTATTTTAGAAAGCTAGTAAATACAGGTGAAATGCGTTAATTTCTCTTTCTTTCTTAAAATATGAGAAAACATGTCTATAATGCAACATTCTATAAAAGGCATAATTATGGAAATATAAAAAATACATAAAATTTTAAAAAAGGAAAAGCAGTCTATGATATGGTTGGAATAACATTGATTATATAATAGGGGAGATGCTCACTGATTTAGTGACTTAGGATGTTTAATAATGATTGTGTAAATTTTTTTAAAATGAACTTTTCACTACATTTCATAGCAAACAGAGGTCAAAATATGGATTACGGAAACCCTCATGCACTCTCTATAAAAGAGCTATATTTTGTACTTAGAAAAATGTCTAATACACAAATAAGACGGTTTCCTAAATCAGTCCTTCACATATGGTCGTTCTACAATAGAACAGCAGGAATTAAAAACAGTAAACAGCTTTCCCTTGTACCTTAAAATAATCTTTATTGTGTAATATTCTATTTTCTTTGTATTTAAAGTATCTCTTATTTGCTGTCTACTTTTGAAGTTCCCGCACCTTGCTGGATCTATCACACATCATTTATTTTCAAACCTTTACATTACGTTTCAAATCATATTACAATTTATTTAAAAATTATGTCCAAGTGTTAAAATAAAATATAACATTTTCAAACATTCTTTCTTTGTTCTCTGTACATTTCTTCAATATATTCTTAACAATTATCAACTGTTTATTTTTCAGGTTAAATTTAAAGCTATTGTACTGAAATTTAGGTCAGGATTAAAAGATCTTTATAAGTTGTTTTGGGAAAAATTCATTGCTTCAAATATTGAGTGCATATTTTCAGTGCATAAACTTCCATAAGTATTTCTGTTGTTTTCATTCCTTTTTTTTCTATTCCTCAGTAAATTTTTAAGGATTGCTTCATTAGTACTTGTGTATCTGTGACAAAGATGTGAGTAGTCACACATTGTTATTCAGATAGACAAAGAAAATATAGTGTACTTACTTTCTAGTAACTGATTTATCCTTGCTCAGAAGCTATTAAAATCTAAACTGGGGGAGGTCTTAGGTTGCCTGTTGTATTTTTCCTTTTAGAACAGTCACTTTTGATCATGAATATATCATATTGTCATATATACTTCATTTATATGAAATATCTCTATCTCTACTGATCTAACTACCTACCCATATGCTTTTGGATAATTCCATCTCTCTAGTGTAAAATATTCAGTCTTTTATATGTCTTTGTCCTTTTCTTTTGATCCATAATGGCTTTGGAGTACGGGGTGTGGTATGACACCAATGATGCAACCAGAGAGAGAGCCACAGATCTGCTTGGTGTCTTCTGGATTCTGATAGGTTTCAATGAAGTACATTGTGACCTAGTTTCTGGACTCTCACCACAGTGCCTCTGTTCCCATTTGGCCTCTTCAGGCGTTGCAGTATTGCATACTTCACCCATGGATCTAGTCGTTGCCTCCAGGTACAAATTACCTGCTCCCTGGTGCTCTTCATGCAGACCCTAGGATTTGTCCTGCCCATCAAGCTGTCAGCAACTCTGCCTCCTCTCCCAGGACTCAGAGATCCCCACATTTGATGAAATACGTTATCTACATTTTTATGTAGGATATTGATTCACAGCCTAACACTCCAAAGTAAAAATGTTCACAGCCAGAGACAAAGAGATAATACTGAAAGCCACAAAAGAAAAAAAAAAAAGTACTTGCCACATAAACGGGAACTTCAGTAAGATTAATAGCTAACTTCTCAGCAGAAATAAGGGCAGACAGATGACAATGATATCCAGCATACTATCTTTCAAAAATAAAGGCAAAATAAAGACATTCCAAGATAAACAAAACTGAGAAAAATCATTGCTAACACATCTGCCTTATAAGAAATAATAAAGGAGATCTTCAGGCTGAAAGTAAGAGAACTAGACAGTAATTCTCATGCCCATGCAAAAGCAAAGAGCATGATTGAAGGTAAGTGTGGCCATATTGCTAGGGTGGGAAAGGCCACACTTCATTTCCCTTTATCTTTATCCACCTGCTGTCTGTATTAAGCTATGGGATCCATCTGTGCAGGTGCACTGTCTTATTCATCTCTCTCGTGCCCCTATTAGAGATATGACTTAGTGTAAGTATTTCTTTTAAGTGCTTATTTAAGGGAGAAAGGACAGAATGGAAGGGGAGTTGTAGAAAAGTAGCTGAATGTGCAGCCCTCAGCCCTTGATCACCATGCCCTGGCTCCTGAAGTCCAAGGAAAGAGGCATCTATCTTGCATAAATTTCATTAATTACAAACTTATGGCTTCATATGAGTTATTTTACTCCCCTTATTTATCATTTATATTCCATACTGTACAATTATCCCAAAACTCTCTAGAGGATCTTATTTCTATAAAACTAAAAACAAAGAAATAAATTGAATAAATAAAACTTACTAAATCCTCTTGTTGAAAGCACGTTGCTCATTGATGCCAAACAATGTCTATTACTTAATCAGTCATTGACTGTCAGCAAACAATGGCTAATTTTTTCTTCTCACCTAAAGTAAATACACTCTTATACACCACCGTTATGTTCATGAAAATGAAAATAGCAAGTGACTGCTCAAAAACCAGTACTTTGTAAAACTATGCGTTAACATGTGATTGGAAGATTTAAATATTTTGTAATGCAATCAACAACCTGTTACAAAATCAGTACTGTATGCTAAAAATGTTTCAAAATGCCTTTGAAAATACTTAGCTTAAGTTGAGAAAATTTAGTTTTAAATTTATTATGAAGTATTAAACCTTCATAATTCTTTAGGCTTTTCATATTTACTTAATCATTATTTCATTATTTACTTAATGTAGTTCCCAAATGTCTAACTTACTCTAGGACTTTTTGCACTTCTTTTGCACAAATCAACTTCAAAATTACTCTATGTGGAAATATTTGCCAAAAACCTTATTTTTTAAATTAATTTAAGGAGGCTTCTATTGTGAGATGGCAATGTTAAGCTAGGTCCCAGATTTTTCTCACTTCATGCTTAATGACATAACCAGAAAAACGTATCAAAAATATACTCCAGCAGTCCATCAAAAGAAGGGAAAACACAGTGTCACACCCAAATCTTTGAGAAATAATGTGAAATGAAGGGGTCAAAATTAGTATATTTTAGTTTTGGAATTGTCAAATATTATTGGTGAAAGGAGTGGGATATACTAGAAAAAAAAATCAAACAAATCACTGATCCTCATCGCCACACTATTTTGGCAGACCGACACTCAGAAACACACTTAAAGCAAAAGACTGATTCTATAATTAAATCACAACGAAGACAGGAAAATTCCACAGAATTCAATAATTTTGTTTTATTTTTCCCAGCTGGAAGGAAAGCATGAAAGGGAAGATCAGATAAACATAATCATCAAGAACTAATTATCTTTAGTCTTAAATAGAGATTAACTAGAAGGCAGATAAAGAGATAATGAATAAGATAAAATCCTCTGCAGGAGCTGACTCTCCATGGGGGAGATTTTTCAGCAAATTCCAGTTGTATTTCTGCTCTTGAACATTTAGAACTAATAACAACTTGGCCAAATATTTACACGATTTACCTTCTTTTCTCCTCTGACAGACGGTCTACAGGACGTAACTACTCCCGCTACGTAGCCCAATTATGGGGCCGACTGTGTCTATGAAAGTGATGTTTGCGGACAAAAATGAACACTGAATGGAAGGCCCACAAAACAAATAAAAGCAAATAAGCAGTTAAGTATTTCCTTGAATAGGTGGACTGACATTTGATAGAGGACATTTTTTCAAATATGTAGAAGGGAATTCAACAAATATACAATGCCAAGGAGCCACATCTTTCCACTCCCTTCCCACTCGTTATCACCAGAATATCAGACAGATAGAGGACCATCAAACCAAAGCATTGAAAGAAAGATTTAAAAAAAGTTTTCAGACAAGTGGGACTGGAAATCAAGAATAGTAGAAAAGTCTTGGGAAACATGTTTGTGTTAAATACATAACGAATGAATGGACTACGATGGCACACCTGTAAAAGTTCAGCAACAAATATGGCAGACAAGAGAGGTATAACGTGCAGAAGACAACTTTCATTAGAAAATAAGAGAAAATTCCGCATATTGAATGATTTTCTCAATATAATAAATTAATGACAACACAATGTCAGTGAAGTAATCATCAAAGACCAGGCAACAGGCAACATATAATAAAGGAAACTTCTGATAACAATACATTTTAAGAACAAAGAAATAAGACAACATACCTAAGCAAGATCTTAGAAGTATCAAGGAACTTAATAGACCAATTAAAAGACAAACTTTGAGATTTAGTATCAGATAGTAACAATGAATAAAAAGGTGAAAAAATTGAAAGCTGTTAGAAAGAAATTAATAGTTTTTGAGGGTAGCATATAACACAATAAAAATATAATGTGCCTGGAGGAGAGGCCCTATGGCCGACTGGTTAAAGTTGTGTGTGCTCTGCTTCAGCAGCCCGGGTTTGTGGGTTCAGATCCTGACCTGACCTACTGCACTTATTAGCCATGCTGTGGAGGCATCCCTCATACAATGTTGACAAAGATGGGCACAGATGTGAGCTCAGGGTGAATCTTCTTTAAGCAAAAAAAAAAAAAAAAAAAAGATTGGCAATGGGTGTTAGCTCAGGGCAAATCTTCCTCAGCAAAAAAAATATATATATATATTATGTTCCTGAAATAGAGAACTCCACAAAAATTAAATGATAGTAGAATTGTTTTCTGATGTAAAGTCCTGAAACAGCATAGCAATATTCTGTTACAGAAAAATAATTCAAGCAAATGATTAAAACCTAGACAGTAGTTAACTTCTACTAGTAGTTTTTCTTTATAGGTATTAACCTACAAGGAAAAGAAGAACACAATTTCAAACATTAAATGTATCCTAAGATATATCTTTAAGTGTATCTTTATTAGCAGTTTCTCTTATTATATCCCTTATTTCCGTTATTGTATGCTATCTATTTTCAAAAAATATAAAAAGCAGAGGAAAGAGGGGGAAAAAAGCTAAAATGATGATGGCAGTGTGGGAATGCTAATCAGAGTACTACATGTAATATTGGTGTCTTTAAAGAATGGAGCAATAAACATTAAAATCCTGAGAAAAATGGTGTGAATCCACTTGTTATACTTACCCAATTTCCTTTATAAAAATAGTTCAAGTTCCTCAACCAATATTAGCAAATCGAATCCAACAATGTGTAAAAAGAAGAATACACCATGACCAAGTGGGATTTATCCCAGGCATCCAGGTTTGACATTTGAAAATCAATTAATGTAACACATCACATCAACAGGCTAGAAACGAAAAATCACATCATCATCTCTCTAGGTGAGAGCATTTGACAAAATCCAACACCCATTCACAATAAAACTGTCAGCAAATGAGGAGTAGAGTGAGAACTTCCTTAACTTGATGGAGAACGTCCATTAAAAACGTCAGTTAATATTATACCTAATTGTGAGAAACTCCAGGCTTTCCTTCTAAGACCAAGAAGAAAGCAAGGATGTCCCCTCTCACCAGCCCTTTTCAGCATTGTACTAGAAGTCCTAGCTAGTGCACTAAGAAAAGAAAAGGAAATAAAAGGTGTAAAACCTGGGAAGGACGAAATAAAACTATCCTTGTCACAGATAACATGATTGTCATGATGTGATAACATATAAAAATAAAAAAGAATTAACAAAAAACCTCCTGGAACAAATAAGCAATTAGAGCAAGATTGCAGGATGCTGGTTATGGCAAGACTAGAGCTAATTAAAATGTACATCCCCTAACATAGATGATAGAGAGCTCTTTGAAACCATTGTGGTGAAAATAAACAGCCTTTAGCATGTTAGGAGATGTACATTCTAGTTAGTTCTCATGCTGCCATAAGTAGCATCTTCTTTCCAGGATAGTATCATTACCTTTAAAAGGGGAAGTTTGTCCCAGATCTTTTGCTATTAGTTTTTCCCACTTAGGGACCCATTTTGTGGTACATATTTGTTTCATATTGTTGGTTTCTAAAAAAAAAAAAAATGCTTTATCTGAGAAGACAGTTCTATTAAAAAAATTTTTCAACCAAAGAACTCCACAATTTATATTATCTTTTACAAAGCACAATATGATCTGGTCCATCGGAAAATCTCTAAACTAACTTTGAATCCGTCCTCCAAATCCACACGCTACACTCTATCCACACTGAACTTAATCCCAGCACCACTCCAAACCTGTATTCACTTTGAAGCACTTGTCCTTTCTTTTCTTTCTACCAGAAATAATCTTTCCTCAATCTTCTACCAGGATCTTTCCTTTTTGTAATTGAAACGTAATCGTAGACTTTTCAGTGGAGGCTTTTCCCCATCTTTCCATATTTACAGTTCTCTTTCCACTACATACCTGTATTCTGACATTCTGCACATCATTTCACTGTTATTTCCTACTCACGTGTTCAGTGTCTGTAACTCTATGCTCAAAAGAAAGCACCTTGAGAGAGAGAAGAAGCTGTGTCTGCTTCTTTTAGAATCACTCTCTGACCCTAGAACAGAGAGTGCACGCTCTTTTTCTGGACTCAACAAAATTTCACTCAGACAATGGAAAAATGAATGGATAATTAAATGTTGGCCTGGGTGACCTCGTAATTTAACTTCCAAATAAGGACACCGTAGACAATAAAATAGAAGCATTGCTTAATAATTTCACCATGTCAAGAGACATATAATTGGGATTTCATGGACTAACTCAATGGTTCTGGGAAAAATAATAAATATGACCACCTTTCTTGTCAGTTCTAGAATCCTTGAACTCTGGATATGAAGATAACTGTTTTTGTACAGATTATAAGACGTTAAATTCAGTCTTAAGCTTTGATAAAAATGGATGATTTTTGTAACGGCTGGGACATATATATTCAGAGACAGGTTTTTTTTTTTTTTTCCTGAATTAATGCAAAAGACCGTTTTGAGACGTTAAACCCATCAGGGCTATCAGCTCAGGCATGACATACAGAGATTTAACAAGCCAGGTGTCATACTAGGCGTCATACATATACGTTGACAATTTTATGGTTGAAACTTTGTACTTATTCTGAAGCCTTTCTGTCAGATAATTTCATAGCTCAGACAGTATCACACAGTTCTAAATTCATACTTTTAAAAGGAGTACAGAGTTAATGTCGCTGATCTCATGACCTGAAAGGAAGATTCGAGACAAGTAATGAACACTATCTTTGGAAGTCTTCAACACCAAATTTAATATACAGCCTCAACTGCAATTGAGATTTAGTTTAAAAAAAAAAAGAAAAAGAAATGGTAGCAGGCAATTTACTGTCACAGTACTCAGACATCAAAAAGAAGAAGAGGAGGAAAAAAGAAAAAGAGAAACCTACAGACATTTGTATCAATAGAAGCTGGATTGGCAGCATCTGTTTCTGGCATTTGTTCATCACTGACAGACGTACAGGCCCAAATTGGAAACACAATTGATATTGATAGGTGCTGGTTGTTGAAGGGAATTATGCTGCTTGCAATAAATGATGATGAAATTAAGGGCACTGCCCTAAAGGTATGACCGTATCATCCTCTCTAGTGCCATATACAGTTTTACAGAGGAGTCATCCTTTGACTTTACATGTTTCAGGACTTCTCACATATGATTGAATGGAAATGACAGATATGGTATTTTCCATTTAGAAGTCTCCTTAGGCACATAAGTTTCAAAGGAAAAATATCCAGAAATATCACTCAGCAGATAGTCTATTTATAAGCTAAAAGGAATTATAATTATGACGACAGGAAAAATGCAGCCATATTGAATGATATAGGAGCTGTTTTTAAAGACCTCCATCCTTGAAGCAATTAAGGCCAGATAGATAAACTTGCTCCCAAGGGCAGCGCACATGGCAGAGTCCATTGTCATGAGCAAGCAGTCTCTCTAGGGTCCCTGCTAGAGAGTTTGACTGAGGACCAAGGCCCAGACATTGTTTGGGCCCTGAGAAGAGATATAGTGTTGAATTAACAAAACAAGCAGACATTCCGTGTGTTCAAATAGGGGAAGAAGAAACTAAGCAAATCATTGAAATAGAGAGTGTGACCTTTACTGTAAGTCTTGTGAAGGAAAATAAAACAAAGAATGGAAATAGGATGTTATGCTGAGGGGACAAATAGGATGGGGCAGTAGACATTTTAAAAGAAAGTGATCAGGAAGGGCCTCACTAAAAAGACTGAGAAAATGAAGTCTTCACCTAAAGAGGTGAGAAAACCAACCAAACAGAGAGGAGGGGAGAGCTTTCCAGGCAAAGGGAACAAGTGGGAAAATCCATGTGGTGGGATGAGGTAGGTGCAGTCAACATGTTTTTCCGCAACTGGAGAGGAAGGGAGGAACGCATGCTCAATGAAGCTCCACACTAGGACTGACATGTATTTTTCTTAAAATTTCACAGCTCTAAGCAAATTGCATGACCTTAGCTAATACTGGGAAGCTATGAAGGACAATTTCCCTCATTAAAGTTATAGGGGGCCAGCTGGGTGGCATAGCAGTTAAGTTTGAGAGCTCTGCTTTGGCCACTCAGTTCAGATCTGGCCTAGATCTACACATTACTCATCAAGCCATGCTGTGGCAGCACCCCACATACAAAATAGAGGAAGAATGGCACAGATGTTAGCTCAAGGACAACCTTCCTCAGCAAAAAATTAAAATTAAAATTAAAAAAAGAGGGATAAATTGGTAAAACCACTACACTATATAACATGTGAAAAGGCTGCAGTGTCCAACATACTTCTCTTTTTAAACATCCTTATTGAACTATAATTAACATATAACAAATTGCTCATGTTTAAAGTCTACAGTTTGTTAAGATTCGAAACATTTATAAATCCATAAAGCCATCACAAAAGTCAAGGGTGAACACATGCATTATCCCCCCAAATTTTGCTTGGCTCAGGGAACCAAGGATCTGCTTGTATTTTATGTTTTTTGCATTTTCTAGGGTTTTATCGAAATAGAATTGTATACTGTATCCTCTTGATTTAGGAGAGAGGGTCTGGCCTCTTCATTCCACTCTCTGTAATTATTCTGGAGTTTACTCATATTTTATTATTTGTCACTGATTTATTCTTATTGGTGAGTAGTATCCTATTGTGTGGATATAGCACAGATTGATTAGCCATTCCTCTGGATGGACATATGGGTAGCTTCAAGTTTTTCTGGCTATTACAAATAAATCTGCAATAAACATGTTTGTGTAAGTCTTTATATAGACATATCTTGTCTTTTCTCTTTAGCAAATATCCAGAAGTGGAATGGCGGGATGATATGTTAGGTGTACTATTACTTTTTTAAGCAATTGACAAACTGTTTTCCAAAGTAGATGTATAATTTTGCTTCCCATGAGCAGTGTAAGAGAGTTTCAGTATGCCTACTTCTTTATCAACACTTTATTTGATCAGTATTTTAAATTTTAGCCATTTTAGTAAGTTTCTATTCATACTATATTGTTTTAATTTGCATTTCTCTTATGATAAATGATGTTAACCATCAACTCGTGATTATCTGCCACCCATTTATCTTCTTCAGCAAAGCAGCTATCCAAATTTTTGGTCTATGTTTAATTTGGTTTTCGTTATCTTAGTGTTGATTTTTGAGGGATATATGTATTTTTTCCCAAGGTACAAGCTCTTTATATCTTCTTATACTCATAATGACTTTGAAGAAGCAGTTTTCAATTTTGGCAAAATCCAGTGTATCAGTGTCTTCTTTACTGTCATAGCAAATAAACATTTGAGTAGCCCAAATTTTAAAGAACTTTCCCTGTGTTTCCTACTAGAAGTTTTATGGTTTTAAGTGTTTAAGTCTATGATCCATTTCGAGTTAATTTTTGTATGTGGACTGCTATGATCTGAATGTTTGTCTACCACCTACATTCATATGTTGAAATTCTAATGTCCAATGTGGTAGCATTAGGAGCCATGGTCTTTGGGAAGTGATTAGGTCATGAGGGTGGAGACTTCATGAGTGGGGTTAGTACTTTTATAAAAGAGACCTCACAGAGCTCCCTAGCCCCTTCTGCTGTGTGAGGATACAAGGAGAAGTTGGCAGTCTGCAACCTGGAAGAGGGTCCTCACCAGAACCCAAACATTCTAGCTCCCTGATCTTGGACTTCCAGCCTCCAGAATTGTGAGAAATAAATTTCTGCTGTTTATAAGATCCTCAGTCTATGATATTTTCTATAGCAGCCAAAACAGGCTAAGACTTGGGCCAGGGTATAAAATGAAGTTTCTTTTTAACGTACTTGGATGCTTAATTGTCTAAGGAGCATAGTTAAAAAGACATCCTTGCTCCACTGCACTTTTGTCAGAATCAAAATCAATTATCAAGTGTTAGTCTATTTTGGATTTTCTATTCTGTTCTGTTGAACTATTCATCTATTTTGATACTAGTTTCTTATTGTCCTGATTACTGCTGAATTATCAGTCTTAAAATCAAGTAGTGTTCTTGAATGTTTTCTTATCTTTTAAACTTTAAAAAAAGAAAAACTTCTTTAGGCAATTCTTCATCCCTTGCATTTTCATATGGATTTTTAGAATCAAATCATCAATATCCACAAAAAGAAAAAGCCTGCTAGATTTTCATCACATTGAAGTATAGACTAACATGGAAAGAATTGACATCTTTATGATGGCTAGTCTTCCAAACCATATTAGCTCTTCTTTAAATTTTCTCAGCAATCATTCAGGTCTCATATTTTTGATGCTGTGCTGAATGATAATTTTTATTTCAATTTTGGTTGACTGTTGCTAAATACAGAAATTTAACTACTGTCCTATATTTGTAGCAATCTTGCTAAATTCACTAATTAGAGTAGTTTTATTGTAAATTCCATCATATTTTTGATGTATATGAACATGTTTCCAATGAATAAAAACTTTCTTCTTCTCACTCTAGATGTCTTTTTTATTTGTATTTCCTTACTAATTGTTTGGCACACAATGTTGAACAGCAGAGACGATCGTGGACATCCATCTCTTGTTGCTGATTTTAAGTGGACAGCACTCTGTCTCTAGCCATTAGGTGTGACTTACCTGTAGGATTTTTGAAGATGCCCTTTATCAGTTTGAGGAAGATTCCTTCTATACCTAATTTTCTTAAAGCTTTTACTAAGAATTAATATTGGAGTTTTTCAATTCTCTTGCATCTATGTTGACATTAAAATGGCATGCATGCCTATTGTAAACCACTGACCTTTTGGAATTGTCTATTATCAGAATAACCCAGCCTATTTTGACTAATATATCAAGTATTTTATGTATTTATTGCTTAAAAAATATTACTTATAAATATTTTGCCATAACAGATCCAGAATATTCCCCTTTCTTGCCCATATGAATTAAAACTCAACTAGTACTGGTCTGAGTATGCCATTAATTCAGGGTGGTTTCTCTCCTTAACCAAATTGTGTTTTCCAAGTACGGTTCTTCTACTGTGCCCATTAATGATACTTAAACAGGAAGCCATGCTGTAACAGAAATTACTTGTTCTCCTTGAATTTCCTAAACTCATTGCTTTCTGTTTTGAAGACGCTGAGGAAAATATCAAAATAATCATTATGTCAGTAGTGCTGCCAGCCCATTGGCACAGTGGTTAAGTTCGCACACTCCACTTTGGCAGCCAGGGTTTGCCAGTTTGGATCCCAGGCTTGGGCCTGTGCACTGCTTATTAAGCTATGGCGTGGCAGGCATCCCACATATAAGATAAAGGAAGATGGCACAGATGTTAGCTCAGGGCCAATATTCCTCAGAAAAAATAAAATAATAAGAACTATGTTAGTAACAATTATAATAGTAGCAATTATAACTAATTTGAAATGCACTAATTAAAAATGTATGGTCTAACTCCTTGGACCAAGTCTGCCAATAAGTCATTCTTATAGGATATTCACAAACATGTAGTTAGGTATACTGCAGGTAAAAAGTATCAATCATTAAAATGTTATTTTATGGACTTGAAATAAAACTATAAAAGTTGAATTTAAATGCACAAAATCTCTGATGAGGTAAAGCAGTGAAAATGAACTGTATTGATCCCATCAGTTTGCAAGATTATGGATTATGCATCCTTAGAAAAAAGGAAACACTGACTTTTTAAAAGATTCTCTTGGTCCTATCAAAAACGAAACAGCAACTTTTTTGTGATGCGGTGTTGATGCCAGCTTACTATTCCCTAAGCCTTCTGCTTCTCCATGAAAAAAAAAATCATATGAATCATTGTTAGTTTTGGGCCTTCTGAAAATTGCAGATAAGGGTTAGAGAGGTCATTATGCTATCAAATGAGATCCGTCTTATCTGTGTGCAGATCAGGCAAGTAGACTAGATGCCTTTCCTCCAACTCTCCCTTGTTATCACAAGCAAACAGACCTGGAGAAAAGCACCTATTAGATATCTATGAACAACCAATCACATCTTGTTAACATAATGTACAATATTTGGTCTTTTAGTCAGAAGTGACACTATTTTAATAGTATCACAATTTGTTCCAGATACTTTGGTCTTTCTGTAATAAGATGTTGTAAAAGACGGTAGTGAATTAACTCTTTGTCTTTGGGAAATTGAGTGAAAAGCAGTTCACAGCTGCATTTCTCTACATAAAGACTCAGGGAAAGCAAAAGAGTTCACATATAACCTCATTAAATAAGACAGCAAGTCTAAGTGGCATCCAAACCTATTAAACAAACTAGATTGGTCCATAATAATAAGAAACGTATTTCACATCTGTTGCACGGTACAAGGCTTTTAACAAGTAATAGGCATAACATGCTGGAAATCATTGCTCTTCTCCATCAGTATATCTTTGTCAATGGTAGTGCTGTCTCAAAAGAAGCACTTATCTCATACACTTTATTGCTTGATAGCTTGCTGATTGCTTTTACAAAGCAATAAATTGATGGCCTGATTCAGTACTGACATTAGGTTATGTTCATTTTCAGTGATTGATGTTTTAAATTAGAGCTCTTGCATTCTTCTCTCTTTAGGAATATGAAATTCTAAACAGGCCTGTCTGATGTCACAAATAAAGCAGTATAACTGATGCCAAATGAGCTATATTTATTCATTTAAATAACGAACTGGCTTTTCCCTTTAATAAAATTTACATAATTTATGTTTTAATGTCTCCATTTCCAATTAAATTGTCTAGCCAAATTAAAAATAACTTGAAAAAATTAAGGTGGTGTATTTTTTAAAATTTGCAGTTTTAGGGTGGATGCAGTAAATCATATAAAATCAGAATATATAATTTATCAATAAATCAATTAGATAAATTTAGTAAGTTAACTATGTCTCAAATTTAAAATACATTTTATTTATTATTTTCCATTAACTGGAGTTATTGTTTCATTTTGTAATTTTAAAATAGGAATGGAACGAGAAAGGTAAAAATAAGTAAAACAACAGACAAACAAAGTTATTATTTCTGTTTTATGTTGTTCCCACTCTTTTGTCAGAAAATTCAGTAAGACAACCTTGATTAAAATAAAGTTAATATTAACCACATTCCTATAGAGCTAGCAAATTCATTGCTTAGATTTTTAATAGTATAAGAAAATAAAATGAGTATTCGCAACTCAGTATATCAAATGACAGGAAATCTGATGTATAAATAATAATCTATCTAGACTAATCATTCTCAGCTGGACACAATTTTACCCCTAGGGAGCATCTAGAAGTGTATGGAGATATGCTTGATTGTCACAACTGCAGCATTGCTACTGACATTTAGTGGGTGGTGGCCAGGGGTGATGCTAAACATCCTACAATGCAGATGCCATCCTCCCACAGCAAAGAATTATCAGGCCCATACAGTCAATGTGCTGAGGTTGAGAAAACCTACTCTAGATACTTTAAGGGGGCAAGCATCTATTGTGGGGGACTCTCTGCTTATCAGTCCCCTTATCCTGTTAAAATAAAATATCTTAAGAAGATAAATACAAACTGTCTATTTAGCTGTGCTCTATGCCCTTATGGCTCATCCCTCTACCCCCATTAAGGGAATAACACTGTGGCCTGTGGCCATGGACATGTAATAGGTAGGTAGAACAGGGAACGGATTAAAACGGATGGTGTCAGTCTTGTTAAGTCCAGCAAACTGAGTATTACCAAACAGCAAAATGAAATCAGATAAATAAAAAATGGGTGATTATTGGGAGTAAATGAAGAGTTATGGTTTGATAATGCTGATTTGGTGATTAAAATTGGGATATGTGGATAAGAGAAAATAGCTTATGCTTTAGAAAAAGCTTTTAAACCTATATCAAACATACGTGTTAACCTGCAGCTAATTGCAAGAACGCTAATTATACTGCCATCTTTTAAAATTTTTTGATTGGATTATATATTTGTTTACATAAGTATGGGTATAAAATAAATTCTGTGTGTGCAAGAGAGAGAGAGATTGTGACCAAACATATAATACTACGCGTGCTATATTCGACTTTTATTCTTTATGGAAGTAGAAGTACAACAGAACTAAAAACTGAAAAAGCGATATTTCTAACACAGCAGAGTCAAATAACGTTTTACTTTTAATAAAGACTAAAAGTAGCAATTCAGTTGACACTCAATTGTGATAAGGTGTTTATTATGTATACATTCCTGGGGATTTAGATTACATAATAAAATACAGTAAAATGCTGAAAACACTGCTCAGCCAAGGCAAATTCGACAGAGGCAAAGCTACTTTTGAAATATCTAATATTTTCTGTTGGATTCTTTTCTTATTTGCATGATTCCTAATTCTTGGCTACATGTATATTTTGTGTGCGTATGCATGCATATTTGAAGAATAAATTCTAAGGGATAGAACTTCTGAGGAAAAAAATAAGGAATTTAAATCGTTGATATGAAAACACTAAAATGCCTTCAAGAAATCCATAGTAATTTACATCCTTACTATAAGTTTGTGGTTACAGTTATACTGACAGCATTTTATGATAGTTGATGAGCTGATCAGTTAATTAAAAGTCATTGGTTATATGACTATTATTCTTTTTATTATTTTAATTTGCTAACTTATATAGTTTTGAACATTAATATGTTCTGGAAGTTCCACATTACTACTAAATACTAAGAATAAAAAGTTAAATATATTCAACCCGTCTTCAGACAGCTTGCATTAGTCGGAGTCCTCCAGAGACACAGAAACAATAGGATATGTACAGATATTTATAAGAGCAGATTTATTACAGGAATTGGTTCACACCATTGTGACAGCCAAGAAGTCCCAGAATCTGCCATCTGCCAGCTGGAGCTGGAGCGGAAGTATAATTCAGTTCAGGTCCAAAGGCCTGAGGACCAGGGGCTCCGATTTCCCAGGGCAGAAAATGATGAATGTCCCAGCTCCAGAAAAGAGAGCAGATTCTCCTTTCCTCCATCTTTTTGCTCCATCTGGGCCCCTAATGGACTGGACGCGGCCCGCGCTCATTGATGAGTGTGGATCTCTTCACTCAGAGTCCCGAATCACATGCTGATCTCCTCCACAGACATGCTCACAGACACACCCAGAAACAGGGTTTTACCAGCCATCTGGGCAAGTCATATGTCAAGTTGACACATAAAATTAACCATCATACAGTACACTTGTAAAAAAAAAAGTATAACATGTAATAACTTGTCATTTAATGATAAATTATAAATTTGTTCTGTGTTATTTGTTGATCAATAATGCAACATCCACAAAACTCCTATCAAGTCGCTTTGTTTAGACACGTGTGTATGTGTGGACATATATAAGATCACTGAAGCTTCTATAAGGCTGCAACTCGTTAAAATATATTCATGAAATACCAGCTCATTGACTAGAAATTGTTAAGACTTATAGCGTCAAGGAAATTTAATTATGGAAACTATTAAATTGATGGACAATACATTCTAGTGGGTAAAACTGGGTTCTAATTTAAGTTCTGAAACTTACCGTTTTCCAGCCAGGTGACAATTGTTAAACTTTAATTGTCTAATTTATAAAATGAAGCAAATATTAGTGCATAAATTAAATGACGGGTGTGGGGATTACCTGAGATAACATGGGTTAAAGAACTTAGCAAATTTTTAGCTAAGTGCTAAGTGCTTGGTAAATATGTAAATTTTATGCTCATAAATGGAATGCTTGTGGCAAATGATTCAAAGATATCCTTAGATAAAACACTATATGGCTGGAAAAAATGTCTAAATACTTGTCTGAATTATTATTATAATGTTTGCATTGTGACAGGCCATTAAGAATGTTACACATTGTCTTAGGCAAATTTGTATCTCTTGTTGTATTTATTGTTGAGAAAGTTCCCAGAAAGGATGTAATGAACAACCATTTGGAGGAAATTATTTTGTGCCAAGAACTAGAGGGAAAATTTCAGGTCTTTATGACAAATGTAACAGACTCTTCCCTCTGAGATGCTTCACACTCTCATGTCACCTGTGATACCAGGCAGGACCAACTGGAAATGACCTAGGATTTGACGGATGTGGAGATTACAGTAGGCTTCAGTAAACAGTTCTTTCAGATGTGCTACAGAAGAGAAAAGCCTCCGAGTATGTCCATGTCAGCGATCTCATATGCAGAGGGCTGTGAGAGGTAGTGAGGGCTTTTATTCTTTTATCCTGCCCCTAGGAGTTTGCAGTTATTCTGAATGCCACAGACTGTGAGATCCTTTGGGCGGAAGGGGCACGCTGTCTTGCTGATCCAGTTCCTCCAACATCTGAAAAAAATGGGTGTTCCATGAAATCTGTTGTAGGTGGTGGTGTGAAATACCTAAACAGAAAATGTTTCCTGGAGAAAATAACACTGGGGGGAGGGAAATCAGGAGGGGCATTATTAATGGTTTGGCATTTCTAAATTTTATGAAAATGTTATTTCCATTTTCTAAAGCAAATACAGAAATGGTAAGACTAAAATCATATACATGTAGAAATAAAAATTTTAATTGTATATTCTGGGACTAGTTTTATCTTAAACTGAAAGAAACTACCAGATGGTGATTGAACATCCAACTCACAGATTTCCTTTGAAGCTACTAGTTAAAATTAAACATAGATATTTGGCAAAGTATATTTTTAAATTGGTGCTTTGGCAACTTTGCTATCATTAAGAGCAAAATCACTTCATTAAGATATTTTCTGTCACCTGCACAATAAAACAAATGCAACACTAATATAAATTGTGCAAATAAATGAGAAAAACCAAGTGGGTGTGAAAATAGGAAACGGAGTCATTGGCATACCAACATCGACAGAGAAGAAAATGAAGGAAAGCAAGCTACAGAGGACAGTGAAACACTGCCTTCCTGCCTCTGCTCACATCGTCTCAGACTACATGCCTGCCCCACACAGCTGATCAACACTGCGCAAGCACTTTAACATCGCCTCTAAGACAGCGTCCTCCAAGAAAGAGCGAGAGAGGGATGACTGTTCATGTCTCTGAATTCTCTTATCACTTTCCACCTCCCTTGTGTCACATATCACAGTCTGTCTTACCGTCACTTTTGTACATTTTTCTATCATCTGCCCAGATTGCTATCTCTAGGAGGGCAGCCTTTGAACTTTCACTTAGCAGAGCACTCTTGACCACAGTGGATTCTTCAACAGCACTGGTTGAATAAGTGGATGATAAGGAAGGATTGAATAGATGGGAGGATTTACTCTCAAAACATATTAAATGTTTGAAAAAGCTGGGAAGCTTGCTTCAAAGTCTTTGAATTTATGTTTGGTTTGATATGAATCTCCCATTCTTTATCCCTCACAGAGATCAGATGCTTAATCCCATGTGTCAAGGAACCTATGAATTAGGTTCCTGAACATTTTAAAAAACTAATGTTAACAACAGGTAAATCATATATCTTACCTTCTGTGAATGGTCTATGTTTAAATCCAGGTTGTTTTTTAAACAGATACAGTTAATATATAGTAAGGTAAAGGAAATTTAAAGGTAGACTGATAATCTTTGAATCAGTTTGCTGAGATTCATAAGACCATTAGCATTATCTTAATGCATTTTAAAAAATATTTAATTGGTGTTCTATTTTAATAAATAAACATAGTGCACATCCACTTAGGCTTTAAACAAGAATCTGTAACAGTCAAGAAATATGCTATAAAATGGCTTCATTGTATTACTATGTATAATATATAGATGCACCAGTTAATGCAAATTTAGTGGGTGCGATACAAAAGTATTCAGAACATGGTGCAAACATTTTGATATTAAAAAGACCTGTATCAAATGTGCGTGAGTAAGATGCTAATCTACTGGAACTGATTCTAGAAAAAGGATCAGAGTTGTCTTGTAAAATGCAAGGATTTGTCCCATTATAAAACCTTTCTATCAGGTATCTTTAAATTTTAACCAGAACTTATTTTACTTAGCATGTATTTTGGAAAATATCACAAATTATCCCTTCTAATTATATTTGTCAAACTATTAGTGCAGAAAATGCAATATATGGCAATGGACTTCTACTTTTATCTTAAAGAATGGCAATTATTTACTCTATGAATATCATTTTGTATTTCATGAATGGATGTTTATATTAACAGCTCAAAACTAACATGAACAAGAAAATATATTTTCTCTTACACAATATAGAATGTTCTAATTAAAGAAAGGGCATTTTCTTTGTTAGAGTTCCATCCTTGTATATATGGAAATACGATGTTAATACTATAAGCATTAGTCTTAAAGGTGATTAATAAGTAAAGCTTAAATATCAAAATTAAGTCAAAGAGAATAAATACAAAAAGGCACAAGTTTTTTGACATACCAATTGTTAAGGAAAACATGCTTATGGAAGATGAAAAGTAGGTGTTATTTAGATAGACCTTTAATGATGTTCAGTTTTCAATGTCCTCAGTGAATAAAAATTTAAAAGGAAAGAAAAATCAGACAAAATGTGACAAAAATGGAGAGAGCCAGAGAATGTGACAAAAATGGAAATAGCGGTGTATTTGATGAAATGGAGTGTCTCTAATTTTGGTACCAAAATAAGAACATGTTCTTAATATCCAGTAAATTCACTTGGCATTCTGTACGTATTTGAACTCCTTTTATTTTGTATTTTTCAATCTTTTCCAAGTGTCTTTTAATTTTCTAAACATAGTCTTCTTCCTTCAACTTCATGCTCAACCTACTTTGAGTTTTAACCTGTTAGGGCACATCTGATCGTTCAATTGTTCTAAGGATAAAAGACAAAGTTACTTTTCAGTTTATTGTTTCATCTTCTGGATTCAGTGCTTTTCTTTCAGGGTAACTCCAACTACACACATATAAATTAATGTCTCCCATTCCTTAACTCATTTTGGAAGTAGATATTTGCAAGACTACATGGCAATTTTGGCTTTATGATTTTCTGTCCACTAAAAACTACTATAGACACGTCTACTCTCTCCATTGTTGACTGTTTAATAAAATTATCAAATAATGAATGATGGATATTTTTAGCACTTTTCGTGCATAATTAGGAGGAAAGTTATTCTTATTTCACAAGCCCCTTTAGATTCCTTTGTCATAACCTGTGCTCCAACACACACACACACACACAAACACACACACACACACACACACACACTGCATATAGAAGTTAGTATTTCAGGGCTGTGTGAACGTCCTCTATCCCAAAGGTCTGGCTGAAAGACTGAATGGTGAGTTTGTGCCTGAAGTCTCGATAATAAACCATTACAGAAGTAGAAAGAAAGCAAATATTTAGGAAAGATATTTTGACTGGATTAGGAAATAAGAATCCTAATTTTCCAAATTGAAAAGAAATATTTATTTTCCTCTGAGCTTTGCACTGCAACAAGAAATTTTATCTAACACCTGTATAGTTAAATAATTTTCAGAAATTCAGTAGGACAAGAAAAGTAAATTACATGTTCTTAATCTCCATTTTTTCAGAATAAAAATATTGTCTGTCAGCTTAAAGCAAAATAATCATCAAAAGTCTAAAATGAGTTACAATAATCACTAAACAAAATCTATAATTTCAATAAATACCAGCAATGACAAGACAGGATGTATAACACAGCAGAAAAAAGTTCTCATTCAAAATATCACCAAAAATTCTTTTCTACATTTAAATACTTAATTATAATAACATTTTTTTAATTTTCAGGAAAAATGTGAATCCGTTTAATGTATACAACTCTAAAACACGTCTTTATAAAAATTTAAAATGAAATATCCACCTTAGATAAAGGCAATTAAATTACTTTACTTTTAGGACTTAAGATAATATGTGTGCAGGATCTATACAAAAATAATGTCTACCAAAATAAATTCTAAAACCGAGTAATTTTTGTCTTTCTTTTCTTTGTAATCAATCATTTCCAGTCATTTTCCAAAACCCAATGTACCTATCACTGTTTTGTCTGCTGACAAGCTCTATGACTCTTAAGACTCTAGTAATTCAGCTCATTTCGAAAAACCAACAGTGGATAGTGACTAATATCCAAGATGGGAACACAAGGTGGTGAAAGTCAGCATTCCTTGCTCAATTTTCCCTTTTAGGTTTACAGGCACTACATCGAAAGTAGCATAAGGGAAGCAGAAATGAGGGGAGTGGATCATTTTTGTTGCTTTGTGGGTTGGTCCAAACCATAAGGCTTTATTCTCTATGTACTCGCCAAGGTTTTGGTTCACAATAATTATTTTCATGAGGTAAAGGTAGCAAAGGACATCAGAAGTGAATGCATTTTGTAAATATCTGCTTGTAGGGCTTCTTTATATTTTCTCACTTCCCTTTTCCTTTTGGATACTTTGCAAAATACATCAACAGAAAAGAAAAAAAAATGTAGTTTGAGGTTATTTATAACACTTACATAGCAATTAGAAAAAAATGAGGTTCAAAGTTCACAAGCTCCTCCAGGGATCAGAAATGATTTTAATAAACTCCCTAAGAACTGAAAATGTCTCCAAGGCATACAGGGTGTCCCACCTCTCCCAAATTCATTCATTTCTTTCTGATCAGCATATAAAACAATTAATTACTTATTTCACATCTAACAAAATGCCCTGTTTCCCTCTCACCATGCTGAAATACCAGACAAAATGAGATTCTGGATTAAAGCAACAGGAACAACCAAGCAAATTCAATTGAATTTTGCTGCTTCCATCTCCTAAATGAATAAGTAAAACACCCACCTCTGCCCTCTAAGAATGAGTAAGGACATAATATGATGATTGGTCTCCTTGAAAGCGTTACCACTGTAAAACCTATATATCGATCCATTCTCAGCCTCCCTTTGGGATAAGGATCTGTTCATAAAAATCTATTTAAATACTCCCTTCTATACACATCTCTTAAAATTCTGCCTCCCTTTCCCCCTCTGTATACATACTCACAAACACATTAAATGAGCTTGAGTCTCAACTGGCATACAAGAAATGAAAATTTTAATATAATTCAACAAGATGCCTTCACGCAAAGGTTAAAAGAAAGCAGTTTCCTTATGTTACAAATGTTTTGCATTTCCTCAAAATGCATTTATCAAAATGCATGCAATTTAAAATACCATAGGAGATCTATTAAAAGATGATTGATGAATTGTTTTGCAGTTGCGTAGCTCAAAGCATTTCCTTTTATCCAACTAAGACATTACCCAAAGGGCACTAGGTTTAGCTAAATAAAAAACGATGTTTTGAGTCTCTTGCCAGGTAGTGGCAAATAATGCCTTCCTAGCTTATGAGCTTTAGTGCAGCAGCTATAGTAACTGTCATTCGCCCATAGATTCCTTCTTCAGCTTCTCCACACGCTCACCTCAAGGCTTATGATGAAAGGCCGCACTAAGTAAACCTGAAAATCCCTCCTAAGCTGGCAAGAAACTCAAAGCAACTAAAAGATGATTCATTGCTCAGAACATCATTTTTTATTTGCAACAGTGTGGAGAGCCATAGCTGAAACTAATGGCTGTGTGAGTAAGAGAGAGAAGAAAAGAAGAGGAGGAAAAAGCAGATTATGTGAGATAGTAACTTCATTCTTTCTTTCTTTCTTCTTTTTTGTTTTTTACAATTTTCTTAAGGGTAAATTTTTTATCATATTTTACTGCAACAAAAAATCTCACTTCATCGTTTGATGTTTGACTGCTGAAAGATCTTAAGCCTCATCGCTCCCTCTTCCCTTTGTGCCCCACATCTGGGCAGCAGAAGAGATAATCTGTGTGACCTCTCCTTTGGCTTCAGTGCGAGATTCAAACCGCAAACCCCTTCCCATGGGAGGGGCCTCTCATCCCAGCCCCAGCCATAACCACAATAAAAATCCCACTAGTTCTCTTCTCTCTCAAGCCGTTTTGAGACAAGCTTGGGCGGCTTGCCCTGTTTTCCCAGAAGCCTCACTAGGTGAGTAACAAAACATTTTATACTCTTGGTCTGTGCGTGGCTTCATCAGTTGTGGCATCTTAACCAAATTTGGAGTGGAGCCCAACCTATTTCCTCAGGTTGTACACAAGATTTAGTCAGATAGCTTAAAATTCACTAAATTATTTTAATCTAAATTATATAGACTACACACTTAGGGATGTCATTCAAATTCTAAACCAATAAAGTTCTTTCTGATGCATTCTCTAGAGATGAAAACCTAATTCTAAAATATTGCAGAGGATGCTATATTAATTTGTGCATAAACTGAAACCACACGCTTCCAAGAGAACATATGTAGCCCTCTAAAACGGAAGCTACTCACAGTTACATGCAAGCAGTGATTTTGAACTAAAAAGTCAGAAATAGACCAGCCTTCACTTCATCAGCCTTAAATCAGCTCAATCCATGATTGGATTATGGTGATCTATAACTAGCCAAACTCCTGAAAGAAGCAAAAGAAAAATCTGTTCTGGGGTCGGCCTGGTGGCGCAGTGGTTAAGTGCACACATTCTGCTTCGGTAGCCTGGGGTTCGCTGATTCAGACCCCGGGTGCGGACATGGCACTGCTTGGCAAGACATGCTGTAGTGGGTGTCCCACATATAAAGTAGAGGAAGATGGGCACGGATGTTAACTCAAGGCCAGTCTTCCTCAACAAAAAGAGGAGGATTGGCAGCAGTTACCTCAGGGCTAATCTTCCTCAAAAAAAATACCAAAAAGAAAAATCTGTTCTATAGGCGGATAACATTTTCCAGAGCCTAAAGTGTGTGTACTTTCTTTCATACACAGAGCCTAACATGCAAGCAAATAAAATTACCAGTAATATTAGATGACAAGATGAGATGATTAAACATTAAATTTTAAAAAAATCAGACCATACACATAGTGTCACTGGACATGCCAGCTACTGGTTATTAGATATAGGGAGGGAGAGAAAAAATTAGAACAATGTGGAAAGAGTCAAAGTCAATTAAATATGTATTAGAGTCTTAGGGAAAAAAAAAGACAAGAGAACAGGGAACAGTATTTAAAGAGTTAGTTACCGACATTTTCTAAAAATGAAAGACTTTAGTTCTCAGATTCAAAAGTGTGATAGGTGTTATCAGTATAAGTAAAAAGAAAATTTTACATAGACACTTTCTAGTAAGGTTTCTCAAAACTAGTGACAAAGAAAATAACTGAAAAGAATCAGGGGAAAAAGTGAGACATTGTCTTGAAATGAGTGACAATAGAATTGAAGCTAAAATTACACCACGAACGTGGAAGCTATAAGACAAAAGAATGACATCTTCAAGGTGCTGAAAAGTAAGTCCATGCCACCCTCAGATGCAGCAAACCTATCTTCCCAAAATGAAGACGTCATAAATTAATATTCAGAGAAACAAACACAAAGAGCATTTCTTACTAACAAAGCCACAGTAAGAGGAATATAAAGAGATTCTTAAGGTACCATGAAAATCATCCAAAAATCATTAAGGAAATTCTTGAAGAAAAGAGGTACATCAAAAAATATAAAAATGTGAGGAAATCTAAGTAAATGTTATGTATAAATGTAACAAGAATTCATTGCAAACTTTTACATAGCAACAAAAAGAAAATAAATGAAAACATTGGAAGGAAAATTTGGAGGATGATAAATGAAGTTGACCTGCCTGAAAGTCCATGCATTGTCAATGAAGTGGTAAAAATTTCCAAGTTGTACCAATTTTTACTATGTCAGAAATGACTTCTATTATGCAAAAATGGAGCAAACACTCCATTCTATGCTCTTCTGTTAACTATACCTAAAAACCCTAGACACGTGAAACAACTGCCAAGAGATTCTGAAAGATGAAGAAAAAAGCCGGACTAGCTAAGAACCTCAGGATTCAAGGTCTGAAGCAGTGGTGAATTCCCTGTTTTGTTTCCTTTCACCTCTTATATATCCCTCCTGGGTAATAGAGCTCACATACCTGCTTAGTGATTGAAAGCAGAGGTTGTGTCCCTCCCCATCACTGCTGCAGTCACGGAGAATCTAGAGTGCAGCCCTGCCAGGCCTCCATTCCCTGAACTTAGCAAGCACTAAAAGAGGCAATTCCATCCCCACTTTCCATCTGTCTGTGGCGGCAGAGACTGTGAAGTGGACCTCTGTTCAGTATCCACAGCCTAGACTAAAAGCAAGCGATCTTCGCCTCCCCCTCTCCTGACTGGAAAGTTGGGTGAGGATTGTGTGGAGAAGGGAGCTGGATCAAGCGATCCTTTAAATCTGTACTTGAAGGACTGAGCTCATCCCAGTTTGGTCTGTGGGTGAAACTAACCAGAATTGACACAGCAAAGCTTTGAGAATTGGACTATATTGTAGAATACTGCCAAGGCTTCAGACTGGCCTTGTATCATACAAGCTGTAGACTCTAGACAAGTCCTGCAAAGACTTAGGAAATTATATCAACATTCGAATCACGGCCCAAAGTGGTATGCACTTTCAAAACAAATGGGCTGACTGACCGTTAAAATAGAAAATTTAAACAAGAAGTACTGTCTCACAGCATCATTATCAAAATATCTAGATTTCTAATAAAAAATATTGGCATAGTAAGAATCAGGAAAATATAAAGTCCAATGATAAAAGACAACCACCAGAAATCAATGCCAAGGAGAGAAAGATGCTCCAAATACTTGAGAAGATCTTTAAAGCAGCTGCCATAAAAAAAAAAAAACTATCACAAGCAATCATCAATACTTTTGAAACAAATGGAAAATTAAAAATCTTTATAGAGCAAGAAAAAATGTTAAACAGAACCACATGGAAACTTCAGATCTCACGAGTGGAAACTTCGCTGGATGGGCTCAACAGCAAAATGCATATAACAGAGGAAAGAATCAGTGAACTTAGGATAGAGACATAGATTTTCATCAGAAATTAACAGAGAAAAAAAGTTAAGGAAAAAAAATCTTCAGGATTCTGAGGTACAATAAAAAAAATACATAGCCTGCTTGTCATCAGAGTCCCAGAAGGAGTGGAAAACGATTCTGGGGTTGAGAAATTATGTAAAAAATAGTGACTCTAAACTTCCCAAATTTATAAAAAGACATAAACCTGGAGATTCAGGAAGCTCAGTGACCCTTGAAGGGGATAAACCTAAATTAATCCACACCCAGATATGTCATATTCAGATTTCTGGAAAGTAAATACAAAGAAAAACCTTAGGAGAAGTTTGAGAGAAATGATTAATCATTTTCAGGGGAACAGTAATTCAAGTACAAGAACAAGGGTCCAATAATTGTGGATCTCTCATTGCTATAAAAAGGTGGCACAACATTTTTTAGAGGCCAGAAGGAAAAAGCACATTTTTAAAATACTGAACGAAAAAGACTGTCAATCTTGAACTCTATATACAATTAAAAAAGGAGCATCCTCTAAAGACATTTTCAGTTGAAGGAAAACTAAGATACATTATTACTAGCAGACCTGCTCTAAAAGAATCAGTAAAAGAAATTCTTCATATAGAAAGAAACTATAACATAAGATAACTTGGAATATTGAGGATGAAATAAATATCTGGTGTATTATATTAACTATTCTCCTTTTGAGATTTTAAACTATTTTTGATGATTGCACGCAAAAACTATAACATTCACTGGTGGGGTTTACATTGTAGGTAGGGGTATATTACATACAACAATATTACATGAAAGGAGGATTGTAAAAACTAAATGGTAGCTCCCTTTGAAATGGTAAAATATTGATATTAGTAGACTGCATTAAGTTTTTATACTGTATGTATAGGCACTGTTGTAGGGGAGGAAGACATTTCCTCTACACTCTCTGGGTTCATCTGGCCAGAGAACGAATTAAATTCACATGAGACAGAATAGCAGGAGAAAATTAAACAAAGCTTTATAACATGTATACATAGGAGAGGCTCAGGCAAGCTGAGCAACTCACCAAAATGGCTGAAGCCACCACCTTAAATATCATATCCAGCTAAAGACAAAGGAGGATGTTGGGGGTGGGGGGAGTCAGTTACAGGAGGTTACCAGACAAGCACAATAAACAAATGCAGATTTAAGTCCTTGCCTTCCCCATTGATTAAGAGTTTCTAGAGATAAGGTCATCCCCCTTCTTCCTGGTACAGAGAGGGAGACACCTTTACAGATGGAGATTTCCCTTACAAATGTAAATGTTTCTTAACAAAGAGTAAGCAAGTTCTACTCCTCAGAGCCTCCTTTCCTGTCTGTAGTTTATTAAAAGCAATCAGCCCCAAATAATCCTCATGCCAAAGAGACGTATCTTGCGGTGGCCAATTCCAGGTCCCCACACTGTAAACCATAGAACTACTAAAGGATTGCACAAAACATAGAATTTAAACCATAATACATGAAGCTAAATGAAATACAAACGTATTCAAGTAGCCCAAAACAATACAACGAAATAGGAAACATTTATTACCTGGCCTTTTAAATGAAAAGTTTGCACAGCCCTGGTTTAGGGCATGGGACCACACCTAGAACTCCCGGATGTGTGTTCTTGCTCTGCCACTTATTTGCGATATGACTCAGGGCAAATTCTTCTGTACCTAAATTTCTCATCTGCAATTGGAGATTATGTAATATCTTAATTGGGAACTGGAAAAAAGTGCTTAGAATAGTGTCTGGCACATAGTAAATGCTATAAAATGATAAGGATTATAACGCTAATGCTGCTGCAAAGAGTAACAGCTGAAATGGGCAACATCATTCTCTCAGCAGTTACCATTTTTGACAATTTACTATATATGATGGCTGTCAGATTACAGTGAGCATACTTCTACAGCTTGTGGTATATCTCCTTCGTTTTTTTCCGGCTAGGAAAAAACATCGGCAGACCCTCTCAAAGTCTGATTTGTTTTTTTTTTTACCCATCCCTCTTGCAATTTCACTTTAAATTTTTATCATGCTGCTTTTACAACATTCATGCATTTCTTTAATAAAATAAAGTCATAGAAAAAGAAAGCCAGTGATCTTAATCAATGATACATTATCTAAACATTTTTAACATTAATCTATATATAAGTATTGCTATAGGAACAGTAATCTCATAATAAAGACCAACAGCAAAGTTTTCTTGCATATCTGTTCTTTTGGAAGCATAACATTTTAAAAGAAATATTTTTGTGGAAAATGGAGCATTAAATAAAAGTGGTGGAAAAATAATTTCAGAATCATAGATAATAAAATATCAAATGGAGGAAATGGAATGAATTAAGCTGTGAAACAATTAGTAGAAAGCTAGAGACAACTTTAATAGTCTTGGCATAGGAAAGGCATTTCTGACTATAAAACATTTAGTGGACATAAATAAATGATTAATATAGTATATTATCAATGCTGAAATAATACAATAAATTTACCAACTGGTGAGATATTATTTGTAATTTGATTGATAGAGATAGACTCATATCTGTCTTGTTTCCAACTCTCTTGTATTTGTTGTATTTTTTCTGTTTCTTTATGCCGTTCCTTTTCCACCTTGTCTAGGTTAGCTGAGCATTATTTATGATCCCATTTTGTTTCTTCTTTTAGTGTACTAATTACACTTCAAAAATTTATTGGTTGCCCTACATCATGCAATATACGTTTGTAAGCAATCTAAGTTTACCTTCAAATAACAAGTTTGCTTTAGTGGTAGTTCAGATATCTTGTAATAGAGTATTCTAATTCCTCTCTCTTGCTCCTGTGACATTGCTGTCATTTCCCACTTATCCATATGACATCATCACCCAATATCTTATGACTACTATTGCTTTAAAGTAACAGTCATCTTTGAGATCATTTAAGAATATGAAAGACAGATTTCATTCCTTCTTGATGTTATATCATTATGAAGATCCAAGACAATGAACTATGTCATTCGTCTTTTGCTTGAAGCACTTGTTTAAACATTTTTGCAGAGCAATTGCATTGGTAGTTAATTCTCTCAGTTTCAGTTCGTCTAAGAGCCATTAGTGCTCCTCACTTTTGAAGAATTATGTTGCTGGGTGTTTAATTCTAGAATGGTGTTTTTTTCCTTTCAACTTTTAAACATTTCATTCAATTCTCTTCTTGCTTCCAGAATTTCTGAGGCCGTCTAATGTAATTCTTAGCCTTGTCCTCCATAGACAGCAGGTGGAGAGTTTCACCAGCCCCCTAGCTTACTTCTTTGAAGATTTTCTCTTTGTCTTTGGTTTACTGTAGTTTGAATATGTTTACCTAGGTATATCTTTGTTTGCTTGCTTTGTTTTATTTTGTTTTTAATATTCATCCGGTTGCTAATCTTTGGATTTCTTGGCTCTATGGTTTGATCTTTGAAATTAATTTTGGAATATTCTCAACCATTAATAATTAAAATGTTTCTTCTGCTCTATTCTTTTTTCCTTCTTCTATAATTCAGTTTTGCATATGTTATACTTTTTGATATTGTCCCACAATTTCTGGATGTTCTCTTCTGTTTGTTTTATGCTCTTTTCTTTTTTCCCTTTTGGATTTCCATTTGGGAACTTCTATGAACCTACATTCAAGTTCGCTGATTCTTTCTTGGCTCTGTCAAGTCTACTGAGAAACCTGTCAAAGGAATTATCTTCTGTTACTGTTTTTTTTCAAGTCCTATTATTTCCTTTTGACTTTCTTTCTGATGAATTTCATCTATCTGCTTTCATTGCCCATCTCTGCTTGCATGTTATATAATTTTTCCAAGTGAGTCCTTAACATATTATTCACAGTTATTTTAAATTTCATGTCTGATAATTCCAAAATCCTTTCCACATCTGTGTCAGTTATCATATAGTGATTGCTTTATCTCTTCAGACTGTGTTTCTTCTTTCCTTTTGGCATGTCTTCCTAAATAAATTCTAGCTTTTTAGGGGGCCTGTATCTTGGGAATGTGACCTTTACTGGTGTTTTTCTATTGGCATGGCTTTTTTCTTCTCTGCCCCTATTCTCTTCTCTACCTGTAGCACTCCCAACATATTTACTTGAATCCTTTAACCCTGTTGACCATGGCCCCCACCCTTAGGCAAAATAGGAAAATTAGAGGGGGCTGGAAGGGGAAGAATACTTCCCAGCCACTGGAATCATACTTTGGTAATGTATTCTTGTCTGTGAAATAGGCTTTTTATGAAGAAGGCTCTGTGCATATTTCACAATTATTCCTTCATTCCCTGCTCCATAGCTAGCAGGAGTTCTTTCTTGGATCTTCACTGTAAGCATGTTGCAGTGCCTGGAGATAAAGCTAATGAATGTGTGGGGGAACCCTAAGACTGTGGCCCGTGGAGTTTCACACTCTCATCCCAGTCCACACAGCCTCTAGCAATTCATCACAATTACTGTTAAAGTGTCGCTACCATTAATGGCTCCATAGGCTTCTGCTCAGGGTAAGCAAATCTTGGCTGTGACTCTGAATGTGCCTCTCTTTACAAATTTTGGCAGTTTGCCCTATAAACTCCGTTCTCTGAAGGATCCAAGAAAAATCATTGATTTTCAGTTCATCTGGCTTTCTCTTGTAGTTATTACAGGAATGATGATTTTGAAGCCCTTTACACGTGGGAGCTCTGGAATTCTAACTTTCAGAGCTACTTTTCAGCTAAAAATCTACATTGTAATTTTCATTTTCCCTGAATTCTTTTGTTTGCTCTTTTCTCAGAGGCAATGACCCTAAAGATCCTAGAAACATCTGTGCCAATTTTCCTCTGTTTTACGTGTGAGTCTCCACCACAGCATGGCTGACGAGTGGTGTAGGTCCACGCTTGGCATCTGAACCTGCAAACTTGTGCTGCTGAAGCAGAGAGCAACTTAAGGTCTGTTTTTAATGGAGCCAAGGGTATATACATTGAAGACTAGAAAGATAACTAAAAGTTGCAAAAACAGATCAGATAATACATTTTAATAATGTAATTATACTGTCTAATGTTATCGCTTTCAGGGACTATCTGATTAATAGGGGATATCTGGAAATAAATTTATTCATGCAATACCATTTGGTAAGTACTTTGCTATTAATGGTTGTGGTGATAGAAGGGTTTTAGAACTCAGTTTGAGAAGTCAGGAAAGACTGTCTCAAGAAGGTGATACTACAATAAAGTCTGGAACTTCCATAGAAAGACAGAGGGAAATTGATTGCAAAGTGTTTCTGTGGTTAAAGAATTGAGGGGAATTAGGGTGAAATTAGCATAAGAGAGAACTTCAAGGAATGTATTTTCAAAGAGAGAGAGGGAGAGAATATATATTCTCTAATATTTGAAAGTGTCAGCAGAGAGGTGATCCTTTTAAGTCATAGGTGGACATAAAATTATTGAAACAGTTTATATTCTAGCACCTCTATCTAGTTAAAAATACAGTTTGAAAGTGTGGAGGTAGACAATCTCTAAAAGGCTTGTCTTTAAAAATTGTTAGTAAAGAATGGATAGTGGTAGTAGGAATGTCCCTCTTCATTATGCACTGAGGACATGGAAAACTGTGCTTTAAATTCATTAGGTTATGTCAACATCATGACAGATTGGCAAACCAGGTATTATTATTCTCATTTCAGAGTTGGTCAAATTGAGAATAGGTGAGTTTTCTAAAGTCACTTAGCTAGGGAATAAAATATGTGAAATTTTACATCTAAATATGTCAAATTCCAGATTCATGTCATTAATCAATATGTTATGCTGCCCCTTGGAGGGAGTAAAAGGAAAAATGTGGAGTTTTAACGACAATAGCTATAGAAAGGAGGATAAGTCAGTTCTGGAATGCTGTCCACTTTTTCCTCTCCTTTTGCCTGATACTTTTCTTCTTTTTTGTAGCCCTTGTTTAAACTTGATCTTAAGGGCATAAGTAGTAAAATAACACATTATTTATTTATTTGTTTGGTGAGGAAGATTGGCCCTGAGCTAACATCTGTTGCCAATCTTCATCTTTTTGCTCGATGAAGACTATTGCTGAGCTAACAATCTTCCAATCTTCCTGTGTTAATCTTCTATTTTGTATGTGGGAAGCTGCCACAGCATGGTTTGAGGAGCAGTGTGTAGATCCACGCCTCGGATCTGAACTTGCAAACCCTGCTCCACCAAGCAAAGTGCATGAACTTACCCACTATGTCACCAGGCCAGCCCCAGGAACACATTATTTTTCTGATCCCTTTTACTACATTCTTCAGGCAAAAATTGGGGGCCTTTAATAGCATCCATTCACATGTCTTTTACTGTATTTCATATCCTGAAGCCTGATTATCCTGAAGTGTTAAAGGGGGATGCGAGCAAGAATTTTAAAATGAGAAGCTCTTATCACAGGAATTTGATATGTTATATGATGGACATTTTTGTTATAGATAAGCAGAAATTTTGCAATAAAAATTTATGTTACAAGCATAAACAGGAACCTTGTTTAAAAAGAATACATACTGAGCATTGTCTGTGAATACTATATGCTTAATTTGATTGAGAAAAAAATGACGTATGACAGTGACAGTAGTGTCACAGGATTTTTGATGTTTTGACACTGCTAGCCTCAGGTGAGGGCGGCGTGTGAGAGATAGGAACATACTCAGTTGGAGATGGGCAGGGGAAGTGTGTTTTCTGTACACGGGAGCTAGTTTCCTTAGGTTGCCTGCTTCTCATTCTTCCACTTATTGCCAACCACCAGGGGTGCAGCCCTGCTTCTCCAAATCACATCTCTACACCCCACTGGAGGCAAACACCCTTGCTGGCTGCTGCCTGTTCCAAACTGGGAGATTTTGTGCTGGCTTTCTGGGGATCAGTTTCCCCACCTAATTGTTGCTCTTGACTCTGGGTCACCTTCTTTCCTGACATCCACCATTTCTGGCCCTGACCACTCACATGTGTCTTTCACTTTCGCTAGCAGTATTGTCCTGCACGTATTTTTGAGCCATGGTTTTCTTCTCTGAGCTAACCCTGCCTTTTTTCCATCTTTCAGTGATGCCTCCTACCTTTGGTATACTACAGATTCTCCATTTTTTTGATATAGACCTAGCATAATTACAGATATATGATACCATTTCCAGGTTTGGAGCAGATGTTAGAGAAGACCCCACTGTAACTTGACTTAATCAGCTCTTTTCCGCCTGGTTAACTCCCGCGCCTCCTTTCAATACTCACAGTAGCTGTCATGTATCTTGCAATCTGTAATTATTTTCTGATACTCACTGCTCCCACTGCACTCTCTATTTATCTCTGTTAACTACAGTTACCTCTTTATGCTAAAACTACTTCTGCCTGTCTGAATCCTCCATTAGGCTGTAAGCTTTGGTTCAGAGAACTGTAGTTGTTTATTTTCTTATCTAAATCCTAGTATTAAATACAAAATTGTTATCAATAAATATCTTTTGAACATTTAATACAAAAAATATTTAACATGAAAAATTGAAACATTTATTCAATTAAAAATTTAAAGTAAAATAATTGGTATTCATAATATTTTTCTTACATATAAATGTTTATATTTTATACTCTTTTCAGTAGGATATTTTAATTGTAAAATAAATAGTGGTGGGTAAGTAAAAATTAGGCTATCTTCCCTGGAACTAATCGAAATAAATGCCTAGAATTCTTTAACATTATAAAAGTTTCAGTGAAAGCTATTTTAGCTTGTGATTTAGATTTACTGTTATAAGTAAAGGAAAAAAAACCTTACCAATCCCTCCCTTCCCAAAGGGACAGTTAAGAAGCACTATATCCAGCAATAGTGATGGGAAATATTTTCTTTATGTGGATGTTGTGCACGGAACAAGGGTAATTACCAGTCTGGAGGTGAGTCAGAAAATCACTGATGATAATAAGATACAATTGAACTCTACCTTTGGGAGAGACATTACTTGAGAACACAAAATCAAAAGCTCTCTAGGCAGAAATAAACAATCAAGTCACAGATACTAAGTTGGAATGTTACACTATCAGAATAAAGCCCCATGTGTTGAACACGCCTTGAAGGTAGTATACTCTTTCTTGCTTGGTTTTGTTTGTTTTTCCTTGTTGAAACTGTTTTATTAATTACTTGTACACTTTTAAGAATTCAATAATCAAATTTATTTTTACCCCTAAGTCACAAAAGGGTTCATCTAATCCTATCTTTTAACGAGTTAGAAAGCTCAGACCAAAAGTCAGCAAAAGTGGTAAAGCCAGATTCAAACCCACATGTCTCTTCTAGCTCAGCCCAGGAGTTTCTCCATAATAATTTTAAAGGTAACTATTAAAATCCATCATCGTCATTCTTACGTTTGCTCTGTTTACTTTCTAAAATATGCTCAGAAAACAAACTTTTAACAAATACTAGTCCAAACACCTGAAAAACTACTTCCAAAAGAGGCTGAAAAAAGAGAAATAGAATCTAAAGTATTCCCCAAAAGAGCCAGAAGTGCTTTTTGCATGAAGACAGATGATGGTGTGGATTATGGGCCCCAAAGAGTAAGAGGTTGAGGTACCTTCCAACATGGCAGCGAGTGCTTTAACTCTAAAAAATCAGTTAGCAGTCGAAAATGGACTCATGACAAATGCCAAAAGGATGAGGTTGCTGAAGTTGAATAAAAGACCATGAGAGATAAATGACAAAAAGGACAGACACAAAGAAGAAAACGAATAGTGAATCACAAGTAAGATTGCAACAGAGAGCAGGAACTTACATCCACAATTTTTTTTTTTTTTTTGCCGCATTTTTGTTCTCATTTAAGAATGTAAGCATCGTACTTAAATCTACTGCTTGCAAAAAGTCCCTAGAAATTTTTTTTACGTCTTTAATATCTTGAAAAATGGTAGATTGTATGTTGAAAATTGTATTTAAATAAAATAGAAAGCTGTTATGTAACAAAAATAAATATATGAATAAAAATATGAATCATTTTACAGTCTCTAGCTACATGAAACTAATAAATACTACAGATGGTGCTGTCCACTACTTGCTGTCGCCTGTGATGAAAACATGGTACTATATGAGTATACAATGTCTAGTTATACATTGTCCTACAAATGACCTGTATGTGATACACAGATGTTCCTCTGGAATTAACTTTTAGTTATATTGCTCTGAATCCAAGAAGATGGTCTTAGAAACAAGTGAATACTTTTCAGAAGCACTGCATCAATGTCAGCAGAAAATTGCCATATCATCTCCGATATTAAATTGGTCTGGTTGTGAAAATTTTTCAATATAGTGAAGTAAAATCCATTGGGGATTAATGGACAGCAGAAACCAAGATTTACTTCTACTGGATGGGCCAAGAACACAACAGGAGAACATTCCGCGTGTGCCAGAAACACAAAAGTGTGCAATAAGGAGCAGTGAGAGGGACTAAGGGCAAATTGCAGGCAGCTGTCTGATGCATAAGTGATCGTGTCACTTCACATTGCTCCACTTTACCATATTATGGTAGACCAGCTAGTTTAAACCCAGCTAATATTTTCCAGTTAGGATCAAGTTATGTGAAACTAATAAATTTTGAGTTTAACATGCCAGTAATATGCCATATTTTACACCATTTCATATCACGACCTTATAACTAAATGAAGCACGTAAGAAAAATTATCCAAATTATCAATACATAAAAATGCATAGTTTTCTCTGCTGGCACTTAATATCTCCAAAATACTAAGTCTCCTCTTACTTTGTTACTTCTAAAAGCAAAGAGAAAAATCAAAGAGTTAATTTAAGAGTCCATTTCCAGAACCATAATCATAACGTAATTTCAAATAAGTTTAAATATTTGAATGTTGGTTTCACGTAACTTACTTTTATGGAACAGACTAAACCTCAATAAAAAAGTGCTATTGACATTTCTGACTATGTTTATTTATTGAGAAATATTATAGACTTTGTCCATCTTAATAAATGCTGCCTTCAGCATTTCCTTAAACAAACAATAACTCACAATTGAAAAAATGTGTTAGAACCTAAATCTTGTGTATTTAGAAATTATGCCCCTAAAATTTTATCTCTTTCTGTATTTCATTTGCATTACAGAAGGAATTTTATTAATATTTCATGTCATTTGAATAAAAATGTTCTCGTGACAAGTGAGGTATGTTTGACAGAAAAAATTCACTCTAGTTTAAAATTTCTATTTATTAAACCTTAAATATTATCCTGCAAAGTGTACTTCGTTTGTAACATTTCGGTCTCTAGGGAGGAATAGTTTTGAGTGATGCATGTGTCCCTTGTTCTAATTCTATGTTCTGGTTTCCAATAAACGGAATGAGTCTGACTCTGTAGATCTAAATGTTCTGTATTGATTATACTAGTTAAATGCCCGCTCTCACTTACCGACTAGGAGCTGAAGCGGTTGCTATTAAGCGATTGATTAAAAACCTGATTTAAAATATCAAGGATGAGAACACTATAATCTGTTTTATTTTTCTTGTCAAAAGAAATGGATATTTTCTTCAAATAAAAAGGTCGAAAAATTTATATTAGTTTGGTACTATGCTTGTTGAAAAACAAGGCTCTTCATCCATAAATTCTATAAAAATTGCTAAAAGAAGTTCCTTTATCCTATCTTTGTTTGTATCCTCCTTGGAAGTCTTTCGAAACTAGTAGATGTAAATCATTTCTTGATGCACAAATTTATTCAATCAAATATTCTAGCAAATAATTACCAGGTTAATAATCATATAATTAGGTCTTCTGATATTCATACACTAGGTATTTCCTAAATTATTAGAATTCACCAGTATAATAATTGAGCCGATTTACATGAATTATTATTTGAATAGTGAAGTTGCCATTGCAGGGAAAAAAATGTTTCTGCTTACATTGCCTTCTGCTCTCAAACAAGTGACCTTAGAAAAGCAAACAAATCATTTCTCTCCAAAGTTATTTTCCCCAGCTAAAACACCATCTTCCTATTGGAAAGATGTCATCATTTATGGGAGATTTTAAATTTATTTTTTACCCCCAATATGATGTTTGCAAATGTGTGTGTGCATGTATATCTGAGTATATGTGTGTCCGTATGACAATTTTTCTGCAGATTTTTTCTCTAGATTGGAATGTTTTGGGATTATAATGACTCAATATTTTCTAAATTTAGACAAGTTTACCAATAAAAATTGAATTATTTCTTTACCTTAACCTAGATTGATATCTACATACTTAATCGCTATATTTTATCAACAGTTGTAAATTGCAGGGCTACAACTACATTTGCCTAATATAAGCTAAAATGAATGTTAAAGTCTAACTCTCTCTTTAAATAAAGATTGAACCAAAAATTAACTCTCTAACTCAGGAACTCCAAAAGCATTGAATTATGCTTTTAAAAATCTGTAGCTAGGTACAAAGTATGAAATATTTAGAAGATTACCATATTTCATAACAATAAAAAATAAAGTCAGTTATGCAGTTAAGCCTGGAAAAGTGAATTCTGTATTTGGAAATGAATCATATTCAAAATATTGAATAGAATATCCCATCCTATGCTTATATGCTGTAGGCCATGTTAAGAAAAAGTTAGGTGACAAGTTTGACTTTTGTGTTAAGAACCAGAAGTTTAAGAAACTTATATAACTCATACAAACCACACAATGATGAATGACAGCTGTGTAGACTAGCAGTCTTGACAACCATCACAAGTATGTGTCCATTATGTTCCATCCTGTCATTACGTAAGTGATATATATATATATATATATATACACACACACATACATATATACATACAATGTCGAAGAAATTGTACTGAATGGAGTCAAACAGAAAGAAAGACTTTTGCAAGAGTTTTGCAATAGAGGAGACAGACAGCTTAACTTCGCTGAAACAAAAGACAGGAAGTTTGTTAAGCAACGAGTGAGCTAGTGCAAAAATACTGAAGGGAGTTAGAAGGGAAGTTGGTCGATGTGATTAGGCCCTCTGTGTTTGCTAGTTGATCCTTACCAAGCTGGGCTTCTGCCCTCCAAGAGACTTGGAAGTGGGCCCCTTATCTTTTTGGATGATGACTTTGCAAACAGGTGGCTCCGAGGTTCCAAGAAACCCATTCTTTGGTTGGTCGTAAAACTGGTAAGAAGCTGGGAGAAGATTTATGTCTCAAAAAGCAAAAAAAGAATTTACAATTGTACATTTTCTAATGTAAATGATCAAAAAGGAAAGTCGGAGAAATAAAGGTAGACAGAAACCTGTCAAAAGTTTAGTCAAGCTGAGGGGAACATGAGGGCCATGAGGTCACTGTCTGTGTATATTACTGTCCACTGGAGATGCTTATCTCATCACATGAAAAGGGGATATTCACACTATAACTATAGCATAGCTTACCGAGTATTTTTAACATTCAAAGTATTTGCTGCCAAATGAAAATAATTTTTTTGAAGTTGGGATGTGTGATTCACACTTCTCTGTTAATTTCCAAAATTACCTAAATTTCAAAATATCTTTTGGACAAGTCTGGCTGATTGTTCTGTGGTACTTTCTAGTCGATATAGCTAGAACTAAGTTTGTTTTCACTATCATTGTTTTACGACTGCCGTTACTACATTACTATTTTCGTGTGTATCATCCACATCATTACATTAATAAGAAAAAAATTGTTTGTGTTGGTTACAGCACATGTGTGTCCATCTTCTTTCTTTGGTCAATCCACTTGATTACCACATTCTGTAAATTTTCTCTCCACAAAATGGCTCATATCTAGCATATGACTTTTTAGATTCTATCTTTTCTCTCCTTCTCAAGGGACATTGCTTTTTCCATTATCTCCTCTGCAGTGTTAATTTTTCTTGTGTCTTTTATTTACGTCTTTTCATAAGACATTTTATGAAAGTCTCATACATAGATGTCTTTTCTTTTAAAAATATCCACTATACTCCACATTTTCTTTCAGCTACAGTCCCATTTTTATGCTTATATTCATGATGAAAGTTCTTGAAAATGTGTATTTATCACCAATATGGATTTCATTTTCTTAATTATATTTCAATTCTCAATCTATTCCAATATTTCCTTTACTCTTCACATCAATGTTCAATTGAGACAATCAGAACATAGGAATAAATCTTTCTTCCCGAAAAACACTTCTCCCTTAATCATGAAATAGTGCTTTTCCTATTCCACTCAGATTTCAAAAATACAATATATTTATGTAAATTTTTTCCTAACAATGGTAATATAAAATACCCACTCTATTTCAATTTTCTGCCTCCTGGCACAATTGAGTATCGTGTGTCTCTTGATACCTGTCTTCCACTCCTATCTCTATATAAGCTTCACAAAGAGAACTCATGATGATCAGGTTCATCACAGTAGCCCTAGTGCCCAGAACGTGGCAGAAAGTAATCTCTCAGCAAATATGCATTGGATGAATAAATGGACAAAAGACGAAATAATGGCCATTTCCATGTACTATCAGTACTAAACAAGTTGCATCTGTATTTCATATCTATTTGACATTCTCACATTTCACAAATTAAGGAGCTATCGCATGTGAATTGCCATTGAATGTTTATTCATGGATACATTCCCTGGGCTGTGGGGAGGGACAAGTCAAGGAAGAGAGTCCTGGTGTCTTCAGTTGTATATATCATGAAGTTTTAGAAAGATTTGTAGAGTTGTAATGCCCAAAAAGTAAATTAATAGATTTTAGATATGCAGAATATATAGAAAAGTAGGGAAGCCAAATAGCTTTTCTGTTTTCAGATCTAGAGTGTTCTTTCTAGTGGAACTCTCTGAATGGAGTTCTGTTGTCACCTGCTGTCTTTGCCTGGTATGTTCTGTCCTCTTCTCCCACAGATTGATACAGCAGTGTCTTCGCAGTCAGGGGTTTGGTTTTGTCTGCTTCATTATTACTCTCTTCATTATTACTCTCAGACATCCTTTTATACACCTTTGGCAAATCAAAAGAAAGAACTTATTCTTTGCCAGCTGTACTCCATTTTCTGTATGAGCTTTTAGAGTAAAAGGGAAACAAAACAAATAAACAACAGTAGACACAAAAAATCTGCCATTTATCTGAACACAGATGATGAAATCCAACTGTCCTTGACTTTTTTCTTATGAGACCCTCATTTTATTCTTAAGTCAAACAATGTCTTCTCTGAAATTTTAAGTGTTTGTAGTACTTTATATGTATTAACTTATGTTTTACCTTTTGTTCAAAAAATGTATGGTGAGTGTGAACACATTCCCTATACTTTACAAGAGGGCCACTCTTCCACATCAAGGATGATACTATGAAAAACAGACAATTCAATATCTCTTCTTTAAATTAATTTACACAACAATTTTAATAATATTTTGTTGTTTCTTGTATTCTTGCATTTCATGTGTCTTTGTACTCTCTCGGAAGATTTTCACTATTATTCATTTTATCCTACACCAAAAGAGGAAGCTTTGTGCACTGAACGTCACTACTGAAAGAATTACTTATGTATTATTGGAATGTAAACTAAAAGTAAATTAATGTTTTTTGGACAGTAAGATCGTTTGGTTCACCAAGAATAGGAATTCAAATTCCCTTACCCTCAAGCAACATTGGTCTATATGATTGCCTGCATAGAATTCTTTCACTATAAAAAACTAAAAGACCATTACCAAAAATATTAATCTTACCAATGATGGCAGAGAAATGATTATAGAATTTTTCATAATCAGTGTCTTTATTATAATATTTATTTTTCTAATGCAATTACTCCTGAAAAATTGTTCTGTTTGCTATTGCTTGATAAATTTCAGTCTTCAGTTTCAATCTAAAACATTCTTTTAAATTGTGGCCTTATGGCCAGAAAGTGCTGGTCATGTTTAATTTTTCCAGAAACACAGAAAACATATGGTCAAAGAACTTGAGTTTTGAGTTAGATTTCATGGATTCAAATCCCAGTTCTTAAGCTTGTATCATCTTAGACAACTTATTTCACCTTACTGTACCAGTTTTCTTATCAATAAATCATGAGTGATTATAATCATTCCCAAGTCATAGGGTGGTCGTAAGGATAATAGGTCTTTAATTTATATAAAATACACTTAGAGAATTCATATAGGGCAGAGCTAGTGCTTAATGAATATTAGCAATTATTAGTGCCTCTAGGACTCTACTTAAAGCTCTGTTATATTTTGACAGATTTCTAAAACAGAATTTAAAGTCGGAATAATATGTATAACTATAAAAATAACAGCACTTAAACAATATCCATAAAATTAATATATTACAAGATAGAATGACCAAAATAATTATAGTATAATTTTGCTCATAATTCAAGTTTAATTCACCCTAGTATTTTTCCAGTTTTTGATGTGAATGCTTCACTCCAAATCAGTCAAAATCCTAGAAAATTTTTCAAAGAAGGAGATTGAATAATTTAGTCAAACCACAAGAAAAATGTAGTGTTTGTAGTTTTCACTGAATCTTTTATTGGAACAGTTTCTGCTGTGAACTGTAAAACAGGTTCATTGCTTCATATAGTGAAAGAAATGATCAAGACGTGAAATAAGTTTTGTTCCTTATTATGGTCTAAACCATTTTAAGCACATAGCTTATTTGGAAGAAAGTGTGGTAGAGGATAAGGATATCATTTATTTTAATTCAATCTGAAAGTTAAACAATGCAATATTCTTGAAGATATTTACTGCAATGAGTCTTAAACTCAAGTATCTTTCCATCCTGGAATTAGACTTTAAAAACCTACATTTCTCTCTTCCATCCATCCCTTTTACTAGACCTACCCTCTCACCCCCACGCATTGATTATAATAGAATCTGGAGATGCTAGAGAAGTCCACACAGGCTCTCAGTTGTCCATTGTGAAACCTCATCCCTTTCACCCTCATGTATAGTGAAAAAGTTACATGTACACAGCTTTCCAAGTGGAAATTTATTTGAGCATTTGATTCAGAATGACACTATGATTATTGCTATTAGCAATGACCCCATTTCCCAAATATCCAGAATTTATTTGACTACCCCACGGTCATCATTTGCCTTAGGGCCCAGATCGGCCGTCTTATGTCCTGTTTTCTTTTGAAGAAAGGGTCCTTGTAAGTGTGTCTCCTAGTCTCCCTTGTCAGCTAGTTTCTGGTTAGTTTGTTCCCAATAAGAGGCAGTGGCAAGTGATTCAAGGTCAGAGGAGGCAGGAGGTGAAAGCCACTCTGCTTCTGCCTTCTGGAGGCATTCCTCCAGGAGCGGTTTAGCATCCACGGCTCAGAGCCTTGTTTCAGTCCCAGGACCAGCATTAGAACCCCCTAAGGCCTCCCAGCATCCCCTGCAGTCTCCTCACTTCTCCAGACCACCTTAGCCCTGCCCATTCTGTGCACTGGTCTTCCAGCCCCGGTGCTGACATGCCACCCTCAGCAGGGAATTTAGCCTTCTCTTCTGAGCCGCTGACAGCTTCCTCATTTTGGAGGAACAGCTCATTTCTCCTTTAAGAAAAATAACTCTTACATTAAGTCTGCCTCTGTTTGATATCTGAGAATAACCTCTATTTTCTTGTATACACCCTTCTTGATGCAATCCCCCAGACGAGAGAATGAGTTACTTTTGAAGATAATTTAAACAATGTTTAAATCATTCATGTCAATGATTTCTTGTTATAAAACAAGAAATATCACAATTACTATTATTCTGGCAGGAATGTATTTATAAAGACTTTTTTGATAAGATAATATTTCAGCTTTAGAGGAATCATGGAATACACCATATCTAAATGCAAGCTGAAGTTTAAGAGAAACTCATATATTTTATAATTTTATCTATAGAAAGTAAAATTTTATAAGTAATGTTTCAATATAAGAAAATAATCTGCACACGTTCATTTTAATTCTTTCTTGTGCTTTCACAGTAATTCAGCAAACAAATAATCATTGAGCATTAACGATATGTCAAGCAGTGTTCTCGATATTGTAAGGAAGACAAAGCTGTTGGATCCTAGTAACTTACATTTTAGCTGTGAAGACGGAATACGCCATTAAGGCAATAATAGAATGATAATTTTAAATAGTGATGAATGTTATGAAGCACATAAGATAGGAATAAATAAATAAAATATGAAGCAAACAAACTAGGAGAGCTAGATAAAAAATGAATACGACTAGCAGGTGAGTTACAACGGTCAGAAAGGCCTTTTGAGGGAGATGACATTTGAACCGAAACCTAAATGTCAAGGAGGGAACAAGACGGTGATTTCCACAGGATTTGTAAAAGAACTAGAAATGGAAAGGTTTGGAATATGTTTCGGAAGTAATGAATACAGTCTTGGAGGATTAATATGTGAATGTGAGAGTAACAGTCATTGTGTGGATTTTGGCTTGATCAGCTCTATGAATGAAGGTGCCATTTACAAAATTATTGTTGTCTAAGTAACTTGGCAAATGACACAGAAATAAAGATTAATGAGCAGAAATTTTACACGTAGATTCTTAACTTCCTTATGTTAGAGAGAAAACTTCATGTGTATACAGGAAAATAATAGGCAGAACACAAGGAGAAAGGAGAAAATTACAACATTCAGTCAAATTAGACATTTTAGAATAATGCTTATTTCTGGATACTCTAAGAAACATGGCGCACCACTCTTAGAACTATACCCTCTGCTTCTTTTCCATGTTACTAGGTAACCCCATCTGCTTGTTTTTAACTGACATCCTTTATATATTGCAAAACATCTTTTGAGGGACAATTCAGGTGACATTTTTCTAGTCTTTAGTTTATAGAGAAAAACTCAAAATTTTTTCCAAGTCTTTGGGGATCAAAAACACCTATGACAAATATGCTACTTTTTAAACCAAGATTATGTAAACATTTAATAGTGAAAGTATTTATTTTGCAGTTGCATTAACTGATATAGAGATAATAAAAGCCACTTTGTGTGTCTATAATTATACATCTCTGCATTTCTATCTTTGGTCTATTACATTACCTGTATGTATATAATAGAACATCACTAATAACTACACACGTATTCTATTATATGCAAATCAGTGGTCTTGATGCCATCTTGATAACAATATTTTAATGAAATAGCATACCTATTCTTCTGCTAACAGTTGAACTTACCTGTGGAATTAAATATGAAGCTAAGAGATGAATCTGACTCATAAATAATTTGTCATCTAGTTTTTTACTAATTGAAAAATGAATATATTTAGGTCAAAATGTACATGGTGATAAAGTAATTCTTACCCTCTCGTATTTTCACTTTTTATTTCAGCTTTTTTCATTCTTGGGATTTTGCCTAAGTCAGCTTTTAGTGGAGATTTGCTTGCACTTCATTTTGCTGCCTAGCAAATGTCTAGAATAAAAGAAAGCAGAGTTTTTGAATGATGGCTTTGTTTGCATGTCTTAAAATATTATTGGTGTTCCTGGACCCTTCTATATACATTAAATCCTGAGATATTGAAAAGTTGTACAATCAACTAGTTACTACTGGTTAATAGCAGTTAATTTATTAACTCCCTTTTTTATTCTTGAAAGTATTAGAATGTTAATGGTTTCACATGGGTTCTTTTAAAAAATTTCAATAGTTATGTGGTTCAGCTAAATATTGATATAAAATTAAAGTTTTCATGAATGTAATTAAATCAGAGATTTTTGATTATTAATTCACACATTTTTATCATGTATCTACTATGTGTGAAAACTTAGAAATACCACTGTTAAGTAATAAAAATCACTATTCTTATAAAGCATCTGGCCTAGCTAGAAAGGAGACAAATAATAAACTAGTTAACTGCTAGTTTTAGGTAGGTTTAGAGAGGTCAGTGCTATGGTGAAAATCACACAGGATAATGGGGCAGAGAGTGACTTGGGTTGGTGTGGGAGTAACTTTAGAGACAGTGAAAGGGAAAAGCCTTTCTGAGGAGATAATATTGGAGTTGAGAAAATGAACATTAAAAAATAGTAATGTGGACTCAATGCAATCCCAATCAAAATCACAGCAAGTTGTTTTATAGATATGGACAAACAGATTCTAAGGTTTATATGAAGAAGCAAATATCCAAAACAGCCAAGGCAAATATCCAAAACAGCCAACACAATACTGAAGGAGAAGAGCAAAGTTGGAGGACTGACACTGCTTGACGTCAAGACTTATTATAAAGCTAGAGCAATCAAGACAATGTGATATTGGTGAAACAATAGACAAGTAGATCAATGGAACAAAGCCCAGAACTAGACTCCCATAAATATAGTCAACTGATCTTTGACAAAGTAGCAAAGGCAATACGATGGAGCAAAGATAGTCTCTTTGACAAATGGGGCCGGGACGACTGGACATCCACATGATTGGAGTGATGTTGATAAGGGGAAAGCTATGCATGTGTGGGGGCAGGGATTATACGGGAAATTTCTGTACCTTCCTCTCAATTTTGTTGTACACTTAAAACTGCTCTAAAAACTAAAGTGTTTAAAAAATAAAAAAGTAATAATATGGTAATCTGGAGAAGGAATATTTTGAATGATGAGAAAACAAGACAAACAGCTGTGAGAAGTAGATGAGCCTTGCCTCTTGAAAGACAGAAAGAAGGGCAAAGTGGCTGGAGCATATTAAGTGATGACAAAAGAGAAAAGTGTCAAGATCACCAAGAATTTTTAGGTCATAGTGACACTTTGCATTTTATCCAAAGTTTATTGATAATCCATTTGTGTGTTTGAAGCAGTGAAGCTGCATGATCTATTTTACACGTTTGTGGTACAAGCCTACTACTCATTTGAAGGGAAGGCTTTAGGAGACCAAGAGTGAAACCAGGAAAAATGGTTTAGAGATCACTTCAGTAGTCAAGATAGAAAGATGATTAAGGAAAGAGAAATATAATATATAAGAAACAAAATCTCAAGGAACTTAATGGTAAAAATACAATGGAAGTCCAAGGCATACAACACTACTGTAATAACAAGTATAAGCATGGTTCCTCTCTCTCTCTCTTTCTTTCTGGTTTCATGGTGTTTCCTGTTTGCTACGTATCTCCTTCATCATTTATTTTTCCCTGAAAACTTCCTTCTCTAAAAAGGCTCTTGGTTCTTGTCCTCACTAGGACTGACGTTCTCATGTCTTCGTGATAACAGATTGTTCTAAAATCTAACCGGCCTTATAGCTAGAAAATAGACCCTAATTCAATCTCTTAGTGTTGTAGGTCAACACTTGCGACTGAGCATATAATTCTAAGGATTCAGACACTCAATCCCAATGCAATCACATTTGGTTCAAATTGAAAAATCCCATAGTCTGAACATTAAAACCTAGAACTATTTAAAACTGCGCTAGAGCAGGGATAAAGGAGCCCTTCTAGATCACAAGTCCCAGAACATGCTAGCAAACATGTCTGATAGGAACACTGCAGAGTCAGATGATTGCCAGAGTTACCGAGGAGTCATTTCTGATCATGGCTTTGGCTTTGGAAAGGTAGGTATATTAGTTTTCTTTTGACACTGTAACAAATTATCAGAAATTTAGTGGATTAAAACATCTATTTATTATCTCACCATTCTGTAAGTCAGAAGTCTAGGTACAGTGAGCTTCGTTCTCTGCTTTGGTGTTGGGTTTAACAAGAGTAAAATCAAGGAGTTAGTAGGACTGCCTTCCTTTCTGGGGGTTCTGGGTTGTCTACTTTCACGCTCATTCAAGTTTTTGGCAAAATTTAGTTCCATGCTATAAAAACAAAAGGGTCTTTCCATTCCATCCTTCCCTTTCTTCCTTCTTTCAGTTCATGATCTCAAATAAAAAGTAAGTTTTAGCTCACACATTGATTAATATTCATTCTAAATAAATCTGTGTTAAGTTCCTACTTATAACAGACTCTCGCTTCCTAACAATTAAGAAATAAATCTGGGGCCAGCCCCATGGCCTGGCGGTTAAGTTCTCACATTCCGATTCTTGGCCACCCGGGGTTCGCTGGTTCGGATCCCAGGTGTGGACATGGCACCGCTTGGCACGCCATGCTGTGGTAGGCATCCCACATATAAAATAGAGGAAGATGAGGATGGATGTTAGCTCAGGGCCAGGCTTCCTCAGCAAAAAGAGGAGGACTGGCAGTAGTTAGCTCACGGCTAATCTTCCTCAAAAAAAAGAAAGAAATCTTGGTGGAAAGTAAACTAAAAACTGGAAAGGCACAATTTCTATTATTCACTTCGAGATATCTATTGCCTTTGTTATTTTGAAACAAGCTACGTTAAGTATTATGATAAATGCACCCGTTTTTCATACACACATTTTAAAACATATATATGTATGCAAGTTTCCCCAACATGTTAATAGGTAGTGCCACCAAATAACAGCAGCCAAATGCAGAGTGCACTATTGTGGCTGAATGCAGAAAACTGTGAAGAATCCAATAAGGTATATATAACTCATTCTTCAGTTTGGCCAGATGCTGCAACTTGGAAGTGTTAATCCAAAGATCTCTCAAACGTTTGCAAAAAGAGACAAAGGAAAGAGCATGAGGCAGAGCCCTATCCTCAATCTTCTACAGTTCATTCAATGTCAACATTGTTTCTCCATCTGCAAGTTCTTACTTAATTTGTAGAATTCAGTAACCTCAAATCGTCCAAATACTCATTTTCATGATGATAGTCACCTTGATTGAAGATTATGCCTCATTTTACCTTACATATATTTATTATTAGGTATGTCATAAAAATATGTTACTAGTTTAATTAGAATTATTATTGATTTTGCATTCTATTAGCCAAGTCGGAGGTGTTTGAATGGTTTGTCCCAATGCTGTTTTTACTATCTGCCCTTTATTCTTCTATGTAATTCTGTAGACTAGGAGATTTTCTTTTTTAGGAACATAAATACTACACAATGACAGAAATGTAAAACCCATTTATCATTTTCTTCTGAGTTCTTTATGGACTTGGCAGTAAACTTTCTTAAATTTAAAAAAAAGAAAGAAAAAGAACAAGGAAGAGGAAAAAAATAGTCATACTAGATGGTTTTTCATATATTAAAAGACTTGCTTCCTAGCTCATACCACTATTTTGGTGGCTTTTTAAGAAAAAAGAAATGACAGAGATGGCTATAGACATATACAGAAATAAACAGAGTGTAAAAGAGAGAGATAGGTATATATATCATACACTATGTAATTATATCTGTATTACATGTATCTACATGTTGTTAGGTATTACTACATATATCTCTATATATCATCTACATATATGTTAGATATATCTAATGTTATCTCTATATAATACATAAAATCTATAATATCTATATTTAGATATATAATTATAGGGAAAATTCCAGATAGATAACATATCATTTCTCTTCTCTGAAATACACCAGTATCTCTGAGATGGAGAGAAATATGTAGCTTTATGTAAAGGTGATATAAAATACTTAGCAACAGCTTTGATACAATAGCAAAAAAATTGAAACAAATGCCACTCACCTGGATGGATTTTGACTGTCACAACTCGTTCCCAGCTGTACATCAGCCCTGGTTTTAGTGTAACTAATATAGACATCAGCTTGTAGACAAATCATTTGTATCAACTACTACAGAGGGATCTAAAAGTATATAACGTATGAAAGTTACATTCCAAAACAATAATCATAAATTTAGGGAGATAAGCTATATATTTCACACACAAAAAAGTACTACAAATGAGTGCTATTTAAAAATAAAATGTGTTTCAAAGAGGGGGATATAAACTGAAGATTTCAGGAAGGAGAAAGAATTTGGTCAAGGTTAAATATTCCCATTAACGTGAAAAATATCTTCATGAATAAGTAAAAATAATGTTATTTATAGATATAGTATGTGCTTAAATATTTACATCCTACTTAGAATAAATAATCTTTGAAAATGTCATTAACTGAATATCTGGTGTTCCCTTATATGGGTTTCATTCCCATTATTTAGAAATTGCCATATTAGAGATAATCAATTATTTTAGGGTGAAGGATCTTACTGATTGAGCAATATTTTCAAACAAAATTGCAAGATTATTTCATCAGCACAGAAAATAATGTTGATCCCCTTCTTTATTTTTGGTTGAAAATTATCTTTCCTGTTTACTCAAAGGATGTAATATATTTCTTTCCATCATAACCTGAAGCAGAAGCAGTACAAAACCATGTCTGATTCTTTTTTTCTCTAATCATTTAAGGAAATCTTTTTCTAGAAAGTCATTTGTACCAGTTCTGATTGTAATGGTCATATTTTAATATAATATAATATAATTAAGTTCTAAGAACTTAAAATACTAAACTATATTGAGCTAATATAATTTTTAAAATATTATGCTCCTTATAGGATGAAAGATTTTCACAGGCAACACATATTAATTAGTTGATTTGATCATTGTCTGTAAACTGAAATGATGCTTATACCCTTCCTGTTTCCTATGGGATATATAAATATGAAAGATCCCTTTTGCAATTTTATTTGGAAAAACAACACACTGGATTTTAAAGAAACATGTGAATATCAGTTCATGCACAATTCTAGCATTTATCATACTCTGCCCCATGGTATTGTTCTTTCTCCAATCTTCCCAGGCACCAGACACTGTAGAAAGAAGTGCTATAATATACCTCTGAATCCTCATACTTATCAAACTGCTCAGTGACCTTTGAGGCCCAGGACTTTTCTGTAATGTGTGTATCACTGTCATCTTACATCCATCACTGTTTTGCCACACTTCAAGTGTTGCCTGGCACAGAGTGGTTCTCATGTAGGTTTATTGAATAAATTTTATTTTGAAGCTTTAAAAGATATCCTACTGTTTTGGAGTTATGCTAAATCTTTGCTAGTATTTCAACTATAGTTTTGCAAGAATTGGGTCTACAAGTCAGAGAAGAATCTTAAGCTTTCAGATAGCAAAAAATTTGAAAGAAAGTCTTTCCAAGAGTCTAACTTGAGAGAGTATTTAAATTTAATATAAACAGATTTCACAAATAAATGGAATTGGAAAATATTGCCATGGGATGATGGATAGAATGGGTTGAAGGAAAGCAGTCCCAAAGTAGAAACTGAGAAGAAAATACGGAATACAAGAAGAAAGGCATGTGAGAGGGGCCCGACAGAAAGCTCCCGAGGCAGAGTTGGGAAGTGTCACAGCTTTAGTCTTAGTCTATAGTGTGGCATTAGCATAGCCACTCTAGCTCTCATGGTGGATGTTTACATAGTACATCTTTTTGTTTTTCCCATTGTTTAACTTGCAAACTATTTTTGTCTTTGAATTGAAAGACTGTTTGTTTGCTTTTGTGGTTGGATGGACTGGTTCAGCACAGTCTCTAATGCCCCTGCTCAGATTACACCCTTGAGTCACCTCTGGTTAGGACCATTTAGGAGTCAGCCATTCGTTGTGATTATGCTCCTTGAACCTGTGAGGTTTCCCCCTTAACATTAGATCTGTGCGTGCCTGGAGACAGCTTTGTCTGTTCAGAGTTGATGTGTTTGCCCCTTATTCAGGCAGGGACTAGAGAACCAGAAGTTCTTCCCTCAGAGGACACAGCATGGGGAGGGCGCACAGTCTCCGTGACCTCCAGGGTGACAGTGTTTTCTGCTTCACTCTCCGAATGTCTTTTCTCTGATCTCCCCCACAAGCTTCTGAGCGGTCCGAGTCTATTGGCATCATATACAGCTGTTAGCCTCTGCTGACCGTCAGCTGAATGACCTGTTATTTCAACAACACCCTGGGATGTATATCATTCCACAATCTGATCCAGAGTTCAGCCACTTAGCTGGGGCAGGGTGTTGTCAAGTTTTGCTGCTTGCTACAGCCCTCAAATTTTCCCTATGAAAATCCTCAGATTCACTTTCCCCAGTCCTAGGGCTTGTTTTTGTTTGTTTGTTTGGTCATTTTATTGTTTGTTTGGTATCTTGGCTATAAAATCTATTCCCCTTACATTTTGTACTTTCTGATATCTCTGATCACATGTTTTTCCTTATTTTTATCTTTTATTCAGTCTTCTTAAACATCATCCCTGGGTCAACATAAGCCACTGATGATAGGTCAAGGGTGGATTAAGCCCCCTTAGCCAGTTCAATTTTCACTCTTTTACAGTGGATAGGTGTGTGGTTTGGGACTGCTTTCACAGTTCAGAGTTCACTGTTCTATCCTGCATTCAGCCAGGTCCAGGTACTTGGAGGTTCTCTTTTGGGTCTCTTCCTGAAAGAGGTATCTTGTACACACAGTCTTCCAGACCACCAGGAATGAGTGTGAGTTTTAAAATCTACCTTCCTAGGTCTTGTTCTTGGCTCATAGTAGCTTGTTGTTCAGCCAGTGTTCTATCAGAGGTGTGTGTATATACATATATATATGTCTCTTCTACTGGGTCTCTTTCTCTGGAGAACCCCAACTAATTCAAGAGCCATGAACCAAGGACTAGGGCAGCTTCCAGAGTCTGGAGAAGTCAGAGAAACAGATGGTCTCCCAGAGCTTCCAGGAAGGAGCACAGGCTGGACAATGCCGTACTTTTGCCCAGTGCCACTTGTTTCAGTCTTATGATTTACAGGACTATAAGATAATACGTTTGTGGTGCTTTAAGCCACTAAATCTCTGTGAATTTGTTATGGCAGCAATAGAAAACTAATACATGAGGCTGAGAAAATCTATGCTGTCGGTGATTTGACTTACTGTCACCTTTGAGGTGAATGAATGGAGTGGTGACTAGGGTGTGAGAATGGGGAATTTTGTTGTCATTGCAATTTTCTATTTGTTTACTGAGGTTAAGTTTACACAGGTTTGTTCAATTTATTATGAACCATTGAACTGTATGCTTATGATTTGAGCAATTTTCTGTATATATATTTTACTTTAACAAAAACAACCAGATCTTCAAATAATTGAATTAAAGATATATAAGACAGTTTTGAGAAAATGACAAGTATTAAAATCACAGGTTTTAAAATGGAGGGGAAATGATATGGAAGACCTAAACACAAAATCCACTGTAGAAAAAAAATGGTGTTCCGAAAGAAAAGACTAAACAAAAGAGAATATAAGCATGAATCTAAGGTACCATAGAAAAAAAACATATTGACCTAAACAACATTGAAAAATAGCCCACAATGAATTTTTATGTTCAGGGTTTTTCAACATTTACAATAAATATTCATATATTTGTGAATAAATATTTTTCTAATACATATTTCTAATAAATAGTCATACAAAAGAAGTTGTATTTATAATGGAAGAAAAACCAAACTTACCTCAGATGTCCCTCTTTTAACAATGAATATTGAGACATTGAGAGAACAGATACAGGGATTAAAATGAAGTTTGAGATACAAAATATCAATACCAACTCATGTTCATGTTATAACACACGTATAATGATGCTCATTTTTAGGTAAACAAACCTGAGAGAGTATACCACCTACTCATCCATCCTGAGGGAAAAAATACAAACAAAACATCCTCAAGTATTTATTCTTAATCTACAAAACGTAGATATAAATAAACAGTATTTGGAAATTTCCAGTATGTAATCCCTAATTTTGAACAATGGAAGATGAGTGTTTAATGAAATGAATTTGAGTACACAATTTATAGATGTACTAAAGATCTAAAGATAACATAAAATTGATCAACTTCAAATTATCAGAAAATAATATTCAATTAATAATATGCATGGTATATTGTTAAGTATAAAGCACACTTCAAAACTGTATCCTAGTTTAATCTCAATTCAATAGTGAAATATAAAAATGTATACATATGTTGTTTATCCAACAGGTTTTTACTTTGTTTTTCACATTGTCTCTAATGTATAATTATTGTTTTTGTTAAGTATAAAAATGAAATAACTATCCATTTAAAAAAGAATACGCAAAGAGATGAATCAACTGTGCTTTGTTAAATACTTTAGATTTGAGAAAACTTTCAGAAAAAAACTAAGCCAAACAAGCTATTTAACTTTATTTTTAAATATTTAAAGTGCTTTGTAAGATGGAGACGTTTTCATATTTACATATTTTAATTTCCTGTGTATTGCAGTCCATCAATTTACTTGCCAAAATTTACAGATGCCCTTACATTAAATTGCGTTACTTTAAAGTTTATTTTCTCCAAATTGTATTGATTCACAAATCAAAAAGTTTGATAGTTTTGATTAATTTAAGACTCAATAGAAGCTGTTTCCTGTTTTATGTTTGACAATAATTTAGCATAATATAAAGTGGCGTGACATTAAACAACAGTCTTGAACAGAATTCAGTTCCATTAACAAGCTCCATTAAAGAAACATAGCTACCTACAAATCAACGATTTTGTGTCAGTTTCAGTAATTACTGTTTGAGCATAATTGGTATAATACCATACCTTTCATTACAGTGTTTGAATTGTTTGCCAAGACACGGAAAGGCATAATGTTGAAAAAAGTACAACCTAAATACAATTTTAAATTATTTGTATCAGAGTCTGCCACTCTAAGTAGAAAAGAGCCATTTGCTTTATGAAATCATGATTCATCTTTTAATTTTGAATGAAAAATCTATTTATTAACAAGTAACTCAAGATAAATTTGTAATTTAAAAACACATAATAATATTAATAAAAGTTTGCCTCTCTTAAGACATGGTCATTTTCAATGTTATGTTCCATTAAGAAAAACCAATTTTTGTGCCTGTGTTATCCATTTCTAAGAGAATATCTATATTCCACCAAGTAAAGTTTAAATACATATATGTGTACGTATATATATATATGGCAGAGATGACCTGAGTGCTTGCTTCTAGAAATGAGCACTTTCTAAAAATTAATTTCATATTGAAATTAACACAAACTAATATTGAGAAATATTTACATCACAGTTATCTATTTCTAACTTTATTATTCATAAAATACAATTCTTCAATGGATATAAAGTACTCTGCAAAAATCACTTCCTCTATAATTTGACAGTTTCACTTGTTAAAGTAATTATACCAAACAGAAGTATGATTACTAGTGAAATTATTGAAAGATTGATCTTTAAAAATATAAAAAATAATAAAATAGTTAATCAATAATTCACAAAACTTTAAAGGTTTTTTTCTTTTTTTGACCTAGTTCAATAAAAAAAAAGTGCTATGATTTATACCTGGCTTTTGTTAAGAAAAAATATTCAAAAATTTGCACATTGAATAAAAAAACTATTTCTCAATTTAAGATTCAAATGTATCCCCTTTTCCCTTTTCTGTTTTACTGGTTGAATAACTATATAATTACATCCCTGCCAAAGTAACTATGAATTAATTTGTTGCAATATCATTTAAAAAACATACTTAGTCTTTGTGTCAGCAATTGACTGTGAAAAATAGAATTATCATTGCTATGCTAAGTTCTCTATTTCATAAAACTTAAGTTGCCATTAATTAAAGATACATAATTTTGCGTGCAAAGAAATAACACAAAAAATGGCACAAATTAAAATATGATATATCGGTCAGGGTTGAGGGAAAAGACAGACACCACTGCAGTTCCTTGAACAGAGAGAAATTTAATATGTCGTATAATTATTAAATAAGTATGATTTAAATTATTATTGAAGATATACATGTATAACTGAAAAAATGGCTGAAAAACAATGGGGAGAAGTTAGAATTATGAAAATAATAATATGCAAAGTTTGGGCAGTTTCTATGACAGCCCTTTTCTAACAGGTTGGGGTTCTTCTCCTTAACACAGCCCACTGTGTGAGCACATGTTAAATGACACTTGACTCATTGCCCTGTGAGAATGGGCATTGAGGGAGTTGTGCTATGGACCGAAGATTTGTGTCTCCCTAAAATCCGTACGTTGAAACCCTAATGCCCAAAATTAAGGCATTTGGAGATGGGACCTTTTGGAGGGAATTAGGTCATGAGGTGGATCCCTTATGAGTGAGTTAATATCCTTACAAGAAAAGACACCAGAGAGCTAGCTTTCTCTCTCTGCCATATGAAGATACAGCAAGAAGGTGACTGTCTATGAGCGAGGAAGAGGATCCTCACCAGGCGCCTGACCTGCCAGTGTCTTGATCTTGGACTTCGCAGCTTCCAGACTGTGAGAAAAAAGCCAGCCATTCTTTGTGTGTTATAAACTATGCAAGTAATAAATTGCTCTTTGTCTCTGACCAAAGAGCCTCAGGGCTTCTACTAGCATCTCTAAAGCAATGGCTGGCTAACTTACCAGCACACAAGGATGGCAGATTCTCAGATGCTTCACATTCTTGACATTTTTTTATTCCATTACATCTGGGTTTTGACTCATTATTTATATTGAAAAGTTTTAGTGGTCAGATGGTAGTTTACAATATACATTTTTAATTAAAGTTTGTCTATCTTCAAGTACTATTATTTCATTTGAGGAAAACTCAAAAAACCTTAAGAGTTTGTTCTCAATATCTCTTTGTTCTATTATTGTCTTATATTTTATTTTTACATATGTTATAAACTCAAAATACATTGTTACTACTATTCTTTAGTCACTTCTTAGAGCTTTAACTAGAAAGAAAATTTATTTGGTCTTCATTTTCACATTTTCCAATGGTCTTCATTCATTTCTTTGTGTAAACCCGAAATGAATTTCCATATATTTGTCCGCGAAAGTCAGTTTCTCATTCATTTGTTAAGGAGTATTTTCTCTGAGCATAGATTTTGGTCAGACAGTTTTCATTTCCTTTCAGCCCTTTAAATTGGTCATCATTTTTTTTATGTGCATGTCTTCTTGCTTGCATGTTTTTGATGAGAAGGTTTTTATTCTTATCTTCATTCGACTATAGGTGATAAGTCTCTTTTTCTTTTCTGTTATTGTTTTCTTCGTCTTTGATTTTGATTTCCTCTTTGATTTGAGCAGTTTGAATTGAACATGCCTAGATGCATGCTTGTGTGTGTTTGTGTTTTGTTTTTGTTTTTGTTTTAGTGGGAGGAAATGGGGTGTATTGGGGAATTTTTTTTGTATTATCTGAGGCTCTTGGATCTGTGGTTTGGTATGTGTCATTAATATAGAAACTGCTCACTCATTATTTCTTCATGTGCTTCTTCTGACCTGTTTTATCTTTCTTCTTCTAAGATTCCAATATTGTGTATCTGTTTGTTACTGTTCAAATACAATAGATACTGTTAGATACTGTGTTACATTTTGTTCACTCTTTTTTCTCTCATAATTCAGTTTGGGTAATTTCTATAGACTAATCTTCAAGTTTACAGATTCTTTCCTTAGTTATACGTGGTCTACTAATGAGGTCAATTGAAAGGATAAGTATTAACTTGGTCTTATTCTATTAAACAGATATTTTAATGATGTGAAATTTTCATTCTTTTGGTAAGACAACATCAATACCCTTGTTCTTGGAAGATAGGTCTGTTCCCGTAATGGATGACTTTGGCTTAAAGATTTCCCCACGTTGCTGAATGTTTCTTAGGCTACACTGTGATCCATGATGTTCCTACACAAAATTCCTCCCTTCTTTCCAGAACGTGAGGTCAGACTTAAGTCACAGTATGACAACAATGAACCCCAGATAAAATCCTTGCACTCTTAATGTCACCTTGACCTCCGATTCTCAGAGGAACCTGTCAATGAATAAAGTCTTCAGTTCCCTGTCTCTCCTGCTGCTCCCTAGGTCATTCCTCTTTTTTCTGATAATTTTCATTTAATGAATAACATTCAATATCACAATTCTTTATAATATCAATATCTTCATTCACGACCTTTAATTTCAGTTTCAAATATCCTACTCTCTCCCACTGCTATATCTCCATCAGTTACAATACTTGGACTATGCCAAGACTCATTTGCCATTGGTGCTATCTCATTTTTACTGGCTTCATGAATTTGATATCTTCACTTCCCAATACAAATTCCATGATCCTTTATTTTAGTCACTCCTTTGCAGACAACTTCACATCTTTGCTTGATTAACTGTAATTAGAATTATGTTGAACTTTCTGATGATGTTGTCTAGTGGATCTAGCAATAATCAAAGTGATAACGTTAGTGTCTATAACCAGAAAAAGATATGAGTGGGAGAATGACAAATATTTTAAATGGCAGCAATTCTCACTCTCGCACGTGGCTTTAGGAGATGATGTGAGTGAAACTGGAAACAGGGCTAGTTCCTCAGGAGGCGGTTGCATGGAGGGAGGCAGGTGGTTAGGACCAAGGACGTGCTGAAAGCATAGTCAGTGATGGGTTGGATTTAGTCGTAAAATGAAACACAACAGTAGGGCTTATAATGGGAGATGGGAACTAAATTCACACTTGCTCCAGAGTTAAGCTCTCCTTCAGAACTTACTGTAAAATGTGAACTCTGGACTCCTTTTCTGCCGGAAAAGAAATCCCTCATACGTTGGCATTCAACAATCTAATGAAAGATTTAAAATCTGAATGCTGGCAGCAAGATCACGTTTGGATCATAACCTTTAGGTAAAAAGTTAATCGTCATTCATTAATTCATTCACTCATTCAGTTGGTCATCACTCATCCACTCACCTTATATTTATTGAATCTCTACCACATGTGTGGTGTTATGCTCCCCTTTTGAATATTAAAGAGAGGGAGATTCCTACCCCTCTCCTAAGGGGAAAAGAAGCCTCCAAGCATAAATTCTGTTTCTTATTTAAAACTTTGTGACAATACAACCATCTACTTCTTTGCTAAAAGGTAATTTTACATAAGAGTGACACAAAAATCGTTTTTGATACACATGCCATTTATCAACCTGTAAACAATGCTTTTAACATAAAACAAAAATCCTTTATTTGGATGCACACATTGCCCAAAATCTTACAGACTATCATAAGATTTATGACAGCTTTCACAGCATTCTTTTCTCTGGCATCCACTTGAGTGCATTAACTTTGGAAAGAAACTTTGGCTTGAATTGTGAGTATGACTTCAAACAGTAAAAGCGAAGGGATCACAGCGCAGCTCCCTTCTTTGCTATCAATACACAAATGTGTGCTCGTTGAACCAGATCTAGGTGCTCTCAGGAAGCTGCAGGTTCACTTGAAGTTCAAGTAAAACACACAGAGGCCTGCCTGGCAAATTTGGCTCTTAGTAAATTGTGAAATATGGGTTGACACACTGTCAAAAAACTGGAACAAAGAACCCACTGTGTATGTTTATTACACTAACAAAGGAAACGTGAGGTCTAAATCTGGTAAGGATGATTTTGTAGAATTTAAACTTAATTACATGGCCATGACTGGGAAGCTCCGTATATGATTTTCAAAGAGATGATTAATCCAGATGTTCCAAAAATAATTAAAACATGATAGTAACGTAGGTTCAGCAGAAAGTAATACTTGTGAAGAGAGCTAGACACTCTGAAATGTAGTTCAGATTCTGTAATAATATTGCATCAAACGGGTCATTTAAGCTGTCTGGCTTAACAATAAGCATATAAAAATAGAAAATTATACCTTTTTCCTTGACTATTACATAGCACTATTCTGTCATTTGGAATGTATTAAGATGATACAAAAAAAAAATTGGCTTCTTTGTCCACTACTTGCAATAAATGGGCCCATTGTCAGAGCCTGGTGTTAATCCTGAAATAATTAGGATGTTAGAATAAATCAGTTGGCCCAATTGCCCTTCAATGTTATAGTGATCCTTTACAACACTGAAATATCATTATTAGTCTTCATAATAACTGCATGAGATAAGTCCTGTTTTCTCCGCATTTTTCAGATGTGGAAACCAAATCTGGGGTTAAATAAATTAATCAAGGTTACAATAGCTGATATTTCTGGCGTTGGGAGTAAAATGCTAGTCTGTCTGACGTCCAAAACCCTGGGCTTAAACACCATGATATGCTGCTCCTAAATTAGAATTTTAAGATGATCAAAATCTTGAGTGGATTAGAATAAAAGGAAGCTTTTCATCTTGTACAAGCAGATTATTAAGATGTATTGACGGTATTTTAATGGACAGCATTAGCCAGGAACTTTGGAGGATGTCTTAAAAGTTAACATAGTCCCTGGTTTGATATTAATTATGTAGTTAATCTTGTTGAGAAAATTGTTACTTAGGCCTAATTTAACAAAATATACTCCTACCAATTTTTGCCACCTTTGAACTTAACACTTGATAGAAAACAGTGTTGTCTTGCCTTCTAACCTGATAAACTCCATGGAGAGCTTGTCAAGATCACATTTATCTCCTTTTGTCATGGTCATTTACAATTTCCACAACATAGTAGTTGCTAAACAAATGTTAAAATAAACTAAACTGATATCATAGTTGAAGAATATTCCTGTACATAAAGAGGTAAATGAATCAATTTTAGTTTACCTCTTATTTGGTTCTAACTTTAAGAACATATTATTTCTTTAAGATACAATTCATTGAGATATAATCATACAAACTATATTCTAGATCGTGTCTGCTCTATGGCACTAAATTAGTTCGTGTTCGGTAATGAATATCAGTTTTATTTTGAATTTTCCTATCAAATATATTTTACTATATAGGAGCTAGTACTTTAATAAATAATGTTATGATTAAAGTGGAATTACGATAGTGTGATGAAATCATATATAAATATTGTACTAAAATTGAATTCTGGGATTTCAGACTAAATTCTGTTAAGACAAAAGCTCTAAAAAAAAAAAAATGCCTTCCTACAACCCAGATCTTACTCTTGTGATTCAATTAGATTGAATCTTATGAAACTGAGAGTTTTAAAGAAAAGCAGATCACTGTCATGAGAAAAACATTCTGGGAGACAAAAATGCTCTGAATTGACATTAAACAGTAATTCATTTGGCCAAAATCTGTATTAATATAAAAGTATAAATATAGAAATATGACCTTTTGAAATTAGTGTTGCTATATTGTCAACACAAAGTTACTTTTACATCTACCTCTGGACCGAATAAAAAGAAGTGGATAATGAGGCTCAGCTACGCACCACATCCACTACAGGACGGGCATCGTGGTTTTCTTACACCGTCTAAAACACAGAAGTCACGTGTATCCAGACGAGACGGAGAGCTGAACATTGTTTATGAAGTATATAAAGCATGAGCCATTTCCTTGGAAATGCATCAAATCAATGGCTGAAAATCTAAGAATAAAAGCAGCAGAGTACTTAATTTCAAAAAATATAATGTATTTTTCTAATGCACTTTTTCTACTATAACATCCTTCTTCCCTCCTTCCCAGCTGCTGAGGCCCATTGAGCACTAACTATTGTGCTGCATTTTGAAATAAAATGATTTAGTGGTATTTTACTAATTAAAACTACTAATCAATTTATAATACCATTATTTAATAAAAGGAACCAGGATCTGGAACCCCTGGAGAAATGGCCAATTATGGGAGTAGAGCAGATGAACCTGGAGCACGTTGTAGTGGCAGACTGTAAAGACGTGCTCAAAACAGAAAAAAAAATTCAATCAAACGAACAAAAACAAAGATGGAGTATTGCAAAGTACTCAGGATCCCACTGATAGGATTCCTGAGGGGACCAAAGCTGGAACAATTTAAGAAACAAAATAAAATAGTGTTGAATTATAACTTAAAGTGTGACATAAATGTCCATGAGTTCAGCCGACATAAAAGAGAAGATTGAGCAAAAAAATAAATGGGGGAGACAGAGAAATCTGTGCAGAAGTATTCCTAATAATTTATGTGGATCCTCCCCCATCAAAGAGGTAGAGCATAACTCAAAATAGCCCGCTCCTTAAGGATGAGCTGTGCATAGTGACTTCCTAGAAAAGAACACAGAATGAGAAGGAGAGGAAAAAAAGAGCAGCTTTACAGCAGAGATCCCAGATGCACACCACATCAGCCAGGTGAATAAGGGAAGGCAGCCATGATGATTCATGTTGATAGTAAGTACTTTGGATATGAAGTGATGAAAATGGCACTTTACCTCTGTAGTCTTTCTCCCCAAAACTGATATCCACAGTCTAATCATGAGAAAATCATCAGGCAAATCCCAACTGGGGGCATCTTACAGAATACTTCACGAGTTCTCCCCAAAACCGTCAAGCTCATCAAAAACAAGGAATGTCTGTCAAAGCAAGAGGGGCCTCAAGACATGACAAATGAATGTAATGTGGTGTCTTGGAAGAGATCCTGGAACAACGACAACAAAAAGACAATAGGTTTAAAAAAAAAACAAAACAACCTAGGGAAATCTGAGTAGAGCATGAACCTTAGGTGATAGCAATATATCACTGTTGGTTCATTAGTTGTAACAAATGTACTATACTAAGGTAAGATGTTAATGATAAGGGAACTGGGTGTGAGGTGTATGGGAACTCTCTGTACTCTCTTTATAGTTTTTTTTGTAAACCTAAGAATATTTTACAATATTTTAAAAGTTTAGTAAAAATTTAGCCATCCCAGCAAGGTTATTTATAAAGATACATAAGATTATTCTAAAATTTATATGTAGTAGCAAAATAACCTGAGCAGCTAGAATAATTTTGAAGAAAAAAAAAAAAGAATTAAGTGGGAGGCATCAGTCTACTTGATTTCCAGCCTTATTATATAGCCGGAGTAATCAAAAGAATTTCCAGAGGGGATAGACACATAGATCAATGCAGCAGAATAGAGAGCTCAGAAATAGAACTGCAAAAATACGCCCAATTGATTTTTGACAAGGTTGCAAAAGCAATTTAATGGAGGAAAAATAGACTTTTCAACAGATGGTACTGGATCAACTGGATATCCATAAGCAAAATAATAAACTTTAACATAAGTCATATGAATTATACAAAAATTAACACAGACGGATCATGGGCTTAAATATAAAGTTATGAACTATAACACTTTTAGGAAAAAATAGGAGAAAATCACGGAATCTAGGGCTAGGCAAGGAGTTCTTAGACTTGACACCTAAAGCATAATTCATAAAAGAAATAATTGATGTATTGGATATCATTATTTTTTTTTTTAAATGCTCAGCAAAGCCCCTTTTAAGAAGATGAAAATACAGCTACAGAATAGGAGAAAACATTTGAATCCACATAGCCAACAAAGGACCAGTATCTAGAAAATATAAAGAATTCTCAAACTCAACAGTAAGACAAGCAAACAAATTAGAAAATGAGCAAAAGACATGAGACATTTCACCAAAGAGGATATACAGATGGCAAACAAACACATGAAAAGATTTTCAGCATCATTAGCCACTATTCCTATATTCTCTCCACATCAATTTTTTGTGAAAGAAGACACATAATGCAAGTGATGGAGATATATATTCTAAAATATTGATAAGTAGTATTCTGTCATATACTCACCAGGCTGAAATCTTTAACAAATTTAATAAAGTTAGCAATATTTTATATATTAATTACATATTCAGAACAAGGTGTAGTAAGATCATGTATAAATTAGTATCACTATTCAGATGAGGAAGAAACCAAGAAGATAAATATGTTTCTGCATGAACACATTGGATTAGATTGTCCAGTGTGATACAAATCAAAGAACTTGTATCAAGCTTTAATAAATAGGTTCAAAGACATAAATAATTACAGCCTGTCCTTCCAAACTCCAAGGTCTAATGGGGAAACCTAGCAAAGCTATAGACGTAATTATTTTCATGTCTTAGTTTCATGTTAGTATATCTTGTCTCTTCTAGGCATTCCTTCTGTTAACCTCCTCTCTACAGAAAATGAATGACATAGATTTTTGCTTTTCCTCCCTGCAAGTTTTCTGTTTAGGATGAGAAACCCAGGCTGAAAAATTTGCTTATTTCCAGGGAATTGGCTTTCAAAAATATAGCTTCATTAAGTAGTAATTAAAAGCTTTAAAATAAGATTTTAAATAGATACAGTAGGTAAAATTTGTGTTATATTGATAATAGAGTGGATAATGCTTTCTTGTTATGTCCACCGGAGACTATCTTGATATTTATAACTTGGACCTCATTTTATCCTCTTATTCCCTGAGTGTAGCACCATAATAATTGATTATCTGTGGGTCAGTAACCCATTATGGAACATTTGTTTCTTACCTGTCTCAATTAGGGGCTATATTGGAAATGAAAATAATTATTTATCATAGAATTAAAATTTGATTATAAACATAATGATGAACATATTTGCCTTAACTACTGACAGCTTTTTCTTAGTTCAAGATTGCTGACAATTCATACTAAATACCACAGCTCCAACTGGATCAATTGGAAGAACCAATAAATTGATTCATATTGGAGGGTGTTTAAGCAATTTTTAACCAAAACTGTAAATGTTGCAGTGTTTCTTCAGAATGAAACAAAGGAGATGATAACAGTTTTATTTTAATATTCCTTAATTTGCATAACCATAATCTTAACCCACATTTGTGTAGTATACACGAGATGGAATTCGAATTTATAGAAAGGAAAAAGAAAAGAGAGAACAGAGGGAGAAGGGAGGAGAAATGAAATGTTTTCAAATTTATCATATTCAAAGTAAAGATAGCTACTACAAAAGCAATGAGATTCTTGGGAAAAGGGCTTATAAAATGATTTAATATCTTGAAATCATTGTTGCCTGTGCTGACAGAATGTCAGGTTTAAGAGGAATATCACATCAAAAGGAGGCCGTTTCTAAACAAAAAAGTTGATGATTGAGTGTGAAAGGGGCACAGGGACAATCACATAATATGGACAGTTATTTGGATAAGCAGGTGGGAGAAATATTCCAGGGAACTGAGTGCCAATGTGTAGAGCCATCTCAGATTCTGAGCACTTGTCATTATGTAATCTTTCCCTTTGGGCTTACTGGTTTATTTGTCTGTTGATGCTTGCTGGAACTTTTTAAATTAAAATTTTGATGGAAAGAAAGTTCCTGCCTTAAAACCATATTTTGCAATCCTAAAAAGGACTCTCAAGGGCAATTTTAAGGTTTGATGAAGATATTTTTAAAAATCAGTTTTATTTTTATTGTTTATTTCACTTTTCTCTTTGCTCTGGTTAGGAGAAAATTAATTTAGAAAATAAAAGTAAGTGGCCCCCAAAGTCTTCCAAATTGTTTTTGTTGTACGTTATACAAGTTAAATCTGGTAAGCTTGACTGTGGTGGAGATTTAGTGGTGTTTAAAGATTAGTTAGGACTGGAAGGATGCATTACATTTCTCTCTTTACAAAAGAGTAGTATAGCAATTGTTTTAAGACTGTCTTCTATTCCTTAAGAGATATTTTCTTCACATAAATACAGCTTTATGAACAGGGAAAAGCAAGATTAGAGAGAAAAATTTTCTTTGTGTGATAAAGAAACACTAAAAAAGAAGAAAATGCAGAATTTCTTTGATTTTGTACACATTTGAGTATATAAAAATGGTGTAGAAAAATATATGGAAACGAAAAATACAACTTACATAAAAAACATGAAAAGAGGGGCCTGACTTGTGGCATAGTGGTTAAAGCACCCTGCCATCTGCTTCCAAGGAGGCCATGGTTCGCAGGTTCGGATCCTGGGAACAGACCTACACCACTCATCAGCCACACTGTGGCAGCAGCCCACATATAAAGTGGAGGAAGAGTGGCACAGATGTTAGCTCAGGGCTAATCTTCCTCAATCAGAAGAAGAGGAGGATTGGCAACGGATGTTAGCTCAGGCCTAATCTTCCTAACATGAAAAGAAACACCATAAAAATGAGGATACGGGTGATTGTAAAAAAGCATTGCTATTCTGGCGTTTTCATTTACAATCTTGTCTGACATTTATTCAATCTCTTTCATTGCAAATATCTAAATATTTCTAAATATCTACTTTTGCTTTTCATGTAGTTATTCAATGTATTGCTGCATAGATAGCTGTAATTTTACTATCAGAATGATTGAGATAACTATACATTTTAATTCACCATCCCGAAACAAATGAAAGAAGAGGAAATTTTCTATAAATTCTTTTTATTTTTAAAGATTGGCACCTGAGCTAACAACTGTTGCCAATCTTTTTTTTTTTTCTTTCTGCTTTTTCTCCCCAGCCCCCCCAGCACATAGTTGTATATTTTAGTTGTGGGTCCTTCTAGTTGCAGCATGTGGGACGCTGCCTCAGTGTGGCCTGATGAGTGGTGCCATGTCCGCGCCCAGGATCCGAACCAGTGAAACCCTGGGCTGCTGCAGCGGAGCACATGAACTTAACCACTCGGCCACGGGGCTGGCCTCTCCATAAATTCTTTATGCTCTAGACCAACATGGACTCAAAAAATTGAGAGATTAAAAAAATATTATTACGAATACAGGATGACATAAAAAGGGAAGTTACAAACCTAAAGCAAGTTCAAAAATAACCTTATCATATTAATAATTTAAAAAAACAGGAAAATGTAAGAAGAAGGAAAAGGTTTAAATTAGTCAAAGAATGCAGAAGAATAAGACAAAGCAGGTCAAGCAATCTGGGAGAAGTTACCATATATAATACGGATAAAAATTGAGATAAGGGTAAATATTCCATTTATAATTTTAAAACACATGTCAGCAAATTGAGGGAGAATTCCTCAAGCTGATAAAACATATTCACAAAGAAGGACCTGCAGCTAATGTTATATATAATGGGGAAAGTTTGAATATTTTTCTCCTAAAATGAATAACAAACTCAAGATATCATCCCTCGTCACTTCTATCAACACCACACTGAAGGAAAGAGCCAGTCAAACATGGCAGGGAAGTGAAAAAGAATAAACAAAAGGCATACATACTGAAAAAGAAAAAAAGTAATGACTGTCCTTATTTGCAGAATACATATTGGTCTGGGTAGAAACAGCCAACAATCCACAACAGAGCTAACATGGCTACTGTATGACTTTGGCATCATTTCAAAATATAACATCCATGTAAAAACTTTGTATTGCTATATATTAGTAGCAAATAATTCACAATCAAAATCTGCAAAAGAGAATATCATTTACAATCAGATCAAAAACATGAAATACTTACAGATAAATCTACAAAATATGTCAAATACATGTACTCAAAATTAAAAAAGTAATAAAGTCAAGAAAACCTAAATTAATTGAGAGATATACTATGTTTAACAATTGAAGACAATAGTCTTAAGACATCAATTATTTTGAAATGATCTATAGATTCAATGACATCCAAATCAAAATGTTTTTTAGACTTTTTCAAGCAGATTTTACAATTTTTGTGGAAAATCAAAAGATCTAAATAGCCAAAACAATTTTGGAAAAAAAAAAATTATATATGGAGGCTTTGCAGTAGTTAGTTTCAAGACTAGAATGAAGTACAGCCATCACCATAGTGTGGTATTTGGATAAGGATCGTCTTATAGATAGATAGGAAATAGACAGAACACAAAAATAGAACCACATAAATGCGATCAACTCATTTTGAAGAATGGTGTTTCAACAAAATATACTAGAACAATAGACTTTCATATGCAAATAAATAAAGCTCCATCCATACCTCATATTATACAAAAACCAACTTGAAATGGATTATAGATCAAAATCAAAACCTAATGCAATAAACATTCTATAAGAAAGCATAGGAGAAAATCTTTGTGATTTTATGAAATGCAAAGATTTTATAGATCATATATAAAAAGCAGAGCCCCTAAAAATTGGATAATTGGACTTCATCAGCATTAAAACTCTTGTTCTTTGAAAGACTCTAAAAATAAAATAAAAAGACAAAGCACAGACTGGGAGAAAATTTTTGTAAACACATACCTGGTAAAAGATTTGTATCAATAATATATAAAGAACTAAAAAATAACATTAAAATATTGGAACAGATGCATTATCAAAGAAATTATTTGGATAGCAAACAAGCATGAAGAAAGACCCTTTCCTTTGTTATTCATTAGGAAAATTCATATTAAAATCGTCATGATATACCTTTACATAGCTACTGGGGTAGCTAAAATCAAACAAACAAACAAAAATTTTGACAGTACCAAATGCTTACAAGTATGCAGAGCAACTGGACTTCTCATATACTTCTGATGGGAATGCAATGGTACAGTTACTTTGAATATTCTTAGATATTCATCCAAGAGAAAGGTAAACTATGTCCATACAGGAATCTGTAAATGTTTATGACAGCTTGACTCATAATAGCCAAAACTAGAAAAAAAACAAATATCCAGCAATTTATGAAGGGATAAACAAATTGGAGCATATTGACTTAAAGAAATATGTACTGAGTAGTAAAATGGAATGAACTACTGATGAATGAAACAACAGGGATTAATCTTAAAAGTATTTTGGTATGTGAAAAACCTCACATCATTTATAAGACATTCTCGAAAAAGCAAACTGTAGATATAGAAACCAGATCATTAGTAGCTGGAGCCTGGGGGTTGGGGAGCAGCTGTAAAGGGGCAGGAGAGAATTCTTTTAGAGTTTTAGAAATGCTTCTATCTCAATTGTGGTGGTGGTTCTCCTTTATATTTGTCACAATTCATCAAGTTTCACACTCAAAAATGGGTGAATTTTACTGTTGGTAAATTTAATCTCATTGAAACTGACAAAACTTCATTGTAGAAAAATGTTTACCCATGACTATTTAACTTTTAGAGACATTCAGAAAACTATTAAATGCATTTTCTTGAGCTAAGAAAAGTGTTTCAAATTGTTTCATTAATTTTCTCCTTTTCATTCTTAGAAATTTTGCATTTTCATTACACATTCATTATATACGATTTAGTTTTGGGTACCATACAGTAAAAGTAATCTGCTCAATGTTACGCTTATGTCTCAAAACAAAGTTACTTGTTCGTATCTACAAGGATGCAGCCAGCGCTCCAATCTTCTCACCACTGGAAGCCACATTTGATGCCTCTTTCTCATGACAGCAGGTGTGAGCTGGAGAGACTGACAGTGGAGTGCTGCCAAGTTCTAACAGCTGGACTTTCCACAGAGGTAGTCTTTGAGGTCTGTGGTTGCCATGGTTACTGGCAGGACCAAATTTGAGTAGACTGCTGCTTTAAAACAGTCTAAGAATTTTAAAATAGGGTTGATCTTATTGGATTGAAACATGGATTATAGGCAGTCTTGACATAAGAGAAGGTGACATTTTCTCTGTGATGCGAATTTTATATAACTAGAATAAATAAGTTTAAACATATTATGATTTGCTTTTTTAAAATGGTCTTTCATTACCTGAGGAGAAAATGAAGAAATGTGGTCCAATAATAAAGCATTGACATGGATGCATGGAGACCTAAAGCATCGACATGGCCCACCCCTTAAACTGGGGCCTAAGGGGATAAGATGGAGTTATGATTAGTTCTATGTGTCCACTGAACTACTCAGTGGTCATTTCTCCAGTACCCAAGTGTATATTTGGAACTGATATATTTAGCAGTTGCAATAAGAACATTGTGGTTTCCTGTCCTGTGGGTAAGACCCATCAGTGTAAGGAAGCTTTGAAATTGCACCCAAATAAAGACAGTAAATGAAAACCAATTATTACACCCTAGGTGGGAGAGTGAGAATTAGTGTCACCATTAAAACTTATATAAGGCAGAGGCAGTGGTCACCATCATATCTCTGTTTAATTCATCAATCTGACCTCTGGAAAAACCAGATGAAGCCTAGAGAATGACTATAGTAGAGGTTGGCCTCACTGAATGTTGGAGTGGACTTCTAAAGGGATACTGAAATGGCCAATTCAGAGATAATACTCTGAATAGATGTGGCTCTGTTCTTTGGGGTGCCATATTTGTAATATATAAGAGATTTCTATATGGTACTTTTTGCTCATTAGGAAGAAACATGGTTTCTGGAACGAAGGAGAGGGACACGTGGGTGGCTCCACGCACCATCACTCCCAATGTCCCACAGAGGGATTTTTTTTCCCATACTGCATCCCTGGGCTCTTCAGAATTGAAGTTCCTATGTCCAAAGAAGACAATTTCTTGTTAGAAGGACCCCACTGAATTACAAGTTAAAGCTACTGCCAGGGAACTTTGGAATTCTCATGTACAGGGACCATGAGGTGAGTAAGGAGTCCCCATATGGGCAGTAGTTATTGACCCTGATTTAAAGGAGCAGATGGGACTGCTTTTACACCATACATGCAGAGAAAAATACATCTAGGATCAAGACAAACAACTTGGGAACTCCTGGTACTCCCTTTGCCTATCATAACCAGGAAAGAACACATGTAGTAACACACGCAGGGATAAATTGTTGAAAGCTCAGACAATTAGTTCCACTAATAGCTGAAGGTAAGGGAAAATTATGAATAAATAGTGGAGGCGGGAGAGGATGAGTACTGGTTGTGGCCCTAAGGTCAACTTCAATCATGGTGACTGTAATATGTCCCTCTAACCTCCCTTTTCTAAGACGCCCACCTTTTAGGAGCTGCTCCCTGAATGTGTGTGGAGAAATAGATATATGTGGTGCAAGAGGAGGGGGTCAGAGAGTGGTCACCATGAAAAGGCACCACTCAGATCTCCTGCTTTTTGAAGCATAATTGAGAGAGCCTCAGATACTTTGCTCTGAGCACCCCCACCATGTCAGCATCAACGCTCTGCTTCCGACAGGCTGCTCTCAGCCAATGAGTCAAGGCAGCAGGGATTCTAAGGCCAGCTCCCTCCTGCAATACGAGGGACTTCTCTGATGGGCAAGTTAGGCTTGAACACACTGTGCTGGATTGGTCAGAACTCCATTCGAGCAGTGTTTCCAACGTTCTAACAAAGCAACTTTTCTTCTCTCCTGCCCTCCTTCACAGGCTTCAGGAAGCCATTGTAGCTGAAGACTTTCCTCAGTATCTCGCATCTTCTTCTCTTTCACTTCTTTTTCCCTCCCACATGTTCACCACAAAAATATCTCTTGCACAGGTTATCACTTCTTGGTGTCTGCATCTTGAAGGACTTGAAAGAGACCAATAATTTTGAGTATCAAATTGTTTTATTATTTTTCTGTGTTACTCATGAATTATCATTGGGTTACTCCAGTGTGGGATCTTATTTTCACTCCCTATTCCATGTAAAAACTGACTTGTACCTCCCACTGTCCCATCACCAAGGAACCTAAAAGGCAAAGGGAACAAAGGCTACAGGGAGTTTAAGTAAGAGAAAAGAGCAAAAGCATTTACCGCCAGAGCAAATATCTGCTGAACATATTTAAAGGTTCATATTAATTCATTCCCCAGTTTAATATAACTCTTTCCCTACTCAGCCCCCAGTGGAGTCTAGAGAAGAGCAGATCAGCATTCTCTCAGAAGCAAACTTTCAAGAAAGTTTGTATGAGAATATTTCACATTTCCTGAAGCTCACAAAACTCTCAATGAGTTAGCATACTGTTTTGGGGACTTTCCTTGAAATTAAAATTTGAGGACTAACACCAACTAATCTATATTTCATATCTTCCTTTGGGCTGCCTTAATTATAGGCTATTATTATATTTTTGACAGAGCCTTTGAAAAAATATGCTTAATGTAGTCAATACCACAAATTAATTAGCCTTCGAAAAATAAAGGATTGTGTTGGTATTCATGGATACTCAAAGCTAGCATAATATTCTTCATGATTCTTTTTAACTATACCATTCGTAGAGGAAATGTCTAGATTCTTTGGAATATTATATTCAAATCACAAGCATCTCCTCTCTTTTTCTCTTTCTTTGAACCTCAAATCATGTAAATACACCAGAAAAAAAAAATACCAAATTCAAATTGATTGAGAGGTAATATTAATAATATCTTTTATTTCTTCTCACTGCATTCTATCAATTTCTGTGCATATTGAGTTGATGCACAAATGAAAATGCATGGCTCTTATTTTCAAAAGGTCTGGTATGCACACATCTAAGATCTTCCTTACCATGTGCACTTTTGTGGTTTTAAGCTACTGACTTTAACGTGATAGTCATAGCACTTGTTTTTGTAGGATTATGAATTATACTCATCTATGAACCTCCACCGGAGAAGAAACTTTGTTAGGTGCACAAGGTGAGTATTATTGAAAGAACAGAAAAGAGACGTATTATGATGTGTGTCACATGATTAGCCTGCACAGAAATTCTGTGCATTTGTAGATGAAATTTGGGATAGAAAATGCTGATTAGGGCATCATCATCTATCATATAACATTATTAGTTATAATTACTAATTTTATAATTTTAGTCAGTCATTCTAGTTTTAAAGTAAACCCCACGTAATTGACAAAAACACATACGCACAATTTTCAGTAGCTCTACTTTCTGCTGCTGGTGAGCTTATATTGCATTTTTTCTGCATTGTTCAGTGTCCTGAAATATATGCAGAGTGTTAATTAAAACCACACATAGCAAAGGATGGAAGAAAAGGCTAGACCAACTTAATAAGGATAAAGTTAGGGAATTACATTTCAGCCTAATGATATCACATACTCCAAATCTCCTTTAAGGACTATTTGATCACCCTAATTAACTGGTCATTAGTGACATCAATACCCTGCTGGCTTTAATCAAGATTCAAACTTACAGTACATGGAACGCTAACTACTCTCTAAAGCACATAAATTACCTCAAAATTTCCCTCTTCAGGTGGAGACTGTGAAAGCCACTTAACAGTCCATTTTCTTGCCACACCCACGAGAACAAATGGAGGAGCATTCTGATATTCAGAATTGCATTTCAGTACCTGGCAATTATCAAGGGATTTTTGTATCAGCTAAATTAAGTCAATTAAATATAATGCAAACAATTCATTTTTATATATTGAGAAATAAACTATAGCCAGAGGGAGAAAATACAAATGAAAAATCACTAGTCAGTCAGGTCATAGTGAAAAAAATACTAGTCCATCTTACATTTCAAGGTCTCTTAATAAGTCATAAAGAAAATAGTAGATGGACCATCAAAAACAGGGGTTGTTCAGGTAGATGAACTAGAACATAGAGGAGTTCTCATCACATGCTTCTCATCACAGAATTTTACATAGTTTTCACAATTTCGTACTTTCACTGCTTATTTATGTTTACCAATACAGTTTTCATTAGAAGAAATGATTGAAATTAATTATGAATCTGTGAATTCTGAAGCAATAACTAGGTATACCTCTAAAATTCTAATTTTTCGGACAGTCTCCCTCTGGTGTAACAGCTTCCATCATCCCTGACTTTCCAGTCTTAAATCTTGGCAGATCCAGGGACTCTACCCCTTACTCAACATCTCACTAATTGATCATTCCTGCAAAATTCACTGAAGTGATGTATACTGTTTTACAGTCATTTTTAGCTGTCAAGAACCATGAAAGTCCAAGATTTTGCTGCACAACCTGCTAACAAATAAGATTGCAATAGATTAATGGATGCTGGGAGAAGACACAAGACTCCAAGTTTAGAGATCAAAGACTTTATTACTCACAGCAAAACAGTTGCCAAAGGATGAAGGTGGCCACAACAATTCCCTGTATCCCAGTTACCGCCTGGGCAATACAGGTGGGCTGACAAGGAATCCTGCAAAAAGTTACAACAGGAGAGTACTACATGAGCCCTATTAGCTGCCTCTAATATAATCAAATCTGCTTTGTCTGGGGAGAAAGTTCACCTCATCCCTGAGGTTGCTCACTGAAAACACAGATTTGGGAAATGGCTCAAACAAAGAGAGGTCACATCTTTGCATTACTGCCATGCCCAGTAAAGACATGGAGGAGTGCCAGGGACCCATGGAGGATTGTCTCCCAACACTAGTTTCTACGACATCCTGGCACCAGCTACGTAATCACCAAGTTCATAATTTGTCGCCTTTTCTCCAGGATCTCAAGATACCATGTATCCAGCAGAATATAACCATATTAATTGACCAAAAGCTTTTATATGATTTTGTCACTCTCCCATTTAATACTCTTTAATATTACATACTTTAAGTGCTAATCATGTATTTTTGTGTATAACATCCTAGAATATAAAACTATGTTTCCTATTAAACTGCAATATTCATGGAACCATGTAATTGCAACAAGCCCTTGCAGATTTCATCAATTCAGATGACAGTTTAGGTAACGTTAGATTCATTAAGGGAGGTATATCCTTTTAGGGGCATTAAACATAGGTAATAGGTATTTACTATTTAACAGAATTACATATAAATTTTAACATTTGAAATTTTGAAAAGGTAATAGAAATACCCAAAATCTAAATGTCTATGTCTGATGGGATTATATAATTCAACTAAAAATTTACATTTTGCGTATTATTCTGAAAAGTGTACATCTAATAGTCTTTATTGGGAACTCTTATTGGAATATCTAATTTGCAGGTTTATATCACCAGAAAGCAATTAAAAAATTGAAAGGCCAAAACAAGTCTTTCTGTACCCAGCATTCCCACTCTCTACTTTTCTTATGTTTGTTTATTTATTTATCCAAGGATTTAACTCATCTTGTGGATTACATCAGGGACCAAAAAAATAAATTGATTATATTCTGTTCTGACCTAGGAACATGAGTCTGCCTACATTTTCTACCTGGTTGCATATACTTCTTATTTTTAATAAGTTTGTCTTTAAAAAGAAAGGGATATTATGAATGGTGGTTTTGGTTTATTGTTCTGCCTTTAAGCACTGTCCAAATTTCTGAAAACTCTAAATATTTTGTGAGCATCCAGTGACTTGGGATACAGTGTTAGTGAATCAAGAACCTTGATATTTATCCAAAATGTTCTGTATTCTCCAAGAACAAACTGCCCAGACTTACACTCCATTCAGTGAATGGCTTCTCTTTGGATACTCGTGTGCATCCACATGATACTTTCATTTATTCTACTTGAAAGAGTGCTGTATTTTTTTTTCAGAAAATTACTAAGCTATATTAAAATCCGTCTGGACTCTTAGTATACATCAGACTATCTGAAATGTGACTGAGCTCTCCATCCTTGATACCTTGCCACATTCCTAGCTTGGTAATACTACTCTTCTACTCCTAAATTATTTTTAAGATCACTTTATATAACTTTTCAATTACATTAAATATTACCTTAAACTTTAGAAGAGTTAATTAACCTCATGGAGTGGATAAACCTCCCAGTTGATCCTGGACTCCTCCCCTTTTGCCCTCCAGTGCGTCCACCCAAATGAGGAGCATCCTCTCCAGCTTCCTTTGATAATCAGCTTTGGTGTGGCACACAAACCTAGGGCTGCTTTCCACAGAGGGGTGATTACCAAATATGTATCTGTCTTGAGATCAGTGAGGCATGGGAATTTTTATTGCTGATTTTATATTGAATAGTTGTTATCTTATATCAGCACTTCATAAATGAATCTTTATATTTTATACCTATAAGCTAGAGAGTAGTATTTTTCCATAAAAAGAAAACATTGCAGATCACTTATAAAACTATTTATTTAAGGCATATTTTCTGTATTTGTCAAGCAATATAGGAAAATAAAGATTTAGGACCTGATTTAAAGCACACTTCTTAGGCTTCTGGGCCCCATTGCATGCTGAAAGCCAGTCAAGAGTCAGTCTGCCCAGCACTTATCAGCAACACCTGGGGTGGCAGGGCCAGGATGAGGTTGTGGGGGACACTGCTTCAAGTGTCACAAATGAGGGAACCTCCCAAATACATCATTGACCTGTACTAGTGGACTCAACATACTTGAAAATAAACGACTGTGTTTTATTAATCACAATTCTTCTTTATTAACAAAATAGTTTTGTTATTTTATTTCATAACCACTATTGTAATATTAAAATAATCACAATTAAAATATTTTACAAAATAAAAGGAGGGGCTGGCCCCGTGGCCGAGTGGTTAAGTTCGAGTGCTCCACTGAGGCAGCTCAGGGTTTAGCTGGTTTGGATACTGGGTGTGGACACGGCACCACTTGTCAGGCCACGTTGAGGGGGTGTCCCACATGCCACAACTAGAAGGACCCATAACTAGAATATACAACTACGTACTGGGGGGATTTGGGGAGAAAAAGCAGAAAGAAAAATAAATAAATAAATAAAAGGAAGAGTCACATAGATCTATATTGAGCAATATAATAAAATAATTATTCAAACAATAAAATGTTATTTATATTATTAATAATTATATATTTTAATACATTTTATTAGTAAAATAATAATAAATATTTATGAATAAAAATATTCCTCTCTACTGAGCTTTAAATATAATTCCTTCCTGTTCAACACTCAAGCAATCCGATGAATTTGACATTTTAATTAGTATTAAAATAGTATTATGCATTTCTGCAGTAATTACATTCTTATACAAGACACAGTCACACTGGTGGACATTGTGGCACTCACTGATAATTGATGTTCCAGTGTCCATTTTCCCCTTTATTATTAGTAATATCACACATTTAATTTTATTATGCAATTTTATTCTTTTTTTGATAAAAATTCTTACGTTTGTACCTTCTCCCCTATTTGTACTAAATTGTGGCCTTAAAAGAAAAATTGATGTCCCTCTGATATCATGTTCCCCCTTAGAAATCTCTTGAATTAAAAGTGTTATTTTGTCTATTAATAAAACAGTGGTTTAAGATTTTCTCTTCCTGAGTGGAAGACAAACTTGGAGTTTGAGAGCAGCTGGGAGAAGAATCATTAACGTCTGATTTCAGCCACAATTGTGCCAAGGGTGAAATGCACATAGTGGGTTATAATGTGCACTAAAGGGCCAACTTAGTGCAAATTCCGTCTCGATTCAAAATACTTACTACTAACCAGGCCAACTCTTCTCATTGAAACAAATTCATAATAAAAAGTTCCACTTAATTAAAACATATCAGCTAAAACAGGCAGATAAGTTAGTCTCAAAGCCTTTTTGAAACAAACGCAAACTTTTAAAAATCAGACCCATATCTTCGTCATAAATGCACCACTGGAGTACGCTTATTCATAGCATATAGAGTTCCACATTTTTTCAATTTAATGGACTATCTTCTTCTTTCCTGATGTAACCTGGTGCCACCCGTCACAGTCTTGAGTTATAACAGCACATCATCATGTATCCCTTTGTTACTCACCAACTTCCCTTGTCCTAAATACTGTGACATATAGGCCTAGATTATCTTGGAATGAGTATTAGATGGTAGCACTCCAGAAATATAAATCAAGTAAATGAAAGTAAGAGTAAACAAAAGAATAAAGACTAGGTTTAAGCCGGTAAAGACAGCCATTTAGTAGGATTTATGCCCTATCAACTGTGGGGTAAAATGAGAATATTTTCTTAGTCAATTATTGGAAACATAGGAGTGGTGGAAAATTAGAGAAGAGAAGGAGAATTTGAGGGATTTCAAGAAAGTACACATATGGAGGAGAGCTTAGCTAAGAAGGGTCTTCTTTGCTGCCTCCCTCCTGTTTTAGACTGTGCAGCCTATCCTGCTCAATAGCTTTCAAGTAGTCAATGACATCAACACTTACCATTGTCCTAGGGTTGCATGGTGTTTTATTCCTTGTGGCAGGATCCCTGGTAGCATTAAATTTTCTCTTGATTTCTTGGCATCTCCTCTCCCTGCCCGCTACCTCACCCTCACACAACACACCAAGTTAGTCCTCCTGTGGGAAGCAGAATGTATTATTCTAATGGAGAAACTGGGGCAACTGAAATGAGGATGCATTGCTTGGCTTTTATCCTTCAGGCTTTTAGGATGGAATTGCTCAGAGACCTTGTACTTTTGAACATCCTCATCATTGCAGTCAGCTCAGCAGTAATGTTCCTGAAAAAACCTCTAATGTCAATTTTCTCCCTTAATAAAGTTGATATTATACTGTTCATTTGCTCACACTTTAATATATTTCTCATTGCGTTGGAACTTACTTGGGGAAATGACATGACCCTTATCGGATTAAAATCTGGATTACCCCAAAAACCTCTGGCTTCAAAATTACTTGATACTTTGTAATTTAAAAATCTTTGTTCCCATTTTTCTAAAATCAGTCACAGACATGGCCCTAGGATTGTCAGTGTCTATTTAGCATGTAGACTATGCAGCATTTGTTCTAAGTGCATTACGTACACTAGCTCACAATTGTCCTACGAGGTTGATTCTATCATCTCCATCCCCACTTTACAAATGAGGATGCCAAGGAGCAGACTTAATCTGTAATTTTTCCCCAAATTATACTGTTTGTAAGTAATAAAGCTGGAAATGGGAGCCAGGTAGCCGGTTGCAAAGGGTCAAGAATTTCATTAATCACTCTCCCAACTCTAGATGCAAGTGTTTCAATTCTAACATTTTGCTTTTGAAGCTGCCGCTATTTTACTTATCAGTCCCTCTTGCTACTGATCAAGTGTTCTTCTAATATAAGGGTCTTCAATCTCTTTCTTCACCTCTACTCTCTAAGGATATCGGTTCCAATTACAGAAGATCTTACCTCCAAAACAAGACTGAAAATATTTATTTTTCACATCGACATTTCCAATCTGCTACAAGGGGCACTAAAGATAAAATTCCCAGAAGAAAAACAAGGTAGCAAATGCCAGTCACGGGAATTCAGTTCTGCTCTCTCCTTGGGTGATGCAGGTTCCTTACAGGGAAGCCACTGCACAGGAAGAGGGCATTATGAAGCAGGCACACCCAGGGTCTGTGATGAGATTATTTCATGAGCTAACTCAGAGTTGTAGCCATACGGAAGAGTGAAAATAAGTTCAAGAGTGGTTTAGCTGATATCAAACTGTTGGTCTCTACATGAATTCGTGCACGTATTATATTTTTCTGAAAATGCTTGGAGACAGAGCATCAATGCTCGTGCACCTTCGACCCCCTATAGGAGTAAAAGCCACTTCAGAAATACCTGAAAGCAGTTTAATACTGACCTGTTGTAGGTAAGGGTGACTATGTAATTCATCAGGCAAATTATAACACTGCTGAGAATGAAAGGAGATGGTGTTAATATTATGCCAAGACAACAGGATAACAGGCAGACCAGAATATACGCTCCCATTTATGCAAGCTTTGGAATTTTTGTCTATTTCTAAAGTTTATTTTTTTCCTTTATATTCAATATTTAGAAACTAAACTAGGGTCTAAATCAGCATTTATCCTTCTGTGGTTGGTTCTTGTGGAACATGATAAAGCTTCAATTAGTGGTTTCAAATCTCATTTTATATCTGTATGGTTTCATTTGATTTTTTTTTTTTTTTAGTTCTCTATGTTTGGCCATCTACTTCAATAATATATAAACTCATATTATATTAAACATTTGTTCATTTTCATTTTAATTAGCTCACTTTCACATTCTCATCTTGATTCCTTATAGTCTATATACATGTTCATTTTTTTTTAGAAACTTTGCTCTTGTGTTTTTTACTTTTTAAAAAGAATCCCTTGTATTGAATTAGAGCATAGATACAGAAAGTTGCATAAGATATAAATGTATATCTCAGTGGATTTTTCATAGTAACCACGTTCATAAAATCACCACTCAGATCAAGAAATAGACCCTTAGCAACACCCCAGAGGCCTCCCGCCTGCCTCCTTCTAGGATTTACCACCACCATTACCATTATCTGCCTCCTATCTATAATGAATACTTTCGTCTATTTGTGAGCTATATGTAAGAAAAATCTTATCATACACCTCAATTTTTGTGTTTAGCTTTTTTCACTCAACATTACGTTTGCATGATTCTTTCATGTTGAAGCATGTAACAATGATTTGCTCATTTTCATAGCTGTATTCCAACTCTTTGTATAAAAAAACAATCACCATTTATTTTTTCATTCTGCTGTTGATGGCAATTTAGAATGTTTCCTCTTTTTGCTATACATATCTGCCAATTATTTCAAGGATAAAATTTGCAATGATGTTTCTTAATCTGGTCATTTCAGGATAACTTTTAAGAAGTGAATGGGTAAGACACTTTTTACCTTAATATCATAAAACAAGAAAATTTAGAGTGTTTTAAAATCTTATTACTTTTCTCAATGGAGCACAGAGTTTAGGTTTCCATTTGTGTAAAGTTCAAAATTAGCAAAACTAATTTTTGATGCATGAAACTTAGTGGTTATCTTTGAGATGGAGAAAATAAATGGGAAATCGGGGGATCTTAGCAATTCTCTGTATCTTGATGAGTTTTGAGGACAGAGAAGTATACAGTTTGTGAAAATTCATTATGATTTGTGTATTTTCCTTAATATAAAATCTAAAAATTGGTTAAATTGAGTGTACATATTATCCATATGTACAAATCATAGGGCAGTTACCTTTCTATTTCACTGGATGCTTTTGTTAATGCACGCATAAAAATAGGTCTTTTTATGCCTCACTGGAAAACAATTTAGGCCAGTTGTAAATAAGGGTACCGTATCAACTCAAGGATCCATGTACTTATACACACTTAATAGCTGTGATCACATATTTGATAATTCTCCTGCCCACTCCCATGTAATCTGATTTGTTGATTTAACTAATATATACATTTATTTGCTGTAGTAGGAACAATCTTAATAATATTTTTAACCAAATAAAGTGATCCCATTGGGAGAAACAAGATAAAAATTATCAGAATCCGGTTAGCTCTCAATCATGATGAGTAGATAGCCAACTTCTGACTTGTAAATGGCTTCTGAACTGCTGAAAGTAACATAGAGAGTTATAGAACTGAAGAAAGTTAAAACATTTATCATGCTGCTAATAAAACCATTGGTTAGAACACTATCTGTAATAGCATTTAGAGATAACAATTTATATGCATTCATTGTTCACCAATATAAATAATTTATAGATAAAATTTTATTAGTTTGTTATGTAGTTTAGTCCTTGATTCTCTTGAGGAATATAATGTTATGTAACCTTGCTCATTAGAGTTGGCTCTGCCTGTGTCCTGAGGCCACTCACAACAGCTGATTTACTGTTTTAGTTAAAGTCAGTGCGCTCGGTTCTTTAAATAGTCAACTTGAGTGTATATAAATGTACACAGGAATGAATTGTTATGGACTGAATGTTTGTGTTCTCTCAAAATTCATACATTGAAGACCAAATCTCCAGTGTGATGGCATTAGGAGTTGGGGCCTTTGGGAAGTAATTAGGTTTAGATGAGATCATGATGTCTGGGGAAACACATGATGGGATTACTGTCCTTATAAGAAGAGGAAGAGACCAGAGTTCTCTGCTCTCTCCCATTCTCTCTCTCTGTTTCCCCATAGGCACACAAGAAAAAGATTCTATGAGGACAGAGCAGCCATCCACAAGCCAGGAAGTGGGCCCCCACCAATAACCAAATCTTTGACACCTTGATCTAAGACTTTGCAGTCTCCAGAACTGTGAGAAATAAATGTCTGTTGTTTAAGCTACCCAATCTATGGCATTTTCTTACAGCAGCCTGAACTGAGACAGCATCTCTTTGGAAAGGCAAAAAGCGCCTCCATCAATGAGACATGTTTTTAAGTGACAGGCCAAAATGATTGATAAGGGTTACCTTATTTTCAATGAGACCTACTTTATTTTATAAGTTAGAATTTGCTCCTTGTAATAAAATAAAATGTTTTATTTTATTAAAATGATTTCTTCAACTATGTGTTTGACAGATATCTGATAAATAAAATGAATAAAAACAGCTTAAGCAGTTTAAGATTTGTATTAAAAGTCAAAGTAATATTCAAAGTGTCATAGGGGATTAAGATTATTTGAACTTCGAGTTTCAACTCGGAAATGTAGAAAGCTAGAAAGAGTTTTGCTCCCATCATACAAAAAGAAAAAAATCTGGACAAACGGCAAGTTAATTTTTCTTAACCCATCAAGGAATTGCGAATGGTAGCCTGTCAAGGAACCTGAAACCTGGGGAGATATGGACACCTTTGTTGACTGAAAGGACCCAAATATTTGATGCTAGACAAAGCCAGTTTCGTAAATTGCCAGGCACAGTGCAAAATGAAATTGCAGGGACCTTTGTTTGCAAAGTGTTAAGAATTTCTCAAAGCAACTGCAGAGAATTAAATCACACCTGGGCTTATCTAAACAAGAGGCTCTGGTGACTGCACAGGTCACATGGTCATGCACATTGCTAAGTAAAAGAAGCCACATCCCAAATGTGACATAGTGCATAGTTTCACTTCTATAACCATCCGGAAAGGGCAAAACTATAAGGACATAAAACAGATCAGTAATGCTGACCTGTGGGGGTGGAGGAAGGAATGGACTATACAGAGAAGATTTTTAGGGTGATGGAACAGCTCTGTCGGGTAGATTCATAATTTCATGATTTTGTTAAAACCCTTAGAACTCAACAATATAAGGAGTGAATTTTATTGTATGAAAATTTTAAAAAATAAAGCAGCAAAAATACTTAATTTTCAAAGAAGCTGTTTTGAAATTTAACATGATAATTTTATATTTAGAAATTATTTGTGAAAAATTAAAGAGATCGTATACAATTTTTCTACGTCAGAAAATGAAGTTTCACTAAAATTTACTTTCATTTTGAACTAAAGAAAGAAGTTTGAGATGCTAATTTAAAGACTGAAAAATAAACCAACCTTTGGATTATTAAAAATGTCAGAATAAGCAATGTCACAACTTAAGTGTATCTCTTTTGTCCATTTGTTTATTACTACCTTTCTGCCATCATTGGAATACATATTACCTGAAGTCAGGAGTCTTTTTAAGTCTTGGTAAACAATCTATGTACTATCAGGATCCAGAATAGTGTGTGGCACATAGTAGGCATTCAACAAATATTTGGGGAAAAGAAAAGAGGAAGGAAGTAAAGAAAGGAGGGGGGGAGGAAATGAGAGGAAGAGAGGAAAAGAGGGAGGGAGAAAGGGAAGACTGAGTTTCTTGGTATCTTTAGGTCTTTAGCATCTTGGTTTCCTTTTCCGCCAGCACACCAGATGACTAATAATGGGCTCTAAAGCATTGTGTTTCAAGTAAACTTGAAAATGTATAAACATAGTATAGTCATAGTCGTCTGCTTCTGCAAAGAATGTCTCACTGAATGGTTCCTCTATCAGTTTATTTTTCCCTCTTACTTAACTATTAAGAGAGAAAGCAGTTCTCATAAAGGAACAGAACGAATGGCTAGAGGATGCACACTTTGTCCACCTATTTTCAACCTGGCTTGCAAATGTTTGTAATGCTCTGGGAGGTTTAAGGGAGTATACTAAATAGTGGAAATTGCGGAGAGAATGTTTGTTTTTATTCTCTGCCTGATGGTCATGTTTTATGTCTCATTCCTGCCCCAAATGACTTAAAATTGTGTATTCTTTATTTGAGGAAAATAATAGAAAAGCTTAGCTCTCATGTTGGATTACTAATAAATGACACCGAATCACTAACTTAACTAAACAAAACCATATTTTAAAACCTACTCTTATTTTTATATTTATAATCATTTAACTAAACTCACATTTCTCAGCCCTTTGATAATCTATCTTGAGTTGTTTACCATTTACTCATCATCATGTTGGTTAATTAACAGGATTTAAGAAATGTCATAAAAGTCTTAATATTTTCAATAAATAACGTCTTAGTAGACCTTTTGGAATGAGTTATTTTGGTCCTCATAAATTAGCCCTCTTGAAAGATAATATTTTAGCGAAAAATGGATATTTTCCTGTCAGTGAAATACAAAAAGAAAAGATGAGTATGCATAATGGTGGGTTTATTATGAAGATTCTAGTATCTGTCATCTCTGAAGAATGAGGTAGCAGGAGTCTGTTTTAAATCCACAACTCTCTTGAGTCTAAAAATATTCAATATCTTACTCTGTTGGAACAGTTTATTATTTTGCAACCCACTCTATACGATGACAAGATTAAATTATTCAGTCAATATTGCAGTGATGGCTTTTGTCATGAATATATTTAATTTAATAAAAATATTGAATGACCCATTTATCATATAGTTACCATTTTATACATTGCATGTGTTGACACCATCTCTCTTTTCTTGGTGTTAGGAACACTAATTAATTCATAACTATAATATGTCACCCACAGTAAATGCCCCTAGAGCTCTAGCAGGTTGAAAAATTGGTCAAATATACATCTACTAAAAACATTTATCTTTGTACTTAAGGATATTACATGTGATAATATAGTCTTTCTCCAATAGGAAGGGTCTATGGAACAATTTTGTCAAGATTTATTCTTTAGTTTGGATTATCTATTGTTTTGCATTTACACCACATTTCAAGGTGTATCGCATGCACACAACACAGTGTCCAGGGAAAAATTCCCTCCAAATTTTAAGTTATAGTATCTGATACAGAAATGTATAGATTTAGAATATTTTTCAGGTGCACTCTATATTTCAAAAAGAAATTAACATTAACTTTCTGCATACACCTTTTATTACTTAAATTGGTGTGTAATCATTTCAGAGGTTTTTTTTGCATTTCAGGTACTGTTTAATTCCACTGCTCTTAAAGCAGATCCCTCAGTAATTTTCCAAAGTGCTATAAGTTTTACCATCTCATTTGCAGATAGTAGCTGACTAGCCAAGTATTGTTAGGGAAAAAAAAATAGTTTGATATATTTCAAATCTATTTTCCCTGAAATTTTCAGCACAAATATGTTAACTATTCTACTAACCACAGCTTCCTGCTGCACAAACATCATTGCAGAAGTAGCCTTCAATTAAGTGTCGATAGCCAGTATTAAATTTAAATTTAGGGAAAAATATAAAACAATTAATTTAAATTTAGGTAAAAATATAAAATAATTAAGGTTATTTGGCCATTCCATTGTGTCACAAGAGGTTTTACTACTCTGAACGAGGTCGAAGTTTTGAATGTCTAGGTGAATATTTTTAATATTCCATCTTTCAGAGTAGTTTTTGTTTCACTTGTCCGTGAAGAGAGGACAACATCTTTATTTTTGTTGTTTTATATAAACATTCCTCAAGTGTAATTTTTTAATGTAGAAACTTAGGACTCATACCCCACGATGATTTGATATAGAAGGTCAATGGGCATATTTTTAAGATACATCTTAAAAGATTCCCATGCAAGTAGTTTGCAGACATTTTGAGAAAAAAAATCTCCAAACTGACATATCATCTCTGGAGTATTTGTATTTTCATCACAAATTTAAACCAGTAGTCATTCAAAAATTTAGCTATTGTATTTTCTTCACAAATAACTTTTTAAAGAAATACAAGGCTGTTTGTTATAGTCTACACGAGCCAGCTATGCCTCCCTATATTTGCACGCTAGATTCCTTAGAAATATATTCCTGAGTGATTCTTCTATGCTTCCTGGGGTAAGAAAAATAAATATTTCCCTAGATATTTCGCTCATGTTCATTTTGTCATTTAGTGAAGCATCCTGAAGTTTGACATAAAAATATCATAAACACATTTTTAAGGAAAATATAAACAGATGAAAACAATAAAATAACAAAAGTATAAATAAAAATAAGAAGAAATATCTACTTTGTTTAGAGGATGAGAGAAAGCAAAAAGCACAGCTAAGTATATGGTCTTAGTGAAGATGAGGCAGGACTGACTCTAAGGCAATGGTGATTGTGAGAGGAGAGACCCTCTCCTAGGTTCCAGTTATAAAATATACCAGATGATAACACATCATACTGAGATTTTGGGAAAAACTGAATAACAGGCAGTAACGGCCAACTATATTGAAGCCTGGATAAGTTGTTTTTGAATTCAGTTGATCATATTTTTTCATATTTTTCCATGTTAACTATAATCTTCTGGGTTAGAAAATTGACTGTTTAGTGTAATAATATGGGATGATTTTGTAACTATAAAGATTTGAAATTATGTTCTGAAGTGGATTTTTTACTTTAAAGGTACGTTTCCATTACTCCTCATTGAACTTACAAAACCAAGAATATTTCTCTCTTGTTATCAAATGCATACGAACATCTTAGCCTCATTCTTTTTGTATTTTGTAGAAGGAAATCAATAAAAAGATAGATAAAAAGTTAAACTATCCTGCCATCAAGATGAAGCATTGCCCTCTTTTAGAGAATATTTAAGTTGTGGCATAAAATGGATCATAAAAGTTTTGGTGTATTATTTATATGGAGACAGCTTTCCTGTCTCATAAACTCTTACTCTGCTTTGAGTGCATTGGGAAACAGAGAAGCAGAGAAGAGGCATAAGAGGCATTGAGTAAGAGTGCTTATTGATTAAAACAAACCTTCTGAAGTACGTTCTCTGGTCTTGCCGCAATGTTGCACCCCTCTCATTGGATCGGTTTGGGGGGTGATTCTCAAGGCTGTGACCTGGTTTCCCAATTGTCAACTTGTCAGTGACATTTAGCATTACCTAAGAAAGCTACATGTATTGATTGTGTCACATAAAAACGTAGCTCCAGCAATGTGTTGTTAAAGAGCATTGAGGTTTAGCCATCCTGTACCTGCTCAATACATTAACCATTCACTTGAATGTTTTTACACCAAATACTAAATGATTTCAAAACCAATTCTTGTCATCACAAGTTAGCATATCAGAAACCAGGAATGCTGTTAGTGAATTGGGAAATAACGGTAATGTCTGCAAATGTCCAATTGTTACCTGTCATCTTATCTTCTTAAGTATCTTAAGGTATGTCAGAACTGGTAAAACCACATTTACCCCTTCTTCAGTGTCTTTTACATCACATAGTTTGTATATTTAAAAAGAAAGATGCCCCATTGGAAAGTTCGAGCATAAACAGTATAAAATATTTCCATAAGAAGTCCATTTCACTTTCTTTCCTGAATCAGATGCTCTTGAAAAAACAATAGTATTTTAGAAATGAAAGATTAGTCAAAATCTTCAGTGCCATATGTGAAAGTTGCTTGAAAGTCCAGATATTTTTAAATGGGCTTAATTTAAATATTGATGATGCCTGTTAATGAAGCATTAACAAGAGTAAAACCAATGAAACATCTAATATTAAATTTCGTTTTGCATAGGTAGATAGAATGGGATATTACAAGTTCCCCTAGGATTATGAAGAGAATTATTGTCAAAGTACATAGTTAATTTATTTAAATTGCAATTCACAATTTAATTTATGCTCTCTTTCAAAAAGACAAGCAAACAAAGCATGAAAAATTAAACAAAAAGTTTTTATTCCTATTGATTTGAATCAAAGGCAGGTGTGTTTATACCTTTAAAGGTATTTTTACATTCAGTCATGTAAGTTCAGAGCTTTTATGCAATGATGAAACTAAACTATAGAGCTGCTGTTAACTGTTAACTCCTCAGCAGTTTATTGTCAAATTACCTTCAGGGACTACTTAATAAATGGTAACTAGTCAGTTTGACTTTGCCAGGGACAGAGTGAGAGGCCACATGACATCATAACACTTACTAGTTCCTGTCTGTCACATACAGGAGCAGAGGTAGAGCAGGGAAAGGTGTGAATAGAGAGCTGTTACACTTTAATCTTTCCTCATTATCCATTTCATATTTATGAATGGATGTGTTAGAAAATTCAGAAAGTTGCACAATTTTCAAGTAAGAATGCCTTAATGTTGACACAAAGTTCAAAAAACAAATTAGAAGGAAGATTTACTTTTGCCATCTCAAACTCATGGCTTCATCAGAATAAATTCACAGGTACAAAACATATGAAACCCAATTTAGTTCATAATTGAAAAACCCATTTTGAGGGAGGTGAAGGAGTTGGTAGATCTTCGAAATATTTTCAAAAGTGTATAGTAAATTCCCTGTAAGCAAAAATTGATGACCCAGTTAATGATATATTCATGCCTTTTCCCTTTTCTCTTTAATTATTTTTAATCCCATTTTTTATTAATATCTTGTCTGAGAGAACAGTAGCCATGTTTAAAAGATCAGAATGAAGGAATAAATTTTGTTGCTGAAAAGGATCAATGACTAGGAGGTTCAAAAGAAAAAGAATAAAGCTATACATAAAATTAAGACTAGTGATTTATTTTGGGGCATTTGTGGAAAGTAAAAATAGATATTAGGCTCATAAGAAAAGAATTTCTGGGTTTTCTCAGTTAGGCATCTATTGAGTCATTCAATAAACATATATTGGTTGCTACTCTACGACCTACTTTGGAGGTAGCTGTGGAACATATGGAAATGAACAGGTTGTGACATTATCCAATGAAGATGAGAAAACAGTTAATGATTACCTAGGATTAGTGATTAATGGTTTATACAGGAAATAATGGGAGAAGAAAGTAGAACTCAGTTTTATACATATGATCATTGCCATCAGTCCCTTAATATGGAAAATATTTCTTCAAGATTTCTTTTGAAAATGTGTCTTCTTCCAAACGAAATACATCTAACCTGCAACACGAGCTTTTGGAAATCTTCTCGTTGCTCCTTATCTTATAAATACAATCATTAGAATCATGATTGAACAAAGTAAGAAAGTAAATAATTGGGCCAAAATTTTTAATTTCAGAAGACTTCTTGTAATCTCTTTCTCTAATCAATTTTTCTGAAATGGAGTTGTAAACAAAGATGCTTCTCACAGCCCTGAAACATACTCATTGGTGGTTAGCTTTTGGATATTTTGAAAAGATTGTGCTGAAACTTTTTAAAGCCATACTTCCTTGAAAAGGTAATGTCCAGTATCGGGTCAGTTTTTGAATATACATAATAATTTAATATGTAGCTTAAGAAAGAGCATATGGGCAAATTTATTTATATTAAATAAATTTAACAAATGTTAGAGGGAGTCCAAATGTCCGATCAGGAAACTGATTCTGTACATTTTAGTATATCTATCCAAAGTAGTCTCATGTAGATTTTATGAAAGATAGCTTATACTAACATAGAGGATTTTGAAAGAAATTTTTATCATATTATTGGGAAAAGTGTTTATAACAGTGCACTTTTTTGCATTTTTGTTAAAGTGTATTATGTGTATAGTATCGTCATAAACTATCTTCTGAGAGACTATACAATATATAAATGACCTCCTACTTTGTTCATAAAACAGGGAATCCTGTACAAAAGATTCCATTTACTTGGATTCAATCTTAGCAGAAAAGGAACATAAAGTTTCGAGGAGAAATTACAGTTTTGCCCAAACACAGTCCATTTTTTAAGGCATGTCATATCTAACAAGGGGAATATATTCTCTCCTGATAGACTAAAGAGTATCCACATGTGTCCTGGACCTTACAAAATGATAATGGAGAGGATTTCTCAGTTTAACTGGATATTGCAGACAATGGGTGCCAAAGGATTCTGAGAATGCATTCCCTCTGTGTGAACTGACTGAGTCCTTAGTAAGAAACCCTGCTCTGTGGGAGCCAAAACGTGAAGGCCATTTGTAAGCTGAAGGAGGATCTTCAACAGCCTTCCTCTCTAGACATCTCTAACTACAAAAAGCCTTTTTATCTATTTGTGCATGAGCAACCTGGACAAGACCTTAGAGTTTTGATTCATCTCTATGGGAGATTTCAAAAAACAATTGCTTGCTATAGCCTCATCCTTAACTGGTTACAAAGGCTTATTCCTGTTGACTGAGGGCAATAGTCGCTGCTGCAAAACCTGTTGGTGCTTCTGCTGAACTAATTCTAGGCTCCCTGCTTGATCTCATGGTTCTTTGCCCAGTACAAACATTGCTACTGACTGAGAATACACAACACTTTCCAGGCAGACAATTCACCTCTTTTGAGACCTTGTTCATTTCTCCCTCTCATCTCTGCAAAACCCTGAAACCTCCCACTCTTCTGCCTCTGCTAGAAGAAAAGGCTCAGAATTGTTTTACCTGTTATGGTACTCCTTTATATCTATCTCATATTTATTGGCAGATACCCTTGAGACCCTACCTAGTATTATTTGTTGATGGATCATACCTCAAAACTAAAACTGGAGGTTTTTAAGCAGGATATATCATCAGTAATTTAAGCTGTTTTAGACTATAGACCTCTAGCTCAAGTAACATCATACAAATATAAAGCACCATAACGAAATAATCGCATATTAATGATAACATGCCCTATCATTATTAATGATAAGTATATTAATGACACCATCAATGAACTCTGCCTTAGATGGAATACAGATCAATCTCAACACAGCATGATTAGTGACGGACACCGCATTGCTTTGTTGGCTAGTCTTGGTGACATCTGTGCCATGGCTAACATTTCTTACTGTAGCTGGAACAATAAAATAGGTAAGGTAGAAGAGGCTGTACGTTGCCTTAAGGAAAAAAGCTGCTTAACTCTTTAGGGTTGATCCTTATGGCCTACAGGACTTATCTCTTGGTCTGAATTGGGCAATGGAAGTTCCCAATTCTGAAGCATTTTGCTTGGATTATTAATTATTCTTGTTTTTGTCATAGTGGTCATTAGGCTGGTCCTTCATATTCTATCTAAAGCCTTAAATGCTTCTGTACAGCCACTTTCTTCTCATTTGATAAAGATGATGCAAATAATTAAATAAGATCCCACAATATGATTAGTTATGGAAATAATTGAACAAACCCAGAGAGGTGAAGATCCAGATTTCTAGTCTTCTCTGAATTGGTCAACATCAAGCAAGTGAGAAATTAACCAATGGGATGACTGAGAGACAACAGACAAATGGACAGTGGCTAGACTCTACATGGCAATAGAATTCTGACTCATAATCTCTGTAGCAACCAGCCTGGGAAACCAAAACCACATCCTCTGCATAAATAACCCTAAAACTGTCAGGACTAGATCACTGACCACCAGCTTCTCTAGATTTTGTCCCCCCTTTCAACTTAGCATAAACCAGAGAAAGCCAAAGATTCTTCCCAAGCTCTACATCTAGTTAGCTTCCTCATCCCAAAGACCTTCAGTCAGAGCATACCTTAAGCCTTCCCTTCCTATCACTTTAAAGTTTTCCAATTCCTAGCTTTCCTGAGAGTCTTTGCCAAATGCAAGTGAGGCTAATGTCTTAGTCATTTTGGGTTGTTATCATAAAGTATCATAGGCTGGGTGGCTTATAAACAACAGACGTTTATTTCTCACAGTTCTGGAGGCTGGAGGTGCAAGATCAAGGTGCCATCATGGTCAGGTGGTGGTGAAGGCCCTCTTTTGGGTTGCAGACTGCTGAATTCTGGTTGCGTCCTCACATAGAGGAAAGAGAAGGAGCTAGCTCTCTGAACCTCCTTTATAAGGGCATTGATGCCATTCATGAGGGCTCCACCCTCAAGATCTAATCACCTCCTAAGGGCCCACGTCCAAATACCATCACATTGGGATTAGGTTTCAACATATGAATTTTAGGCGATGCAAACATGTAGACCATAACATGGGGCTATAGCAAGTGCTGAACAAATAGCCTCTCTTCCCATTTGGATGCTGTCTGTTTGTTTCCACAAAACTAAAATATTCAATGTTACATGCTAAAATATAAAGGAGAACAGTTGCATTTTGTTTTTCTATATTTTAAAACTTTGTATATAAAATATATGTGCATATTAATAAAATACAATTATTTTAAATGAAGAATATACAATATACAATTTTTTTAAAGATTTTATTTCAATGAGAAGAAAACAAGATCAAGTTCATCATGCCCTCTCAGCTAGGATAAGCAAAAGAAGCTTTGCTATGACTGTTCCAATGTTAATTTTTGAGATACATTTCAAGTAAAGCAGGTAAACTGCACTACACAGGAATCAAGAGAGGAGATTTCAGTTAAGGAATGGTATCCAGGAGCCTGCCCAGAGACCGAGTGGTTAGGTTTGCAAGCTCTGCTTCCCTGGACCAGGGTTTCACAGGTTCCAATCCTGGGCGCGGACATGGCACCACTCATCAGGCCATGCTGAGGCAGCATCCAACATAACTCAACTAGAAGGACTTACAACTAGAATATACAACTATGTACTGGGGGGCTTGGGGATAAGAAGAAAAAAAAAGCAGATTGGCAGCAGATGTTAGCTCAGGTGCCAATCCTAAAAAGAAATAGTGTCCAGTCAAAAGCAGAATGAGAGAAAACAGAAGCAGAGAGTTGGTCTGAGACCAAATGATGTGAAATTGTGAGTCAGAAGAGCATCTCAAATGCATATTCCTGTTTCTATTCAGCTATCCAACATTATCTTTGATAAATTGGAATATGATCTGATTTGTTTTTCTGAGTGGATTGTTGAAACATGGCTTTGGTAATGAGTCTAAATTAACAATTCAACCAGATTCTCATAAATCATTCGACCTAATACAGCTTCTATCATTGCATTATAGATATTTGATCACAGGGTACCTCTCTCTCAAAGCAAGTAGTATATGTATATTACATACATATAACCCATACTGTGGTATCACAATATATTCTAATATATTATTATGTTCATATACATATATTCATATATCTGAAATTTATTTCTACTTAATATATTTTCTTTCTAAATATGTACATTTACTGCTATCTTTTGTTTATTCCATGCTAATAGGAATTTTTTAAATCTTTCCCAGAAAATATATAATTTGGACACAGTGTGTGTGTTATATCTTTACTTGACCCTGATTAATAAAGCTATGAAAATTATGCAACATTTTATTAGCATCTAGAAGCAAAATGGGTACAGCAACAGAAATGGATTAATTTTAGGTAAGAACTAGATATAGTTATGGCAGAATCATTGAAAAGAATCCATGTTTATTTAAAACTACTACTCTGTAAACCACAAAAGAAATGAAAAGAATTAGAGAAACAGATTAGTAATAGTGTAAAAATTTCTGTCAGCTAATAATTTCCCATGTCTGATTTCATTTCATAGCACATGATATAAAATGTTCAGTCTCCAGTCAGCAGGTGGGAATTGTTACCTGAGAATGAAATTTTCCCTTCCCACTCTTATTGTTAAGTGATAATTAATATTTTAAATCCAGATAGATGCCTGAAAACATGACCTCCAATATCTTTTTCTCGAATCATGGAGATGATTTATTATGAACAAACAATCCACTAATGTTTATTATTAATTCTTGTGAGTTGCTTTAAAAAAACAAATACTCTCTATGATCCTTCGCCTATAGCCCACTTACCTACTTGTCTAGTTAAAAAACACAGAAATGGAGTAGAAACTGGCATTAAGTGGAATTTAAATGTGTCTGTATTTTGTAGTGGATGAAAAATAATTTCCCCTTTACCTTCTAGGCTCTTGGCTGAGATTTCCCTGTAAGAAAAGACAGATTAACAGGAGAAAAACAGACGGAAGTTTAATAGCATGTATACCTCCTACGTACATGGGAGGTAGCCAGGAAAACTGAATGACTCCCCAAAATGGCCTAAACCACCACTTTAAATACCATCTCCAGCTAAAGACAAAAGAGGATGCTGGGAGTGGGGGTTGGAGAGGCCAGTTAAAGGAAGTAACCAGGAAAAGCTCAGTAAACAAGGTTATGGTTATTATGCAGATTTAACTCGGTGCCTTCTCCATGACAAGAGTGTCTAAAAATGTAGCCATTTTCCTTTCCCTGGAATACAGATAAGACACCCTTACAAATGGAAACTTCCCTTATAGGTGTGAATGTCTCTTACAAAAGGGCAACTTCTACTTGGTTTTCAGAGCTTCTCCAGTATCTACTATTTTTGAAAAGTAATCAGCTGAAAATAATCTTTATGCCAAAGACGTGTAGGGGAGGAAGACATTTCCTCTACCTGCTGTGGGTTCTTCTGGCTGGAGAATGAATTAAATTCACATGAGACAGAATAATAGGAGAAACTTAAACAAAGTTTTTTTTTTTTTTTTTAAAGATGGGCACCTGGGCTAACAACTGTTGCCAATCTTTTTTTTCTTTTTTCTTTTTTCCTGCTTTATCTCCCCAACAGCCCCCATACATAGTTGTGTATCTTAGTTGCAGGTCCTTCTAGTTGTGGGATGTGGGACGCTTCCTCAACATTGCCTGACAAGCAGTGCCATGACCGTGCCCAGGATCTGAACCCTTGGCCACCACAGCAGAGCGCGTGAACTTAACCACTCGGCCATGGAGCCAGCCCTTAAACAAAGCTTTATAACATGTATGCATGGGAGAGGCTCAGGCAAACTGAGCAACTCGCCCAAAGGGCTGAAGCCCCCACCTTAAATATCCTCCTCAGCTAAAGACAAAGGAGGATGTTGGCGGTGGGGGGAGTCAGTTACAGGAGGTTACTAGACAAGCACAATAAACAGGAATAAGATTATTATGCAGATTTAAGTCCTTGCCTTCTGCATTGATAAGCCCCCCTTCTTCCTGGTACAGAGAGGGAGACACCTTTACAGATGGAGATTTCCTTTACAATGTAAATGTCTCTTACAAAGGGAAGGAAATTCTACTTTTCAGTTGCTTTCCTGTCTGCAGTTTATTACAAGTAACCAGCCCCAAATAATCCTCATGCCAGAGACATATCTTGTAGTGGCCCATTCCAGGCCCCACAGAGGCATACTCTGAGGTGACATAGTCTGATTCCTTTCAATTGGGAGAATGAAGGAGAATTATCAAATAATTCAGTTATTCTGATCTATGTGTAGATAACCTCCATGAATTCCAGAATTCTTGAATTTATTCCTAAGCAATCCATTAGGAAAGTGAAGATATAGACTTACTAATTTTGCTTAATATTATAGATATAAAAATGACCATTATGTGAGTTTATGATAGGTCCTCATTTCTGGGGTGTAAATTAATTGTAATAATAACATACTCTCCAGCAGTTTCCCTCACACAAAGTCATTGTACAAATAAGGTAATAACCCATGTCAATTATAAGGTCAATAGGGCTATACTTTCATCCTTAGGGACAGACAGATATTATAACATTCACTAAACTCTCTTGAAAATATTCTCTTGGTAAACAAAGGAATATCTATTGAAAAAGTAGTTTGTTAATAAAGCCAGAATAAGATTATAATATATACAAGAAAAAAAGGAGTGGAATCAGTACAAATAATGGTAGATTCTCACTACCACTTCTAAAAACAAGCATTCCTTTCTCTAGGCAATGTAATTCTATGAGTATGTACAGTATGTGATGCCTTCATTTCTTATGGAATTCTCGAGAATTACCACCTTCCCTAGAATGTCACTTACTTAGATATCAGGTTGCTTTCATAGCACCCCTGTGGCTGGCTCTTCATTTATTTGAGTGTAAAGCAATGTTAATATTCCCCCAGGGATCCACAGAGAACAGTGCAATATTTCTCACGCTTCAGTGTGCATACAAATCAACTGGAGATCTTGTTAAAATGCAAATGTTGATTCAGTGGGTCTGGAGTGGGACATGAAATTCCACATATTTAAACAAGCTCTTAGGTGATCTCTGTTCGCTGGTCCTTGGACCACTCTTTCAGTAGCAAAACAGTCCCTCTTAAGAAGCAATGCTTCATTCTCAAAGCCAATTTATTGCACATCTTGTTGACTCCATAACCATGTGTCCAACCATTTGATCCAGAGCCCATTTGGCAGTCACAGTGATGCCATTGCTGAGATGTTGCAGTTGCCTTTTCAAGCCACAGTGAGCAATCATTCCCACTTCTTTGCCTTCTCCTTCTCCAGGCAGAGATCCAGGGACAAAGAAATTTGTCTACTAAGAATCTTTTTTTCCTTCCTTTCTTGTTTCCTCTTCTATCTTCTACTTTGCTCTTTCCATTAACTCCCTCCTACCCATTATCTTCCACATTTTCCCCTTCCTCCTCCCCCTTCTGTCACTCAGAGAAGTCTCTAAAACATCTTCCATGTCTACTGCTTTGTTTTAAGTCGTGCTTGCTTACAGGAACCAAGGCAGAGCAATGCCAGATGGTCAAACGGCAGAACCAGTCCAAACCAGAAAAGTACAAGATCGCCATGGGGTGCCATGTGCAAAAGGAAACCTGTGCAAAAGGTGCCGTGTGCAAGAAGGGAAGATCTGTGCATGCCTCAAATCCCCCCCAATCCTGAGAGCAAGGATGAGGAGACCCCGCCTCCCATAAGAACCCTGCTCACCTTCCCTTCAGGGAGAAGGTGTTCTAGAGCGTGAGCTCTGCCTCTTCCATTCATTGATCAATGAGTAACGTTTCTGCTCTGTTATTCCAAACTTGATCTTCTTCTCTTGGCGCCAGCGGCTCTGGGCAAGAGAACCCACTTGTGCGTCACTTTATGGCTGGGTAGCACTTCTACTTTCTCTCTTTCTTCCTCTTATTTCTTCCCTTTTGTTCCTCTTTTTTGCACCCCTCTAAACATTTGTTTCACTTTTTTCATTCTTCTTTTCACTTACTTTCTTCTCCTTACTTTTTCTTCCTTTTTTCATTGTCCCTCCCACTTCTAGAGAGCTCACCAAGCAACTGATTTGACTCAAAATATACCTCAGTAGTAGTTTGCATGTGAATACGAGAGTTTTGAAACACATGCAGATACACACACATTCACACACACTCACACAGACATAGCTCCTCAACTTCCATTGTAATTTCACTTGAGAAGATCGTACAACATCCACAAAAGATCATTTATAATTTACTTCCCCCAACAGAGACAACTACTGATCAACTAATCTTATTCTGCATTGCTTATTGTCAATTTCTTTTAATATTAATTTAAGGTTTTCTATCTTCACCCCTAGGTTCTAGGGGACTATTTTAATCTAGCTCATTCCATTTTTAAAAAAAATTTTCAGGGTAAACACAATCAGTTGCCAGTGGTTTTAAAAAATATATTATGCATTTAAGTAAAGTGAGTTTATAAAAAGGATCTGCCAGGTCTGCTTAAGTCCTGGTGTCATACATTTGTTCTTTAATTCTCCTTGTTTTCTTGCATCTGAGAGTGCTGCCTGACGTGCTTTCACTATTCGCCTTTTCATAACTTTTCTGGGTTCTCGTTCCGCTTACTTTTTTAGTTTACACCATTCTCCTGTTGCCACTCCTCTTCCGTCTGCAGCTTTCATTTGAAATAAGCCCTAGAAGCTACTCATACTAAAGCGAGCTTAAACTCTGACCCACAATATGTTTGTGCAATAACAGCAGGAGCTACAGGCTTGTGGTGCCAACAGATGCAGTGAAAGCAACAGTGGGCTGATCATATTTAGTTTGGATTTTATTAATGTTTACACACAGTGCTGTTCCTGTTTTGTTTCCGATAGTCTCTTCACTAATGATAGCTTTGCCCTAAGCTCTGTGACTTATCAGAGGGTTGGAGAGACCAGTTCTTAAACCAATCCTCAAGTATAAATGTTGAACTCAGTTTAATGTCCAAAATTTATGCTTTCATGTCTTTTAAATTTGATTTACATTAAATTGTTTTAAAACCAGAAACTTAATTAGAACAAATCATTCTGACTGTGACATCATAATAGAAATACAATAATTCTGATCATTCTCTCAACTGGAAAATAGACACTTGCATAAAATACCTTTACTGAAGTAAGTGATCCAATAAATATTGGTCCAAATCACTTATAATTAGTGGAAGAGTGAAGTTTATTGGATGATAAATCAAGAAACATAAATTTTGAACTGGTTATCCATGTAACAGTAAGTAAATAATTGAACTTCTAAAGTCTAACTAAGAAAAGGAGAAAAGGTTCTACTTTGCTTCCTAGCCACAGGACCTGGTGAGACAACCTTTGCTTTTTACAGTATGTCCAGAACAAGTCTCTAAAGAGTAAAACTTCAAGGAAAATCTGTTCTTTCTCATTTTGTCAATGGAAATACATTTCCTCATACCCCAAGTTAATAAAAGTTTCCAAGTAAAATCTAGATTTCGTCTTTTTTGTTTCGTGAAATGGTATTCAGGGAAATTTTTTCCTATAGCTGTGGAGTTGGTTACTAAGACCCATAGATAAAATAATAGGTTTTTGTTTTGTGCAATTTTTCTTCTTTTTCAATCTCTTTGGATTTCTGGTAGTTGTTTATATAACTGTGAAAAAAAATGTTTATCCAGAAAATGGAGTTAGGTTATAGGCCCGTATAATTATTAATATGTATTTAACAAACTGAATGCCTGGTACAACGAAAGATGTGTAGCTAGCTAACTCCCTAGCACTTCCCAAATATTAGAAAAATTAAAAAATTCTCCCATAAATTTCTGAAATTTTACTGGGATTCAGTCAATCCCACATGCAAAATGACTCGAGTAGGTGATTCTCTCCTTTTTAAAACATTTTCATTTCTTGGCCTTGTAAACACCAAACCTTTTGAATTTTCATTCTACCTCTCTGACTGCAATTTCCAGTCTTTGCTGGTTGTCTTTCCAAATCTTTCAGTGTTGAAATGTCCCAGGGCTTAGTCATAACGCTCTTCTTTTTATTTCATCTATCTATATTGTGATGTTTTCCATATATTCATCTCCAGCTTCTCGTTGTCTTCTGAGTTCTAGATTCTGATGATCCACTGCCTAGTTCACATGTCAGCTTAAATGTTGACAGGCACCTTCAGCTTAACAGACGCAAACAGATTTTTAAAAGAATATTCACAACCTGTATGTCCTACAGTCTTCCTCACATCAGCAAACGTTATTACTATTCATCTGTTTGTTTAGTCCAAAAATAGTCAGACATTTCTCTCTTGCTGTCAGACTCAACATTCAAAATTTCATTAATTCCTGCCATGTCTATCTTCAAAATATATATATATTTTTTAATTACTTAATTTTTCCTTTTTCTCCCCAAAGCCCCCCAGTAAACAGTTGTGCATATTTTTAGTTGTGAGTCCTTCCAGCTGTGGCACATGGAATGCCACCTCAGCATGGCTTAATGAGCGGTGCCATGTCCGTGCCCAGAATTTGAACCAGTGAAACCCTGGGCCGCCAAAGTAGAGCGCGAGAACCCAACCACTTGGCCATGGGCCCGGCCCCTCAAAATATATTCTAAACTTCAGTTCTAACTTCCTTTGACTGTAGACCTCTGTGTTTCCGACTACAATATCTCTCCTCTTTGGTTTGTTACCAGTCTTGTTCCTGAAGTTTAAAATTGTCGTATAAAAGCAAGAATACATTTTAATCACACAAACCATGTCATCTTACTCCTTTTCTCAACAATTTTCAAATGCTTCTATTTACAATCAAAATATTTAAATTCCCTGCCCACAGTCCTTGAAGTCCCACATTATCTGGCTCACACCTGCCACTCTGCTCAGGCCACTTCTCTTATTCAGCTCTATCCACAGAAGCCATCTTGGCACTTCTTGCAATATGACAAAACATTTTCTGCCTCAGGATCCTTGCAACTGATCTTTCCTAATCTGAGGACATTTTTCCAAAGGTTCTATTATAGCTTCGTATATCCTCCAGGTCTCCGCTCCAATGCCACCTGTTCAAGGAGCCTTTTCCTTGCTCTCTTATGTAAAATACTGTTCCTTTTGTCATATTTTATATTTATAAACAGACTTCCCACTACCTAAATTTAGAGTATATATTTATTGAAATATGTTTAGTATTCATACCCCTCACCAGAATATAAGCTGAGTGACAAGACTCTCTACATCCATTTTCTCTCAAGCTTCTAGAGAATATTTTCTTGAGTGTAATAGGCACATAGCAATAAAAATTCTGAACAAATAAATGCAGATATGCAAAAATGGCAGTCTATTTGTAAAATTAAAATTTGGAACTAGATAAATGTAAAAAAGGAGACAGAAAATGTCAGGAGAAATGGGTTTAGAGTTTGAATTACCCAAAGAAAAAAATTTGACACTATGACCCGATTTATTGATCACCTTTACTCCCTGTTTCAGTGAAACACTAAGTTAGGAAATCTGTGGATAATTCCTTATAATTTCAGCACATAAATATCAACCCAATTATAGTGTACCCGCACTATGGTGACCCCCAATAAGTCAGACGCTTGTGAGCTTAACCACTAGAACGGCACAAAGATGGTGGGGCCGTCAATCCCCTGATTAAATTGAGTTTTCTCACAAAAGTGATGGGACATTATTTGCTTGATTAGATGACATTCTATGACAAAGGTGATGGTATGTTTACTACTGTGACTATCATACTCGAGAGCCACATGGCAAAGAACGAGGGTGGCCTATAGGAGCTGTAGAAAAAACTCCAACTACCTTCGAGCAGGAAAGGGAGGACCTCAGTTCCGCATAACTGCAAGGACCTGAATCCTGCCAGCATTGCTGTGAGCTGGGAAGAGAGCTTCAACCTCCAGAAAGGAGCTCAGCTGGGCCTACAGCTTGCTTAAAGCCTTGTGAGACCTTGAATAATAGACCCAGCTGAGTCATGCCCAGTCTTCTGCCCCACAGAATCTCTGAGGTAATAAATGTGTTGTTTCAAACTACTAAGTTTGTGACTGTCATGCAGCAATATAAAACTAATATAGTAATCTTCATAACTATCTTGTACTGCAAAAATTTTAAAAAACTTTAAAAAGAACCAGTAAAAGCAAAAATTTTCAAACAGTAAGATCTTGATTGTAAAATTATTGGTCATAAATATCAAGGCCTCTATGAAACCACTTGAGAAGCACCAGGAGAAGAGAGAAGATTTTTTTCTCTTTTCTGTTGGATTAAAAATTAGATCATAGTGTAGCTAGAGGCATTTGTGCAAATTCACGGCAACCATATATTTGACCTAGTTTGCATTCCTCTGTGGTTACATGTACGCTTCTTTGAGATCAGATTAGGTCAAAGGATATGTAAGTTGTTGTTTGCCAAAAATAATTTACTTTCTATTTCTTTTGCAGGAATGAAAAGAAAAGCTGACTGAATTTTTCAAACAGTCATACTGCAATTTTAGACATCTAAATTGCTTTTCTGCTTCAGGCAATGACAAACAAGTTAAATTTTGCATTTGGAAGAATATTTGAGAAGGACTTTGCGTCTTGTTCCGTTTTTGTTTCTGCTCGATCTTGAGATCTGCCAATGACAGCCATGCAACATTTGTTGCCTTGATATACAACATGGTTGTACTGATAACAATGCAGTAATTGCAGGCACCCATGCCGGATTGCAGCAGTGGTGTGTTGGTCCTAGGCTGCAATATACATTTCTGCTATTGTGTGATCTTTAAGTTCTTGGAACATTTTCTTAGAAAGTCTAAGTCAAATCTTCTGACCTATTAGGTATTAAGTGTACAATAGTATCTATCTATATGACAGAAATATTAAGTTAACCCAATGGTTACAAAGACATTCTAGGAGGCTTTTTAATTAAAAATACCTATTCAATGGTGGTATTAAAACACAGAAATAAGATCAGAACTCTACGATCATTTTCAAAACCTAGGCTAAAGATAATTATTGCAAATGAGAATATGTAACTTGAACTCCTTGACAATCAAGGCAATAAAATGGAAATAATGAGGTACATAGCCTCATTTTTAATAAAAGGAAACATATCATTTATTTTATCAGGTATCAAGCTCACAGTTTTTTAAAGTAACAATGCTATTAAATTTAAGAACTTTTAATAGTAAAACTGATTTTAGTATTTTTATTATTCACTATATCTCATTTTATTTTTGAAACTGTCCAACAATAATAGAGAAACAATGGAAAATATCCACTTTCATTTATTTTTGCAATCAATTCTTGCAATAACATTTATGAAGTCCTTTCTATCTTTCCTGCAAGTCTGAGGATATTGTGGAAGAAAACTGACGCTGTTCTAGATAGAGTCATGTCTTTTATTACAAAGAGGGAGACTGAAAATCAACACTTGGACTGTAGAAAAATACTACAATTTTACATGGTAATAAGTGCCATGAACAAAACATATCAGGGTATATGATAAAGAGTGACAGGGGCAGAGATGAAGGGATCAGAAACTTGCAAAACTTGATGGATAGAATATTCAAATCAAAGGAAATCAGAGTCCTAGATGCCCTAATAAAAGGAGGAGAAAGGTGGTTTGTTTAAGAAAACGGCGAGATTTGGACATTTTGAACAGGAAAACAAGTGGTAGACCAGTAGGATATGAAGATTTAGAGCTAATCAGAATGCAGATCACATGGACCCACAGGGAGCACTTGAAGAGTTACAGGAGAAACGTTAAATTATCTGATTTGTGTACTATGCAGATCACTTCACCTGCTGTTTTGTGAATGTCTGTGGTGAGGAAGCAGCGATGTCAACTGGGAGGTTACTGCATTAATCAATGCAAGAGACCAGCTTAGTGGTAATACGAGAGTTGGGATATTGCCAGATTTGGGATGTGTTTTAAAAGGAGAGCAGGCAGTATTGGTGATTGCTTGGCTGTAGAATGTGTATGAAAAGAAACAATAAAATATAACTCCCAGGGTTTTGGTCTGATCGAATAGTGAATATCATCATTATTCACCAGTGAATAGTGAATAGCATTGCCATTAAATAAATTGGGAAGATGGTAGGAGGAGCAAGAGTTTTGTTTTCTACTCAATGAATTTGAAAGATCCATAATTTAAGTTGGTTGACAGAGTTACTGATTTTCTGTCTACCTGTTCTACTATTTACTGAAGGAGGAAGGCTGAAGGCACCAATTATTAATGTGGGAGAGTCTATTTCTCCTTTCTGTTTCATACATTTTTATGTTGTGTATTTTGAAGCTCTGTGGTTAGTCACATATACATTGACTTTGTTTTGTCTTCCTGGTAAATTGATCCTTTTGGTGTTACAGAATGTCTTTATACATCTCTGGTAATATTGCTTGTTCTGAAATCTACCTTGTCTGATATTAAAACAGACAGTGAAGTTTTCTTTAGATTAGTGTATGTATGGTAAATCTTTTTCACTCTGTTGCTTTTAACACATTTATGTCTTAATATATAAAATTGATTTATTGTACAGAGTGTAAAATTGAGTCTTTTTTCCCATCCAATCTAACCATTTATATCTTGTATCCTGTAATGAATATGTTTAGATCATTTAGTTTTAATGTAATTACTGATACAGTTGGATATAAATCTATCATCTTTCCAGTTGTTTTCAATTTATTCAATCTGTTATTTCTTTCTCCTCTGTTTGAAATAATTGAACATTTTTTAAATAATTCTCATCTATTTTATTGGCTTATGATTTATATCTATTAAAACACCATGGTTACCCTCGGCTTTATAATAAACATCTTTAATTTATGACAGTCAATGTTCAAGGGGGTACATTTAGCACAAATCTTATAACAGTATGCTTCCAATTTTTTCCTCTGATCCTTTGTGCTATTTTACCTCTATATATACCATAAAGCCTCCATACATTGCCACTCCTTTAGTCAATTATCTTAAAAATAAGAAAAGAACAAGAATATCTCCTTTTAATTTACTTTAATTTTAATCATTTCTCAATCTCTTAATTTCTTTATGTAGATCTAAATTTCTATCTGGTGTGCTATTCTTCTGTAAAAAGATTTCCTTTAAAATTTGTAAGAGTGCAAACACTAATTTTTGTGGAAAAAATTCTTTATTCTTCATTTTCAAAAGATATTCTCACTGGGTATAGAATTCTGCCTTGCCATCACCTCACTCCCCAGTATTTTAAATCTGTCACTCCATTGTTTTCTGGTTTGCATATTTCCTGGTGAGAATTCTACTCTACTATGTCTTTTCTTTCTGTCTACCTACAAGATTTTCTCTTTTTCCTTGGTTTTAAGCCATTTAATTATGTTTGTCCTTGTGTGTGTGTTTTTTAAATTAATATTTATTTTTCTTGCAGTTCTCTGAGTTTCTTGAATTTGTAGTTTGATATTATTAATTACTTTTGAAAAATTATTGACTCTTTGTATATTTCTTCTATAATCTTCTTTCTCTTTTCATTTGGTCCAATTACATATATTATTTTTTGTTGTCCCAGAATTCATGGACACTCATTTTCTTATTTTTTTCACTCTTTTTCTTTTCTATGTTTCTCATTTCTTACTCTCAATTGGTGAATTACTCTTTGTGCTATTGGGTGCTGATGTACCTGTACAAGGCATTTTCCGTCTCTGATTTTGTATTCTAGAATTTGAATGTAACTTCTTTTTATAGTTTAGATCTATCTCCTAGATGTTCTCATCTCTTCCTACACATTTGCCTCTTCCTTATGAGAGGTTTTAACAGGGGCCAGCTCTATAGTGGCTGAGTGGTTAAGTTCTTATGCTCTCCTTTGGCAGTCCAGGGTTTCACCGGTTCAATCCTAGGTGTGGACCTATCACTGGTCATCAAGCCACACTGAGGTGGCATCCCACATAGCACAACTAGAAGGATATACAACTATCTACTGGGGGGCTTTGGGTAGTTAAAAAAAAGAAGAAGATTGAGAACAGATGCTAGCTCAGGGCCAATCTTTAAAAAAGAAAATGAGGTTTTAACATATTAGTTGAAGTATTTTAAATTCTTTTGTAGTCCTAACATCAGGGTTATCCCTGTGTGTTGTTTTAACCTGCCAAGTTTCTGGTAATTTGTTATGTGGCTTTACAGTAGTGTGGTTCCATGGATTGTTTTCTCTCTCTCTTTTTTTTTTTATGTTTTGAGCCATTTTGTTTTGTTTTGTTTTGTTTTCTTGCAAGGGAGGATTCACCCTAACATCTCTTGCCAATCTTCCTCCTTTTTTCTTCCTTTTCCTTCCCTAAAGTCTCAGTACATAGTTGTGTATGGTTGTAAGTTCTTCTGCTTCTTCTGTGAGGTGCCACCACAGCATGGCTACTGATACACAAGCAGTATGGTTCCATGCTGTGGAACTGAACCCGGGCCGCCAAAGTATAGTGTATCAAACTTTAACTGTTAAGCCATCAGGGCTGGCTCTGCTTTGTCTCTTGATAGTGGGATTTTTTTATATCATGCTTTTTATGTGACTCATCATTTCTGATAGCATGCTAGACTTTGTGTATAGAAGAGTGATGACTGAGGTGAATAGGGGAATGGATGTTCCCTTTCTCCTGTTTGGCTGGTGAAGGAGTTTGAATAAATCTAGGCAGCAGTTAGGCTGCCTTTGGATTTGTTGTTGCTATGGTTACCTGCAGCAAACCTTGGTTTCAAATTCCTGTAGTTTTATCTTATACTTCGAATAGAGACCAATGTGAAAAATGTATTGTTCTCTATTTCTATTCCTGACTTCCCTGTGTACCTGTACCCAGATGTGGTTTCTATCCACTCTTTTATCCCCCTTATGTGACAAACTGCAATTGCTTACAGTCCAGTATTTGCAAACCTGGTGGGAAAGGCAAGTTTGTTCTACGGCTGTAGACTAATGCTAATATTATGTGGGCTCCTATGTGCCAGGTTCTCTGTGGTGCAGCTTTCTTGGTTATCTGTCCTTTCTCCTCATGACAGCCAAGCTGTGTCTTGTACATTTGGTGGATCTTGTGTGGGAGAGCATGCCCTTCCCCTCCCCTAGTGATGGGAGCTTTATAATACTATCACTATAGAATCTGTATGGACTTAGCATTCTCTCATCTCCTCCAGTGGTAGAGGGTGTTTTTCTTTTTTTTTTTTTCTCCCAGTCATAATGAGTCTTCATCTGTGAGGATGACGGGATTATTTTCCCACCCCCAATGGCTTAAACCTTTTGTTCTGTTAGAGAAAATGTTCTGGTGAGGTTTTGTGATTGGCGTTTGACAGCTGCTCCTTCATTGCTCTGTCGCAGACATCTGATCCAGTGTTCACATCTCATCTCTCTTTGGAGTAGGCCTATCTTTCTTTGTATATCCAACTAATTGGTTACATTGCAACCTCAGTGCTCGAATGGGTTCAAGAAAAGTTATTATTTTGAAGTTTATCTGACTTTTTTGAGGTCAAGGTAAGAGTGATGTATTTTTCAGTTCTCAATATCCTAGGTGAAGAAGTTCACCAAAATACCTTTTAAACACCAGCAAAGAAGTATCCAGAGAATAGAATGGTGGTCTCCAGGGGCTGGGGAAGGGGGAAGTAGGAAGCTGCTGTTTAACAGGTATAAAATTTCCGTTATGCAAACTGAGTTAGTTCTAGAAATCTGTACAACACAGTGCCTATAATTAACAATACTGTATTGTGCACTTCAAAATTTTTTAAGAGCCTAGATTTCCTGTGAAGTGCTTTTACCATAAGTAAAAACAAATAAAGAAAAAATGTGGACCTCTAAGGTTATAATCAGCTGTTTTCCAAGAAGAGTGAAAACTAAGATTCAGAATTGGAATTTGTGATCATAGCCATCATATTATACTTCATTCATGTCCTAACAGGGATTTCAAGACAAACTGAGTTAAGAAGCACAATACTCCCACCATTTTTGTCATTTACTTTTACTTAGGAAATGGAAAGGAGTTGAAAATAGATTTCCCCTGCTGAAGCTGCCAATTAATTACTAAGAAGAGGAAATCCTAAGAGCTTATGATGAGACTTAAAGCTCAAAGTCTGATGCTATCTCCTGAAGTATGTATAAGTTTTTGGTAATTTTAAAGTCTAAATTTAGAAGTTTAGCACTGAGAATCTCAGCTCTGGCTTCATAATTAAATGCTTACAGGTTATATATATATACATATATTCGTTTATTAATCATGACATGGGACTTAGGAGATATAGAAGTAATTGCTTCCAATATAAGATTAGGCATCAGCTTTATCACAGAAAGAAAGAAAAGCATTTTTCAAGCACTGGTTTTTCACAGTAATAGTTTGAAAATAAAATATTGAAAGGAACAGAGGTTTATTAATGTAAAGAAAAGGAATGTATTATAACTGTGACCGAAAGCGAAGTTAAGAGGTACATCAGCTAAATGCTAGAGCAAATGCATAGAGTCATACCAAAACAGCACTAGAAAGTTGGAAATAAATATTTTAGAAGTTTGATTTGAATTGCTATGTCAGGAAAATGTGATGAAAAGCACTTAATATAAATATATCTGTAATATATAGCCTACATTAAAAATCTTTATATTTAAAGCAAAAGTAAGCAAACATTTATGTGTCTTAGAAGGTCTTCAACAATTAGGTCAACATACTTTGAGAGTATATGAATAGCCACAAAGAGTGAAGTGAGAAGGCTAACGAGGGATATGTTTTAAAAGGGGACATAAATCATGTGATCTAAGCAAATTATTTCAGAAGAGAAAGAGATAATCACAAAATCAGCAAGTGCTATCAGATAGAAGCTCTTCTCATTGTGTGCGAGTATATATTAATTCACTGGAGAAGTTTATAATCCTAGATGACTGAGATGATTTTAGGACTGGATGGTATGTCACATCGTGGGGGTGGGAGGCTGCTGGGAGAACATTAGGAAGCTAAGGCTGATGGATACAAGGCTCCTCTAGAGAAAAATGATGCATCTGTCTGATTTTTGTTTGTTTCCTTTGCTCATCCCTAGTAAAGTTTGGTGATGTGTAGGATCTGTGATTCCTATTGGTTTGCTTTCATGAGTCAACCCTTTGTGATAATGCACTCCTTGATTCCTTGTTAATGAACAAAAAGAAAGACCATGGTTGTTATCCCTCTATTTTGTCAGAATATATTCCCAACATCTTATCTTACTGATAAACTATACATAAGCCATCCTTGAAATCTCATTAAAAAAGTTAACTTTATATGTGTCCATATTATAACTAACATTCATGGCTAATTATAAATTAATTATTATCTTAGAGGTGATTTGCCACATTTTATTTATTTGTATTGTTACAATACATATTAAATGATTTACTGTATATATGATAAATATTTTCACAATAAATGAAAACCTCTAAATTTTACACTTAAATGATTTTGCTCATGATTAAGGAGAATCTTATCTATGTGATCAAATTATCATTCACATTCTATATGAAGAGAAGTTTAGAGAGAACCACTAAGAGATCCCTTCTAAGGCTACAGGAAAATCAGAAGTAAATGTTTTTTCTGAAATGATAGAAAGGGTTGATTGAAGTAAATACAGTAGTCAAAAGACATCTGAAATTTCTGTAGCCTCGGTAAATGGATGAGCAATTGCTAATCAAAAAAATGTTGAGGAGCTGAAATATTGATGTGGGGAACATACGATAAATTTCCTTTAAATCCATCAAGTTGGAATTTCCTGAAAAATGTATGAGTGGACACGTCCCACAATCAACTAGAAACATTGTAGAACATAGGAATGTAAATATATGTGAATTTTTCAATCCAAATGTAGCTTGAAAACTATATATTTGAATAACTCATGGTTTTGAATGATGTCAAGTAGAAAGAATGTGTTGAGTAATGAAAGCAAAAGAATAAGAAGCCAGAAGAATGTAAATATTTAAGATATAACTAAAGAAAGAAAGTCCAGCAAATATGATAGATAAAATATGGTCCATATACTTGAGGAATAATATTAAACAAAATTTCACAGAAATCTCTTAAGATCCAGGAGAAAACAGAAACAATAGACAGTGTTAATGCTTATTAATAAATTGAGAATTTGAAACTTGTCTGGACTTCGTCATTTGATAACCTTTCCCATGACCAGTTCAACAGCTTGGTGATCACATACAGTGGGAAGTTGTGGTAGGTAAAATTTTGGAGAGAGAAGATGACCAGTGAAGACAACAGGGATTATATAATAGAAAATATTTGAGAATAATTCTCAGCTGAATAGGAAATAAATTTAAAATGAGAGATTATGAAAGCCTCAATTGGTAGGCATTTTATCAGATATCACAAAGGGTTATACAGGCTCAATAATTAAAACAGAATAGTTTTAGCAGTCTAACAGACATATGGAACAGAATAAAGAGTCTATTAATAGAAGCAAACCTTCAATTCAATATACGATTGAGGTGGTCTGTCAAATTAATGTGGAAAAGGTATGTCTTCAGTATATGATGGTAGCACAATTGGGTAAGGATCTAGGTAAAAACAAATATGGATCCATACTTACACCATGAAACAAGAACAAATACAAATGAATCAGACATCTCAATGGAAAATGAAAAGTGAAAGAACAGGAAAAAATTATTGTAGAATCCTTGTGTGTGTGCATGTGTGTGTGTGCATGTGCAAAGGCTTTTCTAACTGTCACTGAACACTGAAGTGTTGCTAGTTTGTCTAGCAGAAATTAGAAGAAAAATGCTTTCAGGATACACACCCACAAAACGATAAACAAAGAGAAAGTAAAAATCAAACCCTGGGAAAATATTTACAACTAATATCAAATCATATTTCTTCTTTGTAAGAAGCTCCTTGAAGTTCACATCAGAAAAAGACCTAAAATGAAACAAAAAGACTGACAAATTCTTTACAGCCCAAAACACCTACAGGCAAATTTTACTTAAACACATAAAAAATGAACAGACTCATTTAAAGAAGAAATAGTCAACTTAAAATTCCATGAAAATGCTATTTAAAACTTTGAATGCACTTTCTGTTGGTCAAGGCTGACATAAGCAGGAATTTACCTGCGTTACTGACGTAGGGTAAAATAATCCCATAGAAGGATAACTTAGGATATTTGTTAAAACTACAAATGCAGATTCTTTACATATTAAACAATGTAGGAAGTTGCAACAGGTACTCCTCAAATCCAAATAATAGAACAAGCCAGGTAATTCTCCTTTGTGGTCCTCTACTCGAGCAACACTGGCCTCCTTTCTGTTTCTCCCACACTCAAGCAACCTCCTGCTACAGGAGTACACCGGAACTGTCATATAGGCTGTTCCTAATTCTTTAAAAGTTCTTCAAATATTCCCAGAATGAACTGTCTTACCTTCTTCAGGCTTTTACTCACATGTCACTTTCTTATTGAGGCATGGTCTGACCACATTAATTCATTTCTATGGTGAAATGGGCCAGACTAGAGTCTCTTCCATTATTGAATAAAGAGAGAAATGAATCCCATAAGTGAAAAATGAAGGCAAAATAAAGTATCTGAGTATAAGCTGTTTAAATTGAACAAGAGAAGTATTTTTCCATAAGCTTTTACTTTTCTTAAAGAGGATCTTCAATAAAGTTAATGAAACATTGCAAATTTCCCCTGAATTCATGACATAAGTCACATTCTACACACCATAGCTCAAATTGCTTTTCATTTCTTGATGAAAAGAGGGTCCTCTGTAAAACTGTTTTTCCTCACTGTGCTTTGTTTTTCTACATTATTGACTTTTCATAGTATTTAAACAGTAAGATACAATAGGCATTGGATTCCTGGATGATAATTACACTTTTTTTCTTTTTGCATGAAGAATAAATGACTTTTGGAACCCCAAAGATAGAATATTTTCTACAAATGTTCAAATACTTCTTGCTTTAAAAAACGGAAATCTTATGTTACAAGAAGAATGAAACTAGTTTAATGTCTGAAATATTTTCCCCCAAATATACCACAGCACACATAACATTTGAAGTAGCTTTTCTCTTTTGTACTGTAGAATCTCTGGCAAATTGCATGTTCTGATGCCATTTAAACTCTACTAGAAAAGCTTTCAATGACAGTTGCAGCTTTTGAAGCTATAACTAAAGTAACTTTTCCTTTGACCTGCAAATGACCTAGACATTGTTCCCAGGAAGAAGATAAAGCCAGAAAATTCTTGTGATTGCTCTGTAGCAGCCATATGAAAAATGAAAGACAAAAACAACAGGAAAAAAAAGCATTTTGGAATGCTTTCCAGGTAAACAGAAATTTTATGGGTAAGTTTTGGCAATTAAGGAAATATGCTTTGCCTTTTCTCTTATTTTATTTTAATTAATTGCAAAGTTACACTGATAAAGAGACAAATATCTCTGAGAGAAGTCAAGAATACTTACAACATTTTGTTAAATTTCACTCTTAGAGGAGGCAGGATAAAATAATATTTATTGTGTTTTTTAATAAGATAAATATAGTGTTTCTTGGTGAGAAACATAATCAAGCTGTATCAATTAGAAGGCTTTCATCAGCAAGTAGCAGAACACCTTTCTGAAAATGGAATATCATGTAAAGAAAATCTATCATTTCACATGGCAATACGTCCAGAGGAAAATAAGAGACCAGGTACATTACTGCACGATTCCCTTTCTGCTTCTTTATAATTCCTTTATTCTTCCCTTTTCCCTGGCTTGCATTTTGTGGGTCCTTGTCCTCAAATACAAGATGGCCACATGTTCCCAGGTATTAATTCTTAAGTCCAAATTCCATAGAAAATGTAATGATGTGGTCTCTATGATGAGGTTATCAGGGAAAGAAAAGTTTCATGTGCTGATGTAGAAGCTGAAAACATAAGAAAAAAAATTCTAGAATCCTAAGTGCAGGCATACTCTCCTCTTCTCGGCCAGAATTGAGATGCATGAACATTCATACACCACCTACCGGCAGGAGGATGGAATTTCTCAAATTAACTTGGTATTAATCATGATCTCTCTCTGGGCTCCCAAAATTGCCATTTTATACCTGGAATCAAATTAATCTGTGAGCTGAATATTGATTCTTTTTAAGGGAAGAAAGGGGAAATGCAAGTTGGACAAGTCTCCAAATGTTCACAAATGATTTCTAAGCCTATAGAATCTGGAATTAAAATAGTTGAAACTTTCCCAAATAACCACTATTACGTTGATAGATAGATATGAGAAAATGAAACAAAATTAAATATTAATTTTAAGATTTCAACACTAATTAAAAATGAGATTTCCTTAATATATCACATATACAGTGAGTAAATTCTATGATTTCCATCTCTTTAGTATTCCAGGAAAATGTGACAAAAATGTACTCTGTATCTAAACGTAGATGTCAACAAGGAAATTAATCAGTGCTCTTAAACTTCTGTTAAAACAAATTTAAAGCAATTCCATAATGATAAAAATAGAGTTAAGGAAAATTCCAAGCACCAGGAGAATGACATGTGATTGACAATTTCTTTATACCAGCAGAGTATTTTGAATAACTTACTTTGAATGCTCAAAAAGATTAAATTAATATTTAATTTAAAACCATGCTCAATGTCTCCTGTTCTCATTATAATGCTTTGTTTTTCTCCATAAAAGTTATAAACATCATAAACTTTTATCACTTTATAGCTAATGTCAATTTAATGCCATTATATTTAATGTTAATTTAATGTCGATATTTGTCAGTGCAAAAATCATTCAATAAGCTTGATTTTGCCAGCTTTGTTAACTGCTATATACTAATACAGACGAGACACTCAATATATTGTTTTAAATGAGAGAATATACTTTTTTTGCACAATTAACATAGTATGACAATTTATATGATATTTTTAGCTTTCTTTATCTGTTTTTAGCTTTCTTTAAAAATTGTACACACATACACATATGTATGAGTATGTTTGCATTTGAATACACATACATCATGGACATCTTACATTAATAAAAATAGAATGCATGGCATCTACAAAATATGTTGTATATATAGCATTCATTTTTTCAACTCTACACGGTTTTATCATATGACTTCCTGATAACAGATTAACCAGTCTAGTTATTGATAGCGTTTTAGAGTTTCACCATGAAAGCATCTTCCAGACTTGTGTTTTCGGCATTTTGACAGACTAGATACTCTCAAAGACCCTCTTCTGTGAAGGAAATAGTATCACAAACATACTTGTTCATTCATCACTATCTGGGAATAAATTAAAGAAACTTCAGAGAGGAGAGGGAAAAAAAGAACTGAAACAGTGAGCTAAAATCTAAATGCTGAATGGCATGAGGTTATTCAAGGGCAGATGTACATAGAGTGATGGGATCAAATTTCCTTGAACCAACCGACCACAAGTTGGGGAATCTGAAACGGAGCCCCTCACCTTATGCTAAGCCTCTAAGAGAGAGCAGAGGTTGTCCAGGGTGGGAGTGCACCCTGACTCCAGGCCAAGGTCAAGTGGGGGCTTTTGGAAGAAATAATTCATAATTTAAGACCTTAGCATTCTCATATCATTATTACATATATTATGAATTCATAATCAAAAATCAATAAACACACAAAGGCACCTGGAGTAAAGATGAAAAAAACAAAAACATCGCTTATATCACCTTCACACCTCAATAAGAATTAAAATATTTATTACAGACTCCAAAAGCGATTACAAATTAAATGCTCATAAAATATATAACACGAAAGATGCGAGCAAGAAGATACTATAAAAAGTAAACAGCCATGGATCATATACCTAAACGTAAAACACAAAACAATAAAACTCCTAGAGGATAACGTACGAGAAAATCTTGATGACCTTGGGTTTGGCAATGACTTTTTAGATGCAACACCAAAGGCATGACCCATGAAAGGAATAATGGATAAGCTGGACTTCATTAAAATAAAAAAGTTCTGCTCTGCAAAAGATACTGTCAAGAGAATAAAAGACAAGCCACAGACTAGGAGAAAACGTAAAACACCTATCAGGTAAAGGGACTGTTATTCAAAATATACAATAGCCCTAAAATTTCAACAATAATAAAAAAATCCAATTAAAAAATGAGCCAAAGACCATAACAGACCTCTCACCAAAGAAGCTATAGAGATGGCAACACAAGCATATGAAAAGATGCTCCACATCATATGTTATCAGGGAAATGCAAATCAAAACAACAATGAGAAACTACTTCACACTTATTAGAATGCCCCAAATCCAGAACTCTGTCAAGGCTAAATGCTGGTGAGGATGCGGAGCAATAGGAACACTCATTCATTGCTGGTGGAGATGCCAAATTGTACAGCCACTTTGGAAGACAGTTTGGCAGTTTCTTACAAAACTAAACATTCTTGCCATACAATCCTGCAATTGTATTCCATGGTATTGCTCAAAGGAGTTGAAAACTCATGTCCACACAAAAACTTGCCCACAGATGTTTACAGCAACTTTATTCAGAATTGCCAGAACTTGGAAGTGCCTAAGATGTCCTTCATTAGGTGAACAGATAAGTAGACTATAGTTCATCCAGACAATGGAATATTATTCAGTGCTAAAAAGAAAAGTGCTATCAAGCCATGCAAAGACATGGAGGAAACTTAAATGCATGTTACTAATTGAAAGAAGCCAAAAAATGGCTACATACCATTTGATTCCAACTATATGACATTCTGGAAAAGGCAAAGTGTGGAGACAATAAAAAGATGAGTGATTGTCAGGGGTTAGTGAAAAGATAAACTAATGATCATGATGATGTATCGGTGTTGTCCCTCCTTCAACAGTTTCTTGTTGTGTTGTGTAAATGGCCTTAGACGTATTTGCTATTTTCGCTTTGCCACCTTGCATACCCAGCTGTCTTCTGGGGTGAAATAAAGACACAGAATTAGTTGGATTCTTCAGAAAACTTTCAGTCATCCTCTTGAAACAGGGCATGGTGCCAGAGACCCAGAGAGAGGTGTATCTATAATCAGAATGCTCCCTCAAATTAACCCAAATTTCACTGCAATATACTCAGTAAATGATCTTGATATGTGGTTGGCATCTGTATTCTATTTTAATTAAGTGTGGATTCTTTAACAGTTTAATTATTGTCTTCCGATGGTTTCAAAAGAATACGCTATTTTTAACTTGAATTTGTGCTGATTTTACAAGAAGTGAACAGTATTAATTGAGAGCAGTGCAATTGATGGCCTAGTGAAAGAGCACATATAAAAAAACTATTCACTTCATTTGCCACTACTAAAAAGAAAGTAAGCATTTTAGTACAATGCTCACTTTTTTTCCTGCTCTTTTCCTACACTACATCGATGTATGTTTTAGAGTAACCATCTGTTTTAGAACCCATTTGAGTCCACATGACACCTATTACTTAGATTTATAAGACAGGTAATATTTAGCCAAATTAGCAATCAGAATGCCTGAATGTTTTAACATCATTTATAATTAATTGCTGGGTGTAATAACAAATAGGAGCAGCAGCTGCAACAAGACTCCGATTAGGCAGTCAAAATGGGAATAATTCAAATTTATGGAAGGCCCCAAACTCATCTTCAAGCCGTGGAATAACAACATCTCAATAATGACTCAGCCAGGCCGCTATGCACTAACGGCATGGCATTTTAGCACAGCTAGAGAATACTCCCCAAAATGAGGCCTCATCCCAAATCAACCTCAACAATTCTAGTAACTTCAGGATGAGATCTAGACTTGGAGTTGTTTTTATCCCTAGATTGAAGCCAGAATTCACATCACCAACTTTATTCAATGACTTTGGTTCAGAAACTTTTCTATTTCTCTTTTTTCCCCCCCAAGTATTTCTAAATCATTGAATAATGGTAAAAATCCTGTCCTCAAAAAAATCAAAATGAAACACAAAGCTATCTTTATTCTCGACAGCTTCCTACAGCTATCTAAACTAAAATCTTCCTTTCCAGATGAGGAAACTGATGCCTAGAAATAAGAGACGTCCTTGTGAAGTCACTCAGCACTGACAGCAGAGCTGGGAACACACCACCAGCTATGGTGCTACACTGGCTTTTCAATCATAACTTCTGACTTTTTTGAAGCAATAAATGCATAGAATGTAAAATTCAAATTGTATGTATAAAAACGTGGCAAGTTCTGTCAATATTGCTAATAGTAAAAATCACTAGTAACAGTAGTACTCTTAGAAGTAGTAACTAAAATTTATTTTGCATTTACTTTTGACAAGCATTTTAGTAAGCATCCAATGAATCATTTAATCTTGATGACAACCTTTTAGGTTGATATTCTTATCTCATTTTCATACACAGGTAACAAAATATTGCAGTTATTCAGAAACTAGTCTATATTCACTGTCCGAAATTGCAAGGACAAATTAAGGTCCTTTGCAGGAATACAAACCATGCATTCAAACCTGTTTTCTTTTCAGTCTGTCTTGGGATTGGCTGTGTTTGAATGCTGTAGGGACAAATTCAGTGGTTGAAGGTTGTGATGACCACAGTAGCCGCGGTGTTGTTTTCGATGCCCAGTCTTTTTCCCCTTCACCTTCTCATCTCGGGGGGAGGATTTCTCTCTGATACTACCTGGTTCTGATAAAACTGTCAGTCACAGCAATGGATATTACAGTGACAACTCTTTTGAATAAAAATGACAAAGACTTACCTAAAACCACTAAGCAGAAGGGTAATTTGTTAACTTCAGTTAAAAGAAAATTTCAGGTGTACGAAGGCTTTTAGGCACAGGTGCGGTGGGCCCCTCAGCATGTAATGAAGAAAAGTAAGTTCTCCTCTCCTTTCGACTGTCTTCACTTATCCACGTGCGTGATTTCATTCTTAGTCTGTACTTACTGGCAAAATGGTTGCAAAAGATATACTTTGTAACACAATTACAGATTCATGTTTAGTGGGCAAAACTGCTGGTTATGCTCTCACAAGTTGCATTATGTCTGACTCCTGGTTTCACCTGCCCTGTCCTGAACCATTTAGAGTGGCCAAGAATATGGAATCCAGAGAATAATTTTGATTAATAAGGATTCACCCCTGCAACGTCAGTGGGTATCTCACATCCAGTCCACACTGCCTGACAGTGTGCATGGAGTGATGTCTCAAACTCAGTGGGGAGAGGTATGATTTTACTAAAAGGATTTCACATGCTGTGGAGAGATCATGCTAACAATAGCAATACTAGCAACTCATGCCTACTGAGTGGGTGTTATGTACTAGGCACTGACACGAGAACTTTACAAAAGTTATTTACAAAATAACCTGTGTACCATAACTCTATTAGACATTTTATTATTTCTCCCCTTTCACTAATGAAGATATGAGGACATAGGAAACATGCGCAAGATGGAACATCTCATATCGGCTAGGGCTGGGTTCCAAAATCAGGTTATTTCAAGACTTTATACCTAACCACAGCGGCATACTGCCTTTCTACAATGGAGAAAGACACATTCTCAGTAAATGAAAGATGTAAAAAACTGACAAATCAACTAGCTAAATGACTAAATAACTGACTAAATAAGTAGATAAAACAAACCAAAAAGAAACCCATAGGAAATCAGTAAGTACATAAAATATTTTAACAGAATAAGCAACTTCCAGATGAATAACCGACATCAAATCTGAAAAGAAAATGAGACTCAAAATGCAAATTTCAGAAATAAAAACAGTTACATTAATACAGATCCTACAGACATTACAAAGATAACAAAAATGTGGCAATTTTATGCCAATAGAGAGGAAGGAAAGATTCTGATGATTGCTGACTCTAATCATATTATAGAAGCTATCCTAACAAGCACAGTTAGGAAGAATATAAAATAACCAACAAAGATTTGTAAAAGCACATAGTATTGTCATTTTTAGCAAATGGCATAATTTTGTAAGTAGAAATAAAATTACACATAGAATTATAATTATTAGGGTTATTTACTCATCCTTCTAAATACAAATCAATATAAAAATAAATGATATGTGTACATAAAAGATAAGTGGAAATTTAAATTATGAAACTTCTATTTAAAAATATAAACAACAGAAAGAAATAAAATAAATAAAAGTATAAAACACTATAAATATGATATTACAATGATTACAACATTGGATAAATAAAATCATATGCACATATATGTGTGTGTTCTCCCCAATCAAAATCCTACCTTGTTCTTTTGAAAAGAACATAATAAAATGGTTTAAAATACATCTAGACATATAAAAGAGCTGAAAATTATTAAAACAGACAATCTTGAAAAAGGAAATGATATACAACTTTGTCAGATAGTAATTTATTATAAAGCTACACAACTTCATATAATGTAATATTGACACAGTTTAGAAAAATAGCCAAATGAAACAGAAGAGTGAGTAGAGAAGTGTCTCTTATGAGGACATGGCACCATAGTACGGGGGAGACTATGCAGTCATTTTTACAAATCCTACTAGTTCTATTGATTACACATATGGATAAAACAATAAATCTTGACAACTACCTCAGGCCTTACAAACTAATTGTAGGTGGATTGTAAATCTAAATGAAAAAAGTAAAGAATAAATATTTTGGAAGGTAACCAGAAAAACATCTTCTTGCTTTAAATCTTCAGTCTATCTCAATAATATTTTGTAGTTGGCTTTTTTCCCCTCTCTCTGCTACTGACTGAATAATTTCGACTGCACTATCTTTGGTTTCACTGATTTTTTTCTTCTACATGCTCAAGTTTTTATGGAGCGTCTCTACTGGAATTTACTTCATTTGTTGTCTTTTATAGCTCCCGAATTTCTATCCGGGTCTTTTCATACTTTCTGTAGTATGAACCATGCTTTGAGAAGGGTTCCAAGGAAAACCTAGTGAATGGGTGAATGAACGAAGGATTGAGTGAGAACGTGAGTGGATAAATGATCGCAAATAATCGACTTAAAGAACTAGGACTACTGTGCATGTCTCAACCATTCAGTCTCTCGCCAGCGCTTGACAATTATTGGAAGCACGAGTAGAAGAGAGTGATTTTTCACTTTATGTTTCATACCAAAAGTGATCTTATCATACAAAAGGCATACACACTTTTCTATTTTAAAGAGAGAACATCAGCAGATACAGAAAAAGTACAAAATTCAGACAGGCATCATGCTCAAGCAGAGGGAAATCATACCGCAGCCCATCTTGCCTATTTCCATTAACTGGTGAGGCCGACCTGTCCCACAAGAAGACCAAAGGGAATCCTTCAGCCCCAAATGCAAGGACACTGGAGGGTAACTTACATCCACTCAAGGAATAAATAGCGCCAGCGTGGGAACCGCAGTGCCGTTATGAAAGACAATATGGAAATGTTTTTGTTTGTGACTTTACGTTCTGTTATCAGTTTATTAATAATTATAAAGCTGCATTAATAGGCTTCTAGCATATAAGGATATAATTTGTATAACAGTAATAATACAAAGGAGGAAGTAGGACGTACATTATAGCAAACTTCTGTAGAGTACTGAAATTAAGTTAATAGTAATTTGAACTAGATTGTTTGAAATTGAAATACATTTTCAGTTTTGTGACAATTACTGAATGACTGGCACTGTTATGTAGTATATATTACATATGTATTATATATTATGTATTATATATACTGTCCTTGTGGAAGAGCAATAAAGGCATGCAATTACGTTATAATGTAATTATAGAATTACATGGAATGATAGATGTATAAACAGGGTACTCTGAGTTCTGGGGTGAACCTAGATGATGCTGAGATCAACCAGAATTCCAGTTAGATGAGGGCAGAGCATTCCAGGATTATGGGGAAGAGAAAGCCATAACACAGAAGAAAGAACTAACAAAAAGATTACATGCAGAGCAAAGCAATCGGGAGCTCATTAAACATACACACTAAAGCAGGGAGGGGTTGTGTAGAAAGGAGGAGGCTAGAGGGAAGAAAAAGCACTGAAAATTATTTTAAAGAAGAGAATAACTTTCATGCTTTGATTGAAATTGAAAATTCTTTCAGTTATCCATTGCTGCATAACAAACCACCCCAGAACTTAGTGGCTTAAACAATGTGTATTTCTCTTTCACAGCTTGAGGGTTTGAACAGCTCAGGTGGGCAGTCCTGATTCGAAGTTTCATGAAATTGCCATTAGATGGCCTCTGGGGCTTGAGTCATCCAAAGGCTTGACTGGTCTGAACATCCAAGCGAGGCTTTTATTCTTATTTGCGCCCAATTGGCTCAGATGACTGAGGAGTGAGAGAGGTTGCTACGCATCTCTTTTGGAAACGTGGTTTCTCACAGCATGGCAGTTTGAGGTAGTCAATCCTTCACTATGGTGGTTAGTTTTTTCCAGAGCTAGTGTTCCAAGCTGTTAAGTGGGAAACTGTAAGGATTCATACTACCTAGCCTCATGAGTCACATAGTCTAACATCCACCACATCCTATTGGTTAGACAAAGCCAAACCAGAACTGATGCTGGAAGGGACTACACCAAAAGATGGCTTCCATTGCAGGGTCATCACTGAAAATGAGCTGTGTGACCTGTCCAGGATGGATTGCACAAGAGCAATATTGAGAATGGCAGATTGGGCAGAAAATTAGAATATTCCAGAAAATATAAGTGATGACACAAGCAAAGGTATTAGATGTAGGGAGTAGAAAGTAATAGTACAATGAGAAATAAATGATAAAATAAAAAGAAAATTGTTGAGGATAAAGACCGAGAGAGAAAAGAAGCCAAGGAAGGGTAAAGATTTCAACCTGAGGGTCTAAGTTGACGGACAGTAACAACAGCACCTGATTAGAGGATGTACCAAGGAATTCCAGTCCTTATGGTTTCTTAATAAAGTCTTCCATGAAACACTCCAGAATCAGCAGTGTGTAGAAGCAGTAGGTTGCATGAACTCTACCTTCTGTCTGTTACAGTGAAGATTCTCTTGTTTCAAAGGACACAACTGAGTAAAGCATAACTTTATCTCATTGCTTAAATGCACTTGTGCTGAGAGTATTAAACATGTCATCTGGAGAAATAACTCAGGAAGAGCTCTAAAACAAATGCTTGGTATAACTTTTGGATAATTTTATTTTGAATTAAAATTTTAAAAAACGTTATTTATAAATGCCTCTTCATTTAAAGGCCTACTTTCTTGTTATGATTAAAATATACATATTCTTTCACTTTTAGAAAGACAAAATAAATAGGGCAGTCTGTTCAGCAGACCACATTTCATGATTAAAATAATTTATCTTAAAAATAGAAAAAAGTATCTCTGCTGCTAAAATGAAATTCATTTAAATGACACTACATTCCTCAGAGGCACCCCACTCACTCTATACTTCATTAAAAAATTATATATATAAACTTTACATATGTATATAAAATATACATCTGTATACATATATATGTAAATATATAGTATGCAAAATATGTTTTATTTATAAAACATATATATTTCTAATGAAGCACAGGGTGAACAGAGAAGCTCTGGGGAATGCAGTGGCATTTAAATGAGTTTCGTTCATTTAATAAATCAATATTTATTCTGAGCTGAGATATGAGGGTGAAAATTACATCTAGACGAAGGAAGCCCCAGAAGAAGGGCATTTGAGAAAGGGAAGCAAGTGTAAGAGCCTGAGATATAACAACTTGTCTTGCCTGAAGACCTGAGAGAAGGCCAGTGTGGCTGGAGAACAGGGTGAAGGAGGTAAGAGCTGTGCAAACCTCTTCCCCTGGCTTCCATCTGAGTTCTGCTTGCGTTGCTACCATAATGGATTCCTCAAATACTGCATGACGTTACTTGTTTCTCTAATCAGGATGTGAACTTCTATATGGCAGAGTGTATAGCTTATTATTTCCAACTCTAGTGCAACATAAAAGAATGTCTGGCAAACAGACATATTCAATGCTTAATTGCTGAATGTGTATTTTAAGAACTACGTTCTTTTTAAAAAGATGTAAAAAAGTTCTTTTACTATGAAGATAATATTTGTTCATTTTGGGTTTTTAATACAAAAAATAAAAGAGAAATGTATTAATCGATTATATAACTCTCTAGAGATCAATAATCTAAAGTCAACTAACAAAATTTTATTAAATTTATATCAAAGTGATATAAATTATTTTGAATAATTAACATTTATATAATAAAACATTGTATTCTCATTTTTTTACTTAAGAAAGTTCATTGTGATTATTTAATATGCTTGTATTAAAATATATCAATAATCTTTTTGTGGTATCCTCCATCTCTTTTTAATTTAGAAAATCTTTACTATTTTAGAATTCTTAAAAATATTATTGTTAATTTTTTTTCCATTAGAGCACGTGGATGTGTTCTAAACAGTGACACCTGTCAAGAATTTTGGTAAGTTATCATGTAGAGGACAAATTTTTGTAAACAAAGATGAAATACAATTCTCTGAGTACTTGATCAGTTTATATCTTCAATAGAAGTTGAAGTTCATATAAGTGGCATTGTGGTCATAATAATATAAAAGATTTTGGAGATATGAGAGTTTTACATAAAATTTTTACTTACACTGGTCTTTTTGATGGACTAGTTTCCTTGGTTGTTTCAACGGCTAAGGAAGCACTGCAAGTATCAAGTTGCCCCAATTGCTAATATTCTATTATCTCTAATAAGAGCTGGAATACCCCAGGAACGTCAGAGCACTTCTTTTCCTATTTATGTTCACTGTCTTGTTACTCTCATTTAATCTACTGACTTTAAATGAGCATTTATGTCCTAAATCTAGAACTTATCCCTGTGCTCCAGACTCAAGTATGCAACTGCCTGGTCACTATCTCCACTTGGATATGTAATAAGCATCTCATATTGAACATGTCCAGTACTGCGGTTCTGATATTTCCCCACTCACCTCCAAATCTGCTTGTCAGTCAATTTCCCCATTTCAGTAAACGGCATCCACATTTTTACATTTGCTCAAGCACACGTGGGTGCACATACACACAGTTTTAGAATAACCCTTGAATTCTTCTCTCTCTATAACCCACACATCATTGATCAATAAATCCTGCTGACTCTAATTTCAAAATACACACAGAAGCTGATTCTCTGACCATTTTTATATGTTTATTACTGCCACTCTGGGCAGCATCACCATTATCTTTGCTGCGATAATTTAAATAACCTCCCATCTTGTCTCCCTACTTCTGCCCTCGCCCCAGGCGAGGCATCAGCATGACCTTATTAAAGACTGAGACACTCTTTGGTTCAGATACTTTCAGATGGCTTCTCATCTCCCTTAGAGTTACAGCCAAAGTATTATCAAATCCTAAGTGTTTCCACATAAGCTGCCCCACCTCAGCTTTCTAACTCTCTTGACTCCAGCTGCGTTGGTCTCCTAACTCTTCCTAAGAACAGACCTCTGTGCTTGCTCTTCTCTCTGTTTTCATGCTTCCCACCCCATTCTCCAGGTCTTTTTCAAGTATCACTCTCTTATAGATCTTACTTGGTTACACTATTTATAATTGTGCCTCCCACACCTTTTCTGCTTCTTTGTCTTATTTTTATCTCTAAAACTTATCTTTTAACACAATATTTATTGTACTTATTATCTTTTCTCTTTCTGCCCTTTGGAGTGTAACTTCAATGAGGGTACAGATTTTGTGTGTTTTGTTCACTCTTCCATCTGGAGAATTTCCAAGTGAAATGGCCCATAGTAGCACTCTGTAAATATTTATGAATCAAGAGATCACCTAAGCTGATATGAAACATGATCCTTGACAATAAAGAATGCTGTGGGACCAGCCCAGTGGTGTAGTGATTAAGTTCATGTGCTCTGCTTTGGCGACCTGGAGTTCACAACTTTGGATCCTGGGCACAGACCTACACACCACTCATCAAGCCATGCTGTAGCGGCATCCCACATAACAAAGTAGAGGTAGATTGGCACAGATGTTAGCTCAGGGACAGTCTTCCTCAGACAGAAAAATGCTGCAGTTTGCCAGTGTTGCAGATTCCTTCTTGACATGCAAAAATTACTACCAAGGAGAACAGGCAAAGTAACAGAGATTTTAAAATCTGTGGACTGTCAACATTGACTATGATCACATGAGAATAGGATAGAAATATCCTGTAAAATATTGAGCAAAGCAAATCCTCAAAATTCCTGAGCTGAGATTAATAATTAAATGTAATTTAGTAGAGGAGTCTTAAGGAGAATAGTGGGAAGAGATGGAGGATGAAGGAATTTGTACACAATTTGATAGGATAAGTGAAGGAATTAAAATTGGACCAAAAGAAATGTTGAAAACTCTAAAATTTTATGGAACAGGTTGGTTTCAGTTATCTAGTCAATTTTCATTGCTTCCTTTTCCTACTTATTCAAATTTTTTAATTCACATTTCTTTTTCATTACTTTAACAGGCCCTGCACCTGAGTCAAGATCTTATCTGTGGCTCAGATGGAAAGACTATTGTTGCTGCACACAAATGGGGTTCTCCTACCCATTGGACAATGAATTATGGCATCAGCTTTTGGAAAGAGAGATCAGCTTTATTCCATGAGACTGATCTGCAGGGGGGCAGGGGGCACGTGCCCTCAGATCTATCTTCCTGATTTGGGATTCCTGGCAGAATTTAAGAGGTTAAGGAGAACAGGCTGGCATGCAGAAATGCTGGCTGGACACGTTTTGATTGTTGGGCTTCAAACATTTATTGTAAAGTTCTAAACATTTATGATGAGGTCGGGAAGGAATTTTAATGCTGAATCTTCCTGAGATGGACCCCTTGCTTCTGATAAGTGTCTGACTTTTAAGTTCTGGTCATGTCCCAGTCCTTTTGTTCCATGGGGAGAAGAATCTTTGGTTCTGAGGTCATTTCAGGTCAAGATTTCTTCTTCTGTGCATGCTCTGGCTACAAGACTTTGCAAATTTTCTGAAAGACAATTTCTTAATTACTTTGTTGATAAGATAGGGTCAGTTGAACTGGTTCTGGAGGGTCTGTGGTTACAGTATCAGCAGAAAATTTTAGGGAGTAAATTTTGTCTTTTGAAAAAAATCGAATTATAAGTTGTTCTGTTTAAGCAATGGAGATGCTGAGAAGGAGGGGAAGAGGGGCAGCTACACAGGAAAAATGACTGTAAGTTAGAAGCTTAAAGGCAAAATGGTGCAGGGATTTTAGAAATAGACAGGTCCTGATATCTAATGTTAACACCTGGACTGTGACGCTTCCTGCCTTTTCATTGTCTTTTGAATCAATAACAATGAGCTTCATGCATCCAATTGCTTAGGTGGTTCTTTCAGCTATGCAGATATCTGAAGCATTCTTCCATAGTGTTGGAGAACGTAACAGATAACAGAGATGCAAAATTCAGAGGAAACAAGAAAGCTGAAACAGAAATGATGAGGAGATGCATAAGATTCTTACCAGACCCATGTTTTCCTCCCAGTTATCCCCAGAGATATTGTGACAGATGATAATGGGCTTACCAGAGAAAGATGTGTTGTTCCGGCCAATCTTATTTTAGTATTTCCAGACAAAGTAATGCCAGCGAAGTGAAAAGCTTGAAGAAAACCGGAGGGTTGAGTTCTGGGTAAAAATTAAGAAAAAAAAAAATTAAAAAGGCTATCTGTACACCAATTGAATTTTACTTTTCTAGAAATCAGATTGAGTATGTTGGTAATTTATAAATTAAAGTCATTCAGTGAATTTGTCTTTAGGAACTTAAATGATTTTTTTTAGGTACTAATGCTCTGCCATATCTATGTATAATATTTATATAATAAATATAATATAATATAATAATTATACATGCATGCATATATATATCTAAAAGTTTGAAGTCTATGTTGCATTTGGATTCAGATAAATCTACTTATGATTTTCTCTCCTCATCTTTATTGTTAGTGTCTGACATAATTTGTAATTCTTGCCACGTACTTTGGAAATGGAGTTTCAGAGAGTATTTCAGGTAGCATATTTTGGACAGTAAAGTCAGTCCCTTGGTGGCTATTGTAAGTTCTCTTCCCTAAAGGCAGAGCATAACAAATCTTTTCCTTTTCCTTATCTTAAAACATTTCAAGTAAAATAGACATGAGAATATATCCGCAGTTAGCAGGTGCATATACTCAGTTTACATTATCAAAAATCCTGTAGCTGCAACCCTCAGCCTAAATAAATGGGGGTATTTTGTTATCTAGATGTTCTACAAAGGCCAAGCCAGCTGGGACTCCTCACAGAGCCAGGCACCTGCATCCTCTACTTTTGTTCTTCTTCTAATTTGCTAGCATGTGTTCAGTGAGTATAATGCACAATGTCATATGAGGCAGAGTTGGCCTAAAAAAAAGTCTCATTAACCAACACTTGAATTCATAAATAAAGTGCCTGTGGCATAGCACATCCTAAATTATGTGATTACACTTTCGATTTTGCTTAAATTAAATGGAGAGTATATTCATTTTTTCCAAAGAGAATCTTTAATAGAAGAAGATGGATTTATTTTATTGTAATAATATCAAGGAAATGGTGGGATGGGTTAAATATTTTGTTTTCTAGACTGTTCTTTGAATGTTTACTTGCCTTTTTATTAAATAGACTCACCTTCCTAGCAAAAGGACAAGGAGACTTGATTTGAATATATAACTGCCTTCCTGCATTCTAATCTGGAGACTATCCATCAGAATGCTTGGAATTTACTTCAGGAGGGGAGATGGTAGGAGAGGAGAGCACAATCCCAAATTACTTTAGAGGCAATATTTGCATTTTGAGCAATTACAAGGCAGAATATTGCGTGTTTGTCATCCTTGCAATATTACTGTTGATTATGCTTTACTATGAGGATTGCTATTGTTGCAAAAATGCGGATGCAAAATTTATGTGAAAATTTGGTTGCACATTATTTTTGTGTGGGAGAATTGATTTTTTTGTGTGTGAGGAGAATTGGTCCTGAGCTAACATCTATGCCAATCTTTCTCTATTTTGTATGTGGGACACCACTACAACATGGCTCAATGAGCAGCGTGTAGGTCTGCTCCCAGGATCCGAGACTATGAACCCTGGGCTGCTGAAGCAGAGCACATAAATCTAACTGCTATGCAACTGGGCCAGCCCCATCTCTACATTTTCTGACATCTTGCCTGAAAAAAGTGCATTACTTGACATGGAGGTGAAAGTACAGTCGCTTCTTGTGTGGAAGTACATTATATTTTGTTAACACTAACACCCAATTATTTTATTAGGCTTTATTACAAGACACTTCCAGCACATATTTTTAATTTGTGGAAAACGATATCAAAGAGAATTCCAAGGGCATGACCTACAGTATTATTGCTCTAAAGTATAAGGTATTTATAGTTGATGCTATAATTATGCATTTTTTCACTTTAGATTCATTTATTTCAACTATATGGTTGATGTTCATGGGTTCACTGACACTCACTAAGGTTTATAAATAATATATTTGTAAAAATGCCTCAATCTTAATTCGAAGTTATTTTAATATGTATTGTTTAATATCCTCAGAAAATACTTTATGATTGTGAAGTCTGTTGTGATATTATTCACTAAATATGGATATTTTATAATATATTAACCATAAAATAAAAATTAAACCATCTAATTCACAGTCATTAAATGAGTATTTCATGTTTTTCAAATTTTTAACATCCAATACATGATTTTTTGAAATAAGGTGGATTTATTGAAATCTTGAGCAGTTAAGTCTTAAAATACAAGCTGCTAATTTACTGTCTACAGTATTTCATGGAAAAGGCTTGATCCTTTCCTTGAACATTAAAGTAATAGAAATTTGGTAACATCATTGCTCTCTTGAAGATCAGAAATAATGTAAAATAGTCTATAATAACTGATATCATTTGTAGTGATAAACTGTATTTTATGCCTATAAAAATCTTAAGGATTCATCTACTATATGTATATATATATGTATGTAGATCTTAAAGTAGCATAAGAAATACAAAGATGAGAAAGAGGAACATGAATTTAAGCATCTTCTGATAACACCCTCTTGTCTATTGCAACATGACATGTCTATTGTTACTAGCTCTTAGTTAATATCAGCCCCGATATTGGTTCCCCTACAGTGAACCTGACATGTATGGGGTTAAAACTAAAGGCCTGCATTCCCAGTTCCCTGGGTCTTTAGTTGCACTCATATGTAAATGTTTGTTTCTTTAACCTCTGACTCCCTGAGATTTACAACCAAATAGAAGAAGTTATAGATTGTTAACGTCCAGATGGCCTCAAACTGGGCTCCCCCTAAAGTTGTAGCTAATCCCAGGACCGTGAAGGTCTTTTTCAGAGAAACTAACGTCCAGAAAATATCAAGAAACTGAAGCTTCCCTGTCAAACTCCTGGGCCTCTTGATGTCAGAGTCTACCTTCCACCATGGAGATAAACAGCCAAGAACAAACATCTAAGAAATGCTTCGTCTCCTCCTCTGGAAGCAGCCCTAGACACAGGCAGATGGGAAAATGCTGACCAAGAAGGCCACGGTCCCCCTGATGCGGGGTTGGTGAGCCGAGGAGTCGAAAGAAAGATTTCTTAGACTCTCAAGATCTGGCAGTAGTGCTCTTTTATTTAGAGAATAGTGTGGAATAGCATGGGGACAGGACCCACGGGCAGTCAGAGCTTCTACTGCCGCCGCTTCTGCTGCCCCCGCTGGCATGGGGACAGGGCCCATGGGCAGGCAGAGCAGCTGCTGCTGCCCCCACTGGCATGGGGACAGGACCCACAGGCGGTCAGAGCTCCTGCTGCTGCTCCGAGTTGAGGGTTAGGGCTAATTTTATAAGGCATGGGTACGTGACTTATTTTTACTGGAGAAAAGAAAAGATGATGTAAAAAGTCATTAAATGATTTCAGTGCAGATGGAGTCTGGTTATTGTGCGGTCATATAACTTTAGATACGAATCTGGCCATATAGATCGCCATGTAGGTGAGGATGCCCTGGGCTTCTCTCCCTGGGGCAGCCCTAATTCATACCATAAAAGAAGTCCACTGGGTCGTATAGTTTGGCATGTAGGCCAGGTCACCTTGGGCTTCTCTAGCTGGGGCAGCCTTAATCCACATCACCCCCTCCCCTACCTAAAACCCGAAATAAAAACCCCTACCCATTTCTTAACTGAGAGCAAGCAACTTTTGGGTCACTGGCCCTTGCTTTGCTCCCTCTGCCTGGCAAATTAAAGCTTTCCTTTTTCTCCCAAAACTCTGTTATCGCTATTTGGATTGGCTAGGATCAGAGACGGAACTTTTGGTAACACTGTCATGTCTACTACGGAATTGTGCTTGTTCCTTTTTACAACCTGAGAACCTATGTTCTCAGTTCTGTACAGCTGTATAAGCAACTGATCTTTAAAAGAACAATGGAATGTGCCAGTCAGATTCAGAAAGCCTCCAATGGTTTTATAATACTTTATTTTATGCATTAATACATCACAACTGCAATATAAAGATATCAAATGGTAGTGTGTGGTAAATTTTATAGAGTTATATAGATCTATATAGAGTGAAGCTTCTATTGGAAATGCAATGAATTGCTCTGCAGTTGCCAGAACAGACATGAAAATAGATAATAATAGAACATTCACACAAATACCATATGGGCATTGGAAGAGGGACAAGTGCTAATGCAGTGTGACTCAGCAAGATCATGCCTTTTGAAAGAACAAACTGACATACTAGTGTGGAATGTGCAGGCATTGCTTCTTTTAGTCCAATTATCTAAATGAGTCTTTAAATATGCTAGAGTAGCAGATTTTATGTTACAGATAGGATAATTATAATACACTTGTTAAAATTAAGACATCAAAGCTAATTTTTACTTGGGGGGGTGGGGGGAATACAAACATCATTCACACAACTTTAAATGCAATCTAAACATGCAAAAGCTATTAAGGTCAACTATTGTAATAATAACATAGACTGTATATGTTTTTCAATACTCATGTAACAAGTTTTTGTTCTTCACTATGATGGAGTAATCACTTACGAGAAATTTTCTAAAAGCCAATACACAAACCTTCAAAAATGTATAAATCAGATTGCTGTTAGGTTTTAACACTCCCTGTCCTCCCAAATGAACATCTCTCAACATTAGAATTGTTTTCCAGAATTTAGGAAAAAATATACTGATATATCAAGGACATTAGGGATATCTCAAAGGAAAATAAATGCATAAATCTATAAGTAAGGTCATTTGTAATTTTCCCTGAATTCGAATGTGTGTGTGTGTTTTTCAAATTTAAGCCTCGATTTACAATTTATGAAGGATTTTAAATTTCATCAGAATTATCATCACAATTCAGGTTAGAAACAATATTTCTACAGTTGGTTATGACAATTTTTCTTTCCTTATTCATAAACTAAATGTTTTTGTTAATGATGTTTCTTCTATGTTCACACTCAGTTGCATCACCCTGACATGTCCTGTTCAGTCAGTTGTCATCATTCTATTTTTTAAAATCCCTCAATTTTGGCATATTTATAGACTCCTCTGTAGACACGAGAAAGAATACCGGGGGTCTTCTATACTGTTTGCCCAGATTCCCCCAATTGTGACATCTTGCTAACTATAGTGTAGTGTCACCAACAGGAACGTGACATTGGATACAATCCACCACTCTGATTCAGATTTCACCAGTTTCATTCGCACTCACTTTATAGCCAATTACCTTCCATCCTCTTCCATCCGTGGCAACCACTAACATGATCATCTCTCTAATTTTGCCATTTCAAGAAAGTTACATAAATGGAATTATACAGAATATAACTTTTGAGGTTGGCTTTTTTCCTTAGTATAATGCCCCTGAGATCTGCAAAAGTTGTTGAAGGTATCAATAGTCCATTTTTTCTTTTTGCTGAATGGTATCATGGAATATATAGATACTTCAGTTCATTCAAACATTCTACAATTGAGTTGTTTCCAGTTTGGGGCTATTACCAATAAAACTTTTACAAATATTTGACTACAGCTTTTTTGTTATGCAAGATTTCACTTCTCTCGGATAAATATGCAAAAATGGAATTGCTTGATCCTATGATAAGCTAATGTTTAATTTCGTAAGGGACTGCCATATACATTCCAAAGTGCTGTACCATTTCACAGTCCCAGTAGGAAAGGGATCCAGTTTCTCCACATCTTCTCCAGCATTTGATATTGACATTATTATTTTTTTAATTTTAGCTATTGTAATAGTTGTGATATCTCATTGCACTTTTATTTTGCATTCCTCTAGGGACTAACAATGCTGAACATCTCTTCATGTGTTTATTTGCCGTCTGTATGTTCTCCTAAGTGAAATGCTTCTTCACACCTTTTGCTCATTTTCTAATTGGATTCTTATGCTTGTGTTTCAAGAGTTCTTTCCATAGTCCAGATAATACGTCTTTCCTGATATATGGTGGCAAATATCTACTCCTACTCTGTAACTTTTTTTCATCTTCTTAACAGAGCATTTTTTAAAATTAATTAGTTTCAGTTTATCCTATTTTCATTTAAGGATCATACTTTTGATGTCAAATCTAATGACTCTTTGCCTAGTTCTAAAACCAAAGAATTTCTTCTATGTTTATATTGTAAAAGGTTTACACTTTTATTGCATTTAGTGTTATAAATATCTCAGTACTAATTGTTTTTTGTTTTACTATATCCTTTTGTATAATTATCTTATCCAGTTATTACAATACACATATTTAGTTGTCACAATCTACTGGTATTGCCATTTTCACTGCCATGTAACTGCATCTGCATATTTTGATATATTGTTTTTCCCCGTTATATATTGTTTGATATATTGTTTGATCCCATTATGGTCAAAGAACATTCTGTATGATTTCAATTCTTTTAAATTTTCTTAAGTTTGTTTACTGGCTTTGAGTATGGTCTATAATGTTGAATGTTCCATGGGCTCTTGAAAAAAATAAGTATTATGCTCTCGTTAGATAAAGGATTCTACATATATCAATTGGAGCCTTTTGACCAATTACGTCATTTATGTGTTTTATATTCATTTTGATTTTGAGAAGGAGTTGTAGGAGTCCCAAAATCTATAATCGTGAACTTATCTATTTCTCCTTATAGCCCTAACAGTCGTTGCTTCATCTATTATGATGCTCTACTGCTTGATATGTACACATTTAGGATTATTATACCATTGGATTGATCCCTTGTCATTATTCAGTGCTCCTCTTTGTCTCTAATAATTTTCCTTGCTGTGAGTTTACTTTATCTGATATAAATATAGCCACTCTGGTTTTATTGTTTTTTTTTTTTCAATTGACGTTTGCATGGTATATCTTTTTCTACCCTTTTACTTTCAATTTACATGTGTTATTCTATTTGAAGAGAGTTACTTCTAGACTGTATATAGTTGGATATTATATTTTTTTAATCCACTCTGCCAGTCTCTGAAATAGGGATAGAGAGTGATGTCCAAGATCAGCCTTGCCAGCCACCAGCCATTTGACTCTTTCCATCCAGGCATCAGACGTGATTTGATAAGTTTTCATTTGATCTCAGCCCTCAGTCTTCAAGCCAAACTGGTTGATGCTGAGCAGAACAGAGAGGTGATACTCTGCTGTAGGGGAGGAAGACATTTCCTCTACCATCTCTAGGTTTGTCTGGCCAGAAAACGAATTAAATTCACATGAGACAGAATAGCAGGAGAAAATTAAACAAAGCTTTATAAGGACCATGACCCGGGGCCTTTCTGCCCAAAGGAAGAAAGGGCACTGAAGAAATGGGGTGCATAGAGTGGTTATATACCCCCAAACAGGATGTTTCACATGTTTGAAATGTCCCTCCCACAATAGTCACAAGATTGCCCTGTTGGCACAGCACTTGATGGACACAGCAGGTAGTGGGTCTGCTATCTTGGTGGGCGTAGCAGGAGGCAAGTCTATTGTCTCAAGCTGGGTGAGCACAGCAATCAGTTCCCAGCCTAAGGAAAGATGCTTAATCCTTAAGGAAATGCCAACCTTGGGAGGGTGAGGGAAGTTACACCTTTATCTCAAGGGCCTTTGTTCTTGCCATAGTAAATGTTTTAAAGCAGATATACAATGCGTGCTCAATGGCCACAGTCAGGCCCTTTTGGAAAAAATACGAAGTCAGGCCAAATTAGGTTTACACCAAATGGCTTCCTCACATACTCCAACACATCCCACTGCTTGCCGTTTCCATTTGTCAATGTATATATGGGAGAGACTCAGGCAAGCTGAGCAACTCACCAAAATGACTGAAACCACCACCTAAATAAATATCATATCCAGCTAAAGACAAAGGAGGATGTTGGGGGTGGGGGGAGTCAGTTACAGGAGGTTACCAGACAAGCACAATAAACAAATACAGATTTAAGTCCTTGCCTTCCCCATTGATGAAGAGTTTCTAGAGATAAGGTCATCTCCCCTTCTTCCTGGTAGAGAGGGAGATAGCTTTACAGATGGAGAGTTCCTTTGCAATGTAAATGTCTCTTACAAAGGGTAAGTAAATTCTACTTTTCAGTTGCTTTCCTGTCTGCAAAGGAACCAGCTTCAAATAATCATCATGCCAAAGAGACATATCTTGGGGTGGCCAATTCCAGGACCCCACACTGCCCATCTACCTCCACAGAATCTATCAGAGATAAAAATGAGTGTGGTTGATTTAAGCCACCCTGTATGGGAGATCATTTGTTTTGTCAGCAACTGATGATTTGCTTTACTACATGAAAAAACATGGAAGAATTCAACTAGCAAAATTTTGAAAGAGAGAAACCAAACACAAAAGCATACACACTATGTGATTCCATTTATATAAATTTCTGAAGAGGTAAAACTAACCTATGGAGTTGGAAGTTAGAATACTAGTTAACTGAAGTACTATAATGAAGAGAAAAGCATAACAGAAATTATGAAATGTTTTTTTCTTTTTCTATATTTGACTTGCATGGTAGTTAAACAGGTGTGCTTATTTCAATAAAAAATATTACTAACTATACTTGGGATTCTCTGTGTATTTGTAGTAATCAAATAACAAAAATTGACCAATAATACAGAGAGAAAACAAATATGAAAGTAAATTACCATTTGGTGTATGGGTAAAATTTCTTTAAGATTCTACCATTTATATTTTAGTTTATGTTTTAATTACCATTAAAAAAAGATAACTAGAACATCTACTGAAGAGGTAATTTTCTAGTTATGTCAACCTCTGGATAGAATACAGTCTTTATGGGCCTCTTCTTAAAATTGAGGTCACTTTTAAGCTCTCAACCTCACATCCTATGTGAGGACGGTTCCTGATTATAATGAGAGTTTCAAAGAACTCTGGGCCAAATTTTGATCCTAAGCAAAAGATTTCTGTTTTTCTTCTCTGACTTGAATTCTGTGCCTCAGTTGTGATTTAAAAATATCAGTCTTCCTCCCTATAAACTGAACGTCTATTGCCATCAATTATTAGAAATTGACCCTAGTGTGTCTGAGTGCTGTGTATCTGGGTCTCAGTGCCCATTTTGTAATTTCCCAACAGACGTCATAAGTGAAAGTACAAAATAAAATGCTGTTCAAGTAAGCAGGCTTCTGTGGGCTAAATTGGTTTAAGCATAATTTATGGTCTCACAGTATGCACCAGTCAGGAGGTAAAATAATCTCCCAGCAAAAGGGAAATATCAGATTATTTTTGCTTTGTCTCTCATTATCAAATTTCCAGAAATATTTCACCATCTTAATCACCATCTCAATCTTCTCCAAATATATGCATGTGAACCCATTGCTCCTAGCTATATTGCATTTCCCCCTCCCTTCTCTTAATATTTCTGTCTTAGTTAAGCTTACTGTGAAATTCTGATATATACTGTTTTACATTGATTTTTCCACTTCATATTGAGACATATTTGGCTAATTGTTTGATTCAGGGGGCTTTAGCTCCTGCAAGACTGGTTAATTGAACGTGCTATGTCCTTACTCTCCATTTCATATTCCAACATATCCCAAGAGGATCTGCGGGCGGCACAAGTGTCTTTCATTTGCTCTTGCTGTGCATTCTGTGGCTTACACAACAAATCAGCATTTCTTTGTGCTCTAAATGCCTTATATATGTATATAAAAAAATGATTAAAACAACTTGATTTTTCTCCGTTTTGCCTTGTCAGAGCTCTGACAGATTCCCTGCTGAGCAGTGGGGTGAGAACCATACATTAATATCATGCACTCATTCCACTCTGACCAGAACCAGTGGTTCTCTGATACTGACCCACTGATTTAAGATGAGTTAACACATCATTTTTGCCATAGGAAACTCTTTCCTGGGCTCTTCATGCAAATACACGTGTGGCATGCCTGTTCTAAAATGCCAGCAGATCTGCTGACACAGTCTTTGGGGAGTAGTGTTCATGCTGGATCTTGAAAGGCCAAGGGCAAAGTAAAACAAAGAGTACACAAATTACAGCAGATAGTTTTCTCCTGGAACATTGTCAAAGAGGGCATGACCAGGCACTGTGGCTGCCAAGTGTTATTCCGCAGACCTTTCCAATGATGTTTGCACTTTATCTTGTTATTTGCCAGTTCCGGCTGTCACCTCACCATGTGCTTTCTTTGCCTCCAAAATGCACTTCCTTCTAGGATCTTAAGCCATGTCCTGTCTTGCCACCTGCAGCCGGGTCCTGGATTCTCCTGTCTCACAGAACTAACTTCAGGCCTCTGTCCTTAGCTGGATAAAGTCCTTTGCATCTCCCAAGTGCCAGCTTTTTAATAATTCATCAGGGGACACAATGTTAATTAAAATTATACAAGTGAATTATTGTAGAAATAAGTGCAGATAGGAATATACATGTATAAAAATACTTGGAATCATATGAAAGTAATGTGACCTAGAGGGAGTTATAAACATTTAAAACATTTGAATTAGTATTTGAATTTAGCCTAGTTTACGAAATAACGTGAGACACTAGAAACCCCATATATTCATGAGTTATAAAATCTACTTGTAAAGAAAGGCAAATATAGAGGAATGCCTTCATTTAACTTTTCTCCTTCTCTTTTCCTTGCACATTTTAATTATAGTCATTTCCTTCGAAAATGTATTTTTGGATGCTGTTACTCTAATCTTCTCTTTTAAAATTATTTCAGTAAAATTCTTACTGAATGAATTCTGGCTCCAGATTATGACTACTATGCTTTTTTTGGCCTTATTCATATCTTAAAAGTATTGAATTCCTGCTTCCCCTTAATTTACTCCCTTCCCTGTCATTCAGCCACAGCACCTCTGCTTCAGCTCAATTTCCACTCTGCCCTATATAATGCACGATGCCACATCTGAGAAACTCGAATGACTAGATGTCACTTCACCTCAATTAACTGCCCTGGGTTTCTCCTCTGTGAAAGGAGAAAGCAAAGGATGCCTGATCAAACTCTTACACCTCAGATACAAAGGGACGGATGTGGCCTCAATGTCACCATGGAACTGACAGTGGGGAATCACGTGCACACACACGCCAGATGTGGTGCTTGCAAAGCTGTATTTGAACTCTCTGCTCCCAATACCAATGTGCTGCATTAGAGGTTTAACGAAGGCCGAAAAAGTAAAGGTCTCCTTTTCCTCTGAATATGGAAGACTTGAGAACAAGTTAGAGCGGCTCTTCTCTGATCCTTTCATTGATATTGTTTGTGATAATCAGCAGAATTTCTGACAAAATGCCTTTGGAGATAGATGGGTCTGACACAATACTTGTATATTTCTATGGTACCTTCTCCATCCAGCTCATTTCACAGGTGAACAAGATAACGTTCAGAGACATCATTTGAGTTGCAACCTCTGAAGTCCAATGTCTTGCACACTATATAATGGGCATTTTCATAGCACCCAACATTTCCCTAAAACATTGAGAATTTTAGAGTCAAGGAGAATGGCCACTACTTTAAAATTCCCTTGTAAGTTGTAATAGTGGGTAAACAACTTTGATATACATTCTGGGATGAATTTCTAGCTTATATTGAAGAGCAAGCTCTTAAATACCAGTGAGATTTGTGTGTTATAACAGGGTCAAAGAAACAAAGCACTTCCTTTCAGTTCAGTGGTACCAGTTGCATTTAGTGATCTCGGGAATTTATTTCCAAATTATTTTCAAGATAAATACATTCAGGATAATAGAGGAAAGAGCATCACACTAAATAAGCATACAATATTTGTAAAATTGCTGATAAACTCAGGTCCCTGTGTGTCATATAAGAAGTGTAAATTTGATTAGAATGTTTTGAGGAAAGCCAATATTCTTAAGAAGAGGTCAAACTCTGCCGCAATATTATGGGTAACTGTGCTAAGCTAAACAGCGTATTAGAATATATTCCATTTGCACGAAACGTATTTTATGGAAGATCATGAAGCAAATCCAATTTCTAACCTTTTAAAAGAAGGGGGGGGGGGGACTTGTATGCTACATTTCTATTCCTTGCTGTTTTTAAGCTTGACACCAATTTTGATATCAGCATTTTGAACCTGTTATTTATTATAGCTTCAAGAATGTGCCCTACTGTCTGCCTGCTGTCTGGGACTGAGCCAGTTGATGATGAGGTGTTATGCAATTTAAAATAGCCTGAGGAAGCCTCATGGCAAAGCTTGCAGTTCGTTTTGTGCATATATATATATATATATATATATATATTCTAGTTATATTATATTTTTGAAAATCTATATTAAAATATAGTTCAATAGAGTTATATTTTGGAGTGAAGCAAAGTGTCGTGAGAGCTGCACATGCTATTTGGGATTGAACACTTTTCAATATAACGGTAGTTATTTTCCTGTCAACTGCCATTTTACAGGCAAATATTAATCTGAATACCAGCTGTATTCATTGTCTTGAGGTAGGTAAAATTTACAAAACTCCGCAACAATTATTGCCACCTCAGGAGAAACATCTCCAATATGTGCCTTTTGAGTAAAGAAAAGAAGAAGGAATGAGCCTGTGTTTATGGGTTGCCTCTCAAATGACAGTCACTTTTCTATGCACTGTCTTGTTACATCAAATCTGTCAGGAGGAAATGCGACACACAATTTCACTAAATTGTCTTCTCTTTTAGTCAAATCTAATTGGAAAAACTTTTGTCTCTTTTTTAAAATATCCTGATTAATTCTTTTTTGGTGTCCTTCAAGCAAACTTCATTGAGAAATGCTCCAGAAACTGAATGAAAATGGACACACATAAGACTATTGGAAATTAATATTTTCTGACCAAAATATGGCCTTCAGTAAAAGCAAATTATGCTTAAAACTTTACATGAATATTTTTAGTCAACAAGAATGAGGACACAAAGCACTCAGTCTCACTCATTCTCTTTTTCTCTCTCCAAACTTGCTATTTGAATAGAAGTAATAATAACCTGGTTTATAAATTTGCATATGCTAATCCTTTTTAAAGCTTACAATAGCATTTGATGGATATAAAAAATTAATTGACATAATAATGCACCATCTTCTTCATGGGGCAAAACATTTCAAAAGGAAAAGAGATATTTGGGTAATGAAAATTGAGGAGACATTAAGAAAGATAAATATTAATTTAAGAATGCAGTTTCATACACAGCCAAAATTAATATGTCAAAGTGCTCTAAATCTGAATTTGTGTTTTATTTTTTCCAAACACAGTCTTCTACCCCAACACTGTTGATGAGAACACTCAGGTAATTACAGCAACTAAGATAATATCTTCCATATCTTGATTAAATAGCTAAGCGCATTTTCTCTTAAGTTGTAATATTCTGTGGAAAATAGAAATCTTATCATTTTCTATAATCAAACTTATTAAATACAATGTTAAATCTTTGTCAAGGTAAATCACTCATAAAATAAACCTTGAGATAATAAAGCAAATAAAAATTTATACAATAACTATCCCAGTAACAATTCACTAGCTCTGCCTACCCCAGTGATTAAAATTGTTGTTAATTTCTACAATTTTTAGCAAATTACCCTAAATATAAATGTTTGCTTTGTTTTATATATCATGCCAATTATTATTTGAAATCATTGTTGATTCCGAAATTAAATGTATTATTACTTAAAAAATTTTGGATATAAAATAAAAATAATTTTCTAATATTTTAATAAATATGTTGCTTTTGATTTAGTATCTATTTAATCCATCATGTAATACCATATATAATGATACAAATAACACAAGGGACTCCAGAGACAAGTTCTTATTTTTAAATAATTTTGCCAGACATAGAAAGGACTAAAGGTACAAGACCCCATACAAAGTAATCAGAGAGTCACCAGATTTCTCTATAACATCGTGGATGCTAAAACACAATGCAACCAACATCTTTAAAATCCTCAAGGGGATCTTTTTCCAACCTAGAATTCTATACACAGGCAAAATGTCAACTGTTATAATCAAATCAATATATTTTCTTGGAACTACATTCCTGGTGTTAGAATACTACAATGAAAGAAAACAACTTAGTGGTGGTTGTTAATGATTCCATCAATTACTGGGAAATTTTACAATTAATTCAAGTGCACACTTCATACAATTCTCAGGATGTAGTCAGATGCTCTGTCACACTCTCTCAGCTCAAATATTTCATCACATGTAACAGTTAAGATTTAGACAAATGGACAGGATGATTCCTTTTACGATCCGCAGGGTAAACTCTCCCATAAATACTCTCATTGTAAAGGTTGACAGAGAAAAGCCATGGATAGCCTTTGCTGAGCAAAGAGCTGAAATTGGCTATAGTTAATCATAATATACTTTGCAAGCTTTCTCTTGGAAGTTGCAAGCCTTCAACAGACCCCAGAGTTAAAAAATAGTTACATGAGACAGATTCTACCAGTTCAATCGTTGTGTAGGTGGGAGACAGATTCCTGGTGCTTCCTACTCTGTCATCTTCCTGGAATCATCTTTTGATGTGTTTATGTATTTTTGAAGTCCTTGGAATTTTTGTGGTTATGTATAATTATCTACTTGTACAAATATTTTCTCTAATTTTAGATCTTCTCCTCTCTCTCAGCTCTCAGTAGGATATTATAAAATAAACCTCTTTTTTCTGTCTTTGACCAACAAAAATGGAGCTCTTTGGAGATTCCTTTGACTTTCATTAAGTCCATTTTTATAGAAAGACTTTCTGTCAGGGATTCTGTAGATGAAAGAGAAGTGCCTATGGATCTGTACCACCTAGGAAGCCTTGAAACGGAAGACAGAGCTGTCTTTCACTACACTTGATCAAAATCATTATCTCTCAATAAATTCTTACTGAGCACATGCCCAAATTCTTACTGAGTACATCTTTCAAAATAAGAGTTTTTGCAAGTAGGCATTTATTTACCTAAGGGATATTGAAGGTCAGGGTGCTCAATATTTTTACTAAATAGTCCTTGGACTTGACCACTGCAAGTAAAAAGATTTGATTGGAGGATTAAATTATAACATCTAGTCTCTTATCACTGTTTGGACAGAAAAAAACCCAATAAGTTACTATTTATTGACTTATCTTGAGCTTGTTTTACTTGCCTTTGTCCATCATTGCTGTTTTCATTGGTGTAGTGGAGGAATCAAGCACTGATCTCTGAGAGGAATTGGATCTGTGAACCAAGGAGGAAATGCCGAAATCTAATTCCTGAACTAAAGCAGGTCAAGTCCTAAGCTTTAATCTATGTGTATGAAATGCCTTTGAATCATTTTCCCCATAATTTTGCCTTCTCATTCTTCTCTCTCCCATCAGTCACCTCCCCCACCTAGGCACACAAACTCTTCCTTTCCCACGTCTTCATTTTTCTTAATAATGTTGATGTATTTAATGGGGATATTCAATAAGATCTCATTTTTATTTGTTTTGACCCATTTTATATATTTTATTAATTTATTATCTAATTTCATACCATTTCCCAAAATGATTAAAAACAGATATATTTCCTTTGCTTGTTAAGCATTTTTGAAGAAGAACGTGTCAACAACTGTATAATGATGTAAGAGTTTTACAGAAATAACTTGAGCACTCACCTCCAGGATCTATCCCTTTAATGCGTGAAATAGATAATTTTGTAACTATATATTATGCAGGGATTTTTATGACATAAAAATAAAATATGTATTATTGAACTCAGAAGAGAGAGTCACTCATTTGGGTGTACCATGTGCTAGGGAATCCTAGCAGGAAAGAATAAAGATGATAGAGATGATAATGGTAGTACTAACAGCTAATCTTTGTCTAATGCTTGCAATATGTCTGTCTTTCTAATCTCTTTACAAATACATATGCAGTAAAACACCATGATGAATCCAGTGTGGATAAGATGTGATACGTACTTGCTCTCATCCTTTGCCTTGAAATCATCACCACTGCAAACCCCAAGCCATTCTCTCTTCCTCTGCTCTATCAAAAGTAACACACTAGAGTTCTTATCTTCTAATGAGAGTGTGTAGGTGAGACGTGAAGAGAAGTTGTTAGAAAATGATTGTATTTTGGGGGGACTAGGGTGGCCAGAATTTCAAAGCTGCCACAGGACCCAGTCCTCCCCAAAGATATATTATCCCAGAGTTGACGATCGCCACTAGAATGCAGCAAATCTTCCTGGGACAATGACAGATTTGGAGTTCAGTTCAACCCTACGTCTTAGGGGCAGCTGGCTGCACAGATCCTGCCTGGTCCTTACATGAACCTTGTAATAATGTCACCCCATCCCACATGTTGCATTATAGTGGGGCAATCTCATTTAATCTTCACAGCAGCCCCTGAGGTAGGTACTCATATTACCTCTTATATTTTTGCATAGGAGGAAATAGAGGTACAGAAAGTTGAACTAGTTGCTCAAGGTAAAACTGCTTCTATGAAATCCGTACTTTTCAGCTCTGTGCTCCAGGGACTATTGATGAAGATGATCATGTAAATTAAAATGTGAAGGGAAAAGCAGGGAAGTTGTATGTAAAATAAAATATGAACATAAGAAAGAAGGTTATTTAATCCTCATTTTAAGATGAAACCAGACTGGTAATTTAACACGAGTCCAGACTCAAAATCCATTTGATAATTCTGGTATTAAAGCGGAGGAGTTAGGGAACTTAAATCCTAAAATGTCAAAGCAGGAAATTATTCATTATGTCTTAAGATCTACAGGCATCAGGTGACCGAGATCAAGTGGTAACAATAATTATTTAAAATTAAATACAAAATTAAGAATGTCACAGTCTGACTTTGGAGAATCCAAAGTCCTGGCGTCCTTGGAGAAATTCATAATTTATCAGTGCAATAGTTAAAAGAAGTAATTAAACCTGGAGTACTTACCAACTCCCCCCCCCCCACTCAGCCCTGAAGTTAAAAGAGATACATCACAAAAGAGACTATTATAAAATGTGGACTAGGAAAAAGGAAAAAGGCATAACATCAAAAGACAGAGGAAGCGCAAATCTGGGGCTCTTCGCTCAGCCTTTTCTTCGCCATCAGGAAGTAGAGCAGCAGCCCGCTGATTCTCCTCCTGAAATGGTGGTGAGCACGCTCTTTCATTACGAGTTTTAAAGGTCTAGGGAAATTCTTCTTTTTCCTCATTTGTTTCGTCTCCAGAAAAAAAAATGTTGTTTTATACATGTTGCTTTGAAAATCATGCCCATTCTAATATTAAAAAAATCACTTCCCAAATGCCAAGATTCTTCTGATTAATTTATAAAATACCATCGTCCTTACTTACTTCAGGAGGAAAAAAAGAAATTTAAAACGTTTTTTAAAAACATATTTATCCTCTGGAATGACCTTTGGCCGGATGCTAGACTTGTGAAGAGCACTTTGGATGGCTCGCGATACTGCAGTAACTTCATTTTAAAAGAAATCTTTTCCCTGGCCCTTCCTGTCACTGACTTAAAGAACTGAGAGGAGATCACATAAGATGACCTGATAAGCCCGTTGTCCTTGCTGGCTTTGTGGAGGTCACTTTGTCCAAGCTCTGCACTTGATGTTGAAGAAACGGAGGTGAAGAGATTGATCCACCAGCACCAGATTGATCCACTTAGCTAGTAAGTACAGAGCTGTTAATTCTGCCCATCTGACTTCAAGAACTATTTATCATTTCCCAACTGCCCCCTCACGAGAATGTGAAAGCACAGAGGATACTATGTGGAGCCACAGTTTCATACAATTATCATATGTGTATGTCTATTGTTTTCTCACTGGTCAAATAAAGCATTTATGGTTTTCAAATAGTGTCAACAAATGAATAAAATGGTTTTATGAAGAATCAGATATATTTAATTAATTGATTGGAGCCCATAAACTACATACTAAAACGCTATTTGTTTGAAATAATACTTTATAGAAAAGAAAATCAAGTACATGATTAAATTTGAAATAAATTAAAGGGTTTCTCAAACTTTCAGATTTGATAACACTTCACAAAATAGTATACGATATCTCCTGAAGGACAACAGTAAATATGGGCAATATTTCAAGTTGGCAGCCAAATTAAAACCCAAGAATTTCTGAAGGGATTTTATCTGAAAAGAAAGACATGAATGAAATGACACATACAAGATTTCCAGCTCTAAGACACTTTGGCCTTTAATAATTTTTGTTTCCGATGCAGAACTCATAGTATCACAGAGAACGTAAAATCTGTAGCTAAACAAATTGACTGCATTTAAACCAAAGAATTACATGTCTAGAATTGTTATTTTCTCTACTTGAAAAGTTTAGTTATTGTATTTACCAATGACTGAAAAATATTTACTCATTCTAAATCAGTAACAACAACATTTTAGTGTTCAAACTTTTGTTTAAGTTCAAATGTTTGAGACAATACATCTTCGGGAGAGTGGACAAGGAGGGGTGGCTCTTGGAGAAAGTAAGGAGCAGTATTAGTTTTGTTGCTGTTTCAAAACAGCTAGATTGAGTGATATTTTACATACTATAACATTCACTCATTGTAAAAGTAAAGTTCAACGATTTTTAGTAATGGATAGAGGTATATAGTCATCACAAAAATTTTGTTTCAAAACATTTCCATCACCCCCAAAATGTCTTTCATTCCCATTTAAAGGTAATTCCTGCTTTGAGCTCCATTACCAAGCAGCTTTCTGACCTGCTTTCTGAAATTATAAATTTGTCTTTTCTGGAGATTCCATTTAAACGAAACCATTTACTATGTAGTCTCTTGTATTTGTCTTCTTTTACACAGTGTGATGATTTGGGGTTTATCCACATTGACATATCGGTAGTTTGTTCCTATTTATAGCTAAATAGAATTCCATTATATTGCTCTACCATATTTTATTTATCCATTTACCTGTAAGTGAAATGTGGGTTTATTCTAGTTTTGGACCATTATAAATAAAGCTGCTATGAACTTTTGTATACAAATAGTTTTGTGGGTAAACGTAATACCCCTAAGGTAGCTTCTGAGGAGTGTATAGTGTAGTTTTAATGAAGTACAATTTATCGTTTTTTTCTTTTATTCAATTTCTTTACTCTCTACAGTTCTATTCAGATTGTCTAGTTCTTCTTCAGTCAGTTTCAGCAACTTGCATCATCTACGTGTCATTATTTGTTGACATAAAATTGTCCATAATTTTCCCTCATGAGTGTTTTGATTTCCGTAGGGTTGGTAGGATGTCCTCTCTTTCATTTTTACTTTGGTAATTTCCTCTTCTCGCTCTCTGTTTTTTTCTTGGAGACTTGAGCTAAAATTTGTAACTTTCACGGCTCTTTCCCATAACTCATTCTCGGTGTCATTGAATTTTTTATTTGCTTATCTGTTTTATATTTCATTTTTTTTGCACAAATATTTATTGTTTTAATTATTCTGTTTTATTGTTTTTTTTCTTTCTCCTAGTGTTCTACCATCACCAAACTATTAATAAATTCAGTAAATTTTCTGCATAGAATATATATATACACAAAAGACAGTCTTTGTAAAGAAATCAAAATACAAATTTTAATGGAAACAAAAACTTAAGTCATATAACAAAAAGTTTCATAAAAATATGCATGAAATTGACGAAAATATGAAATTATTTAAAAAGCCACAAATCAATGCAATATTCATCGATAGAAATCCTCTACATCGGGGCATTCTCTTCAGACTCATGGGTAAATCCATTATATTTCAGCCATAACACCATAAGGATTTTCATAGATCTTGAGAAGTTGATTTATATTTCTTATGGAAAAATAAATGGCAAAGAATAGTGAAAAAGGAAAAAAAAGAGAAGCAAGAGATGATGAAAGAGTGGGTTTGACCAAACTAAGAGTCAAAGTTTGTAAAGCTACATTAACCAAAACAGCATAGCATTTGTCCAACTGTAGACAAGCAATGAGGAGAGCACAGAACTGAAAAAGACTCATCATTATTGGCATGACCATAGTAGGATAACCAATCAGTGGGGAAAGACTTAACTACTTTATAACAAATGCTACTATAATTGGCAGTCTATATTTTATTAAATTTGGGATTGCCTCATCTCTCACTCTTCATCAGCATAAATTCCAAGTGGGTTCAAATTGTTAATGTAAAAAGCAAAACTTAAATATATTAGAATAAACTGTTAGTAAATATATTCAAGATATTGGACTAGGAAATGCTTTCATTAATAGGACATGAAAAAGCATAAAATAAAAAGTAAGCAGTTTATAAATTTGATTAAATTAAAATGTAAACTTAAATATGACAAAATATACTATTTAAAAGATGGAAATACCCACAACTAGAAGGATCTGCAACTATGATATATAACTGTGTACAGGGGGGTTTGGGGAGATAAAGCAGGAAAAAAAAAGATGGAAATGACAAGCTAGAGATTGAGGAAATTTGCTTGCAATGTATATGACTAAGAAGCTTTAATGCTCCAAATTTAATATTCATTAAGGTGATTCTCAAGGTTCCGCAACAAAGGCTTTTACCTTATATGGAGCAAGAAATGCCTGATGTCCAAGCTGGATTTTGAAAATGTGGAGGCCCATGAGATCTAATTGTAATTATTCGTTGGTTACTGGAATGCTCCAAAGATTTTCAGAAGAAAGTTAGTCTATGTTTTATACACTGCATTGGAGCCTTTGACTGATGGGTCATGAAAAGCTATGGGCAGCTCTGAAAGAAATGAGTGTGGCTCAGCACTCGATTATCCTGCTACATAAGCTGGATTGTGGACAAGAAGCCACTGTCAGGAAAGAATAGGGAGAGACAGACCGGTTTCCTACAGGCAAAGGTGTCAAACAAGGGTACATTTTATCTCCCTGTCTGTTTAATCTGCACACAAAACATATCACACAAAAAGCTAGCCTCGACTCAGATAATGGAGGAGTGAAAATTGGTGGAAGAAATATCAACAAACTAAGATATGCATATGACACCATCCTATAGGCAGAAAGCAGCAATGACTTGAAATGACTTCTGATGAAAACGAAAGAAGAAAGTGCCAAAGCAGGTCTGCATCTGAACATAAAGAAGACAAAAATCATGACTAAGGAAGAACAGTACAACTTTAATGTAGAAAACGAAGACATTGACATTGTTAAAGATTTTGTTTACCTTGATTCAGTCATCAATTTAAACATAGACCACAGCCAAGAAATCAAGAGAAGACTGAGACTTGGAAGGGAAGTAATGAAAGAATTAGGAAAGACCATCAAGTGTAAAGAAGAGTCATTAAAGGCCAAAGCCAAGATTATCCACTGTGTAAGGGTGCAAAAGCTGGACAGCGAAGAAGGTTGACAGGAAAAAATTGATTTATTTGAAACATGGTATTGGAACAGACCTCTGTGGATACTCTGGACTGCCAGAAAGATGAACAAGTGGGTCTTAGAGCAAATTAAGCCTGAACTATCACTGAAGGCAAAAATGATAAAACTGAGGCTGTCCTACTTCAGGAACATTATGAGAAGGCAGGATTCTTTGGAAAAGATAATATCACTGGGAAAAGTAGAAGGAAGCAGGAAATGAGGAAGACCAAATATGAGATGGATTGACTTCATAAAGGAAGTCATAGCCATGCGTCTACAGGAGCTGAGTAGGGCTGTTGAGGACAGGACCTTGTGGACATCACTCATTCGCAGGGTCGCCAGGAGTTGGAGCCAACTTGAGGGTGTGTAACAACAACAAAAGTGAGTTAGTCAAACTTCCAAAGAGAAGTTGAGGAAAAACTCAAGGAAATTTCCAGGAATAGAAACTAAAGTGCACAATACCTACCAAAATGTATTCAGACACCCTGGTAATTAGAAACATGCAAAAGTAAATATTGAAATACCAATTCAAACCCATAATTTTGGAAGGAAATGGAGGCATTTCAACATAATTTGGCTTGGATTGTGGGAAATATAAATTGCTAAAAGGTAAAACCAATTTATTACAACCACATTGAAGAAGGAATAAACTGAAAATATTTAGTTAATATAGATATTTCCATATCCTATGTCCCCCTACGCCCATTTATTTGCTTCTATTTGGGAGGCATTTTCACATATGTGCTCAAGACATAGTGTTGTTATGGTGGAATTATTTTTAATAACAAAGAAAGGAAACAATCTACCTCTTCCTCAGTACAATAACAGGAAATAAGCCTGGCTACTCATGGATTGTGTTGACAAATACTTCTTTAAATGCATGAGTGTTATCTATGCATGTCTGTGAGGAAGAATCTAAACATAAAATGGTTACAAAAATCGTGTGTTTAACAAGATGCATTTTTTTAAAAGTTTTAACTCAATAAAACTAGTGTTAACTCTTTATGACATACACAACATCAAACAGACAATACACATCAGGATGATAAATGACTCTTTGGAAGATTGGTCACCTGTTAAGTACAAGGAAGCAAGAAAGATTGTGAGGTGACTAAAAATATCTGTCATTTTCTAAGAAAAGCGTCATCTGAAACAAATATGGGGAAAAAACCTAAACATCTCAAACTCAGGAGGACATAACATGGTGACTAGCATATTATGTTTTGTACATTTTCTCATAATTATAAAATTAGACTTAATAATTACCACAAATTCAACACATGAATATCATTTGTTGAGTTCTTCCTCTGTAACAAACACTCATTGCATAGTTTATTGTTCAGTAATCTCAGTATGCAAGCAAGTTTGGGCATATTAATGCCTTGTACAGGTGTGGCCCTAGGCAAAGAAAGATTGCATTACTTCCTCAATTTTCTACAACATGGAAATACAGAATTTAAATTGAATCATCCAGTTGAAGCTTGTGCTCTTTCTACGTATAATATTTTGGGCATTGCATGAATTACTTTCATTTCATCAAGATACCATTTGCAGTTTCAGAAGAAAATCAACTAAATTAGCTCCTTTTTGGGTCTATTAACATATATATTAAAACAGTTACAAGCACATCCTATTTACAAATCTTCCCTACAATTTGAAAATGTTTATCCATTTGAGACTGAAGGATGCGTTTTATTATCTAATTATTTCTAGAAATCACTCTTTCCAACTCTAACTTTGTAGAGTACCCTTAATACAATTTATATTCTCCTGAGATGTTTTACTTTATTTCCTGTTCTTAACACTTATCAGTTTCTACTAAAATAAAACCTAATAAAACGTTATTAATGAAAAATTCTGGTAATACAAAGTTTTCTAGGAAAAAATGTTAACTACTGTATAAATGTCAATATATTTTAAATGATTTTCCAAGTTAAAATATTTGCCCTGAAACTTAAATAACATTTCTAGTTGACCCAGAAAATAAAATGAAATAAAAAATACAGTATTGGGTCTGGCCGGCAACACAGCGGTTAAGTGCGCACGTAATGCTTCGGCGGCCAGGGGTTCGCTGGTTCAGATCCCAGTGTGGACATTGCACTGCGTGGCAAGCCATACTGTGGTAGGCATCCCACATATAAAGTAGAGGAAGATGGGTATGGATGTTACCTCAGGGCCAGTCTTCCTCAGCAAAAAGAGGAGGATTGGCAGCAGTTAGCTCAGGGCTAATCTACCTTAAAAAAAAAACAAAAACACCCCCCTATGTTCATTGCAGCTTTATATGCAACAGCCAGGACATGGAAGCCTCCTACGTGCCCATCAAGGGACGAGTGGATGAAGAAGATGTGGTATTTATACACGATGGACTACTACTCAGCCATAAGAAATAATGAAATCCGGCCATTTGTGACAACATGGATGGACCTTGAGGGTATTATGCTGAGTGAAATAAGTCAGAGGGAGAAAGTCAAATACCATATGATCTCCATCATACGTAGAAGTTAAAAACAACGACAAAAAACCACATGGCATTGGAGATTGGATTGGTGGTTACCATGAGGGAAGGGGGGAGGGAGGAGGGCAAAAGGGGTGATTAGGGTCACATGTGAGGGGATGCACTATAATTAGTGTTCGGGTGGTGAACAAGATGTAATGTACACAGAATTCGAAATATGATGTACATCTGAAAATAAATTAATTAATTCAAAAAAATATAAAGCTTGAGATTAGTAAATATGATGACACGAGGTTACCCTATGAAAAAGCTTTTCTGATGATATTGGACAATTGGTATTGGATTAGTATTGGATAATAGATTTGGACATGAATAATACCTATTGGACAATTGGTATTGGATTAGTATTGGATAATACACTTTTGTAAAAAATTTGAATTTCTGTTTATACACTGCTACATTTTCCAATTGTTCATTCAATGTATTTCATTCTTTTTCTTCTGCTATACGTATGACTACCATTTAAATGATCTTGTTAATCATTGAGTGATATGACATGACCATAACCACAAATATTTTAAAATAATTTACCAAACATCATGGATTTACTTGATATATTACATTCTCACATTTTTTGATAAACTAATGTGCTATTTATGGAATCAATAACTGAAAAGGATATCATTTCTGGCAATGTATGAATAACTTTCTCCCAGCTAAACCCAATTACATTTACTATAACTGAAAATTTTTCATTTCCTTTATATTCTATACCCCACATCAAGGTCCAATATGCCAGCAGACACTAAATTAATGTGGTAAATATAAATAAACCTTTTAGATGAGGTCATATCGTGAAACAAAATAGTTTGGTAGATTACATGGTGTTAAAAAATACAGCACAAAGAAACAGTAGATTTTCTCCTTTGTGTCATTAATCAGATACTGGAACACTTCTCCTATTATCATCGGACTTCTCTTTCTTCAAATTGAAATTATGGCTGATTGGATGGACAAACTTCAGGAGCTCTCTTAGTTCTAATAGTTTTCTTTTGTCATTTTTTCATGAAACCAGAAAGAAGATAAATTGTTCATATTTAAAGAGAAATGGGTAAGACTTTTTATTATACATTTAGAAAAAGAAATAATGCCATAATCTTTTCCAGGTAGAAGCTAATGATATATTTGTCTTCTTTTGAGGATTTTTTTTAATACTTCAATGTGCTTCCATGCTATATGCAAAGTGCCAAACATTGGGCATAAAAAATAAAATCAATATGTTCCTGGATTCCAACATTTTCCTTTCCAGTGGAAGAGAGAAGACAAGCAAAATGAATCGTTTTCCAATATGATCAGTGCTCTAAAAGAGCTATTTTAAGTATTATGAAAAATCGTCTCTCAGAAATGATAGAAATAAAGTAAGAAATTATCTCATTCTCTTAATTTTTATTCTACTTACAATTATTTCAGAATTTTATGGCAATATTAAGCAATAATTGTATTACCCGTGTAGACATTTGTCATATATAGTTTAATGGATTAGTGTTTTTGCAGAGTTTCATATGATAATAGTCCATTAGATGTGGAGAACACAAAAGGTACTTTTATTAAAGGTTATGGACATGAAGTTTCTACCATACAGCAGACATTCATGACCTTTTAAAGTTAATTCTAGCTCATCTTTATGAACTCACTGTAGAAAAGACACCATAGTAAACATCACAGAGACTATAAGTTAGGTGGTGCTACAGTATGGAGAAGATGGAACAGCACACACATGGTGCAACATTCAGTCTCAAACGTGTGCATCAATGGCCACTGTATACATCTGGAAAGGTTGTTAAAATTATGCTACTTTCAATTTTGCTATTTGTAAACACCACTATTTGTAATACAGGTATCAGTTTATTGTTGAGAGAATGTTGTGATATGTTATAAATATTGAGAATGTTAACATACATTGTAAAACCCCTGGATGCTCAAAAACGTGTCTTTATTGCCTTCCTTCTTAACCACTAAAATGTTCTTATTTTACAAGTGAGGAATTTTGAAAAGATGCATTGGCTTTCTAAATGTCTCAAAATGAGTCAAGGTAATGAAAAATGTTGAAATGGTCCCTTGTTTGGATCTCTGCTATGTGCCCAGCATTTTTTGAGAGTTTCATTAGTTCTGTAATTTTTAATGTGTATGATGACGAGAATGGTAGTAAAAAAAAAAAAAAAAATTCTGAGACTAACCAGATAGAAAATCATGGCAAACACACTAATTTTGTGACCAAAGATTGAACAATTGATAATAGATTCCAAGTAGAATTCAGAAGATATTTGCTGTAAGAATTATTTCAAAAGAGATAGTCAAACAAGAAATGGTATTCTCAGACATAGGACATGTAAGTTAGAAGATGTATTAAAATAAGCTCTTTAGTCATATAGATATTTAATCACATATAAAAGATACTAGAAAAGTGCTTAGTAGTGAGAAAAAGAAGCAAATTCTTACACTGTAATTTTGACATTATTTTGTAAATGTAAGAAATGTATTGTCTTTTTAAATATTCATTTATACTCCTTCTGAACGTTGGCTTTATTTTAATGCCTACACTCTTAGGTAGCCACTGCATTGACTAATCCATAATAACTAGAAATACTGCAGAGAACCCTCTGGGAAAGTCTCTAATTTTGGAAAATAAATCTATCTCCAATTACATTCTTCTTACTAGACACTTGACAATGCCATCATGTTCATTTTCAAGCTGAAAAATGCATGTATCGAATCTTCTGGCAGATGCAGCCTGTCCTGTGATATTTACTTATGGAAAATTATTAAAATTCTTCAAGAATAGCTGGCAAACTTCAAATTTTTAAATAGAATGGGCAAGTCTGTTTCTATAGACATCTTAATATGTGTGCTAAAAGGAAGAATAATATTCAAATTCCAAAACTGACCATACACTGCCCTGAGGTGTGACCATATTAGCTGTGTCCTACTAGACTCTTGGGGGCAGTCTTGAATATGTATTAATGCTACCGTGATGGTGTTAACCTTGATGATGTTTCCTTTAAGATCTATTTCTGCATTAAGGGAAAATAATCTATATCTGACAGAAAAGGAGGCGAATAAAAGGAGAGGATCACTTCAGTCTTTTCATTTTAAATAAGTCAATATGTTATAAATAGAACTGGAACTCCACTGCTGGGAAGAGGAGAACGTAAGAGCTACACATTTTAACTTTATGAGATTCTGAGACTGTCATTCCAGTTCCGCGAAATCCCAAGGAAAGTTTTGGTTTGTTCATTTATGTATTTTCAATCTGAAGTGAGTTTTCCTTGAAACAATTTTATCAGAAGAACTCAGACTATTTTCAGAAACATTGTGCCATTTATATTTCCAGACACTATGCTGTATTTGTTGAGTAAGAACTATCATTTATGAATAATGAGCCCCAAAATATATGTCTACATTCCAATCCCCAGAACCTGTGAATATTACCTTATATGGCAAAATACTTGATTAAAGTAGAGAATCTGAGAGGAGGAACTTATCCTGGACTACGCAGATGGGGACTAAATCCAATAGCAAGTGTTTCTATAGAGTGAAGCAGAAGGAGATTTAACACACAGAGGAGAAGGCAATGTGAAGACAGAGACAGAGATTGATGTGACCACAAGCCAAGGAAACCAGCAGCCACCGGAAGCTAAAGTAAGGAATAAATTCTCCCCTAGAGCCTCTCTAGGGAGTAGAGCCCTGTGACATCTTGATTTTGGACTTCCAGCCTCTGGAATTGTGAGAGAATAAATTTCTGTTGTTTTAAGCTAAACACGTTTTTGCTAATTCATTATAGCAGCCCTAGGAAACTGGTGCAGAAGCCTCAGGAAAGTAATAAAATTCCTATATTTGTAAAAATAGTTGTTAAATGCTCTGAGAGATTAAATGACTTGCAAACAGATATTCAACAATTTGGTTTCTAATATAAACACAAACACTAGAATTCTTGGGGACACAATTACGTTCTCTCTCCACATGGTAGAGGGCAAATATATGAATCATATTTTATACTTTAACACATAACCTTATATCCTTGTTCAGAATTGGAATTTGTGATACGTAATCATTTACACTCCTTCCCATAGGACAAAATATTTCCTTCAGACTTGTATAGTGTGCTTGGTGGGGTTAGTTGTCAGTATGTTTTCTCAGCTTGTAGAATAATTAATGTGACCGGTAGAGAAGCATCCTGTAACAAACCATATGGGAATACCTTTCCTTGCTGACTTCTGTTCTTCTACTGGGAGTGAAAACCTTATGCTCAGATTCATTTGTTGTGCTGTAGGAATAACACTGGGTTGAGGCATGCTAATTTGTTATTCTATTAAGGATAGAAGGACCTTTTTTTTTTTTCTAAGAGAAAGTATAGAATGTGATAAGTAAAACTTACAGGTAGTTTTGTAAAAAAAAGAATATGTTTATCAAAGCATTTAAGATAGTAAAGGAAAACACATACGGTTCATAATTGCCTAACAAAATACATTTATAGATGTTTAGACTCTAGCTTCATGTCATTTTTACCATTTATTTTTCACTTTAATATGTACTTTTTACATGCCATTTCAGTGATAAGGAGAAGACAATATCCATCAAAATAATATGTATCTCACTGGGAAAAGTACTCTGTATCAGATGTCATTTTCAATCAAGATACACAATTTATTTAATTTCTTAGTTTGTTGGTTGCATCCTGACACTAAGACATAAAAGTGTGAAGATCTTTGTATAATATTTGCTCAATATTGTATTTCAAGCACCTGAGGACAGCACTGAGCTTAATAGATGCTTAATAATAAATATTTGTAAAATTTCTGAAAGAAGAGTCAACTTCACGTAAGATTGTCCTGCTGATCTTATTATCACTGTTATATTTGTATTTGATGTAAAGCATTGTAGATATCTGTATTATTTGTTGCAATTGGATATAAATGCACTAAGCATATAAATTTTGAAAAAGATGATTAGTAAGATATAGGCCGTACTCTAAAATATATTGTAGTTAAGAATACTTTCCTCTAATATTTAACAGAGTAAAATCTGCTCCATAATGAAGTGCAAAGTGTCATACTAACTACTAGGAATACGACATTGTGAGCTGTCAGTTTAACCAGGAAAGCTATGTTATTTATTTACATTTAGCGAGAAGATTACAAAAACGGTCTTTTTGAGAAACATGCCTTCCAGTGAATGAATCAATAAAAGATATTAACATGGACTTTTGTATCTGTGCTATTTTTCCAGACCTTTTATTTAAGATGCATATAATAAATTTATTTGCTAATAACCTGGAATAGTTTTTCTTCCTAAAACCAGACTCTCAACCAAGTGCTATGCCTCACTTATCAGACCAATGTATTCAGAGAAAATAATAAAGTTCTCGATTATGGGATTCTAATAGACGGATTAGGCATCCCTGGTGGCCTAGTGGTTAAGATTCAGCACTCTCACCACCATGATCCAGGTTTGTTTCCCAGTCTGGGAACCATACCATCTGTCTGTTGGCTGTCAGACTGTGGTGGCTGCATGTTGCTGTGATGTTAAAAGCTATGTTACTGAGATTTCAAATACCAGCAGGGTCAGCATGGTGGACAGGTTTCAGTGGAGCTTCCAGACCAGAGACTAGGAATAGGGACCAGGCCATGAAAACTCCATGAAGAGCAGTGAAGAATTGTCTGACAGGACATCAAAAGGTGAGAGGCTGACGTAAAAAGACTGGGTAGAGTTCTGCTCTGCTCTACACCAGGTTGCTAGGAATCGACTCAATGGCAGTAACAACAATAGTACATGGAATGTGCTCTTAATAGCATCAAAGATAATTTTATAATAAACACTATCATAAGAAAGTACATTTGTGATGAGAGATTAATTGTCCAATTAGGCACACAAATGATCTCACAACTCTGATATAGTAAGTATATAAGAGACTGTAGATACTGTAATTGTAGCTGTAAATCAAAAAGGAGGAATGGACAAAAATAACATCCTAGAGAGATGCTACATGAACTTTATTGATTTTGTTTCATATTGATTTCTTCCTGTAGTCTGCACAGTAGACTTATTTCATTGGAAATGCTACTTTGCAAGTAGCATTTTACTGGAGATAAACACTGACTAGGAAATTGTCATTGGAAATGACTTAGGCCATTAACAAATCTCCATGTGAGGATGAAGCTGTGAAAATGCAGATCTCTGCTAGTCCCATAAAGGACATGTCTCAGAGAAAGATCAGGTGCTGTGAGAATATGGTATTTCATGTTCTGACATTAGAGTTTCACTTTCTTACTCTTTGGTGTACACATGTCTAGGAATGAAATAAAATATTTCAATGGCATAAATATCCAAAACTAAAAGGAAAGGACATCAAGAATTAAAATAGTTTTAAGAAAAGCACAATGATATGAATACAAATAGAAAGACAATATTCTCACACCAACAGATTAGAATAAAATACTGATTCAAGATTGAATTGATCAAGATTGAATTGGAAGAATTATTTCAACCCTTAAAGTGTATTTTAATTGTGATTCCTCTAACTGCTAACTGGTCAAAAAGATGATGCATTTAACAAAAAATCTGTGAATCGAAACTAGTAACCAAATGCAGAGCATAAAGTTAAAGTTGCATTTATTCTTCTTTTTAAACATCACCAATTTATAAATTTTGCAGGCTTTGTACTAGAAGGAAAAAACAGACATTGCAATAGCTTTTGGGGTATTTTAAAAAGTGAATAAACAAAGAACTCACTCAGCAGTGTAAGAGGATATTTTTACAAAGGGCATAGTATATGCAATAAAGGCATGCCATAAAATGGCACTTTCAAGTATTAATGAGAATTTAGCGTATTTTCAGTGAGATATAGTAAGAATAAAAGTTTGCTATGACTTAGGTCTTAGTCTAAAATATTTAACCTAAGTTAAAATAATATTCGCTTCACAAGGGCATTGTAGAGATCAAATGAGATAAGCTCCCCAAAACCTTCAGCATAGATCACATCCCTCAGTCCACTCTTTTTTGCACACACAGCTATGATGAGCAATTCCTTGAGTTCTCAGACTCAAGAAGAAAACATCTATTCTAAGCACCAAATGCAATTCTATCTTCTGCCTCATGGAAAGCCCCTACTCTGAACTCTTTGCTTACAAGCAAGTCCATATGGAACTGTGGGTGGATTATTGCCCTCAAACAGTGGTGTCAGGGCATCAGTGAATTGTTCTTTTATCCTCACTTCCGTCATGGAGACAGTTCTCAGAAGCATTCTGTGTGCATTCCAGAAATCACAGTGAAAGTGAGCCTCTGTTGTACAAAATAGCAAGCTTGATAATACACCATTTTACTGGCTTTCTTCCTTTCCTATCTCAGTCTCTCACTCCCAAGCCCTCTCTTCCTAGGATCTCCTCTCAAGTAAACTACCTGCACACCAGCCCTTCTCTCAGGCCCTATCTCCATTGAAACCTGTGGGGGACTGGGATTGGCCACCCCAAGATACCTCTCTTTGGCATCAGGATTATTTGGGGCTGGTTACTTTTAAAAACTACAGACAGGAAAGAAACTCTGAAAAGTAGAATTTGCTTACCCTTTGTTAAGAGACATTTACATTAGTAAAGGAAATCTCCATCTGTAAAGGTGTCTCCCTCTCTGTACCAGGAAGAAGGGGGGATGACCTTATCTCTAGAAACTCTTATTAATGTGGAAGGCAAGAACTTAAATCTCCATAATAACCTTACTCTTGTTTACTGTGCTTTTCTGGTAATCTCTCATAACAGACTCCCCCCACCCCCAACATCCTCCTTTGTCTTTAGCTGAGGGTGGTATTGAAGGGGAGAGCTTCTGCCATTTTGGCGAGTTGCTCAGTTTGCCAGAGCCTCTCCACTGTGTAACTGTTATAAAGTTTTGTTTAATTTTCTCCTGCTATTCTGTCTCATGTGAATTTAACTCTTTGTTTGGCCATATAGACCCAGAGTGGGTAGAGGATATTTCTTCCTCCTCTACACTGTGACGTGTGTGTGGGCATGAACTGAGCACATGATCTGGTGGGCAACACCTTGTAAATTCACTCAAATTGAAGGCATTTTGGGATGACATGACAAACAGTTTGAAACAAGACAAAGGAGATGTATACCATCTGTTATAGACTGAATGTTTGTATCCCTCCCAAATTCATGTTGAATTTCATATGTTGGAATACCATTGTGATGGTATTAGGAGGTGGGGCATTTGGGAAGTGATAAGATCATGAGGATGGAGCTCTTGCAAATGCGGTTAGTGCTTTTGTAGAAAGAGATATTAGAGAGCTGATCTCTCTCTGTCTCTGCCATGTGAGGACACAGCAATATGATGGACATCTACAGACCAAAAGGAGAGCTCTCACCAGAAACCAAACTATCCTGGACCTTGATCTCAGACTTTCCAGCCTCCAGAACTGTGAGAAATAAATTTCTGTTGCTTAAGCCACCCAGGATATAGTAATTTGTTATAGCAGCCTGACCAAACACAGCATTGGATACAAAATTCCACAGGATTGAGTATTCTTTAGGTGCTTTGATTGTAGGAAAAACAATCAGAGACGAAGTGCCCAAGAAATGGAACTGGAGCCAGGTGATGGTGTTTGTAACGATGACATCAAGGAAAAGAAAGGTCCTGTTGGAGCTAAGATAGCCTAGAGGAACAATACCAAACCTTGAGAAAGGCAGAGCGAACACGGGATCTGACACTGATGACAGAGTTCTAGAGTTAAGAAGCTCCACACAAGTGTCACCTCCTGGCAGAAGTCCAATGAAATTTCCAGGTTGCAAATATTTTTCTCTTATTTCCTAGACTTTCTATTAAAAACGATGCCATCTGATACTTATGAAACAAATCACATTTTGAAATCATTAAGAGATACTTTAAAACAGTGTTTAGTAACTGTGAAAAACCATACAAGTCACGATAGCAAAGTGAAGACCTCACAGGTTGTGTTATATAAAATTGCATTTTGCTCACTCTTGGTAACTTTTTTGGAGAAGAATACTACTCCTTTTAATCCCCAAATACACACAGAAATTGAAATCAGCATGGGAATGGCACTCTCAGATTAAATATGCTCCACAGGAAAGCAAAAGGGTTAAAACTGTATTTTCCAAATCTATTGACGCCAAGATGAAGATCATCAGACGGTTGGATCCAGATATACAAAATTATCGGCTTGCCCCTATAATTTAACCCAACATATTCAAGTGAGACCTTTGAAAGAGTTAAGTAATAATCTCCATGGATCTAAGAGAAGGTTTTAGCGGGATAAGATATGATGTTTTCTGTTAAGTAGATAATCTCCGAGTGTCCTTGGTTAAGAGTGAGATATAAAGAGCAGGCACAGCACTACAGGGTCTTCAGGGTCCTTCGAATTACGTATGAACCTTCCAAACTCACAGATACCCACCAACACGCCTCTGTGTGATTGGAGGAGGGCGGGACAGTTGTGCTCAGAATTGACCATCGGGCCGACTCCATGTTTTCTCCAGTCGTAAGGAAGTGTAGCACTGTCCTAGATATCTGCCACTGGGAGCTGAACAACTGATTGCCTTCCAAAGGACTGTCTTCAAGTCCATCTGTAACTAACTGGGTTTCTTTGCACCTCTCTGACTGCCCTCCTTCAGTGTCCTAATACCTCCCCAACTAGAGTTCTACATTAAAAAAGAAAAGTTCTCTGAATTTGGTTGTTGGGGAATTCACGGCCTCACACCCTTACACATGGTGACTCTTCCGTAACTAGTCATCAAAATAAAAAAATAAAAGTAGCTGTGCTTAAATCAATCTTGACTAGTAGAAAATATTTTTCGTTTAAGAAATATGTGGAGGAAAATTATAAACATCTAGATAGAAACAGAAACTGTTGAAACCTGAGAAAACTTTACCTTTAGAACAAGAGACCCTACGAAATAGTAGGTGACATATATGACAAGTAAAGTCATAAGTGTAAAACAACTTATTAAGTTGAGAGCCTCAGGTAAATGCCTTCATCAAATGACAGGTGAATTCACAAGCTCATATGAATTAACAAAGGGAAGTATATCAAATAGACTATATTTATTGTGTGAGTTGTCTAGTATTTGTATTTCCCTGGAGAATATTAAATGACAAATTTCCAAAATTTTGGGGAAAATAAAATATAAAGGTAGCTTATTGTTCAGAGAAATATTTTTCTGCCAGTCTCATCATTTTATTTTCCATTGCAATTGTTTATATAAGTACTTCTGAACAGGTGATATATTCTATGGCCAAAAATTCAAAATGCACAGCAGAGTCTGTCCTCAGATGTCCAGTCCCCTCCCAGGAAGTGACCAATGTCCATAGGCTGCTCTGAGCCTTGGTTTCTTTACCTAAAGGCTCTCGGGGTCCTTTGATATCACTAGCACAGACTGTCCTCATTCTTTTCTGTAACTGTGCAGTATTCCATGGCCCGGATGGATCCTGATTCTGTGCACACCTCCTACTAGTGGCAAATCATGGCATTAATTTTATTCTACTAACCAAAATGCTGCAATGAGCAATCTTCTGTCTCCTTTCACAAGCGTGTGTGTGTATGCCTGAGGGATAAGTTCCTAAAAGCAAAATATAGCTGCCTCATAAGTGATTTCCAATTTTGAGAGATATGACCAAGTAGTTCTACATGGAGGGTAGACAAATTTGCTTTTCAGCAGTGAGGGGTAAAAGCATGGGTTTTCCTGCACTTCAACTTATGTCTGTCTGTCTATCCAAATCCAGTCTCCTTCCGTATCTTTCCTATTTCTCACCATCTCTGAGAAATATTTAACATTATGTAGGGACAGTTATTAAAATTACAGCTTCTATGATCTCTAAACACGCACATACACACACACACAGATGCACACACACACACACACAAGAATGTTTACAACATCACACAAGGAGAGGCATTTCTAAGCATAACACAAAATCCAGAAAAAAATAAAAATTTTAATTTGTCAATCAAAAAATGTCAAAACAGAAACAATATATTTGGAGAAAAAAATGGAGTTGATGTTATTGGAGAATAATTTATGACGTTCCCAGGTCAAGGAGGTAGTGACAGTGGAGGCTCTTCCAGTCCAGTGTTCCTGGAGGCATAGTTGAACCAATTTCTGCATACCATCGAGGGCCTTGTTATCCAGGACAGTGACATCACAGCCTGTGCTGAAGCCAGCAATTTCTGGTAGCAGTTTTGATATTGTCCAGACTCATAAGTAATATTGCCTGAGTTCAGGGCCAGCAGAGAAGAAGGAAAGCGAGTAAATTTAATAACCATCTGTGGATTCCAGGACACATAGCAGGAGTAGGAGCTGCGAGAAAGATCGATTGGACTCCTTGTCAGTCTGATGCCTGGGAGCTCAGGTGTTGTCTATTTCTGTTGGCGGGGCATCTACCACATGGACTCCATTATCCACACTGTGGGTTTTAGCATTCTAACCACTCAGTACTCAGTGGGCTGCATTCATGCAGGCAATGTGCAAGGAGAAGAGTATGCAAAGTTGGTTTTCCCAGTTTTTGTTGGTGAAGACAACCAGGGGAAACAGAAAGTGTAGCACTGGGCATTGTCAAATGATAAGCTATCATGCACTCTCCCTGAAATGTCTCAGTTCTGTCAAAGAGGAGACTGTGTGTGACACAGCTGAAGAGTGGCATGCCTGCTAGAGAGAGGCACTCCCCGAAACAAAGCAGCAGCTAGCTTCAAGAGAAGGATGCTCTGCAGAACAGCAGGAATAGAAAGTGGATGCAGGAGATGGAAGTGGGCAGTAAACTGAACAGAGCAGAGAAGCAGTGGGATGGTCACAGATGAGTAACCCTAAGAAGTTGTTTACCATGCAAATACTAGAGACTGTGGCCATGGAGCCTATTCTGCCGATGTCCCAGATTTCCAGGGGAGCTAAGACAAAACATCACATTTATTAATTAAAATAGGCACTCTCACTTATACAATAGTGAAAATGACTATCTGGGAAGGGGGATACTAATATGCTTTAAGACCTTAAGGACACAGACTGTATAAAATGATCTTCTAGAACAGATGTTATCATGTTTTTATATTTTAAAAATAATGAAGATGAGATTCAGAAAAGTTGAATGACCTACTAGAAGATTGTAGACCAGGTCTTTACATTTCAACTATGATGTCACCTCTATGACACTATGCGTTCTCACAAAGTTAGGCAGTTAGATCAATTCTCATCAGCTTCTCTTGATTTTCCAGATCACATAGCTGTCATTATAACTGTCACATACATACTTACCTGTATATAATTAAGGGGTTTCTAGTGCTTACACTCAGTTTTCAATATATGACACTACAATTTAAATATTTTATCTCAGGGTTATAAAATAAATGGAAAAAATAAATTTTAAAATTTAAAAACTTTCCTTGGTCAAAGGGAAACAAATTTTCCCCACTATCACAGTTTCAGTCTAGATTTTCCAAAATGGCAACTAAACTTTATTTCTCTATATAAACTTGAGGCCCTAAATCTGGAAAGATATTGCTTTCATCATGATTGTTCTAAAAGAAACATAACATAAACACATAAATAAAAGTAAGTTAAGGTATAGGCGTTGTGAAAAATGAACACTCACAGGCAGCTTTATTGAATTGACTTAAGACTCTAGGCACTGAAAATGGAAGCTAAAGAAAGTGAAAGTTGCTGAAAAGATGTCAAAGATTACAAGACAGTATCATGGAATACCTGCCTTAGTGCAATTGTAAGAAATGAAGCATTTCCTGAAAATGAGAAGTACACAATTAAAATTGAAGGTAATATGCCAGTAATCAAAAGAATGATTTCCCAGCAGATATTTAATTAAGTGGAATCAACCCAAATCCAGTGAGGAAATGAGTCAGAATCCCTATGATCTCAAACAGGAAAGTTTACAACATTGCACTGTTATTTTTTCTGAAGCATGCTGCCTTGGGATTATGATAAAGTGTTAAAACACACGTGCCTACACGAAATGACGTGTTCAAAAGCTAAGATTGTATGATTGAAAAATATTCATTGCATTTATTTTCTGTTATAAATTAAGCTAAATTAAATGCTAGTATGCCTTAGAGAGTATATAAAACATTGCAATCTCTTTTTAGAGCTTCTATAGAAAGAGCAATCAAGACTTCACCTTATGCTGCATATAAATTTCAAGGTACAATAGATGGTTGACACTAAAATCTTGCCAACTGTCTGTATTTTTTGAACATTGTATTAATTGGGCTACTGTAACTGAAACAAAACATTATGCTGGCTTTAACAACATGAAAATGTATTTTCTCTCATTTAACATTCCAGGTAAGATGTCAACTATCTAGAGTCAGGGACCCAGTCCCGTTCAATTGTCATGCTCTCGACTATGTAGGCATGCAGATACTACTACATGGGCTCAGCTGGTGCACCACCTCAACGCCCCACTCCTCATCACATCTATCCTCCTCCCAATGGAAGGAGATGAGTGAGGGGCTCTCAAAGGGCATAACCAGTCAGTTGCACAGAAGCCACTTCTACATATATTGAAATTAGCAAGAAGGTCATCAGAGGACCACAGCTGCCTGGAATGGAGGTAGCTGGACAGCCATCTGGTCCACTAAAAGTAGGGATTCTATTATTGAAGAAGAAATGAAGAGAATGGAGCTTTAAGAATCCAGCAGTCTCACAAAGCTATGTCAAGCTTATTTTTAAGTTTTTGTTGTTGTTATTTTTTGCTGAGGAAGATTCACCCTGAGCTAACATCCATGCCAATCTTACTCTATTCTGTATGTGGGTCACTGCCACATCATGGCTGCTGACAAGTGGTGTATGTCCATGCCCAGGAACCAAGCCTGTGCTGCTGAAGCAGAGCACCCCAAACTTAACCACGTGATCACAAGGCAGGCCCCCAAGAATAAGTTTTTATATTTTTTTCTTCATACTTTAGGCAAATAGCAGCAATAATGGTATAACTCATAGAGTTTGTAAAATAGAAGAGATAGGAAATATACATTTCTTTATTTAGAATACTTAAGGAATAACAATATAAACTTCCTGTAGACGTTATAAATTGCCAAAGTCAGGTGACATTTCCACAGATAAGCCTAGTCTATATGAAAGTAATTTTCACTTCAAATTAAATCTCTGACTAGGCTAACTTTGCTCCCTATGCAAATATATCATTTAATTTTCATGCTTTAGGGTATTCTCATATTCACGTCCATGTATGTTAATGAAATGCATGACATAATTGTATGCTTTTAACTATTCGTGGCATAGTCACAACTATGAACTTTATTCATCCTGATTATTAAGTAAGATGCTATTTCAATTTAAATGTTTTAATAAGAATTGCTTTACATAAATATATTTGTATAAATATATATAAAATTTTTGTGTATGTTATATTCAGCAAAATAATATTTTCTTTAAATTTTAAGCACAATTCTCTTACCAAAATATTTCCACATTCTTAAATAACTCTTGAATAGATAATGAATTTGACTTGTAAATGTAGTAAATTTTGATCAGTTTAACCTCTGTACATACCATTTTAGTCAACAGCCTTCACTACTTGTTATATTTTGCATGGTTATCAAGGAAATTTAATATTTCCAAGCTAGCTCCAATAACATAATAATGTCATTGTACCTGATACATGTAGTAATTTATTCCAAAACTATTTATTGAGTGAATGACTACCAAATTCTAAACACAGTCAAAGGCTCTGAGAACACGTGGGTGAAGAGCCCGCGGGCTAGTGAAACTTACATTTAGTTGTGGGGGAGGGAAGTTTGATGAACAAATGAATGTACATTATCCTATAAATAAAGGAGTAAATGCAGTAAATATACTTTTTACCTTGTAGAGTGAAAAATTCTACACTAAGCATATTAATATTTTGCAGCTGTGATCAGGGATACAAAAGAATATTGCAGAAATTAAGGAGGAGGTAGAGTGACTTCTTACCATTCTTTTATATTTAAACTGACTATGCAAAATTACATTTTTCTAATATTAGGAAGGTGAAAGAACCAACAGCTTTAACTGATCAACCTCAGAAGATGTTTAAATACAAATCATGGATTGGGGGAGGATTGTAGAGAGTGGCCTCAAAATTATCTATTGTAAAGCTCAGTGCCAGATAGAATGGTATAAAAGGCACAGAATTCCTAGAAAACCATGGTCCCCAAATGTCAATATAGATCCAAATCATCCTTCAACAGCAAAGTTGGTGGGCAAAGATTTCCCAAGTAAAATATTAAGGAATATGACATGCATATATCCTTCTATAAAATATTCAGTATGAATATGAAATGTGAAGAAAAATGGACCAATTTGTTTCATGCTTTATGTATTACACTAGGAGCCTATATCCTCAAAAACATGAAATTTTATGATAGAGATTAGCAGTATAAAGTTGACCCAATTAAAATAATTTAGCTTCTTGATATTTTGTGGAATCTTAATAAAGCGTTTTTCTGTTTTTGTTTTTGTGTTACATACAGAACAAAATTATTTGGCAATGGATTTGTCACAATATTTCCTTCTTGTGCATCTGTTCTATACCCTAATTATCCTGCACTTTTTAATAATACATTCACATGTCTGACTATAACCTCCTGAAGTAGCACATAGGTAAGAGAAAATTGATGTTTAAATAAAAATAATTTGTGACACTAGAATTAATATCCCATAGCATTACATACGTGGACTAGGTGTGTAACTTATCTCTTCCATACCTAGGTTAAATAAAGTCATTGAAGTTCAAAATTTGTTCACACATACACACACACACACATGCACTCCTAACACATTTACCATGGTGAGACAAGTAATTCAACAGCTTAAAATTTTCATGTGGCCACAAGGATTAATTTGGAAGTTTTAGTCATCAATAGTCAATCAAAAATGTATGCCATCACTTTAGGTGCACATATCTTATTCTTCTCCCAATTTTTATGTAAAAGCTAAATTTTTGTTTTCAAAGAGAGCCTACTTATGTATCAGAATATATTCAAATGGCTGAATTCAAACAGCACGTGTCTCTTCATGGATACTCTAGTATTGTAAAAGCAAAAACCAAATGAACAATCCAGAAAAGAGCAGAGGTAGTGATTTGGCTCTAAGTGCCCACACTTAGTAGGGGCGCAGGAAGCAATTGCTGCTAGAAAGAACCATACTTGTGAAGTGCCTGCTATCCAGCTTCCAGTCATAGTAACACTACAAAATGAGTTTTTACTCCCGGTCTACTGCATTCTCATAGAAACTACCTGATTGATTTATTAAATTATATTTTCAGAGAATAGCTTAAATTAAAAGCTGCTGTCCAAATTGGTTTTGCTATTATTATTAATATCATCCTTCATAATAGTACTTGAAAAGAAAACAACAATCAGAAATGGATCTGGTTGCTAACTGTAGTAAATCACGCTGATGCTGTTCTTTCTGCAAGAATCTACTGCAGAACTGTGCACTAAGTGCACTAGAGTATGCACACACAGTCTTCTAGCATGCCTGAAACGCCACACCTGGCTCATTTAAACCACAGACTACCAAGAGAAGCGGACACATCTACAAGCAATGACGTTACCGTATAGCTGTTTTATACCCACACACGAATTGTATTATGTATATATATGACTGCATGAATCTCTTATTTTAAAATTTATGCATAAATTTGTAGTTATATAATGCAGGTAAACATATAAGAACGAATATTTTTATCCGCCACTATATCAGGCCTTGCATTTCATTGTCTGGCAAAATTGGGATCTAAGTTATGACTCATGGGTCAGAGGGTGATGAGGGTAGATGGGGGTAGATTTTGAAGAATATTAGCATCTCCCTACGTGCAAGGAGATGCATGGGGGAATAAATACTCTGACTTCCTTTTCTTTTTGTCTTCTCCTCTCAGTGCCTCACAGGTGTCTGGAAGGAAAGGTAATAAAACTCATTGATATAAGCTGTAACCATAAACCTGGAGGAAGTCAGAGCATGTTGGAAAGGGTTGGGTGGCTCTGGGAAGACAATAGGAGGAAGAGAGACTAGAATGGAATGATCGCAGCTGCTGTCTACCTTTGTTGAGATTGCTGTGACCGATGTGCTCACTCCTGAATATGTGTTGCAATGCAGATATTAGCACTGCTATTCCAGAAGCTATTTCTCTATCCCTATCCTAAGGTTACGGTTGGGGGTGCCATTTTCTGTTTCCAGAAATACTTAGCTTCATTCTTGCAAAATGTTCACTCGGCTTTTTCATAACTAGGGTTGCCCTATATTTTTCAGGAAAGTTGTGTCTTTCTGCCTACTTCGCCACTGCTATTCTCTCTTCCTGTTATTAAACAGCCAGGTCACAAAATAGACCATGTCTTGATGCTTTTATGCTGTGACCACACATTTTTCCTAGCTACTCAGCCGTGGCAATTTCATACTGCTCTAAATTTGTAGTGAGGAGAGGGGTTCCCTCTGGAAGCTCTTGAAACTGTTTTTATCACGTTGCTAACAAAGCCAGGTTTTGCCTGCTTTGCATGGTCAGTGATCCCATGTAGGTTAATCGTAAATGGTTTTCTCGGTTAGGATGTAAAAACTTTAATTAGTTCCCCATGGTGCCTAATCCACAATAAAGGAGGTAGTTTACTCACCAATAAATTCTTTGTTTTCATCACTTATTAGCCTGCCATTTACTCAGAAAAGACTGCATTAAGATAGAAAATAAATGTAACCATGCTCACAGTGCCGAGGTGGGGAAAGCACTAATAATTGTCTACAGGGTTCCTAGACTTGCAGAAAATATTCATACATTATGAATTAATAAAACATAAGGAAAACTGAGCTAAGAAATAATGTCAATATAAAAAATAGAACTACATCTCGATTTAGTGCCATTTAATATAAATTGTGTACATAAGTAATTTTAAAATAAGACAACTCAGAATGTTCGCAATAACTTTTACAGGAAAAATTATCACAATCTGTTAATGTTGATTCCTATTGCAAATGACTAGGTATTCTAATTTCAGTGTGATCCCTTCTAAAACTATGTAGAATTTTGGCTGGTCCCATTTAAGAAAATACTCCCTCTTAAATTCCTACTCAAATTTTGTCATCAAAAATTCATAATACTGATTTCAGGATCATTAATATAAAGAAAATAAGAGATTGTTTAGACTGTTTAAGATAAAATGGACCTATATCATTACAGCCTTTCTGTGCAGTTAGCATAAAAATTAGATTTGATTATAGGTTTCTTTATAAATTCTAAGAATCTTTTTTAAAAGTATATCACTTTCAGAGTATTTTAAATCTAAAGTGACATTCTATTTTTGAAAGAAAATTTTGGCATGTTGGGGTATTAGATGAATATTGTAGTCACTGTAGGAAAACTGAAAGGACAATGACTTTACCCCATAGATAGTTAAACATCTGTCTCAAAATTTATGCACCAGCAGGAAAAATCAATACACCCGTACTTTCATTACTAGGCAGACAGCTACTGCGGGCACGATCAAACGGCCTTTTATTATCATTACAACATGAAAATAAAAGAAAAACTATTTCTAATGTGTGCAAAATATGTCTACGAATGCTTCAAATTATGACACCTGTAGCGGCATTTTTGTTTCTTTTGCTTTCATTATTTTAATGAAATATTCTGTATGTATATTATGGCTTAAAGAGTTTGACCCTTAGATGTAAGATGGTGGCCAGATCAGTCCAGCTTCTGAAGTAACAGACATGGATTTACACTCACAATTCTCCACTTACCTTCTTTGCTATCTTCATCCTGTTTATAAATCTTTTCCTGCTTTCAAGTCTGCAAATTTGGTAGAATATTTCATATAATAGATTGTTTTTGTGGATGTTGAGTTAGTGAAAGTAAAGTATATGGCATAACTAGGCACTCAGTCGAATGACATCTAAATATATGATAGAGGTAATTATGTATGTCAAGAAATGGTGAAGTATGAGGAATTATAGAGGAGAAGAAAGTGAAGGAGAGAGGAAGGATAAAAAGAAATTCTACAATTTATTGTATTGGCTGAAAAAATCTTTATAGTGTTCATGCCAAAGCAGGATACCAACTTTTAAAGTAAATAACACTTGTACACATATTTGTATAAAAATCCACTGGCATTAATTATACATGTTTAAATATCAGAAATGGCTTTTTAATTTTGTAAATTGTTTTTACTTATTTTAAAACATCACTTATTAATGTCTTCTATTATTTCTATCAGTAACAGTTTTTAGTTTTCAGTATAGAATTTGTAATAGCATTGGTTCAGTTAATTCTTATCATTTTGATACTCTTTTTTGTTTTTGAGGAAGATCAGCCCTGAGCTAACATCTGCCACCAATCCTCCTCTTTTTGCTGAGAAAGACTACCCCTCAGCTAATATCCGTGCCCATATTCCTCCACTTTATATGTAGGACACCTGCCACAGCATGGTTTGACAAGTGGTGTGTAGGTCCACGCCTGGAATCCGAACCTGCAAACCCCAGGCCACAGAAGCAGAGCATGTGAACTTAACTGCTGCACCACCAGGCTGGACCCTTTGATCCTATTTTAAATGTAATTGTCTTAATTTCCTCTTCGTCTTCTTTTTTTTCTTTTGGTGAGGAAGACTGGCCCTGATCTAACATCTGTTGCCAATCTTCCTCTTTTTGCTTGAGGAAGAGAGGCCCTGAGCTACAACTGTGCCCATATTCCTCTATTTTGTATGTAGGACACCTTCCACAGCATGGCTTGATGAATGGTGCACAGGTCTGCACCCAGGATCTGAACCTGCAAACCCCAGGCCACTGAAGCTGAATGTGTGAACTTAACCACTACACCACCAGGCCAGCCCCTCAACTTCATTTTTTAAATGCTTGTAGACTGTATATTGAAATGAGATTTAGTTATCAATATTACTTTATGTGCTATAACCTTGCTAAAATCATTTATTAGATTGAAAAATTGTTTTCCATATGTTAGAATCTTTGTGCAATCATTCATGCCATCTGAGACTAAATGCAATTTTATTTCTTCTTTTCCAATCTTAAGGCCATATAAATTTTTCTTGTATTGTGCTGTCTTGTCACACCAGCCTAATGTAGAACAGAAGTGGTGAGAGCAGACAGCATTTACTGGTCTCTAATCTCAGGGGTTAAATTATTTAATATTTCATGTTTAAGTATAGTGCGTGTTGTAGGTTTTCCATAGACAACTCATTGGAAGGAGAATATTTTCTTTTATTTCTAGTTTTTCATGAGTTTTTATTCATGAATTTACTTTGAATTTGGGCAACAGCTTTCTTGGTATCTATTGAAAAGAGCATCTGGACTGTCTCCTTTAATCCATCAATGTGGTGTTTGTCTAATTTTTGGATATTAAAGAAAACTTGGTTTTCTGACCTCCCCAATTACGATGCATCTATTCTTCTTATATATTATTAGATAACCTTGGTAATGCTTGTTAAGAATCCATGGTGGATATTGGTCTGTAATTTATATTATTTATGAAGACATTTTCAGGCCTCGTAAGACTAGCTGTAAAGTGTTCCTCTTGCTCTATTTTCTGAAAGAGGTCAGTGCTCTATGCAGGTCCCCCTTCTTGTTCACAGGCCAGATGCACCCATTCCCTCAAGTGCTCAAAGTGCAGGCAGCTGGCAGCTCTAGAGGAGCCCCTCTCCGGGAGTTTTCTTAACCTGAAGGAGCCACGTTTCCCAAGGCCTGACTGGTAAATGTCTCAGGCATCTGCGAGGCAAAGCAGTTGTAGGTACTGGGGGCAATCCCAGCCCTGGACAAATATGGGAAAGGCTGAAAGAGATTAATCATCATTTAAAGGCTACCCTAAAACTGGAGGTCTGCCTTTCAGCATATTACTGGTCCAGCATCAATTCCAAGCTGAACAGTAGTTAAAAGTGATGACTAGGTCCAGAGGTCAATTACAAGAGGATCAGAAGTCTGGAGAGAGTTCAAGTCTTGACAGAAACAGCTCCCCAAATCCATAAAGTTTAGTCCCTTTGGGAATCCCTTATTCTTTGTTTTTTAAGCAGTTCTCCTTCTATGAGCAAACCTAGATGGTATTGGGAATGGTTTTGAGGAAGGAAACCTTAAAAATGGATATCTGAACTGGTTCTTAGTTTTCTGGAGTTTGTTTCCCGATCTGATTAGATTAAAAGGCACTAAGAAACCTGCTTCTACTGATAAAGGGTACACTAGGTGCACATCACACAGTGGCAAACAACTACTTAAATTACCACCTGCAGATACAATGACATCAAGTGAGTAAAAAGAAAATGATCTGGGCAACAAAGTAGTTGCTGTGATAGAACTCTTTAATAAAAATCAGGAAATGTGCTTCACTAGTTGTTTCTATGTGTACTGGAAAAATTGGCAGAAAAATGATAATGTCAAAGCTTCCCATCACCAAATCAATGTCCAGGTAAGGGACCAGAAACTTCTATGACTTAACTAAAAAACTTATCTCCTCGGTCCTCATAGCCAAGATTTGTGTAAACACAATGCAAAATTTAATCCTATCAGTAGCTGAATTAAACACAAAATTAATCCACAAACTCACAGGATTTATGTTAAAGTTAGGACATAAGACTATTTGTTGGGAAGGCATGAGACACTTAATATGAGGAGGGAGAGAGGCAGATTCTGTTGAATTTGGGGTACTTGAAATCCCCAAATGCCGTCAAGTCTCCTTTATCAATAAAAGAGAGCTCATCCCTTCCCTGGTTGAGGAGGCCCTCTACTCTTGCCTGAAGAAATTATAATCACCTCCACTGCAGTAAGACGTGAACTTCCCTGGGCCCTCTCTTCACCATTTCTCATTGCTTCTAGTCCTATAACTAGATTCAATTTTCAACATAACCCAGAGAGTCAGGTAAAATATAGGACCTCTAAGTAAGTGTGAGAAACTCTAAAGGAAATGTTTACCAATTTTGTTGATAGGAATCTTGGGAAAATTTATGAAAATGGATCATGGGGTATTGGATCAGAATTACAGGAATATAATGATGTATCAAGAAGGAACTACCAATATATGAGTTTACTAAGCAGGGATTCTGAGTGTATCAGGTTAATTTGAGAATCTGAGAGTGGCTAAAATGGGTAGACTGTTTGGTGATCTGAAACTTGAACCTAAAAATGGTCTACACTAAATTAAGTTAAAATGCCAACGTTGGGATATTATAGAGGGAAATATCCAAAGACTTATGAAGATTGGAATGCTAGTGTAGAGTAATCATGGAAAACTTACTTACTTACTGACACCCTAAATTTATCCCTGAGGACTGTCCAGATGACATTCCCTTCATGAGGGCTGAGAGAAATATATTCTTGACAAGACCCAGTGACCTTGAAGAATTCTAAGGTGACTATTATCTGTAAGCAAAACACGACAGTTCCATCAAAGTAGGTTTTTTTCTGTGAGGATGATTGGATTCTGGGGTTTGAAGGGCCAAGGAGTGACACTTTATCACCCATGGCAAGGTTGGCAGGATTGTTCTAATGGGAATTGGGCCAATAGCCATAAAAAGCAGATCCCCTCTGGCTGGTTGGAACTCCCAAGTATTTCAGTCACATGCGATCTCTGAGTTGTTCAGTTTAGGGAGACCTGGATATTTTGCAGATTTTCACCTTATGGCTTAATGCCATGGCTTAATAGTCAGAATCAAAGGGACACTATGCATATTTCTGCAGCTTTTTGCAAATTCCAGCTGCAGCAGTCCCTGAGCTCTGACCTGTGTCTCTTCAGCTGGGGAAGAGGCAGTACTCTGTCTAGGACAGCCCTCCTTGAACCATGATCCAGAAAGCCACTCCAGGTAGAGATCAAGGGTGATCAGTTAGATCACGTCATTAGTTTTCCACCTCTCAGGGAGCACAGTGCTGCACAGATAATCACCTAATGTCTTAAATCAGTTAACGTACATTTTGTCCAATTTTCCAGCTGCTTAAAGTGGGAAGAGATTCCTGTCCCAATTATTCCATCATTGCCATAAATTGCTTAGACCAGTTGGTTCTGATTCTTTTCTTTAACTCAGTTTTGCTGCTGAGATTTATTGACTCTTTTCTCATCTTTAAGATCGTATTGTATTTACTTGTCTGACCATAATTTCTTTTATTTCCTTTGAATTCCTTTCAAATCTTTGTCTGCTAAAACCAGCATCTAGGCCATCTTGGGCTCAGTAATTTTTATCTATAGGGCATATTTTCCTATTTCTTCTTTTTTCTAATGTTTTTATTTATTATTGATTTTTTGTCAGATATCAGTTCTTCATGGATGATACAAAGTAGATTATTTGGATTCTGTTGTTTTTCTCAGAGGAGTGCTGTTTCTTTTCTCAATAGCTTTTCAGATTATCAGATAAGAAAGTACAGCTGTTCTTTATAATATAAAGTGTTTAGTTTACATGTAACTTATTTGATTATTGAAAGGTACTCATTTTATGTGTCCTATTGGAATAAAAATAATTTAAATCTATATTTATTATGTTTATTTGATAAAGAATATTTTAAAAGTTTAAGATTAAAACTTCCATGGATAGAATATTATTATTATCTCTAAATATTGAGGTGAGAAGTAGAATGTTATAGTTCTAAATATGTAACGAACTTTGAATCATTTCTGTTGAGTCTTGAGGCAATAGAAAATGATGATAAACAGGAAAAATGGAAATCTTGATTTGTACCCTGTACTTTGGCTATAATCCTCATTGTCTCTTCTTTGGGCCTTAGCTCATTTCCTTTTGCTAGATGAAAAACAGGTGGAGAAGCCTCTTTTTGGCTCTATGGAATATCTGTATCTTATCACTTCAAACTTGAGAGAAGGCATGCAGAAGAAACCTACTTTTTCTGGCAGGCCTAAATCAGATTTTCCCTAAACTGCCCACTCCATGCTTTATCTTGCTTGAATTTCACTCTTGTCTTCCAAGAAATGAGAAGTGGAACGTAGCCCTGGGCTGTTTTAAAAATATTAGCCACCTAGAAACCACAAGAAGCCACAGAAAAGCACTACCTTTAAAAAGAACTTTTTCTTCCTTCTTCCAAAAACATTTCCTTATTCCCCTGGCAAAATTGTGTATATATGAAGACTTAAATTTGCTTGTAGCCCATATCCAAGCTCAGCATGAGCATGGGACAATCTTGAATTCATGCTCAGTGTTTGCATGTGGGGTCACTGAAGATCAATGACAGTATATCAAGGTAAACCACGTGGTCGCACTCCTGAACTACAACTGCAAAGTTTAACTGTGCCTCCTCTGCTCACTGATCTCTTCTTAACACTATTGATGATATTTTTTACACTCAAGAATTTACACAGACTAAATGGAGTTTATAGATCTATGCTGTGTAATAAATAAAACAGGATGTACTATTAACATAAATAAAATCTGTACTTATCAGGTTACATTTAATCTCATATTTCTAATTCATCATAGTATGTCACACAGTGGCTAAAATCAATTTATTTCAACAGTAGTTAATCAATGCATGCTTATTGTAGGATTTGATGCCATTACTACTAAAAAAACAGATAAAGCCTTATTTACTAAAGAGGATGAATTTTTCTGTATAAAATTTCAACAATTTTCCTTCAGACAGAGAAAATTAAAATGATACACAAAAGGATATTGAATTGGTAATTGAAATTGATAACTAGATGTAATAAATAATATTTTGTCTTCTCAATATTTTCTCAAATTCTGCCTTAGGAACTTTGAGATATTGCTTTTACATTAAGAGGTTAATTTGACGGTGTTATTAGGTTACTTCATTGAACTAAAATGATATTTTATAATCTGAGGCAAGATATTTTTAAAAGCTTTAAATATAGTTTCCAAAACTATTGCATGAGTTTTGAGCAAGTGGATATTGATACAAAGGGAAGTTGAATGTATCTAGTGTTCTTGCTACGCATTAAACAACAATAAACTCTGAATAATACAGGTCAAGGGTTAACCTTTTTTTTTTAACTTCTATACTAAAAGTTGCATCTATAGTCAAAAGAATCCATCTGTTCTGAACCTGAAACCTGAAACCACGGACTGTACTGTCCCAGATTTGCTTAAACTTTCTCTTTTGCTTGTGAAATTCAAATACATAGAATGTACTGTCTGGACTGCTGATCCTAAGGGTGTCCAATTGTAAGTACTGATCATGGAACGTTCTCCCTCCTTTGTACTTCACAATCCTATTTCTTTGTTTCATTTTTTTTCTGACCAATCTGAGTGCCTATAATATATAAACCTTTCCTACCTTCCAGACTTTTCCTGCTCCTAGCAGTGAATAAAGGCTTTCTCTTTGTTGCTCTTCTTCTGTGGCCTTTATTTCTGGACCCATCTCCCTCAGAAAAGTCCTAAATTAATTCACTTTACACAGAGCAAATTGTAGCAAAACAAGCTTAGTGAGCATGCTCTGAATTCTTACTTTCTTGGTTTAAAATTTACCTTCAACAACTGCTCATTTTTGGCCTATTAGAAAATTATGTAAACTTTTTAAGTGCCAGCTTTTCCATTGGTAAAACAGCACTTACATTACGGACTTATCCATATCCATAAGGCAATTAGATTCATTTCTGGGACATGATGACCATTCAAAACTCAAACGATGAGCAATTATAATCTTTAAGAAAGAAACATAGTATTTTATAATTATTTTATAAAAGAAGTGGATTTTCCAATATTAAAAATAATACCTATGAATTCTGTTGAACGTTTGAAAATTATTGAAACCCTTCATTAGGAAGCATTTACATTTTGTATAGGAATGGAAAGAATCACAAGCACAACTCTGGAGATTTGACATAGGTGTCATGTTAAAATAGGTACTGTGTCTTCCTTAGTCTCATTTTAGTCCAAATACACTTTGTGTGTAAGTGCTATTTTATGTTTCCACCCCTCATAAGGCACATATTTTGTGAGAGGAAATAGTCACTCATGGCTAAAGTTGCCTTCCAGCAACAAATAAATCCACTTCATTATTTACATGAAAGGTTAAAAAATTATAGTTTTAGAAGCAGCATAACATTAGAATGAAATGAGAAATTTCTATGAAGTATCTGGTAAAATTCAATGTTTGCAAATAAGGCACTAAATGTAACTAGTTTCCATAGATATTACACATTCTTTAAAAATTGAACATGCTGAACACATCCAACATTCTACCTCCAGCTTGAACTAGACTCATGCTTCCAACCCTGTACTCACCTCTCCACTTGAATGTTCAATAGGCCACACAAGGATTGCCCCATCTCGTTTACTGATGATTCCCTCTCTCCATTGCTCAAGCTACAAATGGCGAGGTCATACTGGATTCCCGTCATTCTTTCACAAGTCATATCCAAATCAGATCAAGCCTGCAAATCCTCCCATTTTCACTCACACCAAAGCCATAAGCCATGCAATGCTCTTTGAGTTCCTAAACCTGTACATCTCTCATTTCTGCTCTCCCTCTCATGTACTCTCCTCCAGACATGCCTGGAATAGACATTTTCCTGTTTCAAGGCTTTGCATTTCAGGTCTGTCTGACTCATCTTCTAACAGTTATCTCCAAGACTTCATGCCTCATATAAGTTCCTCTGTGCTCAAACATCACCTGTTAAACAATGAGGCCTTCTTGATCATTGGTGAAAATCTCAAACCCCATTCGAAATTCCCCTCACTCTCCTTGCTTTATTTTCCTCATACACTTGACAACATCCAATTTAGCTTTAAAATGATTTGTTTATTGCATTTCTCTCTATTAGAATATAAGTTCAAAGAGAATGGAATATTTGTTCATTTTATTGGTTGCTATATACGCTCTGTCTGGAAGAGTAAAAGTTCAATACATAGCAGTTAAATGAATAAATAGCAATCATTTACCAACAGAGTACACAGATGCATGTAAAAGCTGCAGATCTCAGGAAGAAAAGGTGCCTTATGGGGTTGACATTTTTGACTAAGACATACAAGTATTTCCTACGAGTGTAAGAATGTAAGAGAGTAATTAAGTTCTGTTCTCTCTCTCTCTTATTATTCGGCATGGCAAGTTCTAAAGCATGGTCTCACCTAAATTAGGTAAGATGTCTGTGTATGGGGGTAACTATCACTTATTTCAATGGAAAAATGTCTTAATCATTCACTTTAAGGTGTCAGTATGCAAATTACCTATGGACTTTTTGCATCTCATACTCACATAAACTCTTTTAAGGTGATCACATTTTTTTTATGCTTTATAAATCACAAAAGACAGCTCCAGGAACATTAATTGATGCATGTGCTTACTCTGTCTTCAGTTCTCCTTTCTCTTGAACAGAAAATTATGGCAAATTGTCTCCTTCACTCCTTTCTCCTCACTTCCTCTCTCCCTCTCTCCTTCCTTTACTCCCTCTCTCCCTTCTCTCCTCCTTTCTTTGGTCTAACAATATTCTTCCGAAAACTATTTTTTCAAAAGTACTAAAAAAGAGATAAAATAATTTAGTGTTGATTTCAACTTCTACACGTTTTTCTTGATCAGGATATAACAGGATTTTAAAAAAACGTAATATTTTAGCTGAAGCTGAGATAGTTTGCTTAACAGTAATTAGATTGGATTCTCCATCTAAAACTAATCAAAACTGAATTAGATTTAAAAAGAGAAACTAGAATAATATTTCATCACCATGATTCAAGATATGTTCTTACGAAAAAAGTTCACCATACAGAAACAAGATGGTTTTCCTTTAAACAGAGAGCAAATGTGAGTGAGGAGATAGTGTGTTCATGTTAAACTCCTAGAGAAAGATTAATCCAAACTACGCCATTGAGAGCAAACCAGAAAGCATCCGGTATCTAATCGCCTTATATTATTTTCACAATTTGAATGCTTTGACCGAAATAATGAATATTTTACTATTAATAGTTATGAAAAGGGAATGTATAACAATTTATAACATAGTATGTACATACATGACTCTGGGATATGTTTTTGTGTTTATATTTAATAATAAACCATGCCTATTCAAAACTTTATCATAAAACCTGAATTAGATGCTAGAGAGAAAAGACGTGGATTTTACGTTTAACTCTGCTTAAATCTATCCTGAAGCAGGTTGTGCACAAATTAATAGCTAAAAACAGACTCTCAATTTCTAACATGAAAAACCAAACAAAGCAAAAATTATTTGGGGGGGTTAGTTCTTTACATATTTTGATGAAGATATATAGTGCCCTTTTATAATGCAAGCCACAAGAATCATAAACAATGGACTCAAAAACCAAAACATAAACAATTACATAAAGTTCACAAACAGTAAATAACATTATTTTCTCTAAGGATGACAATACTTTTCCATAATCCACTCACGAATATGTCTCTTTTATTGTAATGCTACGTAACTTTCCAAGTCCCCACTGACGGTTAGAAGTAAAAGGGAATTTTGCTATTCCTGCTGAGTAGACAGAATAATGCATCATAAAACTAAGGTAATAAAATTATTAGAAATCTTACTAATAAAGCAAAGCAATATAAACTGTTAACTGTTGACTTACATTCCCAAAAGAAATCGTAATATCACACATGGATTAAGTAAAATTTAAAATGTTTCCCTTGCAGAACTGAAATTGTATGTATATACATATATAGTTTATTTTTTTCCTCTTGGGGCTATAACTATAAAGCCAGCTCTGAAAGTATTTTATCTGGTGTTTCACCTGCCATACCACAATCTTTATCAGTGAGCCAAAAATGAATAACCTAAACCTTTTATAACAGCTGTCACTAGAAAGCTAAACAAAGTCACCATTCATCTTGCTCATAGTCATTTTAGCCTTTAGCAGATGTGTTCTTTGAACAAATTTATTGGCCTCATGAATAAAGATCAGCACTCCTCTGTTCAACTCTGTTGGAAAGAACATTATTCTACTGTAAATGGACATAAAACTCAACTAAATGAATATGTTAAAAAGGAAAAAAACAGTTTTTGAACTAAGATTTCTGAATACAACGTGGGATTGGTTTTCTCAGGTGTATTTAATGGATATGTTATATTCCTCAGCACCTCCATCTGCAACAATGTGGATAAAGGAAGGTTGAAAATTCAGGTATAATTTTATTTATAAAATTAATAATGGAATTTAATTATAGTCATGATTACAAAAATATCTATATGCATTCATATTATTTGTTTTTATTTTTCACTTATCGCAGTAGTTTGTCAACACTGATACATACTCACAGATGTATGATTCAAGAGGAATTATAAATGACTCCTCTTTTAAATACAAGAATGAAGCTATATGTTTAATTATAAAATGTAATTGTATTCAAATTGAAGTCCAGGATGCTCCATGCTCATATGCAAGCTTCTATAAAGCAGAATAATAATATTCAATTTAGCTACATGTTTTTGTGCAGATCAAATGAGATATCTGAACATATACATTGTAAAGTATAAAATCTTAAAATATTTGGTTAACACATTTTTGTCTCTGTCCACAAACTGAAATTTAATGTGAGGGCATGCCACCATTATCAAGGACATTGGCTAAGTATCTCGATGTACATAGTTATGCGCTAAGCATCAGATAGCAAAATTAGATGAGAACAGTATTTGACCACCAGAGGTTTATAATTCCTAAGAGTCATAGTTGGATTGAAATTAAAGACATTAAATACTCCCTCATCTAAATTCATTGTGAAAGTCATTTACAATTTTTCACTTTTAAGCTTTAATTCTTCTGGTCTTATAGATTGCTTATAACTCAGGAAACCTGCAGACTATTCATCTCTATTGTTTAATCTGCTCTTTTATAAAGACATACAATAGTGTAGCAAAGAATTGAACTCACCTGAGGATATGTGTAACATTTTAAATTGCATGTGTAACAAATAAAATTGCATTGAACTGTAAAAACAATTCAATGCATTTAGTATATGGTCTCACAAGTATGTTATGTGCGCTTATTCATAACATGTATATAAATGCACAATTTTGTTTAATTTTAGTATTAAAAACATCAAATAGGAAGTTCTAATTTATTCATATTGTGATGCATATATTCTGTGAATAGAATTTCAGGCCACGTTTTTGAGTTTAAAGGCTAAAGACAACTGAAGAAGGAAAATAATCTCCAGCTTTCTGTGGTTGTGAGGATTAAAGAAAATGGCAAAAATAGAAAGCATTTGATGTTCCAAAATTGGCTTCGTTCCTTTATGATGGGTCAGTGGGATTTGATTGCTCCTTCAAGAACTGTGCCACCAAAAAAGAAGATATAGCAGATTTTAATAGAATGTTTATGCCCAGGACAGTGAACGAAACTGAAAAGACACACAGTTTCTGCCCTGGCTGAGACAGCAAGAAGTGCTAAACAGCTTCCCTGAGACCCAGGAGCAGGACGGAGCAGTGTTATTTGGTACTTCCTTTCCCACTGGATCAGTGTTATTTGGTACTTCCTTTCCCACTGGTAGACATCTGGGTGGAAGTGACGTGCCAGAACCCCCTCGCAGTGTTTTCTGGTCTTTCCGCTACAATTACACTCCAGATGTTAATAGGTAGTAAGAGAAATGACTTTGCTCTGTGTTCAAATATATGAGAAAGCATTACGGTGAGATAGTTATTTGCCTCTAGAAGACGTATGAGTTGACCAGAAAAAAAATGTAATTTTTTCCAATTTGGAACCATGTGGCCCAATTAAACATTACTTAGTATATAGCTAGAGGTATTTGGTCTTTTGCATTTAATTTCAGACATTTCAAGAAAGAGCACAGAGTTTCTCTTCAGTTGAGAAGATTCCTGAATGTTTATCAATTGAAGGTCTTTTTCAAGGTCTTCATGCATCACTTCAATTATCTATAATTTTTTATCTGTTGCTTATTATATCTGAGGCTAATTTGCATTACTCTACATTTGTCAACATTAAATTTCATTTACCACATGTCAGCCTATTTAAGGAGCAAATTCAGGGCATATTAGAATGTACTAGATGTAAATCTGAGTATTATTACTGCTTAATAGCTTTTTCCTCTTAATTTCTAAATTGGAAAACAACATCATATTAAGAAGAGTCTAAATGTCTAATTTCCTTAACCATAATAAGATAAAAAACTGGGAGAAAGAGAATACAGTCTGCAGGAGAATACCTTTGACTGAAGAATATTTACATCTTTACTTTTTTTTTTTTTTTTTTTGGTGAGGAGGATTGGCCCTGAGCTAACATCTATGCCAATCTTCCTCTATTTTGTATGTGGGGCCCTGCCACAGCACGGCTTGATGAGCAGTGTGCAGGTCTGCGCCTGGGATCCAAACCTGTGAACCCCAGGCCACCAAAGCCGAGTGGGCGAACTAAGCAATATGTCACCAGGCCAACCTCTAAATTCTTACTCTTTTCAAAAAGTCAACAACACTAGTTTTTAGAATTTCGATTTAGCAGCATTATTTTCAAAATATTAAATCTCAGAAGAAATTACAAGGAGTTAATACCTACCAATGACATTAGAGAAACTGGTAAATTAAAAATGGACACATTTTAAGAAATAAGCCTATAAATAAATGGAATAAATTATTAGTAATATTGGTAAATTATTACATTATACTTAAAGTTTATTCCAGTTATAATTAAACAAAGAGTAAATGAAGTAGTTTGCTATTAAAGGAAATATATAATCATAGCCTTTGAGCAAACAGATAACAAAATAATTTGAATATATATATCAGGAAGCTTTATTTTTTTTCACTTTGCAACCAAAGTCTTAAAAGAATTAACTAATATTTATGAAACTGCTTTGGATATATGTTGATTTTGAGGAAGGGAGCGTAGGGTTTTCAAATAATTGGAAAATGTGCTAGTAATTTATGTTTATGTGAATATCTCAATTGCAGTTTAAAACTGTTTTAAGATTTCGAATACTGATACAAACATACGTTACTGTATTGCTATAGGAGGAGTCTGTCTTGATAGAATGTTCTTGGAATGAGTCCAAGCTAATGCATTTAAACGATTAAGAGGATCCATAAAAATATGTCATCATTTTGGAAGAATTACCAAATAACCAGACCATGGAATAAAGTGTATGTGCTCAATATACATTTTTTGGGCCCTAAGTATATTTCAAGAACTATTAAATTTTGATCAGAGCTGAGTCGAAATGCATTATAAAAATATATACCTTCCCAAAAGAATTGAAAATCAGGACTTGAGCAAATATTTGTACACCCATGTTCACAGCAGCACTATTCACAATAGCCAAAGGTGCAAATAACCCAAATATTTATGGACAGATGAATGGATAAGCAAAATTTGGTATATAGAGATATATACAATAGAATGTTATTCAGTCTTAAGAGAAAGCATATTCTGATAGATGCTACAACATGGGTGAACTTTGACGATATTATGCTAAGTGAAAAGAGCCAGTTACAAAAGGGCAAAGGTGGTAATGATTCCACCTGTATGAAGTCCAGTTCATAGAGAGAAAAAGTAGAATGGTGGAAGCCAGGAATGTGAGGGAGTTGGAATGGCAAATTGTTGTTAAACGGGTCCAGAGTTTCAGACGGAGGAGATTCTGGAGGTGGTTGGTGGTGATGGTTGCAGAACAATGTGAATGTACTTACTGCTGAGCTATACACTTAAAAATGGTTAATGGTAAATTTTGTGTTGTGTGTATTTTACCACAATTATAAAAATATACAACTCATCTATATCTACATAGTTTTACCATTTCACTTTATATTAGCTTAATGTTTGAATATTATGTTATTGTATAGGATATGAATTTCATGTTATATAATTGTAGTTTAACTTTCAAAAGCACAGAGGAGAACACTACATATAAATTCAAATTATTAAAAGTTAGTTTAATTTAACCGATTGTGAAGACACCAATTGTTAGAAGAAGCTATGAAAATTGGATGCCTTGAGTTACTTTTTCCTTCTGATTATTGTTTACTTATTAATAATAAACAGAGTTTAAATGAGTTGGTAAATTTGCAGAAAATATTATAACAACATGTGCATTTTGGAATTTGTCACTAAATTTTCTGAAGTTCTGAGATATTTTGCTTCTTAATCTTAAAAGATGTAAAATTTTTAAAAGATAGTGTTCTTAAAATGTCACTAATTCTATAATCTTAAAAATGTCTAAGTTTGAGTAGTTATTTTACATCTTTATATGTTCATAATACATGTATTAGGATATCATAATATCCTAATGTATATTTCTAACTTAAAGACTTTATAAACATATTTATCACAACAGAGTTAAGGAAAAAAATTGATCTAAGATGTCAATAAAGATGACACAAACTGGCACCATTTTTAATCTGGTCAATTTATTGAACTCTTATGTACTCAATATATGTTGTCAAGAAAAATGTCTAATGGAAAAATAAAAGAATTTAGGTACTTGCCTCATGTCTTATGTAAAAATACACCTAGGTATATTAAATAACGACATGTAAAAAAAGTCATTCTTAAAGAAATAGTAGGATATATATGCAATTATTGTCACATGGATGATGGTAAGAACAAAGGAAGAGAAAAAATTATAGCAAATACCATTCTTGAGTATGGCTTGAGCTTGGTCCAATATGCAATTTGTGCTTATAAATACTCATGAATATTCTTACATATTTATATACATCAAACATATTATGTGTATTTTAATTCAGTGTGATAAAATTCACTTGGGGACTAGAAAATATCTAGCAAATAAATACTTCTTTCACTGGACCACATTTTCTCCTAAAGCATCTTATCTACTTAGTTCAAATATAATTTTTAGCTGTTATTTACTTCATTCTATTATTTCTCTATTAATCCTCCTTTCTTGTCATTTTTTAGTTTATTAATTTTTCTATCTTCCCCTTCACTTAAAATTTTCCTCTCTTCCCTCTTTTTTATTCTCTCTTACGATAGAATTATGCTACTATGCTATTGATAATCGTTGAGTTATAAAACAAGAAAAGCTGGTTCACTTGGAAATATTGCTATATACAAGTTATCTTTTTAAACTTTCTCTTCTATTGGGATTTATTTTAGTATCTAAGATATTCATTGCATAGTCTCGTTTCATCTAGGTGTTGATATACATTCGTAGACCATCATTCAATACAGTGTCTAATGATTCGCTCTTTTTCTTGTGGGTCTTTTCCCCTTGCCAGTCTTTATTTTACGTATTTCTGGGTTTTTTTTCCTTCTTTCAACATTTTTTCTTCTAATATCAGGAGATGATTTGATTATTTTATTGATTTTGTTTCAGAAGTTTCATTCATTCATTATTAGTTTCAATGATTTTTTTCTTTCCTTTTATTATATTGTTAATCATGTACTGAGATAAAATGCAGCTCTTAAAAGCAAAACAAAAAATGAAACAAGGAAATATTTATTCTATGAGTTCATAAATTCAATCAGAAATTTCTCTTGGAAGTTTAAGATTATAATTGTTTTGTTTGAATTTCCTTGATTTCATCTGAGGGTCTCTTTTTATATATATTGAAAAATCTTGGTGCTGTTAAAAGTAATATAATACCTTGTTTTATATTACTACATATAATAATCATTTCAAAGTGACAATAAATATATTGAATGAACTTTAAAGTTTAAAATTTCTTTCTTGTTCTTTTTGTACTCAGAAGCCTACAGAGAATTGCAAGAAAAATGCTGTAAGTCACTTGAATAAATTACTTTCTCTGTGTATGTTATGCACCAACTTAATATATGTTTAGATTAATTTCTTTCAGCTTACTTTTGAACTATAGAATATTAATTGTTTAATTTTGAAACAATGAATAGCACAAAACCTTATAGAAGCAAAATCACAATAAATGAGGAACATTTGCTAAATCTACTCTATTAAAATCTATTTAGGTAAAAGTACTTTCAAAGATAACAGGCACATTGAAAGGAAAACAATGCTGTTCCCATTTGTGTTATGGGCCTTATTAGTTAGTCCAAAGACATGAAAATATACATAAAGAAGAAGGAGAAGGAAAAAAAAGTAAATTGGTTATTTAGCATATTCGGTGATCAAAATACCACATTTTATGAAATGTGATCCAAATAAGCTGTTGCCCCTTTGGGGTGATATTTTGTTGAGTGATATTTCAAATTGCAAAGTGATATTCAGTCGTGGATACTACTGAAATGTAGCTATAACACAGTGCACCTTCAAGGCAAAGACTTTTCATTTTGGAGCTTAAACGGTGCAATAATGTCACGACTTCCAGGAGTAAAGAACTCAATCAATACGTTGGTTATATAGCAGAGGCACCCTGGGATTTAACTGATAAAGGGGAGATCCCAGCCACTTTCCTGTCGTTCCTCTACAGCTCTATTCAAACTTTTCAATACAAACCCTGACAAATGCAGCAAAAAGAGGAAGAGAAAGAGAAAGAAAAAATAGAAGTCAAATGTTAGAAAATAAAAGTAGCCACGAATGTGAACTCTCTGACCTTCAATAAAAAAGAAAAAAATGTACAAAGTATGGTGCTGAACAAAGTCTTACTGGAATAAAGAGAAAGTTTTGTTTCACTGTCTGTGCAGATTGCTTAACAGGCCAAATTTACCTGTGGGTGCTTTTTCAGTAAGTTCTTTATTTCACTACAATTTTAGGTCCATAATAAACTTCACCAAATATCTCACAGAGCTTTCAAATCAATTAGATAGACCCAAGAATATTCTTGTCGTCTAAATCACATAGTGTACTTGAACATTTTCGGGAATAAAATAATTCACCAGTTCCAGGGAACTCACAGAGAATTAGAACTTCCCAGATACTTCACAAAGAAAGACAGTGAGAAAACAGTATTTACCCTCTCAAATTAATTATCTTTATTTAGCCATCTCTACTTAATATTATATTCTCTATTTTGAAAGCATTTAATATATTTTCTAAATTTAGTGAAATGTAAAATGTTTATAGAAATGTTAATAAGAAAGATCTAATATCAGCCCTATATTAAGGTATATGTTCTTATTATAGTAATTGTATCTTTGGTTAAGAAGGTGTGACTTCAATTCATGATAAAGAACAAGGAAATAAATGTGATTCTTTTCTTTTTTATTGAAATACGTTAAATATGGGAAAAGGCACAAATCTTAAGTGTACATTTTTTTATTTAAATTATACTTATTTATGTGCTATGGCACCAATACTCAGGTGATGAAAATATGTCCAACATCCCAACAGACAAATTCGTATCCTTTCCATTCAATACCTTCTCAATCACCCAACCAGTGATAAACATAGTTGAGATTTGTTTCATGATGTGTTAGTTTTGCTTGTTTTTTAACTTGATATAAAAGAGATCTCACTCCATATTATGACTGCGAAATTCATGCATATTTTTGTGTCAGTAGATATTTCTTAAGTATCACAAATAACATGATAAACTTTCAACAGGTCTTTATTGAAACATAATTGACATACATTTCACCACACAGTTTGGTGAGTGTTGACACATAAATATACCCATGAAATAATCCCAAAATCAAGATAATAAATATATTGATCACCCCCAAAAGTTTGATTGACCAGCATTGAAACCGATGCTCCTGAATTATGAGAAGTTCTATTTGGGATTTGGGGAACACATAATCATACAGGCCACATGTAAGCTTGGAGTCCTCTTGTGTGATGCGTTCCTCCTGCATGAGTGCTGATCAGTACTCAACTGAGGGCGCTCAGGAGATGCTGAAGATCCACACCGTGCTCTCTCTACTCTGCCCTGTGAACTCTAGTCACCCTGGCTCCCTGCATTCCCAGTTTCATCTCCTAAAATCAGGGACCCTGCTGGGCTCTGCCTGGGTTCCACCTCCCTGCAGCACACACAGCCTGGGACCTTTCTCCAGGCATAACCTGTGGCAATCACAGGGCTCTCCTCTTTGGTTTCCTATCTCTTGGAGATCATTTTTCTTCCTTAACTGATACTTTCTCTTTAGATATTGATTCTTGATTACTTCTTTCTTTTTCCAAGTTCTCCTCTCAGGATCATGCTATAACTCACGCAAACATGAACACAAATGGGCCAACGCTGGGGCACCTGGTGGCATAGTGGTTAAGTTCACACATTTTGTTTTGGCGGCCGGGGGTTCGCTGGTTCAGATCCCAGGCACAGACCTACCACTGCTTGGCAAGCCATGCTGTGGCAGGCGTCCCACATATAAAGTAGAGGAAGATGGGCACAGATGTTAGCTCAGGGCCACTCTTCTTCAGCAAAAAGGAGGCAGATTGGTGGTGGATGTTAACTCAGGGCTAATCTTCCTTAACCGAAAAAACAAAAACAAAAACTACAAATGGGCTGACTCTATAGTCAGGTGGGATTTTCTGCTGAAAAATGTCCCCTCACACTGTTCCATTCATCCAGGGTGGCTACCTAAACCCTATAAACAACCTTCTTCAGACGCTCCCTCTAATCCCCAGACTCACTCTACCCCAGGGAAACTTCATCATATCCTGTAATTAATCCCTTTAAAGCAGAATGCCATTTACTTTCTCTTAGATCTTTCTGATATAGTTCTCTTTTAAAATTCATTCCTGCCTGAGAGAAGGAAACAATCTAGAAATGCCTGGTAAAATTCAGGCAAATTCCGTGGTTGCTCAAGAGTTGAGGTGTGAGATCCATCATATTTTCCCTTTTTGTTCTCCCTTTGCTACTGCAAGATTCTGGGCACTAATCAACAGTCATGAAAGTGGGGAGAACGGGGACATGGGGTTCGCAGTTCTCAGAAGAGTTTGATTAAGCCATGTTTTTATATCATGGCCTTTTGCTTTGAAGGCCCAGAGACTTGCTTTTGTGAGAGCCTACAGATGATTGAGCCCAAAGGACAATTAAAAGTTAATTAAAAAGCACACCGACTTGGCCTGACACCAGAATGACAGCTAATTATTCACAAAGACAGATGTAATAGTTGCATGAATTGAGATTCCATGCAAGAAGCTCTTGATTCATTCACTTCTTTAGTAAATTAATGGGAAAAGAAAGTCAAAACCAAGAATTGTTTACTGATTTACTCTGAAAAATCCCTGGCTAATGTCGAGGAAAATAATCCATAACCAATCTATAAATGAAAATTTGGGAAAGTTTATTCTGAGCTAAAATATGAGGACCATGGCCCAGGGCCTTTCTTCCCAAAGGAAGAAAGGGCTCCTTTGGGGGCCTGGATTTGGCCACCCCAAGATATGTCTCTTTGGCATGATGATTATTTGGCACTAGTTACTTTGCAGACAGGAAAGCAACTGAAAAGTAGAATTTACTTACGCTTTGTAAGAGACATTTACATTGTAAAGGAACTCTCCATCTGTAAAGATATCTCCCTCTCTGTAGCAGGAAGAAGAGAAGATGACCTTATCTCTAGAAACTCTTAATCAATGGGGAAGGCAAGGACTTAAATCTGCATTTGTTTGTTGTGCTTGGCTGGTGGCCTGCTGTGGCTGGCTCCCCCCACCCACAGTGTCCTCCTTTGTCTTTAGCTGGATGTGATGGTTGGGGTGGTGGTTTCGGCCATTTTGGCAGGTTGGTCAGCTTGCCCGGGCCTCTCCCATGTGTGCATTGACAGGTAAAGATGGCAAGCAATGGGATGTGTTGGAGTACATGAGGAAGCGATTTCGTGTAAACCTAATTCGGCCTGAACTTGTCTTTCCAAAAGGGCCTCACGGAGGCTGTTGAGCATGCATTGTATATCTGCTTTAGATATTCCCTACGGCAAGAACAAAGGCCCTTGAGATAAAGGTGCAACTTCCCTCCCCCTCCCAATGTTGGCATTTCTTTAAGGATTAAGCATCTTTCTTTAGGCTGGGAACTGATTGCTGCACTCACCTGTGACCACCCAGCTTGAGACAATAGACTTGCCTCCTGCTGCCCCCGCCAAGATAGCAGACCCACTACCTGCTGTGTCCATCAAGTGCTGTGCCGACAGGGCAATCTTGTGACTATTGTGGGAGGGACATTTTAATCATATGTGAAATATCCTGTTTGGGGGTATAGAACCACTCTGTATACCTCACTTCCTTGGTGCCCTTTCTTCCTTCAGGAAGAAGGGCCCCAGGCCATGGTCCTCATAAAGCTTTGTTTAATTTTCTCCTGCTATTCTGTCTCATGTGAATCTAATTTATTCTCCTGCCAGATGAACCCAGAGACAATAGAGAAAATGTCTTCCTCCCCTACACACCAAAGAAGTGAGGTATACAGAGTGGTTATATACCCCCAAAGAGGATGCTTTACACATGATAGAAATGTCCTTCCCACAATAGTTACAAGATTGCCCTGTCTGCACAGAACTTGATGGACACAGCAGGTAGTGGGTCTGCTATCATGGCAGGTGCAGCAGGAAGCAAGTCTGTTGTGTCGAGCTGGGTGGTCACAGGTGAGCTCAGCAATCAGTTTCTAGCCTAAGGAAAGATGCTTAATCCTTAAGGAGATGTCAGTGTTGGGAGGGGGAGGGAAGTTGCACCTTTATCTCAAGGGCTTTTGTTCTTGCCATGGTAAATGTTTAAAGCAGATATACAATGCATGCTCAACAGCCAAGGTCAGGCCCTTTTGGAAGAACAAGGTCAGGCCAAATTAGGTTTACACCAAATGGCTTCCTCATATACTCCAATATATCCTATTGCTTGCCATTTCTATTTGTCCCTAGAATAACTAGAAATGCTCATTACTCTCAGGATCTGCAAAGATCTGCACATTTTCTCCTCTTAGACTGACCTAACTTTGCATTGGAGAGCTAGTAGATGAGGATAGGATGAGAAGAAAAGGAACTAGTTAAAAAAAAATTAATATTTATTGTTATCAGGCTAAAATTTTCAAAGACCGTTATTAACTTCAGCCACACACACACACAGCTTTAATATTTTAATACTAGGGACAATTTGGAATTGGGACCTGAAAATCTCAAACTGAAAGTGTAGTACTTGTATTAGTTATCTATTGCATCACAACAAATTATGCAAACATTAGCATCTTAAAACAATCCACGCTTTTTTATCTCATAGTTTCTGTGGAATCCAGCATGGCTTAGCTGGGTTGTCGACATCTGAGTCTTTCAAAAGGCTGCCATCAAGATGTCCTCTAGGGCTAATGTCTCTTATGAAGACTCCACCAAAGGTAGATCTGCTTCCTAGGTCGCTTATGTGGGCTCTGACAGGATTCTGTTCATGAAAGACTGTTAACTGAGTTCCCTGTTTCCTCTCTGGCTGTAGGCTAGAGGCTACCCTTAGTTCTTTGTCATGCGGAGCTTTCCAACATGACAGCTTGGTTCCTCAAAGTCAGGAAGAGAAAGAGTCTGCTATCAAGATGGAAGTCACAATCTTGTGTAACATAATCACATAAATGACATTCCATCAACTTTGCTTTTTCTATTGATAAGAAAAGTCGCTAGTGTCGAGGCAAATAATCCATAACCAACCTATAAATCAAAATTGGGGGGAGTTTATCATGAGCCAGAGTGAGGGTTATAACCCGGGAAGGCCCTAGAAGCCACTCCAGAGAAGTGTGGGTTTCAGTACAGTCTTATATCTTTTTAGAACAAAGAAGATACATTAACTCCCTGAATACGTTTTCAAAGAGGTATTCAGTTGCAAATTAGCAGGTCAACAGGACCAGGATGACAGGAAAGGGACTAATCTGGGTGTTACCAATAGGGTGTTCCCTATAGAGTGTAGGAGGGGAAGTATGCATTCTTATTTTAACAGAGTGCACTTTTTAATGGTTAAGCATATACAATGTATGTTTGATAGGCCATTAAGTCAGGCCTGTTAGTTCCAGCTGAGCAGATTCGGTTACCCCATATACCTCAATACGTGAAATCTCTTGTCAACAGGTACAGCCCAATAAGAGAGAGCCCACAATCTGCAGCAAACCCGCAGAAGAATCCAACCCTCTGACAACAGATTTTCACATATTGTGGCACAGTGGGTAACTATTCAAGTTCAAAACTGGGCTTGAACAGGAAAGCCTGACTTACGGCCTAGCAAACATACATTGTGATGAGGACTTTTAGGCTGCTTAATTTTAAAACCGTTTATGATGAGGATTTTAGGCTGGTTACTTTTAAAACTGCAGATGAGAAGCAGGCTCCGGGGACTGGAATTTTGCTTGCCCTTTTGAGACATTTGCGTTTGTGAAGGAAAGGGGGATGACCTTGTAGGGACCTGAAATTGGCCACCCCAGGATATGTCTCTTTGGCATCAGGATTGTTTTGGGCTGATTGCTTTCGATAAACTGGGACAGGGAGGGAGGCTCTGGGGAATGGAACTTGCCCTTGTTGGGACACATTTACGTTTGTAAGGTAAATCTCTATCTGTAAAAGGTGCCTCCCTCTCTGTACCAGGAAGAAGAGGAGAGATGACCTTGTCCCTAGAAGCTCTTAATGGGGAAGGCAAGAACTTAAGTTGGTTGCTGTCTGGCAATCTCATGTAACTGGTTTAGGGTGGTGGCATCTAACCTTTCTAACCTTTACTTAATCCAATTTGATTCTTGTCTAAAAGTCATGGGATCACCCAATGACCAGACCCCACCTGCACTGATACCATTTTAACTATTTTTCATGTTCTTTCCTTTGTCTTGTAAAGAGATGACTCACATACCTATGCCTTAAATTTAGCCCTAACCCTCAACTCGGGGCAGCAGCAGGAGCTCTGACTGCCCGTGGGTCCTGTCCCCACGCACCAGTTCTGACTGCCCATGGGTCCTGTCCCCATGCCAGCGGGGGCAGCAGCAGCTGCTCTGCCTGCCCATGGGCCCTGTCCCCATGCCAGCGGGGGCAGCAGAAGCAGCGGCAGCAGAAACTCTGACTGCCCATGGGTCCTGTCCCCATGCTATTCTACTCTCTAAATAAAAGAGCACTACTGCCAGATCTTAAGAGTCTAAGAAATCTTTCGACTCCTCGGCTCACTGACCCCGCATCACATTGTACATTCGCTTAACCATTAAAGTAAAGAATGCACTCTCTTAAGATAAAGAATGCATGCTTCCCCTCCTATGCCTATTGGTAACGCCCTATTGGTAACACCCTATTGGTAACGCCTGGATTAGTCCCTTTCCTGGCATCCTGGGCATGTTGACCTGCTAATATGCAACTGAACACCTCTTTGAAAATATATTCTGGGTGTGTTTAATGTATCTTCTTTGTTCTAAAAAGACATAAGACTGTACTGAAACCGGTGCTTTTCTAGAATGCCTTCTAAGGACTTCCTGGCTTATAATCCTCACTCTGACCACTAATAAACTCACCCCAATTTTACTATTGGTTGGTTATGGATTATTTGCTTCAACACTTCTTATCTGAAATAAACAACCCGGGAAGCCAGCCTGCTATGTCAGACTTACAAGACACCAGATGTTATCTCTAGTGACAATCCAGGAAGCTATTCAGTAACTTCTGTAACAATCAGCCCCAAGTGGCCAGGACTTGATTAATCACTGGCAGCTTCTCTAATTTTTATCTCCAGTTCCAACATAGGACCAACCAGAAAAAATCAAATATGCTCCCCTAACCAATCCCACAGGCTACCTGGACCTCCAGCTTCCCCAGGCTAACGGTCTCCTGGAGCCTTCTTTTCATCACTGTAAAGCTTTCCCACACCCCTGCCTGCCTTTGAATCTCTGGCAAAATGCAAGTATTGGTAGCTTACTCCCTTGCTATAGGAAGCTCAGAATTAAAGAACTTTTGTCTTCTCATTTGGTTGGTTTTTGTTCATTTCCACATGGCATTCAAGGGGAGGGGTAAATAGACAAGGGTGTGGATACAAGGATGAGGTGATCATGGAGGGGCATCTTTGAGGTCTGTGTCCCACAGTGCTTAAGTAGACATTGTAAGTACCTTCTGCCACAGTTGGTTTTCTCTGCTTCCTTTGATGCTGATCAGTAGTGTTTTTGAATGACACATTCTATCTTTAGAATTAAACAAAGCCATGCAGGTGATTTTATTTATCTCACCACTCAAGGACTGTGTAAGGGCTTTCCCTGATGGGAGATGAGATGAGAGCTGTGCCATTACTTCTCTGAGTTTCAGTAACCACTGGTATTTCACTTGGAGTCCTTACCACACTGATACTGATACCTTTACAGGAGGTCTTTCAGAAGCAAGTCGCTTTTTTTTCTTTTCGTCTATTGTTCAACCAAAGATCTATTCCAAAATTGGGGGATTTGGTCATTTGGATTCTTCTCAATTTTCTCATTCTATATTGATCTTAGACTCTAACTTAGGAAATATATTGTGAAATGTAAATATATTTTTCAGTTTAGATAATCACACAACAATTGTTCATGAAAATTGTAGCCTTCAAAGTAAAAAATTGAACAAGAGTTTGAATCATTAATTTATCTGGTCCTTCATAGTTTTTATCTACATCAATAGCATGATTAGCCGCTGAAACGCTCAATATCCATGTCTCTTCATCTTCATACCAATGAGTGAACACTTATGTAGCAATCACTGAATAGTAGTTGCTGGTACATAAATCCTCCTGCTTTTTGACTATACTTGATTTAACCAGAGTGCAAGTGCTTTGCCAAACAGATGATTGTCACTGGGCCTTATTCATTCTCTAGAGGACTTTAAGGCACAGAGAAAGAGAATACGTTTGTACTAGGATAGGCAAAATCTAAGTTCCACAAAGAGAAATGTTAAGAATGTATGATATAGAAAGAAGATTGAGAAAGGCACTCAATTGTGTCACAGGGATAATTTGCGCATGTCAAACTGCTACATTAAGAAGATATGAATGTGGGCTTCAGAAACAAATTACTACAATTACATTTGGTTCATCAGAGCAATTTTAACTGCAGTTGTATCCATATAAACATTTGGTTTCATGAGACCTGGGCCTGTAGCTGCTGAGTCAGTGCTATAGTTCTCATTTCTTCCCTCGGGTGTCGTTACAACAAACGTTCATCATTTGGAGCCCACTGAGCATGTTTCTTTACCTTAGAATCTCCAATAGCCTCACCAAATACTCAGCCAAAAAACCAAAGAGGAACAAATGAAAAACTGATGAGAGAAAAAATACCCACCCAACCCAATTCCCTTTGGCAACATTTTAGGTTGAATAATGCAAATTAGACAATAGTGATGCCTTTGTGTATGCTATGTCATTTCTAATATATTTTAGCTACTTTAATTACTGAGGCTCTTCTTTGCCGTTTAGAAAGGTGGAATCTAGGTTTTATGTATTACGGAGTGTTTTTTCCCTCTAGTATATCTTGTTGAGGACATATTAGAATGAGTAATACTAGGAAGCAAATATTTCAAAAACAAGTCTCTCCAAAAGTATCTCTGCTTTTAATAGTGTACATAAAGTCTCCCACTATATCATTTTTAATTAGCTAAATGAATCTCATTCCACAGAAGAAACAAAATTTAACTTTCTTGCTTACAGTGTAAGTTGATACTAATTTACTTCAATAGCATATTCTCTATAATAAAAATATTTTTGTAATTTTATATACATACATTATTATTTCATTTTGGAAAGGTAGATTTATTGATTAAAAGATACACTAAATTTTGAGTTTTTGAGATGCACTGGTGGATTACCAAGAGTCTATTGCTCCAAAACACTCAGGCCAATTTGTATTCCCACTATATTCCCATTCAGTCACTTTCTGATTATTATTGGATACTATCATTTTTTTCTATTTTCACTTTTTCATAGGCAAAATTCTTATTAATTTTTGCATTTATTCCATATTTTTACTATTAATAAGGTTGGATATTTTTGTTTCATAATTTGAACATGCATTTCTCCTTTATGAGTGATCATGTCTTCTGATCATTTTCCTGTGAAGATTTTTATCTTTTCTGATTAACAACTAAGAGATTTTTTTTACATGTGTCAAGGATAAGAAGCTTATGCCTTCCTCTAATCTTACTTTTATTTCATGTAATTTTTCTTTGTAATATTTCAGTTTGGATGTTACTGAGCAACATAAATGTGTGCGTTTAAACTGTTTACGCAATGAAATCTCTCAGTCATTAAATGTTGTATTGGGTTGCTGATGGCGTTGTTATTGTTTACTTTGTTTTGGATTGATGCAAACAGCAAATTTGCATGTTGTTGTGATTTGTTTTGTTTTGTTTTTGATGCCAAATTTGTGAAATGCCACTATGTCAAGAATATATTATCACCCTTCCTATTCTAGCATTGACCCCTATGTTCATATGCCTGGATTACATCTGTTTATAAAATATTCACTCTGCATTAATGATTTGCAACAAAAGTCTCCTTATTCACCTCATTCTTTAGGTCTCAAGTTAACTGCCATTTATCCTCTATTTTAATGACTTTATGTTAATTATAAAGACACTGATTGGCCATTCCTGGGATATATGTCCACACATATGACCAATTATAGTTGCCTAGGGGATTGATTTCAATATGGGGACCTGGAGCTACTCTTATACCAAGGGGAAAAGTTTCCAGTATTGGCAAGTCCAGCCTATGTTACAGGGAATCAGCAAATGATGATGTCCTAATGGACAATAACAACAATAAAACAAACAAAACCAAAATAAAACAAAACAATGGCTGGGCTGAATAAAACTACAACCTGTTCACTGTATCTGGCCACTTTTTCCATTCCTCCTGCCACTGCCTTAGTTTGGTCCTTTGTAATGTTTTGCTTGAATCGCGTTGGCAGCCTCCACACTTCCCCCCGAAAGTATTTAACATCTTAGTGCCAGCAGCAGATTTCTCAGAACATAAATCTAGTAATTTTCTTATATGGTTAAAATTATTTAATGCACAAGCATTGTTTTTACAATAACACTTTAATTGTTTTACTGAATATAGAAGGCCAGTTATGAACTCAATTAAATTTGTTTTTTTTTACCTCTCCTGTATTACATCTCAAAAATCAAACTATATAAAAATTCCTGGATTTTCTACAGCAGGCTCAGTTGCCTCTCACCTATTGGCATATGATCGTGATTCTCCAGAGAAATCTACTTTAAATGCAATTTGTTTTTCCTGCCACAACAGCCTGAGTTGACCTCAATTACAGCATTTATCACAATCTATCCTGTTGACTTGTTCATGGTCCACTTCAGAATTGAAGTTCCCTGAGGGCAGGGGTTATATTGTTCAACTTTGGGATGGTAGAGCGGTCATCACAAAGGAAGACACAGAAGGTGTTTGTTTAGGAAATGCATGTATGAACATGTGAATGAAGGCGTCTGTGATTAGGGGAGAACATCCTGTCCACAGAATCAAGTTTTCGTGAAGCCGCTTCTTCTAAACCCCACTTAACCACCCCTCCTTTTTATTCCTTACTGCTAGGAGGAAAATCTTACCTGATAGGAGAAATGGAAAGAAGATAGTAAACCAGTTAGCATAGCTGTTTCTCAAACCCTTTCCTCTTCAGTTCATGATCTAGATGCCTACCCAGACTGTCTGTTCCCTTCTGTTCTCCACTGTAGAGGAGTAATTTATTTACCTTGAATGAGTATATCAGATTTTCTCCAAGGTAGACAGAAACTGAATAAACTTGAAACTAAGAGTCTTGCTCTCCAGCTTTGCTAATTAAAACTGATTTTTTTTTTTATCCATTTGATTGATGTGCCAGTCTTTCAATTTGTTGTGAATTCGATATGAAAACAAAGGGATTATTTTATTGGACCCTGGAACCTAAATGATTATGTCAAAATTTTCTCCGATTTTGATAAGATTTTGAAAATATTGAGCCAAAACTTTCAAATGTAAGATTATCTAGGGTGATATGTTTTTACTGGCATGTTTTCATCCCATTGACAGATGGAAATCAATTAGGAGTTACTGGAAAATGAAATCTGTAGAAAAAGACAGTGCACTCATCAGGTGAAGTCGAAGAGTTACTTAAGTCATCTTATTATCCAGTTTTGCAAAGGAAAAAGCTGACATGCTACAAGGGAAGTGACAAGATAGTATAATGAGCCAATAGCAAATTCACTTACTTTGCTTAATTCTCCTGTTTATAGAGAGGTTCTCTGTTCTACATTTTCTGTCGATTTCTTTTACATTTGTACCACATATTTACCCTCTCCTGTAATATGTAAATTGATTTCTTAAGGCAGAAGTATAAAAAATTGCACTACAATATTATTTAAAAACAAAAACAGTACAGAAATGACACACTAGCACACATAAGAATGAATATTACCTGAATCCTTACATCAAATATTCTAATAAAAAGAACAAAAAAGAAAAAATAATTTACTTTAATGTCCCAAGATTTAATTACAAATATGAGTAATAATATAATGTCCACAATGAGATTACAAATTTGAAGATGTTTGTGTGACATAGTTAACAATGGTTTGACTTATAAGTTTTTGACTTTATGATGGTGCAAAAGCAATGTGCATTCAATAGAAGCTGTACTTTAAATTTTGCATTTTGACATTTTCTTGGGCTTGTGATATGGGGCATAATACTCTCTCATGATTCCGGGCAGTGGCAGTGAGCCACAGCTCCCAGTCAGCCAAGCGATCATGAGGGTACACAACCATTTTGTGCTTATGCAATCATCCTGGTTTTCACTTTCAGTACAGTATTCAATAAATTACATGAGATATTCAACACTTTATTATAATATAGGCTTTTTATTAGATGATATTGCCCAACTGTAGGCCAATGTAAGTGTTCTGAGTACGTTTAAGGTAGATGAGGTTCAGTAGATTAGGTGTATTAAATGCATTTTCAACTTATGATATTTTCAACTTACGATGGATTTATTGGGAGGTAACCCCATTGTAAATCAAGGAAGATCTGTATTTGCATGCGTACACATCCAGCAAGATATGTGAAGGGATAGTCAACCAAATGTGAAGAATAGATGTATTAGTCAGTCCTTGCTGTGTAACAGCCTCAAAATCTTAGTGGTTTATGCCAATAAAGATTTTTTTTTTACTCACAGATTTGCAGTTGGCTGGAGTTGGTTTGATTTTGCCTGAGCTTGACAGGTCTTGCCTACAACTGTGAGTTGGGGTCAGGTCTGCACCACCTATGCCCTCTCAGATGGGCCAGTGACCTCGAGCTCACTAGGGCATATTCTTCTTGTTGCAGGTGGTACAAGTGCTAAATGGTGAGAAATATAGAAATATATTTACATCTACTCTTTTGTTAATGTCATCTCTTAATATTACATTTGACAGAAAAAATCACACATGTCCAACCTCTGCTTTAGCAGAAGGTACCACAGAGTTATGTGACCAGGAAGAAAAGAATTAGGAACAATAATGTAATCTACTACATGGAGTTTATCTGAAGTGGTAGGTATTCAGGTAATTTTATTCTTGTGCTTTTACTTCTTTAAAAAAAGAAAACAGGAGCCGGCCCAGTGATGTAGTGGTTAAGTGTTCAAGCTGCTTTGGTGGCACGGGGTTTGCCGGTTTGGATGCTGGGTGCGGACAAGGCACCTCTTGGCAATCCATGCTGTGGTAGGCATCCCACATATAAAGTAGAGGAAGATGGGCACAGATGTTAGCTCAGGGCTAATCTTCGGCAAGCACAAAAAGAGGAAGATTGGCAATGGATGTTGGCATAGCATGAATCTCCCTCACCAAAAAAACAAAAGAACATTGATTAGGAACTTTCACAAAGTTGAAAGATGGTAAGTAGTTAAGCTAGATCCCAATCTATATCAGTTTCATCCCAAAATTCAGGCTTTCACTTCTTGTATTTATTATCTTTCTAAAGTAAATCCCTATCTACATTAAAAAATATATTTTCCTCCTCAAATTGCAGTGGATTGGAACTTTATCACATTTTACTTTGTGACATTTCTATGATATTCTTTTGAAAGATTTTAAAGTATTATATTTTACCTATTTTTTCTTATTTTTCTACTGCCAATGGAAACATTTTGAGAGTGTGGTCTCAATTGTACTTAGCACTTCTTAGTATCTTGTCTTTTGTCTAAAATCTCAATGGGAAGAGACCTGAGAAGATATCTAAATCACCTCCTTGAAAAATGTTTGAAATTCCTCCAGTATAAACCCACTAAGCATCAATTCACCTGTTTTGTGGTTAAGAGTCCATACATATTTATTCTTGTATAGCTCCTAACATGAAGTGATATGGCAGTTCTGTCCACTTCACATTATCAACATCGTGTGTCATTAGCAATCCCTGTGGGTAGGGTCAGGTGCACCTGAATTCAACCTGCAGCTCGATGATGTGATACATTCCTCAGGTGCCTTATCATCTCTGTCCTAGGCCACATATAACACAAATGCTAATGCTTACTCAGAACCACTTTTGTAAAGATTTTGTGAGATTTCTTATGCAAAGTAACTGGCACAGAACACACTTAACTGGTAATTTTAATATTACACCAAAATTGTCTCCAATGTTTAGGAAAAGCATGAAAGCTCAAATTCAAAATTATTTTGCTCATGTAATCATGTATTTATCAGTGGTTATTTCGCTTGAATTTTACTGCTGAATATTATAATATATCCCATCGATAATTCACTGCTAAAAATAAGCAAGAAATAAAAGAAGAGAGCAAGCCATCCAGTGCAAAAATTACTATATTCAATATTAAAAAAAAGTTTAGAAAAATAGAGAGATGATCAACATGCAATCATCGTATATCTATGCTAAATTTTATTTGATAATTTATATTTCAAAAATACATACAACAAATCAAAATCAAAACTTAGAAATATGAATTTTGAGTTGTTGCATCTGTTAATGAAAATTAGTCACTATTTTTTCAACAAAAGCCAAAAAATCAGTCTGATGGGAAAATGATTGTTAAATTATTAAAAATAATTATTAGAACAAAATTTCAAGCAATTTTATTGAACACAAAATCAAAACAAAACAAATCTAGGGTGCTGGCCTCATGGCCGAGTGGTTGGGTTTTCGAGCTCTGCTTTGGCAGCCCAGGGTCTCCCTGGTTGGGATCCTGGGTGCAGACATGGCACCAACTCATCAAGCCATGCTGAGGCGGCATCCCACATGCCACAACTGGAAGGACCCACAAGTACAAATACACAACCATGTACCGAGGGGCTTTGGGGAGAAAAAGGAAAAATAAAATTTTTAAAAAAGAAATCTAGTCTTCTAGATTTGTGTTATGAATAAGACAAATATTTGCATTTTTCATTACCAATTTGTTTGAAATATTGAAATATATCTATATCTATATTTATATGTATATTTATATACATCTGTGGTTGCTGAATAACCATAAAAATGCTTTCCTCAACCCAAGATGACATGTGTGCACATTGATATATTCTTCTAACCTGTTTGTAATGCATTATCATACTTTATCACTTGCTGCTATTTGGAGGGGTTTTTTTTTGTGGTAATGATCGAAAACAAGCCAATGATCCCAGCACCACTTTTTGGTTTTCCGTGCATGCAAAATTGAGCTATTATGAGATACAAAATTTGTATAACCTTAAATCTGCTTTTTTTCTATTTAATCTATGCCCTTCATCTATATGATCCACTACTCCTTAGTTTGTATTATTCGACCTTTTTTTTTAACGATTACCACCTGAGTTAACATCTGTTGCCAATCTTCATTTTTCTTTCCTTCTTCTCCCCAAAGCCTCCCAGTACACAGTTGTATATTCTAGTTGTGGGTCATTTTGGTTCTGCTTTTTGGGACACCACCTCAACATGGCTTGATGAACAGTACTAAGTCCTGTCCATGCCGAGGATCCAAACTGGCAAAACCCTAGATTGCTGAAGTGAAGTGTGCAAACTTAACCACTCCGCTACAAGGTTGACGCCTATTGGAACTTTCTAATTTTTCTTTTTTTTGAGGAAGATTAGCCCTAAGCTAACATCTGTCACCAACCCTCCTCTTTTTGCTGAGGAAGACTGGCCCTGAGCTAACATCCGAGCCCATCTTCCTCTACTTTATATGTGGGACGACTACCACAGCACGGCTAGACATACAGTGTGTACGTCTGAACTGGAATCCTAACCAGCAAACCCCGAGCCATCAAAGTGAAACATGTGAACTAAACTGCGCCGCCACTGGGCCAGCCCCAGAACTTTTTAATGTTTTGATATAGGTAGAGTAAATGCCTCTCCCTTGCCCAGCCTCAGTGGCCTGGTGGTTAAGTTCTGCAGCCCCGGTTCTCCCTGGCTCTGTTCCCAGACACAGACCTACACTACTTGTCGGGTCTGTCAGTGGCCATGTTGTGGAGGTGGCTCACGTTCAAAAAGAGGAAGATTGGCAGGGCCGGCCCCTTGGCTGAGTGGTTAAGTTCCTGCACTCTGCTGCAGGCAGCCCAGTGTTTCATCGGTTCGAATCCTGGGCGCAGACATGGCACTCCTCATCAGGCCACGCTGAGGTGGCGTCCCACATGCCACAACTAGAATGACCCACAACTAAGAATATACAACTATGTACAGGGGGGCTTTGGGGAGAAAAAGTGAAAAATAAAATCTTAAAAAAAAAAAAGAGGAAGATTGGCAGTGGATGTTAGCTTAGGGTGAATCTTCTTCAGCAAAAAAACAAAAAGCTCCTCCTCCTGTATTTTATCTTTTCCAATTACTTGCTTTAATTATTCTTCAAAATTAGTGAAGGATTCAACTATTGTTATGTGGTTTTCACTGATATGTAATTAAATTTAAGAAAATTAACACACGTTTCATCATCCATACAAAAATATATTTACCCATTTATGCAATTATTTCACTCCTTGGCAAATTTTCACATGATTGTGTATGTTGAGTATACATTTTTCTAAGATGATTTTCATTTATATTGTATTTATTATTTAAGATAGAATTTTCCTCATTGACCTATTTTTTGCTATATATGACAAAGGTATTGATGCAGATTATCTTGTAAATAGAATACTTACTGAATTCTTTCTTGTTTATATTACTACATTGATTTTTCATCATTTTAGAGTATGTATTCCTTTTATATTATGTATCTGTCTAATTGAACTGGTTAGAAGTTTCAGAGCATATTAAACAAAAAAAAATACGGAACGTTTCATCTTCTTCCTGTTCCTTTATTAGCATGTTTCTCATGTCTCCCCTTTAAGCGTGACACATCTTGGTCCACATTTTTAATCTTTTCACATTCCAGTGAACTATTTCATCAGGGATGCCTTTTGGCATGAGTAAACATTTTTATACTTTTCTTATTTTGACCAGTTAATATTGTGAAATATATTTAGTTAATTTCCTAGTTCTGAACCATTCCTACCTGACCAAAATAAATCTTATTTGTTGGGTGTATTATTCATGTGATGTTTTATTTGATTCTATGTGTTAATGTTTTATTTATGACTTTGAATCAATATTTATAAGTAAAGTACTCTCTCTGTGCCATCCTTGTCAGCATAGCATCGTTTGGTAAATATATTGAGAAGCTGTCTATTTCCTGTGTGCTGCTGAAAAGTATAAACAATATGAAAGTTACCCATTCCACTAAATTTACAAGAATTCACTCATAAAACCATCTGGATATGGAGAGTCTATGAGAAGCTATTTAAAAGAGTTCGCATTTTTTTTCACAGATCTTGATCTGCTTATATTTTCTATATCTCCTTGATCATTTTCTTCTCATTTCATCTTTTCCTGTACATTTATTATTAAAGCTTCTATGTTGCTATCCGTTCTTGATTAATAAGTATTTTTTTTATTTTAAATCAATAATTTATTGAGCACTAAATGAGTGCCAGACACTCTGCTGAATGCTGGGAATTGAGTGCTGATCAAGAAAAACAAGTTCTCTGCCTTCAGCGAGCTTACATTCTAGGCTGCCAAGAAAGGTGGAAGCAAATGCACACAGAGGAAGCCGAGTGCAGTGGCACAGAATAATTGCAGGACACTATGGTAAGAAGGGCAGTCAGGAAAGCTTCTGCAATGATGTGATATTTGAGAAAATTATTAAGAGTAGGTGGGAAAAGCATTGAAGGAAAAGGAATGATATGTACAAAATCCTCAATGAGGAAAACAGTTTCAAATTTTCAATAAGTAGAAAAAAAGGCTAATTGATTAATAAGTAAATGACCCTTGGTGCTTTAAGTATCAAAAACGAATGATCCATCCAATAAGGGGCCTCTGTTGTTTGACCACCTCCTACCCACAGAACATTCTAGGCTTTCTTTACCTCCAGTTCCCGTAATCCCACCTTTTAAATGTTATCATCCATTACTACTCCAGCTCCAGGTTTATAAATTGTATATTCAAGCATTTGACTCCATCCGACTCTCCTCCAGCTTACTTGTAAATACACCAACCATAACCAATTTTAAGCCATTTTGGTTATAGCTGACCAACCATTGCACTTCTTTCTTCACTTTCATTTCTTATGAGTAAACGGGGTGCATTCTCATGTAAAACATTGACAGTGGCAATACACTACTAGGTGTTAAGTAATTCATTGTTCTGTGGATAATTTCATGGCTACATGTCATGATGACAATGGCCATAGTGCTATTCTACCTTTTCCATGTGGCCACACAAGAGGGTCAAAATAGATGTTGAAAATTGAAACTCATCTCTCTTTAGAACCCTTATTTTACTTATTAATTTCCAGAATATCAGTTATATTAACCAACTTTAGTAGTAAAACTTACAAAAGAAGACTACTTATTCATTGAGGTTTTTTGATAAAATATCAATCTCTGGATCCCATGCTTTCTTCCTTTCTTACAACTAATTTATATCCATTGGAAACTTTTATGGTAAGCTCTCTGCAGATTTTTAAATCTTTTGAAACCCTTCAAAATTCTTTTTAGACTAAATTTATCTGTGTGACTATATTCAGTGTCCATCCTTTGTTTTTTATCTGAGACGTTGAAAGAGCATTTTAATAGAGTATAGTTGTAGGGAGAAAGGAAGAGTCTTTAGCTCACTTTAGAAGGATCAACTATTCTTCAATAGAAAATAGATTTCAATCCAACTCAGAACACACTGAAACATTATACTTTATATTGTTCTTGGAGCTTAAGGCAAATTAAATTTAGTGTGACTTTAAATGTTATCACTTGTGATAAGCAATAATTCATTAATAAAATCAAGAGAACTTTGCTGTCATAGTGGACTAAGTTAATAAGTTAGATAGATAGCCGTTAAGTGTGAACACATTTTTCCACTTCTAATGAAATAGAAAGAGCAATTGAAGCCATTGTAACGGTCACTGGGTGAATGCACTGCCTTTACAAGACTTAGATGTAAATACTCAACTACACACAGGCACACACAAAGAGCAGGTGCAAAGAATGATTTTTCTCTGTTATTCATGCATGTCTAACGCAATTCACACTTGCATTTACTCAGTGGAGTCGTTGATTATTGCTTTTGTACTTGAACGGAAGGAGCATGACAACTTGGAACAGTGTTCTGGGAGAAGAGATTGAGACTAACAGCAGATGGGAGGCAGCCAGCTCCTGTCACACTGGATGTCGTCAGTGCCAGAAATTTTAACAAAGAATTATTTATGACTAATTTCTTTTCTAGAGAGACTCTTTTATTAATTACCAGTTCTCTGTCTTGCAATGAAGTACAAGTGTTTAAAGATGGCCTTGAGAAGTATTCACAGTTAATTAAAGTATACTTTGCTCCTGAGTGGTGTTTTTTCTTCCTACCTGCTCAAGGCCAGATGTCATTATAAAAGACGCTCATATGAGGGACTCTGTTTCAGACTCAAAATCAATGGGATCTATTTTCCCCATTTGTGTAAGAAAAGAGACGTTTTTAAATAAAGCAGAATTAAAGATAAATTGATATCTTTATATTTTGAGTAATCTTTAAATATTTTTAAGTTAAGAAAAGTGTTGAAAATCAAGAATGATAGGTACTTTTTAAAGTATGGTTGTGTTTATGATATTTGCAAACCTAATTTTCTTTTTGCCCAGGTGATTCTGTTTATTAACTTCATTGTCCATGAAAGGGCATACTTTTTTTTCTATGGATAAAGACTGTTAAATGGAGCAAAGTATACTGGCATAAGAAACATATGGTTGTATAATATACAACCCTCCAACATATTCTTCTGTTCTCTGAAACGTCCTGTCTGTATGTTTGGAGTAATGTGGAGGCAGCACGAACATGCAGTGTGAATAACTGCCTTGCCCCCTCGACCGCCCAAAAGCAGCATAGTCAGCTCGGTCCAGGCCTCGTTGATTCCCCAGCTTTCCAGTCCCACAGGTGTCCAGCTAGCTGGGAATGCTCCCTCAGGCTTCACTGTCGAGCTTCCTTGTTTCCCCACCTCGGTGTCTTCCCATTAATGCCCTCTCTCCACTCCTTCTACCATTTTGCCAAGCCCAACCCTTGCTGTGCTAAATAGCAACTGAAGAAATTTGAAAGTCATTTGTTTCTTGTACAGAGTCTAGGTTTCAAACTTTACTGTAATAATAATCATAACAACAATGATAATTATTATTAAGATTCAAGAAAATTAGCTTTGAGACTCTAAGGTAATCAATGAAATATTTTGTTGGTTTCCAGCTGACATTCACTCTCTCATGGTCTGAGAAAAGGATTCTTGGAGGTGAATATTGCCCTGGAACATATTTAAAGGAGAAAACAAAAGTACATCAACTAAATATCTCCACCATCATCCTCATTTTATTCTTTTGCTCTGTTTGAGAGAAACAAGAAATGTAAGATATATTCTCCATTATTAAAGGCTTGAAAATGAAATTTGATTGATAAGACATAAAAGATGGAAGGATGAGAGTACGAGCTTGTTCTCACAATACGGTAGTATACAGTATAGGTAATGAAAAGCATGCTACAGAAATTCAAGAAGAATGCTGTACTAATTTCCCATTTCTTGGCTTTAACGAATTTAGTAGCTTAAGAATAAAATGAACTGATGATCTTATAGTTCTGGGTGTCAGAAGTCCGAAAGCAGGTTCATTGAGCTAAGTCAAGGTACCCGTGGGGTTGTTTACTTTTGAAAGCTCCACGGGAAAATCTCCTTCCTTGCCTTTTCCAGCTTCTAGAGGTTGCCCACATTCCCTGGCTCATGGCCCCTTCCTCCATCTTCAAAACCAGCAGCATAAGAATTCCTCAACCTTCTATGATAACCACTGCCGTCATGCTTAAGGTCCACTTCGTCTTTGCCAAACCTTCTGCAGGTTTCCCAGCAATGGCTCTCTGTGCAGCATCAGCGCACTCAGGAGTCCCAGTTTCCTGACAGAGTTGATTGTTTCCTGAGTTAAAGCACAGGCAGAAGCTGGTTCACCTCACTGAGCTTCTTCACTCACCAAAGGCTGATGGTGGTGATTGTCCCAGAAGATATTTAATGCTTTCAAAGAAGTGATTCTTACATTTCGTGTGTTTACCGGTTCTACTTGGGAGTACTGGTCTGTTCCTCGCTACTCTCTCTTATCTTGGACAGGAAGAACAGCTCCACGATACAAACGTCAAGCTATACTTTCTTCTTTTATGTTCTTAGCTTTTATACTATGTCTGAAGGTTATTTAAATGAAAGGTATGAAGTAAGGTTTTATATCATACTTTGCAGAGTAAGTCATACTAACAATACTTACTGAAATTTTCATCTTCTACAAAATAAATTACTCTAAATAAATTGCATTAAATGGCTTATTTTAAAATACAGTGAATCATGATTAATGCTAAAATATTTATCAACACATCAAATTTTATCAGAATATACTGGGCTATTTGCTATTTTTGTTTCTTAAATTACATGTCATGTAACATGAGTATTGACTGTGTATCTTAGTAGTTCAAGGAAAGACTTAAAATGAAGAAGAAATTCTTTTCTTTTTGCAGTATCAATTAGTAGATGTTTATTTAGTTTATTTAGATCCATGAAAATAGTTTTCCATAGTTCAACTCAACCTATCTGTTCACCAAATAATATAATAATTTCAAACTGATACCACCACTTAAACTTCTCATATAATGCCGAGAAACTTTGTATTCATTTATGGACCTCCGTGGATTAGATCAGAGGACTTTGGCTTAAACTGCTTTTCCCCCACGTAACATCAATGACCTTTAGTATCAACTTCTATAACACGACTATGAATTTTACTTCATTACAAAGTTGTGAGAATCATATGAAATAAAACCTTAAAGATTTCAGACACAGTACATCGTAGTGGCTTGATAAACGTTTATGTTCAGATATATATGTCCACAAAAGGAGAGGAAGGATAACAATATCCTTGTGTTTTACTTAAGTGAAGATGTCGGTTTTTAAATACTGAAGTTTAAGAGGGAAAAAATAAAGAAAGCAGTAAAAAATAAAAGTAAACAATACACACACACATACACACACACACACACACGCGCGTGCACAGTGTTACATCTGTCTCCCCAGTTTCCCCAATCCTCACCTACCAACTTATTTTTCAGAAATCTCTCTCGAAGTTTGCTCTTTTAACAAAATACCAACTAAATCAGTTATTGGCAATTAATTCAATTTACAATGAGAAAAGAGAAAAAGACAAATGTATACTATTTTCTGTTACACTAAAACATCTATAGGTTAAAATGTTATTTTAAAATTTGAGTGAAATGTGGAATTCACAGAAAAATATTTTTTCTCAAAAGGGAAAGGACAGAAAAGGAAAAATAATTTTCTGTAGAAATAGAGATATTCTTATGCAGGGTTTAATCCCTGTGAGCCCTGTTCCTACTGTTACTGTTATTACCGCTACTAGTATTACGATTTTCAGAGATAATTTTCCCCTTGAAAATTATAAGTATATAATCTACAATAATACATAAAAAATAGGCATTATACCCACTCATCCTCCACACCTAGGGCTTTCTTTTTAAATCATCCTCAAATTAAAACTTTTTATTGGCTCACTGGATAACTTCCTATTAAATGAAACCAGTATATTAAAAGGCGTGATTCAGGATATAGTTAACACAGAAAGTTGTATTTTTTCTCCTATTGATCTTTTAAATTTTTTCCTCAGACAAAAATTTTTATTGTGGTAAAATATACATAACATAAATTTATCATTTGGGAGTCCCATCGGCCTTTTAAAATATAGGGCAATCTTTTATTAGGGCAATCTTGCATCTCTGGATAAAACTTGGGCAAACTTCATGAATTTTCTATTAGAAATCAATAAACAGCTTCATATTCATTTTAATGAAAAATAAAAGAGACACTTCAGAAATTGAACAGTCGAGTCAAAATAGACATCAACCCTTCATTCTTTCTTCAAAGTTGAGCTTTTCCTTCTCTTCGGCTGCTACAGTCTGCAATGGGAATCTGCCTCCTGGATCTTGGTGTGGTCCAAGGTGTGAAAGGGGAGAGGAAAGGTAAGAGGGAGAAAAATATATCTGGCTTCATGCTTTTGTACTTTCTGGGACTAAAAGATGGTTGTGGTGAATTCTTTTTCTCCTAGTGGACTTGTCTATTTTTTAGAGACACCTATCACTGGAATCTTGTCACTTTCAACTCTTACGTACACACCATGCTGTGTATTCCAGGGCACTCCTTCCTCTCAGGTTTCTGCCTGTGTAGAGCCCTGACCCTCCCAGACAGTGCTTTTAGAGGGACTTAACCGACAGCCGCTCCTGTAGCCCTGCCTCTTGCATGGAAACCACATGGGCCTTTGCTCCAACAACTTGTGAGAGTGCAGGGCCATTCCAACCTGACATCTCTCTCCCGGCTTGTCCAGAGAGGTACTGGGCAGGCACCTGCAGTCCCCTAGATTCTCCAGGCATGAGTCAGAGTGCAGAACTTGGAATCCTCCATATTAAAATCTTAAATTATATAGAAATTACATGTTGGATGGAGAAGAAAGGACCATATTTTCCCTGTTTCATCCCATCCTTCCTTTCCAAGGAGATTTTAACTGACTTGAAGCTCTGGAGGCATGTTGACTTCACAGATGTATTCTTTATTAGACAATAAAAAGGTAAAAAAGAAAAAAGACCTTAAGCAGATGTCTGACCATTAATATCTTTTAACTCTGAGAAACATTTTGGCAATTTCTTTTTCTTTTTAAATTGACAACCAGTTGCTCTCAAGAAAGAGAAAGAATCAACAGAAATGTATCTTTTTCTTACCAACCTGCTGAATTTCCTGTTTCCCCTTAGAAATTTATGATAAGAAATAAGACAGAAAATTCCCTCTTATTGCCATAGGCATGAGCAATGATAGCACTCTCTCTGTTTTTCCGTCCTTTCCTACATGCTAAAGGAATGGTATTGTGAAAGAAGGAAAGAGAAAGCACAGATGGGCTATTTCAGGACTGGGACAATTAATACACAGTACCTCCTGGTGTCCCTTTACTCTGTAAATTAAAACCATCTTGTTCCTTCCACATACAGAACTGGGTTGGAGGATGTTCTCCCAACAAAATCAAGGATGTACATAAAATCTCACTGTATATAGAAAATAACTTTTTTACATAAAACATAACTTTTCATAACAGTATTAAATATAATTGGGTAAACTTGGTGGATGGCATTATACTTCTTCACTTTTTGAATACTTAATTTTGTTCCATCAATAACACTCCTGATGTCCCAATGTTAATGAAAAATTGCAGTCAAAAATTCTTTTGAAATTATTCTAAAATATCTCTGTAAAATGTTTACCACATATTAGAATTAAGTCTTGAACCACATTTTTATGAGTGATTTATTGGACTATTTTGTGACAAAGTTTCTAAAAATTAAGTGCTGTTCCAGAGTCACTTAAGCATGCTAATTGTTAAGAGGCCCAGGTTTCCTGAAACTCAGCCTTCTTCTTCACTCAGCCGGAAGAGACTGGCACGGTGAGGATAGAACTGGACACTCCTCTCCTCTTCACAGTGAACTGGCAAACAAGAGGGGCAGAGAATGCAGCGCAGCGTCAAAGTCTCTACTCTTCAGGAGTCCCTGAGATCAGACACGAGAGTGCTGGACACCTGCCAAGTATGGATTGGCTGCCATTTGGACGGTTGCTCTGGGTATGTCTATATTTCTTTTCTCTGTGTGATGGACCCTGACACACAAATGCAAGCCTGCTATATTTCAGTCGCTGTCACTGCTAAGAATGACTTCCGAAAGAATAACTCTGTGTAGATGCCGGGACCTCAAAAGCCACCTGGGATTATAGGAGCATCCTAGGTAGTTTGTGGGCTGTAAGAAGTTACCCAGAGTAACTCCATCTCAAAAGAGTGCACGCATGATATCACAGGGCTCAGGAAAAAGAGCAAGACTGTTCTGGAAAATAGTAGCAGAAAGTTATATTTGGAAGTAATAGTCTCAGGTAACACAGAAACTTCACATCTTGCTACTCAAGATTCTTGTGATTTTAAGAAACAAATGATTACAGAAGAGAAAGGAAAAGACAATGGAACTAAAAAATATAAGAGAAATATATAAAAATTTTACAGAACTAATAAAAATATGTAAATAGTGACATGAATTTGCCCAAGAATAGATTAAAAGCAATAAAGAATATAAAATAAGCTGGAGAAAACCAAGTCACTGACATGGAGATTTGGTCTGAGGTAAACCTTTCCCAAATGCAAAGGAAAAAGACAAAAGGTTAAATTAACTAGATTTAAGGTAAAGTTATGCAATTATAAATGCTAGAGATCTAAACTATGGAATATGAATTTTCCTAAAAAGGAGAGAATAATTCATTAATTGAAAATGTATTTAAAAACATAGGAAGGGCTCTTTGATGCAGGAAGACGTGCATCTGTAGGTTGAATGTGTACACAAAATGCCAATTAAATTATGTGCATTTAACCATCTGTAAAGCATATCTTAAGTTTTTGAACTTTTACAGTAAAAAGTAAATAGACCGATTGCAAGAGGGAATTATCATATCACCTTAGCCAAATCTCGGTAGATCTGTTTTTCTTCAACAGAATAGTTTCCAGGAGACAAAAGAGCAATATCTGCTAAATAAATCTTGAGAAAAGAAGAGTATAGCCCAACAATTCTAACATTAAAAAAAACCATAGGTGTTATCAAATATGTTTGCCATCAGAAAGTATATCCAGAGTACATTTTTTTTCTTCAAAATTTACTCCACATCATAATCTAGGGGAAAATAGTCACTTCACTTTAAATATCAACTCTTTTCTATTCTAATAATGCCAAAATTTAGATCTTTACATGGGAATTCTATGATCGCCAGGCTTGCATACACAATTTATCATTCTGATCTGGAAATTCCAAGACTTACAAAACTTAATATTTACAACCAGAATTACATCTTTCTTTCTAAATCCTATACACGCTCATGCCATCACCTAAATAACACCCATCTTGTTGCTTAATCAGTGAATCCAGGAGTCATCCTTGGGACCATTTTCCTCATAATTCTCACTGAATCCACTAGTATATCCTGTCTACTGTCTCCAACACATATGCCAACCCATCCATGTCTTTCCATTATTACCATCTCAATTTAGGGCCCCTTTGCTCCTTGGTTGGAGTATCACAACAAGTTCCAACTACTTTCCCTGTTTCCACTATTGTATCACTATAATTAATCTCCATACAACAGCCAAAATGATTCTTTAAAGAAATATAAATTTGATATCATAATTAAGCTACTTAATTCTTTATAAAGCTTCCTATCACACAAAGGGAACAAAAAAGCTTCTTATTGTGGTTCATAAAGGGTTACAAGACGTTTATGGAATTTGACTTAATCTCACATCACCTTCCCCCTTTGTCTGCTATATTAGAGTTGCTTTTGTCCTCATTCTATTATTTGGTCTCTCCAGTCAATTACGCACCCAATGTAAGTGGTTTTACAGTATGAATTATATTAGGTAACTCCCCTATTTAAAATCCTACTAAGGCTTCATTTACTTTGAGAAAAAAATGTAATTCTATTATAATTGCCTCTGAGTAGAGTACATGCCTAGTTTAGCATCTGAACAAAGTTACTTTTAAAATGGAAAAGAAGTGTTATTGATAACCTGGAACAACAGGCATAAGTCCGTATTACCCTGAGCTTCCCGGATATATGCTTTCCCTCCCCTGCAAGCTATTTTATAAGCCTTATTTTATTTTTGGTTCTTATCTGGTATCCTCATGTGAATTATTTCTAGCGGAATAACAAACCGGTCTCACCAATTTAACTTCCACGTGTACGTTAATAACTTACAAATACCTGTTTTAATTTAAATCTTCTTCATTGAACTCCAGATAAACTGCCCATTGGCATGTTCAGAATTCCAAGATTCTAAAATTAATTAATGCTCTATCATATTTCAGTTATTATATTTATTGTTTTAATATCCTAAAGTAAGTTCTAGAGACTCACATGGAAATTTTCAGGTTGGTTTCACCTTGCAAGCAAAAAGCAAAGCAGAGGTTGGCTGTCTGACAAAAGGAAACAACCATCTAAAGATAAATTCCTTTGTACCACATTTGCTGTGGACAAGCAGCACGTAATCGTTAAGTGACAAGTCTGTGAAATTGCCTCTATTATGACCAGTGGAAACAGGAACGTGAATTATTTAAGCCGAGTAGCATGTAAGCAAGTTTGACTAGCTATTTTCTGTAAACTGTTTTCAAGATGAATTACGGGGAAATTTCCTCATGTAAAAATGTAGAATATGTTTGAAAAGTAGTTTATTTACATTTTTTTCTGGGAAGAATGGTACAATTTTTCTCACCTTGATGCATTTTTCTTGCACATGCTCCATTTGCTGTCTGTGTTAACTGATGATTTGAAACAATATCACTTCTTCCATAACAAAAATAAACTTCAACCAAAAAAAGTTATATCATTTTACTGGAGTTTTGAGAACACTTGCTTATGTAGAATTGTGAATCTTTTCAGTGAGTAACAATTATCTTCCAAAGTGGGTAAAAAAAAGTACTGCATACAAATACATTACAGTTTAAAATTACATCTCTTGCGTGCTGGTAAAAGAAAGAAGAAACGAATAAGCCAATATTACATCCTGCTGCAGCGCCCTTAGTGGGATGTGTGATATTTCTTCATGAATAAAGATGGAGTAAACCACATTTGTAGCATAATAAGAAAAGGTAATTAGTGTCATCTATTCACCACTGTTAGAATTTGACTAGAGCAATTTGATTACGTTTATCACATTTTAAACTTTGAGTAAGTTTTTCAGCTCTGTAATTCAGTTAGTGGTGAAGTGTGGAGAATATAAGTCAGCTTCCCAGTATGATTGATGAGCACAAACTCAGAGGGATAGGAATGCAGGAGAAATAAATAAATAAATAAGAAATTGTAATATAGATACTGCCTATTGGTTTTAAAGTAAATCTCTTCTAAATCAGTTTGAGTCTGTTGGCAAGACATATAAAACTGGCAGGACTTCTTCCTAAACAAATAGCAAATGGAATATGTGTGTGTGATGAGAGGTCTCTGTGTGTCTACGCAGAGGGGAAGGAAATAACTTTTAGGGAAAATAAACTATTTGACTTTTTTATAGTAGCAAATTAATTTCCTATTTTTTAACTTAAAATCAACTAAGATTGTATGTTTCAAAATATATTAGTAGTAAATTAATTGAAACAATTAAAGCAAAAACTCTCCTTTTGGTAGTGCTTAAGACACTGAATTATGAATGAATAAGTATGGTTTCATTCTCAGACATTAACACTTTCTAGTTAAAGATTATATTAATTTAGGTGTTTGAGGCTTTCTTTTCTCCACAACTGACATAACATAATCACTCACAAATAGTTTAAAAATATTTGAGAATCAATTAAAACAGTTACATCTGGAGATGGTCACAGGAACACTGGCTGCTCAGGGTAAGCTATGGGAATTCAAAGATAGGAGGATATGGACAATTTTGAGGTTGAAGACATGTGAAAGCATAGGACTTCTGGGATGAGGCCATTGAGCCTAGATAAAGTAAGGAATAAATAACAGGGAAATGCAAATCAAAACCACATGAACTGTCACATCACACCTGTTAGAAAGGCTATTACCAAAAAGACAACCGGTAGCAAGTGTTGGCGAGGATGTGGAGAAAAGAGAACTCTTGTACACTGTTGATGGGAATGAAAATTGATACAGCCATTATGGAAAACGGTATGGAAGTTCCTCAAAAAGTTAAAAATAGGACTACCAGGTAATCCATCAATCTCACTTCTTGGTAGATATCCAAAGGAAGTGGAATCAATATCTCAGAGAGATTATCTGCACCCCCATGTTCATTGCAGCATTATTCAAAATAGCCAAGATATAGAAACAACCCACATGTCTATTGATGGATGAATGGATAAGGAAACTATAGCATATTTATACAATGAAATATTATTCAGCCATAAAAAAAGACAGCCTGCTGTTTGCAACAACATGGATGAAACGGGAAGACAGTATAAATGAAACAAGCAATACAAAGAAAGACAAATACAGCATAATCTCCATTTTGTGTGGAATCTAAAAAAGTTGAACTCATAGAATCAGAGAGTAGAAAGATGGTTGGCAAGGCCTGGGGAGGTGGGGAGCTGTTGGTCAATGAATATAAACTTTCAGTTGTAGGACGAATAATTTGGGGATCTAATGTACAGCAAGGTGTTTGCAAAATTCACTCTGCATTGTATACTTGAAATTTGCTGAAAGAGTAGATCTTACTTGTTCTCCCCACATGCACACACACACACAAATGGTAGCTGTGTGAGGTGAGGGATGTGTTAATTTGATTGCGTAAATATTTCACAATGTGTATATATATTAAATCATCACATTGTATACCTTAAAAACACAAAAACATCACTTTGTGCAACCTAAATACATTCAATTTTTATTTTTCAATCATGTCTTAATAAAGCTGGAAAAAAATAAAATGTCATTATTAAAAAATGAATAAACATCAGAGTAAGAAGGAGTTAAGGAGAGAATTTACTCCTAAAGAAGAGTAGCTCTGAATCAGAACAAGTGATTGGAATATGGAAGTGACTTTGTGTGTCTTTTATGTTTCATCATTGTTCTAAAGATACATCTGAAAAAAGCAAAGACATGTGAATTCAAGGGACATTTATTATTCTGCGGGTAACACACAATAAGCGGGAAAACTTATAAGTAAGCAAATTATGTTTTGTGATAGAAGGTAATGCATGCTATGGGGGGGGGGGGGAACTAAAGTAAATGGTCGGGGTTTCCCTTTGTGAGAAGGAGATAATTGAGGTGAACATTTGAAGGAACTGAAGGAATCGGTGATGTAGAAATCTGGAAGAACTTCATTCCAGGTAGAAGAAACCCTCGAGTGAGAACACCACAGATTCCCTTTCGCATCCTTCCAGGCAATCTTCCCCTCCCCGGAAGGAGCAATCTTTTGATTTCTATTCCGGTAGGTTAGTTCTATTTACTTTCATACAAACTGAATAAGGCAGTATGTTTACTTTTGTATCTGGATTTTTATGCAAGATAATGTTATTATGGGGGCCAGCCCAGTGGCGCACTGGTAACGTTCACATGTTCCGCTTTGGCAGCCCCAGATTTGCCGGTTCAGATCCCGGAGGTGGACCTACTCACCATTTATCCAGCCATACTGTGGCAGGTGTCCCACATATAAAATAGAGGAAGATGGGTATGGATGATAGCTCAGGGCTAATCTTTCTCAAAAAAAAAAAAAGAGAGAGATAATGTTATTATGATTCATCACTGTTATTTCTATTATCTGAATGCAATATTTCTGGTGAATTCTTTTTTAGAGTCTCTAGCTTGGCTATTTCTTTTCCTATTTGTGTCTATTGATGAATAAAGATTTTAAGTTCTGATGAATTCCTACTTATAATTTTCTTTTTGTATGATACTGTTTTTGTGGCCCCTAAAGAAGTAATTTTCTAGCCCTAGATCAAAAATATATATGTTTTATATTTCCTAGAGATTTAATACTTTGAGACTTTGGTATACTTTTATGATCTATATTAATTTTTATATATGATATGAAGTTGTGGTTAAGGTTCATTTTTTTCTAGTTTTTTATCCAGCTGTCACAGCACCATTTTTCCCCATTGCTTTCATTAGCCTTGGAAATTTAATTAGCTGTATATGTGTGGGTCTATTTCTGGACTCCACTCAGTTCCATTGATCTATTTGTCTAAATTTATACCAATACTAAACTGCCCTGATTACAGTCGCTTTAAAGTAAGCTTTAAAATCAATTAGCAGAAGATGACCAACTTGGTTCATATTTATAAAGGATCAATAGGATCATTCTAGATCCCTTGAATTTACATATGCACTTTAGAATCATCCAATGAATTTCTAAAACAGCAGTATTTTGGAATTTTACATGGAATTGTGTTGAGTCACCAAATCAATATGAAGAGAATTGTTATCTTAACAATGTTGAGTTTGCCAATCATAAACATTAGTTTATCTCTCCACTAATTCAGATCTTTCTTGATTTTTATTAGCAACATATCTTAGTTATCAGTGTGATGGTCTTGCACATTTTTAAAAATTCATTGCTAAGCGTTGTACCTGTTTAGATGCTATTGTGATTTTTTTATTATTTTAATTTGAGGTTATGCTGATAGTATGTAAACATTCAGTTGACTTTTGTTCATGGACCTTATATCTTCCAAATTTGCTAAATTAACTTCTCTCTCTAGTTTTTCGTTATTGTTGTTTTCTGTTTGTTTTTGTAAATTCCTTAAGTTGTTCTTTGTGACCAATCATGTTGTCTGTCAATCAAGTAATTTATTCCTCCCTTTCCAACCTTTATATGTTTAATTTATTTTCTTGCATAATTATAGTGGTCAGAATCTCCAGTAGAACATTGAATAAAAATAATGAGGTTAGAAATTCTTGCCTGGTAAAATTTCAGGGGAAAGCATTTAGTATTGAACCATTAAGAGTGACATTAGCTGCAGGTTCTTCATAGATGCCCCTTTCTCAAGTTGAGGAAGGTCCCTGCAGTCATAGTTTACTGAGCGTTTTCATCACAAATGGCTGTTGAGTTTGTGAAATGCTTTTGCTACTTTAATTGAAATCATATGATCTTTCTCCTTTATTTTATTAATGTGGTAATTTACATTGACTGATTAATGTTTAAGTAATGTTATACTCCTGGGATAAACTCCACTTAGCCATTATGCATTATCAGTTATTATATACAGTTTTGTGTATACATGTGTGTGTGTATATATATTTATATATGTATATAATATGTTGAATTATCATATATTTTGAGTACTATATATTGCTACTAATTTTTTCAGATGATTTCATCTATGTTCATGCAGGAGTTTGTCATGTAAATTTACTTCACTCTGTTTCTTCAAGTTTGTTGTCAAGATACTTGCCCTAGTAAAATGAGTTGGATGTGTCTCCATCTCCTCTATTTTCTCAACAATTTGTGGAAAATTGGTATTGTTTCATCCTTTAATGTTAAAATTCACCAGTGAAAGAAAATGTTCTGGAATCTTCTTTGTGAGAAGCTTTTGTTAACATTAGGAGAAACTAGGTGAGGGGTGGAAGGGAGTGCTCTGTATTATCTTTACAACTCCTTTGTGAATCTATTCTTATTTTTTTTAACTAGGTTAAGGCCAGAGAAGAAAGATCCACATAACTAAATTAAGGAAAGAACTATTATTTTAAAATTTGTGAAGTTATCTTTGATCTACAATTACAATGGCACTGGTTACCAAATGTTGTGGTTAGTGATCAAACAAAGAATTTTACATTTGTCCACTCCTTACTAGTTTGCTACTCATTAGTGAGAATAGTCTGTAAATACAGCAACATTTATATTGAGGCATAACTATAAAATCTCTGATCTCTTCTGGAAGATCAAGTATGGCTAAAAATTCTTTGAGCTTCCTCCAACAGAGAAGGGATCCTATGTCCCCCTTCCTTGAATCTGGGCAGACTGTCTTGGTTTGACTAATTGAGTGCAGCAGAAGTACCACTGTTCCACTTTGGGCTCCTTTGCCAAGATCCTTGCAGCTTCCTCTTCCTCTGCCTGAAAACATTCACTCTCAGAACGCTGAGTATCCATGGAAGAAGCTCAGCAACTTCAATGACCAGAGCCGTGGAGAGGGAGAGTGGCTCAGCTGAGCCCAGGCACCTGCCATTTGTAATCAGGCTCTAAGCTACTGAGTGAAGCTATCCTGCAGTCTGCAATTCATCCACCAGCTGCATACCATCTAGTGACACTTTGGTGACAACACATGAGACAGAAGAATTGTTCACCCTGGCCAAATTCCTGGCCTATATATTCAGGATATAGGATAAAATATTTTCATTTTAAGCCACTGAGATCCGAGATAGTTGTAATGCAGCAATAGATAACTGGAATTGAATTTGATATCTGGAACTCAGGTGCTGCCCCATGACATGTGGCTCTGGCTTTTTTGGATTAGGGAAAAGGAAGAAGCTGAAGGGCTCCTAGGAGAATGTTTGTAAGGCACTATTGTGAGGCTGCAGATATAGGCAAACTCATGATGCACCAAACAATTAGCAAAACTGTGTCCTGAATAACACAGAAAATAGCAAGTCTACCCAATAAATTCATAGATCTGGCTGGGGAGAACATAGAAAGTGCCAACCCATTTGGACTAATTAAGAAAATATGAGAAGAGAGTGTTAAATGAAAGAAGGAACAGTCCTGTTAGAGAACACTACAGATATGAGAAATTGATAAGGAAAATTTCACACTTCATGATGCTATAAATACAATGATTTGGATGGCCCTCCTCCAAGTCCCATGACTTCAGATTTCTATCAACAAACATACTTCCATGTAGAAAATCATTCATAGGAAAGGCTTTACAGGTTTGATGTGCATAAGACATTTTGGAAATTTATTTATGCTCCATATCGTTCACCTCACAGATCTAGGATTCCTAGTGAATTCAAAATCTTACTCTGGATGCCCTGTAGGTTGTATTTGCCAATAAACATGAAAATCTAGCCTTTTAGTTATAGATATTTTTAATTAACAACTTTATGAAATTACAAGTGCTAGCTGAACTCTACAGGGATCTGATATTGCAATCTAAATGAAAAGTACTCTGTATTATTATTATTAAAGGAAAAAAAGCTACAAAAATTCACACACAGAAATCCAGCCAGAGTTGCTCCTTCTCTGTGTCAACAACCTCCTGATCAGAAACATCATTTCCCTCTTTTTTAACTTTTTATTTTAAAATGATTTTGTTTTCAGAAAAGCTGTGGAAATAATACACAGACCTGCCTTATAACTCGCAGATGACTTGCACATGTCGTATCTCTTAACGTTCAACGCCTCAGTTTTTATTTTCTAAAATCCAGGACATTCTCTTACATAACCAGGGCTCAAGTTTTAACTCAAGTAAATTACTATTGATTCAACATTACCATCTAATCCACAGAACTCAATTTTATTTCACCAGTTGACCCCAAAATATCATTATTAGGTCCAGGATACAATCCAAGATCATATGTTGTTTATAGAATATCTTTCATCTCTGCCATCAAGAACAATTTCTGAGTCTTTCTTTTTTTTTTTATGAGTTGACATTTATGAAGAGTACAGGCCAGTTGTTTTGAAGAATGTCTCTCCATTTGGGTTTGTATAATAATTCCTCATGATTTATGCACTTAGGCCATAAAACCAGGAAAGTAATGATGTGCTCTTCTTAGTGCATCCTATCAAGAGGCACACAGTATCGATTTATCTGAGAAGGTGAGGATTTATCACTTGGTTACAATGGTATCTGTAGGTTTCTCCACTGTAAAGAATATATGAATAGCAAAATAGAACTTACTAAATAATGATTTAATATATATTTTGTGGGGAGGTATTTTAAACCTATGACGTTGTTCTGATCCTAATCGAACATTCACTAAAGAGTTATAGCGTTGTTGATAATTCTTGCCTTGATCCATGATTACTATGACAATTGTCAAATGGTGATTTTCTAACTCAATTACTTCTTCCATATTTATTGGTTATGGTTGGTATTCTAATACGAGAGTGCTTTCCCCTGTCTCCCATTTATTTATTAACTCATTTCATCTTTATATAAACATGGACTTACAGGTTCCAGTTTTTACTCAAAATGTTACAATCCATTACTATCATTATATATTGTTTCCTCAACTTGCCCCAGACATGGCCAGATGGAATGCCTTTCACCTAGCTCCTGTGTCCTTTGGATGTGTTCTAATTATTCTTTGTGCATTGCTTTACTTTGAGGCACAAGGAATTCTAGACTCATTTTGTGCTTTTCCATCCCAAACCTAGACATAAGCCGTTTCTTCAAGCAGATTTGTTTTATTTTGTGGAGAATTGCCTTTAGAGACCATTACCTGGATGCTAATTATATTCATTGCTACTGGGGTGTCATTATTCCTAGCTTCTCTCAGTAGGTTTTGTAAAGAAATATAAACATAGACACACAAATGTATATATATATATATAAACACACACATAAATCTATATAATTTTCTATATGTAAAGATCTAAATATAAATCCAAAACTAAATTAAAAGCCTGAGTTTACACTAATACCTCCAATTCAAACTCAGTGCTAGAGGCTTATTCTAGCCTTCTTCATTTTCATATTTGTAACTCCCTTCTCTAACAGTGAGAGAATCAGCATGCCTTTTTCTCAATGTATTTATTTACATTCTCCACCTCCCTGAATTTAATGAAGTACTCTGGGTTTTATTTTTTGCATCTGTATATTGAATGTATATTGAAACACTGAGGGGTTTTTTTGCTATAAGAATCTAAAATCAATAATTTGGTCTTAGGCAAATCAGTATCACGTTGTAGAAATAAAATTCCATATGATGTCTATCACTTATGTAGACGTTTTCATATTTAGCATTGTTATTCTCTGTTTTTACTAAATCTTCTCCCCGAGTTGGGGAACAGGAGACATTTTGACTAGAGACAAGATTTAAATTTTAAATTGAACTAGACTAGACTGGATTTTTATTGCATGAAACTACATTTTTTTTTCCTGAGATATCATGGGAAGAAGAAACAAAGTGGGGATGGAAACAGCCTGAACATTGCAAGGCATTTGGTTCAATGAGCACCTTTGCTCCTCACATTTGGTTATCTCCTCCATCCAACAATTTGCACAGCTCTTCACAAAACGGAAACTACAATACATGATACGTAATTTGACCAAAGCAAAGCAGAGCCATTAGTAATGGCACAGAACACCTGCACTCAAACCTTCCTCATCTGATGTGTTTCTTCATGTAACAGAATCCATAGCTAGCTATAAACACTTGAGCCCGTTTTACAAACCCTGAAACTTCAGCATTAAAGAAGTGCTTTAATTGACAGTGAGCAACAACACCCAAGCTCTCTCTTTACATAAGATCTCAAGCTTTGCACATACTAAGTTTGTAAGAAATGCACCTGGTATTTAAAAAAAATAATAGTTCCTGCTCTAACAAGAACTCTATGTGTGTTGATAACAGAGAAATGAGGTACTTTGAAAATCTGGAAAGGCAAATGTGCAAAGTACATCCTGCTGAGAACATCTAGAAAAATGCAAGTTAAATACAAAGGTGATTTTCCTTTTACTCTACTAGACCCATCTTCTAACAATCAGATTCTTTCTTCTTGCCAACTACAAGGGTAAGAGAAACATTTATTCTTCTTTTCAGTAATTCCCACTATTCTTTCTGAGGCAGTTTAGAAAATAGCTCTGTGGGGAACTCACACAATAATGTTCTAGTGCTTGAAGAGAGACACTTGCCTGTGATGGTATTTCTGGGCATGATATCAAATTGCATTGTGTTGGTGGGCCCCAAGAAGCTCTCTCCGGCTGACAATGGTAGTAAATCATGATGCCTTCCCAGAGAAGTAAATCATTAGAAATATTCTAAACTGTGTCAGGTGCTTCTCTGAAACCTTTGTGAAATTGCAGTAATGCAAACGCTTAAAATCAGACACACGTACACACACATACATTTCTACAAAATTTCAAAAAATGACCTATTTCAAGAGTACACAGGTGTTGTGTTCACACAATAGGGGATGGGCAGACTTATCCCAAAGGTTTGTTTTTTTCCTTTAAAAAGAAAAAGCATTATGTGGCTTTGCTGGTTATGGCAAATTTAAAATTTCCTGTTCTTTTAAAAAATAATTGATATCACTGCAAAAGAAAAAAAAGTAATCCAGCCATATTTCAGAGATATTTATGGCAATATATATTTTAGATACATGCACATTTAAATAAAACAAATGTGATTTTTAAAATTTTTGTTGTTGTTTTACTTTGCTGCTGTGTATGGTTTGTGTTTATCTATCACGTTTCTTGAGCACCTTCTAGATGCTAATTGACTAGGGAAATCTCAAGATGTTTGATGGAAAGTTTCCTTCCTCAGACCTCACAGCGCAAAGACAACCCACAGAATGAGGGTTCATATGATCCTCTATTGAAACGTTCAGGAAAGTGAATCCAGACACAGAAGTTATATTAAGTTGGCTAGATTCTGGGGTACAAGGAAATGAGGAGTGACTGGTAATAGGTGTAGTGTTTCTTTTGGGGGAGAAAAAACATGTTCTGAAATGAGATAGTGATCACGGATGCGCAATTGTGTTAAGTAATAAAGCCACTGAATTTTACACTTACAAATGGTGAATTGTATGGCATATTAATTATATCTCAAAGTTATTTTTAAAAAAGTGGATGATACAGTTCATGTAAATATAAAGTACCCCTTATATTGCAGTCTATTATCTAAAAATGTAAGTAAATGTGAGGCATCTACAAAAATCTAGGAAACTTATTCAATATATTTTCCCATATTTTAAAATTATATTACATGAATTTTGATTGAATTTTAATGTTTCTCTATTTCTTTAACATATCCAGTAAAATTTAATGTTAATGGAATACTGAAACTTGAATTTGTTTTCTCTTTTTTGATAAATAGATGTAAATAAATGAGTTTATTTTAATAATAACATACCATATATTTTTGCTACCATAAACCTTAAAATACCCCACAGTAACTATATAGAGAAAAAAAATACTTTGTGAGACATCAAGAATATTATTAGTATCTTTTTTCGCTTACAGTGAAAAGGCAACAGATAATGTATAAGGAAACTATGCTATCAGAGTATTACATTCCATAATAAATATTTCTAAAACTTTTATTCTAATTTAAAGTGACTGAAAAGTTACAAGATCTATTTTGACAGTAAATTATTTTTCAAAATAGTTTTTCCCTTTGTCAAGTGTCATTGTCAATACAGATGATCTTAAACACTAACAATTTTATTTCATTTTTCAGAATGATTAGATATGTTAAGCATTCCCTCTAAATCGATGTTTATTAATGTCTCTAGGATTTTATTAGAGATTATTAATATAGTTATTACAAAAAATTGTCACTTGTAAAAATTCCTTCCAAACTTAAATTATGATCGATTTTGAAACTTGCTAAGGGAATAACCTTCTTCTACTTAGGTCACTGTGCTCTGTTTTCCTTAGGGTTTCCTTGGGCCTTCTCTTAATTGGGCCCTGTTAAAGAAACTGAATTCGCAGCACCCAGAAGTCAAGTGGACTTTGAATAGGAGCTGAAATACTAGAGAATCCTGAGTATGAAATGTCTCCTGACACTTCCTAATCAAGGCACTTCTGCTTTCAGACTATTTTGTGGAAATCCTGCACCCGTGATAAAGGCAGCTTAATGACATAGCTCGAAGTTATGGCTAAGTCTGGAAACAAAATCGTCAGATTGGAACACCCTCAAAGCTTCAGGTCAGAGCTGACCTGTCTCAAAAACACAAACACACAAATACCACACCCCTCCATACATACCCACCACAAACACAAAAACATGATTTTCTCCTGATAATTCTAAGCATATTGAAATGAGCTTATAAGGGTTCCAGAGGTCTTGGTACTGAAACTGTAACAGTGCAGACAATGATAGGGATACAAAATATTACCACGTTTAATCTTTACATTTGTATTAATCAATTCTTCTCTCTCTCTCAGTCACTTAGATTCTCTATCCTTTTTTTCCCAGTGTCCTGAGTTAAAGGGAAAAAAAGAGCCATGGGGAGGAGAAACTTTTAAGAATGATATTTGATCAAAAGAAAGAATAAAATAGACATTGGTATGAAAAACAAGGGAAAGTAACATCATTTCATTATCTCTGAAGAGAAAAAAGTGGCAGAGCCATTTACCATGAACTTAATAAATGCCAGAAGGTTTCTCCCATTTCAGAAGTGTTATTTTAGAAGCTCTAAAATCAATTTTCATCCTGCAAGAATAGTACCTCTCAGGTTTGAAAGCCAGTTGCTATTCACTTTCTTCTTGTCATGTGCTTTCTTAACCAGTTGCATGCTAACAAATCCACAGGTAACTGTCAACTAATTCTTTTATTGAAATTGCTGTCAGCCCTTATCAAAACTTATAGTTGTCTTTACTCACAGTTTTTGGTTTTTTTTTGGTGAGGAAGATTGGCCCTGAACTAGCATCTGTGCCAATCTTCCTCTATCTTTTGTATGAGGGATACCACAGCATGGCTTGATGTGTGGTGTGTATATCCCCACCTGGGATCCAAACCCACAAAACCCTGACCACTGAAGCAGAGCCTACAAACTTAACCCCTATGCCACCACTGAACTCACCCTATCTACTCATGCTTTTAAGACTGCAAAAATGTGTGTGTGGATCTACTTCCTTAATGAAGAATGACTGCTGGGGTATTAGGAACCTGGGAGAGCACAAAAAGGTGCCTTATTGTAACTATCTCAAGATTTCACTTTTTCCAACACCTAAATGTGCATCAGGCTGAAAACAAACACAAGTTTGCTCAGAAAAACAGCCTAAACTGAAGTTAATATCTTTCCTTTTTTCGCAAAATATTTATACTCCTTGAAATGAAAACTAGATTCCCTTTGCTTAAAATCGATTGGAACACAGGTCCTCTTTGAGAGGCAGTGCAGGAATTGGAAATGAAAGACTATAGGCTTTGGAGTAACTTAGAAGACTGGAAAGAGCTCGTCTTACAGACGTTAGAGTTGGCCTTGAGGCGAAGCGCCATGTCGATCATGTGGTCCGTTCCTGTGCGCTTGGTGAGTGCTGTTTGAATCTACAGATGCACCGTAGTTTGTTCAACGTGTTTTGTTTTAGATTAAAGAAAAGCTGTTAAAAAGTATCCTTGAAACTTTTATCTAAGTCGATGTCTAAAGCACACTAGTAACTTTTTATTTATTGACATTATGTATTATATATATGTTTAGAATAATTTCTCATGCATCTAAAGCACTTTCCATTTTTATGATTTTCTCCTCTTTCCCAAAGTAATTTGACGTTACTTACCACATTAATAAGGGTTTTTTCTCTTATTAACATATATTTAAAATATCATTATTTAAGGGAAAAAAATCACCTTGACTTCCTTCTCAGAGACCATAATGTCATTGACTGAGCTGTAAAGTGAATCTTTTAACTTTTTCAAATTCATCCAGGAAGTAAGTGGCGCACAAGTAAACAATATTAGATTACGAAAATAGTTAGCATGTCTCTCTGCTTCTCCCCTGGCCCATCTGCAGTCTATTCTCCGTACAAAAGGCGGAGGTCCAAGACGTAAGGCAGATCTCACTCCTCTGTGCAATGTCCTGCCGTAGGCCACCATTTCCATTCAGAGAGGTCAGAGACTCGGCAGTGGTCTACAAGGTCCTGTGTGACCTGGTTCCAAGTTATGTCTCTGCATCTTAGCCTCTATCATAAATTTGCTGACTGTACTCCAGCTACACTGGCCTCCAGATTGTTCCCGAGACACACCAGGAAGAATCTTGTCTGAGTTTTGTTCCAGGTGCTTCCCTTCCTAGCACGCTTCTCCTCGCCATCCTTTAAGTAACTCCCTCAACTGCCTTCCGTATTTTGTTCAGATATCATCTTCTCAATGAGAACTTCCCTGAGTGCTCTGTTTAATACTGTCAACTGCCAGAACCTCTTCAGTCCTGACTCTTTTTTTCTCTTATCTACTTTTTATTTTCACATACCATTCATCACATTCCAGCACAATACATAATTCATTTATTTATTATTGTTACTGATTATTGTCTGTCTTTCTCTGCTAGAATGTAAGAGCCACACGGGAGTGGTCTCTGTTTATTGATGGATCACTAACACGTAGCAGCTACTCTACCCGTACCTATTCTCTAAGTGGCTCAAAATAGGTATATATAGTATTAGCTAACATTTTGTGCGTGTTCACAAGACTTGTCTAATATATTACCAACCCAAACTCCTGGATTTTAAAGCCAGGTAGGTATAGGGGAAAGGTCTTCTGTTGTCCCATGATATTTGATGACTACCAAAGTGTCTGGACCACAGGAAATGTTAAACACACATGGAACAAAGGAAAGAATCAGTTGTCTATTGTTTTCACAGGCAAAAAAACAGATTTTAAGAGGTTAAAGGATTCTCCAGAACCAAACAGCTAATGAGGGAAAAAGATAAGGAGTCAAATATATATTTTTAATATAAAAGTCTAATTATAATCAGAAGTCTTTGGTTTTAAATTAGTTTAAAAAATAATCTATTAAAATATGTGACTGGTAGTGCGTAATTTGATCGATGAGAAAGCTTGTCTAGCATGTTGTTGGCAATAAAATTCTAATTGTGATGCTTTCTTTTTATATTAATAATCACATAAGAAGAACAAGGAAAAGTGCTAATATTGTATGTGCATCAGTTTAATACTGTGGGTTACACAATTTGCATAACGGTCCTTTAGGTCTCTTGATGATAAGCATACTCCTAACTTTTACATTCTTCTCCTGGAAAAATGCTAACATTTGATCTAATGTGCATATACACTAATAATTCATTATGAAATATTGAAAACAGTGACTAACTAGTATCATGTTTGGAGCTGAAGGTGCCAGCAGCTAAGGAATGCAAATATAAACCATTATTTCATCCTTATTCTGTATCAACAGGAGAAGGCAAGTAAAGTTACAGCCGTTTGGAGCCAAAGGGTATTGTACTTTTTCGTGTGTGTGGTGAAGTTCGGTTGTGCTGTTTAACAATACATCGTTTTCCGAGTAATTATTTTAAATCTAAATACTAAATATATTTAAAATTATAACTGCAACTTATAAGAAGAGTGAAACTCAAGTCATTTGAGGTTTTTGGTTAAAAGCATCAATGTTTTGTTGAAGCTAGTTTGTGTTATTCATCATTTGTGGGGGTGGGAATTAACTGGCAGTAATCCTCAATTAGTTATTGTGCAAAAGAACCAAGCCTACTAAATATAGGGCAATAAGCATGGGGCAGATATTTCACTCTGAAAGGGAATATGTGGTATTCTTCTGATAAACTATTTCTTACAATGAAATCTTCATTTATTTTGAGTAGTAGGTACTGTGAAAGAAAACACACTTTATTTGCAGAGTATCTTTTTATCATTAAATCCTCTATAACTTGGGAATTTTGGGACTGTGGAATACAAAAATAAGATCGTTATTTAGTTGGAATATTTTATTATAAAATAGAGTCTTTAGAGTGAATGATTGAATGTATTTCTGATAAGAACATAGACTCCTGGTATTCTGTGTTGCTAATTAATGCAGATTTTTATCCTTTGGAAAGCCAAATAGGCAGGTGGTAAGACTGAGATAATCTTTTGAGGAGCACGATTATTTTTCTTTCCAAAATGGAAGGACTGGCCATCTCCACAGAGGTGGCCACAGGGTTCCAGGGACAGCAGGATGAGGGGTCTGCTCAGGAGCTGTCTGAGATGCATCAGCTCCTGAACAAACACTTGATTGAGTCCCCAGAGTTCCACACATTCAGCAGGGAAGAGAGGACTTAGGCCTGGAAACACATCAAAGCAGGTGTCAGCAGTAATGCTCCGCAGTCTAGACCAGCACGGCAGTGTTCCTATGGACTGTCCTACCCATGCCGCTTCTGGCTTGTTGGCCAGGGAAGTAGCTGGAAAGATAGCACGATGTAAGTGAAGACACTAATTAACTGGGTACAATTAATCCTTATCAGTCAATTGAATTCTGAATTACATATATCACATCTAATAATTTTATTGTTATCTTTGGCAGTTTTTTTAATGCCTGTAAATACTGACAGCAATATTTTTTGCTGTAATCCTGGCTTTACGTTAATAAATTGATGACATTAGTTTGAAGGAAGATGTTTATCTTTCTTTTATCTTTTCTTGAGGGAAATGTGTCCAACTCGTCTAAAGTGTTTTGGAGTCTTTAACATACAAATTTGAAACGGTATGTAAGAAGGTTTAAAATATACTTTATCTATTGATATCTCTATCTGTGTAGGCAAGAGATAACATCTGTTTTCATTGATTCTTGATGGTAGTAAAACCTTAATTTCCAAAAGCATTATTAACTGAGAATTCAAATAATATGGACATTACTTGGCCTATAGTCAGAATCTGCCCGAAATCAAAGGGCATTTAAAAATCAATGAAAGAAACAATTCTTACTAGGTTATTTTTATCAAATTTCTTCAAGCAGTGGTAGAAAATAAAATCATGATCAATAGTACAGTAAACCCACTAAAACCTATTTGTTCCTAATGTAGAACGACTGGCTGTCCATTTAGTCCTGCAGTTAAGGGGCAAATGACTTTGTGTCTGCCTGCTCACCGCCCCCCCCCCCACCCCAGTCCTTCCCATTTAGTTAAGGGTTATGTAATTTGGGGCAATGTCACACTTTTAGTTTATCCACAAGTGACTGGGTCTGAGAAACAGACTAAAGTAAGCGCTTCCATAAAGACCAGAAAAAGGCTTTGAGCAGTCTTAACGTACCAGATCACATGAGCATCTCTTCAACGAGCAATTAGCAAGCTTGCCTTGTTGAATTTGCCAATTGCTGTCATAGAGCAATTGATAAGGGTCCTTATAAATGTCATTGATTTACCACCTCCTAATGGTGGCATCCTTCATTGCATATATTTCTCTCCAAGCGGATGCCTCAGCTACCGCTTTAAAAGCCTATGCTTTTTCTGTGACAAGCAGCCATCACTAGGTGGTGTGTTATCTGAGAGCATCAACACCCCTACTGGGCTTTAATGGGAATCCCTGGGTCAAAAGGCATTGATGTGCACATCCCCACATCAGTAGATCAAACATGCTGTAAGTCCTCTGACAGCCAAGTTGGCAAAGGCCCTGAAGGCAGGAAATGCAAGATCATATCTGGAACATGTATTCAATCCAAGTTACAGTCAATCATTATCAATGATTCATCAATCAGTGAAAATGACCTGATATTATCAACTTGCCACCAGGTGGCAGTTTGGTTTCCCTGTGGAATGGTGTCATATAAGGGATTCAGATTGGATTAAATTACTGTCAGTATGGATATTCACCAGTAGTAGCAACTAAATGAATCTTTGTAAATGAGAGTGCAAGTTGTTGGGCCCATACATAAGCCCCATGGCTGCCAATGTGATTTCTGTATCCATCAGGCCATTATGAAAAGGCGAGAGGGCATGACAACAGAGGCTGACTGGCATCAGGTTGGCAATTATTTCTGTCAACCTCTTTTATGTGGATTCTTTCTAGTGGGCTTCATCAGGTGATACAAAGATATTTACACTTTTAGCCCATCACCATATGTCTGTGCATATGCCTCTTTCAAGACAGAGGCAGTTTCATTGTCTTCAAGCACCAAACGTTGCTGAAAAACTAGACTTTTGTATGCATAAAAATGAACGTGGACCTATGTATCATACCTGCATAAATTAACTCAACAGGATCATAATCCTAAATGTAAAACCTAAAACAGTTTTTAAAAAGACCTAGGACCTCAGATTAAGCAAATATATTTTAGGTGAAACATGAGAAGCCTGATCCTTAATAGAAAATATATAGTAAATTGGCACTTATCAAAACTAAAGATCTGTGCTCTTCAGAAGGTACTGTTAAGAGAATGAAAAGACCTGCCAGAAACTGGGAGAAATATTGGCAAACCATATGTAAGATAAAAGGCTGATATCCTTAATGTATGAAATTCAAGAAGAAGAGAACAAACAATTCAAATACCTAACAATGCAAATAAGCACGTGAAAATATGTTTCAACATCATTTATCATTAAGGGAATGAAAATTAAAACAACAATGAAGTACCAATGAATCTGAATTAGAATAGCTATAATTAAAAAGACAGACCAAATATTGGTGAGGATGTGGAGACAGTGAAATTCATACACTGCTAGCGAAAATGTAAAATGTGAGGACCTCTCTGGAAAATAATTTGACAATTTCTTGAAAAGTTAAACATACACCTACCATGATTCAACCACTCCAATCCTATGTACTCAAGAATAGTGAAAGCACACACCATACAAGACCCGTGCACTAACATCCAATGTAGTTTGATTGTAATAACCAAACCTGGAAACAACCTAAATAACCACAATCAAGTCAGTGAATAATCAGATTGTGGTATATGATAGTATACTACTCAGAAATGAAAATGGATGAATTATTGCCACACACAACATGAATGAATCTCTCCCCAAAATATGCTCCATTAAATAAGCAAGACAAAAAGAATGAGAGCTCTATTATCACATTTAGATAAAACCTTTAAGAGGGAAAATAGTCATCTATTGATATAGATTTTCTTTTTGAGAGGATAGTGGAGAAAGAGGAGAGGGAGGGACTACACACAGGGGCATGAGGAAACATTTATGGATGACGACTGTATCCATTTGCTTGATTATGCTCATGTCTTCCTTGGTGCATGTACATGTGTGTGCATGGCAAACCTTCTCAAATCATACACCTTATAGCTTATTGTATATCAATTGTATCTCAATAAAGTTTTAAAATTCAAATAAGTCAGAAACCAAGAGAAACAGGCTCTACGTGAATCACCCTGTATTTTTAGAAGACTTTATTTTATAGAACAATTTAAGGTTTACAACAAAATTGAGAGGAAGGTACAGACATTTCCCATATAACTCTTGCCCCCCGCCCCACACACACAGCCCCCAGCATCTTCATCACACACCAGAATAGCACAATTTTTACCAAAGATGAACCTACATTGACACATCATAATCACCCAAAGTCCATAGTTTACATTACCATTCATTCTCGCTGTTGTACATCTTATGGGTTTGGATAAAAGTTACAATGGCATGCATTCACCATTATAATATTATATAGAGTATTTTCACTTCCCTAAACATCCTGTGTACTCTGCCTCTTCATTTCTCTTCCCTCAACCCTTCGCAACCACTGATCATTTTACTGTGTTCATAGTTTTGCCTTTTCCAGAATGTCATATAGTTGAAATCATAGAGTATGAGGCCTTTTCAGATTGACTTCTTTCACTTAGTAATATGCATTTAATCTTCCTCCATGGCTTTTCATGGCTTGATAGCTCATTTCTTTTTAGAGCTAAATGATACCCATTGTCTGTATGTACCACTTCACAGGTAGTGTGAGTTCCTTACATTCACAAAATAATCCTAATTCCTTCCTCATGTTCCTTATATTATTGCTGTTATTCATTTCACTCACATATAAGCATATATATTTATATAATGTAGCAGACATAATCAAATGTATTGTTGCTATTATTACTTTGAACAAACTGCTACTTGTTGGATTAAGTAAAGAATAAGGAAAATAACAGTGCTATCTCGCCTCCATTTATTTCTTGTTCGAGGCTCTTTGTTTAGGTAGAACCAAGTTTCTGACCTAAATTATTGTCTTTCTCTTGAAATAGCTTCTTTTAACATTTCTTACAAGGCGGGTCTAGTGGCAACAAATTACCTCAATTTTTGTGTCTGATAGTCTTTTTTTCTTCTACAGTTTTGAAGAATAGTTTTGCAGGGTACAGAAGCTAGGCTGATTGTTTTTTTCTCTCAACATGTTAAATGTTTCGCTCTACTCTCTTTTTGCTTCATGGTGTCTGAGGAGAACTTAGATTTAATTGTTATCTTTTTTTCATTATAAGTAAGATGTTTTTTTCCCTCTGGTTTCTTTCAAGATTTTTTCTTTATCTTTGGTTTTCTATAATTTGAAAATGATATGCCTAGGTGTAGATTCTTTTGTGATTAATTCCACACTGTGTTCTCAGAGCTTTCTGGATCTGTGGTTTGGTGTCTGACATTAATTTGGGGAAGTTCTCAGTCATTATTGCTTCACATATTTCTTCTGTTCGTTTTTCTTTGTTCTCTCCTTCTGGTATTCCCAACATGAGTATGTTACACCTTGTACTGCTGTCCCACAGGCCTGGGATATTTTGTTTTTTTCACTCTTTGTTCTCTTTTCTTTTCAGTTTTTGAGGATTCTATTGATATATCCTGTAGTTCAGAGATTCTTTCCTCAGCTGTGCCCAGTTTATTAACAAACCCTTCAAAGACATTTTTCATTTCTGTTGCAGTGTTTTTAATCACGATCATTCCTTTTTGGTTTATTAGAATATCCATTTCTCTTCTTGCATTGCCCAACTGGTTTTGCATGCTGTCTACTTTATCCATTAAGGCTATTCACATAGTTGTTTTAAATTCCCAGTCTGATAAATCCAACACCCTGGCTAGGTCTGTTTCTGATGCTTGCTCTGTCTCTTCAAGTTGTGTTTTTTGCCCCTTGGCATGCCTTGTAATTTTTGTTGATAGCTAGACATGATGTATTGATAAAAGAATGGCTGTCAATAGGTATTTAGTAATATAATGGTGAGGTGTGGGGCGAAGGGAATGGTTCTACAGGCCTGTGATTAGGTCTCAGTCCTTGAGGGAAGCTGTGCCTCTGGACTGTGTACCTCACAAGTGTTTCTCAAGTTTTTCCTCCCCCCTCAGCTGGGACAGGGTGGCTAGAGTGGGCTGGAGCTGGGTGTTTCCCTTCCCCAGGTGGGTTAGGCTCTCCTAATGCCTCAGCAGGTTAGGCTCTGGTTACATAGTCTCCTCTGTGTTAAGGCATTGTTAAGAAAGGATTGCTCTGGTGTATTTCAGAATGGTTCCTTTTCCCTTCCCCCTGCTGGAAGCCCAAAGGGATTTTTCTCTGATATTTACTCTGGGAATCTAGACAAGTCCTGGAGGTAAATCTCAAAATATTGTGGCAGCCTCCCTATGTCTTGATTCCTTGGAGCTTTTAACTCAGAATTGTCTACACTGAACCTGCAGCAATTCATCAATTACACTTCAGATTTCCCTATCCTGGCACTGGTCCTTGTGATGGTTTCCAGTTGTTACATCATTCTATATTTTCACAGAAAGTTTTACCAAAATTGTGTCTTCAGCATATATTTTGAAAACTATCTTTTTGAAAGATTCACATTAACTGATTTTTCCAATATATTATATTTAATTTCCTTGGAAATGATCTTTTCTTGCATTCATAGTTAATAAGTTTATAAAATATTTAACTCAATTTAATTATAGCTAAGTCAGCTGACGTAATCAGGTTTGGAATAAACACAATGAAATCTTAGTAAGCGTGTAACTCAACTGATAGGTTCAGGAGTATATATATACTCATGCTAAAGAGTCATCTCCTTTCATAAGAAGTCTGTCTTCCTTGGGCATCGGTAAGCACAGTTTATATACAGACTGCAGATTGAATCAGCAAGTAATTTAAATAGACTATAATTAAGAAATATTCTATTATACTATGGTTTGTAGTCTCATTAAATATAGACGTAACACTAGCATTAAAACTATGATTTAGGTTTTATGGTGCAACATTTGCTTCTATTGCTCATTAATCATTTTCACCTTTTGCTTTTTAACATGAAAACTAATTTATCACAATGGTCCAGTGTTCAAGGAAAAGATCGGGTCCTCCTTAACACATATCCATTTCATAGTTATTATTTACAACACACATCCCTTCAATGAAAAATATATCTGTACTATCACATTTGGAATCAAAAGTGAGGCCCGTACGACATTCCTCCATTTTTATAATGACGTTTCAAATCCTAAAGAAGAATCATGTACATTAGAATAAATTTATGGAAGCCAAATCACTTCCTGAATCTCTTCATTCCTTAAAAATATAGCTGTTTTGCACAAATTAATTTTAGATTAATGATCAATACCCTTTAATGATTATGCCACATTAAAAAGGAGCAAGAAAAAGAAATATTAACACTATTAAAATAAAAATGCATATTTCGGTGCCTTTTTCCAGCTTTTTTTCAGTGCATATATCCAGTTTTCCAAGAAAACAGTTGCCAGGGGTACCTCATGCTAAACAAAACTGCTGTCAAATGTCATCATTAAAGTGAGCTAACATCACCCATGGGATGCTTCTCTTGCGGATCTATTCATTATTTTCTAAACCTGTAAAGCTATCATTTCCAGGGTTCCTTTTGAGTACTGACATAAAAAGAAACAATCATAATTTGTAAAAGTGTCAGTGAAAAATACTCTCCTTCTCCCAAAAACTGCTGTACTCAAAGAAAGAAAAGATTACAGTGTGCATTTCCTATCATTCCCTCAAGAACCGGAAAATGTTAATAGTCGCTTTCAAAAGGAAGGAAAACATTTTGAAACTCAGTTGAAGTAACCTCTTTCATAACTATGGGACAGGATTACTTATTGAAGTATAGGAAAGGAAAAGGCTCATGATAGGAAATATTTTTTGTTCTCATTTCATTACTTGCTCCTGTGGCCTGAATTGTTTCTGAGAGAAATGCTGAGTCCTCAGGAATGCGTGAACTGCCCCACTGGTAAAGACTCAGAGCTGTAAAGCATCCAACATGGCCCTAAAGAAAAGATGGGGACAATGGAAAAAGAAGCATGGAGGAAGAGCATGTCATTCACTGACTTTGATCAATTGTTCTGTAACTTCCAAATTGGACTTATAATTGGAGGGAATCTCAAAGCTAGTCTAGGCTTTAGAGGGGTTTGATTGTTAGGGCATAGACTTTGAAGGCAGACTCAAAGCTCAGGTTATCAGGTTCACAGTGTATATCACTTTAGCTAAATGTTTCTAAATGATACTTTTCTTAGCATAATTTTTTTTAATTTTAAAAATAGGGAAAATAATTTTGCTGGACAATAATCTCATTTGTGAAGGATATAATGACTCTAGACTAAAAACTAGTAAATATTTAATAACTGGTAGATGCTACTAATGTTATTGACACCATTGCTAAAATTTACACTAGATAGAGGACAAGTTATTTAAAATATCCTTTTACATTATTTTAATGGAATAATTTTTAAAATGCTAAAATTGTTTAAGCAATAAAACTAGCATACTAACGTGATTTAGCTATTCTGTAGCAAAGTACTTGAAGTTATAGTCAATAAATATAAAACTGAGTGCTTTCTTGTAATGAAATAATGTCTCTGTGGAAATGTGAATACAATGACACAGAATCAGTACACTAAAATATTGTTTGGATCATCTCCCTTTATTACTTATAATAAAATATTTTAGTGCAGAAATGCTTCAGATCATAGAAAATCATAGTGATGCTAAAATTATTTTTCTGCCATCAGGATACCTCCTTAGTCCCATCATTGTCTAGTCCTTTAGTTGGGTTATTATTAGCTCAAATATTGAAAAGTGATATCTAACAATTGCACGAGGAGGGAATAACCAAGTTTTGTATATAATATTTGAAATGGAGAATTTGTTAAACTTTTCTCATTTGAATAGCATCATTTTAAAATGAGAAGATTGCAAAAACTGAGGAATGAGAGAACTGGGAATCATGAGAATCATTCTTCAGAGAGCAATGCTAAGATACAATGAAATCAAATAGAACACGAGACCTATCAAGTGAGAGAAAATGGAGAAATAATAATAAGAGAATACGTTAGCTCACCCAGCACTACTGTAGATCTCAATTCAAATAATACTTAGGATAAAAGTAGAAATCACTTCTTTCTTCTGAGAGGTATGAGAATAGCCACAAACATTTAAAAGTGAAACTTACATTTTAATATTCCTCTTTATTTTAAATTTAGATTAACTATACATGTAAATAAAATTTTGCCATATAGTAATTAAAGAACAATTTATTACATCATAAATCCTGCTGATTTACTTTTAAACAAGTCCTGCCATAAACAGGAAATATAGAAAACCAAGTCAAGCAAAATGATTGATATACTGATGTGCATTTTTCCAGTTTTAATTTAATTGATAAACAAAATTTGTAATACTGCATTCTTAATACTAAAAACATCTATAAAGTGATCCTGCTAGTTGTGACAATGATTTGCACTGTCTTTATTGGTCTCCCTTGTGGATTAATTGCCTTCAAAAAGCACATTTTTAACTGGAAGTAGTGGCTGCATGATTGCTAATGGACCAGTGGGTCTATCTTCCTCTCTGTTCTCATCAGAATCATGGTCTAATCGGAACAAATGATTTTGTAATATTTTCAGTACGATTTCATGCATTTTCATATAGTTTAAAACAAAATTACTTACATATAATAATGCGTTCCCGGATCAAAGGCATCATATTATTCAGTCTAAATCAAAGCTCTGTGAATACTTCAAATAATTTTCCAATTTTATGCTGAAATGCGTTCTTTCCCTTCACAGTGTGTTAAACGGGAAACTTTTTTCCTAATTATTTTATTTATCACCAGATTCTTTACAAAGTAAATAGAAATTACTAGATATTTCAGTTCAATGTGAGATTTTTAAAAGGAATTAATCAATATTATAGGGACAATTAATAAAGATTCCAGGACTTCGATAACTTTTATTTGTAATCATTACCACATTTACTAGTCTCTATAGGAGCTGTCAGTTATAATTACAAAGTAAATCTGTGACTTATGAAACATTTTTAAAAAGTGGAAAAGTAAATGCATAAGCCAGGAAAAAAGTTCAATTAATTTGCTATTTCTTTTATAAAGAAACAGTTTTCCCAATATGGCATTTGTGCATTAGAGACTAAAGCAAAAATAGATGGCAGAAATATAATAAAAACAATTGATCTCATAACCCATATTATTTTTACTTAAATTCAGTTAAATGTAAGTGAATTTAGCAAATGTAATGCAGTTTTAAAAATATTTATTTAAGTATTAGTTTACTACATATTCTAGTAAAACACCTTTAATTGTTAACAGAACTCCTATGGTCAAATCAATGTGTGTTAAAATACTATCCTATTCTCAATATTTAATCTGTTTCCCAATCCTTGAGATCCAAGGTCACCTGTCACGTAGGAGAACCAGCTCTGATTCAGCCTTGCGGCATTTGAATCACCATTCTTCCCCCTATTAGCTGTAGAGCTTGGGAAAATAATTTCTCTGAGTCTTAGCATCCTTAAAAAAGAGGATGATAATAATAAAATCTAGCTCTTAGATTTGTGTTGGGGATTAATTTAGTAATGTAAATTTCTTAGAATGAAGATTGAAAAGTAGTAAACATTTACTATAAACATTGTAATGGAGTTTTTTAGCTAAATCTTAGGGCAAGTCTGAGATAGATTATTTACCAAAAAGAAATAACTAAAAGCATATATCAAGGTAAATCATAGGGGAAAAAAAAAATCTAGAATGTGTATACAAGTTTGCACTCTTACCAGAAACAAACAATATTACCTGTTTCTCAACATTCTATTGGAATTTTATTCATTTTCTGATATCATAAATAAAATCTTTTTATTTTCGCTGCATTTATTGATCTGATAAAAATTCTGAACAATTTTTACATACACTTAGAATTTGCATTCATTTTCCTTGCCATTTTTACATCTTTTCTAGTGAAGTCTACATTTGTCTTTTTGTAACTGTTAAGCTACATCTATATCAATATATGTCTACCAATCTATCTAATTTTTGAAAGCTATGAATGTCTTATCTGCCACAGTGTTGGAACTCTTCTTGCCTCATTTTTTTAACTCCTCTTTCAAAATTTATGATACGTTTGGCATATAGAAGTACTTAATTATAGGGAGTTAATATTATTGCTTTTATGTTATTCTGCCTTTTCATTCTGCTTATTAAAAAACTCCAACCAAAGATCATACATATCCATCTGTATCCATTTCTGAAAAATGTTGGTTTTATTTCTCTTCATTAAAAACATTGTATGGGAATTGTTACGTTGAATATTCTGGAAAGGATAAGATTTTCTTACGCAATTTTTAGTAAGGGACCAGCCAATTGTCTAACCACTTTGCATATAGTAAACCATGGAGAACTATATTAAAATAATAAAATAGCAATAATCATCCTTAATTATTAGAAAACATATTGATATAACTATACTAATATATGTATTAACTATTTTGAAAAATATATTTACATATTGAATATTTTGAAATGTGTATCCTTATTGATAGTTTATAAAATATAAGTTAAACATTTATCTCAATTTTCCAGGCGAAATATGAAACAGGCCTAGATTAGGGCAGCTTTAGCAATAGAGATGTAGATGCCAGAATCCTAGTCGGGGAAAGGGACAGATGAGAGGCCGGGCACTGCTCACATTCTCTAACAGTTGTACACTTTGAACATTTAAAAAATTTCTGATGATTCTTAAATCAGGGAAAGATTTGAGACAAATCCTCGTGCTCAAGGAAGAAAACGTGGATAAAGTCTTGTGCTCATAATGTAGAGGGTTGACTGGACTTCTTTTGATGACAATTTGGAGGGCAATTTCAGACAATCAGATCGCTAACTTTGGTGTTGAGGACAAACCACTCTTGTTTTCGCATCCTCTCAACAGCTTTACAATTCATTACGTGACTCACAGGTCAGTGTAATCAATGACACTCACCATCTGTCCTTCTATTTTAACTAGATTTTTCTGTTAACTAGGTGCCAAAATCATTTGTTTTAGTACTGCTGAAAGAATGTATTTATCCAGCAGGTATTTACTTATCATCTGCTAGCTATCAGTCAGATCTGCTTCAGATCTGGGGGAACAGCAGTTAACAAAGTCAACAAAAATCCCTGCCTTTATACTGTCATGGTTGGAAGGAAACACATAACAAAAAGTAAATACATGGAATATATGGTACCGTAGATGGTGAAAATGGTATGTCCATGGAGAAAAATAGGCCAGGAAAAGGCGATAAGATTTTGTGACCACTGCTGCAATTTTAAATATGTAAATATGAGAAGATGGTGGAAGGTAACATTTAAGCAAAGACTTGAGGCCCTGGAGATGAGCTGTATAAATCTGGGGTGGGATATGGTTTGGTTTCTGAGCTGATAGAGAAGCAAATGAAGAGATTTTGCAATGTGAGTGTGCCTGGGGGTCCAAGAAACGTGGAGGCCAGTGTGGCAGGAGCAAAGTGACAGCAGGATGTTAGAGAAGTGAGGTGAGAGTGGTTAACAGATGTGGCATATATGTGCATCCAGCATACTGAACAAGCTGGAAGACTCTAAAACCCTTCATCCAATAGAAGAACTCAGAGGCAAAATTCCCATCACTCTGCTCTGCTTACAGTTCTAAATACCAGAGGCCAAATTAAAAGATGCGAACAGATGAGAGGTCTGAAGAGCCTGGAAGTATTAACTTTATTCTAAAACTTGATGAACGAGAGGTAGCCCAACCTATCAGCTCAGTTAAGAAGATGTAGGGGAGGAGGACATTTCCTCTCCCCAAATGTGGGTTCGTCTGGCCGGAGAATGAATTAAATTCACATGAGACAGAATAGCAAGAGAAAATTAAACAAAGCTTTATGAGGAACCATGGCCCGGGGCCTTTCTTCCTGAAGGAAGAAAGGGCACCGAAGAAGTGGGGTGCACGTAGTGGTTATATACCCCCAAACAGGGTGTTTCACATGTGATTGAAAAGTCCCTTTTACAATAGTCACGAGGCTGCTCTGTCAGCACAGCGCTTGATGGAAACGGCAGATAGGTCTGCTGTCTCAGTGAGCCCCGCAGGGTGGCAGGTGTGTTGCCTCGGGCTGGGGGCGGGTCACAGATGAGCGCCGCAATCGGTTCCTAGCCTAAGGAAAGATGCTTAATCCTCAAGAAATGCCAGCGTTGGGAGGGGGAGGGAAGTTAGTTACAAGAGGTTACCAGACTAGTACAATAAAATGAAGATTTTAAGTCCTTGCCTTTGGTATTGATTAAGAGTTTTTGGAGAGTAGGTCATCTCCTTTCTTCTTCCTGGTACAGAGAGGGAGGCACCTTTTACAGATAGAGATTTACCTTACAAATGTAAATGTGTCCTAACAAAGGGCAAGTTCCATTCCTCAGAGCCTCCTTCCCTGTCCCAGTTTATCAAAAGCAATCAGCCTCAAATAATCCTGATGCCAAAGAGACATATCTTGGGGTGGCCAACTCCAGGTCCCCACAAAGACAAGTGTGATTTCCATGGTTGGAAGTGTAGTTTTACTTCCAAATGCATGTCACTATGCGTAACATTATGACAGCTATTTGGAAATCACCAGTAGGTGGTGTAAATGTGGGTCTGAGGGGATGGACAATGGTCAGTGGTCAATGTTGCACCATTCTGTTTATTTCATGGACATGATTGCCCAGTAAAATCAATAAATATATGGTAAACACACAGATATGTATTTATATTTATTTATAAATTTAATGCAAAATATATACTCATATACTAAATACATAAACAAGAAGATAGTTATATATGTATATATGTATAAAAGAGCCCATGAAATTTTTATATACTTATAATTACATGTATAATTTATGTACATATATATAGAATTTACATATGGAAATAAGTGTACACATATGTGTGTGTGTGTGGGGGGTGTATTTCATGGGCCTTTGTGGTTTTTTCCCCCAACTTCTATTGGCATCTGGAGATCTGAATATTCTGTTCCCTTCTTCCATTAACCACATCTTCCATCAGTCTCTTCTGTGGCCCAATCAGTAGAGTTAGCACATGTCTCACGAACTAACCTAGTTTCCACTTAGATGGGTTGCTTTTCCATTCAGTATTATTCATTGAGTCACTTTTTGGTGGCAGACAGAATTCTAAGTGTGCATTCCTATCTTCATATGATCATAACAATCCAATGAGTAAAGTATTATCACCTTAAATTTATAGATGAAGAGTCTTATTTTCTTAGATGTTTCAATCTGCTCAGCTCCCACATAGTAAGTAAGCAGATGCTTGCACCGGGGCTGACTCCACAAAAGTGTATGTTCTTAACTTTTCTATCAACGTAATAAAATGCAGAGGCACAGCTGAAAGTGGCCACTCGATCAAATCCTTCAACCGACACTGCACAAGCCCGTCATCCTACAGGATAAAGAGCGCAGTGCATGCGTGCTGCTCTGAGCCCACTTGAGCACTCAGTGACCTAGGAAAATAGCACGGGTGCATGCAATAGTGTATGCAGGGAGAGGAAATAAACTCAGGAAGCAAACACTAGTAATGAAAATGTATTCTGAAAAACATTTCAATGAGTAAAATTATCCTAAAATTGAATTTTAATAAAAAGATTTTCAAAATACAAAAACGTATATGTATTTTGGAGAAACAGAAAACATAGCTGGATAAACATCATTTAGGTTTTCAGTATTTAGAATATCTTCAGATAAATGCAAGAATCTATTTTGCTAGTATGTACTAAAAGTCTTATCATGCTTTCATATGCATGTTAGTGGTAGTAATGATGACCGTGATCCCAAAAGTATGAAAATCATGTTAGCAGAACCCTCAAAGTTTTCTTTCCTATAGCATTTATATCTGTGTGGGTATGCTTTCACATTCATGTTGTAAAAAATTGTAACTCTGATATCCTATAATTTCTAAACACGATATTTTTACTAAAAGGTAGATGAGACTAAAGCAGGACACTTCTTTGTTTCTGATTGTAATGAAACTTGTAAGATAGGTAAATGATAAAGGATATGGCATGTAACTCTGATTTTAATTAGTAAAGATATTAGAAATAATCACATTTCTCCACAATTCCTATACTGTTCATAGTGTTAATGCTTTACTCCACAAAAAATGTATTTCTGCAAAATGACTAACTTCAAAAAGTATTTTTGAAGTTTGATAAGCATTGAATCATACAAAATACTTCCTGTATACAGAATAGAATATTGTTTAAATGTTCAGACATCTGTGGCCTAAGTTTCAATAGTAAGAAAATGAATGGAAGATATCAAGAAATGCCACTCCTAACTAGTCGGTTTATGATTCTGAGTCTAGCTAAGGCTTAATATAAGTTCTAAACACATACTCTTTAACCATATGAGATATAGTTACACATTTATTCTTTACTTTATTTCTTTCAGAGGGTATTCGTGAATTTTTCCAAATGTTTAGCGTTGTCTAAAGGAAACATACTCTTTATTTTTCAAGCTATTGTTATTTCAAGTGAGTTAAATGCCAATTTGGAGGGAGAAAATATAGCTACAAATAAGGAAAGGAATATAAAATAGTGCACAAAAGCAAGATGAACTAGATTAAGTCCAAAATATTATCAACTTTATTCTTTTGAATATATTTCCAAATATGATTTGTTCAAAGATTATTTCCTTGTTGAAACCCAATTTCTATTTAGACAGAGAAAAAGCTCTTATGGGGAATACAATACAGCACAGTTGCTTCAAATTATACCAAGTCGTATATTGGTATTTTGCTAGGAAAAAATCAATGGCAGCAACCGACTCTTTACAATATTTCATTAAAAATCACCTCTGTGGTCTGATATTTTCTTTCTGAAGTCAAAGGAAAAAACATTCTTATTTTGTTTATGTTGTTTGACCAACTACAAGCTTCAATTAAAATTCTTAGCTGGATGCATTCACTCTGAAGGAGAGGAAATCAAAAGATACGACTTATCCTGCTCCTCAGCAGCAGCCAGGATTACTTTGGTGACTTGTTGGTGCATTTATATCCTGATATTATTGCCTTCCATGGCATATGAAAAATTTGGCAAAATAGTATAAAATATATTTTTTTAACTTGGTGGTTTAAATAAATGGTTATAAGGAAGATATTTGCTCTTAGGATTTCTTTTTTTTTTTTTTCAGGAAGTATCACCAGCTTATCTCAGTATTTAATATTTAAGAGAAAATTTTAGTTATTTGTTCATTCAAAAACATTTCTTGAATGCTGGTCCTGTTCTGGGTAGTGATGAAACCATGTTGAATTAAACAGAGGAGTCAAACAGATGCATTTGGCCTCTTTAAGTATGAAACATATATCAGTAGAGAAAGCAACTAGTTAGAGAATGTTACAAATAAACATAAAATATAAACTCTGAAAATAATATCCCAGACAGTTATGCTATGTCATAAGACCACATAACGAGATAATTAGAACTAAAGTAAGAAAGTTTGTGGGAGGGATTTCTCTGAGAAAGTGATGATGAGCGGAAAGAGGAGCAGGAAGTAAGTAGGTAAATAGGAGGCGAATTGTCTCAGGAAAAGAGAGGCAATGTAGGGGACATGAGGACAGGAAACGGCCCTGGGGCAGAGGGCAGATGTGATGTGGTGTGAAGAAACTGAAGAGGAGGTGGCACCTGGAACCCAGTCTAGGCCACATTGATATTTTGATCTTAAGTCAAAGAGCAGTGGGAATTGCAGCAGAGTTCCTGTCATAATCAGACCTGCGCTGTGAAAGAGCTTTCACTGGCAATTTGGAAAATAGCTGTTAGTCGCCTGCTCTGTAGTGCTGGGCCTCCCCTGACTGAATGTCATTCAGGCCAGTAACTGACACGCTCTGAGTCTCTGCCACTTCCCAGCTTGGATTGAAAGCATCCATGAGATTTGACTTCCTGGGCACCTTCAAAAGGTGACTCATAACATATTTTAAAATTCCAGGAGAGTTAAATCCACAGTGGCAAAAATTTGACCAAGGAAAAGTGAGGAACAGAAGGCAGTGACAGTTCTCATCTCCCTGTTTCCTCTTGTTCACATACTCCTCAGACACCGTCTTCCCATACAGCCTGTTCAGCAACCACCAGAGGACAGATACCTGCCAGGTGACCTGGGTCTCTGTGAATTGCTTTGAGGCAGCGGTCAGCACGGAAATATCAAACTCATAGGACTTCCCACACTTCCTTTTAACTCACATCTCTGACTGATTTTGCATCCTTGGCATGAAGCATCATTTCATTCTTGAGGCAAATCTACTTGTTTGGAAAGTTGAAAGATATTCAAAATAAATGTTTCATGAACTAAAATCAACAACACTCAAGAATAGATTGGATAAGGGGAAAATAGAGAGGGAGGTTATGTGCCAGGATGGAAAAATGTGACATCATTGAGAGGGGAAAGATTAGGCTGGCCCAGGTTGTGGAGCACAGCATGAACGCCATCTTGGATGTGTTGAGCTTGAGTGGGATAAACACATGGAGTCCAGCAGAAAGGTCTTGGCTGGAGACACTGAGGTCACATCTGCACATGTGCTATGAATGCAGCCATCAGTGTTCCTGATGAGCCCACTTGGAGCTACAGGAAAATATCCCAAAGCAATCATCAATGAGATCCAACATGGACAGTTCAAGACAAGCCTGGTAATGTTTCACATCATTCGGTGGCAACGAAAAAGATCAATCAATCAATCAACTAATTAAAATTAAGTTAGATAAATAAAGATAAAGCAAATGTGTCAAAATTAACAATTGGTAAATCTATGTGAAAGGTATACAGGTGTCTATGGTTTCACATTTTCAACATTTCTTTAAATAAAAAGAGAAAGGGGGATAGTTAACATTAGAGCATACTGTTCTACTATTAATTTAAAAGACCAAAAATGACTGTGATGGTTAATTTTACGTGTCAACTAGACTGAGCCAAAGGGTGCCCAGATGGCTGGTAAGCACTCTTTCTCGGTGTGTCTAGGAAGGTCCTTCCAGGTGAGATGAGCATTTGAATAAGTGGACTTAGTAAGGAAGATTGCCTTCCCTAGCGTGGGTGGGCATCATCCAACCCATCGAGGGCCTGAATAGAACAAAAAGGCAGAGGAAGGAGTTTGCCTTATTACGCTTCGTGCTTGTCTGGTTGAGCTGGACATTGGTCTGCTCCTTCCCTTTGACTGAGATTTACAGCAACAGCTCCCCTGGTTCTCAGGCCTTCAGACCAGACTGGAATTACACCACCAGCTTTCCTGGGTCTCCAGCTTGCCGACAGTGTATTGTGAGACTTCTCAGCCTCCATAATTGTGCGAGTTAATTCCCCATAATAAATCTCTCCATATATATACATACACACACACACACACACATATTCTGTTTCTCTGGAAAACACTAGCTAATACGATGACTATTACCTTTATATACATGTAGGTAAATTATCAGCTGAGTAGAAGCAGTTTTGTTAGAGAGATGGTGGTCAATTTGAGTGGGTAGGGAATATGTGAAAAGTGGGGAAAACAGACTCATTATAGGAAACTCTTCAGAAAAGTTTAGTTATGGTGCTTATAAAAGTGCCTAGAAAAAACAGTTACCCAAATTATTAGTTAGCAAAAACATCATTATCTATCATAGAAAAAATAATTTGAAATTTGTTGAATATATAATTTTTTAAAATCTCTGAAATATTCTTTTGTGTGGTAGATAGTCAATGGAGGCTAATCCTGTCGAAAAATACAAAAAGAAGAAAAGAAGAAGCTACATCATTCACATTATGTATGCCTGCTATGCCACAACGTCTAAGACAAAGCCCTCAGCAACATTACAATCTACATAGACATACAAGCCTATTAGAATCAAAAATAAAATTATGAGACTTATTTGATAAGCACACATCATTATTAGATTATTCCAAGGAATCATTCCATTTTCCTGGAAGAATACCATAAAAGACAAACCCCTATATTTTACTATAGCTGTGGCTGTTCCAAAGGCAGGTTTATCCAAATAAAGATACCAGTTCCAATTAGTGTCTGACCTAGGTCAAATCACATTTTTTGGTAGCTGCTTCATGAGCAAAGTAACACAAAATGTCATAAAAGATTCTGGAGCGATAGTTATAAGCCAATGAAATGGCACTTAGAGAATCTGTTAAAATTAGTATAAAAGGTATTGAATTAAGTTCTAGTCATGACTTTACTTAAGAAAGGCATCTTATCCTTATAATTAAACTCATTTTTACCAAAGTTATTCGTGCAAATTATTTTGAGTGGTGCAATGTCACATATTTACTAAAGTAAACCATGATAACAGTTTTAACGAGTTGTATCTAAGGATTTTCCAGCAATTGGCCAATGAAATCAAATAGCATAATTGAGGTGAAAACTTTGTATACCAAGGACACTATATTTTTTTTTTTTAATATTTTTTTTGATAGTTTGTAGGTAATGATCAACTCCTAACTTTTAAGATTTTTTTATTTTTTCCTTTTTCTCCCCAAAGCCCCCCGGTACATAGTTGTATATTCTTCGTTGTGTGTTCTTCTAGTTGTGGCATGTGGGACGCTGCCTCAGCGTGGTCTGATGAGCAGTGCCATGTCCGCGCCCAGGATTCCAACTAACGAAACACTGGGTCGCCTGCAGCGGAGCGCGCGAACTTAACCACTCGGCCACGGGGCCAGCCCCCTAAGGACACTATATTTTAAGTAAAATATGCAAACATGTAACTAGAAATTTTCTTGTTTATTCACTCAATGTTTACTGAGTATGAATACAAAGGTTTAAAATTTTATACATGTGCAATTAACACACAAGCTTAGGTACCATTTTCACCTCACTGAGCATCAGTGTAAAGAGAAGCATTATAGTGTCTAACAACATCTATGTTAACTTTCACTAAGTGACTGAAGACTCTATCTTACAATGAATATAGAGTAATATCTGTATTGCATTCATTCAGTTTCTTTATACGTTCATTAGTTCCTTTAGGTTGTAATTTTGTTTTAAAAAAGCTATACATACTACTCAAAGCTATTGTGGCAACTGTGAAAATGGGCCTCTAGCATTTTCTACCATGAGGAGTACAATTAAGGGCCCTGGTTACTGTGTTTTGAAGTCCACCACCGCTTTAAGGTCAAGGCTTCCAGCCAAGGATTGAGCACATTAGGGATACTGAGGCCCACATTTCCTGGGAGACAGGCTACCCCCCTGATGGGGAACTTTGGCTCAAAGACTCTCCACTGGCCTTGCCAAGACTTTGCTAGAACTGCCCTGCAATCTGCAACCCCTCTATCTTACACATGAGTGAGACCAGCATCATGGCCTGACAGCTCTCCCAGTCTCTTCCACTTCCCTCTTTTTCATCTCACGGGTGCATACCACCCAAAACATCTTGTAAGTTTAATTCCATCTTGGTGTATGCTTCTTGAACTGGTAGATTTATCATTTAGAATAAGTTAATGAAAATTGTATAATATAATTTAGAATTTTTGGATGTACAAGGAATCTGAGAAATCATTTTCTTTCACACAAGGGAGGAAAAAAAAGTCCTGGAGAGGCTGAATGGATTTGCTAAGTATACATGGTTATTGAGAAAATCCAGGACCAACTCACCAATCGACACTTGATTTTGTTTCAAATCTAGCACTAACAAAATACAGTTGTAGGCACAAGGTAAACTGTGTCCTAAAGATGGATGATATCACCTCTGAGAAGAAAACCCACTGGTACTGTTGCAGTGTAACAACATCCCTGTAACCAAGTCATTGAAGTGATATTGCCCCAAAGGGATAATAGACTGAAACTCGTGAAGACTCTGTTTGAGAACTCCATTCCTTCTTATACTGATCCTAAATAATAGGACCTTTCTTTTCTTTAACACTTTGAATGTATTTATTACCATAAGGACTCTTTTTGTTTTATTTCAATGCACAATCATTAAAGGTAATATTTTCTCATTGGTGAAGTTATCAAATGCATATTTTCATAATTTCTTATCCATCAATATTATTACGCAGACAAAGAAATGTTAGACCTCCAAGAACAATTACACCAAACTACAAGACAGTGTAAACATAAATTCACTCGGCATCGCCTCCTTCTGCCTAACCAACAAAGGAGAATCTACCTCCACCTTAACTCTTTTTCCCTCTGGTGTTCAATGTCCATTTTAAAGTCTGATCCTCCATTCAAAGACAAAACTCCACTGAACAAATGAGAGAAATGAGTCCCTTTTCTGGAAAACAGCTGCTTTTCTCTATAAAATACCCTATCTTGTATTCAATAGTTTTTCACATATAAGAAAAGAGGGAAACCCTTTCTGTGTGTTTCATAAACCCCTTCTGTTAAATTTATTCATGTGAATTTCAAATAACTTTCTATTTAATAAAAATATCCGTACATTCTAGATTAAAAATATACTCTGTAAAATTAAATTAGAAAAAATATAAAGTATATATTTGATGCCTAAGAATATGACTAACATCCCAAAATAAGAAGTAAACCTACTTATTATTGGAGGACCAAAATTCATTTGACGAATTCTAGTTTCTGATTTTAAGGTTACAAATCAATTCTCCTTTATTTCTTAAATGTAACATAGAATAAAAAAGAACCACAAAAAGCCATGATTTAAGGTGAACCATAGTACCACATTATAAATTTTCTCAAACTATAATCTTTTATTGAAATGAATAATAATTTTACAAAAAAATTATACTTAATTTACATATTAGTAAATATATTTGAACCTCGAAATGGTCAGCAATTTAATATAAGTAATGGCTATGCTATTTGATATAATTCACACAAAAGTCCTATGAGGTAGATAATACCATGTTCATTAACAGACAAAGACAACAATTCTCAAAGAATTTCAATATTTTGCTCAAGGTCATGCAGCTCCTATGTGGTGAAGTTTAGATTTAAACTGGTGTATTTCTCACTAAATACCTTTCCTCCTGATGCTAATTCTAAATTTGAGTTCTAAGGATGTATTATTGCTCATTGTTCTCACCGAGTTTTTTTTTCTTTTAATTGTATGCTTTCACTTTTGAAATGTAATATAAAACTGGCTAATAGGCATACTCTGGACCATGGGAATGACCACCATATATCTATTACTGATACATGAATCTATCAGATCTATTGCACCTGTGCTTATGATCACTTTGGAGCCAGCCGATTCTGCATTATGTATCTTAGCTAAACACAAAGAAGAGAACTGCATTTAGTGTCCAAGTGACAACTTCATAGTGCATAAAGATCAAGTGAATAATGCCATAAATTTGGCAGTAGATGAAAGAAAGATAACTGCTTATCATATGTCACATTACTAAAACAACAATGATAGAAAAATTTTTATAGCCGATTGAGGAAATGATTACTGTTTTGAGATTCATTCGTGCTGTTCTGATTGATGGTTAATTCCTTTTTTATTGCTGAGTAGTATTTCTTTGTATGAGTACATCACACTTTGTTTATCCATTCACTTAGTGGTGGACATTTGAATTATTCCCAGTTTGAGATTATTACAAACAAAGCTTCTATGAAGATTGATATACAAATCTTGGCGTTTTGGTCAGGTCTGAAGGCCCTTATTGTCTCTGCAGTATGTCTATGTGAAAGTCATTTTTTTTTCCCCAAGGATATGATTCTCTCTGCTCTGATTTCATTTTTCTAGATAAAGCCATATCATTTTAGGGTCATTCTCTCTTCTTGGAGTGCTGAGCAGGAGTCTCCAAAGATCTAGAGACATGCCTGTCGCCCAGTCTCTTTCCAGCACCCCCACTGTGAACACTTTCTATCCTGAAGGAAAAACACCACCAATAACAACCTGTAAGCTATTCTCTTCCTATGCAAAATGTGTCTTTCTCAATGGGTTTGGGCTTTGGAAAATATACCAAAGGTCTTGCCAACAGGAACACTTTTCTGTGCAATATCACCTTTGGCTAGGCTACAGAACAGGCTACGCATTTGAAGGGGATGAAAAAGGAATATGGAGAAAAACACCACAAAATCTCATTTAACTATATATATATATTTTTTGGTGAGGAAGATTGGCCCTGAGCTAACATCTGTTGCCAATCCTCCTTTTGGCTTGAGAAAGATTGTCCCTGAGCTAACATCTGTGCCAGTCTTCCTCTATTTTATACGTGAGACACTGCCACAGCATGGCTGGATGAGTGGTGTGTAGGTCCGTGCCCGGGCTCTGAACCCATGAACCAGGAGCTGCTGAAGCAGCACATGTGGAACTTAAACACTATGCAACTGGGCCAGCCCCTTATTTAACAATATTTGAGCAGAAGTTTTAAGAACAAGTGTCTGTACCTAGTTTTGCATTTATATATATGCAGGTAGCATTTTAAGGGAAATAATAATAATTTTTCCCCTTTTGAGATTGTTCATATATTACTTAAATTTGAGTCATTTCACAGTATTACAGGGATTTCTCAATGATTATAACCTCACATTCTTGAGTAAGGCTTTTATCAGTCAAGGAATTTGTAATCTGGAGCAGACAGCTATGATAATGGACATATCGGTAAGCAAAGGTAGTACTTGAAAAGTTTAAAAACTGGAACAATATTAGGCTTGACAATTAAGAGCAGACAGTGAATATCAACAATTGGTGAGACCATACTAATGGACCTCAGCTGAGTATCAGCCCTGCCTACGGGTAGTTACACGGAGTTTATAGCATGTTTTTCTTCTATGCTTTAATTGACATAGCTTAGCATACCCGGAGCCGGTATTTTTAGTCATCGTCTTACCTGGTGAGCAGTCAGAAATGCTATCCCATCAGAGACTCGTCTTTTGAGTCCCCAAGTTGTGAGGCTGCGTCCATCCTTGCATCTTCAGCATTATCTCCTGGACTTGTTCCAGAACAAGTGATCATTCTTGAAAGCAGAATATATTCACTTTTTACTTCTCAAGCTTTTAATATCTATTCTCACGAGTGTATTATTTGGCTTAGATATTGTGTCTCTTGCCTAAATTTGCTAACAAACCGAAGGCAGAGAGGATGATTTTGAACTTTTAAATAAATTATAAGGTAATTTGGAACTGGGGATTAGACCTTATGAAAGCAAAATGTTTTATCTCGGATGCCATCTCCCTACCGTCTTATCCAGATTTCAATTTGCAGAGAGTTTTAAGCTCTCCGCTCTCCTCCATCCCTCTGTGCTTTCATCCTGATTTCTCCTGGCGGTGCTGCGCTGCACAGCAGGTGGTGTCTGTAGGCTCAAGATCTTTCAAAAGAGCAGTTATCACATTTTTCAGCAGCTCAGGTAGTAGGAATTTGCTTTTCTCACAGTGCCTTTTTTTTGAAAAGTATATTTTTGCCAACTGTAAATGGAACTCAAACCCCTGGGAGTTTAAACTCATTTCTAGGTTTGGAATCTACATTACTCAAGTGTGTTTGAAACGTGCAAAAATCATTTCCTCCACAGTTCAGGGATGTCTGAGAGGCTCCAAGCCTGAGCCAAAACAAGGTGATTGTCAGGAATAGAGAAATATCTTAATATTTTATCACTGTTATTCTTTCCATTGTATTAGTAATATATGGTTCCACAGCCTTAGATAATTTTCAATATCTCAGAATAGATGGTATGTTTTTTAACGATTTTTTTTGTAAAATTCATTTCAAACCCCACTAAGACTTGAGACTTTTCATCTCATTTTTACACACAGCACCCTCAGAATGTGTTAACAATAGCAATTTCTATTTCATCCTTGGTTGTTAGGCAATGCTTTAAATCACTATTATTTTCAAAATTTACATATTCAAATATCTTTCATTAAATCATAAACAAGTAGGCCTTAGATGAATAGTAGTAGTGCCGTCAGCAGGAACAGAGAAGTAATATCTCCAAAAATATTCTCCTCCATAAAAGCAGCAAACACTGGCAAATGCTGTCAAAATCAATGTTTTCAAAATTAACCAAAGACTTCCCAAAATTTAATCAAAGACTTGCAAAATGCTGGAGATAATTTATTCCAGAAAAACCAGCTGAGTCATGCTAAGAGCAGCCAGGTTCATGGCAGTTTGACTTGCCCTGTTCCCGTCAGCCTCTCCCCAGCTCAAGGGTAGCACTGAAAGCCATCTGCCCACAACCACAGCAGCCACCTGGAGAGCCAGAACAGGGTTGAGGTCTTCCACAACCCCATTCCCAGTTAACTGTCCTTACATCCCTGAGGGCAGCTTCCTGGGGAATCCCCTCACAGGTGTGGAATTAGTAAAAGAAACCTCAACTAAGTCAGTCAGGAGGGTCTGTAGGGGGAGCTCTCGTGACCTATCACATGTCAACAAACCCCAAACAGGAAGAGAGAGGTGATACTTGCATTCTGTATTTTACCTTTGTCAACAATTTTGTAATTTATTATCTTTAACTTATTTTCGTATCTATCACTAATTATTTTATACCACAGTTTCTTTGTTCTTGAATTCTTTAATTTCATATATAATTTGGTTGCCTAGAGTACTTCCTCAAAGTGTTGTTTTTTTAATTCACTCAGAAGAAAATGTGGTTGTTAGACTTTCAAATTCTTAGAAATGTGTTTTTTTAGTGTAAAGTTTACAAATAGTTGCTATACATCCAGAAAATGCCTAAAGTTAAGTATGCAGCTAAGCGAAATTAACTCATCCACTTAACCAGCCACAGGTGTTAGAAACACAGAAGTATTAGATCAACAGAGAGAGAAAAGCCCCCTTACCCCTTCTGAAAGTCACCACTGCCCTGGCGTCCTGCACCAAAGATTAGCTTTTGCCTGTTGTTGAACTTCATATACCTGGAAAGCAAGTAACCTTTGTATCTGATGGATTTCATTCAACATTAAGTTCGTGAGATTCATCCACGTGTTATGGTTTGTTATCATTTGCGCATCCTCCCTGCTACGTAGTTTAAATAGAATGCTTTCCAAATTGATTTGTAGATTTGATGCAATTTCAATTAAATTCCCAAAAGGATTTTTGGAAACTAACCACCCCATTCCAAAATTGACAGGGAATAGAAAGTAGGCAAAACCAGAGAATATTGAGGAAGAAGAACAAATCTGGAGAAACTACAACCTTTCAACACTTATGATAAAGCTATGGTATTTATGAATATAGCGATATATGTACATAGCTATATATGAATATATGGTAATAGTGCAAGGATAGCCAGAAAGAGCAAAGGAACAGAAGAGAGAGATCAGAAATAGTCCTCTGACTTTTGTCAAAGGAGCCATGGTAGTCCAGTGGGGAAAAGATGATATTTTTAACAAACAATCCTAGTGGTAATGGGTTAACTGGATATCCACAGGAAAAAAATAACTTTTATTTCTTCACAAGGTATACAGAAACTTGAATTCTAAATGTGTAAGACAATCAATAAAGCCACTAATATAAATGTAAAAATTAAAACAAAAATCATTTTGGGTGAAAACAGGAAAATATGCTCATGACTTTGGGCAGATAAATGTTTACCATCCTTAACATATACAGTAATACCCCTGAAATTCTTTTCCCCATGTGATCATTTGAATGAGCAGCAAATTATTGGATTACAAATGTTTTCCTTCAATCTTTTAACTATATTAATATCTTAGAGAAATCACAGTGAGCTCCTTTTTTTATTCCATCCTTCTTATGTTTGAAAACTTAGAGGATTATTTCTTTATTCCTGGATTTAAAACAATCACCAATAATCCTTGAAAACACTCTGAAAGGAATTATTAAGATATTTCTTAAAAATACTTAAATGTTTACAGATTTAAAAAAGGCAAAAGAAAACATATAAAAGTAAACATCTGAGAGAAAAATAAAGCAATCAAGACAGACTTAAAGGAGGATGGTAGATTATTGTACCACAATACAGTGTTAATGAATTAGAAGAGTCTAAAATATTTTATTAATAAACACATTCAAATTAAATGAGAATATGAAATAAAACAACAAACAATGATACAGCCAAACCCAACACAGAGTTGAAAACCGTGGGGCACAGAGGAGGAGCAGCACAGCTCTGGTCAAGCCCTCGTGTTGGAGCAATGGTATGGAAGCCCCATCCCACTGTCTCCCTCTTACCTTTTCCCAGAAGCCTCTGTGGATGGGTAGCTTTTCCATGATAGAAAATGTAATGATAGTGAGGGACTCAGTACAAAGAGCACATGAAAGAGTCAACCTAACCTCTGGAGGTTTCCCAGGAAAATTGTTTCATGACTCATTATAGAGCTTTTATCGAAATGCAATGAAGACTTTTTCAAATCTATTTTTATCTATAGGATACCTCGGGAAATAACTCCCAAATGTTTAGTTCTTCCTTAAATAGTTATTTTGATGTCTACTAAATTTACAATTTCTGAGCTTTAAGTATAATTTGTCCTCATTGTAATCAAGACATTTCTGTTGTTAGTATTTTTTAAATGTTACGGTTTTCTAATGTGTGTTCCTCCTAAATGTATCACCTTCAGTTACACACATTTTTGGTTTTACGAACTCTGAAACTACAAGCTGGTCTTCATAGACAGGGTCATCATAATTTAATAATATATGATAAATGAAACCAAGTCTTCAGGTCAGAGGTCCACAATAATTCTCTGTTAAAGGCCAGATAATAAATATTTTACGTTTTGTGGGTTACATAGCCTGGTGATTCTCCTTCTCTTTTTTTTAACCCTTTAAAAATGCGAAAACTGTTTGCAGCTACCACACAAAACAGGTCTCCCCCGGCTAGCCCATTAGCTCTCACTCCAACAGTAAGAAATCTGGCTCCCACCATCTACCAACCATTTACTTCATTGTCCAGTTCCAGCACATTTGGAGAGAAGTATCAGAGAGTTGACCTGTTCCGCCCTTGGGAAACAACTTTACAACCTGTAGCACAGTACCGGAGCAGAGTCTTTTGCATTTAGTCTTACAGATTCCACTCACTCACGATGTTAGTTAAGTATGCAGCTTTTTCTCCCACTCCCTTCAGTGAGGTTGTTTCATACATTTTTAATCCATTCAGATCATTTTGACATATTCTGCATTCTATCCTGGAATTCTCTATCCTCCTAAATGTTTTCTTTTAATTTGTATACATTAACGTTCATTCTTTTTTCTACAGAATTCTATGGTTTTGACAAATGTACTCTGTCATGTATACATCATCACAGTAGCCTACAGAATAGTTTTATCACCCTACAAAAATTCCAGGTTTCATCAACTCTGTGCTACCCTCCCCAATCCCTGAATATCTTGCACCCACTGATCTGTTCACCATCTCTAGAGTTTTGCCTTTTCCAGAATGTCATATAAATGGAATTGTGTAGCCTTTTCAGACTTGACTTCTTTCATTTAACAATGTATTTAACATTAATCCCTGTCTGTACATGGCTTGATAACTCATTCCTTTTTATAATTGAATAGTATTACATTTTATGAATATAGTAGAGTTTGTTTATCCATTCACTTACTGAAGGATACTTCTTGGTTGCTTCCAGTTTTTGTCAATTATGAAAAAACTACTATAAATATTTGCATACCAACTTTTGTGTGGACCTATATTTTGGCATCAACTGGGTGAGTATTTAGGAGCACGATTGCTAGCTTGTGAGCTAAGATTGTGTTTAGCTTTGTATGAAACCACCAAACTGCTTTCCATGTTCCAGCACCATGTTGCATCTCCCTCAGCAATGAGTGAGAGTCCTGTTGCTCTGCATCGCATCAGCAACTGGTATTGCCAGTGTTTTGATTTGGGCCATTCTTCTAGGTGTCTAAGTGGTATCTCACTGTAGTAATTTGCCTTTCTCTAGTGACAAATGGTGTTGAACACCTTTTAATATGCTTATCTGTAATCCGTATATCTTCTCTGGTGAAATTTCTCTTTAGGTCTTTGGTACATCTTTTAGTTAGCTTGTTTGGATTTTTGTTTGCTTGTTTTGTTTTTGTGAGGAAGATTGGCCCCAAGCTGACATCTGTTGCCAATCTTCCCTCTATTTTATGCGGGATGCCACCACAGTGTGGCCTGACAAGTGGTGCTATGTCAGTGCCCAGGTTCCAAACCCGCGAACCCCAGCCTGCTGAAGCGGAGCATGTGAACATCACCACCATGAAACTCGGCCAGCCCCAAGGGTTGCTTGTTTTTTATCATTGAATTTTAAGTGTCTTTCTATATTTCTGGAACAAGTGCTTTGTCAGATATGTGTTTTGACGGTATTGTCTCGCACTCTGTGCCTTGTCTCTTCATTCTCTTAACAGTCTTTCAAAGAGTAAAGGTTTTTAACTTTAATACCTTCCAAATAATCATTTTTTTTTCTTTTATGTAGCATGCCTTTTGTGTTGAATCTAAAAATTCATCACCAATACTAAGGTCACATAGATTTTCTCCTACATTTTCACCTCAAGGTTTTATACTATTACATATGATCTTTAGAAATAGATCCATTTTGAGTTACTTTTTGTAGAAGGTGTGAGGTCTGTGTCGAGGTTTATTTCTTTTGCATATGGACATTCAATTGTTCCAGCACCATTTGCTGAAAAGACCATCAGTTCTCTATTGAATATTTTGTCAAAAGTCAGTTGACTGTGTTTGTGTGGGTATATTTCTGGGCTCTCTGTTCTGTCTCATTGATCTACAGGCTATTCTTTTGCCAGCACCATGCTGTGTGATAACTGCAGCTTTATACTAAGTCTTGAAATCAGGTAGCGTGAGTCCTCCAACTTTGTTCACCATGAGCATTACATTGGCTGTTCTAGCTTTTTGCCTTTCCATATACATTTTAGAATCAAATTGTCAATATCTACAAAATAGTTTACTGGGATTTTACTGGGGTTCATCATAGTTTCCTTTTTATAAGGATGTGGGTAACAAATCCTTCCTGGAATTCATTGCCAAAAATAAAGTCTGCTTCTCTTCAGGACATAGAATGTCTTTCAATGAAACCCATCTAAGCTAGGGTCATTCCTTTTTTAATTTTGGCATCAAGGATAAATAAATAAATCATGCTTAGAAATCACTCTGGTCATTTAATTGATTATTTTTTGTACTGTTGTCAATGAACTTTTTATTTTAATACCCAAACCTGCATACAGATATATTTGCAGATATTCATATATGTTCCAGACCTATTAGTGGTAGGTATGATAGAAATTATAACTAAAATTAGAAATAGAATAAACATAACTATACATATAGAATGAAGTAGAAATTTAAATCAAAATACCTATAAAATATTACATTTTAAGTGACATTTTAATAAAAAGTTTTTATCAATTTGCTCTCTATGCAGAAATAAGTTATTTTTTATATACATTGTTATAGTTTTGTTTTAATTGATTCTTTAATAGAGTTGGAGGATATTCTACATGTAAGTGCAAAGTCCCAGTGACCCATCAAGGAGGAAAATATGTGCAGGATAGTTTGTAATGGTGTTTTTGGTTAGTGGACAGTTGAAAATTTTGTTAGAGCTAGAACTCAAATTTAAAATCTTAGTAAAATAAATTTGGAAATGCAATTGGGGAATTTTCAGGGGGAAAATGCAATGGGGACTAATTTTACTTAGATTGTTAGGATCTTAGTAGATGAACATTGGCAGAAAGGAGAATCTGAAAGTATATTAACAACACTATACATTAATATTATTTCCTCCCATTCCTCACAGAATATACACAGTAGTTTCCCCTCTAACTCAATAACAGAAACAAGAAACACTCTATTTTTAAATGGTTAAAATACTTACCCTGGTCTACCTTTTGTAGTTCATGAAAAATATATTTCAGATGATGCTGGCTCTTTCCTTTGTACATAAATAGCACTTTTCATCGATACCCTTGAGCAAGAACAAACAACTACTTTTGAAAAAGAAGTCTGCTGAAGAGTTATTGTGTATATAAAAAAGTAGTAGAACTGACAACAGGACCCAGAGATGTTGTGAAGTTTTTGTGTTCATAAAGTATATTACATTTTTTACTCATTAAAAATATGTTTGAGGCCCTAATACAAAACTAAAATACTATTTCCAAAAATGGATTGTCTCCAGAAGCCATTTGTAGATTCAAAATGCCACCTATACAGTATCTCTAGAGATCTCATCTTACCTCACATTTAATTAGTGAACTCATAATTAGTCTTTAAAGCCCATGTTGAAGGGTAAACCCTTTGTGAAGTGTTCCTGGCTAATTCTAAGTGCATTTGGGTTTCTAGTATGTTACACTTTTAAATTATACACTTACACATTGGTGTCTACCATTAGACCCTAAGCAGTTTGATTAAAGTGTAAATATAGCCAGAACCTTTTTCTTACTGGAAATGAGTGTACTACTTATCATTAATAGATAGGGAATCTTTATAGTATATACTTGTAATTTTGCAAGATCTTTTCTTTTGAGGGCAGAGTGACATCTTCAATGATGGGGTTTCGCATCTGAAAGTTGGCTCAGATTTGTGAACTCAGCAAGAGATGGTGCCTTGTTATTATGGCTGACCACCCTCAGTCTCCTCCATTCTTGCCTTGATTTGATAGTAGATGCTAAGCAACATTTCTGTTGGCTGCCTATCTATGTTGCCTCTCGTGATGCTATGTTCTATTAACCATCTCCACAATGCTTAGTGGACCATGCCCCTTGGCTGCTCTTCTGACGTTGCTAGATGTTGCAGTAATTGCGGGTCATTGGCTTCTGGCGTTTAAAGCCTACCACCTGGTCTCTACTGTTTTGAGCCTCCAACATCCTCATTACAATTAACAAACTGTCTGATCAGCCCTCCTGCTGGCAGAGAAAAGCCAACACCACTGAACTTCTCACTGAGACTGCAGGCCCTTGCCAATGCTTTCCTGTGGAACATCATTTCTCTAGCAGAGCTTCTGGTCTCACATAGTATATCCATTTCCGAAAATCTCCACCTTGCTGAACCTTTTTACCCTTCTTCTATCTTCTGCCTTGCTCAATATGAGCCACTGCTTTTCTCAGGCTTTTACTTTCTTGGACCGTTCCTAGCTACAACCATTCCAGTTTAGGTTCTCTGGAAAGCAAATGCTAAGGAAGAGTTAGAAGTGCAAGAAATTTATTGTGAGGGATGTCTGTGAAGACCAATGAGGAGAGAGAGTGGGAAAAGCCATTAGACCATGAGGATCTGACATTTCTGAAAGAAGAGGAGGAAAGGGAACTAGGTAGGAAGAATGTCAGACTGGAGTGTAGCTCTGAGAAAGTCTCCACTGACCAGGCCAATGAGGAGACTGAGAAAAGATTGCCCATTAGAGGGGTCCTTCATGGCTGGAGACGGCCCAGGTCCATCACTCCCCTTGTGATCAGTCATTGGCTAGGAACAGGACAGGGAGTGTGTGGCCTTAGTGGAAACATGGCCGTAGATCTCAAAGGTCCAGCAGCTGGAGACTAACTGTACTATGCAGAGCACTTCTGCTCTGTTTTTCTCTCTCTTTCTTTCTCCATCTTGTTCTTTAACAAAGAAATAGACATCAATGTCACAAACCTATAAAGTCTTTAAGCCCACCTGTATCTACACCTATCTTTTCCCCCTTCACTTCTTCACTTCTATTACAACACTAATAAGTATGACCTTCCTCTCTAAAACATTTTTTTTGTTACTTGTGTTTCAGAAACAACCATCTTCCACCATTTTGACAAGATTGCATTACTGACTATCCAATAGCCAAAGAAATATCCAAAGAAATGGATATTTCTTTGCTGTTTTCCCCCTGCTAGACTGTAAGCCTCAAGGTGGCGGAAGTGTTTGTTTTGTTTACCGATAAATCCCAAGTTCCTAGAGTAGTGCTTGGAAGACAGTAGGTGATCAATAATTATTGAATAAATGGCTGAATATTTAGATTCATCCTCATCCTGTCAACTCACTCCTTTCCCTTGGCATATAAATATGTTTATATCCACACTTTCTTAGAAAAATAAATTCTTGCTTCATACTATATACCTTACATTCCTCTATCCTATCTTTCTTTACGCTATTGATAGGCAAATCAATCTATCTAGACTTCTATTAAGGGCTCATTAAGCTCACTGTTGTTACTCCCACATTTGTCATCATTCACTCCTCAATCCTTCCCATATGTTAAGCACATCATTTCAACAAAACATTTTTCATAAAGATCATTGATAACCTCCTTGCACCTAATTTTAATGAATGTATTTTAGTCCATGAGCTTTGCTACCTCAGCAATATTTCAGTATACTTAACACAACTTCTTCTTGAGACATTCTCTCCTTGGCTTGTTTGAAACCATGCTCTCTTAGTCTGCTCATTCCACTATGTCAACCTCTCTCAGTCTCCCTTTAGGTTCTTCCGTCTTACACAACCACTAAATTTTATAGTGGATTTCGACTCACTCTTTTCTCTCCATGCACTGTGTCTCTAGGTAATACTTTGCATACGCATGTTTTTGATCACCACATAGGTACTGAAGATGCCTACATTCATGTCTTTAATCATGACTTTTCGTCTTCACAATAGATTCATGTTTCCAGCTATTAACTTAAATCTTTACTTAAATATCTCACAGACAATTCAAACTCAATCTGCCTAAAACCAAACTGATGATTGTTCCCCACATTAGAGAGGCTCCCTCTATTTTAATGCAGGGGAGGGGCACACATCCAATCGCACAAGCAACAAACGGAGTCCTACTTGGTACCTTACTCTCTCTCTCTCGTCTGCAATTACCCTAATGTCCTGCAAATTTTATTTCTAAATGTATCCCAATCTATATCGTTATCCCCTATTTTTTAACTCACCCAAACACTACTATCTAACTTACTATAATAGTTTATTTGGTCGTATCGCATCCACTTTTTGTCATTTTCAAATCTTTTCTCCATGTTAGAGCTAGTGTAGGTTCCCCTTTCAGCACAAATCTGATCATGCCTTTCATTAGTTCTCACTTCACTGTATCTTCCCAATTTAGGATAATCATTGAAATTTTTAATGTAAATAAAGGCCCTTAAATTTCTCAGTCCTGATTACGTCTGCAGCCTTATCTTATCCATACTGAAGGAACACTCCTGAAAGAAAAAAAAACAAGTGAATGAAATTAATCTAGGTGGTCCAAATAAACTAAAACTGCAAATAACAACAACAAATAGCAATCCCTGACTTTCAAAATCCACATAAATTGGGATGATATCTCTTTAATTATTATAAATCTTAAGTGTAGCATAATGTCTAAAATTTGGAAAAAATATTCAATAAATGGGTATTATGAACATCTAAAGATATAAAAATACACAGAAATGAGATAATTTTAATATATTATATGAATATATGACCTATGTTCATAAAATACATCTATTATTCTATTTGTGTTTCTGCTAAGATAACTTCTGCTTTTTTAAGGATATGACGAAATTTCACTTCTTCAAGGAATACATAAGAGTGAAACTAAAACAGAATCTGAATTTGCTAAATCATTGAAGGAGCTTCTCGAGGGGGGGTTACTTTCTTATGACTTGTTGCAGAAACAAATCTTAACTGTCAGAGAGATATTTTATAAAGTGGCTCGAAGATTGGAAAAAATATTTGCATCAGTATGAAAACACATAATGTATTCTTTTCTAAAACCATCAATTAAAAAAAGTTTTAATTCTTTGTACTGAACATTTACATTTTACATTGTGAATCAATCAATACATTGGTAGATTTGTATTTAAAAACCAAATTAAGCAGTTATTACTTTGTTTGAAAACTGAACACATACTTTGAGCTTTTGATGAGGAATTTAAATTTATACAAGCCATGCACAAACACCTCTATCAATAACAGGAAGGTTGAACTACTCTGTAAATAGCAGAGATGAGCATTCCAGGACAGGCCAGGGCTTACATGCTGACAACCTCATCAAGTGGCAACCAGAGAGACTCCAGTCCTCACCATTTCCCAAGCTTCAGGAAGAAAGAAATAGGAAGTTAGTGATTGGTAGTTGGTCTTTAAGGAGATGTCATGTCATTTCTACTTGCATATCAGTGGTCCACAGTTATTTGCATGGTCTTCCCTAGGTGTAAAGGACCCTGAGAAATATAAGACTGAATGAGTAACCAGAAAACTAGAAAGAGTGGGTATCAATCAACTGTAATAAGTTTGCATTAAGATAAGCAGAAAAATGGAACGACAGAAAGAAAGTAACATAGTCTTGAGAAGCCTTTATTGTTGATATTGATTTTGTTTCATTTTCTTTAAAATACCAAGACTACAGAAAGATTATGGTTTGATGGATTGTGGCTGGTAGAAGTGATCCAAAAGAGAGAAAATGATTGGTGGTACAGGACACATATAGAATAACAATGTGTAAGCAATCAGAACCATGAAGGGTTCTGAATGAGACCAGTTCTGACTGGAAGGGCACAATCTTAAAAAGAATTGCTTGTTGTAAGGAGAAAAAAGGGAATGTTTGATAATGAAGTGGGTTTGTAGGTTTGCTAATGGGATTATAAGGGGGTACTGCTAATCCTGAAGTATGGGTGTACTCATGTTGGTACCAACCTCTACCCTGGGCTGTGGGAAATCACAAATCCTTGCTGGGTGGAAGCACCCTCCATTTATTCCTCCAAGATTTCCACAAATTAAGAAAATATCCATATGAATTCTAGTTTATCATCATGAAACACATAAGAAATAGGTGTGACAGTTAACAGAAAGAACAAATAATATACTTTGACTATAGGACATACCAAGGATTATAGAAATAGAATTTACTAGCTATAAACTGTGAAATAACTATATATGTAACATTTTAAAATATTTGAAATATTGAAAACCAAAACAAGAAAACAAGATGTTAAGAAAATGGCAATGTATGTCTCACATACATGATTGCTTCTCATAGCTAGAGCTACTCCTCAATTTTCTCTGATTTTCCTTCTAGAAAACCTGCTTAATTGAGATTTTGCTTGATTTCTAGTCTCTACTGTATCCCTGGTAAGAAAGCACAGGAGTCTTTTTCTGCTTTTGTTTCTTTTCTTGTAGTGTATGTGAATCTGGTTCATTTATTTATATCCCTAAAATCAAAATTTACTACATATGTATGACTTCCTCAGCCCTAAATAAACATTTTTTTTCAAATGTATGTTGTGTTCTTTCTCCCATTTAATTCTCTCTCAGTGGATGTTAGCAGTAAAGGTCTTAAAAATTCTGAAGGACTTGACTCTCTAAGTTAACAAAGATAACAAATAGAAAGCATTTTTGTTAAAAATGGAAAAATGGAAACAACATATAAACAAGAGGAATAAAAGGAAAGAAAAATTACTATCTATGTTATCATCGAGTACACACATGAAAATATTAAAATACATGAATAGAGAGAAATAAAACATGAATATTTTAAATGACAATATTCCTAAAAAGCTAAATGTTAGAAGTTGTGAAAAGATCATTTTAATTTAATAGTCTTGTATTTCAAAATAATATTTTTGTAAAATTAGCATTTCTTAAGTTGTGATAGTCTCTGAGGTCTCTAGAACATAGCTTCCTTTGTCAAGCTATCCTTTGATAAATTCGCACAGTAACAGTACTCTTTCAAGAGCCTATTCCAAAAACTTAATTTGAGCGTGAAACTAGATGTTAGTAATCACGTCCTGTACAGAAGAACTCAAAACTTGAGAGTGTTTAGATTGCAGCTGGTCTACTGCTATCTTATAATCAATCTTAAATCTACTGTAATCATTCTAATTATCAAAATCTATGCATAAATATATTTGTATTGTAGTATGATAGTTTCTTAATTAACCTGATGTATTTGAAACTAATTTACCTGACTTCCAGTTTACTTATATATTTCAAACAAAACAAAAAAGGTGCATTTTTATTGATAGCATGGACAAAATAGAGGCATGTGGCAATATTATTCATTTGTCTAGACCTCCACTCTTGGTCACAAAGTAGGATACTCACATGATTCTGGTTTTCTTCCTGGCTGCATATAGAGAGTGGTAAATTATGGTGTTAATAACCCATTTCTGCTACTACTTCGCTGTGTGGGACATATTTTCAATTATGCTAAAAATGGGATAAAGCTGATGCCAACAAATATCATCTAAACAATAAAATCTGAAGAATAATGGACCAACTTTGGGTAACACATGCACTTTTTATACAACCAATCCCCCCGACTCAAATACCGCCACACACCTGTCTTTTGAAAAAACAAGCCCTTCTGGATGGGCGCATTGATCCTGAGGCTGTTACATCAAGAATAAATCTTTTCTGTCATTGGCTTATTCCTGGCTAAGATCTAGTTAGAATGTTAGGAACTAAATCTTATTGATTCAAATATATATATATTTAAATATATACGTACAAAAAGGGATAGAGTTTGGTAACATGGATCAGGGCATTTCTCTGTTCACATACTAATAATCAGTAAAGAATTTATATCATATCACTGTACTCCATATCTAATTGAAAACATTTTTTTTCCATTTTCCCTTACAGAATTTAATTTTAATTTTTTTAGTCAATTTCACATGCTTTGGCTGAAACTTGCTTTACTATTTTTTTTTGTTTTGAGGAAGATTAGCCCTGAGCTAACATCCATGCCCATCTTCCTCTACTTTATATATGGGACGCCTACCACAGCATGGCTTGCCAAGAGATGTCACATCCACACCTGGGATCCAAATCCGCAAACCCCAGGCTGCCGAAGCAGAATGTGAAAACCACTGCGCCACCGGGCTGGCCCCCTTGCTTTACTATCTTTACTTACCAGGAAGAACAGCTAAAGTGGGCTGGTAGATAAGAAAATATTCTTTTAATCTATTATATATCCTTGAATATAAGGAAATAATATGTTTCTTAAATGGAACCACTTATATTTTCTTTATAGATGACTTTGAAAACCTCTTCTCTCTTTGTGTTCTTTATTGCTAAAGATTAGGTGCTATTTATTCATATGACAATGTTTAATTCAGGAATATTAAAAAGTAAAATAAGACAATAATTTACAAGAAAGTGCTAAAACAGCCAGAAAATGTCATTATTATTTTTCTTTGCAAAACACTATTTGCATCTTTCCTACTGATACGTGATTATTGTTGCATCTGAAATGCTTACCAACTGTTTAATAACACATAATGGCATAATGTAAACTTAGTAACTGGAGCTAAATAGGGGCTACTACTCATTACTGTGAAACAGTGTCCTGAATGACAGACCCCAAAGCTAGAGAGAATCAAGAACACTTGGACATAAACTAAACAGAAAAAAAAGAGCAAGTTGCTGAATTTTCTTTTTCCAGTTGCCAAAAAAGATTATTCTTGACGAAAAATGAGACAATATTATTGTCTACTCATGTCAAAAAATTATAACACATTAAAAATGAAAGCCCTATGTTTCTAGAAATCAAATCATATGTATATATTCTTTCTTAGGTGATATTTTTAGATTAGCATTCAAAAATATTATTTTTTTGCGCTATTCCGAAGGACTATATTGTCAGACAGACTCACATGGAATCACAGGTCTTGTCCAACAACAAAATGTACTGAGGATGGTAAAGAATAGTGAAGCATTCACAGTGAGTCCTTCAGCTGCAACTTTCTACAGGCCTTTTCCCAGAGTGATGAGATAAAATGCATACGGTAGAGGCTGCTACAAGGAAGCCACTTAATTTTGGAGTATGTCTGTTTTCATAACTTGGTAGTTTTATAGCTTCAAATTTGACGTGATTATTGTCCATTCTCCTGACAATTGTACCCCATAAATCCATAAATTTCAAATTTATTTCTAATAACTGATCTAGACTGGAGAGGAATATCTTCCTAAAAGCATTTATACCTGAGATTAAGTACAGAGCAGTGCCTACAATCAGCGCAGTTATATTCCCGCCGGCCAATTCCAATGGCATGTCTACAGGACAGCTGAGTCACAGAAAAAAGACCACAGGCCACAAACAAATCCAGAAGGCAGGGGGCATTTTATAGACCCACTGCTAACTCTTCCCTGCCCACATTTTAAGGTAAATTATTGGTTATATGATTGTTAACATAAAAATAAGGTGAAATGATAAAGGAGAAGAATGAGAAAGAGGTAGGGCGTACATTTGGAGTCATAAATCATATACGTAATTGACAGTTCCAGACCCATGATGGTGTTTTCTAGATAAAACTCTTACTATATGTCAGTGGAAGTGATTCATTAACATTTATATCTACATTGCGTACGGCACATTCTGTTTACTATCTGAAAACATATTAAAAAATAAGTAGACCTTTTTTTCTCAATTGTATATATTAGAGATATACTGGAAAACAATATGATGTCACAACCTTATTATAACAATAAGTTTTCATATTAAATCTCAGGCAAACTTACAACTTACCATGTTTGTTACGTATTTGGGGAAGGGAAGTTTTGACCTTATAATCACAACAATCATCAAAGTCCAAATGTGAATCTTACACATTTTTTCTGTAATATTTGATTTTCTGACTCAATGGCTGTCTTTTAAAAACAATTGAGAAAAAGAAAATGGTGGAAAATATTTGGTTAATAATAATACTCTCCATTTAGTCGGAAAACTTCGTGGTTAATTGATAAATGTAGCTATTTGAGATATTAAACAGGTTTCTGTTAACTGAAGAAAATATAGGAAATTAGCCACAAGTCTTCTATCTTCATAGAATAAACAACAATCTGGAATCCCATTAAAATATGCAAAAGAGCAGTCATATCTAGAACTGAAAAATTGAACTATAATCTCCTTACCTTTGGCAAAGAAAATATTTTTTGCTCTTTATCTTGGCTATGGATATTTGACAAACTTCTACACACCTCATTAATATAGTTATATTAATTATAATTAAAGTGGATGAGTGCATTAATTGAAATGAAGAAGGGAAACAGAATTGAGCACAATTGAAATATCAAAGATACGTATAAAATGTTAATATATTGTTAGCCACTCAATGTTGATATGTTTAAATAATATTGTTTTATATGCCATATGCTTTTAAACATCATAATAATATAAAACTATGTCTAATTCTTTAATATTCTCAATTATTTTCCATATAAAAGCAAACATGCATGTACCATGTATTATCTTGTATACATTAGAAATATTCAACACACATTAGTGTATAGTAATGTCAAGTTATGTGGATCTTCATCATTTAGTCATATTTTAAATTTAGAAACTATAAAAGAAATAAATCTATATCATCATGAGGTAATAACTCTTGTTGTGAAAATGTAGAAAATTATAATTTTCAATTTAAGTTAATTCTTTTGACCAGAACACTTTCAGTTCTGAACAAATGTTTCAATTTCTTGACTTTTTTCTTAGTTGCACATTTCTTAATGATCCACACAGCTTTCCTTTTAAATATAATGATTTAATCAAGAATATTATTATCATTTTTTGCTTGCTGAGAGTAGACTTTGTCTTAAGTAACTCTGTAAAATTTTGAGTTCATCTTTCATTTTAGTTCTCAGAGAATGATGGCATTTCCCTTTATCCGTTTACTAAAAAGAATTTTCTGTGCTGTCTCTATCGGGAGACATTGTGCTTGGTACATCATGAAGAATGAACAAAATGGAGACCAAATCTCTATGGAACAAAGCAGCATAGAGTCTAGTAAATTACTAAATACTAATATAAACAAAGACTGTTACAATATTGAAGACGACCATCTACATGATGCTAAAATCTAGATCCATGGTTCTACAGCAAGGGTGGTTTGGCTTGCAAAGACATTGATGATTTCTGGAAACAATTTGGTTGTCACAGTTGGGGAGGGGGGTGTGGGTGTGCTGTTGACCTCTCTCGGATGTAGCCCAGGGATGCTGATAAACAAGGCACATGAAAAGCCCCCTCAAAAAAGGGAATTACCTAGCCCAAGTTCACAACAGCGTTGAGGTTGAGAAATGCTAATCTAAGTTAAGGAAAGATGGGGTACCTTAGACAATATAGAAGGAGTCCTCTCTGGGGGAGTGACAGTAAGTGAAAATGCAAAAGACTGATAGCAATAAAAGAAGTATGGCCTAAGTGAACTTGGATATCTGAGGGATGAGATCACCTAGGGCCTCAGCTATGCTAAAGGTTCTGAATTAAATCTAACAGGAATTGGAAATCCTTTGAAGAGTTTCAGAAAGGGAACTAATGTGATTAATTAAGCATTTATAAAGGGTCACGATATAGAGTATGATTGTACTCTTACAAGACACAAAGACAATTTATCTTAATAAACTGTGATAAATTCAGATATTTTGACACTTGGTGGTAATAGAGACAAAACAAAGTGGAAAATTTTTATAATATTTATCAAGAAAACTTGGTAATGTTTAGCAATGGATTTGAATGTGCTTAGAGAGATGAAATCAAGAAAGACTCCCAGGTTTTTTACTTAAACAGTGAGGTAAAAAATATAGTGCTTTTTATTGATTTGGGGAACATCATAGATGAGAGGAGAACTATAAAGAGACACATTTGGGCATGTTATTTGCAATGCTTATCAAACATGCAAGATAAACGTGGAGAAGACAGTGGCAAATGTTAGTCTAAAATTCAGAAGAGAAGTTAGACTCAGAAAACTTTCCAGAATATAAATGGCATGTTTTAAATATAAGAATGGATGTGATCACATAGAATAAAGTCAGAAGAAAAGAAAAAGTAGAGGTGTCTACAATGGAGCCCTCAGGATCTTCAGTACTTATGGTCTGTAGGGGGAAGATAGAATATGGAGAAAATACGGTAGAACATAGAATCAATATCCAGGAGACAGTATCCTCCAAAGAAACCAAACAAAATGAGGTTTCAAGAAAGAGAGAATGGTGGACCTTGTGAACTATTGTTAAGGGGGTGAGGAAACTGAAGCCTCGCTCCTAAGGGAAAATGTAAGCATTGCATTTAAAAGCAGGTTTATTGACAATAACTATGGAATGTGACGTTTGGGGCAACAAGGACAGAGCTAGACATGACTGAATGAGTGATAAGAAAAACTAGAAAGAGCAGGTATCAAACAACTTTAACAGGTTTGTTTGAAGGTGAACATAAAAACAGAGCCACATTAAGAAAGCAACGTGGTCTCCAAAAGACTTTATTGCTGATTTATTCTGCTTTGTTTTTGTTTTTTTATTTATCTTTTATAATTTATCGAGGTATGACTATGGTCAGCATGCTGTACATTACATCCTAGCATCTCAAAATAAAATCTGGAAGGTAAGTTTGTTGCTGCATTTGTCTTTTATTAGTGCTTTTCATTTATCTTTACCTAACAATCAGAAAATTAAAGTGTAGAGAATTTGGATGATTTTCCCAAGTAATACAATCAGTTTCAGTCTACATGATTTGACATGTGAGGAGCCTTTGAGTTTCATCTCATTCCACTTTCCTACACTCGCAGGATTTTGGCCACTCAGCTTCTTTCAGGGCCTTCTCTGTGTGACGTCCTCATTACCTAGATCTCTGTTATATTTCAATGCCCAATATATCATCAATTCCACGAATTCCTCCCAGCTCCACTCCAGTTTATGTATTCTCACGGCTCTCTATACTTTCCTTTCATATGTTCATCCACATTTTGATCCCATATTTTATTGGGAAAGAATTGTTTAGTACTTGTCATGAGGTATTAAACAATTAATGAATTGTAATTCTGTAAACAGCATGAAGATAGCATGACATCACTCCACTGTTCCCATGACCTAGCTTTGTATTTGTTTATAAATAGACTACACAAAAATATTTTTAATTGAGGTGAATTAAATTTCACTCCCAAATAACAAAGTGTTTTATATTATTTAACAGAATACTGTGTTAGGATTATTCTACTAATTTCAGGTCACCCCAAGATGCCTGTAATTAACTTATAGCTGCATGACTAAAGATTCTGAACAAATGCTTTATTCTCCAGAATATATTTGCCTCCTAAAGACATTTTAACCAATAACCCAGAATGAAGAAACCACTGTGGCTTGAAAAATAATACTTTAAAAAGTCACCTCAACTATGAGTGTGAGTCTGCATGATTTTTCCTTACAAACATTCAGCATTTTGTTTCACAATATATTTTATCACTTTATCATGAGGAATATCTATAAATGCTATTTTTTAGCAAAGTGAATGACAATTATCAATTAATTGTATAGATGATTCAACTCTACAAAGAACTGTCAATAATTAAGCTTCTTGTTCTCATCTTAATAAGTAATATTATAGTAAAAAATGTGTAACACATTGTTTTTTGCTTTAATTTTAAATATTTGCTTAAGTAAATTATCAGATATAAATTCTTAGTAAAAAATATTATGTGCTTTTTTAAATTAACAGTTTAACTTTTCAGCAGTTTAGGTTCACAGCAAAATTGTGGGTAAAGTACAGAGATTTCCCATATACCACCTGCCCCCATACATGCATAAGTGCCTCCATTAACAGCATCCCCCACCAGGGTGGTACATTTGTTACAAATGATGGACCTACATTGACTTATCATTATTATCTAAATTTCATAGTTTACATTATAGTTCACTCGGTGTATATTCTATGGATTTTGACAAATGTATGATGACATATATCCTTCATTATAATATCATACAATTTTCACTGCCCTAAAAATCCTCTGTGCTTTACCTGGTCATCTCCCCCTCCCAACCCTCTAACAACCACTGATCTTCATAGTTTTCCTTTTTCCAGAATGGGGTTAGAATCATACAGTAAGTAGCCTCGTTAGATTGGCTTCTTTCACTTAGTAATAGGCATTTAAGCTTCTTCACTGGCTTTTCATGGCTTAATAGTTCTTTTCAGCACTGAATAATATTCCATTGTCTGGACTAACCATTCACCTACTGAAGGACAGCTTGGTTGCTGCGAAGTTTTGGCAGTTATGAATAAAGCTGCTATAAACATCTGCGTGCAGGTTCTTTTGTGGACACAAGCTTTCAAGTCCTTTGGGTGTCGGTGTTGCAATCCAATGTACACATCAGGATAGATGCAGAGAGGGCTGATGGCCACTCTGAGTTTATTATAACCAGTGTTTCAATATATACATAGCTTACATCTGTTAAACATACACAGGCGTTCTGGACAATGTAATTAGCAAATGCCAAGAATTCTTAGTGATTTCTCAAGGAGACCTCCCTTGGCCTCTGTTTTGATATTTTCATGTTATTGCTGTGCTCGTATATTTTATCTCGGAGCATGCAAGGCCTCCTAGGCAACGGCTTCTCCTGCTCTCGATATCAATATCGTGTCTCCATCTGTGGCCCTGGGGGGCTGGTGCCTGGCTTAGGTTGCCTCCCCCTGGAGGTCTTACCCGTCATTGGCTAACCGGCCTTCTCACCTCCAGGTCACAGTTTGTTGGCAAGCTTTTTCCATTGATTATTAACCCTTCCTGCATCAGGGGTGGCTACATTGGGTAAATGCCAAGGAGCATGATCTGTAAATCATATGGTAAGAGTATGTTTAGTTTTGTAAGCAATCGCCAGACTGTCTTCCGAAGTCGCTGACCATTTTCATTCCCACCAGCAATGAATAAGAGCTTCTGTTGCTCCACATCCTTGCTACCATTGGTATTGTCAGCATTTCAGATTTTGGGCATTCTAATAGGTGTGTAATATTATACTTTTTAGTATAGTATGTTGATACATATTACAAAGCAACCTCCCAGAAAGGTTTAATCAACTTACATTCCCACCAGAAGAATACATGGTCCATATAGTTATGAAAGATAGAAATTCAATAAGTAAAAATATAAAGTGCTATATTATTTCAAGTATCTTTGAATACTCATGAGTTCAACAAAGTTCTCGTTTTATATATATATAATGTCAGTTTCTAAACTGACATTTACCCCTTTTTTACTTTAATAGACCAAAGCCACCTATATAATTGTACTAGTCGGGGTTTTCCAGAGAAAAAGAATCAACAGGATATATGCACATACACACACACAGACACACACAGATCTATTTTAAGGAATTGACGCATGCAATTATGGAGGCCGGCAAGTCCAAAATCTGCAGTTTGAATCCAAAGGCCACCTGCTGGCCGAATTCTCTCTTGCTCTGGGAGATCAGCCTTTTGCTGTCTTCAGGCCTGCAACTAACTGACTGGATGAGGTTTACCCGTATTAGGGAAAGCCATCTGCCTTACTTAAAGTCCACCCATTTAAATGTTAATCTCATCCAAAAATACCCTCCCAGAAACATACAGAATAGTATTTGACTACATGTCTGGGCCCAACCAAGTTAACATATAAAATGAACCATCACAATAATATAATGTCAGAGTTTCAGCATCACTTTCTTTCACTATTTGCATTACTAGTCACTTTTGTGTCCAGAGGTGTTTGAAAAGCAAATCAATGAGAGCTTTCAATCATTAAATAATAAAATGCATTTTTACATAAAATATAAGACAATAATGTTGCTGACAGTTTTAGTCTTTAAAACTACTTCGAAAAGAGTAATACTTTCTTTTTTGAAAGCTGCAATAAATACGGCAATGTTTGATTCTATTATCCTATACTGACCAATTGAACCAAAAACTAACTTATGAAAAATAGTTTCAGGAAGTCTGTTTCTTTGGAAAATTTTGAACATGAAATGCATTTTGATCTGCACAGGTTTTTTTTTTTTTCCATTTTCCATTTCAAAAGTTTCAGAAGCCTTTTCATGCTTCATTCCCGTACTAGATAGTCTCAGATGTGTTTCATTTTAAAATTGTGAGGATCTTTGAATCCCATTATTCAAAGTAAAATGGGATGAATTGTAGAGTTATCAACCAACATGAAGTGAAAAAAGTATTTCAGAGGAAAACCTGTGATGACTTTTTTTTTCAAACTTTATTCAGAAAAGACCCAAATGTCATGATCCCTCCTATGCACAGGACCAAGTCTTGTGAATCTGAGCCTTTGGCTATGCAGGGCTCTCCAGCAGAGTGGCCTGAGCTGGCTTGCGTTCTGTTGGTGGTAGTGAAAATTTTATGTCAATCCTGTCTCTTCTCTTCCATCAAAATGCATCTGTTAAGAGAGACAGGGTGACCAAAAAAACTCATTAAACTAAACTACACAAAGGTATTAATTAGCAATAGTGTAGCATATGTATATATTCACTTTTACCAGTGAAAACACCTTGATATGAAACAATACATCTCAAGTAATGGTGTAATATACGCCAGGCTAATCAGTGAGGAATTTGTCCTCTTGCTAAAATACAACAGATAATAGGGCTCTTTAGATATGTAAAGGCAAGCCACAGTTTAGTGGACTCTAAACTGAAAATCAGACAGTCTGGAAGTATGTGATGGCGTGTAGAAGACACACATGGATATAAGGAAATTTGCATGGGAAGAGAGACTTTTCTGGAGGAGGTTTTTTATGTGGCATTTATGGAATAACTTTGGAGAGACGAGATGGAAAGTATGATATTTTGCACCAGATTTAGCCCCGGATATAGAGCAGCTGGAGAAAATGGAAGAAGCTATATCTATGTGATTTTCTGTGGAACTCAAAAAGACAAGCTATTGAGCATCTTTTCATATACCTGTTGGCCATTGTATATCTTCTTTGGACAAATGTCTGTTCAGTTCCTGGCCAACAGGTGTATGAAAAGGTGCTCAACATCATTAATCATCAGGGAAATACAAACCAAAACTACAATGAACTGTCACATCACACCTAGAATGGCTGCTATCTAAAAGACAAAAGATAACAATTGTTTGCAAGGATGTAAAGAAAAGGGAACCCTTGTACACCATTGGTGGGAAGGTAAATTGGTGCAACCACTACGGAAAACAGTGTGGAGGTTCCTCAAAAAATTAAAAATAGCACTATCATATGATTCAGCTGTCTCACTTCTGAGTATATACCCAAAATAACTGAAATCAAGATCTTGAATAGATACCCACTCCCATGTTCATTGCAGCATTATTTACAATAGCAAAGACTTGGAAACAATTTAAGTGTCCATCTGTAGATGAATGAAAAATGGAAATGTGATACACACACACACTCACAAAATGGAATATTATTTAGCCTTAAAAAGGAAGGAAATCCTTCCATTTGTGGCAACGTGGATGAACATGGAGGACATCATGCTAAGTGACATAAGTCAGACATAGAAAAATAAATACTACATGATACCACTTATATGAGGAATCTCAAATAGTCAATCTAATAGAAGCAGAGAGTAGAATGGTGGTTGCCAGGACCTTGGGAGAGGGGGCACGGGGGAGATGTTGTTCAAAGGTATAAAGTTTTAGTTATGCAAGATGAATAAGTTCTAGAGATCTGCTGAACAACATTGCTTATAGTTAACAATGTTGTACTATACAAAAAAATTTAAGAGGGCAGATCTCATGTTATCTGTTTTTACTACAATAAAAAGTCATATACATCTGTGTATATATATATATATATATATATATATATATATATATTTAGAGAGAGAGCGAGAAAGAGAGAGAGAGAGAGAAAGAGATGATAGATATAAATGTGAAGTGAAATAATGGGAGAAAAGAGCATTCTCTCTTTTTTTTTTTTAGGAATATTTGCCCTGAGCTAACATCTGTTTCCAATCCTCCTCTTTTTACTTGAGGAAGATTCACCCTGAGCTAACATCTGTGCAAATATTCCTCTATTTTGTACATGGGGTACCACCACAACATGGCTGACGAGTGGTGTAGGTCCATGCCTGTGATCCAAACCCACGAACCTGGGCCACCAAAGTGGAGCACACTGATCTCAACCACTATGCCATGGATTCAGCCCCCACTCTCCCCATTTTTTAATGAAAGGAAATATTATTCTGATGTTTATAGGACTGAGATGAATATGCTACTGATTTGACCACAATGATAATAATGATGATAATAATAATATAGCTAACATTTATTAAATGACTGTTGCATAATAGGCACTGTACTAAGAGTTTTGTATCTGAGTAAGCCTTACAAGAACCCCATAGCAAGTACAGAACATTGTTCCTTCTGTGAAAATCTGTTCCTCCAAGTCCCCTGCTTCCCTGGTAAGCAAGCTTCAATTTCTTCAGGCAGCCAAAGGAGATCCTTTGATTCCAGGAAGGATGTCTAACCTAGCATGATTGGACTGAAGCCAGCACGACAACTTATTTTTACTGATAGCTCTAAGGGATGAGCATGTGACCAACTTCAGCTAAAAAAGATATAATGGGAACTCTGCTGGTTGTCCTTCCCAAACAAAAAGATAACACCTTAAGAAAAGAGTTGTTTTGATTTCTCTTCTTTCTCTCATAAACATAGGTGCAATGCCTGGCTTGACAGCAGTCGAGATTCCTGTACTGTGAAGCAATAACTCCAAGTGGATAAACAAGTAGAGAGGAGAGCCTGGGATTCTGATGGTACTGTTGAGTGACTACGAGTTCTAGACCGCCTTTTTCCAAACTTTTTATATGAAAAACAAACTCCCATTTTTTTAATCAAAATTTGCCAGATTTTCATTTACCTGTAGCTAAAAGTATACTTAATTGATACCAATCCTATGAGGTTTTGGTATCAGTAGAAGCTTTATGGCTGAAAACAACAGAAAACATTCAAACTGTGTTAAAATAAAATTTATTGTCCCTGATGATGCATAGTCTAGAGCAGAGGCCTAAATGGGGTCGATTTCATCTGATGGCCCATGGTCTGTGAATGGAATGTTCTGAAGGAGTTATCTTGTCCACCCTCAGGGCAGCTGAATAGGCCATGGCAGCTGGCTCTACTGAACTGGTCAATATCAGTGTGATTTACAAATAGCATCATTTAATATTTATATCATAAAAATTCTAGGAAGTACTGGTCTAGTGGGAGGACACCTTCAGAGGTGCTTGATTCAGTAACTGAAGGATTTGGGCTTTTCTGCCCTTCTACTCTGACACCCTGGGTGCTGGCTTCATCCTCTGGTTGGTGGCAACATGGCGCCACAGTTACTCATCACATTCAGACAATGGAGCTTCTCTCTTGAGCTCAAGAATCATTTTCCAGAAACAGCTCACTCATGTATTTTAAAAATGCTGAAGTTTTGGTCTGTTAGACATCTATAGTATTTTTAAAAAATATTGTTAAAGGTGTTTTTTTCTTAGAACTCTATACCCCATCTGATTAGAATCTCTATCTCTACAGATTTAAATTTTAGCCTATGTTCCCATGAAAGTTTCTCCTGCATTTGTGCATAAGCTTCTCATCTAGTGAGCTCTTGCCTTTCTTGCTCACAAAGAGTATTTTCTATTAAGACACTTAGCATCTTCAAATTTGATTGATAATAAAACTGAATATCGAATAAAATTCTTATTAATTTTACTCCATTTTTTCTTTTCTTTTGAGTGTCTGCAGAGCCATCCTCTTTGTCTAATTATGATGAGCCCAGACTGACTCGCTGCTACTGGCCGTTTATTAGGTATGTAATTCAAAGCAAACCACTTATCTGAGCTTTGGATTCTTCATATGTAAAATGAGTCCTTCTGATGAACAAATGAGGTAAAGCACATAAAGCATTAAAACAACATTTAGCAAACTAAAACTTAGCTATTTTTTTCTAGAGTAAAAATTCCTTCAGCAGAATGTGTGCCTATAAGTTTTGTTTTGTGTAATGTCCAACACATTGCTATCATTTATTAACGTGATATTATAGTAACCTCTTGTATTATTATAATATTTTTCAGTGTCAGCCACAGTATTACTGTTATATAAGGTAAAGCAATAAACTTAGATAACTAGAGTTTCAAATATCTTCAATAAGAACACATTTCCTCTTCATTGAAATTAAAATATCCAGAGCTTCTTGGCCATCGATGCTAAAATTAGAGCCGCCTTTATTTTTCCATTATTTTATAAATAATGTCTAACTACAACATGCTATCTTTTCTTATAGCACATATTCTTTTGTAGATAATCAGTGAATTTCAATGAGTATTTTAATAAGTCTTAAGTATTGTATTAGATTTGCTTTTGCTGGGTGTTTCTTGGGCCCCATGAGAAGTCTGGGAAGAAAATATGTGGATAGATTCTCATTTACTGTATTTCAGAGTTTGAGGCATATTGTGAATTTGATTCTTTATGCTGTTTGTATGAGTAGTGCTTCTATATTAATATTATCTAACAAACACTTTTGTAGACAGCTTATAATATGCCCTAATCAGCCAGAAATCTGATAGAGGTTGATAACCTCTTGAATTATCTATTTGGTAAAAAAAAATGTGACTGAAATCATCATGCAAGACAACATCATAAAAAAAATGTTCACATAGCTTTATAAATGCTTGTTATTTTGAATTTTAGTATCAACATTATTTTTCTATAGTTCAGACTCTTATAGTAAATATCATTTACCATATATTATAACATTATTGAAGGAATAGCAACAGTGTGCCCCCATAAAAATTGTGCGAGATAAATGTGTAAAAACTATAATTTCTCTGTGAGAAATATGAGCCTATTAGTATGGCAAAATGAGAAGAAACAAAATACTTGAATGCTTACATATAAATGGAAACTAATTTTTATTTGCATAAATTTTTAAATGCATACTATTTAAATAGACCTAACCACTTATAAATGAAGATAAACAAGTTAATCATCATCCAGTTTACTTTCATGTTGTAAAAGAAAAATAGATGGAACTACAGGAAAAGTCAACTACAAGAACAACAATGAATTTTAAAGGTTGGATGAAGTAGCAATAGGAAATTCTAGAGAGAAAATAACATAGAAAAGAACAGAGTAAAGAAAATGAAATTGGACTTTATTTATTTTTAAAGGGTAATGTGAACCAAATACAGCTTGGTGTTATATCATTAGGGGCAGAAATTTATTTCTGTGAGTAATAGATCTTAATCATAAATGTATAGTATTAGCCTAAGATGAATCTGACTTTCTAAGTTGTCTATTTTATGTCCAAGCTCATAGTAGTGCAAAGTTGAAAAAGACTAGAGCTTTGGCCAAGAAATTAAGAAATATTGCCCACATTACCAGATTATGATTTGATTCAAGAACTCTGCAATGCTTTTTGTTTCCATATCTAATGAAGACATTCATATTGAGGTTAATGTTGAGACTTACCAAAAAAAAGGTTGTTATTTCTTTTATAAAGTTTGTAACTGGAAGAGGGGAAGGAGATAACGCAAAGTATGATAAATTTGATAAATGGTGCTTTTAGCTCCGTTTGCTGTTTAGAATGAGATTATCTGTCATGGGTATTGAACCATATGCAAATACAGGCCGTTGGCTTAGTCCATTGCTGTAGTACATGACAAATACTTTGAACATATCAGGAAACAAGTGCTGCAGTGAAATCACAGCCTTAGTTATTATCAGCTGTGTATGTCCTTGAAACTGTATAACTTTGTATCTCCCTCTACAAAAATCAAAAAAAAAATATTGCTGGATATTAAAAATATAACCACAGTTAGGAATTATAGACATTTCTCAAGAAGGCTAGTGTATTGACACAAGTAAGTTATTTCATTAGAGATGTCTGGAGGGTCTTTAGTCCCTTTGGTCACTTAAAAAATAAATGAGACCATCAACCATGACTTTGGGTAGAAAATGTACTATTACTGGTTTATACATATTACATGAGAAATTGCATAATATTTATTTCCTAACCAGCCATTCTGCACTCAGAATGCAAATGCCAAGAAGAAACACATAAACCCACAAGTATATCATAAGTCATGTGCTATTATATCTACCAATTAGATAAGACCTCAAAAGTTGCCTTTACTTTACACCCATAAGAAAATAGAAGACACATTGTCATTTCATTTCCTTTAATGTCTTCTATGGCTCCTCAAATCTAATATGGATAGGTTGAATTCAGTAGCATGATATTTATAATCCATTTCAAACTTGCCAGAACCATCCTTTTCAGCCTCACCTCCAGCTACTCTGCCCCCAGAGATGCTACCAGTTACGCAGAAGCAAAGGTGTTTCCCAAAAGACCTATGCTTTTTGCATGGGTTTGAGGTTCCAATTGCTTGTAGTTTTTTTCATCCTCCAGTTTTTCTCCATCTTCCTAGACTGCCTAATTCACCTTCAAGGGCTTTGTTAAGATTATCTTAATCCTTATTATTTGAAAGAAACAGACTTCTTTTCTCCAATATCTGTGTGTCTGTTTTCTGCATAAAATTTGGGATACAATAAGAGAACTTCTTCAAGCTGGTTCAAATAAAAAAGAGAAACGAACTGCTAGGACATGGGATAGCTCTCAGCTGCATATTTTGTCAGGTCTCCAGAGGGACCAGAACCAGGAATGGCAGATATCTTTATTTCCTCTGCTCTCTTCCTCTCTGTCTGTCAGGATCCATATGGCATTTTGTCTATAAATCTTTCTGCATCTTTTACTTCTTTCTGAAGACCAGTTTTCTCTAGGTCTCTGAGCACGTGACCAAACACAGCCTTCACAGACACTGAAAACCTTGCAGTTTAGGAGCTCATATTAACTCACAAAAGTACCTGAGTCCTTATGAAAATATTGTAAGAGTGAGAATCCAATCAATTTGGCCTGAGTCAGGTACTATGCTGGTCAAAAAAGCTTTGACCAGTTGATTTGGATCTCAGCTCACATTTAGCTAGATCCTTTGAGTTGAACTTTTGAAAAATCATGTTTGGAAAAAATGCATTGAAAATTTCCAATACACTTTTTAACGATTGCTATTATAGCTCTAAATGCATTATATTTAAATAAGGTATCTTCCTCCGACAAATTGTGAGCTATGTAAAGGTATGGATCATAGCTTATTATTTTTTTGCCCAGAGCATGCTTAAAGTAAGTTATCAAGAAATGTTAAATGAATTAGAATGATTGCAGTGTGCTGCCCCTGAGGATTATGTCAACCAATGGGATATCATGAGAACTTGCCAGACATGTCTTGCATGGTGATTTGCAACTTTTGCTTGTATTTGAAGTATCTGAATAAAAATGTCTTAAAAATAATACATTAAGGTTTGGATAAACTACAGAAGGCTACAAGCGAAGTTGAAACTAGACTCCAGAATGTGAAATTTCAAAGCTGAGATAGTCACCTTGATTTCATTTTACAAAGAAACAAAAGGGTATATTAAAACATAACTGATGACTTGATGTTCCTATTATTATCTATTATTGTCTAATAAATACATTATCTATTATCTATCATTGCATTAACAAGCTGCCTCAAACTCAGTGACTTAAAAGAACGGCTAATTTACTTTCCTATGATCCTTTCGGTCGGGTATCCAGACAGGACATAGCAGAGATGGCTCACTCAGCTTTATCATACAGAGGACTCAGCTGGATGGTTCAAATGGCTGGGAGCTGACTGGGATGCTTCCATAGGAGTCGTATTTCTGAAGACCTCATTCGGGCTGTCAATTGAATTTCTCAGTTTTTCTCCATGTATGGTCTCTCCACGTGGCTAAGTTGGGCGTCCTTACAGCAAGGTGGTCTCCAGGTATCTGGATTTCTTACATCTGTCTTCTCTTCAGAGGGAAGCAGCTAGGTGTCTTATGGATGGGCCCAGAACTGGCAGATCATAATTTCCAATGCACTGTACGGGTTGAGGCAAGTCACAGGGCTGGTCCACCTCTTGCTATGTGTAGCTGTGTCCTATGCAAGGAGGGAGGAGACGGACAGCGGCCATCTTTGGAGACCGCCTAGAAGGCGTAAACACACGATGCATTTAGACACACTTTAGTGATTGTTTTCTGTCTTCTAAATTACTACATATCATCTATGATATTAAATTTTTAGTATTTGTGAAAGCTCAGAGTCTTATTTCTAATTTCCAATACATTTATACACCATTTAAAAATATTTTCTTCTTTTTACCTTCCCAACGTATACACCAGGATTCGTACAAAGAGCTGAAAGTTAAAACCGAGTATAAATGATTTTAGTGGGGTTTTTTGCTATCATAGATTGAGAGACTAAGAAACTTAGACGATCAGGAGTCAGCACTTTTAACTGGTGATGAATGACTAGTCCAAGGTCATATAGCTACAAAGTGTTTCCATTTTAAAGCATTTTGCACTTTAATTTCATAATCATGTGAGAGATTCAGGAAATTTTTAAATACCCAAGATTGCATGTAAATGTGTTCTGTGTTCCAGTAGAACTTTCTTTACCCACACAATGGCCAGCTGGATTTGGTCTTCAGGCCACAATTTTTTGACTCCTGTTCTACGTAATATTTAGTATGAATTCTATTTCAGCCAAGGTTGAGTTCAGATGTGAACAATAGAAGACTCCATAAAAACTGGCTCAAACAATTAGAGGATTCATTTTCTCCCATGAGACAATCAAGAAAATGTGCAGGTTTGAGGTTCAGGGCTCAGCAAAACACCAATGGAACCAGGGTCCCGGGCTCTGTCTTCAAGCCCTGCCTTCCTGAGCATTCAGCACTTATCCTCCTAGTCACGCAATGAGTGCTGGACCTCTAGGAGTTGCACCTACAGTTCTGGCAGAAAAAGTTAGTTGGAAGGGCTTAACACCTTTGGTATATATCTCTGCATCTTTGAACGGAAGGGAGCCTATCTCCAGAAACCTTGACTTACATCTCCTCAGCCAGGTACATCTCACATGGCCGATTTATTTGGAAAAGGAGTCTAGAAGGGTGATTATTTTAGTTTTATAACTTCCATGGCAAAGAAGAGTAAGAGGAAATGGTTTTGAACAGGTTCAGTTATCTTGTCTGTAGGATATGCCATGCCAATCTTTAGGTAGATTCTTGTTATTCAGAGAAACTTCCAAGTAGTGATGCTGAATCTTGATGCATATGCTCATGCATTAAGCTCTGAAATTGGAGGGAGGCAACATAGATTTTAGGCCTCACTAAACCATTGAGGATATGGGTGACGTTAGATGTGTGTTATTCAAATCATATCATTCATGGGCCAGCCTGATGGCGCAGCGGTGAAGTTCGAATGTTCCGCTTCTCAGCGGCCCGGGGTTCGCTGGTTCGGATCCTGGGTGTGGACATGGCACCGCTTGGCAAGTCATGCTGTGGTAGGCGTCCCATGTATAAAGTAGAGGAAGATGGGCACGGATGTTAGCTCAGGGCCAGTCTTCCTCAGCAAAAAGAGGAGTATTGGCAGTAGTTAGCTCAGGGCTAATCTTCCTAAAAAAAACCAAAAATTATATCATTCAACCCCCCATCTATGAGTCAGACAGGAGAATATCAAAGGAAGCAACAGTGAAGACTGGGAAACACTTTGTCATGAAATGAAACTTCCCCACTTATCACACACATGATTCGAAATTGAGCAGACATATAAATCTCTGACATCTTAATGGTCAGAACTCAGGAGCATGACCAAACCTAGCTGAAAAGGTGTCTGGGAGATTAGTATTATTTTGCTAAGAGTCTTACCATCTTAATTCATTATTTTAAGAAGAGGAGGAGAAAATGAATCTTGAGTATTCAGTTGGCAGTATCTATCACAACATCTAATGTTTGGCTATGTATGTGTATGATGAGGATCACACATCCGTTAATTCCTTAGATGACTCCTCAAACATATTTATGGTTTGCCTACAACAAGAACTGTTCTGGATGCACTTACAACTGCAGAGATCAAGAGAAACAAATTTTTACCGTTGTAGTACTTATGTTATAGTAAGGAGGGGGAGAGACACTAAATGCATAAACCAAAAATAGCATCTACTGTAAATATATGTAACGATGAGTTCTATTAAAAAATGAAACTGGATAATGGGCTAGAGAGCCTTTGTTGGTGGGATTGATTGATTGAAATGGACTTGGTTCGAAGGCCTTTCTGATGCTATTTGAGCTGATACTTAATAAATTAGAAGGAGTCAGCCATGCCAAAAACCAGGAAAGAAGCATGTAGGCATTGAGACTAGTTAGTGACAAAGTCCTTAAAAGTGGTTTCCCATGTGGGAGCAAGTCAGAGGACATGGTGAGTGAGGTGATTAGGGTGTTCTATGAGATTCAAGCTACACTCTGACCCAGGCATCATGGCTACTAGCAAGATGTGGATGCTTCGGATTTTACTATAAAGTAGTAAGCATCAGAGGAGCATTTAAAAGAGAGAAATGATATGATGTGATTTTTATTGGTAGAAACTAGATCACTGATGTAAATCAGAGTCAAATCTTATTTACATGTTTTACATATGCTTAGTGTTCATATAAGAATTAAATTTCTTTTTGGTGACCTTTCCAAATATTGTAATAAAGGCAAATCAAACATGCATTGCAATGCACTGATCCTGTTTGCCGCCAGATTTGGAAGTACTATTAAAAGTGATTGATTTTATTACTGCTTTGTAACCTTGAGATTTGCTGAAAGTGTCAAAAGCCGCATTATAAGTTGCCATGATAGGCATTCTGTGTACACTATGCAGAGAGCACACTGCCCAATATTGTCCATTGATATTCATCCCCACATCTACTCTTCTTAATCTGCCCGAGTCTGGAAGCTCCTAAATTACATTTCCAGATTTCCCTGACAGCGGAGTGTCAGGTTCTGGCACTGAAGCTCTGCACCTGAGACTGGAGGTGAGAAGACAGTAGAAGCCTCGCTGAATCCACAGGAGGCTCTAGCATCTTCACCAACTACACAGAGTCTGTGTCAGCATGAAGGTGGTGGTGCCTACGCCACAGTTCCTGCAGCGGCATCGGAAGGTGAACTTGGTTTCTATTCAGCAGCAGGGGCAGCAGGACAAACGTGGATTCACTGAGGTCTGGAAACAAGTTCCCTTCTTTAAGTAGGGAGCTAAAGTGAGGTCGGATGCCTGGGAATCACAGACTGTCCCCTTTTGCTGTTCTAATTTTCCAATCTCTAAGCATATTTGAACAGCATCAAACTTCTCTACATTACACAACATCATTAACTTCGAAATTAGTATTTTTTCAACAATTACTTTAGATCAGCGTGTATTGCTACTTTAGAGATCATATCAAATTAATTTGTTTAAATATGTAAAAAGATCATGAAATAAGATGCTATCCAGACAATAGAACTGTGTATCATAATCCTCTGAAAGACACAGGGTGATCATATTTTTATAGTTTATTTTTTGTTTGGTGACTTGCAAGCATACCTACAAATGTGGATAGTCATCAAAAGTACAAGAAAAACAATCTAAGAAGTAAACAACTTATATTTTCAATAAAAAGATCAAAATATGTATAAATAGTAGGGGATAAATGAGACAAAGTGAACTGTGGTAAAATATAATATCCCGTGTTCACTTAAGCTCAGTTTTTCTTAAATTTACATAAGAACGGAAAAATTAGGACAGTTCTTATTAAATGGAAACTTCTGAGAAAAAGCTAAATTTCATAAGCAAATCATTCTGATGTTATGGCTTTAGCTACAGGTAAAATACAAGAGATCAACACTTGCCTAAGCCAAAAATTAGAAACCATATGTCCATATGATATATTTGAATATATAATAATGTTGCCAGCCGTATCTCACCTGGGAAGAGTGGCATTTTGGAGAATATTCTTCCTTTTACTTCCCATTTATAAAAACTACTTTTCTACCAGGCATCACAGTTTTTCTAGTTTTAAGTGGCATCTTTATAAGTCATAAAAATTGGACCTTAATTTTTCTTAATATTAAAATAACCCAGAAGAGAATGTTCATTGAAACAAATTATTATTGTTTATTGTAGTAAGAGCAAGATACTGTATAGAAGATACAGTCTTTTCTAAGATGTCTAGCATAATAATAATTTTAATGCGTTATTATAATAGAGCAATTTATTCTAAATTTTAGAAAGCAGAAATTGCCTGTCTTTTGTCTAAATAAAACTTACCATAAAAATTAGAATCATAACATTCGAAGAAAATATAAGGGATTATTATTCTTACTATTTTTGTTGTTTTGTTAATTAAGACCAAATTTTTGCATTTCTTCCTGCCATTTCTGCCAATTCTAACCTTTGCTAGAGACGTGGGGTAAGTATGATAGTGGATATTTCATCTTCAATATACATGCAACAGTGTCCCTACTGCCTGTCTAACTGGGAAATACGACCTAAAGATTTTAGATAAGGTTGAGATAAGAGCTCAATTTCTGTAGATGTCCATCTGCATGAAAAATAAAAGCAAGACTCCATTCATCATTATCACTAAAATCAAATTCCTATTTTCTTTCTTCTCAAGAGACATCTTAAAATGTTTGTTTTCAAAATTAATCTCCAGGAAATTCTATGAGAAGTAACCCTGCAGAATAATTAAATATGCTCTGGGGACAGACCAATGGGGTTCAAATCCTGACTCAACTGTTAATGCCAAATGATTTACCTTTCTGGGACTCAGTTGCTTCAGCTATAAGGTTTATAAAATTTATGTGTCAACTTGACTGGGCCATTGGGTGCCTAAATATTTGGTAAAACACTACTCTGAGTATGTCAGAGAGGGTGTTTTGGGATGAGATTCACATTTGAATCACTAGACTATGTAAAACAGATTGCTCTCCCTAATGTGAATGGGTCTCATCCAATCAGTTGAAGGTCTGAATAGAAGAAAAAGGTTGACTGTCCCTTGAGTAAGAGAGAATTCTTCCCGGCTTTGAGCTACGACATTATTTTTTTCTCTAACTTTGGACTTAAACTGAAACATCAGCTCTTTACGGGTCTCCAGCCTTCCAACCTTCAGACAGGAAGTACACCATCAGCTCCCTGGTTCTCAGGCTTCAGACTCAAAGTGGAACTAAACCATTGCCTCTTCCAAGTGTCCAGCTTACTGTTTCATCCTGTAGATCTTGGGTCTTGCCTATTTCCATAATTGCGTGAGCCAATTCCTTATAATAAATCTCTTTGTATTACACACACACACACACACACACCTACCTCCTATTGGTTCTGCTTCTCTGGAGAACCCTGACTAATGCAGTCATCTACTTCACACGTTTTGAGGAATAAATGAGCCAATGCATACAAAGCTCTTAAACGATGTCTGACAAATAGTAAGAGCTCAATAAACTTTAGATATTATTTGAAAGTTTTGGGTTAGTAGAACATTGACACTTTAAATTTAGTTTGGAAAAAAGTTCTTACTGGGAAATATGATAATAATAATTACCCTTTTCTAGAATTTGTAAAGCAAGTTTCAGTCAACATGATACCTTCATATATTCTCTTTTAAACAAAATGTAAATAAGAAAAGTTAATTTTATTCTTATGAATTGCATACAAGAAATCTTTATGATAACACAAAATATTTCTTAATTAATACTTAAATAAACTGAGGTTGGTCTGAATAAAAACATATTATTGAATTTAAAATATTAGAATATACTACTAGTGGATGATAGTCAATTGTGGGAGAAACAAAAACATGACAGGAATAAAATAAAACCAAGTCATGGCTAGGTACTAAAAGACAAAAAATAAAAAATTTAGGAGTTGATGCAGAAAATTCTGTTTCTGATCAAAATGGAATAAGGATCAGATTTACCCTCCTATCTGAAAGAACTGAGTAACTGGACAACATATACGAAACTATGCTTTCAGTCACCCGACTTCAGTCAATGCAGGACAGCGATCCTTGAAAGAAGGGAAACTAGTGAGGTGAGTGCTGCAGTTTCCCAGATGACTGCAGAGACTGTTTCCAGTCCACTGGGAGGGCAGTGCAGGTGGTTCCTGGTTGTCTTCTTGAAGAAGAAGGAAGCTGGGAGTGCAGGGATGCCAAAGTGAGTATATATTGCAGACTAGAGTATCAGAGAGGAGAGAGTTTCCCAGTGAAAGAGAGAGAGATCTAGAGACCTGCAGAGGGTCGCCTAGAGTCTTCACTTGAGTAACCATTTGCACATGATGGTGAGTGTAGCCGCCCCTGACACAGGAAGGGTTAATAATCACTGGAAAAAGCTTGCCAACAAACTGTGACCAGGAGGTGAGAAGGCCGGTTAGCCAATGACAGGTAAGACCTCCAGGGGGAGGCAACCTAAGACAAGCCTCAGCCACCTGGGGGCACAGATGGAGAAACGATATCAATATCGGGAGCAGGAGGGACTGTTGCCTAAGAGACCTTGCTTGCTCCGAGATAAAAATATACGAGCACAGCAATTACATGATAATATCAAAACAGACGCCGAGGGACGGCTCCTTGAGAAATCACTAAGAATTCTTGGCATTCGCTAATTATTTCATCCAGAACACCTGTGTATGTCTAACAGATGTAAGCTATGTATATATTGAAACGCTGGTTACAATAAACTCAGAGTGGCCATCAGCCCTCTCCACATCTATCCTGGTGTGTACATTAGATCTCGTCACCAACAGTGAGGAGACCACCCATGACTAGGAAAGAAATAGAAGGAAGAATCCCCTTAGCACTAATAGGACTGGACATGACTGATGTTTCTCATCAGTGAGAGCAGAAACTTTTGCAATAAAAGGGTCAGTGGGTAGACTCCTCAGAAGAACATTGGCTTTGTCATAGGGCAAAATTAGCCCTTGACTAAAGGTTGATATAATCCCACCTAAAAAAGTGTAAAGGCAAGCCTCAAAAAGACCAAACTGTTTCTAAGTAATTTAATGAATCCAAGAACGAAGTTCAAGAGTATTTACCTGAATATAACCATACCCAGCAGCCAAACAAGGTAAAATTCACAATGATTGTGATCTAATAAAAATCAATAGTAATGCAAAGAAGCAGGAAATCTTGACCCATAACCAGGAGAAATGTCAATCACCAAAAGGTGGTATAAATGATAGAATTAGTAAACGAGGGTATTATAATAGTTATCATAACATATTCCTGATGTTTAGAAAGTTAGAGGGAATACTGAGCTTGTAGAAACAAGGAAGATATAAAAACACCCAAGTCAAAATACTAGAGATGAAACACACAATGCCTTAGATGAAAAATGCATGATTAGATGTGATAAAAGGGAAGATTTGTGAATTCAAAAAAAAAAAAAAAAAAGAGCTAGCGAGAGAGAGAAAGATCCAGTACAAAAAAGAGACAGAATAAAATCCTGAAAAGGAGCAAACCAACAAGAAAATAGAGCATCCAGCTTAAGTAGCCTAACATGCAATATACATGTAATTGGAATCCTTGAAAGAGAAGAGATATGGGAGGGGCATGGACAGAAAGAAAATATTTGATGATATGTTGCTTGAGATGTTTCAAAGTCTATTGAAAACAAAAACATACATTTTCCAGTGGCTTAAGAAAAGGACAAGGACTCAGAAAGGACAAGACTCAAAAAGAAAACTACATAAGAGAACACCGCTAATATACATATCCAGTCAAATGGATAGAATAGATAGATAGATATAGAGAGAGAGACATAGATAGATAGATAGGTGAACAGAAAGTAGATAAAATAAGTCAGCAATGAAGATAATATAGAATCATTTAAAATTAGTCGATTGTTAAAACAAAGTGGGTGAAAGGAATAAAGCACAGTTGGGACATACAGAAAACAAATATCAAAATGGTAGATTTCAGTCCACCAATATAAAATATCACATCAAATGTGAATAAATTAATGGGAAGTTTGGAGTAGACAAATTACCTCAATTACCTCAATTGAGAAGGCAAAGATTTCAGATTGAATTAAAAAGCAAGGCTCTACTACATACTGCTAAGAAGAAATTCACTTTAAATGTAAAGCTACATAAATGACAAAAATAAAGGACAGGAAAAGATATACCAAGCTGTCCTTAATTTAAGGAAGACTAGAGTGGCTGTAGTTAATACTAGACAAAAGGTATTTCAGAGCAAAGAGCATTAACAGGGATAAAGAAAGCCATACTCCAAAGATAAAGCTGCCATTTCATCCAGAAAACTTGAGAATCCCAAATATCTGAACACCTAATAAAAGAGCTTTAAGCTTTAATATATGGAAAGCAGACACTCATAGAAGAGCAAGAAAAAATAGACAAATCTTCCATTATTTATGCTTTCAGTACCGTTCTCTCAGTGCATAATAGAAGCAGAAGACAGAAAATCAGGTAATTATATACAAAGCTAGTACATCACACCAACCAACTGGACATAATTGACATTATGGAACACTCCATCCAACAACAGAGAACACATTCTACCACACTCTGTTCCACCAAATGTCTTTGAACTAAATTGTTCAGAAAGGAAGAGAAATTAATGAAGGTAGGGGAAATGAGAACAAACCTTGAATATTTACCTGAAGAGTAACTCATCAGTGGGTCTCTGCTGCATTCAATGCAAATTTCTTGGCATGATTTGAAGTGTCTTCTCACACTATTTGTATTTCACATTTGAGTTTGACTATTTAATTGTAATCATCTCATGTGGTAGTATTTGCTTTTCCTTCTTCCTGGCACATTTTCCCTTCTTCTTGCTGTCATTAGTATTGACTTTGTTTCCAATATTAATAACTCTTTAAGTTGTTCTTGATACTAAAATTTTGGGATACTAAAATTGATACTAAAATTTTTCTATTGACCAATAAGGCCTTAGCATTCCCCTCCCCTTGACTAAGCTTCAGACTGGTTTCTTCCTGCCTGTAGACTCCTTACCTCCCTCTCACTAGTCCTTACAGAATCCACATGCCGTCCTCTGTGCTCCTGAGCACCTCATATTTACTGCATTATAGATTCATCAGTCTGTATTATAATTGCCTATTTACTCATTTGTCTTCCCCACTATATTGTAAATACCTAGAGGTTAAGGACTGGTCTTGATCAGTGCATACTGAAGCCCTAGTCCAGGTGGCAGGTACAAAACTGATGTTGAACAAATATTTTTGAGGTTCATTTTAGCTATGACTAGAGAAACTCCACGATTCTCTCTCTGACCCAGGTGGGATAGCATTTCATCTGGACAAACACACACATTTACCTTGATTATATAAGATGCACCTTGAGTAGTGCGAATTGGTCGAATATTTCTGAAGGCCAGTGACTGCAGGAAATCTCTGTGCAAATGTCTGCTTATGGGGCCTGGGAAGGTTGGAGTAGACAAGATTTACACTTACACTTTTAAACGAAGACAATTCACATTTTTCTATTGACCAATAAGGCCTTAGCATTCCCCTCCCCTTGACTAAGCTTCAGACTGGTTTTTTCCTGCCCATAGACTCCTTACCTCCCTCTCACTAGTCCTTACAGAATCCACGTCCTAACCACAGAGGATTTATTTTAGAAAATTTGTTGTTGTGAATCATTTCTCTGTTCCTTTGAAATGTAAATCTTCTTAAAAGCTTCTTGACAGTGTCACAACCCAGGATTCTTTCTCAAGGACCTTACTTAAAAGGTAGTCATCAAGGAAGATAGCATCTTCATCTCCCAGTCTCTTTGAGAGGGTAACTTCAGAGAGGGCACCTTGCTCCAGGCTGTAAAACTACCTCCTGTCATGATGCTATGAGAAGGTATACTTGCTAATATCACATGATATAGCGCAATAGTGGCCCCTGACATAAATAAAACAATTTTCCAGGTGGAGAAAAACTCAGAGGAACACCCCAGCCTCATGTGTCTTATATATCATTTGGAGCTTATCCTAGTAGAAATTCTATTAACTACAGAGAAGAGAAAAGTTATCTCCCAAGGGAATTTCTGTTTCCTATCTGATTAGATAATAATTCTCACATAAGCAGTCAGGGAACAGGGGAAAAGGAACACGATATTAATAATAAACAAATACATATGTCGCTGGATTGCTCAGAATAAGAAATCAGAAGTGTGGTGATCTCACCAGAGTTGGAGCTGGGAAGGAGAGGAGCGACTGTGCCTGGGGGCTTTCTGTCTACCTGAGCTCACACACTTGGAGCACACACATTCAGCTTTTGAATAAACTTGTTATAAATGTTCTTGTCCATTTCTTCAGCTTTACATTTGTAAGAGCATGAAGAATGTTAAGAATAATGAAAAAAGGAGAGAAAACTAAGAAAGAGTATTTGGTCCTCTCAGTGTTTTATTTTCTTTGCTGAATTCACCCATATCCAGGCTTAACGATATTCAGCTAAAGATTCTGTGCCCAGAAGTGATCCTCATCCACAATACAAATATCAGTTAAACTTGTCAAGAGAGTGCTTCATAAAACCAGAGAGTCAGTGCCTTAATTGGCAGGTGGAAATAAAACTGGACGTATTGCTGAATTCATTCCTGATATACAAGCTACCAAAAGAAAAAGTCAAATTATATGGCAATATCTCAGGGAGAGCAGATTAAGACGAATGAAAATTAGCTGTAAATAATAAATATTTAATGTCATCAGGATTAAAAGAGTTATGTGTTTCTTCATTCTTACATAAAAGATGAAATCCACAGAGGCTGGTGGCTATTTCTTTTCTCCTGAACCTTTGTGCGTGGACATTGTTGTGTTTGCCTCTTTGACTTGCCTTCTAGATGTTTCCATAGATCATTAAGTGTCATCAGTGGCTGATGCATTCATATTTTAGATAAACTAATCATAATCTATGAGGTAACCCTCATAACTTCCTGGTGAGATAAAACAGTTTTGTCTGACATTTTTGTTGTTGCTGTTGCTTTTTCCTTTAAGGCGATGTTGCATATCTCTTTTATAGTACATTTTGTCTGAATTTACACTTGATATCTCAAAGAGCAACCCCATAGCCCCCTTTTCCAAGGATGTGGAGGATATGTCTACAGATCTGTAAGTGCTGATATTAAATTCGTCCATAATGGGAGCCTTGATGTTGAAAAGAAAACTACTGATTCTTTTCTGAGAAATATAACAGGTTTCTTTGTCTGTCCTTTGAGGAGACTTTGGATAAAACATCAAATGCCCCTCCATTTTAAGAAATGGTGTGTATTTAGGAAATGACAAGTTAGTGAACATACAATTTTCAAGTCTTGACACCGTTTACAAAGTAAGAATATTATTCTCACACAAACTTAAATTTGTATAGCATTTTTAACGTCTAAGATTACTTTTTCATCACAGTTTAGACTTTTAAAAATTTCCTCCTGTAGATTCAAACTAGAGGCATGGGAAGCATATATTTAAAATATCCAACTTTCTGTAAGTCTGCAGAAGTAAAACAGTGAGAAGGAAAGTTGAATAGAAGCTTTAAGTGCACACAGTCCAGGATGCATAGTTACCATGGTGATAGGAGCTAGGTAAATACATAGAAAGACTGACAGACAAATGAACAAAATAAAATCTTATTTCTAAAGCCACATATTATTTAATTTTCTATTTTTGATGAGCAATTTCTAGTATCGCCATGAAGGTAAATACAACATTAAAGGTATTTAAAAATTCATTGGTTTCAAAATTATCAGTTAATTTATTTTAAATGACCGCTGTTCAAGTAGCAGTTTGTTACATAATCTCAGACTCAGGTAACATAAGGAACCTCAACAATCGCCTGTGAAGAGGATACATCTGTCCCCCAGATGTGGAGAGGTGTGATGTCCCCTGGGCCTGTCTTGTCACTGTGTGGAGCTTGGATCCAACTTACAAAATACTTTCTACTCACAAAGACCTCTAAGCAACAGAACCTCTGTACTTTCATCACCTCTGCTTAAGAATTTAATTCTGGATTTAACATCCTTAAATAAATATACTTTCAAAGGTTCTGCAACATCCTTGTGCTGCTGAAAGTGGATATTAATATTTACCTGTAGCTGAAGATATCTCCTTGTCTGGAGAAACACATTCCCCAAAACATACTATGTGCTCTATGTGGTTATAAAACATAAGCAGGAACTTCAGTGCAAGGGAGCAGCGTCTTCAGCAACCTGATGGGCAGCTGCTGAGTGGGGCCAGTCCCTGAGGAGCTCCTGCCAAGGGCACAGCCCACATACTACCCATGTTCCCTACCCTGGAAGGTCACTCCTGTGACAGCTACCTGATGTGGTCACTCTCTGTGTTGTCCTCAAGGCAGAGCAAAGTCTGTAAATTAAAAACACTCTTTATTAAAGTATCTTTGGGGTTAAGAGGAGAACATTAGCTTCCTGAAGTAGAATCAAGTAAGGAAGACGCAGTGGCAGTAGCATGAAGAACTGAAGACAAAAGAACCTCAAGAGTGACAGAGAAGTGGAGAGCTGCAGCCAAAGGGAGGAGGTGTCAGTGGGGTGTTCGAACGAACACGGGCAAGAATTGAGCTCCTTTCAGTTATGCAGGGCATGAGCTGCATTACTGTTACTGTAATAGTAAAGGAAATGGTGGCCCCTCCCAAACTGGAATACCTATGTTATGGATTTAGTTCACATGAGATGGGCAGATCTGCTACACATGGAAAATAAATGCATTTTTGCTCAATTGAAAAAAAAGCTGCAAAATTGCCCAAGTGACAGGCCTAGATCTTAAAGCAAAAGGGTATATGAACAGATACCTGCATATAGAGTTAAAATCTCTGCATATAAAATTCTAATTTATTTCCAGACAACACTTTGTAAGAGCTAGCAAGCATGACAGGGTGGCTCAAGTAAAAGTTTATAATGATAGCAGGTGACAATTTATGAAGAAATTCATTTAAATATTTCTATCAAATAATCTTCCAAAATCTCTACTGACGTCTGATCTTATAAAGCAATTGCTCCAGTCAACTAAGTCAAGATTTAAATTAAATGATTTAATATTATACACATTCATTTTCAGAATAATTAGAAAAACTGTCTACATGATGTCAAATCTTTTTCTTTTATTTTTCTTTCTGTTTTTTAATTTAATATAAAGTTTTGAATTGCATTAAGCAGATTCAAGATTAGTCAAATGGAGTCCTTGCCGTCAAGATGTTTAGGGTTTGCTCTGCGTGGGGTGGGATATCATAGAGGTAAAAGGAAGACACAAATAACTATATTAAAAGAAGAATTTCATGAGAGCCAAAGGTGATGACATTTTATTAAAGACTCTAGGGGGAGACTGAAATCTGAGTGTGCCATGGAAGATGTCGGGGTAGAGTTTCAGGTACTGTGTAATCGCATCTTCTACAATTGATTTCAAAACACAAAGAATTGAAAAGGAAACGATGTAGGTTAGACAAATTTTTTAATAGTCAAAAGGTGTTTATTTTTTTTATTTATTTACTTTTTAAAGATTTTATTTTTTCATTTTTCTCCCCAAAGCCCCCAGGTACGTAGTTGTATATTCTTCGTTGTGGGTCCTTCTAGTTGTGGCATGTGGGACGCTGCCTCAGCGTGGCTTAATGAGCAGTGCCATGTCTGCGCCCACGATTCGAACTGACGAAACACTGGGCCACCTGCAGCGGAGTGCGCAAACTTAACCACTCGGCCACGGGGCCAGCCCCAAAAGGTGTTTATTTTTTAGTTTTCCTTTTCAAAAAAGTCTTGCAAAATCAACTAAAAATATAAAAAAAAATAGTTTAGGAATCATTTCATGCATTTCAAATCCTTTGTTTTCATACATTCACCTAGAATAATTTGGAATGGACTATCCAAAAACTACATACATCACAGACTCATAGCAGCCATAATCTCTGGAGGAGGGACAAGACGCCCCACTAACCCCACAGCCTACTTCTGCACAAGACGAATCAGGACCAGGATGGTACATCAGCAGGAACAATAGCAGGTCATATTCATCCAACCACCTTTAATATTCATGTTCCTTTGAAGCTGATATAGTCTATTTCTACTATCATCATCCTTTCTCATTTATCTATTATATCCATCTAACATCATATCACTCAAAGGTATTTCCTGTAAAGAAAGTGATAAAAAAGGCACAACAAATGAAGCAGACACAAATGAGTTTGTTTTTTTTAACAGCTTTATTGAGAGAGAATGCATATACCACACAGTTCACCCGTGTAAAGTGGACAATTCAATGTTTTCAGTATATTCACATATGTGTGCACTATCACTGAGTCCACGTTAGAGTAACTTTTACCAGCTCAAAAAGAAACTATGAGCACTTTAACCCCTACCCCAACTAGCTATTGCACTCAGCACTAAACAACTACTAATCTGATTTCTGTCTCCATAGATTTGGGCATTTCATATAAATGGAACCATGTAGTTATTGGTTTTATCTCCACTTTATAGATTAAAACACACACACACACTCAAGAGAAAGAGGATATATTTCTGAATGTCACAAACCTTCTAACAGCGTCAGGAGTTGAATGCAGCAGTCTGATTTCAGATCAATGATATGAATTATGGTAGGTGCTAAAGCATCATCATTGTACATCAAGCAAAGATGGGCAGGAATTGAGATCAACCGAATATATACATTAAGGGTAATTTAGAGAATAAGCCATTTGTATATTTAGTCAGATTTCTCTTCCAAATTTTGATCCATCTGATAAGCTTTGATTTTATTAGTTATTCAACTGATGTCAAAACTCATACTAGTCTTTTTCCTTCAGGAATTACACTCCCCCAGAAAACCCATAATACAATGCAGTGAGTGAAATCAAAGCATTGGCTACAAATGTAGTAATCTTATCTAACCCTTACAACAATAGCAAGCTTGTCACCAATTTTTGTGGCATTCACTATATCCACTTAACAGACACTTCTCATCAGTACCACTGATAGAACATACGCTGCTTCAGCCCATAGTTTAAACACGTACTGTTGAAACCTACATGTGGAGTATATTTAGAAGATGGGACCCATATCTAGAAATTCGGTGAGATATATGCACCATTACAGGAAATTTAAAGATGAGTTAAGCACAGTCCTTTTCCTTTGTGTGCATACAAACAAGTAAAATATGATCCATAATACTATAAACATCATAAATCAGAATGAATCAAGTGCTACAAGAACTCAATGGAGAGAGAAATCCTAACTGATTGGGAAAACCAGAAAAGGCCTAATCAAGATGCTAGTTTTATGGAAGATAGATGGATACAGAGAAAACATTCCAGAAAGAGGATTCATAATATGCAAAAGGTGGAACTGTGCAGAGAGGGATTGGCTCATGATTGGTGCATAAAGCACAGTAGTGGCCGATGAAGTTGAAAGAACTCAAGGGTAAGTTATGGCGAGATTCTGTTTAAAACAATGTTGCTAATTACTTTAAGGTTATTCGAGAGCAATAAAGGTTTGATTCCTACTCTACAACCTCCTTAGTTATATTCTACACAGGTCACAATTTTTAATTGGCCGTGGCTCATACCAGATTATAATGGATAGAATCATTGTTGGTATAAACTAGCGTCCATTTATAGCTCAATGTCAAAAGATTAGTGAGTAGGGCTCAATCTACTTGTCAGGTGCATATAGCATTGTCTTACTGGAAAATTTTGAATTTAAACAACCTGTAAAATAGCTGAAACTCCTCTAAGCAAGAAAATTAATCAGTCTACTTTGATCCAACTAAGCACCCGATACATTGCTTTAACCATCTGGGTTATCAATAGGTATATATATATGAGAAACGCTAAAATAAATTAGTGAGATTGATTCATAAAATGGAACATTATTTGTTTTTGTTCTTCATATTTTCTTAATGACCTATTTAAGAGAAATTGCCTCTTATTTTATTTACCTTATAACTTTTAAACTCTTATGGAGAGGGAAAATTGGAAAAGAGATTTGCTTCTAATTTCTATTTTTTCTTTTCTTTCTTAGGTATTGGCTATGCATTTAAGAACAAATGTTTGCTGCTTAATAAAGAATCACTCAGGTGTATATTTTACTAGCATGATTTTGAAAGCAATCCACACGCATGATTTATAATTTCAAAGAAAATGATCACAAAAGATAAATTATCTAAATAGGCTTTATTTTTAGTATTTGAGAAGTCACAGGATCAACCAGCATCTGCTGCTTATATCATAGAGGCATTTGCTGTGGTATTTGTTTTTTCTTTTCCTTTTTATTGTTTTTCTTTTCGGTTTTAATACCAAGACTATTTGAGGTTAGGAAAAATAATAAAAAGAAAAATATTTCTTAATGTTCATTTAAAAATTATAGTTTTCCAGTAATAAGTAGTATTTACTTTTCTTTATAACTAGATCACCAGGGCATCTATAGAGCAGATGGTAATAGGCACTACTATCATTAATTTCTGTACTAGAAGTATGCGGGGGGTAAATTATTTTTGGATAATTTGAAACATTTTCTTTCCAAAAACAATCTATGTACATGCAACATGTTTGTTTATAGAAACTTCCTGATTAAATAAAATGCATTTCTGCATAAATATATTTATATGGATATATATGTATGTAACCACTGCACTGGTCCTGGTTATGAAGAATATTAGATTATATAATAAAGAGATTTGGCTTTATAATGTGAAATTAAGGCTGAGAATTTCTGTCTTCCGAACTTGCCCAACATCTTTAATAAGGCGATCCAAGGATCTAAGAAGGAAAGTTGTTCCTTTCTTTGTTGTTCATACCAACCATCAATTTAAACACAAAACAAAACAAAAGGCATTAAAAAAGAGGTGCCTAATGACTGGAAATAAACAAATGTTTAACAGGTTTCAGAAGTGTACCAGGAACCATGCTGGAACATATGGAGTATTGAATCATAAAACCTGAAATTGTCACAGGACCATCAGCCCCATTTCAATCCTAATTATTCTAGAGTAGCCTTGAAATACCTGACCTCAAAGCATTAAAAATGTGAACAATCACTGATCTGCTGCAGAAGCCCTGGTGCCTTTGCCAACCTCCGAGCACAGCGGCTGCTGCTTCACTCCTGCCTGCTGTGTCTCATGCAAGTTTCTGCTGCTTCCAAACCTGAAACCATAAAGGGGAGGAAATTTGGAGGAAAGAGCTCCAGTTTAGCTCAAATGATACGATAGAAAACCAGCCAAGCTGAATGTTCTGGATCCCACTCAGGAAGACTGAGCCGTGGAGTCCAGGGCAGCACATGTGGTCACAGCATTCTAGTAGTTTGACATTTAAGGCTGTGCATGTGCATATCACATTCCAGTTCTAGATCTGAGAGAAACGCTCAGCATTCAGGGCAAGGGAAGGGGTAGAGACGTTTCAGAAATCCTGTGTGCTGTAAGTACTAATTCTGAATAAATTTCTCTACAGTCAATGGCAACAAACCAACATGTGGCCAAGACTAATTCTATAGAACAAGAGATATCAAATATTACCCTGAAGAATGAGGAGAAGGATATTCTGAAAATGATTCAGTGAGCAAAACGTAAAGCCGTTTAGAAATGACATGCATAGCATATTCAACAAGTTAGAAGAAGAATCTGATCCTCTTGAAATAAAAACAGCATCATAAGGAAGAAATAAGTTAGTACAAGGAGAAAAAGAGAAGAAAGGGTGGCTTCCTGAGCCAAGAAAAAAGAAAAAAAATGTGTTTCCCAGTTGTGTTCAGGCAAACTGGGCTTAATATGTACATATTCCAATTCATCATTTTAATTCTTACTCCAATTCACAATTAAAATACCCTGAGAGATAGCAAAAAAAAAAAACAGAGAGAGAGAGACAAAATTGGCTACCATTTTGAAGTAAATATCAGAATTCAGCACGTACAGGGAGAAATTGTTGATCCTTCTGTGTGCATGTCAGAGAGCGGCTTCCTCTATCTCACATGACAGTTGCTTTCTTAGACTATGGAAGCTCCATCCTCTGATGTGAACAACAAGGCTTGTTCCAAAAAAGGAAAGAAACATTGACTCTTGCCTATTGTGTGCTTCAATATTTCTCATCCAGGAACTGCACAAAATAGCCGTTCTCCATCTGTAGGGGAACAAGTGGCCTGAGCCAACCAGAGCAGTAATGGCATACTTTAGAACGGTTCTTCTACGTCTATTTAGAGATCAAAAATTCTAGTCTTCAAAACCATTAGGATAAAAACAAATCAAGTGGCATCACAGTTATGTTTTGAGATGGATAAAAAGCCTTGGAAAAAGAATCTTGAATACAGAGATGGAGATATTATGAGGTCCAGAAGCTAAGGGTTAACATGTTCCATATGTTACACTTTAAGCTATTGATCCAATCTCTCACCTAAAAATAGTCAGGGAACAAAAAAATCAAGAAAGATGTGGCTCTGATAGCTACTGGCAGAGCTAGTGGCTAAAACAGCCATCTGCTTCCATATATGTCTATTTCTACGAAAAAGAAGCTATCAATAATACCTCAATAGTTTGATATAATATTAATAATGATAATAAAATTACTCATTAAAAAGAATTAAAATTATTTCTTAAATTATGTCTCCAAATCTCATCCCACTGGGTTAATTTCACGATTGTACGCATTAACAGCAGTGGTAGCTCATCCCTAGTGCATTTGAACGATCTGTGCTAATATCTTTCAGGTCATCAATATAACTCCATGTGCTATGTATCCGTCTTTCGGCAATATACAATACTTATATAACATACATTTGCAGTCTGGGAAAACATATGTCTATTGCTAAATGTAGTCATTACTGCCATGGTTCTTTTATTTATTTACATATTTTTATTTTTTGCTTTTCAGTTTGGACTATTTAATCCAACTTCTACGATGCCTGTTAGCAATCTATAAGTGCGCGAGGTCACCTAACCAAGGAATAACACCTTTTATCAATACCTGTTGTGTCATGTGGCGTTATGTTGCAATGGATTGTGGACTTTGCCATCTGTTTTTAAGTAAATATGGACTTACATATATGTTTTAAATAAACAAATGCAAATTTTTGTATGCACTCAATAATTTGGAAGTAATCACATTCTATGGTAGAATTTTGATTGCTTTTGATTATAAAGACATCATTGTTGAAATTTACTTAGCCCTACAAAATAATTTCTCCTGACAATCAGTGATATTTTTTAGGATTTCTAAATATCATTGATTTACGTATCTTCTTTATAGGAAAATTTGTATTTCATAGAAACACTTAGTATTAAAAATACAAAACTTTGCTAAAATACAGAAATGACATATTATTTTTTTCATTTTTTCATTTTCACCTAAGGTCAAGTGAAATTTTGGTATCCTTAACCTATTTAGAGCATAGTTGCAAACATTGCAGTAATTTTTTTAAGCTGAAATAGTCACAAACTACAAGCATTAAAGTCCTTTCACTTTTTTTACAAATAAGAAAATTTTAGACCCTTGAGAGCCTGTTTATTGATGTACAGTTATTTCATATTTGTTTATGTAAAGAATGGGGACAGTGTAAAAGTAGGGAATAGAGTATGAAAAGTCCTCTGGCTTATGCTAATCTGATTGGTCTTGAGAGCCAGAACCCCGACAAAAGATTGTACTTGGATGTCTTCATGAACAGACATGCAAATAGTTAGTCCTAGGTAACTAAAGCCAAAGTCCATCAAGGCAAAGTAAATATTTTGGTAAATAACTTTTGTGAAGACAGAATGGCAGGGAGGTTTACTCACGTTGCATAATTGATCAAACTCATCTGGTCAATTTTCTACGATTGCATGTCTGTTCGAATCCCAGAAGCATTAGACGCCACATCAGGGAGTGCTGCCTTTTCCTTGGGAAGCTGGATAGAAGATAGACGACGGGGCACTCGTCCCACCTTCATCATTTACAAGTCGTGTGAACCGACACAAACCACTTACTATCTCTACACCTCACATTTTGCACTCTTAGTGAGACTGGCCTCACAGTAGTACCGTGAAAAAAAGTAGCACTGGATAAGGGATGTGAAAACGCTGCAATTTATAAATCCCTATACAAACGGAAGTACATACATTAAATTATTTCCATAAAGTATATGATCTCAATAAAAAGAATTGGAAAACGAATGCTTTCTTAAAAAAAGCCCCACTAAATTTTAGAGGAAATACAATGAATAACCTTGACAGAAATATAAAAAACATTGTCTACAGTATTTATGTAACAATAATGGCTGTCAAAGCTATTCCATTGTTGACTTCCATCCCAGAATTCCATTAAATTCTATTTGGTCTTATTACCTGTATTCAGAAAGCAAAACCTTCCTCTACTCCCTCACAAGTGGATTGTGACGACCTCTATTCTAGGGTTACATTGATGTTTCAGACATGTAAAACACGTCCGGCTCCATAAAAAAAGTAGCCATCATTAGTCCTTGCTACTTTCCACTTGACACGTTTGAAATTGACAGTTACACCTGCAGAAAGCCAGGAGGGGAACTGAAATCAGGGAAAGGACCTGCTTATTTGCATCAGGTCACTAAGTGCATTTACGATTTTGAAAATTCGTCTTTCATAAAAGAAATTTCTATTTAACGAAACCTGCCAAAATTATATGATTGAGATGCATTGCACATGTACACATTATTGAAAAGTCCAATTACAGCATGTTTTCGGTAAAGATCCTATTTTCCTTTATAAAAGAAGTGTTATTCTTTCTCCCCAGAAATTTTCTAAAAACTAATCATTAGCAGGCTCATTTTATGCCAACGAGATACAAATGAGTACTTGGGTCATATTTGGCTAAAGCAGAACATGACAACCTCTTATTGGATGTATGCAAGTAAATGTATTTCAAAACTTTGCTTTTTATCGGGATGGAATCCTGGGACTGAGCAACTTTTCTGCAGCTTCCTCAGCTACAGTCTTTTGTTTCTACTCTTCTCACAGTGGCAGGGTGTGTTTGCCCGCAATGGTGCTATTACTATTTCTGGGTAAAAGACATGTGGTGGGGCTGGAGGGGTGTTCTGACTCTCCCTCAGGGGAGCTCTTCCTTCCACCTGACCCTCAGAAGCTGAAGATATTTTCCTGGGATCTAGCGGAGGATGTCTCTTGCCCATGTCCCAGGATTAAGGCTTTGCTTGGTGTGAGAGAAGGGTCCCTGGAAAACGGTGGAATTGCAGGCCTATGCACCATCAATGTGGATAATTTCAAGTCTCCTACACTTCCACATACTTCTCATGAGGACCCAGTAGGGCCCCTTCGAAAAGACCTTGCAATTCACAACAAACTTCCTGTGTGTCCAGGGATTCTAACCTGTCAGGATAACCCACACATAAACTGTAATAACAATTGATTAAAGGTTTATCGGTCTTCTTACTGCTTTTATTGCGGTCACCTCTATTTCTTGTGCTGTGCCAAAGCAGAAACATTCCTAATGTTCTCTTGGAGGGGCTTGTCTATTTTTTAATTCAGTCCACCTGCTTGCCTTGTGACCTCAGGATCTGGATGGGTTCAACAAAGGTTATTATTTTGTAGATTATCAGACTTTTTCTCATCCTTAGGGTGGGAGTCAGGATCTCTTGCAGCATTCTACATCTTAAACAGAAGCAGAATGCCACCAATGTTTTTTGGTATGTTCGTAAATTATATAATTTTAATATTTGCATTATCTTTAGATCTGATATAGTTATATAAAATATGTGTTTAACTTCAAATTAGCTATGCTTCATTAACATTGCAAAGTCACTTCTTATTTCTAACACTTCATACATTCCTTGTTTTTTTCTTTGCGTACTATGCTGTCATCCTCAAATAAAGATATTTTATATTTTCTTTCCAACTCTTAACCCCTTTTGTGTCTTTGTCCAGCATTATTATTATTCTAATGCAATGTTAAAGAGAGATGAAGAAAGTCAGTGTCTGTGTCATTCCCACTTTCAGTTTTCAATATATCACCATTAAGTGATATTAATTATTATGCTACCTGTAGTCTTTTGTAGATGTACTTTTTCAGATAGGAGACAGTCTCTTCTATTCTTTATATGCATTTTTCTTTCTAAATAATTAATTTGTGTTGAATTTTATCACATGCAGTTTCCCTGATCTAACAAGTTGTTCACTTGTTTTGTATTTTTCCCCTACATTCTCTGTTAATTTGATGAATTATAACAGACTTAGGTAATTTCAACCACCCTTGTATTCCTGGAACAAATAACACAGTTATGATTTTTATTATTTCATATATTCCTGGATTTTATTTATGAAATAGATTGACCTTAGTCTGCAATGTCCTTAGGCATTTGCATCAGGTGTCTATCTTAAAAAATATATATAGTAAAATATGGGTCCAGCCTGGTGGCGTAGTGGTTAAATTCGTGCACTTTGCTTCAGCAGCCCAGGGTTCATAGGTTTGGATCCTGGGCGTGCACCTACACACCTTTCATCAAGCCATGCTGTGGAGCCATCCCACATACAAAATAGAGGAAGACTGGCGCAGATGTTAGCTCAGTGACAATCTTCCTCAAGCAAAAAGAGGAAGGAAGATTGGCAACAGATGTTAACTCAGAGCTGATCCACCACACCTAAAAAAATTTTAAAAATATATGGTAAAATAGGGGAGGAGTGTCCATTTTCATATTACTATATATTGGAAAATTTTGAATAAGTTTGACATTCCAATTTAAATAGCTGTAAATATTCACAGGAGAGGGTCTGTATTTGTTTATGTATAGTCTTCCATGTGTAATAATTCTTAGATATGTTAATGGTGCTGTCAATCTATTTTTTAAAGATCTGAGGAGTTGTCTGCTACCTCAAACTCAAAAGCAGCAGCATAAAGCTACAAGGAAGATGAAGAATCAAAGAAACATGCCATCACCCAAAATAACAATAATTCTCCAATAACCCAGCTCAAAGGCAAGGCACTTTGTGATCTAGCTGATAAAGAATTCAAAATGGCTGTAGTGTGGAAACTCAACACATGACAGGAAAACGCAGAAAGACACAAGTAACAGAAGCAAAAAACAACAAGTAGGATTACATCAAACAAAAAGCTTCTGCACCGCAAATGAAACAATCAAAAATATGAAAAGGCGACCTACGAAATGGGAGCAAATATTTGCAAACTATACACTGGATAAGGAGTTAAAACCCAAAATAAATGAAGAACTCATACAACTAAATTAAAAAAATAATTCCATTATAAAATAGGCAGAGGATTTAAATAGGCATTTTTCCAATGAAGACATCCAAATGGCAAACAGATGCATGAAAAACTACTCACTAATCATCAGGGAAATGCAGATCAAAACCACAACGAGATATCACTTTCCACTTGTTAGAAAGGCTGTTATCAAAAAGACAAGAGATAACAAATGTTGGTGAGGATGTGGAGAAAAGGGAATGCTTATGCACTGTTGGTAGGAATGTTAATTGGTTCAGCTACTATAGAAAACAGGATCTAGTTTCTTCAAAACATCAAAAATAGAACTACTGTATAATCCAGCAATCCCACTTGTGGGTGCATATTCAAAGGAAATGAAGACAGGATATCAAAAAGATATCTACACTCCCATGTTTATTGCAGCATCATTCACAATAGCCAACATATGGAAACAATCTAAATGTTTGTCAATGAATGAATGGATAAAGATGTGTTGTGTATATATAAATATACATGTACAAATACAGTGGAATACTATTCTGATATGAGAAAGAAGGAAATCCTGCCATTTGTGACAACATGGATGAACCTTGAGGGCATTATGTTTGGTGAAATAAGGAAGACAGAGAAAGACAAATACTGTTTGATATCACTTATATGTGGAATCTAAAAAAAGACAAACTTGTAAAAACAGAGTAGAATGGTGCTTCCCAGGGTCTGGGTGGTAGGGGAATTGGGGAAATGTTGTTTAAGGGTACAAACCTGCAACTAGTAGATACATAAGTCCTGGAGATATAATGCACAGCACAGAGACTACAGTCAACAATACCGTATTATAAACTTCAAAGTTGCTAAGGGATTAGATTTTAATTGTTCTCACCACAGAAAAGAAATATTAATTATGTAATATGATAGAGGTTTTAGATAACACTACAGTGGTAATCATATTGTGATATATAAATGTATCAAATCAACACATTGTACACCTTAAACTTACACAGTGTTATATGTCAATTATATCTCAATTAAAAAAGAAAACAATGACAGCTAAACCAACATATGTAAAGTGGTGGCAAATTGATAGTGGGGAGATGTTAATAACAAAGGAACCCACTGATCCATATTCATATCACAGAAAGGGAAGGAACCCGACATAATGTTACATAGTAGGAGATAATTAGGACATTCCACTGCCTGTGAAGTATCCTCGACAAAAACCTGAATATTTACTTAAAAAATAAATTAATTAATATATGCCATGCTTGTAATAACTACCTTCATCACACACATTGAAAATTTGTTTCCCAGTTTTTATCGAAATATTTTGTACTGTTTCCAGTTTCATAATACACGTAATCACATGTATTAAAATAAAACAAAAATGACTAATTCATCTAAAGATACTTTGAAACTGCTGTGCTTGATGTAAGGTTGAATTGTAATTTTAACAATTAGGTTCATTAATCCTATCTTGACCCAAACTCATGCTCTTAAATGTAAAATTAGGGTGATTTGGTTGTATAAAATTTGGTTAAGTTGGAACTAATCATGACACAAATAATTTTCAGATCTCACATTGAAGATTATGTTTATTATTATAAACTATAATTTTACTTATGCATACTTTTCTCAATGATTTTCCCAACAACACTATGGAGTTAGGTATATTTAGAATTATGTTATGTTTACTGCTATGAAAGCTGAAGATAAAATATTTTCACTGTTTGACCAGGGTCACAGAGCTGGCAGTTGGAACTGAAATCTCAGGTTCTTTTCACCACACAGTTTTACTTCTTCCTCTCTATCACCGTTGCCTCAAATGATATCTGCTGGGCTAGTTCTGCACATTATAGCTTTAATATAAGAAGCTCCTAGACTGCTACGACACCAATAAATATTGCCCCCTTAATAGAATTATTATTAATTTTGCTAGAATTTGGAGCTATGCACTGTAGAGTTCTTGAATTAATTACTTATCTGTGTGATCTTGAAAAATACATTTTATGCCACTTAGTTTTAGGTGTTTCATTAGCAAAATGGAGAGACATTTAGAAAATAAATAACACATTGCTGTATTCTCTGTAAACTTTAACAAATACCTGTTATTCTTTTTGTTTTTTAAGTGAGGATCTGTTTGGAAAATTAAATGACTCTCATAGAGGGCTGCTATTGCATTTTTCTCTATTCCTGTATAAATAGACACAGACAAACACAGACAAATAAATTATCAGGAAAATTAAGATTTTGATTATTAATGAAAACTGAGCATAAATATCAGTACTTCCAAGCAAAAGAATTCTGCTAAATCAAGGCAATATAATGATGAATAATTTCATGTGAAGACACCATAGTGTAAAGGTTAGAAACCATAAGGTATCAGAGTAATAAATGACACAAATAAGTCAGAAATGAAATTTTGTTCTCTTTTTTGGTCTAAATAATGTGTGCCTTATTCTGACCATTTCATTTGATTCTTTAATCCTCACTATGTTAATCTACGAAATAAAAGCAGCTCGTTTTTCTTTAGACCTCTTGTGGAATTTCTCTCTGATAAGATCTTATATAGTATTCATTATTGAGGCATTAAAGAAAAATCTTAGAAGTTAGAAGTATACTATGGACGGAGTCTTTCTTGTTTGTTATGTAGGCTTTGAACACACAAGTGAGTAACAATAGGCGTGTATACAACCACACTGTTAAAAAAAATCTTCTAATCAAAATTTGACTTGGAGGTAATGGAAAGCAAAATCCATGTTAACTCATTTCTACAGTAATCGTAAATGCAGGGTTATGCCTATTTGCAGCATGAATTTAATAATTTCTAGTCATCAACCAAATTGTAAATACAACTCAAACCAAGTGATAATTTTTTCATAATAAACTGCAACAACCTAATGGTTTAGATAGTTAAAATTACTAACAAACACTATCTTTGAATTTTTTTCTATAAGTCTAAAACTATTCCAAAATCAAAAGTTTAATTACTAAGTTATTTAAAAAATTATGCATTTTCTGCCCTTCCAAACAAGACCTACTTTAAACTAGTCATTGACTTTCAACCTTCAAATGTTGGCTCCTTGTGGATGCTGGATATTTTTAGACACAAATTTTGTAGCTGTGTTTCATTTACTGGAATGTTGGAGACAAGTAATTTCGTTACTCGAGTCTTTCTTTGTGGAACTTTCTTCTCCCAGAGCTGTTATCCTAAATGTGGGTATTGATGGTGCTACCCGCGGAGTGGAAGCATTATAGCTGCATAACTTTTAGATATTTTATATAAATCTTTGCTATAATGTCACTCCTGGCAACCAGCTGTGCTGTGATATGTCACAATGATGAATCATCAGACATGGTAAAAATCTAAAGGACAGTTATATAAGAACCTGTATTAATAAACATAATTTTCACAAGTACAAAGTGAACATTTGCATATACTCTGAAACCTTCTATAGCATTTACTACAAAGTTTCAAGTACATGACCATGTTTTAGAATCATAATGATTTGCATGTGATGTTTCACAGAGAAACAAATCCCTCTGAAAACATATTTAAGACTGACACTTAATTGTACAATGTCTGATTATGGTATAGCAAGACCTAAGGAAAGTGCCTCATCGTATTACACTGGATTTCAAGTCTGGAGAAGATAGCATAGACTCCTTTCTTCCTACTACTCCCTGCTAAGTGCAAATATAACCCCAGAAAATAGCGTAAGAGATAACCAATTATAACTCTCCAGCGTGGAGAGAGGAAAGCAAAATGGCTACGGTCATTAGGACTAGAAGAGCATCATTGGAACAGGCCATCTTACAACCACCTCCCACAGAGGAAGGTGACCAAGGTCCAGCACTTCCTCCTGCCCCAAAATAGCAACAGAAGATGAACCAGGTAGGCTTCTTCCTCCAGCAGATCAAATACAAGTCCTACCAGCAACACCAGGTGAGCCTGTAGTACTGGCGAGGACGGATCAGAGGCCCCCAACAATGAGTCCAGGGACAGCTCCTTCCATGACAACTGGGCTGGAGACTGCCCTCCTTGCTCAGAGGTGACAATCCATCAACAAGGGGGATTCCCACCACAACAAACACCTTCCTGAGAAGGACCGTTAGTCTCTTGGGCAAGAGATTCTCTTTCCCCAGCTAAAGACAACAGGCAGCCTGGCCAGAGGAAGCTCCTTCTGGCCCCCAAGCAGGGTCCAGTGAGAGGCCCAGCAACACAACACTATAACAGCTAAGTGGACCCAAGTTGCCCTCAAAGTTCCTGATTACTAGATTGTCATAGTATCCACAGCCCACAGCAGTGGGTCAGGATCTGTGCGCCATAGGATGACAAGAGGATTACCTTATGCTAAAATAAAAATCTAAATTGGACCCAGAGCCTCCTAACATAGTAGCTAAAATTTCCTGAATAAAATTTTTATGAACACCCATTGTAACAAGAACCAGCAATGTCACAAGTTGAATAAAAAGAATGACAAAAAAAGATATCCATTAACTTATGCCAACACTGAGATGAATCAGATGTCAGAATTATATGACAAGGATTTTAAAGCAACCATCATAGAAATGTTTGAACAAGCAATTGCAAATTATCTTGAAACAAATGAAGAGAGAAAAATAACTCAGCAAAAAACAAAAAAGTGAAACAATAAATAAATGAAATGAAAATTATAGAACTGAAAAATGCTATGGTAATTTTTTTTTTAAAGCTCGCTGGATAGGCTGAAGAGTAGAGAGGAGATGCCAAAGAATAGAACACGGTGAACTTACTAACAGATCCAAATAATTCCCTCGATCTGAATACAGAGAAAAAAATAGACTGAAAAAAAGGGACAGAGCCTCAGGGACCTCTGGGACAATAACAAAAGATTCAACTCCATATTATCAGAGTCCCAGGGAGAAAGTAGAAAGAGAGAGGATGAAAGAGGGTCTTGAGAAATAATGTCTGAAAACTTCCCAAACTTTGCAAAGGATAAAACCTCATAGATTCGAGAAGCTGATTAGACCACAAGTAGTAAAAACTGCAATAAGGCAAGAAAAAGAAACAATGCAAGGCGTTGATGTTGAAAAGGAAGAAAGCAAACTGGCCCTAGTAGCAGATGACATGATTGGCATTGGCATGGGCCCTGGAATTGCTAAAAACAATCCTGAAAAGCAAAACCAAAGTGAGTAACTCTACCAGATTTTAAGGTCTTCTATATAGCTGCATAACCAAGACAGCATGGCACTGTGGAAGATATTAGACAGGAGTGAAGGAGCAGGTGGGGTGCTTATAAAAGTGGTGGCGCGAGTGTTTTGTGTTTTGACTGTATTGATAACACCTTAGTTATAATATTGTACTATAATTTTGTGAAATATTTCCATAGGAAAAAAACTAGGTAAAGAATACATGGGAATCTCTGTAATACTTCTTATAATACATGTAAATCTATAATTGTATCAAATAAATAGTTAAATTTTAATAAACAGACTGCTCTTGTTTTCTTATCTTTGGAAAAATATAGAATAAGGTAACTGTGTTCAACACTTTGGTTGTCCAGATTCCCATAGTTGTTTTAAGTGTGTTCGTGGCTGCTGTATCAATTTAATCACTCTAAGGGGAGGATCCTGTTACCACTGCTTTTATTTGTAGCGATCTTCTATGGGACTTCTGTCAGTGCTGTTAAAGGGAATTGCAGAGATGTGGCTAGTAAGCATCACAGAAAAGTTAAAAATGTCTTGTCGACTTAAAATATATTCATTGTTAGCCACAAAAGTGTATTCTACCTTTCTTGTATCTAACATCCAAAGAAAGTGGTTGGGGATGTCAGTATATTTTCTGTGATATTCTAACAAATCACATTTCTGCTAATATTGTCTTTGGTAGAAATTGGGCCTCATTTATTTAGCGGGCAGTGGAGCACATTTTCAGTAATGTCTAGCTCCAATAAGGGAACATCATTATAACCATATAAAATCATATAAAAATGAGCTAAAATATTAAAGAAGGAATTATTTCTGGGTCCCTTAGGAAAAACATTGGATGCCTATTTGTTACTTATTTCTAAAATGAATATTTAATAGTTCTAGACCCACATTTTATGTAACATGTTCATGAGTTTCTACAAAATGCAAAACGATAAAATATAGTGTATTAAAAAACAAGATGAATACACTTTATCGTGTTTAAAACTAAGTTTTAAATAGGAAACTTGTATTTAAGCTTTTGCGCTTTTCCCTCTGTCCTGCTTTGAAATTTCTTAACCCCCTGCTTTGCAATGAGTCCTGCCCCTCATTCCCAGAATCAGTGTTCATCTGCTGCTGTAGATAGTTTAATCGCCCCAAACTCCAGAGAATAAGTCCAAACTGACACGAAGTCTTTAGGTCCACTTTAAAGTTCTTTTCTGTACAGAGTGAATCACTCACTCGCCCACTAAGCCAGTAGTTCAATTTTCCTTTTAAGGATCTCCCATTAACAACTCAGCCTCAACTGAGTCTGAAGAAAACTGTGCTTCTCATGCATCTTACTCATCCAATGAAACTCAGATGCTCAGTTATCCCAAGAAGTTGAGTCAGTCTCCCACATCCATCCTTCCTTAGTGCACAGGCATCTTGACAGGCAGCCTACCCCCCCACCCCAAATGCATTTTTTTTTCCTTTGAGGAGATGAGCTTTCCCTATAAAATCTATTCATTGAGTCCTTGAGTTGTCCACAAAAAATTTTAATGTAATCTTAATGCATTTTAACCTAATTTTACAACTTAAGTATATCTCAGTTTCCTAACCAAGAAAATCACTGTAAAATTATTTAGAGGTCATTTCCTTAAATTTTTAAATATGTGACATTGGTAAATAATATATCATGCAACAATTTCATCAATATGTAAAATCAGTACACTACCTTGGGAAAAAATAGTTGTCTTCAAATAAATATGATGTTAGCTTCATTGGAAAACCTTATGAGTCTTTTAAAATGTCAAGTTATTGAATCATGGTGAGTCTTAATTAGAGAGAACTTGAGGGGTTAATGATGAGGAAGTGTACACAGAGAAGCCATATGTCTCAACCACAAAATGCAGAGAAGAGCCAGAGGACGAGGACACTTACCCAGGGAAATCAAGGGGCACTGCTGCCGGAGCCTGGCTGTTCTCCGAAGCAAGAATCTACTGATGAATAAAGAGAGCTGTTATGCAAGCAAAGTGGTGGAAATGGATAAAATAAGTTTATGTCAAGGAATGTAGAATAAAATGGAACTAAAAATAGAACAATTACTCAATACATGAAACTCATGGGATTTCCCTTTCTTCCTTGCTTCCTTCCTCTCCTTTCCCTTTTTGTTTGAACATCATGTGGAATTATTTAAAACTATCTATTGACTATTAACTCTCAATAAATGATGCCTACTATGAACTCAATTATGTCACCCCCAAAACTTATACGTTGAAACCCTACCACCTGGTTGGACTGTATGTGGAGACAGGGCCTTCAGAAAGGTAATTAAGATTGAATAAGGTATAAATTTAGGGCCCTGATCTGGTAGGATTAATGTCCTTATAAGGAGACACCAGAGGGTGCTCACTTTCTTTCTCTCTCTCTCTCTCTCTATGTTGCTCTCTCTCTTTCCACTGAGGAAAGATCATGAAGCGCACAGTGAGAAGATGGCCATCTGTAAGCTAGGAAGAGGGCCCCCACCAGAACCAAGCCATGTTGACACCCTGGTCTCAGATTTCCAGTCCACAGAACTGTGAGGAAATAAACGTTTTTGTTGTTGAAGCCACCATACCTGTATGTTTTGTTACTGCGCCCCAAGAAGACTAAGACAATTGTTGTTTTGTCACATATCCAAACTATGTAAGATGAGATAACTAATTGTGAGTGGAAGATATCATATTTGAGAAAATCAGATTTTAAATGCTTTTATGCAATGTACGATACGAGTATACATATTTACAACATAATATATACACAATTTAAAATAGTGCATTTATCTAGCACTTTGTCAAAAATACATCTGGAGCTTAGGAGCAAATTAGGGGCTGGAGAGAGAGCTATGTCTGAAGCTAAAAGTTCCAAGCCTCGGGGTAAGTGAAAATGAAGCTGTAGCCTGAACAGAGTGTAGGTGCGTAAGTAGGTTTTCTCACACCTGTGTTTCTTTATAGGGATGTCCACATAGAGTACATGAAAGATTAGCTAGTTATTTATAACGTGCTGTTTAAAGTTCAAAACTCCTTTGGGGCCCCTAGGGCTAGTCTATGCACACAGTTCCGACATATAGAGACTGATAAATTATACTGGGTTTAACCAGCTATACCACTTGCATTGGCTAAGTAACCAGTAGAATAATTTAAAAAATCCACCTGAAACATTTGCCCAAGCTCCCCTGAAGCCATGATCCCTTACAAGTGTCTTGATGGTTCACAATCTAAAACAAAGCATGTCCTGGGCTGCTGAGAAAGGAGCTACACCTGGAAGCCTCAGTGTCCCCTGCTCTCCCTCGCTCATTCTTTTTCCCGTTTACTGTGTCTTTTACCTTAAAGCCTTACAGCTTCACCTTGTGGGGTCTTGGGATGTCTTTCAATGATATGATTTTGTATAATTAATGCCCTAGGTCATTGGATTGGTAATGGAAGTAGATCTTGACTAATTTCTCTGTCTTTCTCAAGGCCATGTATCCAGACTCTTTCTCAAAATTTATTTTCTTGACACAATGTAATATAAACAATATGTGAATGTTACTACTTTGAACACAATTATCCCATCCTGCCACTTTATCATGTAGATATTCTTATTACCTCTTGCATCCATAACACAAATAATCTTTCCTCAAATGTTTATCCTTTTATTTCATGATGGAATTATTTATATTAGCAATTAGTCCCCATTGTTTCTCTAAGAATTCTTTATTGCCATTGTAATTCTTTAGTAACTGAAATTCACCCAAAGTAACTCACATTTATCCAAAGTTTTCCACGTTGTTGCTAGAGTCTATTGGAGAGACGAGGTTTTTATGAACATTGGAGTTCCAGCGGCATCTTCATAGCTAGAAGAAGAGAACATATTATTACATCTAGTATTTAATGTTTGTGAAGTGGTCTGAGGTGCAAGTTTCGTGGAGTGCTCTGAAGAATCCATTACATGATACAATTTTGAGTGGAGATGACTAGTTCATAGCAACCCCCTCAGCAGTTCTCTAAAAATAAGACTGTCCTTCTCCATTGGTGCTCATATCAGGTACCTATTTTTCCTGGGACGGAGGCTCTACCGTTTGCTGAACAGACTACTATCAGCAAGAATCATTTTGCCTTCCTCATGCTAAACCCATCATTTCCACATCTGCATCTTGGAGTGAATCGCTGCTATTTTCTTACTTTCCTGGAGTAGTGAACAAAATGGTGAAAAAGCTCAGGGAAACTTACATTTACAGTGCTTACTTCTATACAATATTATTAAAATTTCAGATCTCTCTGTTGTGCAAATTAATGCCAAAATTAGAGCATAAGCAACTATTATGGAAGTCCAATCATTTCTTTCCAAGACATATTATGCCTTTTAATACTTTATAATGTTTTCTTTTAAAGCTGTAGCATTAAGCACTATATTTTAGTCCTGTTTCAAAGGCTCTTAGATACAATTTTGTTCACCAAATATGAAGACAAGATCAGAAGATAAGTGATTTATTTTTACACTTTAATTAGACAGCATTATGTAAAATGTGGCAATAATAGGAAATGCCTCTGTTGCACTAGAATACTTCATTTTTCTTTTATATAGATTGCATAGTTTGTTTAGTAAGTGGTATGAGGAACGAAATATACTCTCTCTATATTTCTGAATTCTTTTCATATTGCTGTGTAACAAATTTAGTTGATTAAAATAATACAGTTTCATTATCCTGCAGTTTTCATGGATCAGGAATCCAGCACATTTTAGACGGACCACCTCCTTGTCTCCTAAGGCTGAAGTCAGCGTGTCAGCTGACTGTATAAGTGCATCTCATTTTTGTCTCTCTGGATATGCACCCCTCTCCGGGTTTCAGGATGGTGATAGACCCTGCAAGTCAATTCTAACGAGTCCAAAAATTTCATTGATTTTCAGTTTCTGCAGGTTCTTCCTACTTTAAGAGTAGGAGCAACACTTCCCAGCTCTTTACACATGGGAACTGAAACTGGAAGTCCCAACAGCTAGATGAAATTTCTTTTTTAAAAATGTTCTACTTTCTAAGCTGTTTTTCTCCTAATATCACTTGGCCTTGAAAATGTCCAAAACTAATGCTAACATTTTTCAACCTACTTTTCGAGAGGCTTAAATATTTCTGACTATTTTCAGTGTGGTGAAGTATTTTCTTCCTTAACGGTTAAGAACATAACCATGACATAATATTACCTATTGCTTAATAAAATGCTTTTGAAAAATGCAGGTTATTAAGTGGATGCAAATTTTTAAAAGTTTTCTAAATATAGTGAAAACTAATAAATAAAATATGTAAAGTAGGAAAAAGGGGGAACATAATTGTAGCTTTTGGTATATTGTATATTCTACCAAAAAAAATACAAGAAAAATAATATCTGGAACACTTACTGTACTGAATGAGTACGGATGTTAGAAACAAGAGATGTAACAAAACAATTGTGGAAAATAAAATGCTCGAGGACTTAATTATGGAAAAGTTTTATTTTCAAACTATTTGAACAGAAAAAAGGAAGTAAGAGAGCAGTGATTGATGGGTAGTTCTTTAGACAATCACCCATCAGCTGCTTTATTCGTGGTTGAGAAGAAAGATTAAAACTATGAAAAATGAACAAATTGTCATCACTGTTGAGAGAGATGAAAAGAAATATAGAGTGAATTAATGAAAGGAAATGACAACACTGAATAATAAGATGAACATATAATGAGTTTTATCAAAATTATAAGAATTGTTGCCATAAATTCTTTTGTCTATAATATTCGAAAGAAGAATTCTTAAAACATTAGACAATATATTGCTAGAGACATTTCTACATAGAAAAATTAATATATGTATAAACTGCATCACTTTTTAAACAAAATATATACTTTAAGATGTTTGTTATTGCTATTTTCCTGATTCATTTCTCTTTTGTTTTAAAGTAATTATTCTGTGTCATTCAGTGTTGAATGAAACAGTTCCTTTTATTTCAGGAGATTATACTTTGAGCTACAAACCAATGTAGAACAAAATAACACTTCTTTGCATAAATCTTGAATAAACTTTATGCAAATTTCACATGAATTGTTAGTGAAACGTAGACATTATATTTTAAAGCCATACTACCAGTGTTGTATCAAAGGGTGGGGTAGAAGTCCACACTGGCAAGAAGGATCATTTTATCACTCTTATTATTTAAAATTGGTGCCCAATTTCCTTGGTCCATGGCTTCCTTTGCTCCAACTTCAAGGTCAGAAATGGAGTCAAGTCCATCTCACATCGCATTTCTCTGACCCACTCTTCTGCTGCTTTCTTCTCTTTTTTATAATTCGTGTGACTAGATTGGCCCACTCAAATAGTCCAGGATAATCTCCCTATTCTAAGGTCAGCTCATTAACAAATGTATCTGTACCTGTAGTAGTGTCTGCAATTCATTCCCTCTGTCATGTAAAACAAACATTGTATTAGTTTATTAGGACTGCCCTGTCAAAGTACCACAAACTTGGTAGCTTAATCAACAAGAATTTTTTGTCTCACAGTTCTGGTGGCTAGAATTCCAAGAAAAAGGAATCAGCAGGTGGGTTCATTCTGAGGGCTGTGAGGGAGAATCTGTTCCATATCTCTCTCCAGCTTCTGGCGGCCACAGGGACTCCATGGCTTATAAATGGCGTTCTCCCAGTGTCTTCATGAAGTGTTCCCTTGTATGTATCTATGCGCCTTTTGTAAATGGACACTAGTTATATTCAATGAGGGCCTAACCTAACATCCTCACGGTAACTTGATAATCCTCAAAGAATCTATTTCCAAATAAGGCCGCATTCACAGGTACTGGGAGTTAGAACTTCAACATCTGTTGAGGGAGCACAATTCAATCCATAACACATATTCACAGATGCAAGGCCAGGGATTAGCGTGCAGATATCTTTGGAGATGATTATTCTCCCCATCCACAAGACATCTGAGATATAGAAAACGAGAGAATCTAGTAAAATATATAGACATGAGCTGGTCACAGAGTTATTTCTTTATGTTGAGTAAATACATCTTTACATGTTCCAGCTTGGTCTCTTTGATACTAAGGAGAATTAAAGGGGTTTAGTGTGTCAAGAGTTTGCTGGAACATTTCAGTAGTAGTGCTTTCCCTGAGTGCATTGTAGAAACAGTATGGGTACTAAGTGGGAGGTTCCAGGAAAATAAATCTCAGAAAATATTAGCAGAGACTCTGTTTCTGGTGTCTGACCGCCATTCCCTTCAGGGCTGACCCTTCAAAGATTCTGCTTTTCTTTTATTAGAGCCATCAACAGTCTAGTGTTTTACAGGCCACATCTGGTTTGTTGATTACTATAAGTGTAAGAATATTTCAGTTCCATTGTATATATTAAGAATAACGTAATTACATTTTCTATATGAATTGCCTTGTAGAATACAAGATTCAAGCGACTTACAAAGTACTAGATCTGCCACACCTACTTTTCAGTCTTAGAAATCATTTAACCAAACTATAGCAAAATCTATTTGATGTTAGTTACTCCTACTTTAGCAAATTTTCTGTTTCTGAGATGGTGAGATAGATCAGTAATTAATCTGCTGTCCTCTTATCAAGACCAATAAAAATTGAGCAATAAAATATAGTCTGATTGTGCCCTTAGCAAAAATGAATTTTTTATCATCTGTTAGCAACTAAATAATAAATTATTTTCAACAGCTTTTTAATGAGATGAAAGATAATCAAGTGTTGCAATAAAGTGCTGTAGTATCCAATTTGAATGATCATTGTTTTCTGTGAAAAATAAAGTCCTCATATCTTTCTCTGAAATTACAAAATCATTTAATATTTGTGAAAAATCACAACAAGATCACTTGATTAGAAACAAATACAACAATATCTACTCTTCACTACCATCCTAAACAGGACTGGTAATTTAAATATTTAAGTGAACATTTTATGTTTTATTAAGGCACAGACTAATTTAGTATTGTTGATTAATGCATTTGGTCTATTAATAATGTCTTATTATTTGATTTTATGTTCTTAGCATACTCTTTCTCTTTGTATTTTTATACATATAAACACATAGTACAATTAGATATGTGCACAGGTACATATGCAGAAAGCAAATGAGGGAAGATTTTAAAAATGAATGTTTTTATATGCATTTATAAATGATGGATGGTCAAATATTTCCACCATGAAAATGACTACACCTACATTGACCACCTAACACCTAAATTGACACCTAAATTGACCACCTACAAATGACTTCATTATCACTATGTGAGACAATTCTCCTAAAATTGCCCTTTAAGTAATTCTACTTTCAAAGATTCTATCCATGTTTATCTACCTATACCTCTCTGAATTGTAGCATGCTAAAGTACAGTGGGTTTTCAATCTATTTTATTTTATTATTTTTTATTTAATAGAGCTTCCCTCTCCCTGCATTTATTTAAATAGAATTTTCCATAGTCAATTATATAAGTCAGATAAGAGTAGACCTGCCTTTTTTTAAGCAGGGATGTTGGCCTAGAAGTACCACTATTGAACATTAAGGCACTACAGAACATAGTTTTTAAAACCACTATTATAGCGGAAAATTGGTGGGGCTTTGGATGTAGAATAAGTGGTCTCATGCTTACTGGTTCCCCAGCCTTGAGAGGCTTAAATCCTCTCAGCCTATTCCTACATCTATGAACAAAGATAAACCTACCAAGCGTTTCCATCAATACTTTAAAATATCTCAGTTATGACGTCCTTATTGAGCTTTAGAAATATTTTCTTCTAAATATTCACAGGAAAATAGACCAACACCTCAAACTTTAATGTGACCAACACTAAACTTATTACTATTGTTTGCTAAACCCCAATTTACTTTCCAGATGACTTGTCTTCCTATAAACATTGTTTTATTAAATGTCTCTAAGTGTTACTTCCATCCAATCAAACAGAAAAACTTAAGAATATCCATCCCATTATATGCAATTTTCTTAAGCCATATTGATTATAAATTCCAAAACCTTCTTCAATCATCTGTACCTCTTCACCATCACTAGAACTGCTGAAACCAATCTTGCACCCTCTTGCAGACGTATTATTTAAATAGACTTACAGCGTCTCTCCATACATCTTCCCATGCAAATACAAATATAATCATGCTGCTCCGTTATGTTCTTTACCTAATTTTCAGGTGCATATGTTAGAACCCACACTGCTTATGAATATATACAAAGTTCTTTGTATTCTATTGCATGCTTATACCTACAGCTTTATTTTATACAACTCCTTGCTTGCTTTCCATGAACAAATTAATTACAAAACCCTGAATGTGACACTTAATTCTCCTTTGCAATTTGTTTCTTATTCTTTGAATAGGCATGCTTTCAATGACCTGAGAATGTCTTGCTCGTGCCTATGAAACCAGTTCACTTGTCACTATCTCTGGCCATACTGGCTTTCTTGAGTTGGGCTTCCCCAGAAGCAGACTCTGCAAAAAGGATGAGTGCAAGTAATTTACTTGGAAGGTGAGTTCAGGAAGCACTGAAGAGGGAATGGGTAAGGGAGACAGAGAAGGAAGCCAATTACAGGTGTGTCATTGAAGAGGTGGGTTATTGAGCCTATTACAGGTGTGGGAAACCTGGAGAAAAAACAAGCAAACAAGGGGCCAAGGTTGCTAGCAGAAAAAAGGGTACAAAATTTAAGTCAGGGATTTGGAATTTAACTTTTTTTTAATAACTTATGGCTTTGGGCGCCGGGGTGGGGGGAGTTGATTAAATACTATTTGTGAAGTTGGGAGTATTAAAAATCATAAACTGTGCCTTGCGAATATGAAGAGTATCCTACGGTAATATTTTGTGAAATCAGACATTTAAAATAGATATGGTACATAGGTGATATCGTACAACAAATTATAGAATTTTCTCTTGAGAAATTGTAATCATATTTCACCATCGAGTCCCCATAAAAAAAAGTCACTAGTAAAAAAATTGTGAAATTTAATGATAGACTCTCTTTCCATTTCTCAAAGTATGCTTCTCAGAGGGTCTACTTTTAAGTGGAATTATTCATCAACCACGACAGTTGTGGTCTTATTTTTAACCTTTATACATACTGGTGTTTTATTACTCACTTCTTTTTCTCCTGTTCTTAATTTTAGCATTATAAATTCCAAATGCCTTTCTAACTGCAATTCAAATGCTTGATGATATTACTTTAGTATAGAAAATTATTCTGATAAAGAATAGTATAACTTGTTCATGCATTTCTTTATCCATTCATTGATCCTATGGCTGTGTACCAGGTACTGTACTAGTGTCTAGGGTCAAAAGTAGATAAGGCATGATCTTTGTCTTAAAGGTGTCAGAGTCTAATAAGGAAAAAACATACTAACAAATATCACACTTTGGTGTGTTGGAGTGGCAAAGGAGATGGAAAGGAGGAAGTGGTCTAGTTCTTCGAGAGAGCTTCACATGCTGCTCTGTCTTGAAGGATGAATTAGCCAGGCAGACGAGGAGAATAATTGCATCCCAGAAAACGAGAACAGTGTGCAAAGACAAGAGGACATGAAAAAGAAGATGAAATACAGAGCAAAGCACGTAATTTGGAATGTTTAAATGACAAAGGGCAGAGAAATAGAGCAGCAGCCGATGATGCAGAAAACAAAACAGAGTCTAGAGAAATGCCAAGCAGTGGTCACCACTAGTAATAGACGTGAATATTCGACACTAGCATGAGTTTACTATCACTTTAGAACTGTGTCCCAATTGTGCATATCTTATTTCTGCTTAAGCACTTGATACGACAATGTGTTAACATTTATATTTTGGAACAGGAAACAAATAGTGAAAACAAGCATGGTATCCCCCCTCATTTTTCAGACAATGTATTGCAAAGGCATGATCAAATGTTTGAATTTCTGAATGAAACATTTGTTTTCCTGTATTAAAGAATAATTGACTTACTAAAATATTTCTTTCAAATAAAATTGTTAATTGGATCCATTTCAAAATTACATATGAAATCTACATTCAGCAAAACTAGAAACCTCACACATAGTATTAGTTACATTAATACAATAGGTATGACTTCATGATTATGTTCCTTATTCAGAGAACAGAAGCGAAGATGACTCTGCTAGAGTGTAATGATTATTTTGCCACCAAGTCATCTTGTCCCTAACTATGTTTACTGTTTGCCTCTCCAGCACTACTATTATAATCATTCCAACATCGATTTAGATTTTCGAATGAACATCCTGGCTCTCTAATTCTTTTAGCTACTTACTATCAACAATCTTTGCTGCTCTCCAACACTTCCTTATTCAGGTAGAACTTGAGTTATTACCAATAACCATGTACCTCCAACATTTTAATTTTGAGTATCCAATTTTCTTATCACTGTCTTATTTTTTGAGTTTACATAAAATCCATTCTAACAATTGATAACCTCTTGAATTATTTCAGGCTTTACAATTGTACTTAGTGGGAAGGAGCAGGAAGAATTTGGTCTACATCATCTCATCTAGACCAAAAGTCTGGACTTTGTTTTTGATTCTAAATAACTTCTTTCTCATCTATCATCAATATTTCCTTTTTTAAAAAAATAGTTTATTCAAAACACAATATTTTAATATCTCACATTTTAAATAAAACAAACAAGGTTTCTAAATTCCAAGGCCCTCAGCCAGCATCACATTTCTCTGCTACCTTTCATCTTAAAATACCTCAAGAATTTTCTCTACTCACTGAATCCTCACTACCATTTTTCATTTTTTTCTCATTTCGTTCAAACTAGACTTTTATTTTCACATTCCTCTGAATCTATTCTTACGAAAGTCACAGATGATGTCCATTTTGACGAATCCATTTCTCTATCTTTAATCTTCATCTTTTATTCTCAGCAGCATTAGTCATGATTAATTATTCCTTCATTCTGGCTTCTAGGATACCACACTTTGCTAGTTTTCCATGGAAACCACTGACGTCTCAGTTTAAGTTTCTTGGCTTACTAGCCGTTCTTTACCAGAAGCTCCAAAATTTTGAGTGCCCCAGAATTTACTTCTTCGTTCCTTCTTCTCTTTTAAAAGTTATTTCTCACTCCCTAGGTGATATCATCCTCATCCATAGGTGTCATTTAAGTGCTAGTGATTGCCACATTCCTGTCTCTAGCTTCCACTTCTCCTCTGAGTTTCAGATTCCTGTATCTGATCACCTGGTAGGATTCTCACCTTACAATTCTAGTATAGAGCTTAAAATGAACATATGCAAAACTGAACTCTTAATTCACTGTCATCAACATGCCTCCACAGCCCCCATTTTCCCCATCTCAATAGATGCCACCACTAGATGGTCAAGCCTAAATTCTCAACTCTTTTTTTTCCCTCATAATCAACACTCAATCCTCAGACTGGTACAATGAAGACTACAAAATATTGCTGAAAGAAGTTAAACTAATGAAGACATAACTCAATGGAAAGACATCCTGTGTTCACGGATTAGAAGACTTATTGTTAACATGTCTATACTGCCCTACGCAATCTACAGATTCAATGCAATCTTTATCAAAATTCTAATGGTATTTTTCACAAAAATAGAAAAAAAAAATCTTAAAATTCATATGGAACCACAAAAGTCCCCAAATAGCCAAAGAAATCTTGAGCAAGAAGAACAAAGCTTGAGACATCACATTTCCTAATTTCAAAATATATTACAAAGTTGTAGTAATCAAAACAGTATGGTTCTGGCATAAAAACAAACATACAGGCCAATGGAATCAAATAAGAGCCCAGAAATAAATAAATGCATTTACAGTAAAATGACCATCAACAAGAATGCCAGTAACATCCAGAGAGAGAATATTCTCTTCAATAAGTAGTACTGGGAAAACTGTGTGTCCACCACTAGAAGAAAATTGAACTCTCATCTCAGATCTAATATAAAAATCAATGCAAAATGGATTAAAGCCTTAAACATAGACCTGAAACTTAAAAATTACTAGGAAAAAATATTTGTGTTATTGGTCTGGGCAATAATTATTTGGATATGATCCCAAAAGCACAGGCAATGAAAGCAAAATAGACAAATGAGACTGCATCAAGCTAAAAATCTGCATAGCAAACAACAAAGTGAAGAGACAACTTGCGGAGTGAGAGAAAATATTTTCCAGCCATATAGCTCATAAGGAGTTAATTCCAGAATATATAAGGAACTCAAACAACTCAATAGCAAGAACCACAAAACCCAGTTTAAAAAATGGGCACAGGGGGGCTGGCCCCGTGGCCGAGTGGTTAAGTTCGCGCGCTCCGCTGCAGGCGGCCCAGCGTTTCGTTGGTTCGAGTCCTGGGCGCGGACATGGCACTGCTCGTCGGACCACGCTGAGGCAGCGTCCCACATGCCACAACTAGAAGAACCCACAACGAAGAATACACAACTATGTACCGTGGGGCCTTGGGGAGAAAAATGAAAAAATAAAAAAAAAAATCTTTTAAAAAAAAAAAATGGGCACAGGACTTGGAAGACAATTCTCAAAAAAAAAGACACACAAATGGCCAACAGATATGTGAGAAGGTGCTCAACATCAATAATGATCGGGGAAATGCAAATCAAAATTATAATGAAATATCACCTCACAACTGTTACAGTGGCTATTATCAAAAAAGCAAGAGATAACAAGTGTTGGTGTGGTGGAGAAAAGGGAAGCCTAGTGCACTGTTGGTGAGAACATAAGTTGGTACAGTCATTATGGAAAATAATACAGAGGTTCCTCAAAAAGTTTAAAAAATTAAAACTAGAACTACTGAGGGATGAGGAAAATGGGATGTTGGTCCGAGGGTACTGTTTCGGTTATGCAGGATTAATGAGTTCCAGAGGTCTAGTGTACACCTTAGTGACTATAGTTACTAATACTGAATCGTATGCTCGAAGTTCGCTAAGAGAGTAGATCTTAAGTGTTCTCACCCCATACACAAAAAACTATGTGAGGTGGTAGATATGTTAATAAGCTTGATTGTGGTAATATTTCAAAATGTATATGAATATCAAAACACTTTTTACACCTTGAATATATTCTATTTTTATTTGTCAATTATGCCTCGATAAAGTTAGAAAAAGATAACATAACAACAAAAGTTTCTTAGAAGATTTAAATATACAACAAATTTTAAGAGGCTAATCATCTCCTATCTGGGAACAGATTCTTCCTTAATGACAGTTTAATACAGGAATACCAAAGACCCGCCTCCTTGCTTCAAGATGGGACTAATTATGTGGTGCAATTTCTGTCACCGAGCTTCCTCATGAAATTAGACTGAAGCTACTTTCCAGCTACCGTCACACTTTTCCTTAGCTTCCTTCCCCAGCCTTATATTGCTTCCCTCGCGTTCCTTCTCTCTCACCTTAACAAGAATCCTCATCTCAGGCTTTACTTGTAGGCAACCCAATCAAGTCACCACATCAGGCTCATTGCACTTGCTCTTCCTATGCCAGGGATGCTCCTTCCACAGATTGTCACAGCTTTCTCTCTTGCTTCTCTTAAGTCTTTGCTCAAATATCACCTCCTGAGAGATGTATTTATGACTACTTTCTTCAAACATACCTCTTTCTTAACTCCTAAGTTGGTATTTGGGGGTTTCTTCAAACATCCCAGTAAGTTAAGTCTAGTGAGCGATGACTGGGTTATGTTCAACTGAGCAATCCCAATAATTCCATTCTATGATGAATGAGTCAACTCTATAACTAAATTAGGCATGCAGTAATGCATTTAAAGGCACTTACTACTTTCCATAATTTGGATATCAGGCTAGACAATGGGATACAAAGACACACAGACTCACTGCATAGAGAATCATAGTCTAATGATGAAGACAAAATGTATTCCCATAATTAGATTATATTGTGATGAATATTAAGAGACAAGCCAAAAATATACTGTAAAACACTGTGCTTGTGTTAAAACAGAAAGGAGGAGTCAGGGAATGCTTTGCAGCAGTAATACAGGAGCAAATACTTGAAAAGAAAGTTGCTAAGTAGACAAGGAATAAAGGATGAAGAATAGCAAGTCAAAATGATAATGGCATAAAAACCATGATAAGCTCAGAAAACCTCAAGTAGCTTAATACAGCCAGAATCTAAAATTAGGAAGTGTCAATAAGTGAGAACACATAGTGGACATATTTTCAACAAGTTAAAGTGTTTTGGTTTTGCCTAGTAATTATGGAGCGCTATTAAAGGTTTCGCTAAGACTGGTTAAGATCTCTCTTCTTAAAATGACAACTTTAGTACAATAAGGAAGATGGCTGCAAGTTGGAGATAGATCAGGAATTAAAAGAATAATTGCCTCTCTATATTCCAGTTAAGGGATTATAATTGTCTTGACTAAAAGCATTTGTAACAGAAAGAACAGTTTTCATTAAAGAACAATTTTGGAGACGTGTTATTATAAGTTTAAAAGCATCTGGTTGTAGATGAAAGGAAGCAATGAATGCTACCTATGGCTAAGCATGTCCAGATATTCTATTGTTTAACTAAAATTTTTGAATATCAGAAAAAAACATTAAAAAGAACTAAGATAATCCAATCAGTCATTGCTATTATGCTCTTTATGATGCCTGATCACATGTATTCAAGGTCAGTGAAGGTCAGGTGGTTTTTGTCAATCTTCAATAATTTAATCCTTGCATATTCATTCAGATCTTCTTCCTGAGACTAAAAAATTTTGAGAACTTATTACCCTGATCTTCATGTTTAGTTTTGAGGTTGTATACTGGTATGAGTAATTAGAGAAGGACTCAGCATTTATCTTTTTTGATAGTATTATAGAAAGTTCAAACCCTTGAATACCTATTTTCCACATTTGTGCCTCTCAGAAATGCAGTAATTTAGCATTTTTCCAACCATACATCTCTGTATTCTGACGTTTGCTTCTCATTACGTGAGGCATCCAGACGGCTGGGAGCCGCTCCTCCTTCTCCTCCAATTTGGTGCCTGTAGCAACAAGAATGTGAGTCTCTGGAATATCAATTATGAATGCATTGCAGTTAATTAAAAACTCAAAGAGCTATTGAACATGATAACCTAAACATCTAACCTTATTATTCCTTGTGCCCTTAGTACAGTACTTCTAAGTTTATACAATTCATATGTGATAGAATATATAGGGATATTATCATGATTGTATTTAGATATCTTAAAAAATAGAATAAAAATTACCTTTTTAAAATAGTTTTGTTGTAAAATGCACATAAAAATTTATTCTTTTAACCAATTTTAAGTGTACAAATTCAGTGGTAATAAGTACATTCATATTGTGCAACCATCACCACCATCCACCTCTGGAACTTTTTCATTTTTCCCATCTGAAGCTCTATACCCATTAGACAGTAGCTCCTCATTTCCTTCTTCCCTGTCCCCTGGTAGCCACAACCCCACTTTCTGACTCTATCAATTTGACTGCTCCAAGAACCTCAAAAAAGTGGAATCATACAGTATTTGTCTTTTTGTGACTGGCTTGTTGCACTTAGTGTAACATCCTCAAGATTCTTCCACGTTGTATCATGTGTCAGAATTTCTTTCCTTTTTAAGGCTGAATAATATTCCACTGTATGTATATACCACATTTTGTTTATCCATTCATCTACAAATGCACAATTGAGTTGCTTCTACTTTTACTATTTTGAATAATGCATTTATAAACATGAGAATACAAATATCTATTTGAATCCCAACTTTCAGTTCTTTTGGGTATATACTTAGAATTACTGGATTGCATGATAACTCTATGTTTAATTTTTTGAGGCATTGTCATACTGTTTTCCATAGTGGCTGCACTGCTGTACATTCCTACATGCAATGCACAAGGATTCCAATTTTTTTATCTCCTCATCAACACTTTTTATTTTGTTATTTATAATAACCATCTAATGGAGGTGTAAATACCTCATAAACAAAGTTTTGTCTAAACAGTCCTAGAAACAAGTTAAATTGTATTCTACTAAAGATAAAGAAAATATCCTGTAACTTAGTTTGCCAATTCGCAGCTTAAGAGTTCTCATATAGACAATAATATTGTACAATAATCACATAACGTGATAGAGGTGCTAAATATTGGTACAATGGTTATCATATTTCAATATACAAATATATCAAATTAACACATTGTACTCCTTAAATTTATATAATATTATATGTGAAATATATTTAATAAAAAGAGAATTTTTGTCAGCTATAGCAAATTTTATTTAATAGGATATTTAGTGTATTTCAGGTCCTATGGCCACCCAATAGTTTAGTGGTTGCCTGGAAGGATTTATATGACTCAGCTACAGGTTAAACTTATGGATAAGATTTAGTAGAGCAAAGCATATAGTGCAGGCATAGTAGGAAAAATATATACATAGGATGAGGTAGGTGTCATTTGTGTATTGCTAAGGCCTCTTTCTCTCTCTAAGGGCGACTGAACTTACTTTTCTCACTAGCTGTAAACAGCAAAGACGCATGCAAGATATCTCCACCCAGAGATGTCACTTAAGTCTTGGGATCCATAAATGGGGTTATTCACATAGCTACATGACCAGCCGTGGTACAGACCCTAAACTAGGCACCAGGTGTGCAGCATGAGTCTTTATGTTTAAACAATGCTGATAACCTGGTACAGCTCAGTCCACTGCCTTGAGTATATAGAATAATATGCCTAATTAGCGACTATGTGAATATTCCTGTAGTTCTCAGAATTTGTCTGAATTTGTTGTGGCTACAGAGATAAGCAAGAATTGACAAAAACAGATCTACCTTGTTAACACCTTCCTTGCAGAATATGAATAAATAAAGAAATGAATGAGTACGTAAGTAGATAAACACACGCATAGAAAGATATCAGGTGGAAAAATGAACAAGCAATTTTTAAAAATTGTTATCTAAATAAGAAAGTTTTTGGATACTGCTAATTTGAATAGTATATACAACCTTTTTGCAAAAAATTTCTCCCATGAAGTGCTTAAAAAAAGAAATACATATGTATACCAGCGTTTGAACTATGTAAATGTCAGCACTTTTATTTCACTGAATCAGAATTTGCTCTTTGCCAAGGCACATATTTAAAAACATATTATTACCAAAGTTTTAAAAACAGAAGATTATTTCCAGGAAGCAGTATATAATACAGGTCTCCCCTGATATCTGAAAGTTTGCATTATGCCACTTCACTCTTATAAAAGATCTACATTAGTTCCTGTTTTTGCTAACTGAAAGAAACATGAAAAGGATTTTCAGTTTTACAAATAAAGACCAAAAGGGAAAATAGCGTTCAGTGTTTGTTTTGCAGTGAGCTGTTATAGAGACTAAGCAAGCCAACATACTGTTGTATTTTAAGCTTTCCACATCAGCTACAGCAGACAAGGAACCTCGACCTTTGACATCAAGGCAGCCACACTTAGAAGAAGGTGTGGCGGTTAGTGAGCTGCCTGCCCAATTGATTCAACCAAGGATGGGATGTTAATAGATGACCCTCTTTCCCTTTCTCCTACACCCGTCTCCTGCACCTCCCACCACCCCAACTTCCGACAACTCGGCCTAACATACCGTCAGCACCACCACCTCTCAGCCTTCCAAAGGGCTCGCCATCTTCCTGATCCTGGTAAGTGAAACTACAATGTACCTACATTATTTCTACTTTACTGAAGCTGTGAATTTATCATATCATCCCTGCTTTTACTATGTATTAGTGTTATTTTAGGTTTTGTGTGTTATTTGGTACGATTTTGTAGATTATTTCTCCTATTAATATGAATATTATGAATTTCTCCTATTAATATGAATTAATGGTAATTGTTTCTTTGCTTTACACCATTTCCACTTATGAAAGGTTTCACGTGAAATCTCTATTTTAGGATAGCAGGGAAACCTTTATACAATATTAATTTCATGGAATGGATATTAGTTGTCTATTGCTGTATAAAAAATTACTCCAAAACTTAACAGTTTAAAAGAGCAAATACTTATAGTCTCACAGCTACCAACTGTCAGGAATCTGAGTGCATCTCAGCTGGGTGTCTCTGGAGGAAGGTCCCTCCAGAGACTGCAGACAAGCTGTTGGCTGGGGCTGCAGTTTTGCGTGGAATCTCAATTGACGGGAAGAGGGTCCACTTCCAAGCTCATTCTTTTGGTTGTTGGCAGGCCTAGTCTCTCATTACGTAGGCCTCTCCATGGGGCTGCCTCACACCAGCGCAACTGGCCTCCCTGGGAGTGAGCAATATGAAAGAGTGAGAGAGAGAGTGAACTTCCCAATATGGAAGCCACTGTTTTCTTATAACCTAAACTCAGGAACCACAGTCTTTGCATAATCTATCCTCAGACGTCACATCCCATCACTTCCACCATATGCTGTTACTAAGAATCAAATAACTAAACCCATCCTGTATTTGACGGGAAAGGATTACAACACAGTTATGAGCCTAGGAGGCAGGGATCATTGGCGGCCATCTTAGAGGCTGCCCCATAGAACACAGAGCCCCAACACCAAATTATTGGCTTTTTAATTTCTTGCATTGCTTATATGCTAGGATGAGGAGTCTTTGGTAATCCCAAATGCCGATATCTAAATTTAATGAAGAGCTTGATCAGATAAAAAATAGTTGCTAAAAAAAATCATTCTAATTTATTACTGCCAGTTAACTGAATGGTGTTTTGACCAGGAAGAATGGTAAACTACATCTTCATCCACTCTGTATTTGGGATTCTCAGCTTAATGCTGAAAGCTTAAGTGACCTCACATGTTGGACTTTGACTTTAGGAGAAAATCTGAAAATACAGCTAATAAAAATATCTGAAGGCTCATTTTCAGCTACTTATAATTAGATTATGTAAAACAGAGTGTCTACCATACAATATCATATACAGGTAATGATGCAAGTAAAGGAGGAATGTGAGATAATTATATCTGATGATATCAATTAAATGAAGATCATTTAAGTTAGTAATTCCCAACATAGACGTGAACATCATAATTACTGGGAGTGCAGCATTTTAAAACCCCAAATACTTAATCCCACACAGATGCACTAAATCATGATTTCTGGGGTGGCCCCTGTATAAGCGATAAATTTCACAGGTGATTCAAATGTGCAGCACCTGCTGAAAAGCCCCTGAGCTAAATAATGCCCTTATGTGGTTTCCACTGTTTCCATGAGGTTTGCATGGAGGGAAGAGCAGCAGGTGTCCCGCCCAGTCTGGCCTTCTCTCAACCTCACTCTTAGTTTAGTGAGAGCGCACATTCAAAATCACAAGGCTCGCTGCTGTTAAAGATGTGACCTCTTTCTCTCTCTCCTGACACTCACTCTCTAGCATTGCGGGGTTGAGCTTTGTACCACATTTAGGAATTCCTCCACCATCTTGAATACGTTGTTACAAAGCTATGCCCCGTTTAAGCAATTTGCCAAACTCCCTTGTCCAAAAACCACATAAACAGGAGAGTGACATAGTAAGGTTGAATCATGGAGGCTGCTGTAGGGAGAAACAGTGAGAGGCAGGGAATGTTGTAAACAGAGATTCCAGTTAAAATCCGCCACACTATGTCACAAGGCCAGAGAGGCTTGGACTGGAGCTGGGCAGAGGGGGTCAATTATAGCTTTACTAGCAAGAATCAGGAGGGCTCAGACTAGGGCATTATTAGAAGAAATAGCAGAAGTTGATAAATTTGAAATGTTTTTTCGTTGTAGATTTGACACTGCTTGCTAATGGACTAGATGCAAGTGTTTGAGAGAAAGAGAAAACTCATGAATAATGCCTCAAATTACACACAAGCATTTTAGTGAAATAATTTGAACAGGAGACCATCGGGCAGGAGAAATAAAAGAAAAATCTGTTCTTTAAAGATTTGAGCTATCTATCAGAGATTCATCTGCTGTTGTCAAATCAGCAGTTACATTGTCAATATCTGGAATTTTAGGGAAGTGCAAGGATATGGATAGATATATAGACATTGATGTAGATTCAACATCAGCATGGGTATAGATATGATGTAGATATAGATATAGAATAGCGAGGTAGACGATAGTGAGCGCCTACTTCAAGATGAGGAGGCCCTGTATTTATTGGCTGACTCATAAATTGCAACGCTTTAATTTCTTCTTATAAAGTGCCAACACCCAGGAACTGTTTCTATTTATACGTATTTCTTTGTCCACATCACCCTCCTCTTCCACTACCCCAATCCCGATCTCTTGCTCACGCCTCTCTTCCTGGCTCATGGTGTTCCAGTCGTCGGGATATTCTCCTGACACTTCATCAGAGCAAATTCATTTCTGCCTGAAGGTCTTTGCACCAGCCCTTCCCTCTGCCTGGAATATTCTTCTCCCTCATCTCAAACTGCAGTGTTCTTTGAGCGCTTCCACTGAATCGCATTTCATTTCTTTTGACCAGTAGTAAACTCATTTTCAATTCCAATTTCATACTATAGCATGATGGTGGTCATCTCTCCTTTTTTTCCTTTTCAAGTCTCTATTATTTCCAAACAATGAAGTGGCTTTCTACTGCATTTTTAAATATTATTTTAAATGTAGTAGCTGTCATTATGTAGGGATTTTACTATAGACCTTACATTTAAATATACAATCTGTTTGAGTGAATCAAAATTATGAATAAAAATTGTGTTATCATTTGCATTTCATTAGACCACCAGGAGCCCTGTTGGCAAATAGAGGTTTTAGGAAGAGTACTACAGCATCCAAAGACACCTTAGTTATTGAAGCTCAGGCTGAAGTAGTTATAAAGATTCATATTTACACTACAAAGAGTAGAAAACTAGAGTGATTGATAAGTTGACACATTGCACTGGTATTCACTGGAATAAACAGAGGCTTCAATTTTAAGACACGGCCTTTAACTTTCTTTTGGAAACACTTACTGAGAGATTTCAGAAGGCTCCAATGAATTCTTCTCTTGTGATTTCATATAAATTGTCATAAAATGTTCATGACATTATTGCAATATTATATGATTTAAGAAAACATGATCTAAATGCCTTCTGATAACTATTGTTGGAAAAATTAAAATAAATCATACTTTGGATCATTGTTGTTCAATAGAACTTTTGGTGATGATGCAATGTTCTATATCTGAATGTACGTCATGTAACCACTTGCCCCTTATAGCTATTGAGCACATGAATGTAGCCAGCGAGGGAGAAAAACTGATTTATTTATTAACCGATTTATTATTAAGTCTAGACTTTCAATTTATATAGCCACTTCTATTTAGTGGCTACCACATTAGACGGTATAATTTTAGATTTTTTTAATAAGACAAAATTCTGCAGAAACTTACACTTCTATCTAATTGTTGTGATTTATCTTTAACTTTGAAGAAATTGAAACTCTATTATTCTTTTCAGTTTCTACTTCACTCATGCAAAATATTTTGGGGAAGTTTGATTTTGAAGAACTTCTTTGGAAATCTTAAATATAAGAGTTTTAGACTTTCCTTGGAATTACAAAGTTATATTTTACTAGTTATGTGTAAATAAACATTAAATTGGACAGACATGCTAAGATTTCAAGACCTTTATAACAGAAGACGCTGAAGAAGCACAACCTTGGAAAAACAAAGAAAACCATGTGTAAAACCATCTTCTTTAATATTAAAGTCATGATTTTGTTGAAAAAAGTACAACTGATACTGAAAATTCACAAGGTTCAAGTAAACCCAAAATAAATCAAGATGTTTCCTTCAAAAGACTTTGTAAAAAAATAAATTGCTTCTCAGGGGAGAAATAAAGAATAAAATTAAGATAAGCAATCAAAAGTGCCTCCCCATTTTCAAGATTGTTTTGATTTTCAGATAGTTTTTGTAAGGAGAGTCATAAACCTGTTTTTAAAGTGAAACTCTACAGACTATAAATTATAGCTGTGATAGCTATATTTTTAAAAATATTTCTAAGGTAAATGATGCATAAAATCAAGAATGGGTCACACAGAAATTTCTTATTAACTTTAAGGTACTAAAGTTTTTAAAAAATCGCTTGGTTAAATTGAAAACCTGGATGTATTTTGCTAAAAATACCACATTGATTTCCAGATGGTTAGTTTGGCAAAAATCCTTGAATAATAACTGATAATAGAAGTAGCTTCTATATGCAGAACACACTGATATAATGTTAAATTGTTCTAAACCATCAAAAATTAGAAAAACTGATTTTTGGAGGTTCACAGTTTTGATATTTAAATCTACTGTACTTTAAAATCTTTGATGAATAAGTATGAATTTTTAGGCTATAAGTTTTAAATTGATTTTCTGAAAAATTTCAATATAAAACAGAAAAGGTATACCTACACCTATAGAAATAAATGCATGTGCATAAACTTAGAGTTGTATCTTAATTTGAAGAAAATGTGATCAATAGACACCTTTATTAATGAAATAAATGAAAACAGAAATGATCCTAGACATTATCGTTGATGACCTGCTATGAGAAATGAGTCAGTAACTTGGACAAATTTGAGTTGTTGGCTCATATATTTGAGAGCTCCTTGGATGTATTGGTGTTTCTCAGATTCCATATGGTGACAAGAGAGCTGTAGCAGCATGACCTCACACCTTCAGCTTCAGGCTCCGTATGAAAGAATCACAGGTTTTGCAAAAGTCTCGCAGTAGTCTATTGGCTCAGAAGGACTTACGTAACTATCCTGTATTTATCAATATGACCAGGGGAAATATGAAGTGATTCAGTAACATGCCAAATCTAGACATCAGCCACTGAAATTGCTAGAAGAGGACAAATCTTCACATAACATCGGATGCTTTCAGAAGCAGTGGCAATAGACACATTGAGATTCTGACATTCATGAGCATGTCTAAGCATCCAGGTAAGTAGAGCATCCATCTTCCTGAAGACGTACATCTGAGTCCTAGAGAGAAGGAGGTTGATAACTGAAAATGAAGTGTTTAATTAAATTCTGTAAAACATTAGTAATGACACACTTATTACTCTCCTGGAGCTTCCCAAGAGAACATAAGAGAAAAGGAGAGAAAATTTCTACATAAACTCTCAGGCAACTTCGGATTCAAGAGAGCTACACTATTGTGAGGGGCCCACTGTGTAAATCTGGTGTCAGAGGCAGTATTTGGCAAGGTGGTTGTGGTGCCCAGTAGGACCACAACAACACCCAAATGAGAAGCCATAGGAAGTAATCATAACACTCCAGATTTGTTTGTTTTTAGATTTCAATTTTTAGATGTTATAGGTTTATGGCAGAGTTGAACAGAAAGTAATGGATTCCCATGTACCCCCAAATCCCACACACCCATGGCCTCCCCTACCATCAACGTCCCACAGCATAGTGGTGCATTGATATGCTTGATGAATCACATGGCACAACATTGTGACTCAAAGTCCATTGTTTACATTAGAGTTCACTCTTACATGCTATGGGATTTGACCAATGTGTAACTTCCTGTAGCCATCATTATAGTATCATACAGAATATATCTGATTATTAAATTGAGAGGAATAAGTTGAGCATGCGAGGTTCAGCTAACCCCCCTTCTTTTAGTGTTTTAGCTGCTAGAAGGAAGCATAAAGTATAGGTTCCCCTCTGCTTTTCCCTGTCATAAATTACATTCAAAGACTTGCTTTGAAATACAGGCATGGTTGAACACTATGTTTTTGCGAGAATTCTCTCCATTTTGAGTCATTCTAGGATATTGAGTAATTCTGAATTAAGGGCAAGGAGAGAACTTTGGCTCAGAAAATGGACAAGTATGAATGTGGTTAAGTGACTTAAAAGCATGGTGAGATGTCACTCCTGGCACCACTGGTTGGATACTGGATTCTGCCTCTTTGACAACTGCTGCTTAATACTGATATTGAAATCTCTTGCAACTATCACCTCTACTCAAATGAAGTTTAAAAATGACCTCTATGGCCTCCCAGTGGCATAGTGGTTAAGTTCATGTGTTCGGCTTTGGCAGTCCTGGAGTCTGCTGGTTGGGATCCTGGCACAGACTTACACGCTGCTCATCAAACCATGCTGTGGTGGCCTCCTATATAAAAAATAGAGGAAGATGGGCACAGATGTGAGCTCAGTGACATCTTCCTCAAGAAAGAGTAAGACTGGCAACAGATGTTAGCTCAGAGCCAATCTTCCTCACCAAAAATAATTTTTAAATGACCTCTATCTCTTTCACCTCTCCTTCCTCTTTTACTCTCTGCCTTCCTCCCTCCCTCCCTCACTTGTCTTTTTTGCATTATTATTTTCTTCACATTCAATTTCCAGAGTAGAATATTGGCCTAATCAAATTTAGATAATACCACTTTTCTATATATACATGTAACAGGAAATATAATTTGGGTTTTTTTCAGTATTCATAGTAGGGGAAAGATTCCTGCCCCACTCAACTTAAAATAGAGATTTGATGACTGGGCATAGAAAAAATTACACTCCTATCAATTCTTGTAAAGAATTAATATACAAGCCTTCACATGTATTATTCATTTCCTTCTTTTATAATAGATTGTTAACTCTCAATTAATGTAGAAAATTTCATCCAAAATGAGTTGAATTAACTATTACATAATGAAGTTTTAAACAAGAAATATTGAATGAAGTATTGCTGATTTTCAAATATATGCTACTCACAAACTCCCAGTATCCCTGGAATGATGTTAAGAGTTCAATAAGTCATCTGTGAAATTAATTAATGTTTATTTTAACCACTTACAAAATAAATTGGCTTTAAAATGAGAAGGTTTGAAAATAGCAATTAAAACATAATAAAATGTTCATTAAAACATCATTAGGCCTGACCTAACAGAGCTATAATTTAAAATTTAAGGATAACATTTCAGTTACACAAAAATTCAAATTATTTCTATATTACTATTTTTGTTTCCTAATATTTGAAATTTGGAGTCTCTTGCGAGATCACCTCACATTGCTATGACCCCTGAAACATTTCTCTCCCTCATGTAAGATGAATAAGGTGCTCAAACACTTGGTATAACTCAACTTCCTAAAATTTCTCAAGTGTATCAACAAGCATCAATTTGGAGAATGTTTACTCAGAAGGAGAATTTTCTTTCCCCAAAAAAGGTCGTGAATGAGCATAACACTAGGATTAAGAACATGTCTTCTGGCAACCACCTACCTCCATCATCAAGAAACCCCAGCACTCACCAATCCCTGCCCCTAATACTTACAGCCTCGGAACCACTGTCGTCTAGAGTCCATTAGGACCTTAGGCCAGGTCAGGGCAGTCGTCAAGGAATCACAGACTTCAGGTCTCCACTCATCACTTGTGAAACATCCCCATAAGTTTTCTGTATACCTCTATTCTAAACCTTTTTCTATCTTTCTACACCCTCTGAAAATATGTTTGTTGTAGAATTCAAGGGCATTGTCAACAAAGCCCCACATCCTGATCCTACTCCCTCCTTGCTCCCTTCTCCTTTTGCTTTAATGGTAACCTTACTTTGCACTGCCGGTGCTCTTTCTACTGAGGCCTTCTAGCTGTGGCTGCTTTTCTTCCCATTGCTCTCCTGCCTCCCTGAGCCAGAGGCTTCCTAGCTTCTCATAACAGCTTTCAGAAAATTCACCTTCCTCTCTCCAAAATAACATCATCGTCATCATCATCATCATCATCATCATCATTCCTATTATTTCACCAACTACTTGCATAGTTTCTATCATCTCTTGACTCTTGGACCATTGCCCTTCATTTCTGGATAATTGTAGCACTAGACTCACTGTCATTTTCTCAAAATCACCTCTGCCTTAATTCTTGGTTATTTCAGTCTACTCATAGATGATCTTTCATACACTCTGACCCCTCACTTCTTTGCACATCTTTCTGCTAACAAGCTTGCCCTCTCCTTCTCACTTCCATGTCTGTATCCTAGAAATTACCGTTACTTACAAACTACAAAGCATCCCCAGTTGACTCCCAACCACCTATCTTTCCAGCTAACTTCCACTTTTATCTCGCTCCTAACAAGCCTTCTACTCCATCAAGATGTCTAATTGATTAATCCTACCATCTTTCCATTGTTCTTTGTCCCCATGAGGGTGAGGAGTCTAGCTTAAATTTCAAGTCAACTTATACACATTTTCCTTGCATATGCCTCCTGTCTTCCTCTTACTCACTAGACAAAAATCTTCAGACCCCACCTGTATCACTGAAACTGAAGATGGGTAGGGAAAAACAAAATCAGTTTGATCTCATTTTAAAAATTAATGACTATGTGCCTATGTGGTCTTTTAATGCCACTTAGAAGTCACATTACAAATTTAATTTTTTTGTTCTACTTCTTATTCATACCTATTCAAATCATCTTGTCTCATCTTGAATCTCAACTCGTTCTCACCTACGTTCACTCTCAGCTGAAAACCTTGCTTCTTTCTTCACCGAGAAAATCAAAGCAAACGAAAGAGAAAGCCTCTCATAGCCTCTCACCACCACATCTAAGCATCTACCAACATCTGGCTGCACATATTCCCTACGTGCCTCCAACAGTAGGTAAGATACTCCTATTCTTTTCTAGGGGTTACTTCTCCGCTACTTACTAGATCTGAATCCTCTCTCAGATACATTGCTCCCGCAATTCTCAGCTCTTTCATACAGCACCAAATTTTGCTTATTTATTGGATCATTCCCATAGTATAAAAATATGCTACTAATTTCTTTTCTCCTTTATAAACAAAAAATACCCCCAAACTGTTCCTAATCTCATTTCTTACCAGCTACCACTCTTTCTCCACTCCCTTTGCAGAAAATATTTTTGAAACTTTTTTCTATATTCTCTGTTTCTAATTTTGTCTCTCCTTGTCTCCTTAAACCCCCTACTCCAATAAAACTACTCTTAACTAGGATCATCAATGACTTTAATGTAGCTAAAATAAAAGGTCAGCCCTCAGTTCCAATTTATTTGGCCTAAAGGTATAAATGGACACAGTTGACCACTTCTTCCTCCTTGGTATACTGTTTTCACTGAGCTTCCAGAACACACTTTCATGGTTTTATTCCTACTTCACTGATTACTCCTCAGCAGTTTACTTAATGGTTTCTTATTTTATACTTGACTTCTTAATATTGTAGTACCCCAGTGCCTAGTCTTAATATGTTTTTTCTTCTCTGTGTATTCTCATTCCATATTTCATCCAGTTTCATGTTTTTACAAATCATGTCCATGCTGATGTCTCTCAGAATTATATCTCTGCCTACATGGAGCATTCTTTTCAAACTCATATATCCAACCCACTGCTCAACATCTCCAGAGATATCTCAAACTCAGTGTAAACCCAATGAAATTTCTCATCTTCTCCAATTTTTCATCTCAGGCATCCACAATTCAGTTTTTTGACAACTTGATTCTTACATTTGTTCAGCCAAAAGTGTTGAATCCATACTTGATCCCCTTTTCCCCTGTGCAACCCTCAACCAGTCAAAGGAGAACTTTCAAAGAAGTCAGAGCAATCTTCAAAATAGATGGAGGCCCTGAGCACTGTCGAGCACGTGGCCTGCTGCCCCCTACACACGCATCATCACCTGCTGCGGGAGTCCTGCAATCTCCTACTTACTTCGGCTCCTCTTGCCCTACACGCTGTTCCGCACAGAGAATCTAGCGAGGCTTTAAAGTGTAAGTCAGATCATGTCACTCCTCTGCTCCAAAGTCTCCTATCCTTCCTTTTTTAATTCAGAGTAGAACCTAAATCCTTCCCAATGTCCATGCAGTCCTACACGGTCTGGCACCCCGAACTTCTCTGATCTCACCTCCTTCTCACGACCCCCTTCCTCTCTTTGGCCACACTCACCGTGGCATTCTGACCATTCCTTGAACACAGACTCTTCTCCCCTTTTCAATGGTTTGCACTAGCTTGTTCTTCTACTTGGAACACCCCTTTCCTAGATGACTTCACCTTCAGATTTTTGGTCAAATACCACTTTCTGACTGAGCTCACCCCAAACTTCCTAGATGGCACAATGGCCTTCACTCCTTCTTCCTTGGTTTTCTGATCCTCATTACCCGACAACTTAATCATTATTCCATAGCACATATCATGAAACACCATGCTATATAATGCATGTATTTATTAGACATGTTTATAATTGGTCTTTGTCTCTCTACTAGAATATGACTTCAAAGGCAGGAATCTTGGCCCATTTTGTTAAGTGATGTATCTCAAGATCTGAAAAGTGCCTGTTTCATTATAGTGTTCTGTAAATATTTTGAATTCATGTATCACACATTATAGATTGAGACAAAATTTAACATTTGAGTTGAAATGAAGGGCAACATGCCACTCTTACTATGCTTCACTTTTAGCAATTGTAAGCATCCATGAAGGACTAGACAAGGGTTCTATTTCTCATCACAGAAAAGATATTATAATAATTCACACTAATATTATGGTCATATAATTTACATGTCCACAAAACGCTCTCTTTTCAACTAAATTAGTAAGAATTTATTTTATGCTTCTAAAAAGAATAGGTATTCAGATCTTAAGCCACTGCATTGTCACATAACTTCATGCTCACTGTTTTATAAAATCTGATTTCTCAGCCTTGTCGTGAATTGTCCAAAATTCTCCTTGGCCTAAGCAAAGTGTTTTGTAATAATTCTCTGTGGGTTGTTTTATGTCTTCAACACAGTCCCATTTCATGACATGCTAAGGCATGTGACAATGTGTCAGAACTTGCATTTTTTAAATCTATGTGTAAGAAACAAGCTAACAGACATGTAATCAGATCAGAAAGCCCTCTCCAAAGGCATTGCCTAGTATTGTGAGGAAAAAATCTCCAGAAGACTTATTAAATTTAGAAGCCTAATTCATATGGAGATACTATTTATTATTTCAAGGAAATGATTTGCATCTCCCTAGATTATAAATCCTCAGAAGCTGTGTCCACACTTAAGATAGATCCTCTCTCCCTGCAGAGGGTTCTTTACTGCGGTGAGTGGCAGAGGGAAAAGTGTTGATGATGGTAACGTCATAAAGGAAAATTACATTGTCTTCAAGGCATTATCTACAGTAACTGCACATTCTATTCTTATTAGTGCATTATATCTTGAGAAAGGATTTGTCTCAATAAGCCTGTAGCACTAAGTTACTTGAATTGATTATATATATCACAGTTTAAATGGCTTTCATCTGACCCATTTTAAATTCATTGCTTTATAATTTCTTTATGAGACAGGATAAGTAGGAGTAGGCAAGAGGATTCTCTTCTGTTACATTCCGATTTTTATATGTTGAAGCATATTTTCCATGTGCCAAAAGTCAGTTAGGTCCATTTTTCACATCTAAGGAAATTATAAAGGAAAAACAAAAATGTTAAAATTTGATAAATTCAATTTATTTGCTGAATTCTATAAGTAATTTACACTTTTTTCCACAAAAGTGGTAACTACTAATCAAGGATCCAATTGACAATAATAATAATAATAAAAAGTTAATGATGCTTTTAAGAGCATTGCCTTTTATAATTGTCTTTATAGTTCTTTAAGAATATCTGTTTCATTATAACTGCTGGCTGCCTTCTCTTTATCTAAAGTAATTATCATAAATCTTTCTAATTTCATTTATAAATCTATCCCATGTCTTTTACTTCTTTGTTAATTTGTCCTTAGGTTGTCTTTTAAGACATATGTGGGTTAATCCTATCCATTACACACACAGCGTGTGCTTCCCCTAATGGGCCACCAAGAGGTCACCCTGTAGGGACTGATAGATTAGTGAATAAACTATTTAAAAATAACAAAATTTCCTGACCCAACTTTCTTTTTATTTCTTTTTATTTCTTGGAATAACTTAGCTTTTCAGTGTAGTTATCATGGAGTTTTGTCTAAGCCTATGCAATGGAGAGTTAATAGCTAAAGCAGAAACGATTGTTATGCTTTAAACTCAGAGTGAATATTGTCTTATTTCTAATTAAATAGACCTAAAGTATATTTCTAACAAATGTTCCTTGTTTGTTGCCTGTTTTAAGTTTCTTGTTTTGTTGTTTATTTCTTGACATAGTTATTCTTTAATATTTATATATATATATAATTTTTTTCTGAATTCAACTTATTTCCCCGAATATGAATGGCAGATAAACAAAGTACCTGTTAGGAATATATCCTTGCCCTCAGCCTTTCTGTCGACTAATGATTGTAGAATTTGTGTCATATGCCTTGACAGATTCAAACATTAGCCACTTGTTTGTTTAAGTATTTATTTATATACTTTAATTTTTAAGTCAGATTATGTCAAAACTCATCACTTAATTTTGTAAAGAAATAAAATTTCTCCACTCCTTTCTTTCTTGATTATTTTTTATTTGGTTTGTTTTCCTTCACAAAATTGTTTGGAAATCTTTCCAGAAAAAAAAAAAAAAACCTAGAACTTTAAATAGTAATTATATTAGTAAGAATGAAAGGAACAGTAGAAAAATATTTGGACCTTTGTAGTTTATTTTTCCAATTAAAAATACAGAATTAATATTATTTCTTAGGAATTGATCATTTTATGATTATAGTCATATAGTATGCTTTGTCTCTGAGAAAGCAAGAGAGTAATCATGTTTTTAACATATTAATATAATTGCTATATTTGACTTTGCAGCACAAACATTTCTGTTTTTTAATTCAAATGTGCGTTGGTGTCGCAATCCAATGTACACATCAGGATAGATGCGGAGAGGGCTGATGGCCACTCTGAGTTTATTATAACCAGCATTTTCAATATATACATAGCTTACAGCTGTTAAACATACACAGGTGTTCTGGATGAAGTAATTAGCGAATGCCAAGAATTCTTAGTGATTTCTCAAGGAGCCCTCCCTTTGCCTCTGTTTTGATATTATCATGTTATTGCTGTGCTCCTATATTTTTATCTCGGAGCAGGCAAGGTCTCTTAGGCAACGGTCCCTCCTGCTCCCGATAGCGATATCGTTTCTCCATCTGTGCCCCTGGGCGGCCGCCGCCTGGCTTAGGTTGCCGCCCAGGGGGTCTTACCCGTCATTGGCTAGCTGGCCTTCTCACCTCCGGGTCACAGTTTGTTGGCAAGCTTTTTCCAGTGATTATTAACCCTTCCTGTGTCAGGGGTGGCTACAATGTGTTATTTATTAATCAGCTTCTCAAAAACAAAGCCACTGATTGAGATGATTATCATTGATTTAGATAGCACTAATGTTTGTGTCGAATTTGCCTTTACTTTGTATTGCTTCTGATATTAGAGAAACATTTTAAATTCAGTTTTCCTTTAAACATGCACTAACTCGTTCTCCTTCTTTAACAAATGACAAGCTTTCGATTGTGATACTAAGGCGTGCACACACACACACACACACACGAGTTTTTTCTACTCATTTGCAGAAGGACATCTTTGGCATATATTACATCAGATGTGTATCTTTTCATTCCTCTAAATCCCATTCCCATGCCTGTCTTGCCCCTATTACTGTCTTTCTCCTCTGTCTTCCAATGAAGTTTCCCTGCCGAGTCAGCATCTTCAATAGCACAGCTAACTTGGGTAATACGAGAGTGAGCATGTCTACTCAACCCCAAAACTCTGTTTTAGGGCTTCCCTCTAACTCAATATTTATTATCCTTGTTAGTTCGTTGTACATGATCTTGTTCACACTAAGATTAAAAGGACTCCTTAACAATCTGAGATGATTCTGTATCATTTAAAGATGACTCACCCCATAATTAGTGTAGTTTTAGTCAAGTTGGGAAAGCGAACCAGCGATGTAGACAAAGTGATGCTGGGTTGTGGAGACTCACCTGTGTGCCGAGTAGGACCTATGTCTTTCCTCAGTTTCTGAAACTCAAGAAGCTGCTGTTTCCCTCATTTCTGAGTTCACTGGAGTCAAGATTTCTTAGCTTTTTCACCACAAAACTATTCCAGAAGAGGCTTCTAGTGAGATAGGGATATATCACATGGGACTGCTATATATCATTGGTGAAGTGGATATTTACAAATCAAGAGCTGCTTCTGTTTAACTTTAAGACTGTCGGAAAAGCAAAAAAGAATGCCACGATAAGCACTTGTTAATAAATAACTCATTTTTGGGTCTCTAAGAAAATTGTCATTCCTTAGGTCCAGAGAATAGCCTGATGCTTTGCCCTTTTAAAACCTGCTTACCTACCTGAGATTAACATTTGTCTCTGAAATATTTCTTAAAATTTACACAGTCTTTGCTAGCAATCACTTTTAACAACTGTGACTTTTTTCTTACTTATATTAAATCTCTGTAGAGAATTTAAATTACATGGCCTAAAGAACAAGGGCAGGAGTTAATCACGCTCTCACTATACCCGCTATTGATATGCTTAATTACAATTAATAGCAATTGCTATTTTTTATAGTAACTAAAAAACCCCAAATTCTTAATATCCTTTTTCTTGCACCTATCATCCATATTTTGTATATTTGGGATAAATTAATTGACTTCAGGGAGACTTCTGTCTCTTTCAAGAAATAATAAAACAGAAACTCAATTCAGCTCATCAATAAATATCTAACCCAGGATCTAAAATATACCTAACTCACTTAGAAAGCCAACATGTTCTTCTATCAAGAGGTATTGACATGTCTTGTAGCAATGACTATATCATCAGAAGACTCTTACCTGGATGCGATTACTTTTTACCATCCATAGTTATAAAACACGTCTTTTGTGTCTAGTATTGTGCAACTTTGGAAACACAAACTTTTAAAAATATCAGTTATGATCCTACTACGTAGAAGGGGAAGCATATCAATAAATAATCATATACTCTTATAAACGAACATGTAATTAAATACCAAAAAAAAAGAAAGAAAAAAAGGAAAGTTTTGAGTGTCTAAAGTGGCTGCAATGCGGAAATCCAAGAGGAAAGCAATGTTAATTGATATCTTGACTAATTCCCACAGATAAAATTCAAGGAACATAAATTAAAAACCAAACATCATAAAATCTATGTGAAGGCCAGACATTAGAGATTGAGACAACAGAAATAAAACACGCAACATTATTAAACCTACACGAATATATAACTAAGTAATCCCAAATTTGATTTGTCACTTTCAAATTGTGAAATGCAAGAAAGAATATAAGTTCTAGAAAATAAAATTCAATAATTGAAATTAGCAGTTCACTAGAAGTGTTTACCAGTAACTTAGACACAGTTAAAGAGATAAACAGTAAACTAGAAGACAAAGCTTAGTGAAACTATCTAAATCGCAGCGCAGAGAAACAAACAGATTTAAAAAACAAGAGCAACATTAGGAAAAGAGAAGAGAGAATTAGAAGTTATATTACATATTCACTGCAATTGACATTCCAAAGAATAACATAAAAGGGGATCAATAGTCAAAAAGATATCAGATGAAATATTCCTGAAGTGACCAAAGAAAACAGGACCCATTTTTGAAGGAGAAATAAACACAAAGAGCTAAAATATTAAAATTCAACATTTAAAAATCAGGAGGAATATGTCAGATTTAAAGCACTTTGAAGTCTTTTATTGTTTACATGAAAGTAAACATATTGACCTATTTACGCTTTACAGATTAAATATGCCTGCAAAAATTCCTAAAGAACTCACTAAAAGAAAAATAAATCAATTGTGAATTCTCTAAGTTTGTTAAAGGAATAAATAATTTTTAAAAAGCCAAAACAGTGAGAAAAAGGAATAAAAATAAAAAAGATGCAGAAAAAGTGGAACAAATTGAATGCACAAGATAAGATAATGCAAATGAGTTTGAGCATATCTATGATCACAATAAGTATAAATGATTAAAAATTTAACTGTATCAACTACATAATAATAATTTATTCAGTTTACAAGAGACTTCTAAACCCATTGACAAAAAAGATTGAAAGCAGACAAATGGCAAAAGATATAGCCACTAAACACTGACCGAAAAAAGAGATGAAGCTGCAAATGTGGAGAAAAAAATGGTCATTAATTGAAAAAGCAACTGTTGGAAATGAGCAGCTGGATTAATGCTTCAATTCATCAGAAAAATTTTACACTTCTTAATATTTAGTAACATAGCTTCCACACATTTAATAACATAGCTTCTAAATATATGCTAAAAGTAAAAGAGCCACAACCAAAAAAAAAAATCTATTTTGACAGTTGGATAATTTAACGTATTTCTCTCAATAGCTCATAAATCAATCAGAACAAAAATCAAAATTTATAAAGAAGGTACGGCACACTACTACTAAGCTTCATGCATGTACATACGTAAACCATTTCACCAACAATTGAAGAACACTCACTTTTTTCAGCACACATAAATACATTTCATCACAGGTAGCACATTTGTAAATTTTCACCACACAATAGGCCATATATCAAATCTTAACAAATTTCAAAGAATCAAATTCATATAAGGAAATTTAGTAAAATATGCAATAAGGTTAAAATTGATAATTGTTTCATAACTGAAAAAATTCAGAAAGAAAAAACATTTTAAAGTAAATTTTAAAATAACTAAGATTTTAGAGGAAAAATTTTAGACTTGTGTTCTTAGTAAAAAATAAATTACTGAAACCTAATGAGCTAGAATATCCAACTTAAGAACTATGTTAAAGAACAAGAGAATAAATTCTAAAACACAAAGTATAAAGATAAGAACAGAAATTAGAATAGAAAAAATAATATAAAGATCAACAAAACCAAAGCTAATTGTTGCAAAATATTAATAAATATAGAAAATTCTGTCAATACTAATTAACAAAAAAAAAGTGGAAGACACAAATGAACATCAATAAGGATTAAAAATCTGACATGACCAAGGGTGTACCAAGAATTGACAAGATGATAAATAAAATCAAACATGACATTATGCCAGTAAATTTACAAAATGCCTTAGACAGCTTGGGCAAATCCTAGGAAATATAAACTACTTTATCAAAATCTAAAAGAGCATTCCAATAGTACAAGCAAAGCATAGAATAGATGGTGGAGATATTCTTTAATATACTTTCATGTCACCCTACTATATTGTTTATGACTAAGACTTAGACAAGATGAGAAAATCATTTACTACCCAGTCCAACTTCAAAATACATATGATAAAGAAAATATTTACAAAACAAATCAAACAATCCATAACAGTGATAACATCAAAAATTACTAAGAGTAAAATCGTGTAATTCTTTCAGACATGCAAAAAAAGTGTTTAGACAAAATTCAAATAAGTGTTGGTAATTTTATCTCGTAGAAAGCAAGGAACAACAGGCAAATTCCTTAACCTGAATGGGGATCCAAAATTGATGCAAGCATGGTACTCACTATTAAACGGAAAAGTGGTAAAATACTTCACTTCAAAATTAGGGGAAAAAACAGGAATGCTTGTTGTAATGATTTACCTTCAAGACTGAAGCAGAAATCTTTTTAAAAACTGTAAGGTATAAAATAAAAGAACACAAGTGTAAAGATCAGAAAAGAAATGATATTGAAAATGTTCATAGCTGACATGATTGTCTAGACAGAAACTACAAACACTCTTCAGACAAAATATCATTTCATTAGTTTGAGAGTTGTAATATAAGTTTACAAATTAATTGTATTTCTATCCAACAGTATCAAACACGTAGAAAGTGTTACTTAAATTCAGGATATAATAAAAATATATAAGATACTAAGGAATAAATCCAAGAAAAGATAGACTTGATTTTATGATGATCATTATAAGACTTTAATAAAAGAAATTAAATGCTACAATCCTGGATTAAAAAAAATAGTGTAAAGATGTCAATTTACCACAAATGAACTACAAAGTTAATGAAATCTCAATCATATTCTAGTGGGTTTTACTTTTTCCAGAGAATTTTATCATATTACCCTAAAATTTATTTGGAAAAACAAAAGACTAAGAATAGCCATGAAAATTCTGAAAGAGAACTGATCAGGTGAACTTACTCTACCAAGTACCCAGACTTTTAGTACACTAATAGAAGTAATTAAGATAGTACATATACGTGTAAGGGTAGTCAAATAGATCAATGGAACAGACCAGAAAGCCCAGAAATATGTGGAAACTTGATATATAATGTAAGCTACATTGCAGAGCCGTAGGTAAAAGGTAGACTATTTAATAAATGGTGCTGGCACAAATGCTTAACCACAAGTTAAAAATAAGTAAATAAATTGGATTGCTGCATTATACCATGCACAAAAATCAATTCAGGAAAGATTAAAGGCACACGTAAAAGGCAAAACTTTAGCTAACTTTAGAAATGTATCTTTAAGACTTCAGAATATGCAAGATTTCTTAAAAATAATACACAAAAATATAAACTATAAAGAAAAGATTTATAAATAAGATTAACTGGAAATTAAGAACTTTCTTTCATCACAAGTTCCCATGGATAAAACGGAAAAAAAAAAAAACAAAAAGTGCGAGAAAATGTTTAAGATATAGCTGGTGAAATATCAGTATCCAGACTAGACAGATGATAGAGAAAGAGAGAGAGAGAGATAAATGATAGACGATAGATAGATAGATGGATGGATGGATGATAGAAATCTAAGAGAATGTAAGAGAATGACAAATTACCATTTGAATAAAGGAAAAAACATGAATAACCATTTCACAAAAAAGCCACATGAATGGTAAATAAAAATATAAAATGTTGATTAGTTTCAATAGTATCAGGAAAATCTATATTACATACATAATAATATACAATATTAAAAACAATAGTTCTGAAAATTAATGTCAGGCAATATCATTTATTCTTGACAATGCAGAAAAACAACAATAATTATAGACTTCTGTAATGAATATAAATAATTTAAATCATTAAACAATTTTCGTGTCATATAACGATGTTGGAGATCTCCATACTCTATGAACCAGCAATTTCACTTGTAGAAATATGCCCTATAGAACATACAATTACGTTCCCCCCAAGAGATATATATGTTTAAAACATTAATTCTAAAGAGTAAAACAACAACAAAGAAAATGTCAGGGGATAAAAATTCCATTGGTAGAAGGATAGGTAAATGAATTGTAACAGATTTATAAAGCAAAGCACAACATAACAATGAAAATAAACTTCAGCAACAACATCACATAAAAGAATCTTAAAAATGAGACTTTCAGGTAAAAAGCAAATCCTGGTAAACATTTTTTATTATTCTTCAAATTGTGTAAATGCATTGTATACGCTTTTGTTTCTTACAAGTCCTATACCCAACAAGAAAAGCTTGGGAGTGGGGGAGAGAGAAGCTCATTTCAATCAGACCTAAACTTCCTTTGGTAATGACCTCACAGTGCATGAGAGGGAATGAATGAACATCAGGCCAGTGTCTAGGGGACAGAAAATGTGGGGTTTGACAGCCATCTCCACATTTTCATCTTTATTGAAGAGTAACTATAACATGAGGTTTTCCTCTTGATGATACAACCCTGGGGCAGCGTGAGAAAGGACTGAAAGAAATAAGGCAATAGCTAATAAAATGCTGTGCAGAGCAGAGGAGAGCTGTTCAAGGCAATGAACACGGAGACCAGCAGTACATTTGAAAAATATTTAAAAGGAAAACTCCACAGCCTTCACTAAAAAGATTAGAAGCAGTAGCATCCTGCTTGTAATAAGGACACTGCTGCTTGGGTTCTGCATACCATTCCTCAAGAAAAGGAACCAGGAATTCCAGGGAAACCGCTGATTAAAAGTCAGGGCAAGGAAGAGCAAAGATCAGTCTGGGATATCCAGCTATGCCAGAAATCAGAGAAATACTCAGAAATTAAGGGGACATATCAAAAGAGACAAGACTGCTGACTGGGTGAGAAAGAGTAGCTTGCAGCAAACCAAATGTCCTAACTGGAATAAGAAGAAACCCAAATTAAAAAAAAAAAAAAATCACCTGTTTAAAGTCATCAGAATGCCATTGAAGCAGAGAGGACAGGAGCAACTAAGAATGCAGATACATGATACCCAAAAAATCCTTGGAGATATCTGTCCGTTACTACCTTAGCCAACTGACCATAAACAGCATCATTAGTAAGGGGAAATCTGATACTATAGCCCCCTGATGGGACACAATAGATCATACACAGAATCATGCATAAAATCCCCAATATTTTAAGGGAAAGGTAGTCAAGCTTCCAGACTTCTTTCCAGTTTGTAGGAAATGCAAATATAGATAACAAAATTAAACATCACAAGGAACCAGACAAATTGAGGATGAGAACTAGTCTACAAGAAAATTAAGTGTTCAAGAGTCTTGAAAAAGTCAGTGTCATAAACAGCCGGGGGGCTCTTCTAGACTAAAAGAGATTAAAGAGACATATAACTGCAAGTGTTGAAACTTGATTGGATCCTGGTTTGGATTTTAAAAAGCATGAAATATTCTTGCAATAATAGGGTAAATTTGAATAGAGACTCGATACTAGATGACATTAAAATTAGATTTGTTTTTTTTAAGCTGGGTGAATGTACTGCTATTGATGCTATTTAAAATAATTAAAAATCCAAGAAGCCACAGAGTGACACGAAATAAGCAATAAAATGGGGAAAAAAGTGAAAATCTTCTTTCAAAAGAACTGCTGCCTAATTAATGTAGAAGTGAGGGTGAGAACACTGAATTTGTAACTCTGTGAGTGATAATTCCTTAGGAAACTGTCGTTAAAGGATGGTGATTGTCCTCATTCTTCTCGAGATGAAGGCAGTGTATTTAGATGTGAAGCAGCATGATTTCTGCATTGTACTTTCAAATGGACATCACTTTAAGTGTGTGTGCACAAACATCTCTGTGTGTGTGTGTGAAAGAGAGAGAGAGACAGAGGCAGAGAAAGGACAAATACCGAAAGAGAGAGAGAGACAGAGGCAGAGAAAGGACAAATACCGAGTATTGTTGGCAATTTTCTTTTAGCTAGGTGGTGGCATTTTTTTGACGTTTCTTTGTGTTTGGAAAATTTCATAGTTTGGGAAATTGAAACTGAGGGAGTGTATGTTATTTGTCAAAATTCAAAAAAACCTTTGCTGATCTTGAAAGGGCACTTCAGAACCAAGCTGATTAGAACTTAGAGATAATGCGATGTATCCCAGCTGGGGATCTCTGGTCCAGGAAACAAATAGGCAGATTAGAAAGAAAGAAAGACAGACACGTAGATAGATAGACAGACAGATAGATAGATAGATAGGTAGATGGATAGATGGATGGATAGATAGATAGATAGATGGATGGATGGATGGATGGATGGATAGATGGATGGATGGATGGATGGATAGATAGATAGATAGATAGATTAGATGGATGGATGGATAGATAGATAGACAGATAGACGAAGGGATAGATAGATACATAGAGATAGATAGGGATGGATGGATGGATGGGTGGATGGATAAATGGATAGGCAGGCAGATAGATAGATGGATAGATAGAGGGATAGATAGAGATAGAGATAGATAGGGATAGATGGAGGGATGGATGTATGGATGGATGAATGGATAGGCAGGCAGATAAATAGATTAGATAGATAGATAGATATAGTAGATAATTTTAATATAAAAGAATTAAAGAAAGAACTTTTCTAATATTTAAGTACATTGTATCTAATACTAAGTATTTTAATTTTAACAATCATTCCAATATAGCATTATACTATGAACTAGGATATTAATAAAATATCATGAATCAATTTAACATTTTTAATGAAATTGAAATATCTCATAATAGGTTACCCATGAGAAAAGCATTTCATGAAGAATATGATTCAACCATTAATGTTAATTTCAACTATAACCTAAAAATTTATAGGTGTGAGTGGCAGGTAATCATTTTTTCTGGACTCATGGAGCTAACAAATGCCTTGATACTTTCTCCATGAGAAGTGTGTTAGTTTAGCTAGCTTATTTTTACAATTTCAAAGGAGTGTAGAAATCACTGACTAACTTGGGGAACATTAATGAAATGTGGTGACAACAGCTTTTGATGCTGGAGTCACCATCACGGCAGGTCTCACTCCTGTGCTCTCAGTGATCAGGACATGCCAAGAAAATGATGTTGAACAGAGGGAAAGAAGCACAGATTTCCTGTCATTTCTGCAGTCTGTGAAGACTATGAACTGAGGACTCAGCAGCAGTTTTCAAAATGCAGCAGGTAAGTACAGCAAACACAAATGCTATTTTAGGCAGAGCCTAAATCTATTCTGACTTTGTGTGTGTGATATATGTCCAAACACATTCCAAACCTCTCTCTCGCAAAAATATGCTGATGCAGAAACAATTAGGCATTTTCCTAAATTCATGGATCTAGCTAAGCTCCTTCCTCCCTCCTTCAGGTTCCACGTAAAATAAATTTTTCAAATGCTTTAACTTCGATGGATACTTAATATTTATCTTATTTTGATGATTAATGCAATAAAACTACTCAAGTTGGGTATGCAAGTCTTCTTAGAAATTTGAGTTAATAAAATCTATCTTGAATGAATCAGAAGTGAATTCAATAATCTCTATAACTATTCATCAAATAATTCAAGAAGATATACAGGAATATATATTTATTTAATTTCTTGGGAACTTTTTTGAAGGATGGTAGCTATTTAATTATTACAAATCATAGAAAAAAATCATTTTATATTATATTTAATAGTAAGTTCATTTGGTGCCTGAAGAGAAATATGGTGTAATATAATTAATTTTTTACTATCTTTAAAAAACGTGATATTCTGGCTCCAGCCCAGGCATTAGACTTTTGTGTAACCTGGTCAAAATTTTGTCAGTTTGTTACTGTTTCCTAATCTATGATACAGATATTTGTCAAGGATCTCTGACCCCTCAGAGATGGGTAAACTTGAAATAAGTCTCTAATGGCATGGATGGCTGTAGGAGGTTTCTTACACATTTCATGGAGTTCTTGTATCTCTCTGACTCCATGTTTTGAGATCCTAGTGGGCTTTTTCCTCGGGACAAAATCCTGAATTTATAGCTGTCTCTTCACTATGTTTTCCAGGAAATCCACCCTCAGCCTTTCACAGAGTAACGACATCTCTGAAGGTGTGCGGGCATACTTAGTGGGAACACATCTTTCCTCATCTTTCCACCTGCCTGCATCTCATTGGCTCTGTGTCCTCCAGTGCATGCTTTCCTGGTGTGTGATTCTCCAGCCATTCAGAGCCCCTGAGAAATGTATTCCAGCCCCAGACTCTGACAGCTTCGCTCAAGGGAAGCAGTACTGACAGGCTAGCTCACCATTCTTAACCCTACTGGAGCTCTTGTAATGCATTTTTCTCATATTCTTACCTTAAAATAAAATGAAAAATTAATCACCACAAATGAATTTGCTTTAAAATGAACACTGAAAAGGCTAAAAAAAAACTATATAGTTCTTTTTTTTTTTTTTTGCTTTTGCTTCCATTGAGGTATTTGTGAAGAATAAATTAAACTGTTTTTTTGTACAATCCATCTACAGATTTTAGAGAGAGGGCTGGCTGTGCATGCTGACTTTCCATTCCAGCTCTGGCAGTTACTCTGTGGGCTTCAGCAAGCTCCTGTCTGTGGCTTAGGTTTTTCTTCTATAAAATGTGGATAATAAAATAATATCTCATAGGGCAGCTGTAAGGATTAAGTTAGTTACAGCATCGAAAGCACTTACAGAGGTACCTGGAACATATCAAGTGTTATTGAAGTGCTAACTCAAGTTTGGCAGGGTCGTAAACCAGCATCCTTCAGATACATTAAACTTGGTGGGTGATGACAAAATTATTGAATATGGCATGACCTTTTAAGTGCTGTCACCATGCTTAGCCCCTCCAGGTTGTGCAGGTTTTCATGCACTAGTAAAGGTTTTTTGTTTTTCTTTCCAATAGAAATTAAGGAATGAATATCTTGTGTTTATTTTTATTCCCCAGAACCTAGGACGATGTTATGCTTAGAAACCACCAAAGATGGTGAATGAGTGAGACTATGTTTATACCTGTCATTTCCATAATTTTATTTCTTTCAATTTCTCGTTTATATGTGATGTCCAGAACTCTTCTATAAAATCGAAGTGTTGGGGCCGGCTCCATGGCCAAGTGGTTAAGTTTGCGCTCTCCGCTGCAGCGGCCCAGGGTTTGAATCCTGGGCGCAGACATACACCGCTAGTCAGGCCACGTTGAGGCGGCATCCCACATCCCACAACTAGAAGGACATGCAACTAAGATATACAACTGTGTACAGGGGGGGTTTGGGGAGATAAAGCAGAAAAAAAAAACCCTAAGTGTTTATATTTAACTATCCTCTTGATAATTCCAACTAGCTATCTCAAAGACAACTTGAATTCAACCTTTACCACCTAGAACTAATGGTCTGTTCTCTGCATAACCGCTCTATTTCCAGCCTTCTCTATTCCAGGGGACTGTAACATTAGTGATTTACTTCCTCAAAGGGACAAAAGGAAGAAGTCATCTAAGATATTGCCTGCTTCTTTTCCTCCAAATCTGGTCAAGCACCAAGTTTCATTGTTATTTTTTGCTAATGATTTTTATTCTGAAAATGTTTATGAAACTTTGTGGTGAGTGGGGTTACAAAATACTAATGATGTGGAATTTGAATTGTTAAATAAAATATGTATATTTATGTTTGACATTGTATAAAAAAATTGCTGTGTTTCTTTGAAATTTATTTTGCCAAAATATTGTTATATGCTTCCCACACAATATTAAACATTTTTTAGAAATACTTTCTTTTTGGTCATGTAAGTAATTCACATTTATTGTAAAAATATAATAAATACCATATAGTACACTATGAAGAATAAAATTATAATCATCCATTGGTCCAAAGATAATAGTTATTAAAATCTGGGAATACGTTATCCAATTTTACAAATGCACATATATTTACATATTAATAATTTTCTAAATATGCCTACTTACACATAAAATTATCCTAGTCATCATCTCTCCCTTACGGTGTGAAAGGTTAAAGTCTGAAATGTCCATGTTTACACTTGCACACACATGTCCTGAACGCTCATGCTCTGAGAAAGACATAGGGCATTTGAAAACAAGTCCCAGTGCTTTATAAGCGAATCACTGGGATTTTCCTCTCTGTTTTAAAATGATTATGAATTTACTTTTCTTCAGTTGCCATTATCTTGATAGTCCAGTTATCTTCATTACCAACGTTATTATGAAGCCTTATACCTGCTTGCCTGGCCAGCCCAGTAAGAGTCAAAATTATTGTCAAATTTTCCCACAAAATAGCTGTATTAGTTTAGAAGTTAGGGTTATTTTAATTCCATGACAGAACATGAAGGCAAATCTTTCTGATAAATTAAAATCTTACTTCCAAAAACACCCTCGATGGAGTTATAAAATGCTCATTTGAACAGATTGATATCACTCTATATTTAGGAGAAAATTAAGATAAATCAAAAGTCACTCTGTCATTCCTGTGTTTGTACAGACAAAAGACAGAGTACAGGAAGTTAGAATTAATTCTATACTATAGGTAATATAAGACAAAAGAGATTCTGAGCCCCTCCCCCAAACGTTGATTGTTGGAACTTTTCCCTTATGTGCTCTCCATTTTGCCTACTTTGGGGAAAAAAAGGGGAGCTCCAAACTCTTTGACCATGTAGAAAGTAGTGAGCGAGGAGCGTCTATCCTTCCGTCTCTTTACTCACTCATCCTTGTCAGAGGTGCGCTTGGTGTTATGATTGGTAAGAGTATGATATTCAATAGGTTTCTTTCTTAATGGAGGAGGTCAAACATGGCTTTCATAGCTGACTGTGATTTTTCACATTCAGATGTGGAGGTCTTTTATCTTCTACAGCTTGAGGTGAGCTCTACAAACAGGGTTCCATGTCTACTCAGCAAAGTCTACCATGCTCTCTGGTTTACCTGCATCTGGATGGATAAGGCAAACCTGTGTGTCTAGTTGGGTAAAGGGACTCAATGTAGATTCTACAGGCCGAATTATGTATTTTTAAGCATGTGTGAACTTTGTCGACCAAAGCGTGAGATACAGGGAAAGAAAAAAATGCCCCTTTGAAAAAATTTTGTTTGCTTATATTTTAAAAAAGCAGTATGTTATTTCTAAATTACTTGGGGTTTTTTAGGGTATAACCCATTTACCAGAAGAGCCTTTTACTGGAGCACAAATTTCTTAATTTATTTCCTTTTCTTAACAGTAGTGATTTTACTGCCCCAAATGCTGTAGACATATGTAAGATAAAATTTGGTACAATTCAACAAACTTGTATTAAGCAATTTCTACTATCAAGATATTAAACAAGCAGAAGCACAATTTTGCATGAGATTAAGATGGTTTTGGTTGGGCAGCCGTTGCTCTTATATTTTCATTTGTTTCGTGAACTCCAGATATCTTTAGTGAAATGAAAATCAAAATTATTTTACTGACTTTTCATAACTTGCACAGTCCCTATGTGTGAAACGCCCTGATTCCCAATACATTAGCTTATATTCAAAAGTCAGGAAATGAAAATACCAATATCTATTCATGTTGGTAATTTTGTAAAGTTTTCAAGACTCAATTTTGTATTTTCTGTCGTGTTTCTTTTAGAAAAGCAGCAACACAGTTTTCTAACAAAGTAGTTTTATTTTGCTTTAAACCTTTCTTAACTCCCTTGGCAAAACAGCTGGGCGAGCTTTCTTCTTTGGTTGATGAATGTAGTGACATGGTTACCAACTTGAGATTTTCACTTGTGAATCCGCTAGAGCATGGAGTGACGATCAATGATTCATTCAAGGTGATCCCATCGGAATTGTGATCCTAACAGATACTTAAACTTCTGTAGGAAAACAAAAAATCAGGTGAGGTTGTTCCATCAAGGTCAAGAGACACTTGTATCATCTCTTTATGTCATCTTTCCCAGTGTGTAATAGTACTCATTTTTGTTAAATATTTCCTTATCTTTTACATATATCCCTAAAATCGGAGCTTTTTTCTTTTGCTTTCAGTTCTTAGTGAAAATAGAAACCTGATTCTTACCACATCTCCTACAGTAATTGTTCACTAATTTAAAAATCATTATCAAGTCCCCCCTTCACCATCTGTCTCTCTAATGTTCATAGAACCTTACCTTATAACCCCAGGTGCCTACGCCTTTAATCAATAGGGTTTTTCTACAAACTCCATCTAACTAATATCTTGAATTCTAAGTGGGGTAAGTACTCTGTCAAGTACGTGACCAGTGGAGAATATGTTGTTCCCTAATTGCCAAGAGAAAGAATGTCAAACTTGAGAGGAAGTTGAGATTTGCTGTCCTGTTGTTCAATAGGACAGTGTTCAAATTATATACTCTCTGTATACTCTGTCATAGGCATTTTCAATGTATAAGGACTGAGAGGAAAATGTTTAAAAACAATACAATATTCTGCATTTACATTTTGGGATGTGGCTAGCTGGCCCATATTAATCCTACTCACTGATTCATAGCCCTGTCTTTATCTGTTTCAACTTCTAGCACCACCTCTTTTTTGAAGGAGAAGAAGATTAGCCCTGTGCTAACTACTGCCAATCCTCCTCTTTTTGCTGAGGAAGACTGGCCCTGAGCTAACATCCATACTCATGTTCCTCTACTTTATACGTGGGACGCCTACCATGGCATGGCTTTTGCCAAGTGGTGCCATGTCATCACCCGGGATCTGAACCGGTGAACCCCGGGCCTCCCAAAAGTGGAACGTGTGAACTTAACCCCTGCACCATCAGGCCGGCCCCCTACCGCCACTTTTTATTGTCCAGAGACCCCTGGGTACTCTCTATGGTCTCAGGATGCATTCCTGTTTGCTTCTATTTTACTAAACTCAAATGCATTCTATTTGAAGGTATGATATCTGATAATCAGAATGGGACACTGGCCACTCAGGCAGAGGGACTAGAACTTCAGGTGCTACAAGTTAGGTCATGAGAGATGCTTTACTCACCCCTTGCTATGGACGGACTGTTTGTGTCCCCTCCAAATTCATATGTTGAAATCCTAACCCCCAATGTGATGGAATTAGTAAGTGGGGCCTTTAGGAGGTAATTAGATCATGAAAGTGGAGCCCCCACGAATGGGATTAAAGCCCTTATAAAAGGCATGAGAAAGCTTGCTTTCTCTCTCTCTCTTTCTCCCATGTGAGAATACAGAGAGCAGTCTTCAGGCTGCAACACGAAGAGGTCTCTCGTCAGGACCCCATCCTGCTGGCACCCTGATCTCGAACACCTAGCCCTCAGGACTGTGAGAAATAAACGTTTGTTGTTCCTAAGCCACCCAGTTTGTGGTATATTTCATTATAGTAGCCCAAGCTAAGATACCTCTGTTATTTGAGCTTAAAAGCCTTAACCAAAAGTACCCTCCCTGAGAATTTTCTGAGCGGTGTTATGAATAGGACTAAACTGCTGTTATTTTACCAGTGAAGCAGTGCATATCCCTGCCCCATGTGTGGTGATTATTTAAGGAAAGATGATGTCATTCTTTCAGTTATGGAGGTCAGGCTAACGAGCTTACAAGACTGTAAGATTATCCATCTATAATCGATGTGCTCTGCAAGTTACTGCCTCAGGCCTGGACCCTTCTAAGAATGACATAATGCATATTTCAAATCAATTTTCCAGGAATAATAATAGTAACACGTATTGCCAATCACACACACATGAACACACCCACACACATTTATGTCAACGTCAAAGATCTGAAAGAAATAGGGTTGACACCTTCTAGAACATTCCTATTCAACTCGCCTATATGACTTGTGTATAAAATTGTTACATCTGGGAGAATAGCAACAGATTATGACAAAAGCAATTAAACTATTTCAACCAAAAATTTTATGCCACATGTCATCTGTTTACCAAAAAAAAAAATAATAATCAACAGAGTCTCCATTACTTGGTATTAACTACTGATCTGTCCATGACTTTCTATCTGTGAAAGGTCATAAGATGGGTTTCACCAGGAGGGGAAAGCAGCATACCTTCACTGTTTTACCTCAGCATTGCATCAACTCTCCAGCTTTCCAGCAAAATCTAGTCCAAAGAGGGATACTTTAAGCAACATATATCACTTTTTAATGTGCCTCTCCAGTTCACTGACTGAGTAACATATAAACTCCAGTTTTCTGGGACCCAGAACAAGGGAGACTGCAGCAGGTACAGAGCAATGCAGCTGTTGGCAATGTGGCCACAGCACTCAGTAGACACAATGCTGCCGAAGTGTCAGCAGCAGCTAAGAAGGCCATGCAATGCCCGATGTAAGCCCTGCCTGTGAATCACGGAGCAGAGCTTTAGAATTTCAGAGCAAAGCTCTGATATACTCTGACTTGTTACTGCGCTCTGGGAGAGAATAAAGGCCTGATAATGGAACGCCAAGAAACTATGTAACTTAGGATGCTGAGCATGAAATAGATGTTATCTGACCCACCATGACATGACATTGAGTGTGCACATGACAATTCATCAAGTACAAGTAAGGAGAATGGGCTCAAGCAGGTTTTGAAAGTGCCTAACAGTTCTATGAGCAAGAGGTTCTGCTTTCACAACACTGGTTAGGTCGCTCTCAACCCACATGCACATCTTTATGGAGAGATCCCTACAAAAATAGTTGACTAAAGGAAAAAATGAGACTTATTTACAGATGGTTCTTCAAGATAAGCTTGAACCACTGGAAAGTGTTTTGCTGTAAGACGATAGCCCCACTAAACGCTGCCCTGGAGGACTGTGGGACAGAAAACTTCTTTCTAACTTCATAAAGGTTCAAGTAGTGTATCTCCTTTCAAATTTAGTACGAAAGGTGAGACCACAATCCATCTTTTGGAGGCCTGAATTGGAATACTAAAAATTAAATTTTAGAGAGGCATTGGTTTTCATGTTCTCCAAGTATTTATTTCATTTATATTTAAATTGCCTTAACACCATCACAAGTTCTTTCTCAAGGTTGGGAAATTTTAGAGCACTTTTTAGGTGGCATACGTTTCAGTTCCTCCTTCAGTTAACAGCTGTCTGTGGAACTTAAACATTATCATTCCAGCGTAGAATCATAACATCCCAGTGTTTGACTTCACTTTCAACTCACTAAATACAACTTTCATCTGATGCTCGAATTTTATCTATTATTTCTAGTTTTTTTTCTCGAGTACTACATATCAGCTTTCCACTGAATGATAAATGAAAAGATGACAAATGAATAAATTATGAATAAAGTATCTCCTTATCATCAATCTTACTACAAACAGTGGCAAGCATTGTAGATACTGTTTTAGGCAGAAGCCAGGTCACAAACCCTGGCACCTGAGACTTAGCTTCTTAATTATTTCCTTATACGGTCAAACATGACTTTTAGAAATTGGATTTACACTAATAAAACCTTCAGATACTTTAGTAATAGAATGATGCTGGAAAAAACTCTTACTTTAAGTCCTGGTATTTTATCAGTGAATCAATAAGTTATGATGGTATTTGAATCTAAGTTGTTTAAGATGCATAAACACACAAATACACAATGTATCTAGATCTATATCCAAGAAGGAAAATATAAGGAAGTGGGAAGTTTGCCCTGCAGTCTGATTACACATAGAAGTGTACAAGGGAATCGATTTCAAAATCAATGCTATTTTGTACATTGTTAAGGCACCTGATTTTAAACCTCTGTATAGATTCCTAATTTGTAAGAAAAGGGCAACCTATTCTTTTTCCTTATGCATATTAAGAGTACATGTTATCTTGAAGAAGGGGAAATTTTTCTTGAAGTCAAGCCTTTGACGGATTCTTATTCAATGTCTTTTCATAATTTCAACATCAGACCTCTTTTCGGTACTCAAGTTTAGAACAGTAAATCTCCCCCATTCATGACTTCCTCTCTGTCTAATCAGCTATTTTTAAGTGACAATGTCTGAAGCAAATTGAAGCAAGTATTAGTGATTGCAACAAGACAAGTGAAAGAGGGAAAATTATTTGAGTTGGGAGGGATGAAGACCTCTGTCCAGCCGTCCCCCTGTTTCTCACAGGCAGGAAGGAGGAATCCCAATAGGGGAAACAGGGCACACGGAGGGACGAGGTATGCCATCTATCGCTCCTTGGTTGCTCAGCATTCACACACACCCTCCTTTCAATAACAATGTCCCCACAAAAAATAAGGTAGTTATGTGACACAATAGCTGCTTCATTCAACTCCAGAGATCAGATTACTAGATAATATGTATTTCTCTTTGTTCCAAAACTGGCTTCTTGTGATCTGAAAATCTGTGGCTAAAAAATGAGAATACCTATTTCAAAAATATCCAGTATCATGTAATAGATGAAAACAAAATAACTGCAATGAAAACTGCCAGTCACAAAAGGCAAACAGAAGAAATAACGTATTAGGTAGGTATAATTTGCTGGAAAGTGATAACAAAGATTTCATGTCCTAGTATGCAATCAAGTGGTTTCCTTTATCACCAATTTGCCTGTCCCTGGTTCCGCAACTCGAGAGACCATCTCTGCGCCCATTATCTCCCATGTCCTCAACTGAGAGATAAATTGGGGTGCTATTCTCCTTCTTGGAATACACAATGTATGAAATTCAACTTCTGCCAGGGCGGCTTTCAAGATTCAGGGATTTCTCTTGAAAGTTGAGCAATCACAGGGTTTGTTTCATGTCACTGGGGTTTTTGGAATCACGTCTGTCCTTAAAGAGATTGTCTAGAGCAGGGGCTGGCAAATTACAGCCTTTGGGCCCAATGTATCCCGCTGCCTGCTTTTATACAGCCTGCTGTCAAAGAAAGCTTTTTTTTTTCACACTTAAATTGTTTTTAAAAATCAAAAGAAGAATAATATTTTATTGCATGTGAAAATGATGTGAGGTTTCAATTTCTGTGTCCATAAATAAAGTTTTATTGGAACACAGTTGTGTTCATTCGTTTCCGTACTGTCAGTGGCGGCTCTCCCGTTGGGGTGGCAGAGTTGTTGAGTTAGTTGGGACAGAGACTTGCCACCCACAAAGCCTAAACTATTCACTCTCTGGCCCTTCCCAGAAAAAGTTGCCCTACTCCTGATCCAGATGCCAGCATGGGGCCTCTTGCCATTTGACAGTTAATTTTAGATCTCTATTTATCACTGTAGGTTTGCCTTTTACATCTCACCTGGAAAAAGGAACTGTCTTCTCAAGAACAGGAGCATTTCATTTACCATGGGAAGACATCTCAATGGGTTTCTTTACACAATGGCAGAGAAGGGGTGTAGGGATGGGCTGGGGGTCAGATAGTCCCCAGCTTCTCCTTCTCTATCTGCCTTCCTGAGTCTAGACATTAACTGGGGAGAGAGGGTAGATGTTATTGTTACTTTTAATCAAACAAAGCTCATCATTATGTAAATCTCAGCCATCCTGGATTTCACACCAGGCTGGAAAGGCTTCTTTTATCACGACTGTATTGTATTTTCTACTTTTTTCCCTAAATCCTGACCCTTATGTTTTTGAGGTGTTTCTTTTTTTTTTTTTTTTTTGGTTTTTGGTGAGGAGGATTGGCCCTGAGCTAATGTCTGTTGTCAATCTTCTTTTCTTTATTATTTTTTGTTTCCTCCGCAAATCCCCAGTCCATAGTTGTATATCCTAGTGGTAAGTCATTCCAGTTCCTCTATGTGGGATGCCGTCAAAACATGGCTTGATGAGTGGTGTGTAGTCCACGCCCAGGATCCGAACCCAACACCAGGGGTGAAGCAGAGCACCCAACTTAACCGGTGGGCCACCAGGCCGGCCCCCTGCAGCGTATTTTCTTTGTGCTTTCAGATATGACAACACACACTGATCTTAGCTTGTCTCCTGTAAAACTTTACTGAACGCAGCAAGAAGTAGTCAGCGTATTTCAAAGTATTGACTTATTTTCACTGTCTCCTAAAGCGGCAAACTTCATATGCAAAACTATGAGTCCCGAGTTATCAGAGGTGACAGTGTAAACGGCTAGCTGTTTTGCTACTGTTTAGCAAGATCGCTAACTTCCCAGTTAGGGATAGAGAAATAATATGCCCTATTACCTGCTTTCACGTGGACTACTTCACATATCAGTGTCTCTTTGTACTCTTTTTTTTCATGTTCCAGTGGTTTCATTGGGCTGGATTCCTTGGATTCTGGAATCTGCACTCAGGTGAGGAAAATTATGATTTTATTGGAACATGGAATCACGGAGTTCAAGGGTAGAATTAGTGTTGACCTTTGCAAGCTTCAATCAAAATTCTGTGCTTCTCCCTTAATTTCTCATTTCTGTATTCTTGGATGTTGCTCATATATGTATATCTGAAATCTATTTGATTTGCATCATTTGAATCATAAACTATGCATCAAACAATGCCTTTCCCCAAAACCAAGTGGGGATGGGCTCCTTCCCCAAAAGAAAGTATTCACAAAAAATAACAAAATTCCTCTCTGCTTTTCTATATGTAACTATATATTTTAGAAGGCAATTTGGCAATATATCTTAAAATTTAAAATGGGCACTCAAATCAAGAATATTTACATCCTGTTAATCGGGGAGGTAGAGTGAAGAATAAAATTGTATATTTGTCAAGTTGGCCTGAAAGGAGATGATCACTTGAGATTGTTTACAAATGTAAACTTTAAAATGATGCAAATTTCTATCAGAGGAAACTGGCAAATTAATAAATTTAATAAAAAACAGCACATTCAAAATATAGATACCAAGTAGCATTTTAAAATATGTAGGATAGGGGGCCAGCCCTGTGGCGTAGTGGCTGGATTTGCAGGCTCCACTTTGGCAGCCATGGGTTCATGACTTCGGATCCTGGGTGCAGACCTACACACCACTCATCAAGCCATGCTGTGGCAGCATCCCACATGAAAAATGAGAGGAAGATTGGCACAGATGTTAGCTCAGAACCAATTTTTGTCACCAAAATAAATAAATAAATAAATAAATAAACAACTATCTTCAAATTCACTAATTCAATCATTTATTCAAAAGAAATGTAGGATATCCTTGCATTAGATCCATTTATATATGTACAGCAAAGAAAGCAATTACAGTACAATATCTACAGGATGCTATTCTTTTCCCATGCATAACAAATTATATAATTCTAAGTTACATATATATATTTATAAGAAAAGAAAATGTAGGCGATACTAAAAGAAAGATAACATTGATTTTCTCTAGGGCACTGTATTGGGACATTTGCCCTAGACTTCTCTCTGAAGTTTAAGCTTTTACTACAACAATATATTCATGTATAAACTATATTATTAAAAATAAATACTTCTTGGGGCCAGCCCGGAGGCACAGCAGTTAAGTGCGCAGGTTCTGCTTCGTCAGCCTGGGGTCCACCAGTTTGGATCCCAGGTGCAGACATGGCACTGCTTGGCATGCCATGCTGTGTTAGGCATCCCACATATAAAGTAGAGGAAGATGGGCACGGATGTTAGCTCAGGGCCGGTCTTCCTCAGTGAAAAAGGAGGATTGCTAGCAGTTAGCTCAGGGCTAATTTTCCTCAAAATAAATAAATAAAAATAAATACTTCTTTAAGATTACAGAGTGTACATTGCAGATTAGTGATTATATTTCTGGAAAAGAGAAAATAGCTTAAAAATTATTCGGAACTGAGATTTCAGTACAATGTCTGGTTATAAATTTAATATATATAAAATCAATAACTTTCTCTACAAGAAGTATAAACGGAAGGTTAGAAGATATTATAGCATGAAGTTTCAATTTACAGTAGTGATGAAAAAGATATAACACCTAGGGATGAAATGAAATGAAACATATGAATCTATATAGTGAAAATCGTAAAATGCTTCTTAAGAACCATAAAAAGTTCAAAAAATGTGAAAAATCTTCACAACATATAATGATAAAAGATACATTTCTTTAAAACATATATAGTTCCTACAAATCAATGCCTGAAAAGTCACAATCTATTGTTATAAAGATGTCATTCATCCCACTAAAATAATAAATAAGTCATTATACACATGTGAAAATATGCACAGTTATACTAACAATTGCACATCCAAAGAATAGCATACGATTTTTTATAGATTAAGTGTTTATAGCTCAAAATTTTTACAACTCTTGGAGCAGTACAAGAAACTATGTGCCAATGCATCATTGCAAACTGAAATACATGCAACTTCTCTGAATGTCATAATATCTACCATAATTTCAATTACACATTCCCAATAAACTAGTTCTTCTATTTTTAGAAAGCTATTCTAAAGATATCCTCACACAATGGCACAAAAGTATTAAAAAAAATTTTGCCACATTGTGATAAAAACAATCAGGAAACCCTCATTCAAACATTCAACATAGTACTAAATACATACATTATGTACATCAATATGATAGTATTCAGGATAAAGTCAAACCACAAGGTCACAAAGTAGTGTGTGTGTGTGTGTGTGTGTGTGTGTGTGTGTGTGTATCTTCGATAGGTTGATTAGGAAATTCTGAAGAGTTCCTCAGATTGTGTCATTGGTGGGGCAGTGGAATAGAATAGCATGTGTCACTGTATAACCGTTTGCATTAGTTGAAAATAATTAATTTTAAAATGCTCAACCAAAAGCATCCCATACCAAGATCACTATTAATATTTAATTGTAAAACTTTAGGGCTTCAATTGTTGTTCATTATCTATAAATTAGAGTGCTCAAAATTATTTTCTGAAGAGAATTCTGGCCAGGTTTATGGATTTATTCTTACATCCTAATTTTCCTAAGAGGTTATTACTCTTGTAATGTTTCATTGTCATGTCGGAAAAAAATCTTATTGGGTGCACATTAAGAGCATAGATAAGGCTTCAAACAGACCTGGGTTCAATCTAACTCTGCATTTTCTAGATATATAACCTCTGTCATTATAATATATATGAGAATCAGTCTTTTCATCCATAACTTCAGAACATAGAACTTAACCTCACAGAGTTGTTGTGAAGGAATCAATGATACAATCTAAGTACGACACTCATCGTGGTGCCCATCATTTTTAAGTATTCATCAAATGGGAATTATTATTCGTTGTATTTTTCACACCTAATTTTGAACTCAGAGAGCTAAACCCCAAGAACCTGAAAGGTAATAAACATCTCATGCTCATTGATGCCAATTAGCTTTCAGTAACTCAGCTGAAAAAGCAATAATTATGGAAAATTGCTTAAAATAATTGTATTTTATTTATTCCTCGAAATGTGACACAGAGGTAATTCAAAGATCTCCACCAGAAAGTCCAATAAAATGACTGGGAAATCCTACTACATCTGCTTTAACCAATGCAGTATATTTTTTTACTTGCTTTATATCTTGAAATAACTGTTAATAGGAAAAAACATTCTATTAGTATATTGGAAAAATTCAAAAAGACTTGGTTTTAAAATTTCTCACTTGATTAAATCAGAGAAGCAGAAAGATGACTACATAAACCTTTGTATCCTGTGAACTTATTCCACAGGCCTACATTGAGAAATGCTCTAAAAACTGATGTTTGATTTCGATAAACATTGTATAATTTATGAGGGTCCTTAAAGGAAATGCTTTCTTGTCTTATAATGGAAATAGGCCTATATTAAGGGATGCTGTAAAATCGGATGTTTCCAAATCAGGAATAACTACAGAACTCCTGAGTTATGGACACAGTCACCCGTGTAATGGACACCACTTCCCTCTCCATATTGGCTTCTAGAGAGCTGAAAGCCAACTTTGTGGCCCACTCATAGCAAAAGTGAAAGGTTTTTAAGAATTGATTTTTGTATTAGTCTCACTTTGGGATCCATTTTCTGAGCCCCTAAGTTTGTATTCCTTTTTTCTTTCCCACCTACTTCTATTCTAGGACGTCTTAATGCATTTTGTGTATCTATTGTTTCAACAACTATTTATTGATCTTCTACTAATGGGCCAAGAATTGAGATGGACACTAGGAGTAGAGCGTATTACAAAGTACATGACCTTGCCAATAGGAAACTTATACTCAATGTAGGCTTCCTTTAAAAGGCAATGTTCTAATTAATTATCCAGCAAAAAATGATCATGATGAATAGTGGAGGTAAACCCACATCTAGAATGTGTCCATTCCAGTGAGGAAGAGCCACAGTGTCCCCATGATGATTATCAGACATAATCAACCTGCCAGTGAGAAGCCAGCTTCAGGGAGTGATGGCATATCATACTCTTGGCATTGTCTCTTCCACTAACAGAATGGCAGTCAACACCAGCAGTAGTAAGATTAACTCTGGAGATGGGGAGTCTATGTGATTATGTGAATGCTTACCATTCATTTCAAGCACCCTGACAACTTTGTTCATAAACCCACTGTAAAATCTTGACTACGCTGAAAGGTGATGACTCACAGCCATAGAACAGATCTTGCCCACCAGATTATTAGAAGTCTGATCCCAATCGTTCCTGGCCTGCAAGATCTCTGCTAAGAAATCCACTTATAGCCTTGTAGAAGTTCCATTGCATTGAGAAATATTTTTTTGTTTTGCTGCTTTAAAATTTTCTCTATATCTTTTATTTTAGACAGTTTTGTTATGTTTCTTGGATAAGATCTTTTCAGGTTCAAGTTGTTTGGAGATCTATGAGCCTCACAAACTTGGATGCCCAAATCTCTTCCCCAATTTGGAAAGTTCTCAGCCATTATCTTTAAACAGCTTTTTGCAACAATCTCCCTATCTTCTCCTTCTGGGACTCCAATTTGAATGCCTAGTATTCGAACTTAAACAGTATTTTTTAAATAGTTTTTCAAATGACCTGTCTTCTACCTCATAGATTCTTTCTTCTGAATGATCTGGTTTGTTATTGATGCTCTCTGTTGCATTTTTCATTTCATTCATTGTATTCTTCAGCTCCAGAATCTCTTTTTCTTTTAAATGTTTTCTATGTCTGTTAAACTTCCTGTTTTATTCATGTATCCTTTTCCTGATCTCATTGAATTGTCTTTTTGTGTTTTCTTGTAGTTCATTGAGTTTCCCTAAAACAGCTATTTTGAATTCTTTATCAGGAAAATTTCAGATCTCCACTTTTGGGGAGTTGGTTATTGGAAAACTATTATGTTCCTTTGGTGATATCATGTTTCCTTGATTTTTCATGTTCCTTGAAGTCTTGCATTGCTATATTTGCATTTGAAGAAGCAAGTACCTCCTCCAGTCTTTACTGACTAATTTGGGGATAGAAATACCTTTTATCAGCCCTGTTAGGGATTCTGAGGCATTCTCAGACCTTCTATGGATACACCTGCTCCACACTTCTTGTTCTCTCTGGGGTGGGAATTCTTAAGATTGTATGCCTTCTCTGGATCTTGCAAAGCCAGACCAGGTGCCAGTAGCCTCCCATTTGCTCTCCTTATTGTGATGCTGAATGCTCAAGATTGTGTACTTTTTCCCAATCTTGCAGAAATGGTCTGGCTTTCTGCATGTACTCACTATCCATCTGCAAAGGCTCACTCTTGCCACTGTCAGTATCATGCACAGGAAACTGGCCACAAGGGGTGTTTGAGGGAGTTAGATTCACAGAGCATTGGGGGTGCACATGCACCAGTTGGGGGGATTTACAGGAGAGATGTCCCCAGTGGCTCAATTTCAGAATTCCTCACAAAGTCTGCAAAGTGATTAATAGGATCTGTGTTTCTTTGATGCCCTCTGAAGCCCAAAATACCATTCTCCCAGCTGCACCCTGTCCCCAAGTCATGCAGCACCTCTCAGCTTTGTGGATGAAGCAAGAAAGAAGTGGGTCTCTTTGGCAGCATGTCAACAGCCAGGGAACCCAGGCACTTACACACATGTCCTCCCTTTCTCCCATGGGAGAAATAACCAGCAAAGAAGATTTCTCTTGGCACTGACCTGTGCCACCTTGGGGGAGGAGTGGTGCAGGTAAACTGAAACTGTTCCACTGATCCTCCTCAATGTGTCCAATCTGGGATCTTTTTTGCTCCAACAGTGTGCTAGACCTTCTCTATTGGATACTTTCACCTCCACAAAGCTCTCTCATCCATGGCTGATTTTCTGAATTAGTGTTCTTTGAGATGAAGATGGTTAGAAAATACCCATTCTGCCATGTTGATGGCGTCACTCTTATCTATATTTTCTAACAAAGCAAACAAATACATTATCTGCGATACAAATAATACAATGTTTATATTTTTTGCATAATCTGCTCTTTGATTGATTCTCACTAATTGTATACTGACACTGATTGTTAACATACGTTAAAAGTAAGATTTTGAAATATAATTTCATTTTACATAATCTTCAAAAAGAAGCTTCAAAATTTCATCTACCTTTCACGCAAAAATAGCAATAGTCTGGACTTTTTTTAAATGCACTGCAAAGCTTCCCACATATCCAACATGGTAGGATGTTATTTAATAATAAATTAAATAGAGTCATCCACCAGTGACATCCTCATACAACTCTCATTCTAGACTGTATTAGCTTTAGTTTCCAAGTTGGAGGTCACAGGTTAAAGATTACAAATGGACTCAAAACATTTACTAGGGAGAATGTGTGAAGTATATAAAATGGCTTCTGCTTTCCCCCTGAAATATGGAAGCCTGTACTTTTATCAGAATGTATTTTAGCCTACTTGTCAGTTTTGTCAATCAATGATCACTACAAAATCAAAGATTAGTTCTCACTTTTAATACATTTTGTCAACTATTGAAAAAAATTTCATGCAATTTCCTTCTGGTCATCTATTCCTCAGCCTCATTTTTAAAATTTCCCTATCCCAATATTGAAAGACAGTTCCTATGAAAATAAAATAACACTGCATTTAACATGTGTGTAGGAATGTTACAATTTTACAGAAGTTCATTTTCCTATAAGTCACCACATGAAGACTGTGGAAATAGATGCCCACCATGTGTCTGCTTCTTGAAAAAGTAAGTAGAAATTTACTAAGGTTCCACAAAAAAATATAAATATATCTATCCTAAAACAGAACACTTTGGAATAAATTCTTCATGTTAGTTTTCATTGCTTTAATGTAATAATAACTACACTGGGGACTAGTCACTCCAACAAACATTTCCTAATGGGAATAGAATATGAGTATTTAATATAGAGTATTTAAAATAGAAAATATTAAAAATTATACTTTAGATAGCATATTTGAAGCCTGATTATTAAAGATGTACTGCCAAAAATATTAATTTTCGAGTTACCAGAGAATAATAGGTAAAGAGGAAATTTTTTTGTAAATAAATTAAAATTAATATTAGAAATCAACAAAGTATGCCAAGAAAGGCTAATGTTAACTGATATCTAATGCTTTAGTCTCATCAAAAATTAAATGTGGCATTAACTGGGCACCAGCTAAATTATTTTGTTTGGGGAATTTGTATTTCCAACATCAAGAACAGACCTCCCTCCAGAACCTGAAGTGCTATGCACCATATTAAGGACATTTTATTTCATTTATACAGTATTTTAATGCAAATGTCAATGCTTAATTTCTTCAATTTATCAATAAATATGCATTGAATATGACCTAAATTATCTATTGAATTTCTCTATTATAGACATTGGTGGACTCTTTCATTTAAGCCTTGGGAGACTCTTACTCACTGAAACTGTGATATGGTAAATTTGTATTGTTTTAAGCCACTAAGTTTGTTACCCCTCAATAGAAAACAAATAGAGGGTCTATGTATTTTCTTATAACAGGAAGAAAGAATTCTATTTTGATGTTGCCATAATATAGTCAACATCCTGGAAAAGTGAATCTGACTCAATTTATTGACCGGAAAATGAATTGGCTGAGGTCACAGGAACACATGGATAGAGCACACAAGCAAGGAATGTTGAAGAAATGGGTGCAAACAGCAGGAGCGTAGGTGGAGACTGTAAGTGCAGAATGCGTCCTTCAAAGTCATTGAGGCCAGTCTTCTCATTTCACAGACACAAGAGGGAATATTTCACTCTGTGCCATTAGTGGTGCCAACTAGGGCAATACATTGGCTGTAGCAATGAGATGACATCCAAATGTCATCCCAGTCTCAGCACTGGTTCTACTTCACTGTCTGTAAAGGGCTGAAGAGGGATTACTGTCCCACTGTCTTTATTATTTACTCTCATGCCCTTTCCTTCGAGTTCGAATATTGAAAACAAACAAATAGAGAAACAAAAATAAAAAGTTCTACACTATGAACCAAGAGGTCTTCATATTTTCCACCAATCTTAATTCCATTAATAAACACCATTAAGTCTGCCACTTAATATCAAAGGATAGCTTTGATATAAATTAGCTAATATGTGAGATCCATGCATTGGAAGTATAATAAAAGTGACATTTATCCTCTGCAAATTCCATCTAAGAATATTGTCTTGACTTTCTTGGGCTAAAACTCCAAGTAGCTTCTTGAAAACATCATGGAAGAAATTAATGCAAATTTATTGGGAATAGGGCTCATTTTTCTGTCAGTCCCAATAGGACAGATCTAAGTGGAAATTTCCTATTCATTTCAAAGAGAAATACCAACCGTGATCATTTCTATGTGGCTTTAAATAAGACATGCACATTATCATTAAGAGTCTAAAATCAAAAGGATAAGATCTAAAGTCATGTTGGCACAGGGTTGTGAATAATGGAACATATAATCATGATGAATATTTTTAATTTGATCTCATGAAAAGGGAAATCAGATCAAATTTTATCCAATTAAAAGTAGTCATTTCATTTTTTGTGGTGAAGAAAAGAATCTCCCAAATATTCCTGCACAACTAGCATCTTGCCAGACTCACTGACATAGGCACCAATTGCATGTCTTACAAATACTAGGAAATTTGAATGATTGAAGTCTTGATGTATTTTTAGAAATAAAAATTGTCCCTTGAATAAAATCTCACAGCCTCATAATATTTGTATGTCCTGGGAGAAAATATGTTTTAGACAAAACTAATAAAAGTACTAAAAATAGATCAAACTATGTAAAGGACAAAAATCAGAGAGAATCCGTAAAGTATTTTTGCTGTGCATGCTCAAAATAACATATATTTGTCCTCAACAACATTGGCAAAGCTGTTACATAAAAAACAATTAGGGATTTAAAAGAGGAAAAGTATCTATTAAAAATATTTATGTACTAGAAAATGAAGATGGAGATTCCATACAATTAAGGAATGTGTAAATGTTATCAATTGATAATTTACTATTTATTTTGTTTTTCTAACAAATGATGTATAATTTACCAAAATTAACAGTCTTAATAAACGGATTTTCACATCTGTATTTTGATGTTACAAAGTTAACTATTAAAGGAGACCATGAAGCCCTGCCTGCTGGCACAGTGGTTGAATTTGCATGCTCTGCTTCAGTGGCCCAGGGCTCCCTGGTTCGGATCTCAGGTGCAGACCTACACACTGCTCACTCATCAAGCCATGCTGTGGTGGTGTCCCACATACAAAATAGAGGAAGATTGGCTTGAATGCTAGCTCAGGGCCAATCTTCCTCACCAAAAGAAAACAAAAAAAGGAGACCATGACCCCTATATCCCACAAGCTTCATTTATATTTAAAACTGAGCTTGTGTCACATTGGTTTTTAGCCGCAATAAAAGAGAACAAACGAAGAGAAAAAACTTATGCACTTTAGGAAGACACAATATCTGAAAAGTTAATACATCTTTTTTCTAATTCCTAAAGTCTCTTGTCAAGCTAAACAAAGGCAAAGGGAAAATGGCCTATGCGCCAAGCCTGTTGGAGCACTATCTCCAGAAAAAGGACCCTGCTGCTCTCACTTTCTAGGGAAGTGTTCATACATCTACCAGGTGAGATCACAGATTCAGAGAGAGGGATGCAACCCATCAGGGGCTGGAACTGAACAGTGGTGTGACATAGCAGCACTTTGGGTCCAATCCTAATCCAGAACTTCAGAAATCATGGTCGAGGGATATTATGACTTGATTAAGTTGAGCACAGGGTGCCAGATGACAAGCCTCATTCTACAAAAGACCACCAGAGAAATTGAAATAGAGAAGGTTATTACTCATAGTCCGGGAGGAAGTACACAGTATGCCTTGAGGGGCCACACAGAGAAGTCAAGGCAGAGAGGGGACAGATAGAGAGGCAGAATCTGGGGCACACACCTTTACTAGGGTCCAGGGGTGGAGTGCTTTGGGGTTCCCAGGCTAAGACTTGATTGGTTACTTCAAACCAAAAAGATTGGGGTTTTGGTAAGCTCCACAGGGGTGTTATCTGAGAGGCACACAAAGGGAATACTGTTGATCACAAGGGCTTTGGGGAAGTCATAGCAGGAGCTTATGTTTGCATGTGACTCTGCAAGGCTGTTATCCAGAGCATATGCTTGTATGAGGGGCCACTATCAGTTTAAGGTCCCCACAGGCTACCTGACTAAACAAAACGGATGTCGAGGCAGCAATACTATGGAGCAACTTAGTTAAATTCTCAACAAAGGAGAACCTCCCTGGTCGGTGTCATCAGAGTTCTTGGTCCTAAGCTTTCCAGTTGCAGCTGTAGATGTGACAGAAGCTGGTGTATTAGTTTCTTGGAGCTGCCATAACAGACTACCGCAAATGAGATGGCTTAAAAAAATAGGACTTTATTCTCTCACAGGTCTGGAGGCAAGAAGTCTGGAATCAAGATGTCAGTAGGATTGGTTCCTTCTCAGTGCTGTGAGGGAGAATTTGTTCCATGCCTCTCTACTAGCTTATGGTGTTTTGCTGGCAATCCTTGGCTTTCCTGGGCTTGTAGATGCATCACTCCATCATCATATGGTGTTCTGCTCTCTGTGTGTCTTCACATGGCCTTTTTATAAGAACTGACGTTAGATTTACTGACCACCCAAACCAGTATTACTTATCTTAACTTAAGTCACTACCTCAGCAAAGACTCTATTTCTAAATAAGGTCACATTCTGAGGTTCCAAGTGGACATGAATTGGAGGAGATACTGTTCAGCCCAGTATATTGTGTCCTCTGGTCCCTTAAAATTCACATCCATCCTAACATTCCCAAAACTCATAACCCATTTTAGAATTAACTTTAAATCCAATATCGCATCTAAATATCACCTCAAGAAGTTCCAAGTCTCACTATCTAGCTCACTTAAATCAGATAAGCAAGAGACTGGACAGGACCCACCTTAAGGAAATGTTGTTCTCCATTTGTGCACTTGCGAAACCGGAAAACAAGTGGTCTCCCTCCAAAATACAGCAGAGGGACAGGCATTCCAAAGGAGAGGAAATGGAAGGAGCAAAGGAATCCCTCATCCAAAGCAAGTCTGAAACTCAGCAGGACAATTCTCATTTGGTTTCAAGGCCTGATAATAATTCTCCATGGCTTGATCTACCAGCTGGGTCCATGAAACCCCCATCAGCTTCTGTCTCTGGGCTCAAGAAAATCCTGCTGCCCTAGTCCCTGAGCAGTCTTTGGTTAACTGGTCCCACTCTCTCAGCCCTCTGAGAAACCTATTTCCTTCATAACTTCCTGTCACTTTCCCCTGCAACCCAACCCAATAAATTGCTACAGTGGTTTTGCTGACACAACATTTACAAAAATCTTGTTGATGTTCCCTGATGTCAAGGGGATTACACAAGGCAGCTCTCTCTAGATCCCTTCTTGACAACCCCCTCTCTATTCTTGGCTTACTCTGAGGCGACTGATGGATCCATGAGTCATACACCTTCTCTACGTAGGAAAATGTGTCCAACCACACCTTGATGTTCTCTCCAGAGCATACTTTCTCATCTTTTGCAATATAGATAGGCTGAAAATTTTCCAAATCATTAAGTTCTGGTTCCTTTTCGCTTAACAGATCCTTCCTCAATTTATCTCTCTCCCCTTGCATTTCGCTATAAGCACCAAGGAGAAATAAGGCCACACCTTCACATTTTGCTTGGAAGTCTTCTCAGCTAAGTATCTAAGCTCATTATTTAGAAGTTCTACTTTTCACCCAACGATAGAACACAATTCAGCCAAGTTCTTTGCTGCTTTATGACAAGAATCACCTTTCATCCAGTGGCCAATAACATGCTCCTCCTTTCTTTCCAAGACTTCATGAGAAGCACCTTTGATGATTACATTTGTTCATGATGATGCATGTATTCTCTAAGAATACAGAAGCTTTCTTTATTGTCCTCTTCACTTTCTTCTGAGTTATCATCAGAATTGCTTTTAACTTCAATATCACTGTCAATACTCTCTGTATGGAAATCTAGGCTTTTGCTATCATGCGCCTCAAAATTCTTATGGTTTCTATCCATCATGTAATTCCACAGCTACATTTGTAGGTATTTGTTACAGCAACATCCCACTTCCTGGTGCCAAAATCCATATTAGTTTCCTCGGACTGCCATAATAAATTGCTACAAATTGGTGGTGTTAAACAACAGAAATTTATTCTCTCACAGTTCTGGATACTAGAATTCAAAAATTAATATGTTTACAGGGTAGTTACTTCAGCTGGCTTTGAGGAATAACCTGTTTTATGATTCTCTCCCAGCTTCTGGTGACGGTCAGCAATCCTTGGACCTCCATCCATATATGGCCTTCTTCCCATGAGTGTGTTTCTTCACCTGGCCTTCTTATAAGGACGATGGTCATTAGAGTTAGGGCCCACTCTACCAGTATGACTTCATCTTAAGTAGATAATTACATCTACAAAGACCCTATTTCCACATAAGTTCACATTCTGGAGATTCCAGGTGGGCATGAATTTTTGCCAGAAACTATTCAACTCAGTACCCTTGGCATTCAATGTGTATATGCCACCTCAGATAGGACTGGGGAGGTTACAATCTTTCCACTGTTGCTACTGGGGAGATGGGATCAAGCTGTGTGACCTTAGCTATGTTGTAGGGCAGAACCTCAGGCCTAAGGTGCATGTCTATTGATTGATTGTCTTAAGTATTTGACTATAGTAAGTTTCTAGGTTGGAACATTGATCTGAGGGGGCTAATATGCTGGGAATCCAACCTGCTAAAGTCACTGGTAGACATGTGAGTTCTTTCACCTTTCACCTGCAGGTGGAGAGTGGTCATCTCTCATAGTTAAAATAACTCAAGTTCTAAAGTCATATTCACTAACTCCTTACCCAAATTTGAAATAAATATGGCATTACTAAATTATGATAATTTAGAAAATGAAAGGGGGCCATCCCTGTGGTTGAGTGGTTAAGTTCACGTGCTCCATTTCAGCAGCCCAGGGTTTCACCGATTCGGATCCTGGGCACGGACCTAGCACCACTCATCAAGCCATGCTGAGGTGGTGCCCCACATAGTAGAACTAGAAGGACCTACAACTAGAATATGCTCCTTGTACTGAGGGCACTTTGAGGAGAAGAAGAAGGAAAAAAAAAAGAAGATTGGCAAAAGATGTTAACTCAGGGCCAATCTTAAAAAAAATAGTGAGATAAATGTTTTCATGGCTAACAAAATTAGAAAAATGAGACCAAAAGTTCTATTTATTAATCATCTCACATGTAACATTTGTGGTATGTTGTGTATGTATGTGTGCATGTGTGTGTGTAAAAATTAATGAAGTTTGACAATTATTTTTAACACTTACCCAAAGATGTCCGAGGTTAGGAAAAAAATATTGTTACACCGATAATTAGATAATTTTCCAAACCATGAGGTGATGGAAAGAGAAGTTGAAGGATATTTCAATAAGAAGAGAGGGAAAATTCATCATCTATTTTGAAGTTCCTGGTTAATGAATCTCTTCTGCTCTTATCTTACAGTGTAAGATATCAAATGGCTTCAGTTTAAGGCATCATAGGATTTTATGACAAAGCCCATGATTGATAGTCATTAAGTAAGTACTAATCATCAGTAAGTACTCAGGTATCACATATAGATGTTTGGGGAGGAGAGACAATATTTGTGCATAAATAAATAAATAAATGAAGTATGTTAATTATACACTTACGATTGATGAGTTTAAAGGGCCCTATCATGGGAAACAACTTTCTGTTGCAGGATTTAATTTATTTCCATTGCAAATGTGAGATCATTTCCTACATTTTATAAACCCCTGAGAACTGTTCGACTAGAGCTAGTTAGAAGGAACTAAAAAGGAAGGTCTTTTATTAAAACCAAATCACTTAATTACCTCTCCCAACCTGGGGTTATTATAAGCTAGACAGACAGCAAACTTAATGAGAAGGAGGGCAAACACGCTTAGACCATTCATTCAGGTCAGTTTGCCAGGTAAAGTGATTAATCTCTGTAAAGACTGAGCATTAATTGAAAAAGAAGAAAGCATGATGGGATGGACAATTCTCCAGCTTATTCTGAGTAGTTTTAGAAATATAACTTTCTTGTTATATATGAAACTATGACTTCATTATTATATTTAGAATATCATATATGGAATATGGTACATTCTCAGAATATTTGACACATCCATGTATATATGCACATGTTAAAATACTTTCTGATAATTGTCTCTGATTCACTATTTAAATATATGTAAAAAATAAAAATATTACTTGCAAATTTAGGTTAGTTCACTTTGAATGCCTACTATATAGTCACATATATTATATATCTGGCATATATATTATATGCCAGAAAGTGGGCTGGTATGAGGATACAGATCCTACATTTAAAAGATTACTTTTTCAAAAGAAAAGAACTTTCAATAAAAGGTAGTAAATGGATCATGTAATAGTTATTAATTAAATCATAGAATACACAAAGTATGATGTCAATAAGTTTGTGATTATAAGCATGATAAATACTACAACTCATTAATGCTAAATTACTATATGATTAACAAATATTTTGGCATTTTTTAAAAATCTGTTTTTTACAATTTGACATCTGAAGAATGTTTGATGGATATTCCATACTAATTTTACCCTTGAATTAATGAATAAATTTTAATGATAAATTCAAAATGATAGATACAAATATTTTTTAATAACTGGATAATTACAATTTTTAGAAAAAATTCAGAAAGTGTCAGAAATAGGTGGATGATATATAGATAGCTATCCATGCACTATAATTGACATATTAGTTGGTTAAATCATTTATTTTTAAGTGCTTACTTTTATATAAGATTAATAAACTGGGGTCAAAGTTGCTCTAGATATCGTCCCTAACATCAGGTTAAGTAAAGTTGACTCATTTATTGGTTCATTTTCAAATAAGCTAATCTATACCTGCTTAATTAAAAAAAAATAATGATGCTTTTGCATCAAAACCTTGAAAATTTGAATTTTGCTAATAGAAAAACAATAGATTCTAGATTTATATTCCCTTAAATAAATCATATACCAAGGATCCTGTTAAAAAATCCAGAATTAAAATATTATATCTCTTTAAATTTTATTATGCTTAATTTTTAAAGAATCAATACCTTCATGATTTTAAGTAAGCATGTATTTTTGTACATATATATGCATACACTTTTCTTGCTCAGCTGTGCACATAAAGAGTAACATATCTAGAGAGAGACAAATGAGCAAACCAAGACGTGTTATCGATACGTGTCTGTATGCGTGTATGTATGTGTGTATTATGTATTTGGCATAGGTATATATGTATATACACAATATTTCTCAAAGCCTTTCCCCTCTCACCTGAAAAAAGCCATTTTGCTATGGAGCAGCTGCTCCCTAACACTCCTCAACCCTCTCTGTACAAACTCCTTATTCTACTGGATGACCCAATTCTTCCTTCCAGTTTTGCTGCGCTCCCTCAGGCAGAGTTACTGAGTCTCTCCTCTGTGGTCAATTAGCGTTTTGTTCTGTCTTATCTTGCATCATTTTTAAAGAATCATTATGAATAGTATTTTTACATGATGGACCATTTATATGTCTGTTTATATAGCTAAACTACTGACTTCCTTAAAAAATATGTGTCGTGTTCATCATTTCATCTTTATAACCAAGCACAGTTTAAGAGATAATTGGTAGATACTCAGAACAGGTTATATTGAAAGAATGACTAGATAAATTATATTATGCATCACTTTGGTTACCCTAGCTAAGTTTAAAAGTATATGATTGCATCATTTTCTATTACAGAACTAATTGACCAAACTAAACACAGGGCAGATCCTTATGATTTCTTTGCAGCCGATTTGGCCCAGAAGCCAAGCAATCAAATGTTTTGTCAGATGTGGCTAATGACTTTAAATAAAATTAAGTAATCAGCAAATAAAGGTCATTTATTCACTAACAATTAAAATGATTATCCAAATGTGAGTTCCAAATGCAAATAAGTCGTGCTTTTATAATATATTATTTATGTTATCCTTGGTTATGGGAAAATGTTGTAAAACATAAAACAAGAGATATCTAGAATTTTTCCACTAAAGTCCCAAAGTCAGCTAATAAGATTTAACCCAGGGACGTGGTGTGTCCTAGAAATTGAATCTTGGACAAAGGTAAGCCTCAGTTTAATGTTTGACTCCACTAAGAACAGGCTGAGTGACCTTGTGCACCTCAGTCCCCTTCTCTCAGCCGTAGTTTCTTCAAATCAAACATGGGTACAATAATGCCTACTTCAAAAATTTGCTGGAAGAACAAAAGTTACTATAAGCACCCAGCAAAATGCTAAAGTGCTGAATAGATATTTTAAAAGCTCGCTACCTGATATTTAAAAAGAAATTCCTGAAATTTGAGAAATGTTTTGTATCTAGATTTAAATGTGGATTCCTATGTTAGAGGATGCATTTCTGGTGTTTCAAAGAGCTCTGGGTGGGGTAACTTATTATTCCACTGTTTTACCACAATATGAAAAACACTAGATGCACAAAATTAAAGTTCAGGTTAATAAAAATATTGCTTGACAAAGCAAATAATTGAATTGCACGTGCAGCGCACTGTGGTAGACAGTAATTAACATGCAGCATCTTCAACATTTGAGTATAACTTCCAATTTCCATTTTAACATCATAGAATGCTGTCTACACATTTTTTAATGGTGCCCATGATAATAATACATTCTCTTTTTAATCATATTCCACGTTGCAAGAAATGAAGCTTGCAATTTTCCCAGGTGCTTACCAAATTACTACTGCAAGCTAATTCTCATCCCCCAAGTTAAGAGTTTCAACAGAGTGCACATTAACAGCCTGCTTATGTTCTTCCTGTACAACAGAAGGTAAGTTAATATGTGCCTCAATTATATCCAGTTTGCGCATTTATAGCACCCTGAGGGCAGCAGGAAGAAAGCTGTAAATGTACTTATCCTGCTTTTTTAATGGTCTACTATATTACAGTAGAGAAAGACTGGGAAAGTGAAAAGGAAGCAGAGAAAAAGAAATTGAAGAAAGGTACTGAAGAAAGAAATAGAGAAAACGTGATTAAAGGAGAAACAATAAGAAGCGCAAATTAAAAATCAGTGATTTAAAAAGTTCTCAATTAAGTATATATCTGTATTGAAATACATATATATGCATGAAATACATATGTATGCCATATTCTATACACGTTTTACTTTATATATCTTTGTTTCGTTTGCATGACAAAATCATCAGGAATACCTTATTTTGCCAACTGTACTACAAATCAAATCAAAAAAGGAAAGATTTATCGTCTCTACCAAGAAAGAGACCTTGGGATACCTACAGTTTATGCAGGCCAATTCATTAATACCTATAAACTCAAGACAAGCCTGCTTTCCTCCTCTTCTCAACAGACTTAAGTAGCTGGGCCGATTTGCAGTACGTAATTTGAATTTACACAATATAGATTCAAGATATTTGAAACTGTCTCACACACTTGTATGAGTTATGAATTTACAGCTCTACGAGATAACTGTTTCAAAATCTACTCAGAAATTACCACTTAAGAATAACATTTACTCTATTTTTCTTATGACATTCAATGTTTAGTGGCCTTAATAACATAGTCCAAATTTCTAAACAATGTAGATAGCGTGGTAATGTAAGTAATGGATGTTCTGATCACTTTTCTGCTTTCATTATGTAAAATGATAGGAAATAAAAATTAAATGTGATTCACAAAGCTTAACACATTCTTAACACTAACCTTTAGACATGTAAGGGTAAAATCATAGACAGTTGACAAAAGAATTTATGTTAAAAATATAGACCATATATCAAATTTTGACCACATTGTTTCCACTATTATTATTCCAAGATACTAAAACTCCTTAAAATTGCTTGTCAAAAGTAACAATTTAAGCATTAATTTTTATATTACCACAGCAGAAATGAGAACTAAAGAAATAATAATCTGACCATTCAGCATTTAAATCATTCTACTGCCCACAAAACTTGTATGGGTTCCTTTTTCTTTCCTTTCATGTTCATTTGATTTAAACTGACCCAATTTGAAAAACTCTTCTCTGTTCTGTTAGCTTCAGGGTATTTTCCAATTCCGATGTTAAGCAGGAACAAGGCAGAACTATCCCTCCCCATTTTGTTTATGCCTCAGCACATGTTATGTATTACCTTTGAAATTCTATTGACCTGAGCAGCTCTCCAGGACAGGAGTTGAAAACACAATATATAATAGTGATGCCCACTGAACCGAAGATATGCCCAATATACTTGAGAGGTCAAATCACTTCCTGGTTTCCGGTAGATACTGAGCCAAGTTATAAAGTGTGTAGGTAAGAGAACTTCTGGCTTGGCAGGGAACTTAAATTTACGTCTGTCTCCATTGCCCTCTCCTCTTCAATCAGTTTCTATAAATGGTGAAAGACTGTTATTTCTAAATTACAAACACAATTAATTACCCCCTTCTTTAAACTTTATAGTGGTCCACCGTCACATTAAAGTGAAAACCAAGTATTTTCATGGCATACATGCACATATTTATGTTCTGATCTCTGCCCTCCTTTCTAGACACATATGCTGTCACTCTCCAACACAAACCCTATAGGCTGGCCACACTGAATGTCACAGAGTTCCCCGTCCTTGTGCCTCAATCATCCATGTCTTTACGAAAAGACTACTTCTCTGCCTCAAAACCTCCCTGCCTCACTTTAGTCATCACTGCTTTATCCACCTAGATTCTCAGATGCATTTTAAGTCCAACTAATGTGCTGACCTCTTAGTAATTTCTCTCTTGACGCATTCTCAAAGCAAAGTTGTTTCTTCCCTTGTGTAACTTCTCTGAGTAAATGTGATTATTAAATTGCACATTTGTCTCCAAAACAATAGAGCATGTCATTTTTCTGTTTGTTCTCAGTCAGAAACCTTGAACAAGAATAGGCAATCCATGGGCTTGGCCGGGTGGCGTAATGGTTGAGTTCGTGTGCTCTGCTTCAGTGGCCCGAGGTTTGCCAGTTCAGATCCCAGGCACAGACCTACTACCCTTTATCAAGCCATGCTATGGCAGGTGTCCCACATATAAAGTAGAGGAAGATGGGCACGGATGTCAGCTCAGGGCTAATTTTCCTCAGCAGAAAGAGGAGGATTGCCAGCAGATGTTAGCTCAGGGCTAATCTTCCTCAAAAAGAAGAATAGGTGATCCATACTCATGTGAATGTGGTGTAAACATCTTCAACAGCTATAAGCCGTCATTGCCCAGGATTCAGAAACTTTAAAGTCCAATTCACTTCTACACATAGAAGTCTTTAAACAACATGTGTATATTTCCATCTTTAAAGTAGTTAAAATAAATGGAAATTAGATGAGCTAGAGATAATAGGGAGGATCAACAAATGTGTCTATGATACCCGTAGAAGGGATCAAAGCCTCCTCCACACTTACCCTTTAAGACAGATGGCTGAGGCGCAATCGAAAGTGGGACATTTCCCACATCTACTCTGTCCTGTGGGATGTTTGCTTAGTAAGGAAAAAGAGAGATGGAACAATAATTTATGAGCAAATCCTGATTACTATTGAATTGTCAACATATATGAGATGAAGCAACATTAGAATTAGCCTACAAGATGGATATGAACATTCCAAAATACAAATAGATAGCAAAAACACATTTTTTTGGCATCTGTGAAAAACCTTGATACTGTATGCCCCATAGTGTTGATCAGTAAGACTCCTTTATAAAGGAAGAACTCCAGTAGTAATGCATTGACCTTTGAGATGCCAATCAGGCACTTTTGCAACTTCTTGAGTTAATTCAGAGTTTTGCTTGAAAAAAATTGCATGAGCACTCAGGGTTGCTGGATACTACTTCTGTATTGCTATCATCTTCTTTGATTTGTAGGTGCCATCGTATGCTAGATGTTAAATATCGAGTATCAGTTATGTGGTTATCTGCAGGCATACTTATTACCTACAAATAGATTGAAACAGATGAATTTCCACTTCAGGTTGAAATACAAATCTCGCTCAAAATTTCCAAGAAAAAGGTAAATTTTCAACCAGCTTTTAAAGCCTATCAAGAAGTTCCCATACTTTCTCAGTTCAAAGTGCTCTTAAATGTCAGTATTTTTTTCACAGTGATCCTCAGCCAAAATAAATACCTAACAGTTCCACGTATTAAGTAGTTAGGTCTAAACAACTTAACAATCATTTATATCCTAACAACTTAGTAGTTATTTGAAAAAATAAAATACATGTAAGGAAAGAAAAAAAAATAGTTATATTTCATGCCTAAACAAACCACCACAATTATGGACTAATGGGATGTGTGTGCCTCATGGGTCTAGCATGCCTTCTCAAATCATGGAATCAGATTGGACACGGCCACTCCCCTGTCCTGTTCCATATTTAGTTTCACACAATTTCATTTTTTCACAGCAACCACGAAAAACCCTGCTTTTCAAAGATAGGACGTCATCGAAAGGAGAGTCACTTGATTAGATTGGAACTGTGAACTTTCCTGAGCTAGTAATTTATGCTGTATCCCACAGAGGACACTGGGTTTATCTCAAACATTTAAGATAGCCTGTGGCCCTGTGAGTTTGTTGCAGTATCCCTCAGAGCCTTCCTACACAACCACAGGTCTATGACACTTTTTATCTAACAAATGCATATTTAGCAAAACAAGTATTTGTAGTATGGCAGATTACATTATTTGCACAATATTTGCTACTTACCCCCATTGGGTCTGGTCTTATGGGAGAATTATACTTCTCACCCAAGTAATATCAGGATTGGTCATGAGATTTGCTTTGAGCGATGAAATGTGTGTGTCAAATGACTTGTGGCACTTTCAGGAAGAGCCTTGGTTCCAGCTGATCCCTTCTCCTCTGACATGACATGACATGTTCCAGATAGGCACTTTATCTTCAGCTGTAGGAGGACCCAGGGTAAAACCAGAGCCAACCTTGAATCCATGTGAACATAAGTCTATACCAACTACAGTGTTGTAAGCTACTAAAATTTGAGGGTAATTTATCACTACAGCTTAACTTAACCAAACCTGACTGACATAGGCAGATACTTCAATCATTAATATATTTTAAATTAATACCTACTAAGGTTTGCCTAAGTTTTTTCACATTTCAGAGAATCAATTTAATGGACAGATAAAATATTTATTTTGCCTCATTTCTATAAGTTGTATTTCTATGTTTTTAAGTTTAGAAAAAATTCTTGGATATATCTCAGCTTCCATAAAACATTGACTCAAGATTATGTCATCAGTACGAATAAACATATTATATATGCACACACCCATTTACATGAATCATCCAAACACGGGTCTATTCACCAATTTATTCAACAGATGTTATTAGGAACCTACTATGCAACCAGTAATAAATTTCCAATTTCTTCCTTTTTTACTCAACTACAGTAGAATTGATTGTGAAATACCCAATGTCCTATATACAAAAGCACCAACATTGAGGTTTCAGACAAGTTTTACACGACAGATAAACTTTCCTTTTGTTTCAGAGGACAAAAATAACTCTACTTACTCATCTTTATATCACCTGAAATGCCTACCATTATTCGTTACCCATAACCAATTCAATAAATGTGCTGAACTGAATTCACTAATTTTTCCCTTAGCTGTCAAAAATAGAGGAAAAATTTATTCATTTAATAAGCTTGCTATCTGTTCATTTTGTTCTTATCTTGAAATTTCTTATTTTACTTTTTTTTTCACCTGTGTTAAGGCAATGTCAATATTTTGGAAGCAGACAGAATATAAATTATATACGGCTGTGACACTCTTCTAGAATCATTACCTCCTTCTACTAGGTCATTACCAGCAAAGCACTTGTATTATTTAGTCTCATTATATATACTTGAGTGATGCAAAATTCTTGCCTAACATAAAATCATGGCAACAACAAAATAAAGTAATAAAATGTTATAACATAATAATCCTTTTATCAAACACTTCTCTCTTCCCTCCACCTAATTTACAAACTTCACAAAATGAACTCAACTCAACCAAATCTAGCCTACCTCATGCAGTGCCGTGCATGCCATGATGCTGAGTATGGCTTTGCTTTAGAATCTTCCAATGAATTTGACTTTTAAAATAAAATCAATGTTAAACTATTATAGGAAACATAACATTTTTATTAGCTCCATTGTCCCTAATTTTTAAGCGGGGCTTATTTTTACCCATTTTAATTTCTTCCATTTCACTGGAAAACAACCTTTTGTAGTTGTGTTGAATATAACAGGAGAGTCAACATCAATGGAGAAATTTAACTTTCCATCACTGCCACATGCTCAGTTCTGACGATAAATGAAATATATTCATAAGAAACTTACACTGATTTAAAAATTACTTTATGGCACTTCTAGAACTAGAAATATAAGGAAAATCATACACATTTACCTGTGTGCACACATACACATACCCAGAATGCCAAAAGATTTGTGAGTACTTATAAATTAAGCAAATCAAATATTTTTTTCATATTATCAGTTTTGTTTCTAACCATATCTGGGTATAAAAACTATAATTTGGTTGGATTAAAAACGAGGATGAAGAGAAGGGAGGATGAAAATGAATGAACACTATCTACTTCTATTAACAAAAGAGCTGTCTGTGCTTTCTGAGAACAAAAATACATCTTCTATCACACTTCAATCCTTTTTTTTTTCCAGTAGCTGGCTAGCTCTACTGGGAAGAAAAGAAAAAAAAAGGTAAAACCACCAATTTCCCGCACAAACATTAGCCATAGTCAGTCTTGGCCATATTGTTAATCTTGTATTTATCTTGCTTCCTTTGCGAGGTTTGATTCTTTCTTAGTGATATCACAATAATTTCTAATCTTATAGTAAGATACAATGATGAAAATCTAAAGAATGAATAAAAAATATAGCATCAGGAAGTTCTAAAGGGAATGATTTTTCAGAGTTTCCTGGGAGATGTCAGCACTAGGACTTTAAAATAGCATTTTATAATGTCAAAAAGAGTTTTTTTCACACTAAGTTTGCCATAGAGTGGCATTAAAAAACAAATTAAAATGTATGCCAAGCTAGAAAATACTTTTGAATAGTAACTACGTCAATTAGGTGTGCCAACGCATCAATCTACCTGTCAGTAAAAAACAAAAACAAACCAAATAATGTATTTTTTAACTCCTTGTCATTTGATTTCTGCCACAGGAACTTTTAGGAAATAATTGCTAACTTTCAAAGGTATGTGTACCATTCAATGAATATTTTAACTAGAAAAATAATTTCTATTAAAATAACTAATGATGATTTTGACACAACTAGGTTTTTGCTACTGTAATTTTCTGTAGATTTAATATGGACCTACATTTCTATTTAATCATTTGATTTTAATCTATCATTTAGATACTGTGCATATTATCGGAACTATCGGAATAAACAACTAGAAATCTGAATCATCACCTCCACTCCAAATGACTCAATGGGATGACATGCTACCAGAAATATTTCTTAATATTGGAAACCAAACAAAGGAGACATCAAATTTGTCAGCAGAACTGCAGCTATGACTATCAATAATCCACGGCACTCTGTATCCCCATCTGGGGCTATTATACAGCTTTGGATGACAGCCCGCTTCAACTTCATCATATGATCCACTGGGACAGAAACTCATAACTGGCTCTCAACACAGAGCTTTCGTATAAAAGGTAATAACCACAGCCAGTAAGGATAGGGAGGGATTATAACACTGAGCAGTAAACACAAAAGTTTGGGGAAAAGCAGTTTGACATAAACCTGAGAAAAACAAGCCCAGAAGGAGGGTTCCTTAAATGTTAAAGGCGAGAGAGAAATGGGCATCTTTGAAAGACATCCTTCGGATAGTTTGAAAATTGTTCTTTTAGGAGCTGTGGCTATTTGTTCTAAACTGCTCTACACATTTCTACACACCTCTCCCCACACATACACACATACACAATCACTAAGGATGAGATAAAAAATTCTCCAAACAAGCCACCCACCAGATCAGTGGGTCTATTGTTTACAAACACACAATTTACTAAATTTATCTCTCATAATTACACTTTATTGCTTTCAGGATCAGTCTAGAGAAGCCCCAGGGGGTGTTGAAGACACTATTTGCTGGGTGGTTTGTACCACCCAGTCATGAGAGCTGATTGTTAAAATTTCAGGAATTTTGTGAGCCAGTTATTAAACATAGATATCATTAAAAATTCAATTATGAAAACTCACAGCTAAGTTATACTAAAAGAAAGGTAATATGCAAAAGTCCTCACCTTGAAATATTTTTAAACACATTTTATTGTTAAGTATACTCTTACAGTTATTTACGTCTCTGCATCTGTAAGACAGAAACACTGTGCAATGGTGTGCTACTGTGCATCTCTTCACAACTCTGTGTCTAGCGAATTGCCATTGGCACATCATTAGCTTGAAACGAACCAGAGTGGAAATATTTACACAGTGAAATCAGCAAAAGCTACAAATCTGGTTGTTGAATATTTACCAGCACATCAGTGGGTTAGAATGTTTTATATTATCAATACCAGGTTTCACATTTGCGAGGAGAAACACTTATTCCTGAAACTATAAAACTTTATTGAAATATAAACTAATAATTTAACTAACCTTTTGAATGCGATTAGAGATAAGAAATGGTGCCCACAGGACACTCAAGATTTTTATTAAACTTACTCAGCAATCAGTATTATCAGTTCATTACAGGAGTCTTTAACTCACATGTCATTCCCTTTAAACTTTCAAAACAATTTCAAAGTGAAAAAAATCTGAAAAAATGTAAAAGTCTTGTCCTTTTAAGTTTAAAATAGTAGGCATAAATCTACTTCCACTCATAATCACTGATGTGTATTTTATATGTTTTGAGATGGACTGAAATAATATCTATGTAAATGAATATCGACTTAGGGAAAACAAAACAAGAAGCCCTGTGAGTCAGTGACTCTGTTCCGTGATGAAGAAGTGGGTAAAAATGTGCCTGTGCACTTAGTGCAACTCTGACCTAACTCCAGCGCCCTCAGGGGGCCATGAGAGGAACTACAGAAGCCAAGCCGAAGGTAAGACGTGAATTAGCCAGGCGTGCAGGTGAGCATCGACAGTATTTTCAAAGAACACCTCTAGGAATTGTTGACTAAATGTATGGAATTCATAAAAAACAGGAAAGGAGGCTTATTTCAACATCAAGCAGACATTCAAGTTTTAAACTTGCGGAATTTAATAAACTGGCTTTAATTAAAAGCTAAAGGGCAGCTTTCTCAAGAGTTGAAAAATAATTAGAGCTAGTATTAATAGATTGATAGTATTGAAAATGACCTTAAGAAATTTTCTGGTCGAGAGTCAATCTCTGAGAAAGACAAATGTTTATCCATCCAAGTACTGTGACATCTATTCGATATCAATATATCACGAGAGGAAAAAGTCCATTTGGTATTCTTTGCTAATCTAGTATATGATTTTATAATTATTGTAAATTACTTCCTTGTATTTAATAACTTCTCCTGCACTACAGTTACATCCACCTATGTTATGTGAATAGTCATTATTAAAATGTATGTTAGCCTTTCACCATTTATGTGTAAATAAATCAAATGACTATTGGCCATGATGAAGAGGAAATGCAAGATGAGCATGAAACCATAGTACAAAAATTTTTTATAATTTTTTTGCAGGACTGAAAAAAATCACATTTATTTGATTATATTATAAAAGTATTTAAGATAATACTAGGGGTAGAAACATTTTTTTCTGTTTATAGTTTACTTACTGCTTATATTTTAAATTTAACACTACAGATATATTCCTATGACAGTTAAAGCATTGCATCTATAGTGTTTGTTAGAAAGTTATTACTTTCACAGTGAAAAATGACAGCAATTTAAAATATGTTTTCTGCTAGGCCAAATGCTTTGTATAAGTAATCACTGGGTAAAAAAAAAAAAAAAAGGCTATAAAGGTAGATAGTGACAATTATTGCTTGAATGTTCAGACGTTTTTCTTTTGTTTGAATAAGCCATACTCCCCCATTGCTTGAAAAACAAACTAGTTACATGACTAATGATATGATATATACATAAATATACTGAATTTAAAAAGCATTTCTTTCAAAATGCAAATTTCAGGATATGAGAATCCTTTGCATACTTCAGACTTAAAAGATAAAAAAAAGAAGTTACTTCTCACTGAGTTCTTTGGGGAAGGTATGCTTGTTTGTTGGTTGGTCAACGTCTTCAGTTATAATGTGATGTTTCTCATTCACATTTCAAGATAATACATAAATATTTTGAAATCTAATGAACATAATTACTTAGGTAGAACGGCTACTCTGAAATTCTGTATAAAGTGCTTATTTCTGTTATTCACTCTGCTAGAAAAGAAAATTTAATTGAAATGAATAAATTTATATAAATCTACCAAGTTGAGTTTAGTGGATATTCCTTTTATACCTAAAAAAGTTGTATTCTCTATCTCGTGACCTCAGGTAAAATCTGACTAAAAGATCAGAACTATCCCTTGCTTCCTTTTACTGGCCAACGTTTTCATTACAACAATTAATTGTTTATTTTTACAATTCTTGTGTCAATACTGTAGCTATAAAAAGAAAAGATACTTCTCTGGAAATAATTTTTTTTTTTTTGAGGAAGACTAGCTCTGAGCTAACTACTGCCAGTCCTCCTCTTTTTGACAAGGAAGCCTGGCCCTGAGCTAACATCCATGCCCATCTTCCTCTAATTTATATGTGGGATGCCCACCACAGCATGGCGTGCCAAGCAGTGCCATGTCCGCACCAGGGATCCGAACCGGGAAACCCCGGGCCCTTGAGAAGCGGAACGTGCGAACGTAACCACTGCGCCACTGGCCTGCCCCTGGAAATAAAATTTTTAAGTGATATTTTAAAATGTTATAAAGTAAAAATTTGTATTGGCCTCCTATTAAAAATAATGTTTCTCCATAATTAAAACTTGTGTCTGTTCAAGCTCCTATTTTCCAGAAATAGTGCCTGAAATTAGGAGACTATTAAAAGCTAGGTAGAGATGAATAAATAATCAAAATAATGACAGCTGCAGTAAAATCAGTGTGGATTTGTGAAATCTCACTGAGCCTAGATTTGACCAGGTATCAAGAAAGGAACTCAGGAGTTTAATAAAAGCACTATATATTCATTTGACTCCAATGGAATGCAATACAGTTTCAGGAATTGGAGAGAAGAATGGATGAAGAGCTTCCACCTTCATTTCTGTGTTGTTCATTTTCATTTGAAATCACATTGCGAGCAAATGTAAAACTATGTCTCTCTGTGGGAATAGCAAATGGTTTAAATTCTGTGGTTAAACAAAGTAAGAAAGATTCAATCCATAATCTACTGGCTTCGAATAACTTTGAAATTCCAGGCGTATTTTCCTGAGTATGAACATCCCCAGATCAGAAGACAGAAGGGAAATCTCACAGTTTCGTGCAACGTCAGTGACAAAGGGAACACTAGTCACAAGTCCGCACAGCCAATACACTTGCTTATGTTCCTTCTGTTTGATTTATGACTTTAAATAGGTATTTCATTTTCTCTGATTTTCTGAAGACTTCTATGTATTTAGTATCCATAATTATGCTTAAATCGGCAATCTGTCTGATTAGAAATTAACTGAGACTGCTCAAATAAATATCTGCGTAAAATCTGTTTCCTTTGCTACACTGCCAAAAAAAACCATTCACACATATACTAGTGATTATCCTGAAAATAGTGACTACACAAAGATAAACAGAGAATACTTTGTTCATTTGCTTGTCTGATTGGAGAAGTAAGCTGAAAAAGAATTTACGTCTATATTAACAAACATCTTTTGGGTAGCAAAGAAAAACACTTTGTTCATTTAGAACATTTTTTCTAGCTATTGTGGGTTTTCCCTTTAAGTATAAAATTAAGCCAATAAATAGTTCCATTCCCTGAATGAGTAAAAGACATTTAAAAGCAGTATATTTTATTCTGATGCCTGTATTTGTCTGTTGTCAAAGATTGTAGTTTACAAATTTATTTTGAATTATGAATATCTATGTAGCAAAAATACTTTTGAATAAAGGCCAATATGTGAATATAGAGTGAGATATCTAATAAATGTAAACATCAATTCTATCAGCGCTAGGAAAAGATTACGACTTTCTTACAACATATAGTTTGATATCCGCTGAATAGTAAATAAATACAAATCTGAAAAAATTCTCTTATCTTGTGATCTTCTTGGGAAAGTTTTCTTATCATCTACTCTTCCTTCTCCTTCTCTTCTTCCTACTCTTCCTTCCTTCTTCTTCCTTCCTTTACCCATAGAAACTCGGTGAACAATTACATACTTAGATGCTTAGGAACTGTGACAAACCAACAGCAACGCACACACCCAGCATTCTGATCTTGGCCCTCTAAATACCAATCCCCACTAAAAGGAACCAAGACTCTTTGTAGAAATGACCAATGCCAGAGCTGGCACCAAGAAAGTTCAAGAGGAGATTCATATCTGCTAGAAAGTGAGCAAGTGCTCAGTGATGGCAATGTGTAAAATCAACACCCCAAGACAGCTTGGCCATAAATCCTAAAATTTGAGCATTCAAATATTCAATAATAATTTATTATATTCTATGAATAAAATAAGAATCTATGAGTCCATATTGATATAAATAAAGATATTGGAAGTTTGATAAGAAATGGAATATTACCAGAGTTTCAAATGACCTCCCCATAAAATTCTTATTTAGTTACAAAGGGAAAAAGAGTAAATTTATACAAAAACAGCCTCACAGATATCACCTTAATCAAACCATCAACGTGACATCAATAAGTAACGGGACAAAAGGAAATCTTGTCATGGAAAGAACACGGCATCACACCTGTGGTGTTCCTGTCAAAGACTCATAACGTGACTCTAATTATGAGAACACATCTGAGAAATCCTAGTGGAGTGATATTGTGAAAAACAGCAGACCTCTAGTCTTTGAATTGTCAAGGTCACGACCGTCAAAGTACAGCCAAAGAAATTTCCAATCTGAAGGAGACTGAAAAAAATGGCAAGTAAATACAGCAGTTGATTCTGACTTTATTCTTCTGCTATAAAGGACATTATTGGCACAACTGGTCAAACTTGAATGTGATATGAGTATTAGAGGCTATCAGGTATCAGTGTGAATTTTCTAATTTTGATGTTTGTATGATGGTTGTGTAAGAAAATGTCCTTGTTTGTAGGAAATATACAACAAAGCGGTTGAGAGAATGGGGCATCAGATTGGCAAACTACTCTCAAACGGTTCACGGTAAAAATTTGTTTTTGTAGTGAACCTTTACTTTCTGTGCTTTTTTTCCTTTCAAAATTCAAAAATAATTTTAAAAATTTGAATAGTTATTGGAATGACTAGTGTATATTAATAGTATATAATGGTATATGGAAAACAAGCATTTCATTCCTCACCCTTCTAAGACCTAATATAAAAATAGAAATAAAGAGATGTTGTAGAGGCTGGCCTGGTGGCATAGAGGTTAAGTTCTCATGCTCTGCTTTGGCAGCCTGGGGTTCTCAGGTTTGGATCCCAGGCACAGACCTATACATCTTTCATCAAGCCATGCTGTGACAGCATCCCACATACAAAATAGAGGAAGATTGGCAACAGATATTAGCTCAGGGCCAATCCTTAAAAAAATTTAAAAATATATTTGTGGAAAGTTGAAAATGGATAGAAGTGCTAGGGAAGAGCCAGAGAGAGAAAAACTAAGAGAAAGAGAGAGAGAAAGAGAGCTGCAACCCAGAGTCACTCATAACAGGTTGATAGAGTCATGGGAGCAGACACTTAGAGAGACCTGGAACTTGGAAATCCCAGGTACAAATCTGTATTAAAAAAAAAAAAAAAAAAAACTTTAGGCTGAAAAGTTTAAATTGAAATTCTAGATGTTAAACAGCTACATAATTTCTAGTTCAACACAGAAAATCAATGTTTATCAAATCAATGATTATTTTCTTAAGAAGTAGATAAAAATACTAGAGGAGATAAAAGGCCATTGCATTCTGGAATTTAGGGACCACACGTCAAAATGTCTTCATCCTTGCCCAAATCCTCTGCAACCAAGATCACCGTGCGTTGACAGAGCTCCCAGACAGCTGGTTGCTGCTCCCGCCTTCATTTCGAAGAGTCAAGCTTGAGGTGCAAGACCTTTGAACCAAGCAGTCAATATGAAATAAGGGGATAAATCAACAAACTAAGTAAATAAATAAATAGATTCATAGGTAAGTTCAGGAATTGAAGGGGAAAAAATATCTAGTATTCACAGACTACAGGAGGCCATGATAGAGAAACAGCAAAAACAAGCAGGAACAGGTGGAAATCAAAAACATGATTGCTAAAATTAAATGTGCTGGATTTTTATTTTAGATTGGATTAAAATATTGAAGAAAATCTCCCAGAAAGGTGAAAAGGAAAAAGAGAAAGAGAGAGAGAGGAAAGAAGGCCCTGGGACATAGAGAACCAATCTCCTAGAATGTCTAGGAGGAAATAAAAAAAAAGATGAAAGGATGCAAAGGATCCGTCTAAATCCAAACCTCTAACGTGTATCCCAGAACACTTCGAACAAAGGGAGATTCTGAAACTCTCAGAAAGAAAATAATAACAACAACAACAACAATAAATAAAATGGATGGCTGAACAGGACGTGAGCCAGGGAGGTGTCAGACTTCTCAACAGCAACATGACACGTCAGAGGACAACGAATGAATTCTTCAATTTAATGAGAAAAAATGTAAACAACCTATAATTGTGTGCTCAGCCACACTATCAGAGTAATGTCAATATAGAATAAAAGTTTTCAGGTGTGTAAATAAGGAGAATACTTACATGCGTCGCTTCTAAGGCAGTTTCTTGAAGACATGGTAAAGCAAAAACAGAGCTATCAATGACAACAGAGGAAAATATTGGGTCCCAAGAAACAGTTGAATAAGCATCATGAATGCAGTGAAGCTGTCACCAAGGGTGACAGCTAAGTAGGACCCCTCAAGGAAAAGGAGTCCCTATGAAGAAGAAAACAGCAAGCATCACAGAAAAAAAAGAAAGGTATTTAAAAAGTTTAAAAGTATTGAAAAGAACATAAAATGATAGTACACTGTCTCGGCAGTAAATGATATTCACAAGAAAACAAATTTGGCTATTTTGAACTTCAATTCTAAGAATTCTCTTGTAGATAAAGCATGAAATTAATCATGGTTACATAGTAAAGTGTAAATACTATTAACGGTGGCATTATAAAACTAAACGTGCAAATTGGAGAAGCTGAGAGATAGAAGTCGGGGAGGAGAGTTGGAAGGAAGAGCAAGAACACTAACATTTTAGAGTAAAGAATCAAGAGACACAACGTGTACAGGTTACGTAACAAGGCACAAAGCTACAACGTATTATTTAAAATCATAATCAATACAGCAGCTAAAACCAGTGATGCTAATATAACGCGTCATTAGTTTTACGTTATAAGCTGCTAAATGGCTAATCTTCATCTATCGTGTCTTCTACATCTATCACACCAGGAAGCGTACGCTGGAAGTCTAAATATGAGAAACCAAGTAGTTCGAGCATAAGGGAATTACTTAGAAATATTGTTTCTCAATAGAAAGATAAAAACAACTAAATTTTAGAATCTGACTGCTTTTGGAAAGACTGGCACTTATAAAGGAAGTATCTCCATTTCCTTTTCATGATAAATGTTTTTGGTCTCATATTTCAGCACATGCAAGGATTTGTGAATCATAATGTAATCATTTAGAATCTGTGTCAAAAGTAAAATATTAGGAAAGATTTAGGAGTTAATCTCTAAAAGCTTCTTTGTACGACAGTTACATAAAAGAGAGAGTAATATTCTGCTTTTTGACAATTTTATGTAACACAACCTATGTGCCTTGTATGCGTTGTTTGTGTAATATATAGGATTAATATTTATTTTGAGGGAGTAATTTGTTTCCTTTATTCTTTGAGATCTGAAGCCTGTCTCAAAATTGTAGAAACAGTGAGAGCCCTGTGGTATCATATGTATGTTCAAACTTGATTCCTGGAGTAGGTAACTAAGGCTTATCTCAAATCCTCAAAATGTCTTTAAACAAACTGTAAATGTAACATGACTCTACAAAATGTAAGATAAATGTAGTAAAGCATTGCAGTTCAATCATTGTGAACTGGCGAGGCCACTGAGTCACATGTGGTACAGGTTGCCCTGCACCAATTGCATGGGTGTACGCAACATGTATCCCCCTTTTCAATAAATAAGTTTAAAATTACATTAAATTCCTTTTGCACATGCTAGTGGCACAGCAATAGTAATCCCACTCAAAGGAGCCAGCTGTCATACAGACATCAACAGAGTGGGTTCACTTTAGAAGACTGAGATATTTTTGAAAAAGTGAGCTTGAATGTCACTTGGCAACTTACTGGTTTATCAAGCGAGGGCTAACAATATCTACCTTGGGTCATCTTCCAAAGACCTGAAACAAGATGCACATGTGCCAGAACAAAGTCAACAAGGCAGGATGAGAATGGTTTGGGGGTCAACAAGAGAGAAAGGGTAAACCTGAAATACTCATCTAGCTTTCCTGCCTGAAGTTTATCCTAATTTGAAGTGATAAAAATCGGAAATCAACACCAGGCACAGCAGATCTTTTAGTTTCCAAACATGTGCTTATGATAAACAGTATATGGGTCTCATCACAACACATGGACGCAGTTTCAGCCACTCTCAATGTAAATTGTATTACTTTCATAGAGTCCCAAGTTAAAGAACCCCTTGTAGAATTATGAGCGTGCACATTAGCTGAACTAACCCTGACAGAGTCACACACAAATCTTAGTCCATTCGGGCTACTGTAATAAAATATCATATACTAGGCGGCCTATAAACAACAGAAATTTATTTCTCACAGTTCTGGAGGCCAGAAGTCCAAGATCAAGGTGCCAGCAGATTCAGCATCTGGTGAGGACCCACTTCCTGGTTCACAGATGGCCATGGCACCTCAACTCCACATGGTGGAAGGGCCAGAGAGCACTGTGGAGTCTCCTTTATAAGGGCACTGATATCATTCATAATGGCTCCACCCTCACGATCTAATCACCTCCCAAAGGCCCCATCTCCTATTACCATCACTTTGGGGTTTAGGATTTCAGCGTGTGGATCTGGGGGCAGATAAGCATTCAACCTACAGCAGCATGCCTGAAAGAAGATAAAGGAAGCCATGAGAGGCTCTGTCTGCCTCCCGGGGCAGGGAGGCAGGGCGTCCCCACTAGGATGCATAACCTGTTATCTTACCTCTATGTGAATATATTTGTCCTCTTCCCACCACATCTGTGAGAGCTTCTCAAGCATCAAGTTGTCTACAGAGCCTAGTTTGTTGCCAGGCACCCAAAAGGGCTCAATGAATGCATTTTAAAGAAAATACATTTCTAAAAGTATGTGATGAGAATATTGTTAGACTCAGTTAAGGTAATCAGTTTTTGTATGCCTTTGAGGGGAAAATTTTAAAATATTCTCAAACTCCACAAAGTTCATGCATGCCTATGCTTGTGACATTATAATTATTCGAGTTTTTAATAATTGAAGAGATAGTCTTTAAATATTAAGTTGCCTTTTTTTCTGTTAACATGACAAAAATACAATAAACACATCTATGCTTTCGAATATCTAAACCTAAGCTGGTGTAAATAACCTGACTTAAGAGTAATTGATCAGGACCTTGCTTATATTGTCGTAAGAGCTAATAGTTAAATTTTCAAGAATTTTGTGAGAGCTGGTTTTTAAAACACTGACAGCTTAAAATTGGCTGTGGGCGAACACTGTGAAAGAAGGCCGCCTCCTCATGCCCAAACCTTGCCCATTGTTCAACACTTACCAGCACACCCCTCAATGAATCTTTAAAAGAAATATACAACTATAAAAGGAATTAAACTTTTTAAGATCCATATCTATCACGTGTTTCACAGAAGATTAGCCCAAGGCAAAATTATGAAGTATGGATCCGTATCTACAACTCTTCCCTCCCTTCATGTCAGCCCAATCAGAGGTAAAACAAGTATTTGCAGATTTTGTAGAGCTTAAATTAAATTTTAATTTAATAATAATACCTGTAAAATGCCCTAGATTATTTAATCTAAATGTTCTCTTTGCCTCCCCTAAAGCCCCGCAGCTAGTCATATGTCAATGTGATTTTAGTTTTCACTGCCCTTCCTTCCTCTTGGGTTGTGTTTTGCCTTAGTGAATTTGATGGTTTCCCCACTTGCTCTTGACTTTCCAGGCTGCTCTGGAAAGCTAACGTGCTCTAATGGGAACTCATGCGCTCATCTTTTCTTCCCCTCCTTCCCACCTTTCAGCAACACTTACATTTTATTGGGCCATGTGCTCAAATGTTAACTTACCTTAGGATAGACAATCGTCTATACAATGGTTATCAAAGAGCATCAGTATCGCCTGAAACACAAATTCAGGACCCCGTTCCAGAGCTGCTGACTCAGAAATGCTGTGAGGTGGACTCAGCAGTCGGCCTTGCAAGTCCTCCAGGAGATCTGGCTGCCTCTCGAGTTTGAGACCCAGTGCTTTACACCGTACGATTTGTAAGGACAGCGATTACACCCATTGCTCTGTGGAATATAATAGGTACGTGTGTGTGTATGGAATATAATAGGTACGGAAGAAAAAATATTTTGGACGAATGCGTTAACGGATTCTTTAAAAAAAAAGAATCTCAATTCTAAAACACTTTGTACAAAAAGAATCTGTCAACTGCTATTGTGTTCCTGAGACCACTCTCCCCAGAAAGGCTTGCACTTCAGCATGACATGGATTGATTCCTTTTGAAGTCCTCACTTCCTCTGAAAAGATATTGGGAAAACCAGTCAATGCTTAGCAAAGTGCTTCAGGATGCTTGCCTGAAAGTGCCCGGAGTGGAGGAAAGCACAGCGATGTTATTTTCACACTGATCCTCCTAGAAAAAAGGATATTTAAACTGCTATGGTTGGCCCTCTCTTTGGAGCCCTGCAGCAGATTTTTTTAAAAGAACGATGGAAGAACAGTAAAAGGAATTGAGATTAGGATCCAGACTGTAATAGTGAGAGGGGAAAAAAATCAAAAGGCTTATATGAAAGAAGAAATGTCTAACAGCAGCTTTAATCTTGGAAGTCTCCCAAACAGCTTCCACAAGGAGGCCAGCGTGCCACAGTGCACTCCGTGTGAGCAGGTGAGCAGAACAAAGACTGGAGGCTGCGCTGAATTCTCGTCTATAATGCATTCATCCCAAGGTGCCCTTCTGCATCTGGTGTATATCTTAGCAGGTATAATTCTTTAGCTAGTGCTTTTCAAGAACATGAAAGATCTCTCAGAACCAAAAGAGGCTATAAGATAGTCAACAAGCCTAATGAGGCCGCCTTGGACATGGTTAGTGGGAATGCAGTTAGGAAGACTTTTGTGTTTACTGAAAGAAATATATAAATAAATACTGTTTTCATTATTCCTAACTAGATGTTATAGTTAGTTACCAGAATTGTTCAATCTAGAAATAAAAAAATGTAAAAGCCAAAGGAAAATGGAGAGTTTAAGGAATTCATACAGTATAACAATTTTAATTGAAAGAATAGGGATGATATTAACCTTCTATCTAGTAAAACTGTTGTGAACGATGGCGTGAAGTAGGTATATTTCTAAGTAGCGAAGGCAAAATTAAGTTTATATTTATTAGTTCTCGGCATTGTGAAGGCCAGCTAAAATCTTAACATCAAAAATGCCCCTTTATTACTTAAATTTTTAATTGTTATGTCTTTACATAGATTTTTAAACAGAAAAGTCTATGGCTATAAAAATAAATTGAAATAAGAAATTAGTTTTCAAAATTTGAGAATTTTTAATCTGATGTAATAACTAAAAATTGTTTATTTAGTTATTCTTCAAATCGTCTGTCCTTACTTCCAAGAAGTAATGCTGCCAGATGCTGGAAAATTGCACATATCACCATGAGAAAAATCTTGGAAGATTCAATGGTTCCAGAAGGGAGTGTTTTTGATTCAAAAATATGTCGCAATAAAAATATTTGCCAACTGTCTCAGTCTTCTATCATTGCCATCACAAATGACACAAATGTAGTGGCTTAAATAACAGGTATTTATTATCCTACAGTCTATAGTTCAAAATCATACATGGGTCTCAGTTGGCTAAATTCCAGGTCTCAGAGAGACGTTCCTCCTTTATGCAAGCATGAGGGAACAATCCCTTTCCTTCCTCTTTCCAGCTTCTACAGACCCACCACATTCCTTGCATATCGGCCCTTTTCTCCATTTTCATGCTAGCAATTCTGATCCTTTTTCTAATTCACATTTCTCTCTGACTCTCCACTCTACTGACACCTTCTTCCAATTTTAAAGATTTTTGTGATTACTTTGGGTTCCCTGAGTAATCTAGGCCAATCTCCCTATTTTAGAGTCAGCTAATCAGTAACCTTGATTCCATCTGCAACCATAATTCCCCATTGCCTTGTAACATAACAAATTCACAGGTTCTGGGGTTTAGGATCTGAACATCTCTGAGGGGCTATTATTCTGCTTACCGCACCAAACATACAGAAATTTGATACCTCACTTTTTAATAGATGTTTGACTTCAATTACTCTGAAATGGATAACCCGTAAAAGTCATTTCTGCTCTCCCAGGACGTGCTTAGCATACCCATTGTATTTGGTGAATATTTTAAAACAATTCCCAGCAGATCTTGAAACTGTGGGCTTTGTGCCCATGACCAAACCCATCACACATAAATAATATATTTCAGTTTTTATTGTTTAATGAAGTTCACGAGTTAAAATGTTGTCCTCACCTTTTTTTTTTCGTCATTTCATGTAGAGTTTTTTCAGCAAAGTATGAAAAACAACTTAGTAGCATATGATTAATTTCTTTGTAACCATTTATGAAGAAGAAGCTTAAGTTTTATTCTATGTAAAAAAGTAAAACAAACTATTGCACTTTTAGAATAACAGTAAGTGTAACTAGAAAAAATAATGTCAAGAGAGTATTGTAACTTTTACTATTTTGTAATGGCCTTCTAAATTATCTCCTGACCTCCCTCAACTCAAATAATGTTCTTCATTCTCCAACCGTGTATTGAGTGACCACCATTTATGAAACACTACTCTAAAACACTCAGGAGTTCCCTATTTTCTACAGGATAAGATTAGGTTCCTTTTCTTGAAGCACGTTGTCCCTTATTGTGGGCCCCAACCTACCTACCCAACAATGACTCCTTGACCTTGGCCCCACTCAAGTCAAAGGATGCCTACTCTCCTTTATAGGCACTGCTCACTTCCCTCTCAGATCCATTCTACCTGCCTTGTCCACTCTGTACTCTGCACCGAGGTCAAGCTCACTTATGAAGGAATACTAATATCAAATCCCACATTCCCCTGTCATTTCTGCTCAAAACAGCTTGAAATGACATTTTTAAATCTGAGAAATGACATCTGTAAAATAATGATACTAAATACTCATTAGTCATGTGAAACTTTCTATAACTGGTATGCATTATTATTTTAAATATTTTGTTTTAATGTAGTTAAAACTATTATGTATTAATTATTATATTTTACATTTCTTGAAGACAGAAGTCATGTATTTTACATTTCTATCTCTACCATACCCCTCAACATGGTGGCTTCTCTGATAATTTGTTCCTGTAATTTGCTGAATAGCAGAGGTTCATGGGAGGCCCCTGTTATCAGCATTCTTCAGAAAAGTTTCATCCAATAAAATAATTAGCATTATAACTTTGCTTTAAAATTTATTTTCATGAAATTGGACCTCTTTTTTTTGTTTTCATTTGTTATCCCTAAAACTTTATTTTATCAATGTTCTCTCTGAACAGAGATAATGACATCCACATTTCTTAGGAAAGTATTATATGTAGAAGAAAAAATCTCATTATAAATAAGTACTTAAGATGGCACCAAGCTTAATGTTATATGTCAATACTACCTTAATAGAAAAAATAAAGATGGCACCAAGCTAATGAAATCAAGCACGACCAAATGCAGTCATTATTTGGATAATATATGTGATATTATTGAAGTCTTGATTCAAAATATTATTATAGGGAAACCTAGGAGACTAAAGGACTTTGCATAAAAGCTGGAAGAGACCAACCAGAAATAATTAGCTGTACAACAAACATTTAAGGTCCATTACCAGGCAGGGTTATTTGAACGGGTTTTACTCGCTTCTCGTAGGAGCATAAAATGTAATTCTTTACGTCGTAGTTCCTGGCTCTTCAATCTGTCAATGTTGCAAAAATCAAAAAAAAAAAAAAAAAAGGTTTATGCAGCTTTTTCCGCAAGAAAACTTGATCAAATGCCACACTGATTTTGAGGACACAATATGTCAATGTTAAACTACTTCCTTTCTTAAAGCACATTTATGCTCTACATTAAACAAACCTACAAAGCAATAGGCACCGTATCCTCATAATCTCAATCTAGAAATAGAATAATTCTAATCGGCACTAGTACATTTTACTTTTCGAAGTTTTCTAACAAGGAGCTACTTTCTCTTTGCCACGATTAGCGGTGACATCCGAACAAAATTATAATGATAATACACTGCTACTAATAATGTCATCATATAATGTGTCATACACACAGTATTATTTTATCACAATGAGAAAAATCCTGGATTCATAGTATGTAAATAGAGCAAAATGTGTAGGAAGACAAAACTTCCAGTTTCAATTTAGTTTAAATGTTTCTTTTCAGTAAAAATAATGAATCTGTTGTCTTCCTCTGAGTTCTATGATATCTATGTTCAGTTGCAAATGAACTGGCTTACGTTAAAAGAAAACTTAAAATATGTAAGTGTAAAGTATAAATAAGACACTCCCTTTTATCATGTTCAGTTGGGCCTGTATTGTGATAATTACAAAGAATCCTATAATCAAATCACACTCCCTGTTGCTCAGCTGCCAGAGAACCAAGGTATTTTCTTAAATATAAGTATCCAAGTCTTTCTTCAAGGCTACAGACCCCAGAATAACCCTTGATTATTAGCAAACCCTACAGCAAATTATCCCATAATTCTCTCTGCTATTAGTGCTTATTCTTTACTTAAAGGTAAACTGTCAACAAATGATTTTTCAAAGTGCATAAGCACTATTAAGACAATGTTAGATCCAAAAGGCAGAAACAAATTCTAGAAACCACCGCTTCCTCTTACTTACATTTTTTTTTCCTGCATTCAAACACATTTCGTACTTTTTTAATAGTTCAAATTAGATTCCTCTCTGTCTCTGCCTTCCTGATGTCTTACACACTCATAGATTGCAGAAGGATAGAATTATTAAATGCTGATGATGCTAGTAAATCCAAGCTTATCAGTTTTTGTTTTATCTGATCTCCCATGGTTAAATCTGAGTAGAATAGCATCATGCTAAATTACATTTTATTTTAAGTTACTAGGAGTATTTAACTATTAAATTAATTTTGAATCGCATTTTTCAAACAGCCTCAGTGAGGAGAATTTTGATCAGTTCTTTATCAGGTAAATTAAGCAACAGCTTGCATCTATAACCCAGTTATACATGCTCACCCATAAATATGAAAAATAACCTGCTTAGAATTGACAACCTATAAACTTCATGACCATAATTCCATATCACCTTTTGAAGAACAAAATCACTTCAAAAAGAGAAAACTTTTTAAAAGGACCAAGATTTAAATGATGGATGATTTCAAGTAAATTTTCCACTATCTTTTCATTTGTTAAAATCACTTGACTTAAACATGAATAATAAATCAACTACAGACTGGTCAAGCCATTTATTGTGAGGTCAACCATCACGAGATTGAATTTATCATTCTAGAATCTGAATAAACAAACAACCATTAAAGTGGAAGTGATACGTGGATCAATTTGTGGTCCTGGTCTTTAAGATCAGCCATAATGCATCAGGATCGTTGTCATTTTAGCCCAGGTGTTTTCCTTCCCAAATTACCACTAAGAGTGTGTTGTGGAAGCAGGAGCCTGTTTGTAAATTCACTTTACAAGTTTTGAAATGTGGTAAACCAAACTTATAGACAAAAATTCTCAAGCAAGAAAAAATCTTGCATTTGGCATGATAAAAGTACATTTACTAGGGACAAAAAAAGTACACATTTTTAAAATTTTGATCGTGTTCTTGCTCTTATTCATTTGGCTAAACAATATTGGGGAATATAATAATCCCAGTATGAGCCACTTACTATGTGCCAGGCCCTGGTACTCTAATATTTTAGTTTAATCTTCGCCACATCCTTGCAGGAAAGGAAATATTGCTCTTATACAAACAGCAAGTCAAAGCTTAGAGAGGTTAAAGCAGTTACAGCTAGTCATTGGCAGAAATGGGACTGGAATCCCAATCTGTCTAATTACAAAGGTAGCTATGTAAGTGTCCTCAGGCTGCCATAACAAAACGTCAGAGACTGGGCGGCTTACATGACTAAAACTTATTTTCTCACAGTTCTGGAGGCTGGAAAGCCAAGATCAAGATGTCAGCAGGGTCGGGTCATTTCTCCTGCGGCCTCTCTCCTTGGCTCGCAACAGACACCTCCTTGTCGCTTCCTCACATGGCCTTCCCTCTGTATGCACGCATCCCGAGTGTCTCTTCCTCTTCTTGTAAAGACATCGATTATATTGGATCATGCCTACGCTCTTATGACCTCGTATTTTCTTTTTTTTTTATATTGGCACATGAGCTAATATCTGCTGCCAATTGTCTTTGGTTTTTTCTTCTTTTTCTCCCCAAAGCCCCCAGTACGTAGTTGTATATTCTAGTTGTGGGTCCTCCTGGTTGTGCTTTGTGGGATATCACCTCAAGATGGTTTGACAAGCGGTGCCCTGTCCCCACCCAGGATCCAAACCAGTGAAACCCTAGGCCATTGAAGCGGAGAGAGCAAACTTACACACTCTCCCATGGGTGGACCCCTCTTATGACGTCATTTAAACTTAATTACCTCTTATAAGCCCTGTCTCCAAATATAGTCACTTTGGGGGTTAGGGCTTCAACACATGAATTTGGGGGCAAGTAATTCAGTCTGTAACAGCACATATGAAATGTATATATATCCCCTTAAATGTCTCCTAGCAGTTTTATGATCCACGGAATGTCTTTCTCAAGGACCCAGGAACCATCCCTTTGATATGTAAACACCTAAGGAAGACAGCACCCCGTATCTCCTCGTCTCTATAGAAGGTAGGAGCCTAACTTCAGTGGGTGCCTTGATGTAAGATGTAACACCACGTCCTATCATAGAGATTACTTTTCCTCTGGGTAAAGCCAGTTAGAAAACACAGGTGGCTTATGATTGACCTCCACCCAAGCTCTTGAAGACTCGAGACTTTCGTTTCAGGGACGTCGAGTTTCATCTCTCTCCCCTATTGTGAGTCTCCTTTACCTGTTTAACTTTATCAGGCGCAATTTCTACTCAGCAAGACCAGCAGGCTGATCATGGACTGACATACACATAGTTGACTTTTCCCACCAATTCAACAGCCAAAGAGGCTAGGTACCAAGATAGACAGCTCTACAGTGCATAGCCTTGTGCAGAAGAAGAATTTCTACACCAGCATGAGATAAAACCATCATTTCTACTACTGTCCCTCACTGCCTAAAACATAGTAAATGCTTACTTATATTTCGCTTTCATCATTATTATTGACTCTCACAATTTCTTTCTCATAAACCACTGTTTTGGTAAATATCCATGGTTCTTGTTAACTCACCTTAAAAAAAAAAAGAAATTGCGGAACCTTGTGAAGGGTGACAGAGGGAGTCTGGAAAAAGTAGCCTATCCACCTAATGAAGACAATATTTGGACAATTAATGTTATGAAGTAGTAGGGAGTGTCTGGGCAAATACTGGTAGATAATTTAGAAGAATTTCCTTGTCCCCTGTTATCCTTATTAATCACAGGAACAAGCTTCCCTGTATTTTTAGAAACCAAATCAGTACAAGTTTGCCATTCAACATCATTGAAGTGACACAGTTGGAAAATTAGAAATGTAAATCATTTATTGGGCTATTTTATACAAAGAGTTTCACATCTATCATTTTATTTTAACCTCACAAGAATCCTGTGAAGTTGTGCCTTTTACCTCATTTTTCACATTAAGAATTGTAGCTCACAGCTCATACACTAACTATAATACAGAACCAGGAGTCAAACAAATGTACCTTTGGCCCAGAGTGCACACTGGTGCCTGGCATCGTGCTGCCTTCTTCCTGTTATTCTCTCCTTTCACCACTATGAAGAGTTTTCAAATCAGTTTCTTAGATCAATGGTTCTAATAACAATGCTGTGAGATAGATACTATCATCTCCATTTTTGTACATAATTTAAAGATCAGAGAAGTTGGGTAATTTCCCAACAGCCACAAATGTTAACAATTGAAAGTTCATTCATAGACCCAAATCCAGGTTTGAGATAAAACTTAAAAGCTTTCCCATGATTGGGCATGATAACAAGACAAACCTGAGTCATTGGCAGGCTAATCTGGAAATACAGTTCTCAGTGATCTCTTTCAAAAAAAGCAAATTACGTAGAAAAAATATAATGGGATTGTATTTTTCCCCTATAATAGGATTTACTTGTTTTAACCTATAATAAATACTTTCATACCAAAAAAAAAAGAGTAAATCATTGTAATGGCATAATTTCTACAGTTGGTTCCACTTTTAGTGATTAATTTTCCTCCCAAAGTGATTGAATCTCTCTTGCTCAGAGAGAGATCTTATCTCATCAGTTGAAATTCAATAACTCAAATTAGGAAAATTGTTTAAAAAAACAAAAAACAACTTTCTTCATGTAGTTAGAATCTATTAATTGCATAAACAATAAAATACACAATATTAGAAACATATTTAAAAATGAGTTATTTTCATGTGTCAGATCTATTTGACTCTGGTCATGAAATGACATAGCACAGAAAGATTTAACACATCGTCCTCAGAAAAGAATGGGAAGCATTCTTCCCATTCCCACAAAGAAATGAGCAAAGTCTCAAAGGATCTAATCCGTTATCTCCATCAGCAGTGAAACACTCTGTAATATTGTTCTTTTTTATTTAAAAGATGTCCCTTTGGTCCTAAGTCTCCGTCCAGCTATCAAACGTTTCTGAGGGTTTTTCTAACCTCAAATGCATATAGTGAGATGTCCCTAAAGTGCTGTTCATACTCTGTCTCCACTTCCTCACATCATCAACCTTCTCGGACTTCTGTCCCTGGTATTCCACTGAAATAGTACTTGTTCAACCAAATCTTATGTTCAAGTCTTCGTGATGGAGTCTTAACTCCCAGTGATTTTGTATGAATGGTCATGCTTCCTTTCCCCGTTCACATCGCAGGACATCATCTCCTGTTTTCCTCCTCTCCCCCTTCCTCTCTTCCTCAGTCTCCCTTGCTAGCTCCTCCTCCTGACCTCTAAATGATCCTTTGCCTGATCCTCTTTTCTATCTATACTCATTCCCTAAATGATCTCAGTAAGTTCCAGTTTTACAAACTCCCATAAGCTGATGATGCTTAACTTTCATCCCTAGTTCATAATTTCTTCCATGAGTTCTAGGCTTCCATATCTCACCATCTACTACTCATTATCTCCACAAGTATGTCAAACAGGCAGGTTATATTTAATATGTCTAAAACACATTGTTTGGTCCCCCTATCCCTTTGTGGATTGGCTCAGTCTGTATCTATTGCAATCCTGTTCTATTGTACGCTTTTGAACTATAAAGGCTGAGAAGCCGTAAAGTAACTTGTCAAGACTTTCTTACAGTCAGGCTACCCCATATAAGTTAAGGTCAGCCAAACAGATACACATACTCAAGGCTTAGATTAGGAATGGAGTTATATGAAACTTGTACAGGCATGGCTCATGACAAAGGACGGAACTTGCTGACCACATGACTTTGTGCAGTGGAGGTGGCAGCTTCCTCAGTCATGGCAAAGGAAGCGTGATTCTAAGGGTGGGGCATTTCCCCAGGAAGCTCAGCATAAAAGTTGATCTTCAAATCCTTCCAAAACTTTTGTCAGGTACCTAATACCAAGTATGAAATACCTCTCTGCATAAACTAGCCAGAATGGTTTCTGTTGTCTGCAACTGAATCCTAACTCTGGACTCTTGAAACATACTCCTCCAACAGGCATTATCTTGGCATTATCACCCTCCCATGTGCAAGGGACATAGTTTGGGGTGTCATACCTATATGTCTCTCACATTCCATGCCAATCCATCAGCACTTCTTCAAAACAAGCTTGCTGTCACCATGCCAATCCCAACTCTCATATCTTGCCTCCTAATCAATCTCCCTGCTTCCATTCCTGCTCGCTTACATTCTGTCACTTCATAGTGCATGGACCAGCAAGATTGATCTTCTTAAAACATAAGTCACATTATACCACTTCCCTGCTCATATGCTCCAGTGTATTCATATCACACTGGATGAAACCCGATCTTAACCTACTGTGTGATGCTCGCAGAGACACGGCCCCTCCTACTTCTCTGGCCTCACTCTTTACCCCTTTGCCTCATTCTCTCTCCTTCACAAGGACCAAGCTTGCTCTTATGTCAGGAACTTCAGTTGCTGCACCTTCTGCCTGAAACTTCTGGATCAATTTTAGATGATTTCAAATCATTTGGGTCTCTGCTAAGAAAGGCTCTCCTAACCCCCTAATGCAAATAGCAACTTCTGTCTCTACCCCTTCACCATCTGTTACTTTACTCTGCCTCATTTTTCTACATCTGTAACTAAAGGAAAGTGCTTAATTTGGTATTTGCTTTTTTATTTCCTGTCTCCTCCCCTTAGAAATAGGAATGTCAACATCATCATAGCAAAGACTTCATCTCTTGTGCTCCGTGCCTTGTCCTCAGCATATAGAACAACGCTCAGCTCACAGGAAGATTTCGATGATTACCCTGAATAAATGAAGGAGTGAATGAATGAATGATGATTTTTATTGGCCTAAAGAGAACATATACAATTACTTCCAGGAGTAAATACTAGCATCAGCTTTTCTCATAATTAAAAGATAACCTCTAAAATTCATTGTGAATTTGAAAACTTGGATTAGTTACTATTTCTCACAATATGTAGAGGAACACTATTTTGGCGATGATTCATAAATTGTAGCAATGCCTTTTTTTTTTGAGGCAAAGGAAAAAGAATAAGAATCAAGACATGTAACATTTAGACACCAGGCACTTAAAAGAACTTTTAAAACTCACTGCAACAAAGAAGGAACTAGGGAATGGAGAGAAGGAGGAACTCATGTCATACTCTGGAAGCAAGATTAAATGTATTTCACGTGCTCGCTGCACTGGGGTTACAAGTAATGAAGGGCAGAATGACCTCCAAAAACTGAGAGTTAAAAATGGATTTCTGCCACATGAACATCTTCTGAAATACCGTAGTTGGCAAATGCTGTATGTATCACTAGTCTCATAAAATAAAATAGAACATTTCTCTTTGCATCCAGATTAACTGCTCTCAATATTGCTGCATCATCTTCAGAGGATTTACACCAGCAACTTTTATAAATGATTTCTTTAAAACTGAAATGTTTCTTGAATAATCCCACATGCAGCCAAATAGGTTGTACCAAATCTTCTTCTCTTTCTTCTACTCTCTTTTGTCTGTTTTACATTTTTCTCTATTACCATTGCTTTATTTTTCTTTCTGTATGAATTTTGTGGTGGTTTCAGGGGCTAGACTGTGAAATGATGGAAACTACAGTCAATGAAATAGAAACTTAGGTAAGATTAAAAAATAACAACTTTCCAATTTTAATAATAATATATTTTATGTATATTACCATTTATAATTTTTAAAACACATTTAACATATATATCATCTCATTTAAAGTCCCATTACCACCCTCTCACACAGTGACCAGGACAGATATCATTTCTTGTATGTTATAGAAGCAAAAATTTAGTCATCAAAAGACATAATCATTGTTGAGGCTGGCCCGGTGGCATAGTGGTTAAGTTCATGTGCTCTGCTTCTGCGGCCCTGGGTTCACCAGTTTCGATCCCAGGTGCAGACCTATGCACCACTTATCAAGCCATACTGTGGCAGACGTCCCACATATAAAATAGAGGAATATGGGCACAGATATTAACTCAGAGCCAATCTTCCTCAGCAAAAAAAAAAAAAAAAAAAAGACAATAGTTTCTGGAAAATAAAACTTTTCCCATGTGTGAAACTCAATGCTTTACTTGCTCACATGTGGATTTGTATTTTTATTTCAGCTTTTATTTCAAAATATGAAATTTAAGTTAATCTTAATCTAAGTGTTCCTCTAGGTGAGTCAGAAAAGAACACAGACTAATTATTCATAAATCATTCCTTTTTCAAAATTCAAAATTCATGGAATCTTTTTTTATACCTTTATTAATGTATAATTGATATACAAAAAACTGGATGATTTACTGAATGGAATTTGATGAGTTCAGACATATGCATTAACCTATGCCATCACCACAATCATAAATGTATAGATCAAACTTTCAGTGAAAAGAAATTTTTAAACTACAGCAACAAGTCCATTGAAATCACAAGAGGCATTATTAAAAGAAGAATGAATAAATAAAACTCCAACATTCTGATATCCAGATAACCTGGAAAAGCCACTAAATGTCACCCTCTACCCTGAGCTGTCCAGTAATCCTTGTCTTGTCCCACTGCCAACTCCTATCAAAATATCACCTTAATTTCAATCCATTTTTCCCAGTTTATATTCCACTTGGTGCTCAATGCTCTTTCTTTCATAGTTAGCTACTTATGAACAGATAATGCCCTAAAGAGCCACTTACTAGCCTGGGTCTCTGAGGAAGCCCTAAGAAGTCACGTCAAGCAAACTTCACAAAACTTCACTCTCCTCATCTGCCTGAGTTTTTTCGAGTAAAATTTGTCCTAAGGAGGATTGTTCTGAAAGGCTCGTGTTAGCAAAAACCTTTGCGGACTTGGCATATGTGTGGGTCACGGTCCACATACCTTCAGATGTACTCCAGGGTTGGCAGGTCAGGCTGGCACAAGGTCATCTCTGGTCTAGAAGATTTAACTGACGCTCCCTCATTGAAATCCTGCTGCGCTCAGTAGTCAAATGTGACTCCTCTGTCCCCTATGTGATCAATTTCCATATTTCAATTAGAAGAAGGTAGAAAAGTTTCCACAAATTTCCAGGTAGAGTTGTACTTTTGAAATGTTCTTTCGTGGTCAAACAGTGAACCAACTTGGTAGCCTTCAGGGCTCTCTTTTTAATCGGGTTTTTGCCTCAGTGCTGTAGGGTAAATTAAATAGGGTGGCCACTAATTAGGATTGCAGCCAAGCACTTTCACTTAGATGTCATCGCCAGGATCTAAGTCTCAACAACGGGGCTACAGCTAAAGAAAAGAGCTACACTCTGTGTTTTTTTAAAACAAAAAAAATTCTTCATCTTCTGTATAATTACGACGAGGTCTTCCTCTTACAGCTTTCTGTGGGCTGGAGAGGAATGGAATATTTTAGGCTTCCTCACAGCTGTAGTTAAGAAAATCCCTCTGGGTACTTATCTAACCTCCTTCCTCTGTCTCAACACTCCCATGTGTCAAGATTCAGGATGGTTTTATATTATTTCTGAAACAGTTCTTTAACACTGTACATGCTTCAGTGAATTTGATGAGCAGGAGCTGCTCTGGATTTTCTAAGCTAAATGTCCAGTCCACCACTCTTCTGACGTGATACTTTCTAGAAGTGACCAAGGGGCTGGTCCTAGTTCACTTCTTTTTCAAGTTCCCATGTCCCTTTGAAAATCTCTTGTTTTGTGGAACTGGACTTGATTTGCACTGGCTGTGGACCCTTGTCCCCATTGGAAAATAAGTTCTGTTACCTGTGTTGTACACCAGGCTAAATGTGTGGTCAGCATTTGGACACATCCCCCAAAAAAATTATTTTGAGAAAAAAAGAATGTTACATACAAAATCATGTGCTCTAGTAATAACCTTTCAAGACATTCCTTGAGATCAAAATTTTACTGCAAAAATACGTCAAATAATGAAATTAAACAATAAGATTTCTTTTTCTGGAAGTTCATAGTATCTTTGTATAAGTCTTAACTAAAAGCTTAAGATGTAACAGAATGTAGAAAAATTAGAGTAATATTAAAATATGTGCTTTCTATGATTTAACAATAGCTATAATAACTACTTTGCAAGAGTTTAACAAATTTGGTGTGATTTTTAGCAGCCACAGGTAGAAAGAGGAGCAAATAACCAAGTCTCGAGATGAGCAGCAAACCTGTGTGTGTGTCTGTGTATACCTGTACTATGATGTGGCGTAAGGCTTAAAATCAAGGGCTGATATTATCTGGGGAAAACTGGGAAGACCCACAATGACCTAACCAAAATCCCGCTGCCCTCGCTACACCCACAGTGAAGGTCCCCTAGCCAACCCTTGTCATAGAAACCAATCACAGTGCCTGCTTATCCCTAAGTAGTGGATTCAATTGCCTGATAGCCCAGATAATTACCCAAACAAGCCAATCACATCCTCCAGGAACCAGAAGCCACTACACCCACTTGTTACTACAAAGCCTGACTTCCACGGACCCTGCTTGTTCACTGTGCTCCTGAATGCAACCCCTGTGTGATCCTCCATGCCATGTTGAGTCCTCTTCTCTTGGGCTGTGAGTATACATGACAATCACTGTTGTCAATCTCATCTGACCAGGGTCATTGTGATGTGTTCAGCCATCCCAATAACCCTAGGGCAGGAGAATCAACAGGTAAAGAGAAGGCCACCAAAACGTATGCATCTCCTTATGAGCTTGTTAATTTACATTTCACAGATTGTTCTTACATATATATTTTTCTCCTTTAAGTAAGATCAAAATGTAAAACTTGTTATTAATTGGTGATACTCTCCTTTGTTCCTAATTTTGAGTTGCACCTCATAAAAGATTTCTTCCTTGGGAAAATCTTGATCACCCCTTAATAGGAACCAGCATTGTCACACACATGTGCTCCCATCAAATGGACCAAATGATAATCATAAGAATTGTTTCATGATGGATTAAATGGTAAGAGATTGAAGAGAAATGTCCTGTTCTAAAAGTAATTGAGCATACGTATAATGACCGATGAGCAATGAAAATTTTATAGAGCTTTGGTCTAAGCAATTTCCTAGCAATAAAGTTCTTATTCATGATACCATGAACTGCATCTCCACTTCTACATAATATGAACTATTCTAGAGCTAAAATGCAAGAAGTTGGGCAGACAAGATTGAGTCGGAGAGTTTCGAAGTGTGCCGGATAATCCCCTTTGTACAAACATTTTTTCCTATGCTGACATAATGCCTGAAATTCCAACCATCGTATCTTATTCTTCTTGAATGGTTTATTCAGAAAAACTATGATAAAAGGAATATATTAACTAGTGTAAGTAGTATTGTTATTAATTTATCTTTCAAAGCTAAGTGAAGCATTCTCAGGGAAAGTGATTGAAGATAGAACAATTCAATGTCACTGAGAAAAAATAAAAGAAATGGCATCTAGCACTTCTGGCTACTCTGGGGATAATTCTGTTTGCCTGGCACAATGAGATCAAAATCAATGGCTAGCAATGTCACAAGGGTAAGTCCACTAAAGACAGATGCCACTTCTTAACTGAGGGTACATTCCACATAATTGTTTCTGGGCATTTCTTTAAATTGTATGAAGTCGATTTTGTTTTACTATATGATAATGTTAATCTCATTGAGTTGTTGGAAAGATCAAATGAAATAATGTACACAAGGTATCTAGCACAAAGCATCTTTCTCTGTAAATGACAGCTATTTTGTGTCTTTGAATATTTACTTAGATTACTCTAGATGTGTGAAAACAATGCACTTCATTTTTCTTTCTACAATTTAATCATCCTCGTTATCTTTCTATCTCCTTAGGGTGAGGGGCAAATCTATCTACTGCCTATCTATAACTAGTTTTGTCTATTTCTATTTAATCTAACAGTAATCTTTTGCCTATCTAATAATTTTAAGTATTTAAATGCATATATAATTATCTTTAGGTATTTTATCTGTTTTTCATAAACATACTGGCCTTCAGCCACCTGACACACCTTATGCTTCCTTCCAATGTGGCATCTGGGTCTGTGGGGGGGAGGGTAGGAGCTTATGTGATTTCATGGAAGGGTTCCTTAGTTCCACACTTTTAGTTCTTTAGCTCCACTCATTTCAGTTTCAGTCTGAAATAAGTGACTTTCCTCTTCCTGTATCTATCATCTTAAGTTTTCAGTACTAATGGGGCCTATGTTCACACTCTGTAATCTAAACCTCCAGATCTAGCACTGAAGGGAAGACATCATTGTTTAGAAATTCCTTTCTGTTCAAAGATTCTGGCTTTCAAAACTCTCCTCTTACTTAAAAGGCTAGTCAATATTGAATCTCAAGATCCATAAATAGCATCTCTGGTCTGAATGGGATAATTTTCTGATTCTCTGTGACAATAAGCCTCATGGTTTAGCCAGGGTGGAGGGCTGAATGAAAACACAATATGGAAAAGGAAAACTAAAAGACAACAGATTAATATTTGCATAATTTATCACTCTTGAAAATATTAAAGCTCATTAAAAATTATGGTAGTCATATATACTCCCAGAGAAAAAATCTAGTTGCTGTATATAAAAGCGTGATGATTCAATCTGAAAAGCATCAAGTTACTGTCCTTCAAGCCAGTAGTCAAGTGAATTCTCTAACCGAAAACGAAATAAAATTTTTTAAAAATCTAGTTGTGTGGATGAATCATAAATTTCTCATGCCAGATGGTATTAAGTCGTAGGCTGCCAAATACCTACTCCATTTACAGTATTACAGTAAATGAAATTAGCACTGGTTGGCACTCTGAATTGTCAAGTGTTAATTTGCTAGACATCCACAATCTTCCTTATGCTAGCAGCATGATAGTAGCTGTTTTTATAGGTACTGTTTTGAGAATGTATTAACATTTTTTTCTGAACGGCAGTCATTTTTCACAGTTATCTGGGTCCCTCTTTGGAGATATACACAAACAAGAAGTAACTTACAGAGGAAAACTTTGGGGCAAGATTTGACAGTCTGAGTTCCAACAGTAGCAATGCTAAATACCAATTGTCCATTTAGATCAGTCTCTTTACTTCTCTGGACTTCAGTTCACTCTCTGTACATTAAGGACATCTGCTGCCTCAATGGTTTCTTTCAATTCTAATATTCTGTGATTCCGGAATTTTATTCTAAGTCTAATTTTGACTCAAGACCAAAGTTGTCTTTGAATGTTCTCCCAAACATATTTCTAAATGTCTTTCTATTTACTATATAGAAGGCTCTAGGCCAGTGTTCTTAGCAGTTGGTAAGCATGTCAAAAGCGACATTGAGAATTGGAAAAAAGCTAAAGATACTTTCCCAGGAATTTCACAAACCTACAAAATCTTGCAACCACTTAAAGGGTTTATTGCATATATGGAGTGTTCTGGGATGTGCCCTAATAAAACCAACCATAATAAAACCAAGATAAAGTACCTCTGGTCTTCTTGTGTGTATTGTACATTATTTGAAAGAATCTCCAGAACCTATCTATTAAAAACTATTATTATATTCATCATACTGATAACACACATCAAATGTATGTGTATGCATGCAAAATTTTGTATGTGGATATGGAATTACACACACACGTACACATACACTCTCTTGGGCCAGTTATCATTGCTAAAGATTGGTCAGTGGCTACCTTCAATTCAAGACTTTCTTTTCCCCTCTTTTAATAGTATATAACATATTTTGTGTGTTTATACCCCTGACCAAGTTTTAGGCATTCTACATAGAGGAACTCTAAGCCCATAATTAGTCTGCATGTTGGTGTTGTTTTCCCATGTAGACACACAGGAAACCCAGGCTCAAAGATTTTGAGTCTTGTGTCCTGTACAAGGTCACCCTGTTAGAATGGGTCAGTCAGGCTCACAACCCAGGCATATTCCTACTCCAGTTTCTTTTCCTCTCCATCACAGTATATACTTATATTTAAAGAAAACAAATTGAATGACCCTTTCTATTGCTGCAGTTCTCAGCAGATGTTTAGAAAGTAGGTTTGTGATAGGGAGCAGGCATCTGTATGACTGTAATCTACCCACTAATTCTGATGCCCTATAGAGATTACAGAATGAGCCTCTGGAATGTCTAAAGAAGGGAATAAGATGGTAGGATGGATGTCCAGTTCCACGACGTGTCTAACAGAGCCATTGATAGGTCATCTTCCTACAGGAGAGGATGTCTTCCTAATTTGATTTCTGAGATCTTAGGGAAGGATAGAGTCTCCTCAGCAATTCTGATTCTCCCACCAGGCTTCTCATCTTCTTCCTTCTATCACCGGTAAAGACCTGTGGTGAGTCTGTGTGCATCTGTATGTGTGTGATTGGGACCAATGAGGAAAATGACATGGGGCTCCCACACGCACTGCCCCCTTTCAACACCATACCTTTCTATGTGAAAGAGGAAGCGTGTCTGGTTTCTGAGAGGATGGAAACTTTTCTTGCTTATTATTAGGGCATAGGAAGCCAAATGAATCATCTCCTAGAGCTGCTTTCTGCTCTCAGGGGGATGGGTCCTGGTTTCTAGGACAGAAGCCTTGCTTCAGGCAGAAACTCTTGTCAGTTCTCCACTCCTACTGCTCTTCCTGACAACTTGTATGTCATCCTAATTGAATAACAGTGGTTCCTACTTGCAAGTAGGCATTGATTTTTTATTGTCATATTTAAATCAGGAATTGAACAAGTCATGTGTTGTTTAATCATTATCTAAATTTTATAATTATGTGTCTACGTTAGACCATTACATTCAAATATTTATGTGACTTCTGTAATATCAATGCCTTTCATTTATATCTCATCAATAGAGGAATTCTTCTTATTTTTTAGCTAATAATTATATGGCACCTTCTAGGTACCAGGTATTGTTTTAAATGTTTTACAAATAATCATTGTATTCCTCGTCAATCCAAGAGAAAGATGCTGGTATTATCTCCATTTTATAGACCAGGGAACTGAAGCACAAAAAGATTCACTAACATGCTCAGGGACACACAGCTGGTGAATAGGAGAGCTGGAATTCAACCCCAGGCAGCCCGGCTCTACTGATTTGTGAACTAATCATGAAGTTAACCACATCTCAATGTAACTAGGAAACTGCGGTGGGCAGAATAATGCCCTCATCAAAGATGTCCATATCCTAATCCCTAGAATGTGACAATGTTATGTTCCATGGCCAAGAGTAATTAAAGCTGCCGACAGAATTAAAGCTGCTAATCAGCTGACTTCAAAATGGGGAGATTAACCTGGATTGTCAAGGTGGGCCCTATGAATCACAAGGATCACTCAGTGAAAGAAGGAGGCAGGAGGATCAGAGTCAGAAAGGGAGATGTGAAGACAGAAGCAGAGGTCAGAATGAAGTGAGGCCCTGAGACAAGGAATGTTGGCAGCCTCTAGGAGCTGGGAAAGCAAGGAAGCTGATTCTCCTCTAAAGACTCCAGAAGCAATGTAGCCCAGCCATCCTATTTTAGACTCCTCACTCCCAGCAGTGTAAGATAATAAATGTGTCTTATTTTAAGCCACTGTATTTGGTAATTTGCTACAGCAACAAAGGAAAACTAATACAAAACAATTAATTATCTTAAATTACGTTCAAGTTAACAACACAGCGCTCAAAGTTCAGGTTCACCGTTTACTAGATATGTGAACTTCAAGCATTTACTTAACCATTCCGCATCCCTGTTGGCCTTTCTGTAAAATGGAGAAAGATGTATTTACTATATACAATTGTTGGGGCTGGATTGCCACAAGGTAAAAAATGGTACCACCTGAAACAGAGCTTTATCTTTTGAGTGAAATTTTCTCTCTGGAATTGCGCAGAAGATTAAAATAGCAAGAACATGTACAGCCTTGTATGGTTGTTAAAATCTGTGGTATATGAGAAGCATCACCTGCAGAATGCTGGAATATAATGTATACTCAAATAGCAGTTATGAGGAGGATGATGACAATGGTTACCAATAGAAGGTTAGCGGGGGACATAAGATGGAAACAGAGACTTGGGATGTGCAGTTGAGAGTCTCTGTGTTACACTGAAGTGCTTTGGAAGCAGACTTGACTTCAAATCCAACTTCACCACCCACTAGTTATGATTTAGGGCAAGTTGCTTCAAGTGTTAAACCTTCTAGAAAGTCCAAGCTCATAGGGTTGTTAGGAGGTCTACAGGTGGCTGTAACGTAGTAAGCACTCAAGAAGTGTCCTCTTCAGGATTATCATTCATTGCTCCACGCTATGGTTAACTGTAGATATTACATGAAAGACTTCAGCAACTATCCATCTGCTTTTAAGTAATGGAAGTATTTTGGAATCTTCCAATTTTGCCCAAATCCAGTGTAGCTTTTACAAATGGGCTCTATGTTATATGTTCTCAGGAATATTGAGTATCTAGTAGCACTCAAACTCAAAATAATATGTAGTGATTCTGCCAAAAGCAGAGTTATCTAAGAGTAAATCAATATCTGGTAAATCATAGCACTGATAATGTACTGGAATTTGAGGTTGCAATGAAAAGCGACAGCCATTGAAGGTCCATGGCATATCTATCAATAGCTCACCTCATTAATATAGTCAGCCAATATTGATTTCAAGGAGAGTTATTATATGCTAAAATGACAACTGCATAACTGATTCTGCTGGAGCGGGAAAAGAAGACCGAAAACCAGCTACCAATCACCTACCATAGCACTTTCCTGACTGCCTTTCTGCCGAGGACTACATCCTTGGCGTAAAGTTCACCTTGGCTTATTACTTACAATGGAAAAGGAAGCAACATGGTTTTAAGAAAATATCAAAACTAATCTGTCCTCAAATTATTTATTTCCCCAATATTTTCAGACTGATTTTTATTTTCATATTTTTACAATAACCAGCTAATCTAATGTAAAGAATCCTGATAATTGTAATATTTGTAAATGTCTCAAGTTCTTGAGTTTCATTCAGTGCTAACGAATCCACTAAATGACTCATCTGCCAATTGCAACTAGAATGGATAACAGATTTTTCTGTATAGAATATTCAATTATAAAATGTTCATTTCAGTTATGACACCTAGTACACAGGTCATCAGGGACCTGAAAAAAATATCTTTTTTTCGATGTTTGAATGGGGAGAATAAGTATGAAATGAATGAATAAGTATGAAATGCAGTGCTCTACGTTAACTGGAACAGCTTCTTCCTTTCAGAGGACTGAATTACACATGATGCATGTATGTATATATGTGTAGTAATACAAATGTGTGTGTTTGTGTGGGATGAGAGTGGGGGGACAAAAGTCTCCTTTATTCCTAACAATTCTTATGGCAAAGCCACCAAAAATAGCTGCTAATCTTGAACTTTTGAAATAAAGTTGAATCAAGAGAAATCTTATGAGATCTCAATCCTGTAAATTATTGCTCTGTTTGTAAAAATGATTTTAAAAATTAATAAGTAGAGAGTCAATATTATTGATAATTCTTGTCAGGAACTTATGATTCTTTTTTTCATAGATTAAACTGTCTTTAGGAAAATATCTCTATTTATTAACATGGATTAAATTCTGCTGTTTGTGGGAATTAAGAGATTCTTTTGCAAAGGGTGCATGTGTATTTGCTCAATAAGTTATACCAGGATACAAACAAAGCAAACTAACTCTACCTTGGTTACCAGATGAAAACTGTGACAGATGAATACTAAGCAAAGAAGGTCAGAATCTGTAGAACTGATGAAACCAAGAATGAGAAGTCTGACAATGAAGCCCAGAGAATCTTCATAACTGGGAATCTCGGAGGGTTTTTAATTCTCTACCCTCAGAGCTTAGAATCACATAACAGGTGGTTTGGAACCAGAATATGTGTGTGGAAATTTTACCCAACCCTATGAGAGCCAAGGAGAAGCTGAATCTATGCTGAAAAAGAGGGCACAGCTAGAACTAAGTGACACAGCACAGATCCTCAGGCTAGTTTATGTAGGCATGCATGGGGAAGGTCCAGCCAGGTGTTGACTAGAACTAGCTTTGTTTGATTGCTAGCCAATCTGTGTCAGTGGACAGACCTGTAGCAGAAAAACAGTATCTACTCAGACCCCAACACATCCAGCTTTTACTTTCTCTTTCATTCTTTCTTTACAAGTAAAAATATAAGCAAATATATTCCAAGACTTAAGAAAAACTATTCGAGCATTCCAAATTCTAAAAAAAAATGAAGTGATTAATAGCTGGATCATCTGAACATTAAAATGATAAATTCTGAAAGAGTGATAATAAAATAATAATAATGTCATCGTGTTAGTCAGGATGTGTAGAATAGACAGAATGCTCAAGATAAACTGAGATGAATCATCAGTGCGATATTTATGGAAATGAGTGTTCAGCAATATACCGGAATTTAAATTACTTGTGTTAAATAATCTATCCCTGTATTTTAAAAGCATTTACATTGCTGGTTGATATTCCTCTTCCAGTATTGCCTTCCTTTATTGGTCTGCCTTTTCTTTTTAACTTAAAAAATAGTCTTTAACATTTCCTATACAAATGATCTATGTTCATTATAAAAATTTTCAAGAAATATAAAAAAAAGTAAAAAAGAGAAAGAGGAATAATATCTCAAATCTCACCACTCAGCACATTTAGTGTATATCCTCTCAGATTTGACTTCATGCTTATATAAAGATGAATGGAGATATGCATTGGAAGACTGAGGGATGGACAGCCAACTAAACTGATGGACATTAGATAAACTGATAGATTAAATTGATACAGGCAGCCAGTAATGGCACCACATATAAAAGTAATAAAGGTTATCTTACCTAAGTGCATTTTGCTTCAAATTAAATAATTTTATAAAGCTAATTTAAAAAGTAAATTAGTGGAACCGGCCCAGTGGTGTAGTGGTTAAGTTTGCATGCTACACTTCAGCAGCCCAGAGTTTACAGGTTTGGATCCTGGGTGCGGACCTACACACTGCTTGTCAAGCATGCTGTGGTGGCCTCCCACATAGAACAGAGGACGATTGGAACAGATGTTAGCTCAACAACAACTTTCCTCAAGCAAAAAGAGGAAGAAAAGAAATTAGGGTATAATTGAAAGATTTGCTAAATTTCATCCTTAGGGTTCATCATCTTAAGAGTTACTAAATCTTATAAGATTTCTCTAAATTTAAGAAAAACAATCAAAAACAGTCTTTATGAAGATTCAATCATAATGCTGTTAGTTTTTAACTATGCATAATTTTTACTATATTTTATTTCTGTGCAATATTTAAATGCTATGCACAATAACATAATTAGTGCACTAATTTCCTTTCCTATCTCTTGAGTTTATGGGTAATAGTTTTACTTTTCAAAGTTTATGGGCTTTATATTGTATCATGTGGCAATGATTTCTACAATCATTTAGTCTTAGTTGTCTGTATAAATAAACGCAATAATCCTTACCAGTTCTGTTTCATAGTTTCTGCACTCCTGAATTATGATTTATTTATCTCATTATTGACTCTATTTAAGTTGTCTAGTAGATTTTTTATCAGTTTTCATTTGTTACCCCTAATACATACTTACAGTTTTTGATTCATTGTTATCATGTGTAAATATAGATTTTTTTTTGGCTTAGAATTAAAATTCTCAGATATCACTTTCTTTTCCTCGGAAATTTTCCCACAAAATTATTTCTTTCTTTTGGAATTGTGTGTTGCTGTAGAAAATGTCAACAATTCATTCACTCAATGATTATTTTCTAGAATGTCTGCTATGGGCTAGACACTAGCCTAGGAGCAGGAGTCAACAATAAACAAAATAGACAAAATCTTTGCCCAAATAGAGATCACTTTCTAGTGGAGAAAGAAAAAATACATGAGTAGAAATAACGTCAATTTGGATCAAACATGATTAACCATTGGTTCCTGTCCTGTGGCCAGTCACGATTCTCAAACTGGACTTGGCTAAGGTTCTAACCTTGAGTGGAGGGGTTAAGAGAGAGGGGAGAAGGAAGAGGTGTGTGCCCAGGGAAATCACAGCAATCGTTTCTTAGGAAAGGAAAAGGTGGAGATTGGGTTCTTACATCCCTTTTACTTTCCCTGCCTAGCTCCCTCAATCAGGCCCTCGGGGTCAATCCCTCAAATCACGCCATTTAAGCAGATTAGTGGGACTGTTACTATTCTCCTGCAAGTCCCAGACAACAACAGAACCCATGATCTTTCCTATCCATACTTAAGCTGGACTCTGCAAATGCCATCAGGTAGCAACAAACTGCAGCTGAGACCAGGACACATTTGAAGACCCTAAAAGATGGGCAATAACAAGAGTAGGTCAAGATTTTGAGAAACTGGATTCCCTGTACACTGCTAGTGGGAATATAAAATGGTACTATGACTTGGAAAATAGTTTAGAAGTCCCTTGAAATGATGAACATAGAGTTACCATTATGACTTATAACTTCACTTCTGGATGTATGCCCAAGAGAAAACAAAAATATACGCCACACAACAATTTGTACACAAATGTTCATAGGAGCATTACTCTTAATAGCCAAAAAGTAGAGACAACCCAAAGTCCATCAACTGATGGGTAAACAAAAGTACTAACAAATACCGCATAGATGAACTTTGAAAACACTGTGCTAAGTAAAAGAAGCCAGTCACAAAAGACCACACATTGTGTGATTCCATTTATATGAGCATTCCCTTTACTTTCTTATTTTAACTCAAATCTATATTTCCCTTGAGGATACAGTTTTTGTACCAACAATCTTATGTAGAAGCTGGTTTTTATTCATTTATTTTTTTCCTGAAGCAGCTTTTCTGCTACTGGGTCCCGCGGTTTGGTATTGCCACTTCTAGATTATTGTTCCCCCATCATCCCTAATAATCCGGGGATTGAATCTCTGCCAGCAGACTACATCACCTTCCATCCATCTTTGGTTCAAATATCTTACCCCAATTTCCTCTCTTCCTCCTCAAACTTAGTTTACTTAATGAATATATTAACGAGCAAAAATAGTCACACAAAATTCTAGTTTAATTACAGTTTATTTGTATGCCAAGGGGTTTTTCTGGAGGAGGAAATGGTGGGAGATGGGTGGCTTTTTCCCCTCAAATATCTAAAATTAGTTCAAGAAAAAAACCTTATCATCACCTTAGTACTTGGCTATTGTGGATAAGACAGAAATTTTACACAACTGACGTTTCCAAAATATTTCCTAGTGCTATGGGTGACATCTGTCTAACATCGTGGGATTGAAAGTAAAAATATCAGCTGCCCATTTACACCCCACAGGCACCTCCTGCCACCAGACAAGAGCCATGTAAGCCATTGTCATACTTTCTTAACTGAAAAGGGATACAATATTGACAGAATTATAGCTATCTCTTTTTGCTTTTTTTTTTTTTTTTGCTTCTTACCAAATATCAGGTGCTTTCCTAAAACTTGAGAATGTTATCTCATTTAATCTTCACAACATGCTAATCAGGTAGTAATCTGATATCCACTTTAAAGGTGAATTAATTGAGACACAAATTAAGCAAATAAAGTTAAATGCCAAAGAAGAGTAGAGCTTGGACTTCAACACTACAATGTGGTTTGAGAAGCTTCCATTTTAAATCCTGTGCCGCCTTGCCTATCAAACACGGTGAGCATGAATGTCCACAGATTCTCAGCTTTACCAAGGAAGGACTACTCCTCCGAGTAAACCAAAAGCTGTGGAGATCATAAAAAACGGTGATGGGAAAAAGCCTCGGGGAAGATTGATTTTCTGGTAAATCTCCTGTATTTTACAGCTAGGTTTTCCAGAATTCTCTGATTCCTACATTTATATTTCTGGGACCTGCTAACATAAGTGTGGATTTATAGAAGTTGCAACCCAAGGCCTTGCATGTATTCTGACACTTTGAAGTGCTTATGGTGGTTTTGTGATGTTATTTTACTTATGGATTGACGGTGAAGAAGGTCACAGTGGGCAGACACCCAACTGCCAGCGGTCTTGTAGGTGGATAATAGGAAACCCCACTTCTACCTTTCTGCAAACTTCTTATTTATGCCTCTCAGTTAGGAACAGAAGATCGAATGTTACTGGCACTGACAAACACATCCTGGAATAAGTTGCTGTCTCCCAAGTCATGCTCATGTTCACTTCCTCCTGGCAATATCATAAACCAAGAGTGAAGGATCAGCCCTACATAAAGCGTGGAAGAATTCATGAGGGATACTGCAGTGGGCTGGCTACCACACCAGTCATTACATACACCAAAAGGATGGATAACAGAGTTCTTTCACCAGTGTCGAGATCAGAAGTCATTAAACCCTTTCAGTCAGAAGACTGTACAGCTGGTGTGTTGGGTTCTGAGCAGTTCCTTTATCTCAGGACTGTCCAACTGACACACCATCGGTTAACAAAGAGAGTCTTGGGCAGAACTTGGCTGGACCTTTCCATTCATTTGTGCCTTGCTCCGCACCTTTCCCTTGTGCCTGCATGAATTGGCCTCCAGACTTGTGTTCCTCTCCCAGTTCTAGCTGTGCCCTTTCTTTGGGCATAGAGTCAATTGCTCCACCTTGGTCCTTAGAGGGCTGGGTAGTTTTTACACTTCCTCTCTGATTTAGAGGAAAGAGACGAGAGGAAATGGAGCCATTTGAAGGACTGAGTGCAGCAGGTATTGGTAACATAAGTTACTTATATGATGTAATTAGACCAAATTAATTTAATTACTTGCTTATGGTAAAATTATTATTTTTTGTTTAGACTGTGACTAAGACTTATCTGTTTGTTTGTTTGCATATTTAAAGAAATCTTCTTTTTTCTTTGACATCACAAAAAGCCCTAACTGGCAGTTAAAACTAACTGAAGGACATCAACATTAGACTTAGAATTCCTGTCACTTGGCACAGTGAGGTATTCCCTAGAGGTCTGTTATATTTGGATTAACTTAATCATATCTTATGAAAATACCATATAAGTTTTCACTTATGACAATCTGATGGCATTCAAAATATTATCATATAGTCCTAAGTAAACAAATTTTCTGAGCACATGGTAAATATCAACCCTATATCACAAAATGATTGATAAAACCACAAATATTCTTTGTACAATTATTTATAAGTAACAGACAAACATGAATTAAGGTGATTTTCCTTTTGAAGAAGTATACTGGATAAATGCTTTAATGGTAAATAAATAGACAATTCATACTCTGGAAAGATACAGTTTTTAAAGTTAATTAGTAATTTGAATATCACATGTCTACAGAAAATTTAAAAGCTATAAGGCAAAATAATTCCCAGGGATTGATCTAAATATTCCTCACATTATGCAAAATCATATCAACCTTTTGGGGTAATGTCAAATTTACGCTGATTTGCAAGTACAACAAGGAGTTCATTAGATTTTACAAGTGACTCACAGGAGTTATACACAGTTCTTAAAGAAAAATATATGTTTTCTTTTGTAATAAATGCAAAATTCACTCTTGGCTTAAAAAATAAAACTTCATAACGAATTTAAATTAGGACTGTGAATGTGTTTTTCATATATTTCAAAGTGAGTATTGTGCTTTTTAATTTAAACCCTAAACACAAAATCATGTGACTGAGTTTGAAAATATTTCATGTTACATTATAGACTAATTAGTTAGTAATAAAAATTGACAGTATTCCTTGGAGAAAAATCTAGTTACATTGGGTTGACTGCCAAAGAAATTGCTCACAAGTAAAGTAACTTTATTGGCAATGCTGCGTAAATTGCCACAAAGAAAGTAGAAACTGAAAGGCTGATTTCATTGTTGCATCAACACGTGTGAACAAAAGAGCATTACAATTTTCCAGCCTAAAAACGCTTAAGAGGAAATTTAGTGGCATATATTTTGTGGTTTTGATGCTTAGCAGTGGCTATAAAGTAAAAGCCCAGAGAGTTAAATCAATCAGTTCAGTCAATTAAATGAAAAATAAAGAATGAAACAAAGTTAAATTGTTCTTTGAATGAATTTGTCCCTTGTTTCCTTGTGCTTTGCCTTCTATTAGATCAAAGTGGACAAACCTTTGTGGAGACTTTGTTTTCATGTGTTACTACTTCAATAATTTAACTGCTGAAAGTGACATTAAATGGAGTGGTTTCAATGTATATTCAAAGAAATATACCCTAGTGTTTTAAGAAAGTATATCTTGTATTACATAAGACCTCCTAAAAATGCTCAGAGGCACGATACTCATATAATCTGTGATGGGAGCTAAATGTTGATCAACAAGATATTTGTGATACATTTGTAACATGAGAAAAACTTTCTAAATTTCTAATTAATTTATAGGAATTACTAAGTAGCCCCAAACTTGTTAATTAAGACCTACTCTAGGATAAAGTATATATCTATCATTATGAATTACCATGAAAAATGAGCTAAGCTCCTTGGCCAATGATAGACATCATCTGTAATATACATTCTAATTCTCAGTCTTTACTGAGTCAAATCAAGGAAGGAGACTGAAGCAAGTCTAGGAAATTCTCGCTTTGAAAGATCTCCAACATTATCAATTACTACCAGAACTCCTCTGAGAATAAAGATAAGTCTGTATAGCAGAAAGAGACTAATGTGAGCCCTGAGTATTCTGGAGTAACTCAACCTCCCTTCTGAGCGAGGTGTCCCAAAGGCTTTATACTAGACATGGCCAGACCAAAGTTTAGGTACTTCAGGGCGATGGAAACTAGTTGTAGCCTGAACCTACCTTAATTGGTACTATGGACCTTGAGATTAAGCCAGAATAAAATTGAATTTCATTCTCAGATCAACCATTATCTTTGGTTCACAGTATGATTTCAATAGTTCCAGTCAGAAACCATGTAATGGGAGACTAGAAATAGTCTGCAGCTTATATAAATAAATCTACACCCTCTCCTACCCTGAGCCCACGAATCTGAACCATCAGCATTTACAGAGCTCTTACAATGAAAAGTCGTTGGGCTCAAGAATGGTAGAAAGGTAACATCTGAATTTACAGACTCAAGAAAGACTTTAAGTCAGAAATGGCAAGAGCAAGAGTGAGCACATTAAGGCGGTGGAAACCATTCACAGCCTGAGCCCACCTCCAAAACAGTGAGAAATTAGTAGGACGTGGAGTTTTCCTTTTCAATCTTCTTTAATGGAAAGTTTAATTACTGGATTTTGGTGCATTTAACATTTGCCTGCAAAAGAATGAAAATATAATGACGTGCTATTTTTGAAAATTGTCCTTGTGGGTGACTCTAACACCTGCTGCAAATTTAAGAAGGGATTTCTCATAAAAAAAAAAAAAAAACAAAGCAAATAACGAATGAAACTGGCTTATCCAAAAACCTGAGGAATAAAATTCCTGATCAGTCTGTATCATTTTTAATCAAAATTTAGGAGAAGATTTTTGATTGTTTTTACATCATTCTCGTATATTCCATTGGTTTGGACAAATGTATAATGACATGTAGCCACCATTCTAGTATCATACAGAGTAGTTAGTTTCACTGCCCTAAAAGTCCCTTCTGCTCCACCAATTCATCACTTCCCCCTCCACACCCCTGCCGACCTCTGATCTTTTTACTGTCTCCATAGTTTTGCCTTTTCCAGAATGCCATAGAGTTGAAATCATACAGTACATAGACTTTTCAGACTAGCTTCTTTCACTTAGTGAAATGCATTTAAGTTTCCTTCATATCTTTTCATGGTTTAATAGCTAATTTCTTTGTAGCGCTGAATAATATTCCATTTTAGGGATGTACTCTACAATTTATCCATTCACCTACTGAAAGGCATCTTAGTTGCTTCCAAGTTTTGACAATTATGAGTAAAGCTGCTATAAATACCTGTGTGCAAGTATTTGTGTGAACTTAAGTTATCGACTCCTTTGGATAAAGACGAAGAAGGACGAGTACCAGACGATATGGTTAAGAGTATGTTTAGTTTTGTACAAAACTGTCAAACTTTCTTACGAAGTGGCTGTACCTTTTTGCTTTCACATCAACCTTTAATGAGAGTTCCTGTTGCTCCATATCCTAGGCAGCATTTGGCGCTGTCAGTGTTCTAGATTTTGTCCATTCTCATAGGTCCATAGTGGTATCTCATTGTTGTTTTAATTTGCATTTCCCTGATGACATATGATATGGGCATCGTTTCATATGCTTGTTTGCCATTGGTTTATCTTCTTTGGTTAGATGTCTGTTAAGGTCCTAGTCTCGTTTTTTGATTGAAGTTTTTTCTTTCTTAGTTAAGAAAAACGTTTTTAAGAATTATTTGTATATTTTGAAAAATAGTCCTTTATCAGATGTATCTTTTGCAAATATTTTCTCCCTGCCTGTGGCTCATCTTTCATTATATTGACCGTTTCTCTTGCAGTGAAGAAATTTTTTATTTTAATGAAATCCAACTTATTAACTATGTCTTTCATGGATCATGTATTTGGTGTTATATCTAAAAAGTCATCACCAGACCCAATACTATTTTATCTTCAAGGAGCCAGCATTTAGTTAATCATCAATTCTATTCTTTCATTTCAATTTATTGATTTTAGCCTTGATTGTTATCAATTCCTCCTTTGTTAAGGTTAACAATAATTTCATTTTTTCTAGTCCTTAAAGTAAACCTATTATTTATTTAAAATACTTTTATGTAATAAAATTATTTTCTGAATAATAATGTAGTTGAAATAACATTTCATAGGCATTAGATATTATCTTCTCATTTTAGTAATTTCCAATCTTTATATAAGATTCTTTTTATCTTTAATTCAAAAATGGTTAAAAAGTTTAGTTGTGCTATTATTATTAATTTTTCATTTTATCCCATTGTGGTTATAGAATGTGGCTTTAAAGATCCCAATTTTTTGGAAGTTTCATTGTGGCTAAGTACATTTTGTACATAAATTAATTTTATGTTCATATCATTTGACCTGACAATTCAACTTACAGGAATGTGATTTTTTTTCTAGAAATTAAAAGATTTGTGTAAAAGTAAGTTTAGCACCACTTTACGTATAAAAGGCAAAAATTGCAATCAATCAAATTGTTATAGTATCCATAAAAGTGCTAATGTTTGTGCAGCTATTAAGAAACCTGCTTGAGAGTCAGGGATCCGGAGATCTGGGAATTCCCAGGGATCAGGGAAACCTAAGGAAAAGCATATATAAAGTAACATATTCTGTAAATATACAAAATGATTTATATATGCACAAAAAAGACTGATTTGGATCTATCAAAAAGGTAATTAAAACCGTTTTGTATAATACATTGGACATTGTATGTCTTACCTTACTGATTTGGCTATGGGAAAACATCTTGGGCCAACAGATTTTTCACAAATTATATAGTGTGAGACCCATGCACCGAACCACAGAAACTGAGACACCAAACTTACTCATTCGATCAATGTCTGTTAGTAGAGTTTTCTTATCCCCGGTCTTGGATGTCACATTCAACTCCAAAATCTTAAAGACTAAGGAAGTCCTAGTCGATACTACTAGAAATCAAATTTAATCAGGGAGAAGCTACTGAGAATAAGAATAAATGTCGCTCCATCTTGTCATTTTTAAAGATTCATTTTAATATCAGGTGCCTTTTACTCAAAGGATACAAAAACGTGTATGGAAGAAGAGCAGGCTTTGCAGTGAGGACCCTGCTCTGAGAGGCCTTCTCAAAGGTGTTTTAGCTTAAAGCTACGAGCTGTGGTTTTTAATGTACCTTTGTTGGGAAATGATCAGGCACAAAGAGCAAACACAGAATTTTATTCAAGGATTATTGTGGTTTTTTCAGGCATGCAAACAAAAGAGGAGTTCGTATATGATCTCCACATTTCCCAAAATATTATGTCCATGTCCTTGAGGATGAAACTGAGGACATTTCAGGGAGCTTTGATGTTAAAAAAATGTTTTAAAAGAGATCATGTTAAAGTTAAAATTAATCTACATAGAGGGATGTCCTGAAAAACATATTTGAAATGTCTCAAGTATATTAGAGAATATTATTCCAAATTTAATATGCATTGATAACTTATTTTTCTGTTATATTCCTATTATATAGCTTTCTTGGTATTTGTCACTACATATGTAAATGTGCATATTATCTATAAGTAATAAATCTAACCTTACAATATTGGATTTTGTAGGTCCAAAGAATGGGGAAATATCAGAAATTTCACAAGATTAACGTAATAAATGGGAAAGAAGTGTATCCTGTACATAGGCTGGCATGTGAGAAAAGGAACATCCTTCCAGCAAATACCCCTAGAAATTGACCAAAGCCCAGTGCTTAGTAAACAGTCATGCTCGCCACCAAGCCTGGACCCCAGCCCACAACTATGTTTTACCTCCATAGAGGAATGCTGAGCCAACATAATAGGATTATTATAGCCCAGGTTTGGTAGTAGCATGGAAGAATCTGGTGCATCCCACTGCACTCAAACACTAAGCTAACAGGTTAGGCCTGGAGTGACGTGTCTGTCACTGTATAGTGCTGATGAATTCCAGTGCTGGAGCACACTAAGAGAGGACTCCCAATTCACTACTCATGATGTTTAAATTCCCCACAGTCTAAGAGCTGGAGTCCCTTTTCCAGAACCTAATGTCCTGCCTGTTGTGTTTCTGAATGGTATCAGAGTGAACAGGTGCATGAGGTCAGAGTGCACATTCTTGTAATCTATCTTAAATCTTAAATCTATCGATAGAAATGCTGCTTCAGTAGGTGGGTGGGTACTGTGTGTCCTTGTTTGTATGTTTGTGTACATGCTTTGCATTGACTTAACTTTATTTAACGTCCAAGATGTCCAAGGAATCGTATCAAGAGCGTCAGTGGGGTTTGGGAAGTGGTGATGATACCAAACATAGTGTGCACTTTCTTCATCCAAGATGCTTACAGCCTATTTTGGAAGAAAAAAACATAAATATTAAAATTAAAAATAATAGGGGCTAGGGGCTGGCCCCGCGGCCGAGTGTTTAAGTCTGCGCGCTCTGCTTTGGTGTCTCAGGGTTTTGCGGCTTCAGATCCTGGGCGTGGACATGGCACCGCTCATCAGGCCGTGCTGAGGTGGCATCCCACATACCACAACTAGAAGGACCCACAACTAAAATAAGCAATTATGTATTGGGGGGATTTGGGGAGAAAAAGCAGGAAAAAAAAGAAGATGGGCAACAGTTGTTAGCTCGGGTGCCAATCTTTAAAAAAATATAAAATCAAATCAAATCACAAGTGATGCCAGAGAGAAGAATAAGATCACAGTTTGAAAGCTACAGAAAAATGTATGCTTAAGGGATAATGGAAAACACTGTGGCCTGGAAGAGACAAAAATGACTTCAACAAGAAGAAATTTGGCCTAGCTAGGATTTCCAGATGAAGAAAATAGTGTGAAAAGAGGCAAAAGGATGAGAAAGAAGAAGGATATATTCAAAATACAATGAATAAAGATTTTTCTTTGGAGTTCATGGTTCATAACGAAGAACAGCGGGAGATCAGTTTAAGAACATGAGAGTGAACCCACATTAACTTCTAGAAACAATGTCTGCTCCAACCTCTTGCTTGTCTGCCAGAACCCATGTCTTGAAATAACCCAAAAAGGACACAGAAGAAGAGGGACCTGAAGGGCCCTGAGGAATAGTGTACGTCTTCCTAGGAAACTCTTCATTCGCTCCCCTAATCTGCTGGGGTACATAAGGTTAGTCTTTGTGCAGAAACAAATGCCAAAGGCACAGACTCCTTCTTTGAAGACTGGCCTACCCTAACATGTTCATTCCTTCCATTTCTATAGCATTCTTCTTCCTGATTAACCATTCTGCAGAGAAACAGGAATACAAAGAGTTAGGAGACTAGTAGCTAAGGAAGAGTTCTCTCATTCTGCAGCAGGACTTTGGATTCTGGGGGATCTCCTTACAACACACTTTAACAGCAACCGAATCACAGGCAAAATAATCCCCCACCAAAGAGTTAAACTTGGAAATCCAAAGTCACCCGCAATCATAAAAGAGGGCCCTGAAATTATCCTACTCTTTATATTTTCCTCTTTTTACCCAAGTTGGCCTATTCTTTTATATCTGTTCCAGGAACCTAGAAGGAAGCAAAATTTTGTGGCTTTGTTCTTCTGCATTATAAATCCCCTGTAATTTATTTAATTAAAGATTTGGTTTCATATTAGCAAGTTTTTATTGATCTTTAGATGCTTTAGTTTGACTATTATTGAAAGTTAACGGCCAAGTCATTTTGGGATGGCTCCACTTCACAGTAAGCATTTAGCTCCTATCTGGTTACTCTACAAGAGTGATTCTCAGCCTTGGCTTCACCTCAAAATCCACAAAGCTTTTAAAAGTCCCAAAGTCCAGGCCTGGCCCAAAATCAGAACTTTTGCGAGAAGAATCAAGGCAGCGTTTTTTTTAAAGCTCTCCATATTCAGTATGCAGCCAAGACCAAGAACCACTGCTCCACACCATTTGTTCCAAATCTACATTGGCTAAACGTCTCCCACCTGAAATAAAATCTGCATTATCCCTTAGCACAAGGACAAAAAATTGATACTTTAGGGGATATTTATGTAAATCACAAACTAATATGCCACCAGTTTGTTGTGAGACTGCAGAGAAATAACCCCAACCTGAAACCGACAGATCCCTTGCTCTGTTCATAATCTATTAAAATGCGTTGGCATTAAAAAAATTGGTTTGACAAAAGATATTGTTACTATTTTGTATTTGTAAAGCAGAGATGATTTCTGATACAGTGTGGGAAATTTAAACATTAATGTTAAAATGCACACTGTGAACTGAGGTGTGGTTCTGTAGAGAGAAGACTAAGTTGGTGAGTTTTTCAAGAACATTCTGTTTCCAAAGCACCAGAGTAAGCAAACACAAATTTCTCATTAAAATGATAAAGCTATGGAAACATTGAGACTATAAAAAGTAGAAAGAATATAGTTCAGCTTTTCAGTCTGGTGATGTACATATCACTTATTTTTGCAACTATAAAGTAAATTGTGATGCAGTTATTCAACTTTTAAATTTATAACAAATCAAATTTATAAGTATAAAATTGTATAAACCAAATTAGAGGCAAATGTATCTTTCTTCTGATAAACAAATATGGGCGGCAGCAAAACCTGGACGCTGGGGACCCCCTCTGGATGCGGACTCCAGTGAAATCCAGGCTCATCTAATTAACAGCTGGGGAAACTGGGCAAGTTCCTCAGTGTCTCAGAGCCTTGCTCTCCTTACTCATAACATGGGGATAACAATAGCATCTGCCTCATAAATGTATTTCAGGTATTAAATGTGATTTTATCTGTGAAATGCTTGGAAGGGCACACAACAATTACACAGCACTCAAACAACATTATTGTCATCAAATCTGATGTTCTTTTGGGGACGAACACTTTCTGTTGTTAATATCTAATTACATCAATTTCCTTTTTTTAAAAGGCCATCGATTAATTTTGTGAATGTAGCTTATACATTTGAATTTTTAAAAAAGACTAATTTTGTCTTAAGATTAAAAAAAATTAAATTAATGAATCTTAACTAGATTATTACTCCAAAGAAAAGTTAAAATATCCCAGTGGCTAGGCATGTATGATTTGGTCAGAGAGCCTCAGATAGAATTCTGATAGTGCCATAATACTTAACTCTGTCAACGACAAATTTTTGAACTGTAAGACTAGATTAATAAGAGCTCTTACTTCATCATATCATAAGGATTAAATGAGATACTTCATGAAAATCACTGAGATTACTGTCTGCAGATATTAAACACTCAATAAAAAATAACCACTATGCCATTGGGGGCTGGCCCAATGGCATAGTGGTTAAGTTCACACACTCTGCTTTGGGGGCTCAGCTTTCCTGGGTTCGGATCCCAGGTGCGGAAATACACACTGGTCATCAAGCCATGTTGTGGCAGTATCTCATAACAAAAAATAGAGGAAGATTGGCACAGATGTTAGCTCAGTGACAATCTTTCTCACCGAAAAATAAATAAATGAATAAGTGTTTTTATTATTACTAGTATCCTGAACAATGGACGAGTCAACATGTCAACTTTTGTTATTGCTTTCTTTTATGTTGTTTTGCAATGGATTCAAAATGTTAGCTGGCATATTGTTGTCTTAAATATGACCCTGTGTATATCAAAGAATTCAAAAATGCAAACGTCATCAGTGGAAATCACTCTTATATCAGTTAGAACACCTTTGTTTCAAGTACTCAAGTATCCCACATCAACTTGCTAACACAAGAGGGAAATGTGTTATCTCATAAGTAGACGATGAGAGATAGGGACTCTTTCAGGGTAGGACACCTCCGGGGACTCTGTGATCTCAGCAAGCAGCCAAGCTCTTCCTGCCTCTCCACTCAGCTCTCCTGGAGGTGCTTTCGTGCACTACCTGCAGATACATCAACATCCAGAGTCTGAATACTCCTTCTCCCTGTGCCTCTTACTCAAGAGCCAAAGGTGATTGCCAGAAGCCTTCATGTCACACTTCACTGGAGAAACAGGGACTCATCTATATTTCTAAACCTGTCACTGGAAAACACAAGGGCCCCACGATAGCTTAGAACAGTTAGAACAATGGTGAATGCACTCTAAAGGCAGCGATAGACCCACCTGCCCCTGAGTTGTGTGGGAGGAGTGACCACCATGAACAACCGGGGCTCTGTCCCCAGGAAGATGGGCAGATGTGTTTGGGTTCTGAAGTAGAGTTTCCTTATATTCCTAAGATGAGATAGTACTTTTAAGTGCTAACGCAGTACTGGCTACACAGATATGTGCCTAATAAATGGTAACTTTTATTACTATAAGTACCAAGAAAATACTGTCCAGAGGTTCACGACAAAAAGATAAGTGAAACAACTTAAGAGAATGAAGAGTCATATTCATATCATATAAGACTGAAGTAGAACCAGAGACTAACTGAAAACCTGATTCTAAATGTCTTATAATTTGTGTTTTTTAAGGCATCTAATTATGAGACATTTAGCTTCTAAATGTCTTATGTTAAACTGTGCATAAAATTAGATTCACGAGACACATTTTTCACACATAATAATTTCAAGAAATTGCACATTTTGCAAAGAACAAAATAGACAAGACTTAAGGGTTAGGGAGATAGCTTTATCCATGGTGGTCTGGTAGCTGCCAAGCATTAAACAATCCTACGGAAGTGCCTTACAGAAATAAACTTCCTAATGAATTTACCTTACTGTGTTGTATCAGCAAAGCCTTAGGAAGACCCAGCTGCTAACAGAACTGTAGCCTTTCCCAGTGAGTAATAAATAATGAAATTCAAATCTCTAAAGACAAACAGCATGGTCACTAAGTTAAGCTTCATCTTCAGCCCTAACTCTGGCAATAGGATCAACAAAAGTGCATAAATTTGCACTTATCAAGATATTCACACTATTTTATTTCAAACTATGAAAATAGGTCACATTTAAATTATGAAAAAAAATTTATTTTAACCTATGAAAACATGTCACATTAATTTAAAATATGAAAATCAACCTCAAAAAGACTAAAATTCTCTTTAAATGTAATTCATAAATAGTTTTCATACACAAATACATTCTGATTCTGGGCCAAAAATAAGGTTTGACTCATATAAAATAATTCTAATAATTTTAAAGGCTAACGTATTTCTTCTACACCTGCTAACATAACTTGAGACGTGAAACATTTTTTTCCTAAATCTTTATATAATGAGCATCTGAGATGCTTTAAATACTTCAATAAAATCATGGCACATATATCTGCAAGACAGCAAACCTGTCTACAAATGAGTTTTAATTTCTGAAATAAACTTTTGAAATATTTTTCAAATGTTTTCTTTGGAATCTAAGGAGTTATTTCAGAAAAGATGGTCAGATTTGCTGACTTCAATACTCACATAGTATTACATAAGTACCAGGAGTACTGTTCTTGGTACTTTCCAGATCGAACATTTAATCTTATAGCAAACTTACAACATGAGTATTATTGACATCCTTGTTTTATCAACGAAAAGAATGAAACAGGGAGAGGGTACCCAGTGTAGGAAGTAAGAAGGGAAGTCTGAGTTTGACCCCAGGTAACCTAGCCCAGAGTGCACGCTTTGCATTATTCCCAACTGCCGCTTCAGCAATGCAGAATCCATTAGATTTCCCTGATAAAATTGTTTAAAGAGCATGTAGCTTTTAATGACTAAACTAACATACATCTTTCTGTTTGGGTTCATCATAAAATGAAAAAGATCCTGGCGCTGATTTATTTTTGAACAATGTTGATAGTCCATTTCTAAAAGCTGATGAAAAATGTACCAAATCTGTAATTAGTAAGAGAAAAAGGCTGCTAGAGTAACCTTTGGGATGTGAAGTTAATCATGCACATAAAGTATTTTTTCCATTTGATAGGTAATTAGAATATATTTAGTACAGGTGTGTCATCAATTTTCTTTGTAACATATAATTAATACCCTGGTGTTTTGTCATTTCTTAAATCATTTTCCTCACATTGAACAAGTAAGTCTTTATTTTTGAGCAAAGAATGCTTCAAGAAGCATGTACACGGGGTAGAGAGAAAGGGGAGAGTATAGATGATCAATTAGGTCTGGGGATGGTAACAAGAATTCAGGTGATGCGGATACTGCTGGCATCGAAATCAGACATTGGGACCATGGTGTCCTGTAGTAACACATAAACATCCAAATCTCAGTGGCCTCACAAAATACAGGGTTATTCCTCACTCAGCTAAATTCAGCACATGTCAGGAAGTCCTTCTTCACGTTGACGCTGCTCTATCAGGAACATGGTTTCTAAGATTACCGTGGCAAGAGTGCAGAGGGTCCCATGAGGGGCATGAATCTAAGCGCCAGGCCTGGGGTCTTGTACCATTTCCACCCACACCTCGTTGACCAGAGTCCACTCATGGCCCCATCTACTGATGAGGGAGAGTGGGAAATGCGGTCTTGGGGTTAGGAGTACCTGTGGGGTTTGATGACACTGCATTCTATCTACCTCAAGTTATCCATCTATCAAGTCAGCCATATAGGCTGAAACAATTATCAAGCAGTGATAATTGTCATTGTCAGGTCCTCCATATGTTTAGAGGAGCTTATCAAAAGGCTATGTGTTACTAAGGTTTATATTCTTCCCTGTAAATATTCCAGGACCTTCTATATAATAGGTGTTCAGTAAACGTCTGTTGGATAAACACATGATATATACTCTATGTGTCAGCAAATCATAAAGACAAAACGAACTCAATATTTTGAATACTGTGCCACAGAGACCATATGTAAATGCATAAAACCTGAAACATTTTTCACGTTACAACTCACTGATTAGCGATTTTCATGCATAATCTCATTTAATCCTTCCAACATCTGTGCAGAATAAGTTCTTATTCTTATAACTAAGATTTGTGAAGCCTAGACTGAAAAAAATCTCTCTCGTAGGTAAAAGGTTCATGAACAATCTGGCATGAAATGTCAAGCAAAAGAGTTATGGTTTCCAGGTAGAGTTACTTAATAAACAAATTAATGTACATTCTCTCAGGGTTCTCAGCTTGCTGATGAGTTAGTATACTGTGTATGTTGATACACTATGTGTTCCTTTTTAACTTTTCTACCTGAAACTGATGCTTAAGGCATCCTTGAGCACATCACAGAGCTCACTGTTTATTCTCTCACACACAGTAGAAAATATTTCTTGCAAAATAACTTACTCAGAGCAAAGCATTAAAAAATCCTGTATAAGTGGTGCATAGCTTAATTTTTAATAAAGTGAGCACACAGTGACCAATATGTCAGCAATAACTGAGAAATTTGTAGTTAGTGGTCCCCAGCAGTGACATTAAAATAGCTTAGGCACTCAAAACAAACTTCTGGTAACATTGCTTATCTTCCTCTTTGTTGTAGACACTGTAACATCTGATACTCCTTTCATTTCTTCACACCTGCATTCAACACACACACACACACACACACACACAAATATCTGTGGACAGAAATATAACTAGAATTAGAATATAGCGATTTATATTTTTGAGATCAGAAATTTGTTAGATAATTACCTCCTTTTTCCATCTACATCACTAGTAACCAACTCAGAATCTACGCAATTATTAAGAATTTATGCAGTTATCTTGGTTTGAAAATTCAAACATTTATTGTCAGAAAATAATATTAGAGCCTTAATGACTATGTTTGTTGACAGCAAAAAACACTTTTTGTCCTTTTATTGTATATAGCCTACATGTATTATGCCTAATAACGTACTTACGCATTCTTCTCATAGTGCAGTTATGTGATCAGTGGAATCAAATAGTGGATATAACTAATGCAACATTATTTCATTAGCTTATTACTTTAGTTCTGTATCTCGTTTTATTTACCAGACTGTTGACTGAATTGTGGGTACAACCAAACAAAGGTTTTGTTGTTCTCAAATTTCAGATGCACACTCTGTTAACCTGTCCACCGAGTTGCATTTGAGTCTGGTGTTCTAAAATGCTCCCTGCTATGTTTGCTGTTCCCATCCATTACAAATCTAAGAAAAGAAAGTAGTAGTGTAATGGTTCCTGAGACCAACGCTGTGAGGTGAGAAGGGATCTTTGTTTTTATTTCTTTAGAATGAATAGAGTGTAAAAAAAATGTCCACATATTGAACCTCACCATGCAAAATTAACTGGAGGATCAGAGATCGGATATCTGAGTTCAGTTGATTCATCCATAACACAGAGTCATCCACTTGCATACACACACTCCTTCTAGAGATCTTGTTTCTGTAATTTTTAAGTTGAAACGAGCTCCCTATCAGGACACACTGGACACCAGAAATTCTTAGAATCTAAACGGGCGGAGAAGAGAAGGTCCATAACACACAGGGGTGGCTTCAGTTGTTGGCAGATCTCTAGAAGCTATAGCATGTTGTAGGCATGGGGTCTTCAACTTATCCAACATATAGAAGATGTGATATGCTTTCTGAAAGGGTCCAATCTTAAGACACCAAATTAAATCTTAAGAATTATTCTACTTTGAGGATATACCACATTTTAGGTTTTGAAAAAAACACTTACTTAAATTAGTTTCTATGAATTTCCAAACAGCAAGCACAATTAAAATTCCATTATCTTGGTGAAAGTATTGTTTTCAGTCATTTTAGTCTTCGATACTAAGAGCGTATGTCCTGGTGACAGCTTCCCTAGATTTCTACTCTACTTCTAAGGATTACGTGGTGGCTTTGGACAAGTTATTAATTCTGTGCCTCAGTATTGTTATCTGCAAAATGAGTGTTACAGACTGGATTGTGTTTCCTCAAAATTCCTACTTTGATGTCCTAACCCCAAGTCCCTCACACTGTGACTGCGCTTGGGGAAACGGCCTTTAAAGAGGTAATTAAAGTGAAATGAGGTAATACAGGTGAGCCTTAATCCAACATGACTGGCATCCTTAAAGAAGAGAAGAGAGAGAGAGGGAAGGATGGAGCATGGGTTAGGACAGAGATGTATTTTAAGGAATTTGGCTCACTCAACTCCAGGGGCTGACAAACTGGGAGGCTGGAAATTCAGGTAAGAGTTGATGTTGCAGTCTTGAGTCCAAAATCTGCAGGGCAGGCCAGCAGGGTTTGTAGGTTGCAGTCTGGAGGAAGAATTGCTTCTTTTCCAGGAAACTTCAACCTTCACTCTTAAGGTCTTCAACTGATTGAATGAGGCCCACCCACACAAGGGAGGTAATCTGCTTCACTTAAAACCAACTGATGCGAAATGTTAATTGCATCCATAAATACCTTAACCACAATGCATAAGCTGGTATTTTACCAAACAACACTGTTCCATAGCCCAGACAAGAAGACACATAAAGTCAGCCATCACACAGGGAAACTGAAAAACATGTCAATCATGGACCTTGCTCTCATTTGTACAATAATTAATTACAGGAACAGTGCATAGAATGCCACTGTCCTATTCCAAACACAGCTGACTCTATGCCGCCAAGGTTTTTGATTATGATAGAAACGTCTGACTTGATTTTAAAATTGAAGCCACTCCTAGGCTGATGGTTGATAGGTCTGAGCAAATCATTTGGACTCATCTTATATAAATATTGTGATCCTGGTACAGTATACACTGTGAGATTATCACGATGAATGACACTGTGCGTTTAAACATACTTTGTGTTACGCAGGTATTCTCCCAGGCAGCTGTTTACTCCTCTTCTAACAACCCACACTGTCAGGAAAATTACTTTCCCAGCTCCAAGTGTCAAGAAGACAACACGGCATGTTATTGGATGACAGCAAATAAGATGAGGAGCAGAGTCACTGTTCCAGTAACCAGCAAAACTTCTTTGAGGAGTGATTGGTAGAGGACTGACCAGCCCAACTCGCATGAAAGAACTCTGTGCCTGAGGAGGTCGCCTGGTCCCCTGAGTTAATGGAGGGGGCTGTGGAATGAAATATGGATTCTGAGCCATTCTTTTTGGCCATGGTTTGGTGGATTTCTGGCCACTGTCTTTGGTCATTCTGTTGAAGATCATCATTAAAAACAGAGAAAAGGATGATTTGGAAGGTTAATTTTATTCTTTTATAAAAGATTAAATAAAAACTGATCAAAGCCTTCTTTCTGTCTGCTTGAATTACATATTTGTAGTCTTTTTATTACCTAATATAAGGAAAATTCTTTACTCTTGAGTTCCGTTTTATATGTCAATGATTTTTAATACCTGGTAAATGATTGATATGGATACGCTTGGATAAACTGTGTCTCCTATTTCTTAGATAAGAGGCAAATGGATTTGACTTGTATTTGTTAATCATAGAAAAACACTCCTGAGATTCCAATTGCACATACTTTCATTTTTTCAATGAAATTTCCATGTAGAAGCAGCATTTATAAAGATGTATTTCTTCTAATTATGTGTTAACCTTATCTGTTTAGTATTTCACCTCTTTTGTTACCTTTTTCAAACTTTTTATGTTTAATAAAGAATGCGGCTTGAACACAAATGACCTGAAAACTTTCCAGATATAAATTGTGATTTCCATGGTTACGTCATGGTACCCTCCTTCAACTTTAGCCTAGCCTCAGGAATTGAATAGATTTCTTTAACTGAGTTCATTCATAATGATTTCTGCTAATGATCATTGGTCCCGAAAATTCTTCATAGTTAAAATAGCAAAATATTTTCCCAATCAAAATTGGGAGCACATAGGTAAACTATGTCCTGACAGTCTAACAGTAGACTTGAATATACAAAATCAAGACAATTCTGAAAAATATAAAATTAGTTGTTCCCTGTTTAGGTACCAACATAACTTCCTATCTCATTCAAATATGTCTTAGGCACTAAGAAGACTCTCCTCAGAGGTAGCCATGGGGGAGTTATGTACCTAATTACTTAACTTCACTAATGGGTCACGAAAATCTGTTCTATTTTTCATATTTCTACTAGAGTCTTATATGTACACTGTTAGCCATTCATTCCAATACACTGTTACTGAGTACCTATTCCATTAGAAAAAGGAATTAGCCAAATCCATCTGCTCAAGAAACCCAACAGCTAGTAATTAATCAATAATTGTAACTCAGTGTGTAGATAGTCTCTGAGATATGGGAAAGGCACAATTGAAACTAAAGGAGAACTCTACCTTGCAAATCCTCAAAGAAGAGGGAATCCCTGTGGTATGTACTGGAGAGTAACTAAGATTTGTCACTATCTGCAATACCGAAAGGAAAATTAATTCCTTTCCAAAAAATAAATGGACTATACATTGAACAAGAATAAATTAAGATTAGAAAATACATGTTAATTCTAATAACATCAAATCTTATATCTTTTTTTCCAGGTAATGTTTGAGATATGATTGCCATTTGCCCTAATCATCATACCATCATCAAAAACACAAATATTTATTTTAATTGCCTCAAGATAGATGCTACAATTCTCAGCCATGAAAAAAAAGGTGAGTGGTAACAATGTCTACAGTGATTTTGATGAAAAAAAAAATGCAATCTACTTCAAATCTAAATAATGGGCACTAGATAATAATAATTGAGGGAACATTTACAGATGGCAAATAACTTCTTTCTGCTTAAAGTGATATACAGTCCATGATAAAATAATGTGTTAACCATAAATTATTTACATGTTCCTGTGATTATTTGCAGAATTGTATCTGAATGCAAAATATTAACAAATAATATATACAGTAACTTTCATTTGGTAGGAGGCATTTAATATATCCATGGCTGACAAAAGCTAAAGTGATATGCTGGTACCACATAGTTTTCATTTCCCACAACATGAAAAGTAAATGGATAGAAATTCCATGCTGTCCTAAACAGTTTTGGGAGATTGATTGTATGTAAGACTTATTTGGGAAGATACAGATGAACAGAATATTAATTGACAACAGTTCTCCTTTAAGAGTACCTTCCACTCCCACAATATTTCCACCAACAGGGAGATAAAAACCCTGGTTTGCTGGGACTTGTCCCATTTTAGCCCAGAAAGTCTCCTGTATCAAGAAAGTCCTCAGACCTGGATGGCTGGTCACCCTGATACTAGGGTCTGAAGCTGAGAATCTAAAATCAGTGTGTTTCCATGCCTTCTCAAAACCCTCCCACAGATTCAGGAAAAAGCATTCATCACTATTTAGATGACATTAAAATCCAGAGGCCCTGGAACATTATTTCAGAAAACGTATTCAAAGTTGTAACCATCCAAACACCCACATTACCCCAAAGAACATATTAGAATGATAAACAGAAAACGCTATTAAAATAAATGGGAGGTTAATACAGTGTTTTCATGGGTATTTTTAAAATAATTTTAACTAAGACTTTTATTAGAAATACCCCGCAGTATACTCCTAATATGGACATCTGTTGAGCATTTAGATCGTAAGTAGGCACATAAAATTTTAATCGGCAGTTTCTTCAGTATTTAAGACTATATTGCTATCAACATATTTTTCATAAAGAAAGTCATGCACTACCGTCAGTTATATTTATTACACGAAGGAACATTTTAATATAATAATGCAGATGTCTTCATTCTATAAACCCCAATGGTACTTAAAGCTGGGATTTTATTACTTGTGCCGAGGGCCAAACAAAGCTATAAACCTGCTAAATTCTAACTCAGCTACTGCCGTTGAGTTGTGCACATTCGAGTTGTAAATTACAATACAAAATAATCAAATATGTATAAAATGGTAGTCATGGAAGCAGTATCCTGGATTCATAAGATTTCATGAGAAATCAAGAAAAGAATTTATAAACATCAACACTCGGCTGTGGGTTTATGAAATTCTCTTCCCAAAATATAACGCTATTCTAATAACTTAAGACACGGTCTGTCAGTCAGTGCTACCTACATTCTCTTTTTCACAACATCTCCCTTATTCAGCACTTATTTCCAACAATCATATCAGCCACCCTACTAACCTCTGTTTTACACTTAGAGTGGCCAGTGTACCGCGTAGTGTTGCTGTGAAGATATTAAAACCATTACAAGGGATCTCTCTGATAAAACTTTGTAACACGCAGAGCATTTAGAAACATCCTTGTAAAATAACAGATTTAAAGGATGGTGATTTCTCCCACTTTGAGCTAGAACAAAAGAGCAAAACAGCCAAAAAAAACACTGAAACGTGAAATTTTATACGTGTCAGTACATAGAGATAAACAGGCTTGTCTTCTCCTAATGTATTGCTAGCCCTTATATAATCATATTACTACTCTTCCTTAAGAAAAAATAAATTATTTTAAAGATTGCATATATTATGAATGTTAAAACAGTATCCTTTTTTTTTTCAGTATTCTTGGTGACTGCATTACAAAGTCTACACTTTCTGGAGTGGTTTATTTAGTAAACGTATTCCCCTGCATAACTAAAATGAACAAGGTAAAAGAATGCGGCACATATCTTAAGGTTATAGACTGCCTCCAATAACCCTTTGTAAAAGTGATATTTGTCCTGTTTTATACATTTGGCGGAAATCTATATGATTTCAGCTTTGTAAAATATTTCCTTTAGCATCCAGGGAGTTTAGAACCAGTAAGTTCTTAGATTGAATCCCAGATCCAACACACATTGAATGGGGGAGCTTGGGAAAGTTATCTAAGCTTCCTGGGCTTCAGTTTCTCTGCTTATAAAACAAAAATAACCATATCAACTAATTGGATTTCTGGAAGGAAAATATGAGCTGATTATATATAAAAAGTATAGTACCATGACTGGAACATTGGAAGCATCCAATAATAGGTAATATTGTGTTATTAGTGTTTCATTTTGATTATTTTAATCAGATTATTTTTATTGTTATAGAAAAACCTGAAAAGACTTTTAATAAAATTTTAACAAAGCAATGTGTAGGAACTATAGGTGGCTATACATATTTCTTTTAAGCATTTATCCTGTATTTATGAATTTTCTATAAAACTGTACAACTTACAATTAGAAAATAAAACATTTTAAAAATAGTTGGGGATCCATATTTTGTGGCTTATGTTCTTGCCTCTTTAAAATACACAGTCACAATTTTTACATCATAAATGACTTCCAGGAAAGAAGAATGTTCCTTCATTTTAATCTGGGACTATCATTCTGAAAATATGCCTTTTCTAATTAGAGCCATGTTCTAACAAATGAGGATATGACCTTGACACTATTCAACGTAGCTCTTTCTAAAGAAGAAGAGCAAACCTGGTACTTACTATGTGCCAGGCATGAAGTGCTTTCCATAGTTCTCCCAACAACCCTACAAGGTAGGTACTATCATCATCTACTGCACAGAGAGATTATGAAATTTACCTAAAGTCACAGAGCTATGCAGTGGCACAGCTGGGAATTGAACGCAAGTCACGAAGCTCCAGAGTTGGTGCTGTTGACCCCTTTGGTACACAGGTTTTCCAAGTACAGTAATGGATGCCATGAATCATTGATGATAATGGCTATTCCAGAAGACAAAGTCGATGTCCTTGATCTCGTCCCTCCAGCCTCAAGAAGAGTTTATATACCAGGAAAGCGAAATATCCTACAGGATATGTCCATGAGTAATCCAGCTTATCTCAGTTCCCAGAATAATATTGCATACCTTATTTGTATTAAAAGAAACATCCCCTTTAAATGAGTGATAAATTTATCCAAAGAACTTTGCCATTCACTCAGGTTTGTGTGTGTGTGTGTGTGTGTGCCTGTGTGTTAAGCAAAATAATGGTGGGAAGGTATAGGAAGCAATTATTGACAACTCTGGAACCTGTGTCAGGGCATTGGGGAACATTAGTGTGCACTAAGGGTGTGTAAAATGCTAACTATTGACTTTGAATGTGGTCAGTTAGAAAATATGTTAATATTATCACATCTTTAAAGTATTTTGTGCAAGTATTCCAAAATATGTTTTGAAACAATGGCAAAATAATTGTCAACTGAAATTAGAAATTTGCTCAAGTCAGGAAATTGTATTCATTTACTTTCTTTATTGGTATGATGCTCAGTCTCCTAAGTAATATAAAGATGAATAAATGTTCTCCTCTATATAAAAGAGATACATAGATGGAAGGCAGCATCACCTCCTGAGACAGGTAAATAGAACGGTGTCCATTTTCCAGGGAAGATAGTGAGTTCGTTCTATGATAAGAAGTTAGAGTCAGAGGAAAGGAGAAGGCTCTAAGGAGATAGTAGCTTAAAGGGTCACTTTCAAGGATGAGGGACATGTTGGCAGGCAGAATCTGTAAAAGAGTGAGTATGTCATTGTGAAAAAGAATAATGAACTAATGAATTGAGGACCAAGTTTCCATCAGAAGTAAGAGAAAAACGCTCAGAGAAACTGATGTTAGAAATGGTGGAGAGTCATAGATTGACATCCATGTGAGAGCAAACACTGAGAAGGAGTAAATCTGCAGAGGTTTTCCATTAAGAGATGGGTAACCGATTCTCTTGATTTGCTTGATCAAAGAAAAATAGAGAAATTAGGTCAACTATGGAGTGGAAGTGGAATGGGATTGTGTACTGAAGGATTTTGAGGTATAGAACAGCAATTTTTAAAAAATTATGTGGCTATCATGCAACAGCCCAGCTGAGATTTGTTAAAAATTAATTCATGTGAGCCCTCCATGATTCCACCACAATAGGAATATAATCATAGAACATTGGGACTCAATAAGAAGACTTCTCTTAAATTCTGGATTTATTGCTTATTGATTATTTGAACTTATTCAAGGTACTGAAAATTCTCAGAGATTAATGGGTTAATTGAGGAAAATAAGTGTACTGTGTGATTCCTGTAAGTTATGGTGGAGGTGAAGTCAACAATATGTATTTCATATCCACATGAAAGAACTCAGCAAAGTATAGCACCCCATTCAAGTGTTTGTTGTTTTTGTTGTTGGATTCAGTAATGAATAATATGGGAACAGAGAAAATGGAGAGTCAAGTTAGCCAGGGCTGATAACTGGCAAGACAGGAACTGAAGAACGGACATGTGGCAGAGTCCACACAGGAAATGAAGACATGATTGTACAGGAAGCCAAAAGAAGGTAGAAAATGGGAGCGAACTCAGAAGATCAATTTTCACTGCGAAACTTCACATCATGAGGAGCACAAAAGGCAGAGGAAATGGAAGATGTGAAAAGACCTGGAACTGGGAATTAAAATGGGAATTTCAGGGTTTCAAGAACGCTTTCAAGTAGAGCAGTGTTAAGTGACCATTGAGTGATTGAGGTGGAGTGTATGGAGATGGAGGCATTGAATAAGAGATAGTAAGGAGTCTGTTAGCCTGGGCGGACAATCAACCTATTGTTCTCCCTTAGTGTGTTCTTAAAATAACAACTAGTGTTTGTATGCTGCTTCAGTTTATGAAGGCATATTTTTTGTAAATCGTTGATTCTCTCCATGTCTGTATGATCACCACACACTGTCCAGAGAAAATTGTTTTAATGCTCTTCATTTAAAAACGAAGCTTAAAGAGGTTAAAACAATTGTCCATGTTCAGAATACAAGCACACAATAGAGCAAGTTTCACTTACAAAACTGACCTTCTAATGCTATGCTACTCCCACACATCACTACATCTTATTTAACATAACTTCAAATTCTACACAACAACCTGTTTTCCTCCAAAGCAGAAAAAAAAATTACGGAAAGCAGGAGGAAATGTATATAATGGAAAAAAATATTAAACACTTTCACATATCACCCATGAATTCATGAATTCACATAGCCTGAAACTAAAGATAGAGTTAAAATCAGAGTTTACTACCCACAACCTTCCTTAAGAGATTAGCAGGTCACAACAATTCTTCCAGATTTCCAGTGTTCGTCACCCTACAGCTCTTTGTTCTCCCAGAATATGATGAAGGAACAGTTTGCACCACTGAGGAAATGGTACAGTTGCAGGACCTAATTCAAAAGCTCTGTGTTTCCACCTTAAGTTAGCATTTCAATACTCATCATGGTTAGCTTCCATGTGGGAATATTTTAAGAAACATTTTAACAAAGAACATTTTTATAGTTTTAGTGGTACTTGATATATATTTATGAATAGCTGATAAACATTAGATTTTTATAAATTTTCACCAAAGATATAGTTTAAAGTATCAGGATCATGTAATTCCTCGGTTGTCTTCATCAAGTCTCTCTCTCCCTTTCTCTCTTTCTCCTTCTCTCTCTCAGCTTCCAAATGAGAACACTACACCTTTAACATGTGATACAATTTTTTTTGAAAAGGCTTGTGTTAGGTTCATTTCTTCTCATCTACGATTATGTCACTTCCTAAACTAGGTTTTATGAAAATTTTCAAATCTCTTGTCATATTAAAAGATAAACATGTTCAATGAAAAATATTCCAAGCTAGTTCATACCTATGGCAATAAGTACTACTATATCAAGTCACACGGAGTCACTGATCCAACCATCGCAGTGCACAGAGAAAGACAAGGCAAAGGTAATCCGTCAGGAGTGAACCATTACCTAACATAAAGCCACTGAACAAAATTTCATAAAACCGCTACTCATTGAAGAGAAAAGAAAAGAAAAAAATACCTCCCTAAATTTGAACATAATACATTTTGTAGCAGAGATTTGATTTCTTTTCTAATTCACTTTACAATCTTTCTCAAGGTCAAAATCATGCCACCTTATCATAACCTGCTTTCATTTCCCTGTGTAGCATATCATTGGAATAAAGATATCAACCAGGATTTTCCCGATTCATTTGGAATTAATCAATTTATCTCACATCTTAGCCTTTTGGGTCTATATAAATTCTTTTCTAAAACTTCTGAAAGACTAATTGCATCCTCTTCCTTCTAAGAGGGGCCTCTAAATGGAGTTTGAAACTTCCATAAAGCCCTTGGCTACTCAGCTCAAAGTATTCCTAGGTAATTGCTGGATATGGCAGCAGCTCTTTATTTTTCACGTGTACTATTTAAATGACATATAAGTGCACTTAGGGTCTAATTTCCTAAGTTGTGCGATGTGTGTGTTTAGAAACCATCGACAAAGAAAACATGGTTAGCATACAAGTAAAAAGAAGTCATACAAATAAAACGTAAAAAAAAAAAGAAAACAACAGAGTAGCTTGCTTGTTTTTTTTCTTGTGTTCATTTTTTCTTTATATTGTAGAGTTTCATACATCCTTTACTTTCTCCTCAAATTTCTTGAAAGAGCCATAATTACTTTCAAGAAACCTCTCACTAATAAATATTAGTGGATTATATCAAGATAAATGAAAGATTAACATCTTGGAAAGGACTCCTCCAGCTCAACTCTCCCCGCCCTTGGCCACCTCCTCCGCAGCTCTCTGTGAGCTTTCCTGGGTCGGTGAGCTGGGAAAACATTGTAAGGAGTCTAGTTGGGCAGGGTTGATGAGTAGCAAATGAACTGAGGTGGTGTTTTTACTCCAGCACATTCTTCATCTACTTGGCACGGGCTCGGTTTGTATTTTGTTTATTAGTTTTCTGCTATGCCTTCTTTCTTTGAAGGTCTTCTCAGCATTAAGCTCTGACTTTACTGGAAAAGCTCACTGCCCTTTCCTAAGGGGAAGGAAACCAAATAACATTGTAAGTCCAAGACATTATAACATTCCAATGCTACTGTTTCCAGGCTTAGCATTGCTTTTCTTTTTTCTCCCCTAAAATAGTGATGTTTTTACTTGGAGGAAAAGGACTGGAGAACCGTGCTTTATAAAGTTTTGATAAACTTCTCCGTATCAAACTGACCTCTCTCTCTGAGACCCACTTGCACTTACTGACTCCTTCTCAGTTTAATCACACACTGGCTTGAATCTTTACTTCACTCTCACCTGGGCGTTTGTTTCATTTTCAAAGGGTAGAGACTATGCCTTCATGATCTGTTCTAGTCCCTTCAGCAACTAGCGGAGCTGGATACATTTTGATTAAATGCATTCCATTACATCATATACTTACTTTTTATAGGTCTTTAGAATGAGAAACATTTTCCATGTGATTCTCGCTGATCTTTCTCTCGCCCTTAGGCTGCAAAAATCACACAGTGACAGGCAGAACCAAGGCCAAAAGAGTTCCCATGCACTCTCTACCCATCAAAATCCTAACAATGCATTAGAAAAAATGCCGAGATAAATGGAGGAAATTTTAGCCTAATAGCGTATAATCTTCTTCCAGGATCCTGCCTTTCGAGATAATTTTATTATCCATTTCTTCCCTATTACTTCCCACTCCTTTCTTAGATCCACTAAAAAAAAGGATGCCCACATTTTTTATAATATATTCTAAGAGATTAGAAATCAGTTATTTCCTCTTTTCTCACTTTCCTCATATTATTTTTAAACTTTCTATGACATAAGATGTGTAAAATATTATGTGTAACAATTGGCTAATCGGTGGCTAAAATTAAATACATTTCAGCATCATCTACATTATACTAAGTATAACATTGTCTTCTCAAATGCTGTTTTAATGAATCTTTATACATAAAAAAGGAAATTAAAGCTGAATACAGTTTAATTTTGCCTCTCGTGGCAAAATAAGTTTGTTAAACAAATAACCAAAATACGTTGGCTGAATCCACTGATGCAGAATCCGTGGATTCAGAGGGCCGACTGAAGGACTTAAGCATCCGTGGATTTTGGTATCTGCATGGGGTATTGGAACCAATCCCCACTGATACAAAGGGACAACTGTACTGGTTTAAAGTGAAAAGCACAGTAATTTAGCACTTTACTCATTAATATTTAAATACAATGAATAAATAAATACAATAAAACAGCATGGTCACAGTCTTTGGGTTAATATATTATTCTGATCAAAAAACTCTACATTTATAAAATATGTGGTAGAAAATTTTAAATGACGACCCACTAAAACACACATATTATAAGACTAACACCAAGTTAGATAATATTTTTAGTGAAAGCTCTTCCTATTTTTTGTAGTGCCTCAGGATAAACATCTTGACTCAATTTATAATTATTTCTTCAAGTAAAAAATTGATGACGATTTATAATTGAGTCAAATGTCTCACTAAAATTGATGATGTGCCTACTCAGATACGAAGGAAAAGAATTAAAGAAATGCCATTATTAAATTTGATTTTTTATCAGAATATACTATTTACAGACATGAATCATATCATTTTCAAGAGAAGCTAATGTTAAAACCCTACAATATTGGGAAATGTTCAACACCTGGGATGAGACGATAAAATGCTATCTTACAGATAAAAGTTTTGAAATTCTGACTTTATTCAATACGGTCCAATAAACTCATGTATGAAATGAACATGTGTTGGCTTTTTAACATTCATCTTTATTAATTTTATCCTGAATTCATACATGAGGTGCCCAGTCAGAAACTGTTTTATTAATAACAAGTGCATTGCCCGTCTCTCCCTTGCCCCTGAGGCCACGCCATGAGAGGCAGGTCAGCTATCCTACATGAGTAGTCAGGCACTTGGTAGCTGAGGGACAAGGGAAAATTATTTCCCCTGCTTTCAAAGGGTTTCTTTATGGGAAATCATAGCCCAGGGCCCTGATGATATGTCCTCTAATTAGGTGAGTCAATAACACCTCCTGATACTAAGGCTTGCCTACCTAAGTGTTAAATGCATTTAGGAAAATCAGGACAGCTTTCTTAAAGAGCAAGATAAGGAAGCCAAGGAAGAAAGTATTTTACAATTATCACATGCTAAAATTAACCTCAGTTGCTGAGTAGGATGTAGAAAATACCCTGGCATTCAGGTGCTGTATGTCTGAAAACAAGCTGAACGAAAAGTCGTCTAATGAATAGGGATATTGGATATTCATTCTCCTAACTTCATAATTGCCTACAAACCTGCATGTTTGCCATTTAACATACATCTTTCTCTTTATTATACCATAGACGGTACTCCTGACTCTTGACCTCATTTAACTAACCTGTAAATGGATGTTTAAAAATCCAAATGTTCTTTGTGTTCCCTGTTAATTGACATTATCAACAAGGTAAGTATTTGCAAGGAGTTTGCTTTTTAACAAAACGGCCAGCCATCAATCTAAAGTCAGACTGGAACGTTCAAATACGGAATTAGATATGAGAATATTAGTAAACGTCTTTGGAGCTCATTGAAATGCTTGGTACACTCCCCTTTTATCCACAGAAGTGACTATTAGATGGATGGCTTAAATGCTTGTGGAAAAATTATGAGATGTTCTGATGGAGGGTGACGTGATAGGGCAAGAACCTTCACAGACCTGGGTGTTGCACTGTATATCTGTCATTCCAGCCAGAGGTTTTCTACAGATTAATTTGGAAAAATTCGGGTTTGCAGCCTGCGGGTTTTCGAGCTAGTGGGGCTCAGCCTGCTATGAAGTCACAAAAGAAACCCTAGAAGCCAATATACAGAGGCCATCCTTGGCTCATGTATATCTAAGCCACTTTCTCAAAATAATGAGAATGGCAGTCTTCCGTGCCATGTTTTGAATCTGACGACTTTTCCAGAATGATAAAACAATGATAAAAACAAAGACCCAAAAAGCATGGCATTAATACAAATCTGAGTCAGAGAATCACTAACATTCAATATTTTAGAAATTAATTACCTTGTCCTTTACCAAACATTTCAAAGAAAGGTCGGTCACATCTGCTTACTCTTGTCTTATCTCATCACCATGTACTTAGTCACATGGGCCACCTCACACGTCCTAAAGACTTTATTTGCTTTCCAGTGTTTTTTGCCTTTATTATTTCTCTATGTAATGTCTCCAGAAAAACTTTTCTCTTCCCTTCCTCCACAAGCTGCCTTGGTGTAACTTCTCTTTAATTTTTTCTTTGCATGAAACCTACAGATTAGTTTCCTTTCCCTATTCAAATCATTCAAAAGCTGCTCAGCAGAAGACAGTAGGATTTTCTTTCTGCTTCTGAAATCACACAGTCATTCTCTTCACTGGATAGGAAGCAACTGACCCCACCTGATCCATCCTTACTTCCTCCCCTGTCCATCCATTTCCTGTTAGCTAAGTTCATTGTGCCCTATCCCAAAACTTAGTGATAGCCCTTGCTGAAACTGAAGAGTGCTTGTTTACACTCTGGCACTTAGTCAAATATTATAACATCACCTAAGTTTCCTGAGTATTTCATCTGAGTAAGGTAATATGTGATAACTTCTTAGAATATCTTCCATATTGCCCCCTCTACCCTGTCTCCTCTGTACACATAGCTGTCGCTCCCTGCTGAATCCCTTCAGGGGGTTATTTAGTCTTATGGAACCACCTCCTGAGGCTCCTTCATCTAGGAAATAGGTTGCTAGTCACCTCTGTAGGAGCCACATCCTAACATGCAGGAAGGGGATTTTGCTCTCCTGTAAGCTCAGTCCAGGCTGTCTTCTCTAACTATTGGAAACAGAAACAGAAGCAAGTTGAGTGTTTATCTCCTACAGCGCGCAGAAATTTCCTGAGTATCTTCTCCACCTCCTTTCCAGCCAAACTCAGTTATTAAAAGCAAATGACATCAGACTTAGAGATGAAGAATTTATCAAGATAGAGGGGTGGCCACAATATCAGCCAATGGAGTTTACTTGTGCCCCAGTCCAGCCCAGAGTAGCACTATGACCATTTTTATAAGTTTAAGATGTGGGCATTAGTGTTTTTTTACTCTTTTTATGCTCCTACATCAATGCCCCAAGTGGAGTCCAAGGAAGGCAATACATGTGGACTTCACTAGGACCAGGAAAAGTAACTAAATACAGGGAGGTGGAGTGTTTTCACTCATGTCATCAAAGGTTTTGGATTTTCACAATGTATCTTACCTGAAATTAATGGTAAAAGCAATGTCTCCTGCATCTGAAAGATAAATGCCATTTAAAATTCTTTCCTAGTTTTGGTCACCTTGTTCTGGGTCTTTATACCTTTATATTGCAAATAACAATGGCAATATTACAATAATGCTATTATCATAATTTATATTATTATAATTGTGTAATGATTGTAATTACATAATAATACTAATAACAGCATACCATCAAAGTAGAAACACTGATGTATTTTATTTTCTGGAACTTTTTTTTGTTATGAAATGATAAACTATTTCCTTAATTTGTATACAAAGCCCACGTTCTTCATCAACCACAAAAGATTCATACATCTACCAAATTTCTTCTTTTACTTAGGCAAAACATTAACAATATATATATATAGCAAAAAATTTCCCAAAACCCCATAATCAGAAAGATTTAGTATACTTTGTTGACAAATAATATTAAATAAAGGGGAATATATATGAGAAAAATATTTTTTGTTTAAATAAGGCTTATTTACTATTTTTTCCTTCCATTACAATTCAAAATTTTGTTCTTTCTTACATGTTAAATTTTATTACACATTAACTTTCCATATGTACAAATAACCCAAAACAAAAATAAGTCAACAAGATGTCTAGTTTCTAATAAAGAATGTAGAAAACTGAGGAAAGGATTGCTTCCACTGTTAGAACAATACCACCACCAACAACAAAAGCCCTGACAGATGATCTGTGTGTTTATAAATTTTTGTGAATCCAACAGAAAGCTAACATTACAAGGCAGTCCATTAATCTGCAATGGAAGGAAAGACAAACACCTTCAAGGAGAGAGAGCATGAGAACTTGCTTTCTGGAAAAAAAGAAAGCTTTGAATTTTTGCATTTTGGGATTTTCATAACACTGACATAGCTGATCTTGAGTTAATATCATCAGTAAATTCACGGAAGTTTTAGGTTTTAGCAATTGACTCTTGAGAGATGATATGGTCTAGCTGACTAGAGCACAACACTGATTCTTAAATGAAAAACAGAAACTAAAAATAACCCAGAAGAATCCAAAGAGGAACATTTTTGTGACTTTGGACAAGGGAAAGATTTATTCAATACAACACCAAAAGCATGAATCTATAAAAGAAAAACTGATACATTAGACTTCGTCACAAGTAAGAGTGTCTGCTCCTCATAAAACACTGTTAAGAAAATGCAAAACAAGCCACAGACTGTAAGAAGTTATTTCTAACCCACATATCCAATAAAGGATTTGTACCCAGCATATATACAAGACTCTCAAAACTAAACTCAGCATTAAGAAAATAAACAATCCAATATATGAAATGGGCTAAACGATTTGAACAGACTCTTCACTAAAGAAGACATCCAGATGGCAAATAGGTACATAAAATGATGCTTAACCTCATTAATTATTAGGGAAATGCAAACTAAAACCACAATGGATGGGACTCCACTACATACCTATTATGATGTCTAAAACCAATTAGAAAGTACTATACACCTCTTAGAATGGGAGAAAGAGCCAAGATACAGTGCTGGGGAGAATGCAGAGCAACTGTAACTGTTACTCTTCGTTGGTAGGAATAGAAAATGGTGCAGCTAGTTTAGAAACCAGTTGGACAAATTCTTATCAAGTTAACCAAACCCTTAACAAGTGACCCACCAATCTCACTCCTAGGTACTTACCCAATACAATGAAAACCTATGTTCAAACAAAACCCGTACATGAATGTTTATAGTGGCTATATTTGTAAGTGTTGAAAATAGGATACTATTCAGCATTGAAAAGGGATGAACACTGATAGACACAAAAATACAGAATCTTAAACGTTATTATGTGAAATGAAAGAAGCCATACACAAAAGACTACATGCTGTAATATTCCACATATATGATTTTCTAGAAAAAGAAAAACTATAAGGCTACAAAGCGATCAGTGGTTTCCAGAAGCTGGGCACGGAAGGAAAAGTTGACCATAAAGAGGCATGTGGGAATTTGGGGAATTGATGAAACTGTTCTGTATCTTGATTGTGGCGGTAGCTAGACTATATAACTTTATCGCAACTCTCAGAACCGTAACTTAAAAGGGTGGGTTTTACTGTATGTAAATTACATCTTAATTAAAAATAGAAAATGATTTAAACATTCTATGAGTTTAAAAAGAAAATCAACGAAGCAAACATATAAACCAAAATATAACCTCCAAAAATATAACACCCATAATTGTTTAGGAAAGACATAGCTTATGTATTGACCTCCAAATTGTTTTAGAAATCATAATAAAGTTGCATTTTTCATAACTTTGCTATTTTTTCTTTGATAACTACATATTCTGAAGATGAGAAACTATGACAGGTTGGAAACAAATGAGTGGTCTTTCGGCGTGTCTTTTACAACTTCACAAATAACAAACATTCAATTATGACTCCATTCAACGCAGTTTTACAAGGCCTATGGAAAGACGTGTGAAGGTAGAAAAGGTTAAATGTCAACATTACCTAATCCAGTTTCTCTGTAAGTTTTTATATTCAAGTTGTGACAGCACCATTACAGTGATTTCAATTTGATCATAACACTTTGATTCTTAAAACTGTAAAGAATTTACGCTTAAACTAAATTCCAAATTCCTCTTCATGTCTCATCAGACTTTTTCTCTAACTTCCTATGTCTTCTCCAGCCCTCCTCCCCATCAAGACCGTGCCGACTAATCTTCACCCATCTCTCTTGACTTTCAGAGGAGCTTAAACACCTCCTTAGGAAGGCTCCCAACAGACAGGACGAGAGTCCTTCCAATGTGTTTCTGCTCCGGGAGCCCCACGCTTCTCAAAGTCCTAACACTTAGTGTACAGAGTGGTGGTTACCTATCTGCTTACCAAAATCCCCCCAAAGTGGATGCTTCGTGAACTGTGACTGTTGATGTCATCATCATATCCCCAGCACCTAACCCAAATGCAGAAACGGATAAATGATTTGAGTCTGGTTGGCAAACACATTAAGCCATCAGGATAAGCTCTTCAGTGCTGGGATTCAATTTGGCATTTTATACTTGGCGAAAAAATATTAAATTCATAAATTAATTTTAACTTCAGATACATTTAACTTACAAATGTCATAAATAGCTTATTTATGGAGTGAGAAGGAAAAATTTGGCAAGATAGGCATCTGGCCTCAATAATCAACTAGAGAAAGGCGCTTTCAGCCCTTATTGAAATTTTCTAAAGCTCGCTCCCATCGCAGTATGATGCCATAATCCACAATTGTATGGATCCTGAGCCAATCAGTCTGGACTCAAACCCTGGCTAGGACAGCCAGCAGAGGAATCATGAGCAAGTAGATTAACCTCTGTGTTTCTATTTTCTCTGTGATAAACTAGAAACAATGACAGAACCTGGCTCATAGCAAGACCTAATACGAGTCAAACACTTAGAATGGCACCTGGCACCTGGTAAGCTTTCAATAAATGTTAGTCATTTTCATTAGCGATATTAATTAGCCTCTGAGTGGCAGAATTCGAATACAGATGCCAAGAAAACAAACCTCCTACTTAACACTTTGCTTTTATTTTAACAGCTTTTAGGAAGAGTCTGAAGCAGTTTCAAAAATCTTAAAAATATGGAGGAAAACTACATGTATGACTATTACTATTAAGATTTTAAAAGCATTTTCATGCCATAAAAAACTATACTCTCTAGAGGTCTCTTAAATATGTTACAAGGGCTTTTCTGGAAATACATTTCATGGTATTTTATGGTTCTCTAGTTCCAAGATCGGGAATCACAATCAGCACCGAGAATCAATGAATCAAGCATCAGACTAGATTTGACAGGAATATTAAATCATCATTGTAGCAGATTCATTTTTATGTTTCGGATCTAAAATACTATTTAGTTAGATGCAAAATAACAAACCCCACTAACCGGACATATTAATTTAAAATGAACCAGTCTTGACAGATAAAATTTGTCCATTTAGAATGCTTCATGGAGGAAAACAGAGATAAAGCATCCCATCCCTGACTCTCTTGAGTTACACTGTAAATGGATTTGCCACTATCAGAGCTGCCTCCTTTACAAATCAGAGCTTAAATGAGTCTGAAGTACAGAAGATTTTCATTAAGAAGGATAAATTTCACTATGATATAAATCATATCGCATTCCTGACTTCCCTAATGCTGTCATAGGTACCATTATTTTGCTAGTTATCCAAATCCAAACCCTGTCACAATCGGCCCCCAAGAGCTTCCTCCAAACTCTACAGTCGCCCCTCTTTTTGATCAAAGATAACCAGAGTTCACACAATAAGTCTGATACCATTAGATTTGGCCTGATTATCTACATAAGGGCAGTAAGAACGGTAGTTGACCACACAAGCCTTTTTAAGTTTGTTTTACTTGAACTTTTTATAAGGAATCACAGAATCGACTTTTGAAAGCCTCTCTTGGCTAGAAAGCAGAGCCAAGCACCTGCAGTACCTATAGATTTAGGTGAATTCCTCTCTTCTTGAGGTCCACAAGGTAGCCTAAGTTTTCTGGGGTTTCCAGGAAGTGACCTTCGCTACTCACTTGTAAGGCTGGGAACCATATAAGCTACATACCAGGCTGGTTTTTCCAAGAAAGCTTGGTAAGTATTGGCTTCATTAAGTCAACCTGAGCTTCTTAAAACTGTATGCTGATATCTAATTCTATGCACATCATTCTCGAATATGACAGTCCAGTCATATATATATATATATATAACCAATTTTTATATTTAATTTTAATTCTTGGTTATATAAGCAAGTTTTCCAATTATGTCCTGTCACAAAGGGAACAGATTCTATTGAAATTATGCAAATACTTATATTGCCATGAAAATTAGAACACTCAGGAAGAGTTTCCATCTCTGCAGGGATCAAGGAGGGGGAAAAAGATAAAGATTTCACTTCTGTTTACTAAAGCATGATCTAAATTATTATGAATTAGAGATAGCTTAAGGACAAAGGGAAAGGGTTTCCTTATATCCAGAAAATAGAACATTAAAGAACCAACACTATGTCAAACAAAAGCTGTAAAAAATCATTATCATTCTTCATCAGTTCATTCAGTCCCATGTATTTCAGTCCTGTTCGCCTTGATCTTGGGCTAGCTAGCAGCTTCGTGAACTTGTCAGCTTCTCTACTAGAGTTCCGGCAATCCTTACTCAGGCCAGCGGTATGGTGTCAAGTTTATTTAAGCAAAGTCATCAGAAGTCTCTGCCCCAGAGTGTCTGTCATAATCCTTTCCATGGGTCTCTGAGACGGTCCCTTTTTATTGAAGACAGAGCCCTCTGGGCTGCAGCTGGTTGTAAACACTTGGAGAAGAATCAGAGTGAAACGAAACCTATCTGTGGATGAGAAAAGACTTTAAATGGCTGTGGTCAAAGATCTGATGAGAGTTCATTTGACAAGGAAAGGTAGTTATTTCTGCGGTACAAAACATTTTAATATAGTAAATTAAATTATGATTGCTATCATTATACAGGACATATCATGGACAGCAAGTGTATTGACAAATTTCCATGAATTTCATACAGTTTCTGAAATATTTACATTAAAAACATTTGCCCATACAAATGTAACCTAGGGAAGGTTAATCATCTCTTCTTATTTACAATGATTTTCATGCAACTGAACACATCAAATAAATCTAATCACTCTTTTTTGCAAGATGAAAGATAAATCCTTTGAGATTTTCCAGTGGCCTTCCAGAAAATTTCAAAGTCAGTTTGAGATGAAGAAAATTTCATTTAGAATTTGATTTGGGGAAGAGAAAACAATAAAAATGTCAAAAAGTTAGAGCAGTTCAATAAATAAGAGTCTAGGTTACTGTGAAAAAATACTTAGCTACCCATTCAAAACCAAAGTAGTAATAAAAAAAATAATTTGAAAGTAAACATAGGAAGTAATATGATAGTAAAAACCAAAATCAAACAAAACAAATACATCAGTCATTTAAAAAGTGAGAAGACCCGGTTCTCTTAAATAACGAAGGACATAATAAAGTTAAAATAAAGCATGGGAAGTTATTCTGATGAGACACAGAATCTTTGTTTCCTAGGTGGATTACTTAAAAAAGTAAAAAAAAAAAAAAAAACCCGAAAAACCTCATTTACAATCTCTTATTTAGAACAGATCAATAATCAAAAAACGTTTTGTTGTAACAGAGAAAAAGCTATATCCTGGTTTTGCATTTGTGTACTATTAACAATAAAGCTCTTTAAAAAAAAGTTATAAAAAAGTCCGTTCAGTCTTACCCAGCTTTGATCCCACAAAATAAGATTCCTTTGCCAAGATTCCTTTATCTCAAACTGCCTAACTTTTTATATACATTGCATTTTTGTCCTTTATTTGTCTTTTTTTTAGTTTAGGACAAAATTTTTCTCTTTTTCCCATAACAAAAGCACATCCTTCATACCACACATACTTTGCATATGATGTTGTTTCCCTTAGTTTGATTCCTGTATTTTTATTTTCATATATTGATTATAATTTTTAACTGTTAGTAATCTTTACTTTTATACAGAGAGAACTAGGAAGTAAACAGTTGTGAATTGTCTGTCATATACTGGCATTCTGTAGCAGACTAGCAAATTTTATAAACCTACCATTTCACAATTTTTGTAGGTATAGGCTTCCTCACAGGATAATTTTTCAATATGGTGAAATGAACATGTTTATTAACAGACTCAAATATATTTAGCCTCTTATACTATATAAAAAGCAGCCAAAAGTATAAAAACCTAAATTTAGGCTTAATAATTAATGTTAAGGTAGGTTATCTTATTTAGAAATTAAAAATAAATATCTATTCTTAACTTAGCATAATGCTAAGGTTGCAAGTGACCAAAAAGATTTTGAAAACTATTTTCAGGCAGACATATTACAACATCAACTAATGTTAGCCATCATCTCAAGCTATTTCTCTGTTAATAAAAATATCATAGCGCACGCACGTTACACAAGTATCACAAAGGCAAAAATCCTAAAAGAAGGTAAATACATGGTGGTTTTGTTTTACTGACACGCTTGATATGTACAAAGTAATTGATTTGTACTGTATCTTTACTTGTACATCTGTTCTTAGGTTAAATTTATGGTTTATGTAATCTTAAACATCTAAATGATATAATATTGCCTTGTTTGACTAATAAACCCAGGTATAATAAAAATATATGCTATTATATTGAATGCTGATAACTCAGAAGATATACTCATTGTTATTAAACCAATAATACCTAACTAGTCTTATTTACCAATGATTTACTAAAATCATGTAAATGTGAAAAACATTTGGGTTAGTTTCTCTATATTAGGAGGTTCTAGGAATATTTAATTTATATAAGTACTTGTTTTATTTCTAAGTCAATTTGAGTAGAGTTCCTTTACAAGATTTTACGAATTAATTTGGAAATACCATTCAGAGGTAGAAAAATGTCACATATATATTATGTGACATGCACACATACATACATAAACATACAGATGCAAATAGAGACATTACAGCTTTCATTTTAAAATTTCAGTCATCGGTCAAGTAACACAGTAATGCAAAACTCACTGGTTTATAAAAAATAGCTGATTCTTGGTTTTGCTGCACTTTATATTCTTATTTGAATTGCATTTCTGGCACACGGAACAAGTTAAGCTTACCTGCTCAGAATGAGGGCTAAGGGCTTTTTAGCAATATTTGTGGAGGAGACTTTTAAGATTTCCATTTGCCCTGATATGTAGCTGCTTTTGGGTGTCCCTGTGTCCCTTGAGAGCCCCCAATGGAAGAGCAGGCGGGGAGCCTTAGGTTCGACTGTACGGAGTTGAGGGGCTGGAGGGGGAAGGCAAGAGTCTGGCAGGGTGAACAGAGGGATGGAGGAGGCAGGGCTTGAAGGGGACACATGGAGGGATTCCTGGGAACTGAAGGGACGATCGAAGGTGGTAAAGTGAGGAGAGAGGAGCTGAGGTAATGGGAAGGAGAGTTCTTAGAGGAGCGAGTTTGGGGAGATCTTGTTTCCCAGAGAAGCCCATGAAGTCCCACATTATCCTTAGTAAAATCACGCCGATAAGAAAGGAAGCAGACAGAGTTTGTGCCGTGGTGGTGGAGCATATCCTCAGCAGGGACTGGAGGCGGAATTTCAGATGGGATTGTCAACAGGGATTTCAGTTGACTGAGAAGCTCTCATGTTAACCAGTGGTACTTGGTGAGCAAAAATGCCTGAGCCTCCAACCCAGCCTGTACGTCTTACGAACAGAGAAGCCTGGGACTCCTTTCACTCAGCTTCTAAATTAGAAGCCTCGCAAGAGGCAGGAAGTCAGGGAGTAAATCTCCACTCAAAAAAGAGCCAAGAAGACTTCCATCCAAGAAGATTCTTGCTCCGACAATACCTGGGACTCTAACCCAGCCTCCAGAGTATCCTCAGAATCTTAGGAGTCAAAATCATGCTCCAGCGCACTATCATCTGGAGGACTGATGAGTCAGGAATTGGACATCGCTCTTTTTAATTTATATTTAAAGTATCCGCCCATCTATCTGTCTGTCTATCTGTTCCTCTGTCTATCTATCTATGCTCTCTCTATCATCCATCTATCCTGTTCATGTGTACATTTGTCTCCATATCATCATCATCCCCATCAGTATGCCCTGATATATTTTTCCATACGTTTGTGTCTAATAAGCAAGCGTTATTTTAATTCCAAACTGTATATTCTTGGAGTAAAAGCTAATGCAGAGAAGATATGATGCACTTTTCCAAAATATGTGAGAAGGAAAATGCCCCAGCCTGCTGGAGGCCATGAATGCAGCAGCCCTGGCCCCATCACCTTTCGTGGCTAAAGCCTGACAAGATGCATCATGTACTATTGGGATATAGGAACCCTTATCTTGTTTTTTAAGTAAAGGAATAAGCAACAATCAGGGTTGGCAGAATAAACTTCTATGATGCCAAAATACTATCAATAAACCACAACCACATGTTCTTCGGTAATACCATTATGAAGTAACATTGTTACCTTACAGGCCAATAAACTTAACTTCATAATATCTACTTTGAACTAAACCATCCCAAGTAATCAATAGAAAATTATCAATCTCTTTGATGAAAAAATTTTAAATTATCAAATTCTAAATTTATTTTATGTTCATGTGGGATTTTATTTACCTATCTGCTCTCACTGAAAAGTAAAACATCCTTGCATGTAATTGTTATGCTTTGGGCCAATCTATGTTATTTTCAGTTGTATTAAGTAATGGGGGGTCTTCTTAAGATTTTCCACCTGGTGGTAGAGTCAAGCAAAGAACCCAAATGAATACTCTTATACAGGGGGCTAGCCCAGTGGTGCAGCAGTTAAGTTTGCATATTCCGTTTTGGTGGCCTGGGGTTTGCCACCTAGGGTTCTGGGTGCAAACCTACACACCAGTTATCAAGCCATGCTGTGGCAGACATTCCACATACAAAGTAGAGGAAGATGGGCACGAATGTTAGCTCAGGGCCCGTCTTCCTCAGCAAAAGGAGGAGGATTGGCGGCAGATGTTAGCTCAGGGCTAATCTTCCTCAAAAGAAAAAAAAATCCTCTTATACAAATAGGTACCCACCTCTCTTAAAGCATACCCACTTGTTTACCCACTAAGACCAAGCCACCTATTGGAAACAAATAAAAAGTTGTTAAAGGTACATTTGCCTTACCTTTTTGAGTAGGAATGCAACACTTTTTCTTTTCTTTTTTTTTTTTTTTTTACAAAAAGTACATTCAGGAAACAAACAAAAGCAGTGAAAATTATTTATCCCCTGTTTAAAATGTTATGAAAATATGTATTAGATTAAAAGGCTTCGCAGTAAATTTAGATGTAATAGTCCCAAATGTAAACCTTTCTCCATGTCCATAATCTTCGAGGCAATATGTGCTGCAAAAAGGTATAATGAAGAAAAACACTTGATGAGACCTTTTGTCTTGCCTTTTTATTATCTAACTTCAAAATTATATTTCCTCTAACATTAGAATATATTAAAAGCATTTAATCCAACCAAATGACACCATCTCTGAAACCTGCCTTTAGTTTTACTTAATTAGTTTCAATTTTGCTAATTATGCTTTCTGGGTAAGAGATCTAATCTCTTAAGGAACTGGCTGACTCCAGGTTCTAAGAGAGATCTCCAGTCAGAGGTCAAGCTCAAAGCCTCACGAACAGCTTTAAGGCCAGTTGCCCAATTCAGGCACAGCTTACTTCTTGCACTTGACTTCTCAGGTTTTACTCTAGAATTCTAAAGAGACAGCCACCTGTGTCCCTTATAAAAGATATAATATTGTTGGGAAAATTAGCTCTTTGTATTTACACATTTGAGTGTTTTGAGTTCACCTTTCCAGAGTTCTGACAAGAGAAATAAAAGAAAAAGTGTTTCCATTCTCATTTTCTTCATGGGAATGATAATTAAACATAGTGAGAGTCCAAACTTCGGTGTTTCTAATATAAAAGGGTCAGTAAATTTACAGCAGCTGTTGCAATATGTCTCTTATGATTACATTCAAGTGGTTTTTATGCTTTCAGAGTGCAGATCTAAATTGTCCTTTTTTAAAATAGTGCATTTTATTGAAGTAACTGTGATGCAAATACTTATGATTAATCATGGTATATATAGATTTCTTATTTCCCAAGAGATTCTGAGATGTGGTATAATATCATAGTTTAGAGACTAGGTTCTGAAGTTGGAAAGTCCAAGACTGGAATCCTACCTCTGCAAGTTATATTTACTATGAGATCTTGACCACATAATTTAATCACTTTGTATTCTCATCACCTGTAAAATGGTAATAATGACAGTGTCTACTTTGTAGGGTTATCATGATTAAATGGAGAGATAATGGTAAGGCACTCAACACAGTGCCTCACACGCACAAAGGGTTGATATTTTAAGGTTTATCATCAACAGCAAGGGCAGTATCATTCTTCCAATACAATTCCTGCATCTGCAATTTTTTCCCATAAATACGAAGGAAGGACTCCATTTTGTGCTTGCACCGTTATCTTCATATTATAGCTTTAACAAATGGGCCCTTTAAGCATTATGGGGGGAAAGAAATTTGGGAGGCCATTCCGCTCATCCTTTTGTAAAACTCAATTTGTTTGTGGTTAGGTGTCAAAGATGGTTGAAATATGAACAATGGAGATGAGAAGTAATTTCTTGACCTCAAAATATCAAGAAATCTTTGTGAAGTTTTCAAATTATACAATTATGTCAATGTGCATTTAGCAAAAATAAAGCCACATCTTTGCCTTTCTATAACTTGATGTAAGGGAATTCCCAGAGGCCTGTCTCTGGAGCTTTTTTGCATACTAATTATTCGATGGCTTAAATCACAGCAGCAGCACCATCTATTGGGGAGTTTTTCCTGAAACAAATGTTTCTGCAATTCTGGAAGAAAATATAACAAAATAAATTTAGGTTCATTTCAAATCTCTATTAAGATAAAAAGAAAAGGTTATTTTCATAAGTAACTTCTTCTAACGAACATACTCAGGAATAGGTAAGAATCGTAAGTAAAAATTGCATGACATTCAGTGTTTGGTGCAGTATGCTTTGAGACATGAAAAAAGGAAAAATTAAATATCAAAAGTAATAGGGCTTAAGGGAGAATACGTCTTGGCTAATTATCGCAGTCTGATGCATGCATGCCTTTTGCCTGCTAATGACGGGGGAGATGTGGCAATTTCCTTTAAAAATCCAGCCCCTTGTCATTCTCTTGTACCAAGGTAATTCAGCTGCAATGGAGGAAGAGCAGATTAGGCAGCGATCCACTGATCATAACTTTCTGTTGGATTTATAGCACCAGATGGCTTAATTATTCTCAACAGTTCTCAATCTCTGTCTCTCAGGGAGACCAGATGCAATTTCTACCTTCTGGTGAAATAGATTTCTAAGATTGAATACAAGAAATAAAATATGAAACATAGACCATATAATTGAAATAAAAAGTTAACAGAAGTGAATCTACGTACTCAAGCAAAGGTACCTGGGTCCATCACCTCCCTCTTATATGAAAGCAAGTTTTCAGGGATAGGACAGCTACAGGCACAGGGAAGGCATTGGACAGTAGGTAAGTATGGACTATAAATATCTGTCTACATTGCACCTTCTCACACACACTAACACACATATGTGTGTGACTGTGTAGATAAAACATACACAATTCATGCTTTCTACCAGTGCCGTTTAGTCTCAAATTTACCTTTCATCTTTCCTTAAGTTATATCTTTATTCATTAAGTTAACATCTTGTAAAATATGCCCAAGTGCCAGGTATGGTTCCCCATCCAGCTCTGTTTAGGATGGACTTCACATCATGCCTTATTTGCATCTTGCTTTGTATCTGTCTTCTAATGATTTCAGTAATTCTAGCACGCCTTCCGTCTTCCCAAGTAATTCACCACACAAGGCAAGCAAAAGCACAACCGTGAAAAGGACTGTCTGTTGTGGTTAAACCTGGAAATTCCCTGCACCTGTCCCCATGCTACTTTTTACTTCCAAGGTTAGTTCTTGAACTTTAGTCTGTCATTCGTCTGTCAAATATCCAACCACATTCAGCGTGGGGAGAGAGGTAATGGGGGGACCTCTTACTGATATTCAGTGTTCATTGTCAACACCAAAATAACATTGTCCTCTTCACATGTGAAAAATATAAATTACATTATTCACTTTAGTAAAAATGCATTCAAATTTATAACATCCCTCCACACCCACCCCAGCCCACCTCCTCACCATCAGTTTGACTGGATATCCTCCAGGCTACTTTTGAACACTATTTTTAAGGACTAGAAGCTCTTGGCACACACTGAGTGCCTCTTTATTTTTCTATCATCATCCCTAAACACTCTGTCTGGCCACGAGGCATCAATCCGTAAATGTGAAATGAAAAGGAAATAGCTACACCTTGATCCCAAAAGGATAGATAATTTTTTATAAGTAATATAATTGCTTTCTCCACTGACAGTTTACAATTCCACAACAAAAGTATGCTATGACATCCCCACGTGGTACTTGAGAACATGAAAAAAGACAGTATCACATTTTCATGTCCTAAATTTGGTTACCCATGATAGACTTCTCTCTGGAAATAGACTATTTATGATCAAATATTTACATGATTGTAAAAAAAAAATTAGCAATTTAAAGATAAATATTAATTTTAATGTTACTTTTCAAGCTGGTAGGAATCTTTAAGATCCATGTAAAAATACTGCATATGAGGGGAGACCCAGTGGCATAGTGGTTAAGTTTGCATGTTCCACCTCCACAGCCTGGGGTTCTGGATCCCAAATACGGACCTACACACCGCTCATAAAGCCATACTGTGGCAGAGTGTCCCACATATAAAATAAAGGAAGATTGGCACAGATGTTAGCTCCGTGACAATCTTCCTCAAGCAAAAAGAGGAAGATTGGCAACAGAAAAAAAATTGCAAATGAGGGGTTTTAGTAATAAGCAGAATTTGCCCAGTTTTTCCAGTTAATTTAGTTATACTTTAGTTATTATTCTTATTGTAAGTCAGTGCCATAATAACAATGCACCTAGCATCACAATAAGTGTTGACTTATAGTACAAAGGCAAGGAAATATTAGGATGCTCGAGATCCTACCGGACTTTGAAAGCATAAGAGATTGCTATAAGTATTTTTAAATGAATAAAGTAAGAGTCAAGCAAAATACTTAGGAGTTACTCATTCTGATGATTGCCAATATTTAACTCAAACAATGATTTTTTGCCACCTGAAATGAATTCAAAAGAAGAAATCGGCATTCCTGAAGAATGTGAGGGAACAATAATAAAAGGTAAGGCATTACTAGTCAGGTTGCAAGACCGGCAGGGGCTCGTTAATAAGTAGCTTCCATTCTGTCAGGACAGCTCCAGTGAAAGAAGCATCCTAACCCTGGGGAGTCCTGCTGCAGGCATTAGGAAGAGGGAATGAAGATTTCTTTTCCAAATTAAGTTGTCAAGGAGCTCATTTACGCTACACAGTGAGTGTATATGGGCGAGCTGATGAAGATGATGATTTATGATGCTATAGACACTTAGGTGATTTCGGTGATGGAAATCCACAGCAAAATCCACTTAGGAAGATAAAACAGAGCTCCTATTAGCTATAGGAGGTAAAACCACGTGGCTTTTGCCTTTACAAATTTCAAGTTACCCTACTGGGTTTGGGAATGGAAAGAAAGCTCATTTACTCGGAATTCTTGTTTTAGTATAACGTTATTATATATACTTATACACGTGCCATTTTTTAAAAAGTTTATATTCGCTGGATCCACTTTAAAGGAATTTTGACAAACCCTTTTTTTCCCCTCTTTTGAGGAGGTAGGTGAGGACTGAATCTGACTAATCTCCTCATGAGCAGCTATGTTACAAATTGACGTTTAAAATATCTAAATGTGAATGAATTGTAGGCCTCCGTCTGCAAATGCAGTAAATATACTTTTTGGTGAAATCTATAGGCAAAACATATGTTTTAAGAAGCTAAGCAAGTACATAAATAGACTTGACTAATGAACGCGGCCATCATCAATTACCGTCTTCACAGTGTATCATAGAAAAATAAAGATTAAGAGCACAAATTACGTAAAATGATAAGACCAAAATGGAAATTGTATTTTAACTTACTTCAGTGTATTTGATGTGCTTGCTCCTTAAATGCCAAGAAAATTAATTTTAAGAATCTCATGAGAATTTATAGGCTCTGATCTTAAATTTTAAAATGCTCACAATATTCATTTTAGTAGCAAAGTGCCAGCTTGAGAAATGAGTCTCAGTGACAAGTAAATTTCTACATAAGCAAGGTAAAAGGACAAAACCCCATTGCAGTCCTATGATTAATCTAGTTTTACATGTTTTACAAGTACTGTTACAGAGTGATCAGTAAACCCTCTAGAGTGATACAATATAACCTGCTTCTGTGAGTTACATCCTTCATTTCCACCATCTTAAATATAATGTAACAGAGCCTTTCATTCATGTGCTTCTATGTATTAGGTTATTATATATTTCCTATGCTGTAGAAATATGAGCATTAGCTATTTATTCTCAGCAACATTATCTTACTGCAATATTTATTTCTTTATAAAAGATTGCAAAATTATGGGGACACAAATTGACAGAACGTTCTTTGCTTCTTTTGCTATATAGGAGGCATGCTGGAGCAACCTTTGGCTTACATAAAGTGATTCATCAAATTTTCCTCTAACGTATTTCTGGATTCCAGGAGAATGTGGCCAATCCATGTATTTTATATAACTATGATAAAAATCAGGTGTTTATGTTCATGTATTTACAGGCAAATGAGAAACATGTAATGGTTACTACACATGTGACTTGATAGCAATTTTCCTGCTAAGATATCAAGGAAATACTAGAAATAAAATTAAGGATTCAGCCAAGATTTTAGTTTGTTTTGCATATCTTTTATAACTCTCCTGATGCTTGATAAAACTAGATTCAGCTAAAAAAAGTTTTTCTAAACAAGTAAATCTATGTACTCTCTACAGGATTCCATGGGTTTTCATGTCATTATTCAATAGGCTTTTATCACCTGTGCTCTGAGCAGCCATGTCAGGCACAAACTTTAAAAACATGAATACATAAATCAAAAGTTTTAGGATGCAAAAAGGCTCAGGAATTACAGATGGTAAACACAGTTTCTCAGGACTTAGAGTTGAAACATCATGGTTGTGATTCAAATTAGAATATATTTTAAGTTAAAAAAATAGTACCGTTTTAAAAACATTTACAGTTTGGTAGGATTAACATGTATCAGCTAGAGAAACTTACTATTGTAATGCCATAATATCAGTACCTCATTTTTTACTTGTGTTAAAAATGTTACAGTCATATATTTTTATAAAATGTTGGTATTACAGCCTGGAACAGAAAGCTGAGCTTGAGCCATGTAGGATAACAAATAACATAACTGAGAATTAAGTTAGTATGAAAATGTATAAATTTTGATATGTTCATATTACCAGCATTCTTAAAAGTCAAATTATGCTTAAATATAATGCTACAATTTTAATACATTGTTTGAGAATATGGAAATTTATTTTTACATAAAAGTATCCTCCTGTCAGATGTTCATTTGAAATATTTTTTATAAATTACATTTTGAAAAATTTGATTTTCCAGAAACACCCTCCCTCCATATGATGTCTCTTGTTATCAGGGCACGTTAAAGTTCTGACACTTCAGTGTGATCCTCACAGTTGTCTTGTGAGTTGCGTAGAAGGTGAAGGAGTTATTGTCCTCTCTCTACAGATGGGAAGATTGAGGCTCAGAGATAAGGCTGCTCAAATAGGGCTGAAAATACTACAGATGTCTCTTTTTTTTTCCCAATTAAAAGAAAGTATATTCCAAATTTCGATCTGACCTACATATTTTTATAGACCATACACAGGAGCTTCATCTCCCCCAAAGATCCTTAGCCATACAGAACCTTAGCAGATATGGCCATGGGTGATAAACAAGTTCAGAAACACTAATGTCATGGTTTCTTCCCAATGTAGTCTTTGGCATCTGTCTCAAAAAAAAAAAAAAAAAAAAAAAAATAGCAGTGGAATAAACAGGATGAAGCTTTTGTTCCTAATATCAAATAAACTCCTGAAGTATATTTATTTTTAGATTGGTCAACTCAGTAACAGTTATTAGACAGTGTAACCAAATGACAATCTATACGTAATAAAGTTGCTAATACAAATATGTGTATTACATATTAGTAAGCAATAAAAATAACAAGTACTCATATATCATTCAACCTCTGAAGTATTATATTGTCTCCTAATGAGGTTTGCTGTTTTTTTTTAAATTGAACAGAAGGTTAAGGAAATGAGTAAAAGAGGACTAAGTAACTAAAGAGCAATAAAACACAGAGAAAAGTATTAGCTGGCATCCTGCTGTGTACATTATCTGCATCAATAACCAACGCCTTTGATAGAAGTATGTGTCCTAAACACAGAGGCAAAATACATGCCTTTGGTTGATGTTTCTTGATTTCTTTCCCCCTCACAAAATGTAACAGCATTTTAATTCAAATTGAATTCTGCATCCTATTATTCTCTTCACCTAAGGCCAGTAAAACTTGGGCTCTTATTCAGGCGACATTTTTTCATTTATAAAATCTCCACTGTATTTCTTATTTGAAAATGGAGCCCAATGCTTCCCTATCCTCACACACATCTTAGAAACACCTGATGCTATCTTCAAATGTCAGTTTCTTCTATATCTGTGTTGCCTGATTGAAATTTGAATTGGAACTTGTGCCACATCAATGATTACATGTGATAAAAGCAGACTGCCTATCCATACAGCCTTTTTGATAGCCTTTTCACATTATCTCCCCCAAAATCTTCCTGTGTGAAAAATACGTATGGATAAATTGAAATGTATACAAATGTGCAATTTCCACCTAGACCCACAGTAAGATCTGCATGTGGGGTTGTGTGTCTGTGTGTTTTTTAAACAGGCTCAGCATGCATTTACTTTCCCCAAGTCCGTGATGCTTGGCCTTTACTTACATGCATTTTGAGAGCTGGGAGACGGTGTGGAGGGAGATAGAGCAAGCCAGACATCAAAACCATTTATTCTGAATCTTAAATTATGACTTTTTATCATCAATATTTTGGTTACATTGTTACACAACGGACAAATTAACATCCATTTTGAGGTCTCTTCTTTGATTGCTTTGGGATTAGTGACATTTCCTTGGCATACGAATCCTGCACGCATCAACTCTCAGCTGTATTTTAATAATATTGTTGTACAAGGTGCAAAACAAGAAGGACTTGTAAAAGTGCTCCTAGGATGCCTCTGCCAATACCTTCAACCACATGATATCCAGGTGGCTGCCCCCCAGGGGCTCACAGGGGTGTGTCAGTCAACACACCTCTTTCCTTGGGAGATCAGAAGAGGATGCTGAGGGAGAGTTAGCTGATCCTGCTGCCTTTGAAGGCCCGATCCTGGTGTGCTCACACAGAGGTGAATCCAAATAAATGAAAACACACCACTGGGAAGACCCAGGTAGACTTGGAGAAGAAACTACATCTTTAGGAGACTTGGCCATTACAGCTTCCGTTCTCATCTTACATGATTCAGGCCCCCAGGAACATCAGGTTCTTAAAGTATTCCAGAGTGTAAATTAAAAAAGAAAAAAAAATCCAAGTTGTTAGTTCTAAAGGTGCCTCTGAGAGCATCTCTTTCAAAGAATAAGCAGAATTGTCCATCTGTCATTTTTACTTTGATACACAGGTGCCTTTTGTTTGGTTTGGCCTCATCCAGAACAAAATATACAGGTATTTTTTGTTTTGTTTTGTTTGGTCTCATCCAGGAATTCAACATACATTTTCTCTCTGCCACCCCAACACAAAAAATAAAAATGGGGGTGAGGAGACAGAGCTGAGTGTGGAAAGAATAGCAAAGCTTTTTGAGGGGAAAAAAAAAAGCACATACACAAACAATACAAAACAAAAGTCGCAGTCCATTCGTGCAAAATTTGCTTCTCTGGATAAAGCACTTCTTGACAGGTTCACAATGCCCCCTTCTCCCTCCCGAGTCCGCCCCATCCCCCCGGGGGAAAAATACAGAACGAAAGTGAAGCCATTCTTTCCCTTAAGGCCGAACAGACACACAGAGAACACATTTCAAGGACCAGCTGGTGGGCAGTGATTTGCAGGACTCTTGCTCTGAGCCCAGAACACAACCTGCGGTCCATCCAGGAGTCAGCGACACTCCTCACGCGGGGCAGCAAAAAGCATACGAACAAAAGAAGAAAAGGCAGTGGTCCCAACAAGAAAATCCGATATTGACTTTACAATCACAGGTACAAATTGCTCAAATCGATAATTTCATTTCTCCTTAAGACCTTGTAGTCTAAAACTAATTAGAGGCCAGGTTCCCGAGGAATGGTCAATATTCAAAGAAAATACTGGAGCTTTAGAAGGAAATCATTCTTCTACCGCGACAGTCTGACGGAGGTCAGAAACAAGTTGTCCTATTCTGGCAAGTTCAGGGTGTTAGGAAGGGCGGATACTGGGTCCAGATCTCAACTTCCCACCATCCAGGGGGCTCTGCATTTATAGAGGAAAAACCAAGAAGCCCGAGAACGTGGAGTATTTCCAGCCCCCCATGAGGTTGCCCCTCTCCAGCTTGAGGTGAACTTTGTCCTCTCTTTCCATCAGCAGCAGGACGCCATTGCTGGCAGCTTCCCTGGTAACATCCTGGTCTCCTGCGAATGCTGAGATCACCGGGTAGCCGTTCTGCATTAAACTGACCTACGAGGCAGAGGGGAAAGCTCAGCAGACCATGAAGGACCCCATTTCCACACACCTGTTCTTTTCTCCCTGCACATCCCCATCCTCTCCACAGAGCCCAAACCAAGGGCCAGACCCAGGGACTCAGCTGGTTCCAAGCCCCAGGCCCCTGGTCAGCCCTGCTGCCTGGTTCATCCAGCCTCACAGACAGGGTGAAAGGGGCTGCAGCAATCAGGGACTGTTAAACCCAAAGCTAAAAGGGTCCAGGCAGTTTTCAAAGCTACCCACCTGGATGGTTTGCCTGTTGTACACTTTGACCACGTGGAAGCTGAAGCTATAGATCCCTTTTCTTGGTGCTACAAATATACTGGAGGCAAGATCGAAATGGTTGCCAATATTTACTAAGACCTGAAAAACAAGAGGGAATACGGCACAAACCTAGCAAGCCCCTCCTCAGCATATGCTTTAAACAGACTCCCATAACCACTGACACTGGCTCCTCTGAGCTGCAGGGCAGCAGGCAGCACCAACTCAGCGCCCCAAGGCTGCCCCAGGGAGGAGGCGGAGCTGGAGTGAAAACATCCTACAGCGGGAATTGATTTCAAAAGTATTCTAATGGATTATAATTCATAAAGGTATTTTTTAAAGTATATTTTATTCATGAATTGAGAAAGTGGATGCAAATTTTGTATGTTGGGGGCAGGGCAGAGAAAGAGAACAGAATGGAAAGAATGGAAAACAATCAGGTCAGTAAATGAACTGCACATCGAGTCTGTTCAGAGATTGGTGGGGTTTGGGGACGTCAGCATGGAGCGTGCCATACTGAATGGGTAGAGAAAGGGCTATAGAGGAAGTGGCCCATTAACTAGGATAGCTTCCATGGGATCAAGCTGGCGACCTTACTTCGCGGACTCCATGAGAGAATGGAGTGTGCAAGGTTTTTGTCTCCATGCTTCCCAGCCTCTGGCACACTCCCTGGCAGCATATATTAGGAGCTCAATAACGGCTGCAATAAACGTTGGCTGTGCCTGTTCCCCCTCACTTTCCTCTGAGCAACATGCTTGCTCCCTCAGCTGAGCTATGATGTCATGCAAATAAGCTTGATCAATAACGAGAGAGTCAAAACAGCCCCTTGGACATCCTTAGCTCAAACTACGGGAATTCCACAAGATGCAAGAATAATGACAAAATCAGCCACAGGACACAAGAGCACATGACCCTGCAGACGGCTGTTCTCAAATAAAAGGGGGATAAGAATGCTACAATGTCAAAAGCAGAACTTGAAGAGGGGAGGGCCCCCATTATGACCCAATTCCTTTGCAGATGTTCAAGACAGACTCTTGCCACTGTGTCTGGATTCTGTCCCAATACCGACTCACATATAAATGCACAACTCAATTAAAATAATAAAACGGCTTGCCTGGTGTTAGCTTTTAAAACAAACAGCCAGCAACAACAACAAAACCCAAGACTGAAGATCCTGTCATCTGTTCAGAAAGTAAATTTGCAACTGAGTACCTTTTGCTGCTATTTCTTACACACTCATTATAGATGAATAACATGCAATTCCCAAAGCAATGCGCCTTGCTGCCAAGGACAACTGCTGCAAGGACTTGGGGAATAAGCCCGCACCAGCTTCTTCAAGGGAGCTCCGAGTACCACTTCAGCCCCCACTGCAGGGCACACACAGCCACTCAGGGCTCTATTGTTAAAGACGACATGCTTCAGGATGCCTGTTCCGGGTCTCTCCAAGGCTCTGCTCTCACTCTGCCTTACAAGGCTTTAAACAAGAATGAAGGATTCTCCAGTCAGCCCTTGGACTGCTTCTTCCAACTCAACTACCTCAACTCTTTCACTTCAATTTTAAATTCAGGAAACTGGTAAATTCAGGGCCCTGCTGTAGCTGAAAGAACACCCAGCCAGCCCCAGAAAAGTAGGTCTCGGTTACTCCCTAACGGGGGAACCAGGGAAACATCATTTAACCTGCTCTGGCACAGTTTCCCCATCTATAAAATCAGAATCCTACTATGCTTATCCTGCCTGATGTCACAGAGTTTTCTCGACACTCAGATGAAATGATGGATTTAAAAATGCTGTGAAAACTATTTGTAGAATGCCAGAAGGTGAATAATAATAATAACACAAAAAAAGAGCTTATTCATAAAGTAAATAGTTACCTAATGCCTATTTCATTGTTGTCCGCTTTATTTGGACTTAATTAAAATAAGCACTTTTATGTCTTGTAAAAAAATGAAGATTAAAGAGAGACTCCTCCCAAATAACCCCAAAACTTCAAATATATAATTGTTAACAAGGATTTAAATAAATGAATACACTGGCCTAAAAAGAGTCAACAGTGTGTGTAGGTTTGTCACTACTTGTCACACTACTGTGTGAGAGTTGGTTAACAGAGAGAAGATAACTCAGTTAAGGGTCCACTAAGCCCAGTACTCCATTCTGTGGTAAGCATTTTGGCAAAAGGAAGGGACTGATGAGTTAATGTTTAGAAACCACTATAATGTTTTCAATTTGTTTCTGAAAACAACAGAAACCAAGGGAGGGGGGTGGGGAGACACAAGAGGAAGGCCTCTCTCTAATCCTGAGCAGAAATAACCCAGAGAAGGATTGCCAAGGCCTGATCATATCGCTGACCCTTCTGCTTTGAAGCAAGTGGAAGAAGAGAAGTGGCTCAGGGCAACTTGTTACTGATCTTTATTTTGTTTTGTATTTATATAACCACACTATATATTATATTGATATATTGCATATATTGTATTGGTATACTGTGTTGTATATACTGTGTTTACTATATATTCCATTTATATAACCATACTATTTTGTTTTGTCCTTATATAACCATCCCTGCCATTTCTCCCACACTCTTCTCCACTTATTTTTCTTGAAGATAACCATCCTCTCCCCAGTCCATTCTAAAATAAGCAAGGGGTATATATTTTCTGAGCGTTGTCTGAGACCGTAGGAGAAACCCTTCCTGAGCATGGAGAGTTTTAAAGGCACTGCCTCCGTAAGTTGACCACCGGGGTGACTGAAGCCCATTCACCACAAATGACACCCCCACCCCAGCGAAAAGTACAACGTGCAGTTTCCTTTGGGGAAATACATTTCAGACCTCTTAGTTTTACGGGACTCTTAGAAAGCGTAGGCAGCTTTACGAAACTCTCAGTCATCCAAGTGCCAACTGAGCTGATAGCTATAAAAAAAGCTACAATGTGGAAAAGGGAAATGCGAAGGAGGGCTTACTAAAAAAGGAAAAGGGAGAAGGGTAGGGCAGGGCAGAGAGGAGGAGGCAGGCCGGAACTCCATGTCTAGGACGCCAGAACCCCAGCCCGCGCGCCCAGGCCCCCGCTCTCTGCACCCCGGCGGGAGGCGAGGCGGCAGGCCGGCCGGCTGACCTGGTCGAAGTAGATGGTCATGGTGCGGTTGCTCATCTCGGAGGGCTCGTGGTTGGTGCTCCGCGTGGCGGAGAAGGCCACCTTGGCGCTGCCGGAGCGCACGGAGATGCCCAGGGAGGAGGTGACGGCGCCGTCCGCCGACGGGCTGGAGTCACACACCACCAGGCACTTGCCCTCCAGCACGATGGGCTCCGTGTCGTTCTGCGCCCGCACCGGGCAGCCGGCGGGCAGCAGCAGCAACAGCAGGGCCAGCGCCGCCCCCAGGCAGGAGCCGCAGCCGGCCGGCTCGCGCAGCGCCCCCCGGCGCCCGGGCATGGTCAGCGGCGGCCCGCGGGGGCCCCGGCCGGGCGCCGGCATCCGGGCTAGGGGGCGGCGCGCGGGGGCGGAGGCGGGCAGGAGCAGGAGGAGCGCAGGAGGAGGCGCTCAGCGTCGGGGGTTGCCTCCTCTGGCCTCGGTCCCCTGTTCTGATGGTCAAGGCCAGGGTCGTCCTCAGAAGAAAGGCGTCAGCGGACCTGTCAGGGCAAAGAACCCAAACCCTTAGACTGGGAGGTGAAGCTGTGGGAAGAGGGGACCTGGGGAGCAGGTGCCTGCAGCACTCGGGCCCCCTACCTGGAGGCCACCCTTGTAGTCCCCCGCACAGCCACCACCTCCCGGATTGGCACAAGTCCGGAGAAACGCCCGGGCGCACTGGGCAGGGCATGCCTGAAGGCTCCCTGGCGGCGCGCGCCGGGGTGCCCACGGATTGTGCAGGGAGTCAACGCTAAAACAGGGTCGGGGACTCTCAGAGACCCCGTCAACGCCACCCCTAGGCCCATTCAGCCCAAGGCGGGGGAGGACTCAAGACGCTGGCAAAGGAAAAAAAATCCACTAATGCTTTATCGCCTTCATTTCAGCCGCATTTTCTTGAAAGCCACACCAAGAAAGCTTCTTCCTTTCTCTGCTTTCCCTTACATCCTCTATTTTTCCATCCTGGAGGTTTTATTTAAAAACAAACAAACAAACAGTCCACTTGGTGAAGATCTTATCCATTTTCCACCCAAAGAGCAAAATACCCAGGAAGCTCCTTAGGGTGAATAAGATTAAGAGGGGACAAAACAAGAAGAGATAGAGACCCTAAAATCAAACACCCACTTCCAAAGTCCCCGCAGCCAGCGTGCCCTTTTGGAGAAGCCCCTCGGATCCCTCTCTCTGGCGCAGGACCAGAGGATTCCAACGACGGGAACCCCAAGCTTGGCTGATGGTGCAGCTTTTGTCTCTAGACTCGGGCTCCCTCCGCCCTGGCTGGGAGGCAGCCCTGTAGCTTTCTGCTAACTTACGCGCCCGTTGGCACTTCTACTTGGCCCTCTCTTCTCCCACCAAACTAGACAGGTCATTTCAACATCCAGCCGAAAAACAAAAAGCAAAGAAGCCTCTCCCCTCACCGCCCACAGCTTCGGAACAACTCCTCCAATAGTCTTTCTAAGAAGAGAGAAGTTGTTTCTCCATGAGTATCCTCTCCTCAGCCCCAGTACAAAACGATTTCGATATTCTCTCTCTGTCGCGCTCGCTCTCGCCGCCCAGACCGCAGGCTCGCCAGGGTCCCGGTTAAAATAAATGCATGACTGCAATTAACGCGCACGGAGCCGAGGGCAGGGTCGGGGCTGGGTTACCTGGAACATCCATGATGAAGGAGCGCTGCTGTCCACGAAGTTGTTCTGCTTAGAGAAGACAAGCCGGAGCTGGCGGGAGGAGACACCGAGCACGACCCTGCTCCCCGCGCGTGGCCAATAACCGCGCCGCCCCGCCCTGTCCCTTTCCCGTGCCGGCCCGCGCCGGCTCTGGGTACGCCCCGCGCCCCGCACCCGTGTGCACCGCGCCGCGCCTCGGCCCCGCACGCCCCGCGCCCTGCACAGCGTACGACCCCGCTTCGCGCCCGTACGTTTTTGGCACCGCACCCGGGCCGGATCTGCACCGCACCCGGGCCTGCAGCCTCGGAGGGCCCCTCGCGCCCAACTCGCCCTCAGCGCGCCTCGCTCTCGGGCCCCCCAGTCCCCGCCTCTCGTCCAGTCTCCGGACAGCACAGCCAAGTGCAGCGAACGCCCTGAGGACTCCGGGCACTGGCCCCTCCCGGGCTCCGCACCAGCTCCCAGCACCCCCGCCGCACCCTGCACCGCCCAGGTCCGACTCTCACCCAAAACCCAGAGCGAAATCCTCCCAGATGCCTCTTTTTAAAATTAGGCACCCTCAAAAGCACCGGTCGCGCCTCTTCTTTTCGATTCTTTCTTTTCGTTTCCAAATCCCCTCCAAGTCTTAATCCTGAATAGCGTGACCACTTTCATAATTAGGGGGTAAAACAGTGTTCTTGGAGAAAAAAAAAAAAAAAAGGACTGGGATGGAGAGAAAAAGCTTGGGATTTTTAATGGTTTACAGGCTGCGGTTCCGGAATCTCCAGTTTGGGAAATGTCAGGTTTTGGCAGGGATTAAAGAGGCGCCTCCATCTGGGTTTCTGTGTCTGCTCCTCTGAACCTCGGAGCTCGCGGAGCGCGTTGGCACTCGCGCTTATTTATTAAAACGGCTGCTCCGAGCTCTAACGACCTGGGGAGACGCACCGGGTTTCCGAGATGCGCCCAGAGCGCGAGCGAGAAGCGCAAGCACGGACGTGGGGCGCCACCTACGGGCGCTGGGGCCTCCCTGCCTCAGGCTGCGGGCTCCGGCAGAAGAGGGGGCGTCTTAGGGACAAGGATGAGGTTTGCTGATGGTCTTCTTTGACCCCCAAAAAGCAGTCCCGGCCTCTGAAAGAATATGACAACAATAAACGCTCTTTCCAGTGTCCTTCAATACCCTTGCCCCTGACAAAACGAAACAGCTGTCTTGAGTTTGCAGATCTTTACTGCTGTAACAACTCTGCAGTCAGGTTACCAATGGTTATTGTCTGCAAAACCCTTGCATGGACGCCTGGGCTGCGTAGTCCATGCCTCCCTTAAACAAAGTATATTTAAATATGCACCCTCTTTATAACTTGACTTTTAAAAACATAGTTTAGATAAATACTTAGTCCTTTGATTTGCGTAGCATGCTTTACTGATAGCTGATCAAAAGTGAACCGAAGTCGGCCAATGCTATTAGTAAGAACAGATCGAAAGTACTTTTTATTGTTCTAGACTTCACACTCAACTCTCTTTCTTTCAAAGATTTCAGCCCGTGTCCTGGTCCCGTGCTACAACGTGAGTCTTTTTAGGTAGGGGGTTTTCAAGGCCTTATTTCCCATAAGCTCTCACTTGGCTCTTTTCCCTGTTTAAAACTGCCGAGGCCTCATCTCGGAGGACTGAAGATGAAATTCACTTCAGATCATTTCAATCCAAATGGATGTGTAGGAAGACAGGGGGAAAGTGAAAGGAGAAAGGCACGTTATTATCTGAGTGTAAATATTTAATGTGGTTGTAAAAATGTGGTTAAAAGAACTTCTGAGCCAAATGTTTTTCTACTTTAACATGCAAAATAGTACAAAATATAAAGTAGCCCCCAAATCTATTATCCTCTTAAGGATATTTGCTGAAAATTAAGTACTTTATTTCAACACTTTTATAAAATGCTGGTCAGACGTACTGGACTTTGCCGGGAAACTTTTTCAAAGTCACCATATTTTGCTATCATTTTTGTGAGTTTAACACAGTGGACATTGTTAATTCTTACTCGCAGATAGTGACTTCATTCCAATATTTTGTCAAATTGACAATCTCTTATTGTCCAGCACAACTCTATCATTCCATCATAGAGCGTACTGATTTGCGTGCAAGCATAAATAGCAACGAACACCAGACCTATGAAAGAAATGTGGGGCACAGACTGACCGTTAGGCAAATTTGGGGATACGAATTGAGTAGCAATACCTCTCACACATCCATAAGTCTCTAAATAACAGCTCTATTAAGCAATTCTTAAACATTGTACTACAAACGTTTCTTTTGACTAATACGAATGCAGACACACATGAACCAGATTAGCATCACCTTTGGGCGGAATAATCAAACCTCTTTTCCACATGGCAACAAAGATGTTTAAATTCTATAAATGAAGAAAACTTTAACCTATATAGTGAAGTAAATTATGGAATTTGAGCAATAAACGTTCCTGTATAATGGAAAAAAATAGGTTAGGTTTAAATTTAGGTTTGAGGTTTATTTTAGAAGGAAATTAGTAATTGTGAACAGCAGTGGATTGACAGATAAATGGAACCTTATTTATTCACTGCTTGTTCTATGTATAAGGAGACATTTAAGTTGTGTCTTTATGTTATGATGGGATTTTAGCTCATAAACATGTTTAAAAATATTTTCAGAATATAAGTAAATTTAAAAGTGAAGTGTTTGCTAGTTACGGCAGGAATTACATTTTCTGTTCCATTCTCATGTTACTAGTAATCGTTGCCATTACAGAGTCCCCCTCTTATCTTCGGGGTATGCATTCCAAGACCCCCAGTGGATGCCTGAAACCAAGGATAGAACCGAACGGACCCTATGTGGACTATGATCTTTCCTATACATCCCTAACTATGACAAAGTTTAATTTATAAGTTAGGCACAGTAAGAGAAGATCCGAACTGATGGCATTACTTCTCTTGTGGCCATTATTAAGTAAAGTAACGGTGACTTGAACACAAGTTCTGCGGTACCGGGACAGTGGATCTGATAACCAACACCAGCACTAAGTGACTAACAGGTGGGTAGTGTATACAGCCTGGATGCAATGGACAAAGGGATGATTCATGTTCCTGGCAGGGTGGAGCAGGTGGCACAGGATTTCATCAAGCTACTCAATTTAAAACTTATGAATTGTTTACTTCTGGAATTTTCCATTTAATATTTTCGAACTATAGTTGACTCTGGGAAACTGAAACTGCAGAAAAAAAAAAACCTTCCAATAAGCAGAGGGTACTGTACTACCAAGCAGCAGCAGTAGACTCTATTCTCTTAAGTGTGGGAACATCCGCATACACAATAGCAAAGTCACCCGTTGACTGAGCATCAGTTATCTGTCAGATATTGCACAATTTCCTTTATCTAGGATATGGTGCATGGCTTAACACCCACAGTCACCCTGTGGTAGACAGAGGGTCACATAGAACTTAAAAGACTTAAAAGGAAAGTATTCTAATGTTAAAAAAAAGTGGCTGTGATAATTCAAGTTGCCCTCCTTTCATTTGGCCTAAATATTTATCTCTAATACAGCTTAAATTTGTTTTCTTTGGGTAGAACTCATCACTGAAATGTATCTTTAGAATGCACTAGAGTCTTTTCTTCTTTAAACTAATATATAATATCTATGATTTTATTATAAATATGGGAAAAATATGACCTGATATGTATTTCATACTCTTGGATGTGAATGCCATATACATACTTTTTAAAAAGAAACGTAAGCATTAACAGGCAAAAACAATTTTCTCTTTAACTTTTTTGAAGAATAATTGCCTAATAGAATTGTGTTTATTTAAAGTGTACATGGTGATGATTTGATATACATATACACTGTAGCATGATTACCAAGTTCAAGATAATTAATGTATCCAACACCTCATATAGTTAACGTAATTCATTCCTTTTCTTTTCTTGTTTATGTGGTGAGAATGCTTAAGATCTACTTTCAGCAACTTTCAAGGGTTCAGTTCCATATTATTAACTGTAGTCAGCATACTGTACATTACATTCTCAGAACTTATTCTTACAACTGAAAATGCACCCTTTGACCTATGTCACCCCAACTCCCCCTCCCACCAGCCCCTGACAACCAGGATTCTATTCTCTATTTCTATGACTTCAGCTTTTTGTGTGTGTGTGTGTGAGGATTGTTAGCCCTGAGCTAACATCTGCTGCCAATCCTCCTCTTTTTGCTGAGGAAGATTGACCCTGAGCTAACATCTATGCCCAGCTTCCTCTGTTTTATATGTGGGATGCTGCCACAACATGGCTTGATGAGTGGTGCATAGGTCCACACAGGGGATCAGAGCTAGGGAACCCTGGGCCACCAAAGCGGAGCTCACAAACTTAACCACTGCACCACCAGCCTGGACCCTGTTAGCTTTTTTTTTAGATTCCACATATAATTGATACCACAGAGTGTTTTGTCTTTCTCTGTCAGGCTCATTTTACTTAGCATAATGCTCTTCAGATTCATCCATTTTGTCACAAACGACAGGATTTTCTTCTTTTTTATGGATGAATAATATCCCATTTTATATCTGTACCACATTTTCTTTATCCATTCATTTGTTGAAGGACACTTAGCTTGTTACCATATCTTGGTTATTGTGAATAAAGCTGCAATGAACGTAGTGGTGCAGATAACTCTTTGAGATACTGATATCGTTTGCTTTAGATATATACCCAGTAGCAGGATTGCTGGATCATAATGTAGTTGTATTTTTACTGTAGTAAAAATATAATTTTATAAAATTATTAGTAAATATATTTACAATATGGTGTAATGCTATTCCAGAGGGTTATTAAGATGTGGAAAATAATAATTCTAAATATTGCATACTCAAATTATATATGTTAAATTGTTTAAATATGCATGTTTATATTTCTCAGTGTAATAAGAACATACTGAAGATCATATTAACTTAAAGATATAAAACAGAAATGAAAAGTATAAATACTCAATGCTATGTGGGCACTTTAATAATGAATTAGCAACTTAAGAAAAAATTTTTAAAAATTGGAACCAGTTCTAATTCAGTTCAACAGAGAGACCAAGAAAAGTTTGTCTGTATAAAGCAACTGGTTCGTCATTGTTGAGTGAAATTATTAAAAAATCATCATCTGGTCAAATTAGCTAAAAAAAATTTGACAGAAATTCCACATTAGCTGAATTCAAGTCAGTTAAGACTGCTTGCATTATGTAGTCATACTACACTAAACAAACTACCTCTGCCATTCTAAAAGCATATTGAACTATTTTCAAAGACCATATACCAGCTATTTTTTCTGACATACATTTCAACATTCAATAAACATTCTTTAAAAATATGAGTTTTTAATTTTGCTTTTAGCAAACTGATAAAATATAGAGCAACCTCTGACTACAAGGTAATACTATTTCTACAATATTGCAAAATGAACATATTACATTATAAAAGGATACGTTTTGTTGTTCTAGGTTGCCTTTTAGACTTAAAAAAATAAGTCTAGTTATCTGAGGGTAAATATTAGTGTTTATGAGATTATATGTGGCAAGGGTATTGAAAACATACAAGATAATCTATGTTCTTATTACTCTAATTTCTCATGATACTTGATTCTTAATAAGGCATATCTTAAAATCAGAATGCAAGACAAATTAGTGACTTAATGGACTTCTAATATTTGAAATATGGTATACCAGGAGACATGGAACCTATCGGTTGGGAAAGAAACAATTCATCTTTATTCTTTTTAGCTATGTCTCATTGTCTTACATAATCCTAATATTTAATTTCTTCTATTTTATGGTAGGAAATGTCTCTGTTGCTTTACCAAATTGGGTCAAGAGTCTAATGTTAGTCATTTTAATCCTATCAAAACAAAAATCGTCATAAACAAGGATGCCATTTGTCAACTCTTATTTCTCAATAAAAGATAGCATTGCTTGATGAAACTTCCTTCTGCAAGCTCTTGCTAAAAAAAATTCTAGTGGTCCAGAAGGTAGTAGAGAATCATTAGTATGTAGCTAAAGCATTTCCTGAATTTTTACTTCAATGCTCTTTCTTATACTGTAAGTGTGTAAGTTTCTTTTTCGAATGAGCTACATGTATATTTTCAGGGCTCTTCATATTCAGAATATTTTAAGTACATGTCATTTACATAAATCATATATTTTCTCCTAGAAACTAATTTCAAATAAGAACATGCAAGATTTAAGGAAAAACAAAACTGGTAGCTCTTGTACTTTCAGAAATATTCTATGAGGTTACAGGTCAGTGTGTATTTCCCTCTCGTATATTCCCCTATAAGAATGACTTATAAGAGCATGTTGTATTTGTGCTTGTTCAATAATTCTTTGAGTCCAAAAATTTTGGACGTAGCCCCAAACACTTTTAAGAACACCAGGCATATAACCATTTTGGCATTCTGAAATATGTTTTATTTCCAATTTGTCATTTTAACCTAGAGGCTATCTGTTCTTACCAAAGGACATGTCTGCATGCTCAAAAAGCAACAAGTCACAGGATCTGATGGAATTAAAGGGATGAAAAGTTGGGAGTTTAGGAAGAACCATCTGATGCGTCCTGTGTTTGAAGGCAGTGTGAGAGCCGAATGTGGGACCAGTCTGGAGCTGGTGACCTGAAGTCAGCAGATCTCTTAGTGAACTAGCTCCTTGTCACCATCTCCTAGCTGACCGAGTCCAGCTAATGTCCCTGCCATCACCCTAGTGACCTGGGAATCAGAAGGTATTTCTATCGTATCGCTGCAGCAAACTGGACTGTGGATGGGAATATTTTAGTCCAGCATAGAATAAATGTAACTCAAACATTCCCTCCATCTGGATAAAACCTTTCTGTTGTTTCAGAAGCTATTCAGTAGCAGTAACTAATTATTTCATGCTTGATACTAACTGCTGATCTTGAGACTATTCTTTGGAAATAGAGCACGCTAACAGAATATCAAGTCAGCGTTCATACTACTGTTATGTTTTAATACTGAGGAACTTGACAGCCAGTTTTTCATAGCGTCACACCTTACCCAAGCTAAGAACAGCTGGCTCCCCTTAGGAGTCATTCCTCTGATGTAATCCACTATAAAAGCCATTTTACACTGATCAGAAGTTTTTAAGAGAAATATGGTTATCCTCTGCACAGAGATCAGAGTGCAGGAACAAATATATTTAAGAAATGTTTCTCTACCTGAAAGTGACTGATGTGCTGCCTGGTCATTTGAGCAAGCAGGGAGCCGGCAACTGCTGAGCTCTTTTTCTGATCATGTACAGGCAGCATCTATGTTCCCTGGCTGTCCGTTGCCCACCTCCTTCGTTTGCTTTCTCCATCATAACTCTCCCAGATGATGGGGATGTATATTAATACCAGATTCACACAGGAAAGAAGGGCAGTAAAATTGAGAAAGGGGATCATACATGCCTGTGATTCCCAGACTGTAACAAGCACGTGAATCACCTAGAAATCTTGCTAAAAATGTAGATTCTGAATGAGTCAGCCTAGGAGGGGACCTGAAATTCTACATTGCTCACAAGCTAGCAGCTGAGGCCAATGCTGCTGGCCTGCAGGCTACACCTTGAGTAGCAAAGATCTGTTCCTCTCTTCTTATGGGGAATTAATCAACACCTGAAAAATATTCTGAAGGTTTACTATGAAGCCATTTATGAGGAAAATATGCTTAAATAGAGGAAGTTAAACTCATATCAGAAAATGGCTTGGTGATCATATAATGAACGTGGAAATCAGTATCCAATACCATGATTATACAGCTATTCTGTTTCATTATCTCCTGCTGAAGCGTTTTCTCAAGTTTGATGTGCTATCTTTTATACACATAATTTAAAAAAGAAAAGAAATCACGTTTGTGTTAAAATCTTACACAAAACGTTATTTTTTGCTTTTCTAAAAGCTCAACTTTGGCAAGACAAATTAAGGACAATTGAGAAAACAGGAAAAACAGACTTCTAAATGCATTTTTAATTGAGACCTAGAGACAGTTTATCATCCTATATAAGATTGTTTCAGCAGGAGTTACTCAATAAATGTCATGAAAGGGGTTTCAGTTCATTTGCATATCACTAGAGAAATACCTACCTTGGGTTGAAAGTTTTAGAATGTGTTTTTGTGGAATGTGTAGTAACCCTCTGCCTCCTGAGTTAAAAGGTGTCATGGTTCCTAGCAACACAGGTAAAGAGGGTAGTGAGATTAACATTCGGATCTGGGAAGAACTGGTATGGAAAATCTGTAGATACATACAAAAGCAGATATAATCCTGGTTGTAATATCAAAATATTACTCTTCTTTATGGGAAATGTGGACTTTGTTTACCCACTACCAAAATGTTCACAAGTTAAAAATTAACTTTAAAATAAGCAAAATGTTGAACAAAATTCATCCCTTGGCAAGTTGACTAGATTTATGTTTGATAAATCATGGTTCTGACTTCTCATGATAATCTACGAGAAAGTCTATGGATTTTCCTGCAGGTTCCTCATCGTTTCCAATAAGCACACACATTTGTTAAATTTCTAATATATCTGAGGCACAGGCTATATTGTATCATTTTTCTAGAGAAAACCATGACTGTATAGGGAGGTAAAGAAGACAGTTAATGAGTCAAAATGCAAAACGTCAGGAAAGTGCTGATTTGTCATGAGTGCTGAGAAGTCAGAGGATCAAGAGATAGTTGAGACTGAGAGCTGACGTTGTATGGGGTCATGGAGAAGATGGGCTTGGGAAAAGAAAGACAAGCACTTTCATTAACAAGGGAATATTCATACTAAATTTCTTAGACTCTGAACCCTAAGCAACTAGAACTATTTTTACCTAGCTTTCAAAAATACTGAGCAAAAGGTTCATATCATGAAAAATAGCATAACATGAATTGCCTTACTTGACAGAGATGTTTTTATTTTTTACGAGTTTGTAAATCCTCTGTGTGTCTTTAGGAAACTTCCAGTGAATATCAAAAATTAGATCAAGTTTTGGTTTAAATTCATAATGTTTAAGATATGTTCTGCATAGGATAGTTTTTAAATATTGGACTAATACTAGCATTTTCCATGATTTATTTCTATGCATTTAATAATTCCCTGAAATGATATACTGTTATATTCATATCATCTTGTTCGCATATCTTTTGTGGTGCTATGGGGAGTCCTGCATTAGATCACTTATATACACCTCTTGCACACCCACAAACTGTAAATTCTCTGCAAAGAGGCACCATGACTTTTTTGTTTTGTTACTTTTCAACACATCTAACACGCACCTTTACTTGTTGGGCGTTCTACTTATATTTGCATGTTGATAAGTTGATTCTGCTGCTCCTTAAATAGCGATTTTAGGCAATTCTATCATATGTCTTCACATGTATTTTCAGAAAAGCCTAACGGACCAAATGATTTAAAAAGCAAAATAAAAATTCAAAACTTAAGATAATATTGTTTATTTATTAACCCACCATGAAAAATTAGATTGAGGACAGTTTGATTTTTTTAGGTTTTTTTCGGGGGGGGGGTGTACAGAGATTTCAGATTTCTCTAGTCTGATCCTGGCGACACTGATATGCAACCAGAAGACTTGGGCACATTTTAATACTGTCCCTCCACTTGTTAGCTTTTGTATTTCCGAGAGGCCCCATCGTGCCTGAAATAGAGTAAAAGACGGCAGGACGGGCAGACTGCAACTTTCACAAAGCCTTCAGAAATGGACCTCCCCTTCCATAGGTCCTTGAGGTGCACACCATCACTGACCTCTGAACACCTTCACAGAGCAGGACTGATGTTTGGGTCTCCATCTGTATACACAGGTGTGGTATAGGTTTTCTAGAAGCAAGGAAAAATGTATTGATCAATTAGTAGCGTAACAATATTGAGGTTTTTCAGATCCGTATATAACATGAAACTATATGAGTACCACTGTGTATATAAAACAACTATTAATCATGTAAGTTAATATTAATTAGCCCAGCTCTTTATTTCATCATGAAATAAATTATCCTAACCTTTCCGACTCACTTGAGACGATGTGAAAACTCGACTGAAGCTGTAAACTTAGAAGCGCAACTTTCTCTTTTATGATTTTGTGATTCTATTATTGTGCCGACATTTCGTTTAAAAAAAGTCAGCTATTGGTTTGGGTTTTTTTTTTTGTTTTTGTTTTGTGAGCTTGTTATCCGATTTCTCTGTTCTCTTATCCTTCTGTCTCTCTTTCGTCCACCGTGTTCTGTTGGTGTTTCTGAGTCTCACTGCTTATTAACATGCCCGTCAGAGAGAGAGATTTTTTCTAATAGAAGAAAAAGGTTAAAATTAGATTATCATACGAATGTCTTTTATATTTCTTTACAAAATGTGTAAAAAAATCAGCAAACTCCTTGCTTAAATGTGTGGTTTGAAAAAAATCTTTTCTGTAATATGATGCAAATAATATGGTAATGGAAAAGTGAAAGTGGAACTCACACAAGGTGGAAGACAGCCAGTGACACTTATGTTCTCATTTCTCATAAAAGATGTTGTGATGCTCATAAACTTACGGAAAAAGAATACATCATTTCCAGGTATGAAGGCAACTGATGATATAACTGAAGTTAAAATATTTCCCTTAAACACTGATGGTGAAAAGAGAAATAAGGGAGGCTAGTGTTACTGAGCTGGATCCCCATCTTTTAACCAGGAAATCGATAGACATTGAATAAAGTTTGTAAATTTATGATTAGACAGAAAATCTTATTATTTAGACTTTGGGAAAAGTAACAGGAAGGGGGAGAAGAACAAAAATTTTTTTTAAAAAAGTTACTACAAGCATTCGGAATGTGTTAGGCAAGAAACCATTATTAGTATTATGTAATCCTGTGTGCATCTGTATTGCCTTTTTTGAGGAAGAGGCCCTGAGCTAACTATTGCCAATCCTCCTCTTTTTGCTGAGGAAGACTGATCCTGAGCTAACATCCGTGCCCATCTTCCTCTAGTTTATACATGGGACGACTACCACAGCATGGCTTTTGCCAAGCGTTGCCATGTCTGCACTTGGGATCCGAACTGGTTAACCCCAGGCCGCCAAGAAGCAGAACGTGCAAACTCAACCGCTGCACCACCAGGCCGGGCCCTGAATTTGTTTAATTTACTACCATGTAACTGCGTTACTTTGGAAATTATTTTTGTTAAAAGACATGAAATACTTTTTCTTCCTATATTATTTTCTGATATAAATGCATATTTTGACTAAGAGCAGAGGGGTGGAGAGGGGAATGGATTGGGTTCCAGGGATCCTGTCTCCAGGATCAGACGGGGATGGCTCCCATCAAGGCGCTAGGGAGCAGCAAGTGTGTCTTTGTGCCTCCTCTTTTGGGCTTCACTAAGAACTTCTTTTTATAGATGTAAAGGGAAAATAAGAAATATAGCCCAGGAAAAATAATAAGGATCTCACCAGACAGGGCTTAGTAAACGGACTAGCAATGTGCAATACTGTGTGTGTGTGCACACAGTGAGGCTCACTCAATTAAAATGTAAATGTAATAGTAAATGAATATAAAATATATTTTAGTGATACAAAGCTCAGATAAATCTTTATGTTTGGATAATTTCAGTAACAACAGCTAATTTACCACTTCATGGATACATAATCCAACTGCAAGGAAACGGCCTAATCCAGCTCAGAGAATTTGTGAGGCGATGGAGCGACGAAAGCAGGACGAGATTATAGTCCATAATTCAAGCCTAGAAAACTGACCACAAAACGTAAATTGACAAAAAAAAAATCATACTATTAATTTTGATTGATGTTATAAACTCTAATAAAAGTTCTGGACTGGGATAAATTTGAAACATTTGGCTAAAACAAGATTTGAAGACAACTGTCAGGTTCATTTTTCAGCTTCATGCCTATCCTTCATTACCATGCCCCAGTGCGAATTGATTCTGTTTCTGTAATGAAGAAATATTATAGCATCCTTTGGTTCTCAATCCTGCAGGGAAAGAATTAATAACTAATCACATAATCTCTTCTATAATTTATTCTTCATAATCCTTAGAGTATAACATGTCTAATCATGTTAAAGGGAGTGAAAACCATAAGACTATTAATATTTGTTGTTTTCATTACACTCTTCTTATTTTGGTTTGACTGTGATGAAAGCAGTCAATTTGAAACGTATGATAAAACTTGAAATCTACTATGCCTGATTTACCTAGTGGGTATTCAGAAGAAAGTGACAAGAATAGTTTGAAAAGAAAAATAAACTCTTTTGCCAGCCTTTTGGACTTCTGCCAAAACCAAAGCAATAAAAATTATATTATAAAAAAGAGTTTGATAATGGTGATTTCTAAAGTTACTTTAAGTGGGGATGCTCTTCCTTTTCCTTCTGTGTTTCAAGTAATGGAATTAATGCCAGACTTGAGAGTCCCTGCTTAAAAGTGGTACATATTAAATAGTTGTTCCTGGTCTGTTAAATGAGAAGAGTGGCACAAAGGACTTTTGAGCTTAAATAACTTACCAACTAAGCAAAATTAAATGTCTCCAAAGGAAAAAAAAGAGGAAATTCAATGAGAAAAGAATTTCAGTGACAAAATGTTAAATATGATCTCTGAAAACTCTAAGCCAAAGTGTACGTAAAGCCCTGAATAAAAGTTAAATTAAAAAAGGAAAAAGAAACAAGTATGAAATTCATTGCTCACCACCGCAACCCCTATTCATTCCCCTCCTCTTCAATATTGATTAAAAAAAAGAAAAAAGAAGAGGTAAAAAAGAGCATCCGCTTTCTCTGAACCCTTAATTATTAGGTATGCAAAGAGCTGAAGGCACAGTGTTGTATTTAAAATGGGGAATCCTGGGGCTGGCCTGGTGGCATAGTGGTTAAGTTTGCATCCAGAGCTCAGATCTTGGGTGTAGACCTCCACACTGCTCATCAAGTCAGGCTGTGGTGGTGTTCTACATGTAAAATGGAGGAAGAATGGCAACAGATGTTAGCTCAGGGGCAATCTTCCTCAGAAGAAAGAAAGAGAGAGAGAGGAAGAAAGAAAGAGAGAGAGAGAAAGAAAGAGAAAGAAAGAAAGAAAAAGAAAGAGGGAAAGAAAATTCCTCATGCATGATTTAAAGGGCCATTTTCTGTGAGTTTGATGTGGTTTGAGAAAGAGATAGTAATTAGCATAAAAACAGTCCTTTGCTGACTCTGTTTCTGTTGCACAGTGGTAAATATGCAGGAAGTTACTGGAGTAATGAAAAGATACAAGTACTGAGACTATTTGCTGTAAGGCTAAGGGGAAATGAAGGTGTTCCTTAAGACTATCTTGAAAAAAATGAGAAAAGTGAAAAGTAAACCAACTTAAAGCAAATTACCGAAAGATTCTGAGTGCTTTGTGATGCCCCGGAGCTGAAGATGAGGAACGGTAATAAAAGACTCGGGACAAGAAGCAGGGGTCAGAAAGAAACCTAAAAGCCAACAGAGTAAGACTTAAGGATATGAGATAAAAGAATCAAATTATATACAGACATATGCTTCCAAACCACACTCAAAAAACTGAAAACATTTTTGTCCTTCTTATATTGACATCTAGAGAGTCACTGAAGAAGAAAATATATTATTTTCTATTCTCAATATACCAGCGCTTTGAAATCTCCTACCCAATTTTTCACCCACAGTATTTCCAATGCAGCTCTTATTCTTGTTTGCCATATAAACAAACAAAAATATGACAAATATAGTGCACGCCACTTTATTTTGCTTTATTTTAATTTGATTTTTTAAATATAACATCTTCGATTTTCTCATAAAACAAATTCAAATTGAATGAAAATGATAGAAAAGTAAGAACAAGGCTCTGAACATAGGAAGGTTAGGTCATCTGATTGGCCATCTGAGGGTGAAGCAATGGTGAAAAGGAATAGGTTGCATGAACTATGCCACTGAAGGGTGCCTTAAGGAGCAGAGAGACAGAGAAGTGAACATGGAAGTTAGTCCTAATGAGTGCAGGATGCTGAACAACTGTTAGGACCCTCGTGGAGAAGCTATGCTGACAGTGTCCTTATGGTGGGGGCCTGGGGCCATGCATATCAGCTTGCCATTTGGAGGGGCTGGAGACTGAGGTCAGCCATGAGTGGAGAGTTGTGTCTATGTGACCAACTCCCAACGAAATCTCTGCACACCAAAGGGTGGGTGAGTGTCCCCAGTTGAAAATGCTCCTAGAGTGTTGTCACACATCATTGCTAAGACACATAATCACTGATTGTGTAACCCTCCACGGGGGCAGACAACTGGGATCTCCACGCCTGGTGTCTCCTCACCCTGCCCTGTGCACCTCTTCCCTCTGCTGATTATAATGTGCATCCTTTAACTGTAATAAACCGTAAGTGTGAGGATGACAGCTTTGCTGAGTTCCATGAGTCCTTCTAGTGAATCCTTCACCCTGAGGGTTACCTTGGGGATCTCCGACACTTGCAGATGTTTTCAAGGGAGGATGTGGGAGGATTCTGCCTCCTGTATTCCAGCAGCCAGTCATATTGCTTCACTACCCCTACATGTGAAAATGCCGCTGTCTGAAGGAGCACAAAAAGAGAGGCGCACATCAGAGCAAAGGACAGATACAAAAAGCATGGACTGCTCCAAGATCAGAAGTCAATTTATAGATAATCTTGTAAAAAATTTTTTCTGTATTATTGTATGTATGTATTATTTCTCTGTATTATTATATGTATTAAAGTTTTAAAACGTCAATAGAAATAAAAGATATAAAGTACAGTCTGAAGCAGTGTGTCATCCCACAGCCCACCAGTACTCCCTGGGCTAGCAAAATTGAGTGTCTTTGATATGATTGCTTTGGGTGCCCTTGAGGCAATGCATTAGGTATTTTGTGAGCTGCAACACAATCAGCAGTGGGTCACCATCCGATTTCCCTTGGCAGTTTGCGAGTCTGCTTTTCATAGGATTTCCCTGCAGCCTGCATGGCCCAGGTGAAATGAGCATTCAACAGACCCGATAATCAGAAAGAGGCCTACTCAGACCACACACCTAGGGAATGCTGTTTTGGATTTGATAGTGTTTATCACTTGCTTCCATTTTAATATAAAACATAACTCATTATCAAATATTTAAATAAACAAATACTTCATTGATAATCACAGCAGAGGATAACATGAAAGAGAGTAGATGAAACATCTTGGTCAATGTGGGGTCGGGTGTGTGTTTGAAAAATGATTTGGAGAAAGCACCTTTCATTACAGCTGCCAGCATGGGTTCAAAATGGCATCCACTGCTAACAGGTCCATTTGCCTTTTTGAGGATAATGCAAAGCTGGGTGACACACAGACACAGATGACATTATTTTGTTTAGACTTTTAAAGGGCACGTCATATGGTTTAAGAGATGAAAAGCCGTTTTGAATGCATTCTCTTGGGGTTGCTGAAATCAAAGTGCTTTGAGAAGTGGTTAAATGAAAGACACAAAGCACCTTGATTTTGTGGTCAGTCTAAGGCACTCTCCTTGGTGGCATTTGTTAATTTTTTATATACGTATTGATCAAATATCTATCATTTTGGTCCTTTTCTCCATGGGATTAATCGTGTCAACTCTCTTCACTCTGAACCCAGGGAGGAACTCCTTGAACATAGAGCAGGCAGAAGAGCGGCTTATTGTCTCCACTGTTCACTGTTCTATATGATGCTCACTGGCAGGACCTAAGGAAGCTATTGTTCTTCAGAAGTAAAAGGGCTGTGTTCACACAGATCCAGCTGCCTCCACCCTTCCTGCTCTAAAGAGGATGGGTTCAGAGTGGCTGGGCCCCTCCTGCCCTTGGAATGCCAACCTGCCATGGAGATAGACCACCTGCGCAGGGGGGAAAAACACTCTAGTTTGTTCTATGAGGTGCAGGAGTCATCCACATGAACCATGAAGACGGTTGGGCTGGCTTTATGCCTCTAAAGTATAATGTGTTACATGCTTTTTCAGCCAATGGAGAATTTCCAAAGCCTTCAAAAAATGTAACAATAACCTGGGGGATTATAGGAAAACTTTGGAATAAGCTTTGTTTTGGAATAAGTTTTCCTTAGGACTGGAGATGGCAAACTATGACCGAGGGACCAAACACAGTCACCTTGATTCATTTGCAAATCACCCTCTGATTTCACTACAATGGCAGAGTTGAGAAGTCATGGCAGAGGCAATATGGCTGTAAAGCCGGAAATACTTACTATCTGGTCCTTTATAGAAAAAGTTTGCTGATCCCTCTAGCTAGACATGTATACATACATGAAAGTTCATATTGCTATCAGACTTTGAAAATAAAACACAATTACTGTGCATAAAATTGTCATAGGTGTAAGCAGCATTGAGATGAAAGATAGAGATAGATATATGTGTATCTATATAACATATATCCTATATATAATAGTATATATTATCATTAAGTGAAAAGAACGTAAACTAGAAGCCACTTCCAAGAATCAAACAAAAAGAATGGCAGATATCTGGAATTAACTCTTGTAAAGTTATGGGGAATGTGAGAGATTAACTTTTAAACTGGAAGGGAAATAAAAGACAACATTATATAAAGAATATTCAAGTCTTGGAACAAAATTTTCTGATCCTTAAAATTTATTAGTTTTAAGTCTTCATGGTAAAAATAGCATCCGTAACTTCAACACATCTTTAGTTTTCTTCCTTTCTCTCTCTCTCTCCCATTCTCTCTCTCTCTTTCTCTCCCTCCTACCCACTCCAATTTAATATAGCACTTCTCTGATAATTTGGCACAATTTCTGTCTCTAACAGGAGCTTAAGATTTTGGATCTATTAACAGTGCATACATTATTTATTAACTTGCACCAGGAGTAATTTTGCAATTGGCAAGCTTCAGAAAGCTGCGGAAAATTGTCATACCACCACCATCCTGTGTACGACTTCTCAGCAGTCCATAACAGACACAAACGTTTCAAAGGGAGCCTTCTTTTCTGTCGGTTGGACGTGGACAGTATAACAAATGGCTTCTTTCATTCACAATGTCCCCTCTGCCCATGCAGCAACAACTGGAACATCAGCATGAAGCCTTAAAAGTACATAACATTAATATCAAAATGCTCTGGAGGCTCATATGAATTATTATTACACATTAGTTTGGGAGAAGTAAAAGGTGTCCTAGAACACTGGCTGTATTTCTGTAAACTTTGGCAGGTGGTCTGCAATGCTGTCACAGAACCATTGTCAGGTGACACCGTTCCTGTCGCCTGTGAAAACTGATTACAAACACGTAAGTCACAGCACTGCCCCTACAAATGCATTACTTGCTTTATGTGCCTGTACTACCCTTTAGGGAGCAGTCAGCAACGTACACATCTGGGACTTCATTTACAACATATGACAGCTATTTGAAACAAGCTATGTAGCAGATAAATTGAGGTATGTGTGTGATAAGTGAGGATTGATATGGTGTGTGAGGAGCATAGCTGGGGTACAGGATGGCAGGGACAAAAATATAATTGAACAATGGTTGCAAAGAGGACAGAGTGCATCTCAAGTTTAAGGATGCAATCATATGGGCAGAAAAATAATCATTTGAATTTGGATACAATATTTTCCCTTCCCAGTCATAAGGATATGGTCCAAATTTTCCATTTCATCATAATTTCTCAGCAGATCATTTATTTTATTAAAGTGGCAGAAACACATTTAACCTAATCTGACTGATGTGTTTGGGTACCTCTCTTTGACTAGCTTTCGTATAAAATAGTGAAAGATTTTTTTATCTTACTATTTTGTTTTGCTTTTATTTTAGGTTTAAAAAGAAACCAATATGGCACAAATGCTGAATGCATATTTAGAGCCTTTGGAAACAGACAATAGTGGAAAATGAATCCTACTTTTAAGGAGGCAGTTTAAAATTGTAGTCTTCTAAGTATAATTTAGGTTTGACATGTAAAAATGCCTTCTTGATTCACAGAGTTTTTAGAAGCTGGTTACCTTAATGATTTTCTTTAACTCTGATACTGTTTGACAGTTGAAATGTGCTTGGTTACACCTGCTGGCAGTTGCTAGTTTTAAACTACAGGAAATTGAAAGTAAGTTGCTTCTAGGACTTTGAACTTAGAATTCTTTTCCTATTTTGGCAAATGGTGTGCAAATAGTGTAAGTAATATCATTGAAAGGTTTTCGTCTCCAACAAAACCTTTAGTATGTAGAGAAGCCTCACATTAAAATCAGCAGTCTTATAGATAGTCACACAGATAGACATACATCAACCTATATCTATACACACACACACACACACAGCTTTAGAAAATAATAAACATGTACTATCAATCCAGAGATTACATTACAATGGAATAAAACTAGATTTAAATCACGAAAAGGGAAACCTAAAAGGTGCAGTAAGCACAGATTAAATTTTCACGATTAATGGAAATCTATTGAACAATCAAAGTTTCTTCAAACCAGACCAATTTAATGTCATTAATATTTGCATTATTTATATAAATCCTGAAAGGTGATTGGAAAATATTCCTGAACTGAGCTGCTACAGCCTGAATGTTTGAGTCCCGTACAAATTCATATGTTGAAATGCTAATGCCCAGATGACGTATTAGAAGACGGGGCCTTTGGGAGGTGATTAGTCATGAGGATGTACACATGAAAGGGCTTGGTGTCCTAAGAAATGATACCCCACAGAGTTCCCTAGCCCCTTGCCCACATGAGGACACAGTAAGAGGCACTATCCATGAACCCAGAAGCCCTGATCCTGGACTTCCAGTCTCCAGAACTTCAAGAAATAAGTGTTTGCTGTTTATGCAACAACCAGCGTATGATATTTTAGCAGCCTGAATGGACTAAGACATAAGGGAGCTCAGAAGTATGGCTTTATTTAAACAAGAGTGTCTCTGCTTCTGGAGATTAAAACATGAATTTCCTCCAAAATATCCATTCTATATTTTATGGAAGTTCAAGTCACTTTCTAAAATTTCTCTGTGTTCTTTAGAAGTTTATAAGCCAGCAGTCACCTTTTATTCCCAATTCTTGCCTATGTGGAATTGTTATTTCCATTTGAGTTATCTCATTGCTGTTGTCTAAGTTATCAGCCTCAAGCAACCCAGCTTCCTGCTGAGTCTCTACACGCAGACCCAAGCATGTGAGAAGACACACTCACGCGCACACACACACACACACCATTGTACAAGGAATATGAAGACGTAGAATATAGAGGAGTGGAGGGATTGACTATTTCATATCCTTATGCTTCACTTCACACAGTTCAAGTCTCTTAGACCATTTCTTCTCTTCCCTTTTCCCTTTTCTCGTCACTCTCTTCCTCCAGGATCACCCTCAGAAATTCAGTCTCTGTCATGCAGAGGAGTTTGGCTGTCTCAAGCCTTCAGGCTTAGTTTACACCCATTTTGTGTTTCAAGCCTCTCAAAATGTTTAGCAGATCGAAAGTTTTATCTTGTAATAAGATATTAGAAAACAGTTGAAATTACACAGTACAGTTATATTTTGCATTCATGTTTATCCATTGCACAAGTTAAAATCAACCTAAGAAACAAACATTTTCATACAGAAGGAAGGACTATAGTAAAATTACTAAGGTTAATAGGATTCATTTCATTTCTTTTTTAAACAAACTTACTTCCACTTGTTTTCTCACTCAGAACCTTCTATTTCACTTCTCATCACTTTTTTTTTTTGAGTACTCATCTGCTCTGTCAAATACCCCTGTGTTCCTTATTCCATAAATATTACATCCCGTGTTTAGTCAAATACAATCTAACCCAGGAATTCTCCAGTATCATCATAAAGCCATACACTGGCTCTAGGTTTGAAACCAATTAACCCACTCTACACCAACTCAGCAGTTCTCAAACTCTGGTCTCAGGATCGGTCAACCCTCTTAAAAATATGGGAGAATCTCAAAGAGTTTCTGTTTATGGAGGTCATATCCAGTGATGCCCTGGAACTGACAAGCACAGACTCTCTGGAACTGATTCTAAATACCTACTCCCATCTTTGTATTCAGTGACTCATGCTAGTAGCTTAAAAATGCCCACAGTGGGAGTATTTTAGTAGTGTGGTGGTGAGAATGATTGTTAAATGTTCAAGAATTTTGCAAGCCAGCTTTAAAAAAGATTCATTATTAAAAATTAAATTACATATACTTACAAATATGTAATTATAATTTATTTTATAAACAAAATTAATAAATACTCAAAACTCACTACTTTCAAATTATTTTACTACACTTTCAAATTATTTTACTACATTTTTCTATTCTTTTGAGGTTATTTATGTCTGATCCATATGCAACGGAAAATACTACTTACTCTCTGCTATCATCCACATCTTCACAATTCCTTCTTGGGTGATGTCAGGTTGGCGGCTTGAAATTGGCCATGGTAGGACTATTTACACCACAGCAATTGACGAGTGCTGCAAAGCAAGAATTGATTTGTTGTTTTGTTGATTTAAGAAAATATTAGTAATGAAGATTAAATTTAAGGTGTGGCATTATATTATGAAGAGTATAAAAAATCGAGGAAACAATTTCCCAGTATTAAAAAAAATATTATTGGGGCCGGCCTGGTGGCACAGCGGTTAAGTGGGTACTTTCCGCTCAGGCGGCCCTGGGTTCACCAGTTCAGATCCCAGGTGTAGACATGGCACTGCTTGGCATGCCATGCTGTGGTAGGCATCCCACATATAAAGCAGAGGAAGATGGGCACAGATGTTAGCTCAGGGCCAGTCTTCCTCAGCAAAAAGAGGAGGATTGGCAGCAGTTAGCTCAGGGCTAATCTTCCTCAAAAGAAAAAAAATTTTCTAATTCAGCCTAAAAGTCATTCATACAAAGGAGTGAAGTTCCAACTCAAGGATTTGTTGTTTTACAGTTGTCTCACTTGTAAACATAGACATTTATGTTGCAAGTTCTCTCAGAGAACTAGTTATTAAAAGTTGACCATCACACCACTAAAATATTTATCACAAGAAAATTGGTAAACACCTCAATTCAGTGCTTTTTATTTTTAGAGAGCCAGATTACCAGCACTTCACTGGTCATATCTATCAATGTTCTCCATATTATAAAAATTATTACTATATTTAAAAATAATAATCCACTAGATGTTAACATGGATAATATTTTATAACAAATAAATTGATAACACAAGCATAATTTTAACAAAATTAACTACATTTACCAAAATAAAAAATAATTTAGTGAGAAGAATGGTATTGTTTTACATTTTTACCAATCTTTTTAATGTCTGGTTTAATAGAAGACGGGTGGATCCTTATATCTACTTCTGGAATCAATCTGTTGCAATAAATTTTTTTGCTTTAAACACATAAAGAAAATTCAGTGTTATTCAGGTATGTAGTTTAAAAAGAGAGAAACACATAGATCAGCTGCAAGGGTCTCAGGGCCTGCTGTTAGTGTATATTGACGATGCAGCAACTTGAAGTCACAGCCAACAGCATACTATGACTCATGCCTGAACAGAAGCTGATCTAACAGATACTTTCTCCATAGGTCAAATCACAGCCTTCTTGTGCTTAGCAACTGTTAAATTAATTAAGCAAGGAGTCCATTATGCTGATGTAGCTCTAATGTCATGGCAGCCTATCCAGGCAAACCAAAATCCAAGGCTGTAAGTGCCTCAAGGTTAGGAGATCAAAACCTAAGGACAACCAATCACAGTCAAATAGGCGCTAAGCTGTAGCCAACCAATAATTTGCTGTCTTTGCTGACACATCTTCTCTATACAAGCGTGTCTTCACTCCTGTCTGCAGACCACCCCTCACCATTTGCGTTTTGGCACTCCCCATTGCAATCATTTTTTGCTCAAATAAACTCTTAAAATTTTTAATGTGACTCAGTTTATCTTTTAAGAGAACATTAGCCAGCACTTCAGTACTACTCTTGGGGCCATTTTAAATAGCCAAATCACCAACAAAATTCCACAAAAACATGAAAAACATGGCACAAAATAAACTGCAAAAAAGGAGACTTGATTACAATGGGAGAAATGAAACAGTGTGTTGCCTTGTGCAGCCTCTCCTGGAAATGGTGACTACAAATGTTCGCTGCTCTGGGCATGTCCCCGAATCACTGCAAAAAAGTTTCGAGCATTGATTTTGGGGTTACAAATACATTTTAGCAAGTGAGTGAATTCACAAATACAGAATCCACGAGTAATGACGATGGACTGTATACAGATGTGTGTGTACATATACATGCATACACACACATATATGTTATACATATTTTAAGAAATTAAACAATATATAACATATATATGATATCAGGGTACTTCTAATTTCTTAAAATAAGCTAAAGTAAAGCGTACTTTCAAGGACCTCATTTATGTAAACTAATACAGAGTGGCCAGGAATTTAGAGTCTGCAATATCAAATTTTCAGAAACACTTTTGAGCTTGAATTTTAACAAGGAAGCCTTAAGACGTGAACACTATAAAACAGTAATCAGTTATGCTAAGCTTAAAGAAAGTGCAGTGTGGGTGGTCAGTTCATCAGTCGATATCAAGGCATATGTTCATGGCTGGAAATGGGTACAAAGAAAAGCTGACTGGTCACAGATCCTAGGAACGTGGGAGAACCTGGAACAAGGGAGAACAAAGTGGAGAAAGTTACCCAGAAGGTAGTAGGCAGCAGAAGAGAGCAAAAACGGTGAAAAGAAGTGGAGAAATTAATGAAGGAAATAAAAATCGCCCCCTTAAATGCAGTGGAAGAAACTACAAGGGAAGAGAGTGAGTGGAAGTATTCACACCTTGGTGATTCATTGTGTGTGTTCTGAGAACATAGTAAGTTTCATTCTGATGAGAGAAAGCACCTCAATGACTTGATTCCACCACTCTATGTGAATGTTTCACATAGAACAACAGCCAATTAAATCATAGATTCTAATAGCGTATTCAGTTATACATGGAGAAATATCAGGACAGATCGAAGTGTATTATAGCAGAATGTCAACCACATGGATTCTCCCAGTAAAATGCAAAGAGAAAGAAACATAGAAAAAAGGTTTCTGATATAAAAGACAATATTCACCTCTTAATTTAAAGGGCTGAAAGTATTTTTAAAATATCTTATTCATTAAATATAACAGTAACAGGACAACGGGCTCCCAAAGCCAGGAGCGACCTTCCACATTACTGAAAATGAGTCCCTCCTACTTTATTTGATCGCATGTAGAGCTGACACGACTCGCTAGAATACACACAGCTAATTTTAACACTGAACGTTGCTCCCCAAATCTTGTCAAGGAGGGTTTTGCATGGACAAATATTGTTGAATCAACAGTCATTATTGTACATTATAGCCTTTTTCATCATATATGGAAAACAAAAGCAAAATAAATGTTCTGAATGTAGGTATGTCAAAGAGTAGGAGAGCATAATCCTTGACAATTACCCACCTTACTTGCCTGAAGCAATATGAGTATTTTTTAATTTTTTCCAGTTTTTTCTACTCACAATATTATATGAAAAATTTTAAGTTTTTATGTACGAACTTCCATGGACTGCTAGATTCATCATTTGTATCTAGAGAGGGCATTTTATTTTATTAGGTAATGATGTATTGGTTGGGGCAATACAAAGAAATCCAAAAATGCCTAATGGCTTCAGCATGAAAAAAGTTTATTTTCCTCTCACATAAAATCCCAAACAGATGTTCTTGATCAGCAAGAGAGTTTTCCTCCAGGAGGGTATTCAAAGATCCAGACTCTTTTTATTTTGTGGCTTTGTGATCTTCAAAAAGTTGCCACATTTGTCTTCAATAAATCATTGGAAGATGAAGGCAAAGAGACACATGCGTCTTACCCACCTAGAGCACACCCACCACTTCTGCTCAGATCCATTGTTACAAGTCCCTCAAATGGCCCAACATGGTTGCAAGAGCAATTGGAAACTGTAATCCAAGTTTGGTTGCTGGTATATAGCCAAAAACCTATTATTTAAAAGAACTATTTTGAGGGAAAGATGGATGTATTTGTCACAAACGAAATGCAAACTTTAAAAATTTAAACCTGATATCCTATCAAAAGTGAAATATTAAGTAAAACAGTGTAAGTATCATATAGAATAGTTTCACTGCCCTAAAAATCCCCTTTGCTCTGCCATTCATCCCTCCCTCTCTCAAAGCCCTGGTGATCACTGATCTTTTTACTGTCTTCGTAGTTTTGCCTTTTCCAGAATGTCATAGAGTTGGAATCGTACATTATGTAGACTTTTCAGATTGGCTTGTTTCACTTAGTGATATGCATTTAATGTTCCCGAATGTTCTTCATGGCTGGATAGCTCATTTCCTTTTAGCACTCCATAATATTCCATTGTCTGGATGAACCATTTGCCTCCTGAAGGACGTCTTGGTTGCTTCCAAGTTTAGGCAATTATGCGTAAAGCTGCTATAAACATTCATGTGCAGATTTTTATGTGAACATAAATTTTCAACTCCTTTGGGTAAATGCCAAGAAGCAGGATTATTGGATCGTATGGTGAAAGTATGTTTAGTTTTGTAAAAAACCTGCCGAACTCTCCTCCAAAGTGGTGTACCATCTTGTATTCCCACCATCAGTGAATGAGAGTTCCTGTTGCTCCACATCCTCATCAGCATTTGGTGTTGTCAGCATTGTATATTTTCACCATTCTAGTAGGTATGTATTTGTATCTCATGGTTGTTTTAATTTGCATTTCCCTGATGCTACATGACGTGGAGCATCTTTTCATATGCTTATTTGCTATCTATATTTCTTCTTTGGTGAGGTGTCTGTTCAGATCTTTTGCCTGTTTTTAAAAGGGGCTGTTTTCTTATTGTTGAGTTTTAAGAGTTTTTTTTGTATATTTTGGATAAGAGTCATTTATCTGATATATCTTTTGAAAATGTTTTCTCCAAGTCAGTAGCTTGTCTTCTTATTCTCTTGACAGCCTCTTTCACAGAAGAAGTTTTTAATTTTAATGAAGTTTCATGGATCACGCCTTTGGTGTAATATTTAAAAAGTCATCACCAAACACAGTGTCGTCTAGAGTTTCTTCCATGTTATATTCTAGGAGTTTTATGTTTAGATACTTTTTATGAGGAGTTTTGCTACCAAGGGAGCAAAGAAATGTGATGGTAGCTAGAGAGGGGGAGTGAGGCCAAGAACAAAATTAATTAAAGCAATTATGTCAAAAGCAGGGGATTGCTGAAGTATATCCCTATGTCTGTGGGAGGTGATGGAATCTAATGCACAGATGGAGGGGATGGGCTTAGATGGGATCATAGTTTGTTCATCTATGTGAACAGCAGGAATGCAGAGTATGTGGGCGCAGATGCCAGAAAGTGAATGGATGTGGTAGTGAGTCTGTAAAGTTCTATTCTGAAGCTTGATTTCCTCAGTGAATAGAAAACCAAGAACAAAAATCAGATAAGTGGTGCTTGGAGTTTGGGGAGAGAGGAGAAGAGAATGGGAAGGTAAATGAAGTAGAAAAGTAGTCACGGTTGCCATGAATCATTAAGCGCCAGACTGGAGTTCTCAGTCATGAATTTAAAGGGCGAGTTCAGTGCTCGTGGTTGTGCACATTTCTTTAGGCATGTGCACCGTGGAAATAAAATCAAGGAGATACTGGATTGACTCAGACTGTGGTGTTCTCAAGTGAGAACGATAATGCAAGAGAGAGTGAGGGAGTTGAGAGTGTATACATGGAAGTAATTATATTGAGTAATCATAGGACTTAAGCTAAGAAGTTCAGGAAAGGAGGTCGTGAGGACCAACAGATTAAGAAAGTGGTGGAAATAAAAGATGGTTGGAGCTGAGCTGCTAAAGGGACTGGCGAGTGATGCTTGGGAATGGGATGCAAGATGCTGAGATAACCGAGGGTCTGCCCTGGTCGGTGATGACCAAGTGAGGGAACAGCCAAGGAGTGAGCCACCTAGTAAGATGCATGGCAAGATCATGGGAGGAGAGGATTTCAAGTAACTTGAGGCTAGGGTGTTGCAAAGATCATCTACATGAAGATTCAAATTGCTACAAATGTAAGACGGATATTTTGGACGGAGTGGTAGTGAATCAGGAGCTAAAAACCTCAAAAAATGAGGGAGAATCCTATGGGATATGCATATGACAGCAACCACGAAGAATAGTGGGTGATATAATCATCCGAGATGCGATTCAAAGCTGAAGGTTTTTAGGAAGGAGGAAGGGTGCATGATCTGAAAACAGCAATGAGAAGAAAGAAGGTCCATTTCTCCGTGTCCTGTAGTGAAAGGGCTGCAGGAGAAAGAGCCAGCACCTCAGCGGGCGGTGGGGTGGCAGAGCTCTCGGGGCGTGCTTAGCAGAGTCCAGGAGAGCTGGGAGGTGAAGGGCCAGTCTGCAAAGTTGAAGACAAAGGCGATTTTGCTGACAATGGACTGGGATTCTCAGAGGGCAGCTAAGATTTGGGGTTTGGGAGGAGTGAGAGAAGGAAAGTGAGCAGGCGATGTGCAGTGACCTGGTGCCCTAAGTCGTGATTCCTAGAAGGTTCATTTCATTTGCTAATTGATGTAGTGGAAACATTTAGTTCTAAAGCAGGTCATTGGAATAAAAATAAATGAGGTGAGTCAGAAAGAGACCAGTCTTTTCCTAGACTGTGGCATATACTAGCTCTTATTACTAAACCTGAACCTTATTATTAAACCTGAACCTGATCCCTCAATTCTGTTTTTTCTGGCTGTCAATTACATTATTCATCCAACAGTATTTATTGAGAACATACTATAAGCCAGGCGTTGTATATATGCCAGAGAACAAGGTGGACAAAAATTTGTTAACTTATACCTAAAACTAAACTGAAACTAAAACGTAAAACTAAAACTAACTAAGGAGTTGGCACAATCATGGAGTACGTACACAGCTTCTTGTGTCTATATTTTCCTCTAGTGGCCTTAATATGTGTGGGTTATTAATGGGACCTTTGCTTCCCATTTTTTTCAGAATGTGAGTCTCCGGATGTGTGACAGACCCTGCGAGAGAAGCGATGGCTGAGTGAGCATGGGTGCCTCGCTCAGAAAGTGTAAAGCAGCTTCGCCTCAAGTTCTAAGTGTTATGAGGCCAAAATGCTGCACCCAACAGAGGTGCCAGCTTGGACACTTAAACTTTTGCCTATGTTTTAAAAGTGTCCAGTGGGATATACCACAATGAGGACACAAATAAATAATAAATGTATAAAAATGTTCACTCTCACTGTTAAACAAACGTTACACAAGCTGAAATAAGAAAATGCTAGTTTTAAAATTTAAAATGTTTTCAAATGAGTACCTTCATCACTGTGACAATAGCATTTTCAGGACTGCTGGCAGGACTATAAAATGGTTCTATTTCTCAAAGCAATACCAGTCAGTTCAGCCGTGAAATCCTTTTTTTAAGTACCAATTCTGTGCCAGATCCTGCACTGGGATCTGAGGAAAGGAAGATAAATACCATATGTTTTTTTTTCCTAAAGGAGTTTTCAGGATTTGGGAAAATTAGTCAGAAATATATTTTAAGAGTTTTAAAAATAATTATTTCTGCTAACTCGATAACTGTATATCTAAAAAACTACCAGCATGTTAATTTTAAAAAGTGAGTGCAACATGTATACAATTCTTCAATTATTTTAATCGCAAAATTACGTATAAAAATTTTTAAATGGACATAACAGAAAGAAATTGCTTTAGAGTATTATGATTAATCCATAAAAAGATACAGTCATTAAAAATCACACTAACAAAGAATGTTGATGGCAATGGAAATGTTTATAATAAAATATTGGCTGAAAAAATATGCAGTTTCAATATTATGTAAAATTATGGAAATAAATATATATGGAAGAAGAATAAAAAGGAATGTACCAATATATTAGCAATTGTTACCTTTAGAGTATTTTGATTTTTTTATATACAATTTCTCTTTTACAAAAGGTACTCTAGGGGCCGGCCGGTGGCCAAGCGATTAAGTTCGCGGACTCCACTTTGGCCGCCCAGGGTTTTGCCAGTTTGGATCCTGGGCTCAGACACGGTACTGCTCATCAGGCCATGCGGAGGCGGCGTCCCACACAGCACAACCAGAGGCACTCACAACTAGAATACACAACTACTTACTAGGGGGATTTAGGGAGAAGCAGGTAAAGAGAAAAAAAAAAGATTGGCAACAGGTGTTAGCTCAGGTGCCAATCTTAAAAAAAAAAGAAAAGAAAAAGGTACTCTACAATTGCCGTAAATTAGTTTTATTATAATAAAAACCATGTATTTTAAAAGTGCAAAGGTAAGGATGGGAAATTTCTTACCATTATATCATTTTACTCTAATTCTGTGTACATTTTTATTGTATTAGTGTATTGTCCTGTATAACTTCCATCAGCCAAACAACCATATTTGAGGAAAAGCTAAGTCTAAATGATTAAGTCCATGCTGACTTCTCTTTACCACAACAAAACCTCCCATTTAAATAGGATCTCCAGCAATAGGGAAAAACAATTGCATCAATCTCCAATACCTGAATGACAAGATTGTATTTTGTCAAGTTAGCACTTTGGTGTTTCTCCAATACATTAACCTACAGAATGCCTCGGTGGGTAAGAGAGCCCAGTACGTGGAATGCCCGGGCAGCCTGTGGCATGGTACTATCAGGTTCATTTTATTTCTGATGTGCCTTGCTGTAACAACACAGACACCTTCATCACAACTTATGTCATTTCCATCTCAAAAGTGCATATTTAAAAAATAGTCAGACATATGTTGTTCTCTGAATGTAATGATTACTTATAATGTAAGAGTTTGTTCTAAGAATAATACTGTTACAATCAATATTATAGCACAGTAAGGTGAACAAAGCAAATTAAGACCATTTTGAAATCCAGTTCTAGTCATTGAATAATAATGATGTGTTATGCTTCAAACATTACGGTGTTACCATTTTGCAGTTGGCACTCGAGCTTCGCCATGAGACAGATCTAGCTTGCTGTGTCAGCTCTGCGTCTTCCGTGCTGGGTGATTTAGCAACTTGGTTAACCTTTTGGGGCTTCGATTCACTCATTTGTAAAATGGGGATTTTAATATCTGCAGTATTGTTATAGGGACAAATATCTGGTATACCCTAATGTCAAAGTGTTTAAAATTTCAATATGGAAGTTCTCATATGACTCACCACGTTAAAAATTCATTTAAACCCACTGGGCCAGGGATTCATTTACTCTTTACAAATATTTGCAAAGGAACTACTAGTAGGTTTTTAAAAACACTTAATTTTTTTCAAGGATAGCATAATATATACATATACAAAATATTTTCCACTTATATTGAGACAACAGAGACACCACAGAACAGTTGTGAAGAGCACAGCTTGACGTCTCTCCCGGGAGCCTGGAAGAAGCCTGTGAATAGCTTTGTACGCTCTTGAAGGCCACCTTTCCTATTTACTGGGATACTTCCATCCCCTCCTTCTTCTACTAAGCACACTTACAAAGTTTTGTTTTTGAGAAAGCTTTCATTTTAGTCTCGTTTTCTAATGTTTTCCATTTAAACCATTTTGCTTTTTTAATTTTTAAAAGCCTTATTATCAAGCGACTAGAATTAGTGGTATTTACTATATTGTGCTGCAGAAAGAACTCCATCCATAGATTTTTCAGTCCTGTCTCCTACAGAAATTATTTAATGTTATCTGCCTGGAAAATGCATTAAGTGGAGGTTTGAGGAAAATGTGCTTCTTATAAACTATATTCCGTTGCAATGCATCAAGTAAAGATAAAAATCATGATGGAGCTCGATTGTTTTTTTCCTTCTTGAAAACACACTTCACCTTTCATTTCCTCTAAGTGGTTTAAAGGTTAAACCTAACCATTAACTGTGACACTAGCTATCTTAGGTTAAGGCCTCCCGGTGTCACCACACTTCCATTTCAGATGGATTTATGAGCTACATCTCCATTTTTAAGCCAATATCTGGTCCAATGCTCGTCCATGGTAGACATCATTTATTGTTTTTGAGTAAGAGAAGTAGGACTGCGGAGCAGGCCGCTAATTGGACTGCAGGAGTCACGGCACAACATGACTGCCGTTTTACTCTCATGAACTATTACTGAAGAAGATGGTAAAATCGCCTCTGGAATTTGAAGTATAAACCATCCTGATCTGGACAAGGATTCCCACCAATGTTTTCACATTCCCAAACACATAATGAAGGTTATCAATCATGGAAAAGTACACATAGAACTTGCATTAATTAAAACAGGTTTATTTATTTGATATAATGCTTTCAGGTAAGCTTTTGGCGTCACTAAATCAAAGCACCTTTCCATGTGTATACTGACCACTTGAATAACATGAACAGCCTCTTTACATCTGTTTACTTTTGCTTATGCTTGCTTATACTTTTAGCCCATTTTCTCATGGGTTTTTTTCTTTTCTTATTGAAATGTAGAATTTCTCTGTATATTTTAGAAATTGCACTTTGCGATTGTAAGTGTTGCAAATAATAACTTTCTCACTCTTTTGGTGCTGAATTTTGGTGAACAAAATATCTTCAGTTTAATGCCATTCGGTTTATAATATTTTCCTCTATGGTGAGTACTTTTTGTATTCCGTTTAAATATTTTCCATTTGGAAATCATGAAGATATTCTATTAATTTAATTAAATTTATTTATTTGCTTGTTCAGTTGGTTAGTTTGTGCATCTGTATGTATAATCCCTGTGGAATCATTTTTTTTGTGAATAATGTGAAGTTGGGTTCAAAGTGTTTGTTTTTTTGTCTTTGAGGAGGTTCTCTTGCCCCTACACCATTTAGAAAAGAACTGCTTTTCCTCCACTGCTGTGAGGGACCATTTAGGTCATGAATCAAGTGTCCGTCCACGCCTAGGGCTATTTGAAGGCTCTTTTTTTTTTCCTGTTCTTGTGGTCTACCCTCACATCAAACCATATGCTTTAGAATTTGCCTTTATGTGGCAGTTCAAGTCCTCCCACATTCTTCTCCTCCAAGAGTGCTTGGGCTATTTTTGGATCTTTGCATTTCTACGTAAATTTTAGAAATGTCTTGTCAAGCTCCATTTAAAATGTTGTTATTTTTATGGAGATTTTATTAACTATATAGACAATTTGTGATGATCTGACATTTTTGCAATGTTGAGTCTTGCAATACAAGAGCACGGTAGGTATATATATCAAATTATTCAACTTATTTTAAATTCCTTAATATTGTTTTAAAATTTTCTGACATTCTGTGCATTTTTTGTTGGACATATTTTTAGGCACACTCAATTCTCATTAGTCTCAGTAGTTATGTTCTATAAAGTCACCACAGAGACTGAATAAGCAAATATTGAACCATTGGTCATAGCTTTCTGTGAGCCATTGGCCACACATTTTTGTGGACTGGTCAACATATAACCTCGTTTTTTGAGTATTTCTGTTTAAAGATACTTTATTTAATAAGGGTGACTAAGTCTTACACGAAGCTTGACCAGTATTACAGAATTATAAATATGTTTCATTTTCTAGTTTTAAAATAATGAGAACAATGGATATAGTCCAACATCATGTAAGATATGTTTGAAATTATTTTATTATCTCAGGCATTTATTTAAGACACATTTCTCTTCTACTTCCAAAAACTTAAGGCAGTTTAGAGATTTTAAGAAAGAGTTAAGAGACAAATTTACACGTAAAGCAAAACAAGAATCATTTAAAAGATTCACAGGGACTGGCGCAGTGGCATAGTGGTTAAGTTCATGCTCTCCACCCCAGCCCAGGGTTCCAGGGTTCAGACCCCAGGCACACACCTACACACCGCTCATCAAGCCATGCTGTGGCGGCATCCCACATACAAAATAGAGGAAGATTGGCAGCAGATGTTAGCTCAGGGCCAATCTCCCTCACGAACATAGAAAGAAAAAAAAGGTTCAGAAATACGTGTTTAAATGAATTAACCAACTAAATAAAGCATTTAGACAAGTTTATTAACACTAAGTTTTCTGAAAGAAAGGAGAATGTAAAAAACTGGTATGTATTTTTTAAGAAAAAACTGAAAAATACATCATAGAGAGAGATTTAGGAGATGGGATAGAGAGGGAGGGATGAATTATTTGATTTGCAGGCAAAAGCCATTTGGCATCTCCTAGTTGACACTACCTCAGGGAGTGGCGCATGGAGGAACAGCAGGGAACTTGAGGGGAAGATAACGTCACTCACGGTCATTTGCTCCCTCCCTCAAAGCTTCCCCACACTCAAAGACTCGTTTATTCAGCAGATGTCAGCAGAAGCACCAGCCATAACACTTCACAGTGTTTGGAAGTAGAAACACTTTGTTTCTGTGACTTGAGGCAGGAGATGCGGAGAAGCTTTTCCTGGGGCCTGAGAATATGATCCAGAAGATTGGATGCCTATGGGTTTTGCTGTGCCAAGGCTGAGCACTGAATCCTGAGTTAAAGAGCTGCCCCTGAGTTCTTTGACAAATGCACGTGATGTGTGTGTGACAGGCAGGACCCTCTAGAGCAGGGGGCCTGCATACCCAGTCTGAGGCCAATTGGAAAAACAGTAATGCTGAAAGACATAACGTAGGTCACCCTCAGCTTACAACCAGTCCAAACATGAGATCTAGAGATAGATGACAGTTAGTCATTAAGGAAAATACCACAATCTCACTTGGAGTTGGAATGCCTCGTTTGGACCTACAGCTGTCATATACATTCTATGTCTCACTATTTGAAAGTTTTAAATCGAACTTTGCTCATAGGTCAGCCAACATTCCACTGCAGGCCCTGCAACCACTGCTGAGGTTCACTCTGTGACCTGGACCAGCCTTCTCCCTGCTGGCCCTGGTGGGAACAGAGCAGGAACCTGCACATACACAGGGCATGACGAGGTGGAAGTTGGGTGCAGGCACCTGCCTCCTGGGAAAGGACTGGACCTACCAGGATGAAGAGGGGTCTGACTTGATCAAGACCCTCAAAGAACTGGGTGGGCAGGCTTCCTCTCCATGCGACATGTCCCAGGCAGTTCAGGCTGCTGTAACAAAAATACCATAGACTGGTGGCTTGAACAACAAACATTTATTTCTCACCGTTCTGGAGGCTGGAAGTCCAAGATCAAGGCTGCTGCAGGTTCTGTGTCTGGTGAGAGCCCATTTTCTGTTCCTAGACAGCTGTCTTCTCGCTGTGTCTTCACATGGTGGAGAGAGAGCTCTGTGCTCTTCCTCCCCCCAAATAAGGGCACCAATCCATCACAGGAGCTCCACCCACACGATCTCACCCACACCTCAACACCTCTCGAAAGTCCCACATCCAAATACCATCACACTGGGGATTTGGGTTCATCATGTGAGTTTGAGGGGCAGGCAAACATTCGGTCCATAACACCACACATGTTCAACATGGAATTTTCAGACTTTTCCCTAAGCATCTCACAAGCTAAACCCCAAGAAAGAGGGGAGGGAGAGAGCACAGTCATCTGGGGACCTGGTCAGGCTGGACTCCCACTTGGAGCTTTGGGGCAGCTCTCGGTCCACAAAAGCAGTTGTTGTTTGTGAGTTCGACCCACCCCAACCCCTCCCTGCAAACACCACCAGGCACTCTCAGGCCCTCCTGCTCTGCCTTGGGGGGCCCAGATATGCTTCCAGAATGTTACCAAAACTGGAGCTTTACCAAAGCAGGAATGAACATATTCCATTTTTTCCCTGGCATCATGGAAACCATTGAATTTTAGCTTTTTAAGAAAATCAAAAATATTAATTTCATAAATTAGGTATCAAGATTAATAACCCTATTTTGATGTTTTTTCTTCTTCTTCTTCTTATTTTTAATATACCAAGAGCCTCAGAAGATGGAAGTGGCCAGGATTCTATTCATCTCTGAGAAAACCTGGCTATGAAGTAACCAAGTCAATGTTCTTACCTCTGATAGTGACAAGAAAATCGAACAAGGTACTTCTTAGCCTTGACTGCATGTTAGAATCATGTCCCAGCCATCCCACACCTGTCAATTTTCATCTCTGGGGGTGGGACCGAGTCCTTTTAAAGGTTCCCCAGACATCTTCATTGTACAATCAGAGCCGAAACCACTGGTCTCATGCATATGAAGCTCTCGCTCTGTGCAGGGTACTCTGCTAAGCATGTAGAACATATTTCCTTGTTTAATGAAACCTCCTCACAGTCTTGCTCCCGTGACCTACGGGGCCCAATGTTTATGGCTCCTTCCAAGCTCACTGATCTCGTTTTTTCCCACTGGCTATTCTCCAGGCCCTCCAGCCTCTGTCCATTCATGCAAAATGCCAGGTGCTGATCTGAGGCCTCGGATCACGGGTTCTCTGCGCCTGGGGATCGTTCCCTCCGCATGTTCACCGTTGCCGCGTCATCCTCACGCAGGTCTCAGTTCAAACGCCTCCTCTCAAATAGGCCTTCCCAAGCTCCCAACCCATCACCTTCCTTCACTCTCTCTTTGTCATAGTTCCCATAGGTTCCCTTCAGAATTTTCACTTTTTAAAATCATCTGATTTATTTACGTGTGTGTATACTGCTTGTATATCCTTTATGAGGAGAGGACTCATGTTATCTATCTTATTGATGTTGTAACCCCAATAGAAAAAGAAAGACTGCCCAGGACACAGCAGATGCTCAATCAATATTTTTTAAAATAGAAATTGAAGATGTAAACCTTAAAGTATTCTTGTTTTTTCCTCCCCCTTTTCTTTTTCTCTTTATCCGTTCATGTTATCACGGTGGCTGGTTTCTTCTTTAATTTAACATACGATGCAGGTGGAGCATTTGAGTCCAGTAGAGGAAAGGTGGGGAACATTGCTGTGAATTCCTTTACCAACACTACGATTTCCATCACTTCTCAGGTGGCGCCGAGAGGCGTGCTGGAGCTGGCAGAGGGCAGAGCAGAGGAAATATCACCACCAAATGAGAGGCCTGTCTTCCCGAAGAGTCACTGGAAAAAAAGAAAAGTAATGACCTACTATTCATGAGTATTCTCTCATCTTATTTTCATTCATGAACTGTTAAGCATTCAGCTTAAGCCAAACTTGAACATTTTATTGATTGGCTCAGCACTATTCATGAAGATCATTTGTACTCACAGAGTACGTTAGTGACTGGTGTTATTAGGTGAAAATGGAATCTAGCTGAAAGGAGAAAAAGTAGACATCTATTGGGGAGCAATTACCATATAAATAGACATTAACTGTCTAAGAGAGTTCTCGAACATAAAATAAGTGAAACAGGTCTTTGGGAGTGTTATTTCTCAGATTTCTGGTTGGAATGGTATTACAACACTATTTTTTTTTCTGCACTAGCAGAGGAAGAAAACCCTAAATGAGAGGTTAAAATTTCCAAATGTCCATACTATAGCTGCAAAATATCTATATGAATATGCTATCCAGTTACAATGTGTTTAAAGGTACAAAATTAGATACAGTGCTAGGCATTTCTTTATGTGGAAGTGACAAAAGCACCATATCAACATTCAAATGACACAAACACATACATTATGGAGGTTTAACAAAGTTGTGTGGATTCAAAAACGCTCAAGGCTTTTATTTATTTGTCTGTCCATTTTCTAAAATTGTAGAGGAATTCCCTAAAATCAACTTGGCATGAAGTGGCAATATTTTCAAGAGAAATAGAAAATATGAGAGACAAATGAAAGCTTTTAAATGTAATTTCTTACGGAAGCTGAAATATTTGCATTGATTTGCCTTACTGTTCACTTAATATGTAACTTGGGAGATGTATCACTTTGTTCATCTAAAAAGTGAATTAACGTTCTTACCACAATAAAATAAAATTTAAAAGAAAAGGAAGACAAAGGATAATTACTGCAGTTATATTTGATTCTCTTTATGTGGATGCTCAAATAAATTTTTCTGTAGCCAAAAACGTTAAAGATATTCAACCATGAACATAGCTGATAAAAAAAGACTAGGAAGTTAGTTAGAAAAGTTTTTTCTCTCTCTTTTATTTCCAATTTCTATTGTTTATATTTTAAAAATCCCAATATTTTTGCATATTTATTGAAAATACAGGCTACTATAACTTTCTGTTTGTCTTCAATGACAATGATTATTGGCATATGAATAGTGCTTCACATTTTACAAAACAGTTTAACATATATAAAATGTAATAACTCTATGAAGAAACTAATGCTCAATGAGCACATGTAATGTGGTTATAGTCTAGAGTTAAATAAGAGGCTTGCTGAGACTCAAAGCTAAGTCTTCAGGTTTCAACTCCTGTATTCTTGCCACTATACAAGCTGCCTCTGAAATAAAAATGCAACTGACAGCCATTTAAATTAATGAATTATGCCTTTCCTGCAAGTATATACATTGGCAAATGTAATGCACAGAATCCCTGAGTATTAGCCAAGTTGATGTTTGGCCTTACCAAATATCCTTATAATAATCATCATAAAGATTACATTGTGTTTGAATAAGACTTCAGAGTTTATAAATTGCTGTTATATAATTTGGCTCATTTAGCTAAAAGCAAATGCATTGCTTAGTCATTTACTACATGACCTCACCTTAAATAGTTCACATAGATAATTTCCCATCCTATCACTTACTCAGAGCTGAGATTTGCAACAGTCTTTTATCATAGTTTCTGGAAATTCAGACAAGCGTGAGGTGGTCATGTATATTCTGCAACAATCCCCGCACCTATCAGTGGATTCTGACCTCTCAAATGCTTCGGTGTCTTTGTGAGTTCAAGTTTTATTCACTCATGGAATGTAAACATTGTGAGTGCACCATTAGAGAAATGTATTCTTTTCTTTTCCATTGAGATGAAATTGGCACAACATAAAATCAACCTTTCTACAGTGACCAGTTCAGTGGCATTTTGTACATTCACAGTATGGCACAACCACCACCTGCATCTAGTTCCATAACATTTTGTAGTCTGAGTTTCTACTATGTTCTGTGCTAAGCCCTGACAAAAGGCTGAGGGGACATCATTTCTGAGCTCAAGACCCTCATAGATTAGTGGGGAAGACAAGACTTCTACAGGGAAGTTTTCTTTGAAGAAGAAGATTGTCCTTGAGCTGACATCTGTGCCCATCTTCCTCTGCGTTATATGTTGGGCGACTGCCACAGCGTGGCTTGATGAGCAGTGCCTAGATCTGCACCTGGGATCCCTGCTGCTGCCAAAGCAGAGGTGGGAACTTAATCACTTTGCTACTGGGCTAGCCCCTACCCGGAAGTTTTCAGCGCTCTGCGCTGGCGCTGGACAGAGGAGAGTACAGATCCTGGGGAGCAGGAACGCAAATCTGTTGTGGGGGTGGCCGAGTGTGGGCAAAAGTGAAGCTGGTGACATCTTATTGCATCTTTGAAGACTAAAAAAGAACTACCCACTCCAAGGATCAGGAAGGAAAGCATTTTCCAGGCAGACAGAATACAGAAGGGAAGCTATGAAAACCTGGAACAGCATTGTGCACTAGGGAATATGAAATACTTCACTAAAGCTAGAGCACAATATGTGAAACACGGAAGGAAAAGCGCAAGGAGATGGGACTAAACATGGTTGGAAGCAGATCATAGGGCATGCTGAGAGGCATGCTGCTTCTTAGCCGTGAGGGAACTCCCTTTAGCAGGCGATGGGCAGCTGTGGAAGTGTTAAGCCTGCTCTGGTCGGATTCTCATTTCACATAGATCATCCAGTGCAGGATGGCTCATTAATTGGAGGAGGGCAAGATTGGAGGCAAGGAATGAAACAAGGATATCAATTGCCGTAGTTATTGATATCTTAAATGAGCAAGGGCAGGGGTAGGAACAGGAAGAGAAAATTTAAGAAATATTTAAGGAGCAAAATCTGAAGAACGTGGAAATTAATTAGATATGATTGCTCAGATTCAAAGAAGTTACAAAGGTTTCTGGTTTGATCAACAGGAAAAAAGCTTACAACACCAAATTCTAAAGTAAAAGAAAAGAAACGAGTTACCTGGGATTATAGTGAGCTCTGATTTAGCAATGCTGTGTTTGCGATGCCTGTGGGACCTCCTACTGGAGCTATCCTGGAGTTTGGCGTGGAGGCCAGATTACTGAGAGTTAGCAGATATTAGTTGTGGTTAAACTCAATTTCAGGCATGGATGGGAGAGCTTCAGAAGTTAGTGTAGAATAAGTAACTGGGTAAAAAGCAAAAACAAGGCATAGAAGTGTCTTAAAATAAGGATTAAAAGGGAACATTCAGAAATTAGCATGCGAGGGGGGACTCGATTAGAATAGTTTCCCATTTGGGATGCAAAGAGTTGAGACGTGAATTTTAGTAAAGAGATAGAGACAAGATATACTCCAATGATCTTGGAAAGCCTGGATGAGACAGGAAGTAGTGGAAATAAAAAGCCATCCTGAGACCCAGGAAGGTGAAGGCCATAGGTTATTTGGGACGCTTGTTACTTGAAGGTTTGAGTAGTATTGGTAATGGAAAATGATAAGGAAATGCATTAGAAATTAATATGTGATTAACAAATAAATGAAATAATATTTGGGTAGAATTGAGTGTAATATTGACTGCATTTTCTTTTAAAAAAATCGTAAAACTAAAGCAAACAACAGTGGTAATGACAAAAGTCTCTGGCTATAGAAATATGGCATTGGAGCACAGATTTTGATTTAGGACTGGATGTCCATGATAACGGAGTAACTGAAATTTCATAAATATTTTTGCACATTTATTATCCGGTCAAGTAGCCTATAGTATAATAATAAATTATTGACGCCTTCAGGTGAATAAAAATGTTCGAGCCCTAAGCTTCTCATTTCTAATTGGCTGTGCAGTTGCAAAACCAAGTCATGAAGACCAAATAAAACATAAAAATAGGATGTAAAGAATATTCCAATAGATCATTGTGTTTGTTATATATATCCTGTATAATTCAAATTATTTCTCTACAGAATACGGCTTGAACGTTTATTACTCTGTCTTTGTGGAAGTGCCGAAGACACCGAGCTGCTTCTGTAGCTGACAGCTCTTTGATATATTTGTCCAACTTTTAGCTGAAAGGATGTGTTTTCTGAATCGAACCATCAATATGCCAAGAACCAGTGAGATAGGAGTTTGATCTTCAGCAGAGTCTTTAGGAAAAGGGGGTTAAAATCGATTTTCGTCAAGCAATTGACATACTGACTACCCAGCTAGACATAAGTTTTAAAACACTAAGTACAATGACTGACTGGTTTGCATGTCTTATTCTAACTCGACTAATTCCAAATGATAAGTAGTACATTGTGAAAAGATCAAAGGTAAAAAAGAAATGTCCAACACACCTGCAGAATCATTATCAATATTATTACTGCTTTGCAAAACTTTTTTTAAAAATCAAATCCACCTTGGAATTTGCTGAGGTGGTATTATTGAATTCTCTGTCATTACTAATTTCAATTTTTTTTAAGAAGAGTGTTTTTTAATGAATTTACTCCTTACAATTTCTGTCACTATATTAAAGCAAGAATGTTCTTTTTCTAAGTTAAATTTATTTTAAAGACATTTAAAAAGCATTACTGGAAGAGAATGGAGTTAGCACTACCCCCAGAAAGGTTCGTGGAGCTGAATAAAAGGATGTCACAATATTGATCTATGATTTTACTAATGCAAATCCTGACAAGAACTCTAATTTAACTTAAAATTTTTAAATATATGTCTATATAAAGGATATAAGCTTCTTTTGATATATCTTACTTTAAATTTAAATGTTTCACTTCTCTTTATATAAATAGTATTGTATTTTTTCTTCTAAAAGTATATTATTTGTTCATTAATCAAATTAGACACTCATTTACGACAAAATTAACTTATTGTGGTTCACATGGGACACCCGCATCAGGGCCCATTTTTATAAGGCTGTAAGAAAGAGCTGAAGATAGAAAGATAGAAAGCTGGAGAAAAACAGAACAATTGAGGGATCGAGGTCTCTGAAGCAATCTGAGGAAAAAGGATCAGGGGCATGGATGAGGAGTTTGGCTTTCAATCCGAGTGGGGACACATTGGCTCTGCTGAGATGACAGGAAAGGCTCAAAGAGAAGGTGATGTGTTTTGAGAGCTGAGGGCCCTCTCCTCAGTGGTCAGTTTTCTCAGCCAGGGGAGATGGCCTCAGTGCGGAGGCTGAGCTGGCTGCCCTGGGTGGAAAGCCAGGAGAGAGATGTGGTCTCAGCTGCTCCTGAGAGGGGACCTGAGCTGTACAAGGCGGGGCCTAACTGAGGCGAGCACAGTCTGCCTGCTTCCATGTGAACACTCATGGCTATACCTTTTTCTCCAGCATTGTACAGAAACCCAGACTTCCCAGTGGAATGTATTAAGTAAGCTTAATTAAATTTTGGTAATTGAGCTTATTTTCTTTAGTGCTTCAACACATTGATCATTTGGGATCATAAATTTTAGCTACCAAACTATTCAAAGAGAAGAGAGAAAAGAGATGATAAACTTTATCCTGACCTATGGGATGTGTGAGACGGGTGTCCTGAAAGTTGGGAGGGAAAGGAATTTAGGATGGAGAAGGAAAGAGTTCAGATGCTCCATATGGGATTCACATGGCCGTGGGACCATTTTGGAAGTGGGAGGAGTCAAGATACAAGGAACTTCCTAAGGCACAAGAGTAAATAATGTGGGGATTTGGATGTAAAAGAATGGCAAGACCAGATGAGGAGACTAAGTGTCGTTAATTAGAGTCCAAGGTTTCAACAAGAAAAGGTTTCCATGTGCAGACCAAGTCCAGGGCATGGCCAGGAGAGGTAGTGGAGATAAGGCTGATGGGTTAAGGAAAGGGAGGATCCGGAAGGTGAGGGTTTGGATTGACTACTGGGGTTCCGTTGTGTAATGGTTAGCACTGGGGGCTCTGGATAGACAGCCCCTGCCAGAAGGTAGGATTCTGCCAGGATGACGGGAAGACTGAGTGGAGAGGAAAATGTAAGGGAGTCAATGAACAGGGGATATGCCTCAGAAGAATACAGATTACCCCTTAATTGGTAAGAATGAGCCTCCAGGCAGAGGGCAAAGTTTCCCAGGGAATGAAAGAGTTGAGATGTGGAAGTATAGCGCTCAGCCAACCCTGCTGACCCTCCTGTTTCACTCTCTGCTGCAAGCGATCCATTTACAGCTTTTCAGAAGGTTCGTATTGGAAGATGTCCTCAATGAGTGTGTCCGAGAGCATGACAGACCTTAAAACACGCTAAACCTATTATTTTGAGTCATCTTTATTCTCTGGATGACAGACTGCTTGCTGACTGCAACTGAGAGGAGATTTATTGTATGAAATGGTCCATGCAATTGTGGAAGCTGAGATACGACATGACATGCTGCCTGAAAGCTGGAGAAACAGGAGAGCTGGTGAGGTAATTGAGTCTGAGTCCAGCGTCTGAAGGCCCCAGCATCAGGAGCTCCGATGCGCAAGGATAGAAGAAGATGGGCATCCCAGCTCGAGAAGAGAGAGAGAATTTGCCCTTCCTTCCTCTTTTTGTTCCGTTCAGGCCTCCATGGATTGGAGGATGCCCACCTGCCCCCATTGGTGAGGGTGGGTCTTCTTTACTCCGTGTACTGCATCACATTCTAATCTCTTCCGGAAACACCCTCACAGATACACCCGTGAATATTTTCCCAGCTACCTGGACATCCCTTGGGCCTGTCAAGCTGACACATAAATTAACCATCACATCCCCCAACAATGGAGTTAGTCACTTTTAGATTTTAGTTCAAATCTTATGGAAACATTACTCATTTCAGTGTTTAAACTTTTACCTTCAAATAAATTCTGGGATCAAACAAGTCGCTGATAAGACAAGGAGGAAGATGGCAGGTTACGAAGCTCCTTGCCCCAGTGGCCATGTTCCAGGTCTGGGGAGAAGGCAGCCTCTCTTCTCAGCATCGCCCAGATTACACTACGCCTTTGCTTATCCCATTCCAATCTGTATTTCCACTTCTTTCAACTGTTTCTATTCTTTCAATATTCTTTTTTCTACCTCTTTCTATTTCCAGTTTTTACCAAGGCTCCTTGTTACTTCACCCTTTTCAGCCCCTCTCCCATCCCCATTTCAACATTCACACACCACATGTTAATCAGTTTTTTGTGTCAATTTATCTAGGCTACACACCCCAGTCAATCAACCAAACTGTAATCTAGGTGGTACTGTGAAGGCATTTTGTAGATATAACTAAAGCCTATAATCAACTGACTGTGTGTAAGGGTCATGATCTTAGATAATCTGGGTGGGCCTCATTCAATCAGTTGAAAGATATTAAGGGAAGAACTGAGGTTTCCCAGAAGAGGAAGAAATTCTGCCTATGGACTGCAGCTTCTGCTCCTGCTACAGAGTTTCCAGCCTATGAATTTTGCCCTTGCCTGGCCAGTCTCCTAACCGATTCTTTGCATTAAATCTGTTAATATCTAGCTCCTGCTGGTTCCATGTCTCTGGTTGAAACCTGACTGGTAAACACACCTTTATATTTTTCCCTTCCATGGTGTGATGGGGCCAATAGTGCTGCCACCTACTAGTGGGCAAGGTTACATAGTGATCTCATTGCCTGTAAAATGGGCATGATGAAGGCCCCCTCCAAGGTTTACTGAGAGGGTTAAATGGGGTACAATATACATATTTCATGCCACAAGGAGAAAGCTCAATAAATTACTTCCACTTCTTTCCCTTGCCCTGTTTATCTTTTAATTATCTACAAGTTTTCTTTCCTTGTAACATACTTTACAATTTGTACTTAGATTGTGTAAAAATCTTTCTTATTTCCATCTCCAGTATCTGTAAATAATAAAGTATCTCTTCAAGGGCACCGGGCCATTAGCACTTAAAAAAATTAAGCACATCAGAATTTTTACCCAGACTTCTGCATTTTCCAGGTTTTAATTCAGTAAGTGAACTTTTTTAACCAAGGATTCACAGTCTAAGTTACTAAATAGGCAACTCACTGCAGATCAATATGTGAAAAATAGTCACTGTACGTCCTTGAATCGCTCAAAGCTTTCAATGATTCCCTTAAAATGCTAATCCAAGCATTCATGTTTTATTATTTTTATGCACTTGCCCTGTTCAGAATAATGGACTTTTGGTAATGAAAATTATAGGATTTCTCTTCTTTTCCTAGCAGCTGCCCAATCTTTTCCTTGAGCTCACCTCGATCTTTCACCAGGCATCTGTCTGAGTTCTTTACTACTGGACACTCTCTTTGAAATGTTTAGTAGCTCAGACTTCTAGTCCCAAAGGATCTATCCACTGCATCGTCAAAGGAAATACACTCAGAAAGCCAAAATTTAATTATAGTTTACCTAATATATTTCAGTGGGAAACCCCAAACAGAAAGAAGACATGAAATAAATATTTGAAAGTCATTTCCATAATGACTCAGCTGTCAGTTGGAAAAAAATAGCCTCTGGAACTCACTTTCTCTGAAAAATAATCCTTGTTATTTTCTAAAAGTAGAATATTATCTACACCAGTAGTTTTCCAACTTCACTGCACATAGAATCACACAATATGCTTTCACTATTATTCCCAGGCTTGCATCCTATACCAATTACGTCAATATCTTGAAGACGGGGGGGAGGAGACAGTATTTCTGAAAAGGTACAATTGAATTTTAGAATAAGTGATCACATTCATCTACTTGTCCTCAAAGTGTGGTTCAAGGCCCGCTGGCAGGGTGTCACCTCAGTGAGGACCTTGTTAGACTTGCAGAATATTGGGCTCCAACCCAGACCTGTTGAATCACAATCTGCTTTTTAACAAGACCCACGGATGACTCCCCTGCTCTAATCAACCACAGTTTTATTTCTCTGCTTCTTTTGGCCAAAAACCTTCATAATTTCTCCATTTCCTACAAAATGAGGACTAGTGAGTCTGCATTATTCAGTAATGTAAACAATATCCTAATAGATCACTTTTTTAATTATATTTATCTCGCATAATTCAATCTCTTCATTTTATCTGTCTATCCACTTGAGGAACTAGCTTTGCAAGGTGGGATATGTGTGTTTTAGAGGACACACAGTTAGCTACTTGTATTCTGTCCTTAGAGATCGTTTCTACTCTGGCTAGACCAGAAGGAATGGAATGCACTTAATTATAATACGAAGTTAAAATGTTGTTCCTTTAGACATAAACCTACCATAGAAGAAAGGAGTTTGGCAGATTAGAGAAAATTTCTAGAAGAATATGTCAACCCATTTTGTATCTAATTAGGTCCTTGTCATAACTAAATACTTGACCCTACCTTTCACAATGAATTAACAACTTTTCCTTCATCCTCTCTTAAAAGAAGTTTCTAATTGAAATTAATTCATAGTCAAGCAAAATATGATTGCTTTGCCCGCTTCTCCCATGCACATCTTTTCTTGTGCTATAAAGTGACATTTGAACATGGTGTGGACATGCAGGCATCCTTGTACTTAATTTATGACTCTGCACTCTCTTCACTTCATCCTTCCTCCCCTTGGTGGAGACACTTCATAATTTCTCTTGAAGGCGATGCAGAAGTTAATTAGTGACCTCCTGTTAACAATGCCACGTGAGTTTAGAAACTGAACCCAACTGGCTTCTACTAATTTTTTTCCATTTCTCGTAACGAATGCATAGAGATAATATAATAAATAGCTTAAATATGAAATAATACATTTTTACTAATAGATTTATCTAAGTTTTGTAAAAGTGCTTTTTTACTATATGCAAATGCTGTCATTTCATACTGACCCATGCTCAGTGACAATAGAGTCAAATATAATAGGAACTGAGGGAATGTTTTCCAGGGGTCCCCTAAGGACATGGACGACACATATATCTGGGGCCACTTCAAAGTCAGCTGTGTGGGAGTGAGACAAGGACTTTTGTGCATCAGTTGAGAGCTCTCTAATTTATCATGTTCCCTCTTTTTAGAGTCACTACCAAAAGAAAAACACAAAGAGCCGGGTCCCCTTAAAGAGAAGACTCATGCCCCAGGCTCCTTTCTTGCTCTGCTTTTCAGCGTTATTTTCCTCTCCACCTTGTCTACACATCAGTGCACACAGACTAGTTTGTTGCACAACTAATTGCTACAATGATGCCAAACAACATGTGTCTGTAGGCTAAATATATTTGAAGAATATCACAGTCTCATTCTGTTTGGATTAAGTTTTAAATGTGTGGATTTAGCCACCCAATCTCTTCTAGAATGATGCTGCCTGTTATTTTCCCACTATGTCCTTGAGATTCTTCCCAGAGGTGAAAGCTTTGCATATTCTTAGGATTCCTTCAGACAGAATAGGTATGTTTTCTTTTACTTTTCTCTCCTGTGTTTTTCTCAATCCCCAATCCAGCACAATCCTAATACTTTCATTTGGTCACTAACGATTTTCATAATCCTTGTGTCATTTCAATGCAATAGTCCTCAAAAGCCACTGTTACCAACTTGATGTATTTCCTTATCCATTAATATGGAACAGTTTAATTATAGAATACTACAATATTAATTTATAGAAACTATAATTTTCTTATGTGTTAATCTGTTTGATTTTTTCCTTGGGGATGTAGGAGTCACCTTTAAAGGCATCGATGTGTACCCTAAGATGCAGACTTATTTGGGCATGGCTGGGGTGCCTGTGGAACACATTGAAAGGGACAATTCTGAGCACACTGAGATCTTCTCTTAGTTAAAGTCCATTGGACTTATATCTGAGTCTAAAATCTAAAATCTCTCCAAGATATTGGAATCAAAGGATACTGTTGCTTTTAGTTTGTTTTGTAGTGGGTATAAGTGACTTACTTTTTTTTTTTTATTTTGGTGAGGAAGATTGTCCCTGTGCTAACATCTGTGCCAATCTTCCCCTAATTTGTTTTTTTTATTGAGGAAGATTAGCCCTGAGCTAACATCCACCACCAATCTTTCTCTTTTTGCTGAGGAAGACTGGCCCTGAGCTAACATCCATGCCCATTTTCCTCTATTTTATGTGGGACACCTGCCACAGCATGGCTTGACAAGCATTGCATAGGTCCCCACCCAGCATCTGAACCGATGAACACCAGGCTGCTGAAGTAGAACATGAGAACTTAACTGCTGCGCCACTGGGTTGGCCCCAATCTTCCTCTAATTTTTGTATGTGGAATGGCACTGCAGCATGGCTTGATAAGCACTGTGTAGGTCCTCACCCAGGATCCGAACCAGCAAACCCCGGGCTGTTGAAGCAGAGTCTGCAAACTTAACCGCTACACCACCAGGCCGGCCTATGACTTACTATTTAAGCACAGAAGAAGCATGGTTCCTTGAGAAACAGGCCACAGCAGACCAGCTCTGGCCTGGAGAAGACATCCCTCATGCAGAGCGCTGCCTGAGGCCTCGGGGAGGGTGGGGCAGGATGCTGTGGCCTCAACAGGGCTAGCTGGTAGAATATTTTATGATAGCCATTACACAGGGAGTCATAAGTGATGAGGCAGAAAGGGACAGATCCCAAAGATGAAGAAACAGACTGTGTTCTTTAATGCACACATGAGGTCCACCTGATGTGGGTGGAATTGTTTCCCCCACTCCGAAGTCATACATTGAAGTCCTAACCCCCAGGACCTCAGGATGTGACTTATTTGGAAAGAGGTTCTTTACAGAGGTAACGAATTTCAAATGAGTTCATCAATCTAATTTTGAGCCCTAATCCAGAGTGACTGGTGTCCTTATAAGAAAGGGAATATGGACACCGACACACACGCAAGGAGAACACCATGGGAACATGAGGCTGAGCATCTATATGCCTGGAGCAAGGCCTGGAGCAGATCCCCCCTCACAGCCCTTGGAAAGAACCAAGCGTGACAACACCTTGATTTCCCACTTCTGGCCTGCAGACTGTGAGACAGGTTCTGCTGTGCAAGCCCCCAGTCTGTGGCACTTTGTTATGGCAGCCTGGGCGCACTGACCCAAACCCACAGGGATTTCCCAGGTTAGCAGCCAGGACACATCTACCTCCCTCGGAGATGCACACGTACTCACTTCCAGCAGTGAGATGAAAAGATAATGAGCATCTTTTCTGAGGAGCAAGAATAGCAAGTGTTCCCTTTCTCCTGTAGGATGAGTTGTGGCTACTTCCTTTTTACTCAAGTCAGGACAAAACTAGAGGCATCTAAACGCTCTCTTTCTCATTGCTTCTGGACCACCAGTAAGATTTCATGGCTTCCTGTCTGACACACCATGCTAACTGTTCTGGATTCTGTAACATTCCACATAGGCGTGTCACCAAAATGGAACGTTAGCCAATCTGACCCTTCTGGGTGCTCTGTAGATCTCCGTCTTGATTCTAAACTTGGAACTCTGTGTAGGTGACTGAGTCTCTTCTCTCCGTTTCAATGCAGTTTTTGAATTCCGCCCTTTTAGTCTAGCCCCCTAAGCAGCCTTCCATTCCCTATTCATGCTGTCACTTTTATTGGGAGCATTAAACTTATTAGGAGCTTTTTCTCTAACCACGTCTAGCAGTAGTCTAGATCAATACCTTTCTGGCAGCTGTTTTATTTCCAAAGAGAACAGTATTTAGCACAGGCATATTCGAAGGCATATTCCCCGAACACTTTCACAGGCTTGCAACCTCTTATCTGACTGTTTTTGCTAAAATGAGCCCTCTCTATATCTGAGCCATCTCTATGCCTTCTCTCTGAGGCTTATGTGACTGCAAAAATATCTTAAAATTATTCTTGCTGAATTTAAAATAACAGGTCCCACAATACTTTTCATCCAGCAACTGCTTTGTTCCTTGTAAACAAATCCTGGAAAGAGATATCTTTCATAAGAATCCGTTCTTTTCCTTCACAGCTTTTGAAACACTGTATACATCTCCATTTTAACCTGATTTCTTTTCTCCTGGGGAGTTGAATGCAGGGAGAACAAAAGAGCCAGCGGCTCCCATCCTCCGTTTACATTCTTCATCTCTCACCCTCTGCCCCTGTCCGGGGCCCCCTTCTGCAGCCCTCGCCTGTCAGCCGGTGTTGATGCTCACCAGGCGCCAGGCTGCATGTAGACCGGCACAAACCCGCGCTCACAAGTCCAGGTCCTGTGGACTCACATTTCTCCAAATTCCAGATTAATGCTGTCAGCTAGCAGCGAGGTGAACCTGAAAGTGAGTGAGACAAGCCTGCATATCTGAAAGGACATGGTCCTTGCCCCTCAAGTCCCTGTGTGGGGAGCCCCATGCACCAGGGAGGGACCACCAGGAAGTTTTCTCCACATCTGCCTGGGACACAGGTGTGGGGCTGACAGGAAGAACAGTAAGGATGGAGAGCAGGTTCTGTACCTGAGCACAGGCCCATGAGGCAGATGACTGCCCTTTTTTAATTGCTAGAGCATTGATGCATTTTTATAAATAGAAAATGTTATGGGCTTGATCGTGTCCCCCCAAAACTTCATGTGTTGAAGTCCTAACCCCTAGTTGCCTGAATGTGACTATGTTTGGAGATAGAGTCTTTAAAGAGGTTATTAAGTTAAAATGAGGACATATGGGTGAGCGCTAATCCAAGGTCTGGTGTCCTGGTAAGAAGAGGAGATTACGACACAGACACGCACAGAGGGAGGACCGTGTGAGGACACAGAGAGAAGACTGCAGTCTTCAGGCCGGGGAGGGAGGCCTCAGAAGGAATCAACCCTGCTGACGTCTTGAGCTCAGACTTCTAGCTTCTAGAACTGTGAGAGAAGAAACTTCTGTTGTTTAAGCCATAGCCTGTTGTCCTTTGCCCGAGTAAACTAAAACAGAACGTCATCTTACGTAGTCTCTGCCTAAAACTAAGAGAAGCTGTAAAGTAGCAGTGTTTCTTTAACATGTCATGGATCAATTTTCTTCCAGAGACTCCAACTTGTCACACCAGGGTGCACACCCTGTCACTCCTTATCCCTATAAGCTGGATAGAGACAAGCAAGCATTTTCTTAAAGCCTTTACAGAGGAAATGTGGGGTGGGCTGACCTCTTGACTGTCTCCCCATCACCTTGTGGTCCCCATCATGAGCTGGCGTGAATGCTGCTACCCCCTCCCTGTGTCATTAAGCCAGGTGAGTAGTTTTACTTTGCTCACAGTTGTTATCTGGGAAGAGAATGGTGTCTCCTGTGGCTGGCCCGCCACCTCTGCTTTGGATCTCACTGATGCTCTTCCCATCGTTTGCTGGGGACATACAGGCCCATTAAAATCTCCCCTGTGTGCTGACCTCCCTCAGATGTTTCACCAAGGCCCACCGGACGCCTTAGCAGATTGAACTCGGGAACACTGGCTCTCCCCACCAGGACCACCTTCCCCAGTATTATTCCAACTTTTCTTTCTTTCAGAACTAAACCTTTTGGACTCTATGGCTTTTCTGAGATGAATTTTTTTCTTTTTCTTTTTACTCTATGCCTTGGCAAGTCTCCTCTCTCCCATCTTTCTTCCACATTGGCCACCTCATGTTCCTTCTTTTTATTTTTAATTTTTTAATTTTTTTTGAGGAAGATTGGCCCTGAGGCAACTACTGCCAATCCTCCTCTTTTTCCTGAGGAAGGCTGGCCCTGAGCTAACATCCGTGCCCATCTTCCTCCACTTTATATGTGGGACGCCTACCACAGCATGGCGTACCAAGCGGTGCCATGTCCATACCCGGGATCTGAACCAGTGAACCCCGGGCCGCAAGAAGCGGAATGTGCGAACTTAACCACTGGGCCACCGGGCTGGCCCCTGTGTTCCTTCTACAGCAAGCACACACCCATCTAAGGGTCTGAGTCTGTGCTGTTCCCTGGGATACTCATGACTGGAAAAGACCTATGGCTCTGTCCCTTCCTTTCGGTAGGTCTTGGCTCAAATATCTCCCGCTTAGAAACCTTCCTGATGGCCTTATCTAAAAATATACACTCCCATTATCTTCTTTCCTTCACCTGGACTTTTCTTTCCGTAGCATATACCACCACCTGCTATTCTGCCCAATATCCATGTATCTATTTTTGTGTATATGTCTCCATTGCAATGTGAGCTCCAGGAGGGAGGGGCCCGGTTTTTCTCACCCACTGCTATAACCCTAGCGCCTAGGACAATGCTTGATACACAAAGTCTTCAAAATATCACTCCTCTGAAGCAATAGATGAATAGGGAGGAAGGGCCCCCCTCCATGGCAGTCCTACATAACAATTCCAAGAAACATTTCCAGTGGCAGTATGTCTGATTTAAATGATCAAATGGCATGTTTATACCTGTGTGTGTGTGCATGTGAACATGGGCTTGCACGCATTTGTGTGTGTGTGCTATGTGTATTCAAAGAACATTAAAGGTCCACTGTCCCCTAATTAAATGTGAACTTCTCAGCCTGACATTCAAAGGCCTTTGCAGAATGGCCCCAATTTTCCTTGGGGCCTCACCTCCCTCCGTTGAGATGCATATTTTCTCTGTTTTTCTGCACTTGATATCTTCCCGTAGTCAAAAACCTCCTCTCCACACACATTGCTGCCTCACCTGCCCCAGTTCTGTCACTTGCTTTAAGGTTTAGTTTAAATGTCACCCTTTTCAGTGGAGATTTTTCTGGCCTGCAACACCCAACTGCCCCCAGCTCAGCACTCTAAAGCCTTGTGTGATTTTGGTTCTTCTTCCCTCATGGTTTGCATTCATGATTTGTAATTCATGCCCGTATGTGTGTATGTTGCTCCTCCCAGAATAATGTCAGGCTCTGTATGAGTTTGCTAGGGCTGCCTCAACAAAGGCCTGCAAACCAGGTGGCTCAAATAGCAAAAATGTATTTTCTTACAGTTCCAGAGACCACAAATCCAACGTCTGGGTGTGACCCAGGTGGACTCCTTCAGAGGGCTTGAGGGAGCCTGTTCCAGGCCTCTCCCCTGGCTTCTGGCATGTTCTGGCTCTCTGTGATGTTCCGTGGCTTCGCTCTGATCTCTGCCTTCGTGTTCATGTGGTCTTCTGTGTGTGTGTGTGTGTGTGTGTGTGTGTGTCTGTGCCCGATTTCCCCTTTTTATAAAGATAGTCGTATTGGACTAGGGCCCAGCCTACGCCAGGATGACCTTATATCAACTAATTGTGTCTAATGACCCTCTTTCCAAGTATAGTTGCATTCTGAGGTTCTAGATATGAGGAGTCAACATATGAATTTGGAGGGGCCTCAGTTCAACCTGTAACAAAGGCTCCTCCTCTCTTTGTAGGTGGCAGCACCCCTCACCCCCTGCTGTGGTTTTCACATTGCAGTGACTTCATAAATATGCTGTTGAATTGGAGGACACCGTTTCTTCTGTATCACAAGTGCCTATATCTGCGCGTAGCTTATACTCCACGATATATTACATTATGATTGGCCATGGGAATACTTTTCTTATATATTTTAGTTAGGTTATCCTGCTTTCTCATTTCCACCTTCATGTGACATACCCTAGTGATGCAGGCAAGCCTTTGTGAAGCTATGCTTGCTTACAATAACCTCATACTGAATGATGGTGCGGTCAGGAGGAGGGTGTTGTAAGTGGGAGAGCATGAAAGAAGCAGAAATGGCAGAGGGGAGAAAAATCTTGGCAGATACTCAGTTTGTTCAGAAGGCAGAAAATCACCTATTTGAACAGTATCACCTCTGTGGGCCCTTGGGCACATTTATTTACATCTTTTCCTCACACTACTGCCCATCCATTTCTTTGAAAGCCTCGTAGATCCCAAGCTTGTTGACTCCAGAAGTGAAGTGTCAGATTTATTTTTACACACTGTTGCTTTTCAAATTCATATTATCGTCTTCCTTTTCAGTGTCTTGTGGTATATGCAACTTACATTCAAAATGTCTTCTAAGACAATACATCCCTCTAGCCCAGTGACGAGCGTTTGAAAGCCCTTTGTGAGATACTATTTCTTGTGTTGCTCTCTGTCAAAGAGATTTCCAGACGGCCTCCAGGATCATGTTTTTCCTGTTCCATAATTTTTTATAGCCTGGTTACAGCTCTCAGCTTGCTGCAGACCTGACTGCAACTAAGGAGCCTTCATCTGAGTCAGCAATGAAGGAGCCGTCCCAGAAATTGATGCCGGTTCCCTTCGGACACCAGAGGCAACTTTATACACAAATGAAAAGATGCATTTAGCTGAAAAGTTAATTATGGATCTTATCATAAATAACAAATCAATTAGAATAAATTAAATTGCAAAATGAAAATAAACAATACATTTAAATAATTTTCGTGGTCTCTATTCATATGCATCATCTCAAGGTACAATGTAACATGAGCAACAAAATTAAGAAGGGTATCTAAACGTGAGGATGGATAGTTAGAATTCACCAGGTTATATTACTAATTCTGAGGTTTGACTTCTTACACTGAATGCACTGGGATGACCAAATGAGCCTTATTTATTTATTTATTTAATTTTTTGGTATGCCTTAAGACTTCATTAGAGAACAAATTATATGGAAAGTGGAAAGATTTATGCCACTGGATTTGGTGATTTGAGAATTGCCTATCTGATCTGAAAGAGCCAAAGATTTATTTTAAAATGTACACTATTCATATACCATATCCACAGTAATCTAACTATTGGCATTAAAATGTACCCTATGTAAAATTCTAGGTTGTCAACTAAAAAAAAATCACTGATATAATATGAAGTAAAATACACAGTGCTTTTGAGATTTTGACAAACTATTACATAGTTAAATATATTGTTATTAAATTCACTCTTTTTTGTTTTTTAATTTTTCTTGATACCTAAAATATACACTCAAGCCAACATAAGTTGTTTCAGAAAAGTATATCTACTCTGGGTTTTAAATAACTTGTTATTAATAGTGATTCTGTTCAAATTAACACGGTAATGTATACAAGGATATTTCTCTTTCTAGAAGCATAATGCCTGTCTATTGGCCAGAGTCTTACTATTTTGACTATACAGGTAAAACAGATAGGCTTTTTGCTTGTCATTAACAGCTCAAGGAGATGAAGAAAAATCATTAAAATGTGGATTGGAAGGTATTGAATGAATTCTTATTTTTGTTTTTTTGTTAACTATTGAAATACAAGTTTGTATACACAATACATATGTTGAATGCTTTTTGTTTTGTCTTGTTTTGTTTTTGATGATTGTCTACGAAAAGTGACTAATAGGGCAAATTTACCTGTTGCATGGTGTTACGTGAATTTCTACAATGTAACAATCATTACAATCCAACTAACAGTTCCAGAAAGAGGTAGGAGGCATAGGCCCACTCCCCGGGGGCTGAATATTCTATCAGGTTGTTATCTGAAATGTAAGGTCCAGTTCTGTTAGTTCTGAAATATTCTGAGAGAATGAATCTTCCGTGTTTCTGACTCTCATCCTCTCCTATCCAAGATCTATTTTTCAATCCAAAAACCTCCTGGTGATTCTCAGCAGTGGGAAACCTTCCAATATATCTCTAGAAGAATTAGATTTTCAGTCTTCTCTGTTCCTAACACTATTGTTCCTGGTAGTGTTTACCTGAGTTCTGTGTTCCAGGAAAATAACCAAGATCAGGAAATCACCCCACCTTAGACTGATACTGAATCGAGTTAATTAATGGGTATGGTAGCCACTTTTTATCCACAGAGGATTCGTTCCAAGATCCCCAGTGGAGGCCTGAAACTCAGGTAGTGCCAAACCCTCTAGACACTATGCTTTTTTTTCCTATACATACATACTTACAATAAAGTTTAATTTATGCATTAGGCACAGTAAGAGATTAACAACAATCGCTAATAATAAAATAGAACAATAATACACTGTAATAAAATTTATCATAGATCATAGCAACCTCAGCATACAACTTTTTCTTTCCTTATTAAATGGAGAAGTTTCACCTTTTCACTTAAGGGAATCACTTTACAGCTTCTCTTCGGCACGTCTTACACTTTGGGGACACTAGGAAGTAAAATAAGGGTGACTTGAGCACAAGCTCTGCGATACCTTGACAGTCAATCTGACAACCCAAATGGCTACTACGTGACTAATGGGCGGGCAGCTCATACAATGTGGATCTGCTGGACAAAGGGGTGATTCACATCCGTCCCGGGGCTGCTTTCATCGTGCTACTCAGAATGGCATGCCATTTAAAACTTATGAATACTTTCCTTCTGGAATTTTCCATTTAATATTCTCAGACTGCAGTTGACCACTGGTAACTCAAACTATGGAAAGCAAAATCACAGATAAGTGTGCACTACTGTATTTATTAGATACTGAGATCATTTGTAAGTAGAAGAAAATATTAGAACATTGGTTATTATGTATAATTTTAAGTATGTATACAGTTTGTCTCATTTTTTACATGCTACAGAGTGTTTGTATTTATTTGCATCTGTTCATGAACCTGTTCAGTTTTGCACGTTGAGAAGTTACACTATAAGGGATGTTTATGGCTATAATAAGTTGTGAGATGTGTCTTCATAAGCTCTCCTAGCCTGCTGCGAAGGCTGGTGTGAATGACAGTTCACATCTACCCACCTCCTAGTTCCCTCTGTGGAATAGAATTCGGTGTGGTTAAAACATTGACATGTGAGAGTCAGACTCAATTAGTAGTAAGAGTGGCAGAGATGTACAATTTGTCAGCAAGATTTGCAGGATGAGCTTCCTTTAAGGAAAAAGAGAGTAATTTTGTCCCCAAATAAAATGACTGCTTATTCCAGAATGAGAAAAAAAAAAAAGTAAAGTGTGGGACAAAACCTGAATGGGTATAGAAAGTAGATGAAGGTTCTAGGCTAGGGAATTTTGGTTGCCCGTGTGAAAACTGACTAAGGTTTGATGGATTTATTTATAAGATTTTCAAAATGAGTTTGTGTCGAATATTATACTGACGCAAAACTAAACTTTGGTTTTCTCTCTATTATAATAAAATGTTCTTAGATTACTGGTCTCTTAGTAAGAGGCTACAAAAGTTTATTCTTTACCTTCTGGGTAATCAGCCTGGATAGCAAAGATTCTATGTCCTGCCAGAGTAAACTTCTATGGTTTATAATGAATGTTTATGCCTTAGATTATTTATGAAAAACAAAGGTTTCTCACTTATGAAGGAGCTAAGGGTTTTTAAAATCAAGTTACCTCATAGGTTTACTTTAAAAATATTTTGCTGTCACTTTGGTTAAATAGGTAGCCATTAATTCCTTCTCTGTAACCCAATTCGAGTCTTCAAATGTGACAGCTTTTGATAGTTTGCCTTCCTCAAATCAAAGCCTGTTTTTTTTTTGAGCAAAATTGTCTTTGAAATTTCCCAAATGGTCCCTGGAAAATCACAAAGGATTTGTTCCTTCAGCTTGTAAAAAGAAAAGTGATAGAAACAATGAAGTTTGTTTAATATGTTACTGTTGCACATGGGAAGCAGTGCAAAATCAGAAGGCGTGCTTAGCCTTCCCTAGGTTAAATTAGGCTGGGAAAAATACTGTTAATATATGTATCTCAGAAAGTGCATGCTGTATGGAAAGGACCTGGAGATGTCAGTACTCTCACAGTCTGGAATGTTTCTATCTGTCAGGGTCCTTGTGTGCTTTGTTAGACAACAACACTACAGTGTTATCGTCATAATTCCAGTTATTTATTTAAAGTGTTAATTTGATCACAACTTTAGTTCTTTAATTTGAATCAAGTCGCTTCTAGGTCAGTGGTTTTCAAGGAGAGACGTACATCACTTAGCTGTGGAATTTTATCAATGCTCGGATGTTTAAGACCTACTCTCGACTTACATGATGTTTTTACTTGATAGTCTCGATATATTCTTGGTACAGTCTAACTACATACTTGGTACATTCAAGATATATTATTTCTCAGGATTATCACATGTAATATCTGAAGATTTTTCTCTGTTAAGATTATGTTCATTTATTTTTATAAATTAGGTGTAATACCTCGTCTTTGACAATAGAGTTAATCATTATGTTTATAAATGTTTTGTCTAAAACTTTTTTTGGATTGACTTTGTTACCTTCTGTTGCAATCTACAAGAACAACCTGTTCCTTGCCTGTTGAATTATTCTTGTAATGACGTCTCATTAGATCTTTCGCTTTTGAAAATTACCAGTAAAACTTTAACCACAGCTACTTAAAGTCTTTATTCATTTGCAGATAGTTTCTGTTTTACTATGGTGTTTCCCTGAAAGCTCTTGTAATCAGCTATGGACGGGAGTGTTTCATCTTCAACACAGGAGGACCATCTCAGAACCTCGTGGAGCAGCACTACGTTAGGGCACAGGCTTCAGACGGCATCATTTACCCAACTTGGAGACAGGAAGTCCAAAACTAGCTGAGAAGTAGATGGATTCGTGCGACTGTTAACCCAAGATTGAGTGGGGTAAGATTAAGCGGGACAGGTTATGTAGGAATGAAGGAACTGTGAGGGATGATTGTGGGCTTTGTTTGCAATATTACTGATATTTCAATTTTGTATTTTTATGGATGTGTAAGGAACTCTGTCCTCTTCTCTTAAGCAGTCTATAACTCAGAACAATTTAGTAGATTCTGCTTTTGCAAATTGACATAAACATTTGCAAATGAAATACTTTTCTCCCTGCCTGACTCTTTTAGAATTGTGAAATGTTTTTGAGTATTCTTATTTTCATAGCAATATAGTTATTTGCATAGGTTCGCATTATATACTACAGTTATTTGTGTGACCTTCTTTTTTCTTCTTCTTCTTCTCCCCAAACCCCCCGGTACATAGTTGTCTATTCTAGTTGTAGGTCCTTCTGGTTGTGCTATGTGGGACACTGCCTCAGCATGGCCTGATGAGCAGTGCTATGTCCACACCCAGGATCCGAACCAGAGAAACTCTAGGCCCCTGAAGTGGACCGTGTGAACTTAACCACTCGACCACGGGGCCGGCCCCTTGTGTGTCCATGTTATAAGAACATAATTGGAAACATTGGTTATGCAACCAATGTCTTTCCTGGAATGTAATATTTGAGAATGATACTCATTTAATCAGACGCCGCTAGACACTTTTAAGGAACTAGGGTTACTTGATGGAGCCAATGCTTACAGAGCCTTCTTAGAAAACTGGCCTGGCACCTGGTTCCCAGGTTCCCAGCCTTATGAGCGAGCGAGCAAATGACTCACTGGCAGACTCAGGAATCTTAGGATATTTTGGAACTCGAGAAGAGAGTACTTTGCTCAAATTTCTGGTGATGAATTCTTGCCTTGTCTTCCTAGATTTTTTAAGCTTATTCTAAGTCTAATCTGAGATTCCTTATAAAGACTTCCAGCAGAGCCAGCACGGAAGACCTGTGGTAAATGATGTTCTTGCTGCACCTGTGTAAATAATCGGGCCAAATCTATTGAGATCAGTCTTATTTGGTGATTAAGAATAATCTTCTCTTCAGATTGCTTTTGATCAAGAGGCTGTAGAAATTAATTCTGTCTCAATGGAAAACTGTGCATTGTCCGTAGCATATCCTTTTGGGCTATCAGGTTCTAGCCATATTCATTGTTTTTGAGCTATTTGCAACTCTTCTGTAAATTAAGGGTAACTCGGATCTGCAAACTCTGTCTTGTCTGGTGGACATCTAATTGCGCTATATCCTCTTGTGGAAAAAACGGTCTGGTATTTAACTGCAAATTGTACTGGATCCTGTTACCTTGCCCAAATTGATATCCTTTATCAAGCTTTCCATTTTCCTCATTTTCTTCAATATCTGGCTACCCCAATCCAAATATCTTTTCCATTTTTTTTCTCACTTTCACCTGATTTGAAGTCACTGAGGACTAAAATCCGACTGCCAGCTCCGTCCTGGGTCTCTAGGTAGCCTTTCCACTCGCCTGTCATCCTAACTATTTTATGTGATATATAAGTAAATTAACAATCTTACTCCAATTTAGCTGTCTACTTTTTAACCTCACAAGTGTTCCATATGAAGCCTCTGTTACAAATAGCCTGGCTTATTCATGGAACTAGTTCTCAAAACTTACCCATGGCTCAAAGGCAAACTAGGTTGTCTACAAGGGTGAGCATACATGTTTTCCTCCAAGGCAAATAGACATAGGCAGAAATTGGCTGTCCTGAGCAAACCGCCAGGTTTCGCCCTCTCCTCACTGCTATTATATCATGTAACAGCAGCAAATATGTAATCCTATGGTTGGTGTTTTTATTACATCAATAAATCCAAATGTAATTTCTCTGAATCTTTTCCCAAGATAAAGTAGGATGCCTCATATCTTTTCAATTATTCCTATTTCTCTGCTTTTTCTTAGAAAGCAGTTTTTTAGTTACATTGTGTTTGCCTTACTCCTTTCAATACTTTGATTTGCAAAATCGTACATGTAATATGTTATATTTTATATAAGAAAGGGGTTGCAGAAAATAGATATTTGTATTTGGTTATATTTACAAAAAGAAAGACTGTAAGGATAAATCACAAACGAGTAAGAATTATTACTACAAGTCAAAGGAGGGGAGAGAGTGAAGATGATAGAGAAGGAAATGATACTGCTGGATATTTTCTTATATCGTTTTAACTTTGAAAAATGTACGCAGTTCACATAATGAAAAATAAATTCAAAAGAAATATCTGAGAATAGAAAATAAACCTACAAATGAGTGTTGAAGCCTGTGAAATAAACATACTTAGAAAAGAATAACTTTAAGTGATGTAGGAACACCAAGGCTCTGTTTCCACGACGGTGCGCATGCAAAGACAAACAGGACAGCAAGAACAATGGCAGCAACAACAAAAACAACTCAACTCTATTTTAAAGTTCGATTTCTTTCTTTAGTCTAATTATAAATAGTAATAGTTTAAGATTATTTTGAAACTATTTTATAGGTCTAACTGAGGATAAGGCAATTCAATACTGATGTTAAGATTGTGTATGTGGGAGGAAATATATTGATATAAACGTCAGAGATGTTAATTAAAAATCTGATAGCGCTAAACTTGAATGGGAATTATTTTTATGAACTCCTGATTTCTTTTAAATTCTGAAAATATGCACATCTTAACTCTGTCTTCTGGAAAGGCCTAGAAGCAATGCCAATGGAAGAGTGTTGAGCACCCTTACATCCAGAAAGTGGTTTCTAAATACTATTCCCCACTAAAAAGAACCAGTAATCATCAGAGAAATGGCGGGTCCCAGGTATGTTGCAGGAAACCCACCAGATGGTGCAGAGACATCTTGTGGTGACAGAAAGTAAAGCATCCATTCAGAATGGAGTGGTAGTGCCACGCCTAAGGACACAGAAGCTGATGTGATGACGCACTCATTGGCTGCAGTTGTGAGAATTACATACCAGAAGAGAATAATGAAATTTATTGAGGTATATCATATACATACAAACCCATAATGACATTCTGATAAGACAGAGAGGGAGAGAAATCCAGCAGAGCAGTGGCAATAACAACATTTGGGGCATCATTGGAAATAACAAACATATCACATCTTCCTCTAAAGATTGGATTGATGAAACAAATGATTAAGCCTTTTCTGTATAAACTTTATTTTATGATATCCAAATACAGTTTATTGGAAAAAATACAGAAGAATTCTGCCTATTGTATGACAGGAATGATAAAATTAGGAAATGGCCATTTGCAAACACTTAATAAAAACTGAATCATGTGAAGTCCATCCCAACAACTCAATGAAAAGTTGTCACTCGACTTCATAGGAAAGCAATCAACCTGTCACCACTTGAACTCACAAAACAACCTGAGCATCACTAAAAGTGGAACACTGATTGCGTTCAGATGTAAGCCTCTGATAAAGTATTCTTGCCTTATCAATCCTTGAAAGTGAACTTTAACTTATAAGTAAAACATGGATAACAGGGCAAGATAAATGACCAAGGAATCAAGCTGACAAATACAGAATAAGAGAAATTTTATAGGACATCCAGTTTATGCAATGCACCATTAGCATCACCAAAAAAAAGGAAGAGAGGGAAAAGAAAAGTTTTGGGTAGGAAGAGTGAACTGCTGCCAGATAAATGAGATTATTTGACAAGGTGTGGACTTTGGATCCTAAGTCAAGTAAATATATTCTAAAAACTATTTCTTAGACTGACATTTTTTAATTTGGTATTAGACATGCTAAGGAAGTATCATATATTAAGAATGATACTTTTGTAATAGCTGGATCATATGGTAGATCTATCCTTAATTTTCTGAGGATACTCCACACTGCTTTCCATAGTGGCTGTACCAGTTTGCACTCCCACCAGCAGTGAACAAGGGTTCCCTTCTCTCCACACCCTCTCCAACACTTGTTGTTTCCTGTCTTGTTAATTATAGCCATTCTGACCCAAGGGAGGTGATACCTCATTGTAGTTTTGATTTGCGTTTCCCTGATAGCTAATCATGTTGAGCATCTTTTCATATGCCTGTTGGCCATCCCTATATCTTCTTTGGAGAAATCTCTGTTCAGATCTTTTGCCCATTTTCTAATTGGATTGTTGGTTTTTTTGTTGTTGAGCTGTATGAGTTCTTTGTGTATTTTGGATATTAACCCCTTATCTGGTATGTGGTTTGCAAATATCTTCTCCCAATTGTTAGGTTGTCTTTTCGTTGTGTTGATGGTTTCCTTTGCTGTGCAGAAGGTTTTTAGTTTGATGTAGTCCCATTTGTTCATTTTTTCTTTTGTTTCCCTTGCCCACTCAGACATGGGACTTGAAAATATGCTGCTCAGACCAATGTTATAAAGATACTTGCACCCCTATGTTCATTGTGGCATTATACACAATAGCCAAGACATGGAAGCAACCTAGGTGCCCATCAAGGGACGAATGGATAAAGATGTGGTATTTATACACAATGGACTACTACTCAGCCATAAGAAATGACGAAATCCGGCCATTTGTGACAACATGGATGGACCTTGAGGGTATTATGCTGAGTGAAATAAGTCAGAGGGAGAAAGTCAAATACCATATGATCTCACGTAGATCTCAAGTAGAAGATAAAAACAACAACGAAAAAAACCACATAGCATTGGAGATTGGACTGGCGGTTACCTTTGGGGAAGGGGGGGGAGGACAAAAGGGGTGACTAGGCTCACACGTGAGGGGATGCACTATAATTAGTGTTCGGGTGGTGAACATGTTGTAATGTATACAGAATTCAAAATATGATGTACATCTGAAAAAAAATAAATAAAATAAAATAAATAAAAAAGAATGATACTTTTATTAGGGCTTATTGCATTAGGTGTGGTATTTGCATTAGGTGTGATGACGACTTTTTAAATTTTTGCTGAGGAACATTTGCCCTGAGCTAACATCTGTGACTATCTTCCTCTATTTTGTATGTGGGTCGCCATGACAGCATGGTGACAAGTGGTTCAGGTCTGCACCCGGGATCCAAACCTGTGAACCTGGGCTGCCATAGAGAAGCACACGGAGCTTTAACCACCTGGCCATGGGGCTGCACCCTTTATTTTTCCTTTTTTTTTGCTGAGGAATGTTCACCCTTCACTAACATCCACAGCTAATCTTCCTCTTTTTGTATGTGAGTGACAGCCACAGCATGGCCACTGACAGCTGAGTGGTGTAGGTCCACATTCAGGAAGTGAACCCGGGCCACCCAAGTGGAGCATGCTGAACTTCACCACTGGGCCACCAGGGCTGGCCCAACAGCATATTTTTAAAAGACATAATAAATCAAGTAAATGGCACTGAAAATGTTTCAGCAGATAAAATTTTAAAAGTAAAAATGGAGACAAAGCAAATTTGGCAAAATTTTGAAAATTGTTGTATCTGGTAGTGAGTGTATGAAAATGTGTAATACTACTCTCTACTTTTTGTAGTCTTGAATATTTTCATAATATTTTTAAGTCAGTAACCCATGGTCAGTTAATCTGTTCTACAAATTTGTCCATCATATATTCAGGAATTTAACATTTAGTGTAATGAACCAAGTGCATTAATCCATCCTAATAGCTTAAACGAGTAGTGATTTTATAATGGCTGTTAACACATTGACACCTTCATTGTGTTTTGGAAGCATCTCACAATCAACACGATAAAAACTGAGCCAGGAATCCCTCATTAACCTCAAATACCGTCGTTTTCTTCATTTCCCCGTCTTAGGAATTGCATCACCATGGATCAGCCGCCCAAGCCAGAAGTCCAAAAGTTGTCCTTACAGCCTTCTTCTCTTTCATTTCCTGTATTCAAGCTATCACCAAATTCTGCTTATTTTGCCCATAAATACATTTAAAATCCACCAACTTATTAGACTTTTTGCTTATTTTCTGTATCCATTCTTGATCAACTATAATCTGTTTTTTTATAAGCAGTCAGAATACTCTTCTAAGAATGTAAATCTGAAAATTTTCCCATTTCTCTTAGAACAAATGCAAAAACCGCCTCAGGTATCCTGCAAGGGGTGTCAGATATAGCCCTGTCTTTCTAAGCAGCTTATATTGAACTGCTCTCAACCATAGTAAATCTTTTAGTTCCTCAAATGTTCAGTGATTCTTCCTGCCACAGGGTTTTTGCACATTCTTCTCTTCTGTCTTGAAAATGCCTCACAACCTTCCCATTGTTGAGTCCAACAAATGGTTCACATCTCAGATCTTTTTATTTTCTCATTTTTGATTCTCCAGATTAGATCAGATGTCCCCATTATGTATTTCTTAAAATCAGGTTCTTTTCCTTCTTAGCACTCACCACTCGTGTCGTTTTATTTTTATTTGTACAATTCCTTAAATTCTCTTTATCTAGATGTTAAGCTCTAGGAGTGAGTGCACCATAATTGTTCTCTGTTCATTCTTGTATCGGTTATGCAAACCCAGTGCTTGGTACGCAGTACCAACTGACCAATTAGTTCTTAAATGAATAGATTCGTAGATGAATGAATCTGACAGTGACACAATAAATATATATTCTCTTGTCTCTTAGAGAAACTGCTGAAGGTTTTGTTTTAATCTTATTTTGGATGCATTAAGATCCAGGCTATTCCTGGGCAAAGTTGTGTAGAAAACAGTTTATTTTCACATCTTCAACGTTCATTTTCAGTCATTTATCTCGGCTCCCTAGCTTACCATCACTTCTCATCTTTGCGGCCCAGTGAGAGCAACTCTATCTATTGTCTCTCCAATAGAAAACACCTCTGAGGAAAGAGTCTGGACTTCATTCATGTCAGCATATAATGACTTAAGACTTCCCCGGCATTCAGCAAATATTTATTTTTTACTCTTTTTTGTCAAAAACGAGTACAAGGCATTGAGCTTACAAAGAAGAATAAGAAGGATCTATGTCCTAGAGAAGTTGTAATTAGTTACTACTCCTAGAGGACTTTTCGTTAGTAGGGGACAATGTCATAAACCAAAGAAAACATCATGCGTAATACCAGTAATGATAGAATTTCAGGTATGAGTCAAGTTAGTTGGGAGTTATTTTGGTGATATCAAAGAAAAACTTCCCTGAGCCATAAACTTGCGTGAAAACTAGTCATCACTCCTCAAAGTGTAAAAAGGAAGTCAGGCTCCTGACCCAGAAGGAGCCAGATGGAAGGCTAGTCAGTCAACGGGGAATCTCTCATGACCATCGTTCTTAGACAGTCCTGAGACTGAATTACGGCTTTCACCCGACCTCTTCCTCAGGCCTCCAGCTTGGTGTGACTCCATCTAAACCCTAGGGCTTTTCGTCTCTCTCCAGTGTCTTGGCTTCTAACACCACAGGTTCGTTCTGTGTGTGTTTAAACTTTGTATGAATGGACTGGTACAGCGTGTGCTCTTTTGTGTCTGGCTTTTTTTACTCGACATTATTTTTGTGAGATTCACCCATTTTGTCGCATGCAGTTGGAGTTGACTGATTCTCACCGTTGTAGAGGATTCCATTGTGTAAAAATATAGAATATTCAAACGTGTACACCCACAGTCACCAAAAAATTATGATAAGAATACCCAGCGCAGCACTAGTAACTCAATCTACCCAGAAGCCAATCAACAGAAAAACGGATAAATAAATATATGCTGGACACTATTTTGAATGTTTTTAAGCAAATGTAGTATATCACAAACTACAGAATAGATGCTATTCTAAGAGATTTTTAAGAAAGAAAATGAGTCAGAAAAAGTTTTATATTTATGTAAGATTTTCATAATATCATTATTATTTGTGGTAGTCATATATTGTTTGTTGTTTTTTTTTATTATTTATTTATTTTTTTCCAAGGAAGATTAGCCCTGAGCTAACTACCGCCAGTCCTCCTCTTTTTGCTGAGGAAGCCTGGCCCTGAGCTAATATCCGTGGCCATCTTCCTCTACTTTATATGTGGGACGCCCACCACAACATGGCATGCCAAGCGGTGCCATGTCCGCACCCGGGATCCGGGCCGGCGAACCCCAGGCCGCCGAGAAGCGGAACGTGTGCTCTTAACTGCTGCGCCACCAGGCCGGCCCCTTGTTATCATTTTTGTAAGGAGATGTTGCTGCTTGGTAGGCCCGGATAGGACTAGGCCTTGCTTAGTACTATTCCAAAAGGGGAGCTATCCTGCCCGGTTTTGCCTACCCATTTCAGACACTGGCATCCTGATTGCGATCATCAGTTGTCGTCCACTAAGTCTCAGGAATTATCTGTAACGTCAGTGGGTCCATGAGACCAAGGGGCAGACGCTTTGCCTTAAGACTCTAGGTTGATAACAAATGAATTGAGAGGGAGTGAATCTGCCCTGTGGACTACCACCTTACAGAGTTTGTGTTAGTCTTCTGTTCAAACAGGCTTTGACATACATGGGATTGTGAGCAGGTACACGTGAGCACTCATAAACTCGAAAAATATTAAAAAATTATATAGCATAAGTTGACTGTTCATCACCAATCTCTTTCCATTAGAAATTGGATAAATCTTTATCTAGGCAAATCTAAGAGAACTGTCTCTAAACAATTCCAGCGTGGATTCTTTTCTTTTGTTATTGCTCAAGTTATATATTGTGAATGATTTTCTTCTTTGTGTGATGTAGTGTTTGAATGGGATGCTGAAGCAATATTTCCACTCATCAAATCTGACTCTACTTTTTCTTTCTTTTTTTTTTTTTGAGGAAGATTAGCCCTGAGCTAACATCTGCTGCCAATCTTCCTCTTTTTCTTCTGAGAAAGACTGTCTTTGAGCTAACATCCGTGTCCATCTTCCTCTACTTTATGTGTGGGATGCCTGTCACAGCATGGCTTGACAAGCAGTGCGTAGGTCCACACCTGGGATCCCAACTGGCAAGCCCCGGGCCGCCAAAGCGGAATGGGTGAACTTAACCACTGCGCCACCGGGCCAGCCCTAACTCTACTCTTTCTGACTTGCATGACTTTGACATACCTTTCTCCGCCTAAATTACCTCATCTGTAAGATTAGAATGACAATGCTTAATTTGCGGGGCAGGGGGAGGAGGAGCAACTAGTGTATTAATACAGGCAAATGCCTTCACATATTAGCAATCATTGACACATAGGCTTGCATAAGATCCAAGCCTTTCTGGAAATTTAAGAGATTTCACTTTTATGCAACAAGTATAAACGTCAAAATTTAAAATAAAATTTGTTCTGCTATACATATTTATAGCATTAGCTATTGCCAGTCTATTTTTCACAGGAATTAATAAAATTGTGTTCCTTCTCAAATTATTTTATAAAATGTGTACACTCAATTATTCATTACCAGGAATCTATTCACATGTTTCTAAAACTATCACATTCCTGGCACTTTCTGTTATCTTTGTATTATCTGTTCTAGTAAATCATCAGAAGTATGACTATATTCTCTGGATTCTTTTGTTTGTTTGTTTGTTTTTGTTTTGTTTTGTTTTTTGAGGAAGATTAGCTCTGAGCTAACTGCTTCCAATCCTCCTCTTTTTGCTGAGGAAGCCTGGCCCTGAGCTAACACCCGTGCCCATCTTCCTCCACTTTATATGTGGGACGCCTACCACAGCGTGGCTTCTGCCAAGCGGTGCCATGTCTGCACCCGGGATCTAAACCAGCGAACTCCAGGCCACCGAAGCAGAACGTGCGAACTTAACCACTGCGCCACAGGGCCGGCCCCTATTTTCTGGATTCTTGGTGAAAATAGTCATTTCTGCTTGAATAGGGATGGCTCCATGAACATGGAACCTGTGTCATCACAGAGGGCCTGCCCCTGCAGGCACCACACTTGGCTTACTGCTCAGAATCGACATCATGACATTCTTAATAATTTTTAAAGAATTTTCATTTTGCACTGGGACTGTGAATTACGGAGCCAGTCCTGACATTAGATAGAAACTAAAAGTCTTCGCAGCAGTCAGATTTCCCAGGAGGCATCGCTGTGCTCGAGTTTAGGACACAGGATGTTTATTAAGGGATACCCTTGGGATCCATATCTGTGGGAGGCAGGGGAAGGAAGTAAAATTGGACTGTAGTAGAAAATGAGCTGTCATCCGGGACCACCCACAGCCCCAGCTGACCCCACAGGCATTTCAGGAATTAGAACGGCCTTGGGAAGCATCCAGGTTGGAACTGAGATGGCCATGCCTTTTATCTCCTTCCATTCCAATAATCAGTTACGGGATCTGGGCAGCCCATGGAGGGATGTGACCTGGGTGCAGTTGCTCTCTGCAGTTGAGGCAATCCTTGAAGGGACTGAGAGCCAAAGATCTATGTCAACAGATTTGTAGCATCTGGAACAAATAGCCCTTCATTGATGAGGCTTGCACAGAGTATCAGGCCATCCCCTGCAGTCTTTCAGGATTGTAAACAAGCCCTTGATCTTCTGGGACACTTGTGCATCATCCTCAAACATCCTCTTGGCACCAGCAATCAGTCACTTTGTCACTGTTCAACCATTTCCTAGTTGCCATCTTATAAGCCGTTTTATTTTCCCTTAACTTGTGATGAGTTTTTATGGCTCCATCCACACATTCTCATTATTTCCCCCTTGGCCTGTGCATGGATTTATTTGTTGGATGGATATTGATACTTAGAAATTCAGCTCTTGGCAATGAAATGTGGCAAGGCTAACTGAAGTGGAATTGAATGCACGTGCTTGACCTCATTAATGTGCCTCTTAGACCAAGAAATGACCCCATTTGCCTAACTACACCAGGCTGCTCCGGTTGCAAGTAGAGTAGTGAGAACCCTTCAACCACCTGCTGTATTTATAGGTATAGCTTACGAAGTCCAGCAAATTTTTAAAACAATCCATTGGCTATCCATTTTAGTATAACAAAATCAATTCCTCCTTATTTATTAATAACTAGACAAATCAATCAATGCTTAAGCATGTTAACTATGGAAATGAATTAGCAGAATTTGAAGCATAAGATAATTGTTCCATTTTTCTTTGTTTTATAAAATCAGAAACAACATTAAACACATCCCTCCACACAGAGATCAAAAACTTAAAATCATGCACCAGAAACTAAAATACCAAAAATTAGACCCAATATTAGGATCTTGCTGATGTTTTCCATTACAGAAAGGAGAAATAAATTAGAGTAAAGGAAGGGAAGATGAGAAAAAGGAAGTTCACTAATGTAAAAAAAAGAGAAAAATGTAAATAAACCTGGTGACCAGATGGTGCAAAGAGAAAGAAACCAGATTACACTGTTTTCTAAAAACTTTTCAGAGATGCTAAGTGAGGCAGGAAGAAGGTATTTAAGTGTGGACCTATGATTGCTACTCATTTGGTTCAGTTCTAATTCTTTGAAATTGAAGCAAAAAACAAAAATCTTATTGTAAATTCAGTGTTGACACTCTCAAAACCTTAAAGGTCTCGCTCGATATTTCTCCAGTAACATGACTCCTTTTTCTTTAGGATTATATAAAATGCTCATTAGGTCACAGTATTTAAAGAACTGAACAGAAGATGTGAAAAAAATAATTATTGCCTACACGCTTTCACCATCCTTAGTATTTAGAATAAACAACTCCAAATATCTCCAAATATTTCTAATACCACAATTTTTGATATTGGATTCCAGAGATACTGGAAATCCATTTAAACCAATCTACCTGTCCTTTAAGCAAAAGACATGAAACTGGAAGTTACGAAATTAGCAGCCAAATTGCTACTGCTTGAATAGGAAAAACAAAACCTTACACAACGTAATTTTAGACATACTGGAAAGGTCTGACCAATCCCACAAGCTGAAAATGCATGAATTCCATTACCATAGGTTCAAACACTATGATTTTATACCTGATAAAATTTTTAATCCCTTAGAGGGCTCTATACCAGCATGGCGATCACTTTTTATACCACAGGATGAATTCTCATGTGGTGTCTAGATAGAAGCTCTAGGAGTGTAAAGGAGAGGGCGCTTAAGTGGGTCAGACAACAGATTCAGGGCAAGATAAAGAGAGAAAAGCATTGTTTGTGGTTCGTCCTGTCCTTACTTCTAGTATTACAACTGCTTCTCAATATTTTAATTGCCTAACTCTTGTTTATCTCTTCCATTACACTGTGAACTTTCTGAAGTTAAGGATTTTTCTAAACCTAAATTTCCCAGGCACAGTAGTTACAGTAAATTCTCAATGAATGATTACAGAAGAAGGGGGTGATAGAATGGGTGAACACCTGCTGCTCCAATACGGACACAGACACACACACGCAGACTTTTAGATTTTAGATAAGAAAAGTGAGATCCAAGACTTTAAACTGACTGATGCCGGGACATGCAGGCTGTTGCAGATGTGATTATAGCACAGACTTTTCATTGATAGCCCAATGTTCTTTTAAAGGCACTAACTTTATTTTCTCTGCAATCATTTTAATATCTTTTGAATTCTTTTGCTATTTTCCCCTACATGGATCTGAACAATACAAAGAGCCTTACACTAAATTTTTTCTACTTTACTCAAACACATAATAACGGATCCATTCATATTCTGAAACTAAGACAAGCCATATATGCAGGCTGTTTGAGAACAGTCCTCATTGAATTCTCAAGCACAAAAGTGCAAGGGCAGTTGTGAAACTATTTGTGTTTTAAAACTAAAATCTTTATAGCAACTAAGAAAAATTGTTACCTGTCAAATAATAAGACACTTGTCCCTCTCTATAAAGAAATCGGTAAAAGATGCTTTTCTGTGGAGGAACTTTGTGACACCATCATACTAACAAAAAGATGAGATGCTTTGCAAACTTCTTTAGCAAGGAGACTGCTCGATTTTTTTAATGGGCATTTCTGTTTCCTGGCAACTGGAAAGTTCTACACTAATCTATATCTACGTTCTTATGGGAATAGATCAACTCAGGTGCTATTTATGGCAGTTGAACTTTGGAAAAAAAGGAAAAGGACAACCTTAAAGGAATTTATTATTTTGTTTTGATCCTGAGTGCAGGTTCAAATTGCATGGTCCTGATTCAACTTTCTTGCGTTTGCAAATTACAATGTTCAGATTGCATAGGTATTCTAAAGTTATTAAATATGAAAGGCTAGTGTATATATTTAAAAATCTTCCTATTTTTGTTAATCTGAACTAGTTTAATAATTCATTTCAAAACCAATTCCAAATCTGGAGAGCACTTTCTGGAATTATGTACTTGGAAAACACATGTCAGGCCACAGGATGTATGACTCTCCATTCCCCTGCATCAACGTCACTAAAAAAATTTGGGAATGGAAAGTTCCAGTGACACGTCCCAACTGCTTCTTATGCAAATCTGGGGTTAAAAGTCATGGAATTAGAGTCTCCAGACCATTGTTTGCCAAATCTCATCCCTCATAATGAACGACACTTATGTCCTACGCCGGATCTCTTCAAAATAGCTCATCAACAACAGAGCTACAAACACTCCTCTGAAATTTGTTCAGGAAATGCAGGTCAAACTTGCACAAATTTAGGCATTATACGATGGACTTGGGATGCAGCTTGAATCAACAGCTTACAAATATTTGCATACGTATTTTAAGGGAATAATATCATCTGATTGATGATTTTGATAGAACTGAAGTACTTCATTCTGAGTTAAAATTAGACTTGTCTTTAGTTTAGGCTGTTTGCTTTCTTCCTATTATCCTGTTATCTTGGTCCATTCCTCGTTTACAAACTACTTTTTAATTAATAGATTTAAGAAATCAAGAACCCCGAGCAGGCAAATGAGTCTAAACATAGGTGTGTTAGAATAGTAACTGGAAGGTAGCGTTGAATGATGTGTCTGAGCAAAGTTTCTCCTGAGAATATTTTCTTTTATTGTGGTATTATACAAATTCCTCTTTAAAGTACTATGAATTAAAAATATCAACATTAATTTATAAAACAAACAGTAAAAAACAATTTAATAATGTGAAAGACTGAGAAAGAAGGAACTGTGTGTATCATATGCATAATAGGATGTTAGAGGTAAATAGTATGTATAGTTTTGTGATTTTAAAACTAACATTTTCACAAACACCGTATGATTTCAGTCATACGTGGAAGATAAACAAACATATGGATAAAGAGAACAGATGAGTGCTTACCAGAGGGGAAAAGGGTGGAGGGAGGGCAAAAGGGGCAAAGGGGCACATATATATGGTGACTGATAAAAACTAGACTATTGGTGGTGAGCACCATGCAGTCTATACAGAGACTGATATATAGTAATGCACACCTGAAATTCCACAATGTTGTAAGCCAATATGACCTCAATGAAACAATTAAATGAACAAAATAATCCTAACAATTTGACTAATACATGGAGTTCATTTTTCCAGGAATATCTAAGGGTTTTTAAGATGCTCTGTAAGCAGTGATTTTGTGAGAAACGAATTATGATGGGATCCTACTAATGTACACAAATATGCCAGAAAGTACTCAATAGTGCTCCTTGCCTTTTCAATCTATCTTACTAACCTGCTATGATAGTCAATGATATAATTTAATTCAATTATATATCATGTATTCTTTACCTGCTAAGTGAAAGAATCTATGTGATACATGTCATACAGAGTGTACTCAGATAAATTAGATAAGAATCCAATAATTATTAAAATTATAATCTAATTGAAGCTAATTTTTAAAACCTGCCCTCTACCAGTTGAGAGGGAGCAGAATATACCACCCAAAATGCAGCACTTTGGCATATGGATTGCTTTTTAGCCGAAGGCAATTAAGACCCAGCAGACTCAGGAAAAGCTTTTTACCTCTCCCTTAACTGCCTAAAGGAATTTAGGTAGGGAGCCTGCACCATGAAGAGAGCTATTGCTAGAGATAACTTTTTATATCAGAAAGACTTGTCTGCATGGCACGGCAAGCATTTGTTTATCAAACATTTGTTCTCGTCTTCCTGTGAACTGTCTTTCTCCCGTTTGATGCCCCAGACCCCTAGCCCTTCTCCTTAGCTCAGGATGGTATAGAAGCCTCAACTGCCAACTGCCTTTGAATCTCACAATTTTTATGGGGCTGCTGTACATGCGAAATTAAATTTCTTTTTCTCCTGTTAATCTGTCTAATGTCAACTTAATTATTAGACCATCCGTGGAACCTAGAAGGAAAGAAGGGAAAAGTTTTTCCTTCTACACAGTCATACATTCACATATTCATTCATTCATTCATTCATTGTAATGTTGGCTGAGCACCATATAAAGTATATCCTTGCTGGGAATGCAGAAACAAATAAGGCATGAGGGATTTACAGTACAAGGGTATGTGATGTATACGTAGTTAGATATTTATAACACAATGTGACAACTGTTATACAGTGGTATAAACAAGTGCTCAGGGGAAAAGAGGAGGAGCCATGTAGCAGCACAGTAAAAAGTAGTCGATGGGATTTTGCAAGGCAGGCTGTTATCAGGGATTCATAATTGCAGTCACAGTGGCCTCCTGTGGCCATAAGATATTTTACAAAGTAATAGCTTTTAGTTATTCTCAAAATTTTACAGCTTATTCATATACATTTTCACACTTACACTAGGATAGGGAGTGACAGGGGAAGTAGCCCAGAATAACCCCTCTTCTTTATCACTTCTGTTAACCTAAAACATTTGCTTTCAAAGATTTAAGAACTCCAACTGAGCAGAATAGGCCAAACTGTCCATGTAGTGGTTCTTTTCTAGATGAGCCAATTCCTTCTTGATCGTATAACCAAAGACATTCTTGTTCCCTTTTACTCTATTTCTTTCGTTTTTTTTTTGAACATTGTCACCTGAGGTAACAACCGTTGCCAATCTTCCTTTTTTTTCCTTATTTTTTCTCCCCAAAGCTCCCAGTACCTAGTTGTACTGGTTTTTTTTTTCAGTTGTTTAGTTGTGGGTCCTTCTAGTTGTGGCATGTGGGATGCTGCCTCAGCGTGGCCTGATGGGTGGTACCATGTTGGCGCCCAGGATCTGAACCCGTGAAACCCTGTGCCACCGAGCAGAGCATGCGAACTCAACCACTGGGCCTTGGGACTGGCTCCTCTCTAATTCTTTCATGGCTTAGATTTGTTAATATTGGTGCTCTTTTGATGGCATGAGCTGTCTCTTAGTTATTTGTGCAATCTCTTTATGTGTACCATGTTTTCCTGAACAGAGTTCCCACCTGGAAAATTGTTAAATGAGTAAAACTATATTTGAATTCAAGTAGCATTCATCCCGATCTCAAAACAAAATTAGCACCAACACCCTTGATGTGGCCTCCTCACTCTCCAAAACGAGGTCCCTAACATTGGCCAGCAAATATTTATACAATAATTTCCTGAGCATCTAAAATGTCCTAATTGTTTGAGTTGCTGGATACAGAATGAAGCAAAATAAGATAAAATAAGAAGTCACTGTTGTTATTTTCATACGTTCTGGAGGTACTAGATAGTATGGAGGGTACAGCTGATAAGCAAATTAATGTAAATTAGGGTTGGCGAGTGCTGTGAAGAAAACAGCTCAGTGTTAAGAGCAGAGTCATGTGCTACATCTTTCAAAGTAAAGTAAAAATAAGTATTTTAGCACATTATGATTTTCTTTCAATTATTGTTTTTTGTCTTATTTTCTAGGTCAACTGATTTTATAGTAATATTTTATAAAAGACGATATGGTGACATTTTCAGGAAAATTGTCTATTGTAATTATTTTAAAACTAGCAAACAAGGGGGCTGGCCCAGTGGCATAGCAGTTAAATTCGCACACTCTGCTTCGGCAGCCCAGGTTCGCCAGTTCGGATCCCGGGTGCGAACCTACCACTGCTTGTCAAGCCATGCTGTAGAAGGCATCCCACATATAAAGTAGAGGAAGATGGACACGGATGTTAGCTCAGGGCCAGTCTTCCTCAGCAACGAGAGGAGGGTTGGCAGCAGATGTTTCCTCAAAAAAAAAAAAAAAAACCACTGTAAAATAAGTAACAAGTTTAGAATGGGCAAGAAAACAAAAGTAGTCAAAACTCAAGAGACTCAGATATTTATTTTCAAAAATCCAACTTGGTTTGATGGAAAGGTCCTACTGAAAATGAATAGGTTATCATCTAAAAAAAACAACATCTCAAATCATACTCAATCCTGTCACATCAGAAAATAAAGTCAGTAACCATTGCATTTGTCTTCATGTATATCCATGGAAAAGTAAGAAAAAGCAAATGAGAAAGTATAAATGTCTCTGTGAAGGATAATAATATCCTTACTCCTGCAAATCATTTTAAAGTAGAAATAAAGAGAAAGATAAATAGATTTACCTTGACTCAGGTTATTTATTTTTAAAGTTTAATGCCCTTTAAAGAAAAAATTACCTTTTTCTCCATTTTAAGAGTTTCCAAATAAATAGCTCATGTCAGAAATATCTGGTGATATTTATTTTATTAGTATTTATAATTTACACTTTCCAAACCCAAATTTATTTATTTTTTTCTGTTGCAAGATAGAATATTATCTAAAGAATGTTTTAAAGTCTTCAAATACTAGGCATATAGGTCTTGGAAAAAAAAATTTCACATTCTATTATTTTGACATAAGCAGACATTTTTTTCCTGACTCAGTACAGATTATACGTACAACATAGAAGAACTGATTGTTTGACAAGTCACGATACAGTATGGTAAAGTAATGTGGCCAATAAAATGACAAACAAAATTAATTATTAAGTGCCAGATAGGTGATTCTGTTCCATAGGGCACAGTATAGATACTTTTCCACATCTTAAGAGGGGAATTTGTGCCCACATGTCATCTGGGCCACTGCTTTGGCCAGTCACAAATATTCTCAAAGCATCTGCCATATGTAAATATTCACATGGCAACATCCCCCCTTTAGCCTCCCTTTCTTGGTGGTAAATGCAAATTCTTTGGGTAGCCTATCTTCTCATTCCCTTCAAAAGTAATAGAAAATACACAAGCCTGGTTTCATATTTAGTTTGAGAAACTGTAAAAAAAAAAGTTTAGATAAAATTTCATTGCAAAATAGGACCACGAGCCTTGGTTTTTCGTTTGTAAAATGGAAATTCTTTCGACTTGACATGGTTATTGTAAAGAGGAAATTTATATTTGTAAACTCCTGTCATAAAGATATGCTTGAAATTTTACAGCTCTCATCATTTTTACTATGATAACAAAATTGGCCTGGAATTTTCACATTTAAAACTTCAGTTTCAGTCATGCAGAAGGAGTACACATATGACATAGTATCTCTAATATTTATCCCATTCAGTTGAATCCATCATGATCATAATCCTTGCTTAATGAAAACGAAGCTGTAATAAACTCTAATTGCTATGAGAAAACAATGAAGCAGCAAAGAGCTAGGGAGCAGAGAGACAGAGAGTTATTTTCCTTTCCTTTATGAATTTTGAACTTTAGCTTGCAATTCTGACAAACAATTGTAAAACATTATATATTCCATATATATTTCTATTTTCTTGAGACAAAATCACTTTGTGATAAATTTAAATACTTGTACACATCTTGAAGTCTGGTGATTGTGCCATAGAACCAATTAAAAATAGTCATCATGTATCTATATTGTATGAATTGGTTCCCAGTGACTGGTCTCTGAAGATAAATTTGGAAAGAATCTGATTGCTAGGCAGTCAATTTGATGACAGCAAATGAAAAACTCTGAGACTCAGATTACATGTTCTGAGCCAAGCCACAGCTCCGACACCCTGGCAGCTGGTGCTTCCTTTGGGCACCCAGGCTGGTGTGAATAGAAAGCGACAGCAGTGTGCAACATGTCACATTTGAATGAACAGCTACCATGACAGGAAGACTTTTCTTGTCAACACAATCACAGTGGCTCTGTGAGAACCCAAGTTACGTGTTATTTTCCCCTGTAGGGAAATTGGTACCTGATAAATAGACTTCACTCAATGAAGTCAATATTTATTTATGAGGTGTCTGCCGGGGCCAGGCACTGTGGTCACCCAGTGAGTGATGGGAAGGATCAGGTCTTCACTCTCAGGGAGGCTTCATTCCCTGAGAGAAACGGGGCAGAAAGGCATCAGACAGAAATCCAATCCATCAATAAGACAGTCTCAGATCATGGTATGTGCTACAAAAGAAGCGCATATAAAAGGGGCAAGGAGACAGAAATACTGGAATGGACTGAACGTGGTGGTCAGGATGAGGCAGCTGAGAGGAGAATAGAAGGAGAATATGAACCTGCTCCATGAAGAAGATCCAGGAAAGGAACTTCTGAGGCTGGGAAACAAGTGGGACAGGGTCTTTGTGATAGCCAACCTTGGGGGGTCTGTGGAAAACTCAAGCTCAGAGTGAGAAGGGTTCTGATCGTTCTACCTGCAGAATATAAATAATAGAACACGTAGTTATGTTTATATGGTGTATACATAATGTATATAAGCAAATGGAATGATCTCTGAAACAAATTGATGTGCAAAACAATCTGTGGCTTCCAATGAGTTCTAAAGGAATGGTTATCACTAAGGAAACACATGTAAGTACTTCGGATTACATTTAGGTCTCAATTATTTATTATGTCTCCTTGTTGTTCATTCCACACTCTCCAGGAGCTGACTTTTTCTAGGAAAAAATGCTTAAGTTCCCTCTAGTCTAAAGTTTCATCACTGAACCTACCTCCATTCCATTCCAACACTCGCAGAAAATGGAAACCTATTCCAGCATATCTGGAGAAGAATTGCCAAGTAAGTTCAATTTATTCCACTTGTACATCTAATTTCTGTAAGTATTAGCCCAATCATGGCCCTGCGGCCTTTGCTGATGGGCGCAAAGACCTGTTGTACACTCTTAGTACATTTATGCTTGTGATGAAATTTCGAGCAGGCCGTGAATCATCTGCTATTTCCCACGTATCTATTTTAGACTTGCCAAGGGAAAAGCAGTTCTGAAATATGTTGTTCTAGCAGTGCTTTTTGCAAATGACATATGCCACATAATCTCCCATGCCCCAACAGGAAATCCTGGACACTTTTCTTGTCAAAGCAGCATCCACAGCTATCAATAGAATCACCAGTGCATTACTCGGCAACAGGGTGTTGCACTATCCAGAAGCAAGCGATATTGTGAGCCAACTAACACTCAGTGGTGTTTTGAGAAATTTGAGAGAGAGGGGAGCACTTTCCCCAGCATCTGATGTCTGATTGATGCTTCCTGGCAAGATGAGACTCCTCTGTGTCCTGTGTTTCAACAGCACATTGTCAGACCACTTGCAACATACCATGCTTTCAGACCAGAGAGCTGGAATTTCAAGAGACTGCGTTTTATTTTGAAGGTTCAGTTTCAAGTTCAACTCATTATTTGCAGACATTGCTATTCTACAAGCAAGTTTTAAGGAGTGAAAATTTTAAGGAATGTATCATCACATTACCTTGTCATGTAATAAAGTCAATTTGCAATTTTTTCTCAAGGTAAAGTAGTCTTAATTAGGAAAATGCTGCTATGAGTGAGCCCAACTGGTAGTTTTCTAATCTTTAGCTTATTTTGCTTGTGAGTGTGCATGTGTGTGTGTGTGTTTGTAACAAAGGACATCTTGAGAGGAATAAGAGAAGAGTGTAGCCTAGCATCCACTGGATAAATTATGCTTTAGACCATAAACCAGTGACAGGATGCTACTGAGGCTTCATGTTAATCATACAGAGGGACGAGAGGAACCCAGGTGGACAAACACGATTGAACAGACTTTTCTGACTTTCTACAAAAGTCCTGATACTTCAAAATTATGGCACCAAAAAAAAAAATTGGGAATAATCAGATATTTGCATATGCTTTTATTGTCATTCCCTTTACGTCCAGAGAATCTAGGCACTTTATGTCCGTTGAGATCTTGCAGCATCTTTGACCAAGATCAGCTCCCTCATGGGCTAGGACAGAGTTAGAGTACCCATCCGCATCAGTATATACATGTAAATAATTTAGGATTTTTGATAGAGTTACCATCCACTTGCCCAGACAGTCTAGGTTTATGTCTCTTGTGGAATTAATTGGACCCAGGCAAAGATATTGTAGTTTGGGGTATGTGAGAATGATAGGGACAATGAAATTGCCCACATTAATGCAGGAAGGGGAGCCTTGGTCACTTAGCATGTGTAGTGGGACAATGGCAAACGTTGCTTTTGGAGGGATGGGTCATATTGCCAGCAGTATTATTGAGGGAGGAATCGTTGCATCTAATCTTGGTGAAAAGATATGATTTTATTCTTTAGAGTACAAATCTAAAAGTAGAAATACTGTGTCAATGATTATAAAGATTTTTAAGTCTCTTAATACATATTTTCTTTAGAAATGTTACACTAATTTTACATTTTATGTTAAAGAATAGTGTTCCTTAGTAATTGTGATCATATTGAGCATTATCTTAATTCGTCTTTGCTTATTTGGTGAGAGTATTTTTCATGCAATGTAAATTGTGCATTGTTACTGGGTATGCATATTTATTATTTTTATTTGTTCAATACCATTTACATTTTTCTTGAATAAATGGTAAGTTTATATCTATTCTTTTTACTGAGATGTTGGTAAAATATGTCTATAAGAACTTAAGAATGAATCTTTTTTTCATCTTTTTTAATAAAAATATTTTTCATAATTTGCCATTTGCTTATGATATAATTGACCATAGTTGTTTATGTGGTCAAATATATTGCACTTTTTCATTTTACTTTTTTTTTAATCGGGAAAGATGATACATTTGAATTGTATGCATGTACACATTGAACCAATGATGGACTTTGCAATAAAATTTGAAAAGCTGTACACAAAAAAACATGGATGTGCTGATAAAACATAGAGAAAGTCAAATAAATATGATGGCTATCAGACTGGATGAGATACTGAGGGAAAATATCTAGAGAGAAAAGAGAAGATAGGGTGAAAGTTGACATAAACCCAGAATAGGGGGTAAGCAAGGGGAGGAACCACTTTAGAAGAACAAAAAGAAGCATTCTTATTCAGGGGAAGAGAAAGTCAGCTGGCGAGAAAGTAAAATTCCTGGGCAGAGTGTATTCAAGAGGGAGAAAGTCAATAAGAGTGTCAGATAATGCAGAGCTGTCAAGAAAAACAAAGATTCAGAAAAAGGCACTTGAATTGATCTGCTATTTGTAAAACCCTCAGCTGCCACTCAAAGGATCCAAGATTTTCATGATAAGCCCTAGTTAATGATTCAAGCTATCATCTGCAATGCAACAGAGATATGCAGAGAATCCCATTTAATACAGTTAAGAAACTGACATTTATCACTCCATTCTCTACAATGCAGAATTTGCTAAAATAAAATATCCTGACATTGGGAAATATGAATACTGGGCATGAAAGTTCAAAATGTGACATTTGTTCAAGGAGTTGTCATAACATTTTATAGATACCTACTTTTAAAAATGCAATTTCAAGAAGCATTCTCCCAGAATAAGGACATCTCTTACAACAGCATCAATTGTAAAGTATGATTTCTATTTGGGGAAACAATGTGGATATCCACCCTGGGAAAAAGAATCCTTCTGTGCTTTCCATGATGGTCTTGCTGAGTTGGGCATATGCCAAGCCCCCTCCACCACGCTAACCCCGTCCTGCAAGAATACAGGAAACCCTCTCTTGAGCCACAAGCCATTGTCTCATTTTTTACCTAATTCTATACATCTAACTTCCAAAAAACAACTGACTATTAACACAATTCTTTATGTCCTTCACTCCTTACACACTTTAAAACCTGGCTTATGCCTCTGATCTGCCGGAATTGAACTTTATGATTTTCTTAACCATCTATTCACTGGATTCATTAAATTTTATTTTTCATTATGTAACGTTATCCTTTGCAGCACTCGACCAACAAACTATTTGTCACCTTGGCTGCTAGGATGTGACAGTTTTCTTGTCCTCCTCTCTAACTGTACTTTCTCTCTATCCTTTAATGGATCCCAAACCATTTCCACCTCCTTATATTTCCAGTCTTTTCCAAGGTTATACATTTTAACTCCATTCTTTCCCTTTCTCTCCATACATTCCATCCCCACCCCATTGGCAATCTTAAATACTACAAAGATTCAACTCTATGATGTCTATGTTAAGTTTCAAGAAAAACTACAAGAAGAGATGGCCAAGTTTTTCAAGGATTTGCCTCAAGGGGCATTTGCTTCTTGATGCACTCATTCAAAATCCAGCACCTGGTCTTTGTGTAGATATTTTTTAAAGATGTTTTTATCCATTTCCCATAGATAAGCACAACCCAAGGAAGAAACCTTCCTTGTGGGTTCACGAGATTTTTGAGAGCTGAGCGACCAGCAATGCCACATCCCCTTGCGAGGAACAAAATAATGGCTGGGAGGTTGCTGTGGGAGCAAAGGGAGAAAGAATTAAATAATTTTTAAAGGAAATATCAAGCTATAGTAGTTGAATGAATCACATTTCTCTATTTTATGGTGAATTTTTATCTAGATAATCAGGACTAGGCATTAGCATCAGAGAATTTTCTTTCTGCCAGAGGGCACTGGAGTGATACTGACAAATCCTCCTGATCCTATCTCCTAATTCAGGGTTTCCTACCAGTCAGCTGGTGGGTGTTCATCGTTAAAACACTTTCTCGTGCTAGATCAGTTCCCATTGCCAAAGACACAGCTTTATGTTACTGTGGTCACATTTGAAATTGAGATGCTCTTATAAGAAATGGCCTCTGACCTCTTACTGAGACTTATAAAACTACCTAGTTCGACTATCAGAACACTGAATGATCACTCTTAGATGGGTTACTTGGGGAAACATTTATGAAAATAGCTCACCTCACCCATTTTGTGTTGATTTTATTAGTCCAAAGTTACATATTTTCACTTTACCTCAAATGCTGCTCGATATTTTCAAAGGATCTATGTAGATCACTGTCTCATTCCCACCTGTCTTTTTTGAGCTCCAGACTATTTATTTACACAGTCTTTGACACATTTCCACCACATTGTCATAAATAACAACTTAAACTAAGGCACATTCAAAATCAAGTTCACCATCATCCCTGTCCCCTCTACCCCTTCCTCCCAGGCTCTGACAATTCATATTTGCCTCCCATATTTCCTTTCTTGAATGTTACCAACATCTTACCATGCTTTGAAATATCACCAATGTCTTTGATTTCCAGTCTCCTGTTCATATCCACCTTTGACATATTTCTAATCCCGTGACATCTATCATGGTTCAAGTCCTCAATACTTGCACAGAATAGTGCAATAAGGCTCTTCACTGGCCTCCAGTTTTTAATTTCTACCCAATCAATCTACCCAATACACTAGAGTTAGAAGCATCTTCCTAAATTTCAGTTCTATTCATATTACTTCCCTGCTCTAAAGTCTTTATTGGCTCCCTTTGGACATACTAAAACCTAAAGTAATATAAAGAGAATAATTAAAACTCAGGCTCAATCAGATAGAGCCAGGTTTGAATCCTAAATATACCACCTTTCAGATTTGCAACTGGTCTGGATTCCCTCATTTGTAAAATGGGTTTAACAGTGTTACTTATTCCATGGTTTGTCATGAGGATTACACTGGGAAAATGTAAAGTGCTTAGTATAGTACACGACATCTACTAAGCTATTGTTATATTATGTAAATTACTTACCAGAATATTGAAGGCATCTGGTGATTGGTTTCCAAAGAAAATTTTTAATTTGAGCACCCTCAATCTGTATTTTAACCAAACTGATGCCCAAATAGGTTCTCAACAGTCATTTCACTTTCCTGTTTGCATTTTCTTCCTACTCCATTTTCCTAATATAGACTCTACATATCTACTTAACAAATTCTACTCAGTATTTCAAATCCAGATACATTACCATTATCTTTAAGAACACAACTTCCTTCTTCATCTCAGCCAGAATAAAAATGATAATATTGATAATAATAGCTAATACCAATTGAACTATTACAACCTGCCATATTATGCCTTAAGAGCTTTACATAGATTGTGGCCAAGTCTCCTTCTCCTGGATTCTCAAAGCGTTTTGACAACTCTAATACATCTTGTCTACTACAGGCTGAATCATATTTCTAAGTTACTGTTCTGACTGCGTCATGTTTTTGCTCATAACCTTTTCCTGGATCCCAATTACACTCAAAAGGATAATGCTCGAATCCCTCAGCTGCTGATTCAACCCACTACCACTCACTGCTCCAGTCTTCCTCTTCTCCCTTGGACACACACTCTGCACTTCCCTCAAATTCAGCCAGGTGCTACCCTGCATATATTTTATGCTTTCCTGATCTTATGTCTCTGCTCGTCCTGCTTCCCCTACCTGGACACTCTTTCCACTTCACCTTGTCTTTCTGTCTGTCTTTAGGGACCACTTCAAGTTAGTCCCACCCTCCTGAAACCATCTTTAGTAGCTCCAATCCCAAATGATGTCACTCGCTGAATATGCAAGCATTGTTTGCATAGTGCATTTGGAACCTAACAATACGAGGAATTCTTAGTGTATTTTTTTATGGCTTGTTTCTTGCTTCTAGAAATAACTCAAGAGCTATTCAAGGACAAGGAGTATGTTTTATGCTTCCTTGTCTAATGCAGATACTATTTTGGGTATGACAAAATGACACATCAGCCTTTCCTCCTTAGGTTGCCTTTCCTTGCAGCCGTCTCTCTCTTTGGCTAAGGAAAGAGCTAGAAGAAACCAAGAAAAGAGAGTACGGCTTTGACCAGAAGAGTCAAAGATCAGCTTTGAGCCATAAAGACTGTTTTGTATCGTACACCAGACAATAATCTTGAAAGCCAAGCTTTATTTAAATAAAACTACACATTTCTCCAAAGTCCTTTAGCTTCCATTTCAAGTATTAAGAGACAGGCTTTGCTAATTTAATCATAGACTTTAAGAAGGAAAAACCTCAGCCAGACTTGAGAAGGAGATGGAAAGCCTACGCCTCTAGGTTTAGGGTGACTGGGAAAGGAGAGGCTGATCCAGAGAAAGCAGGGCTGAGAAATCAAGATCCTGCCCTTCCCTCTCCAGGTCAAGCCCTAGAGGGAAGACAAAGGTGTGATCCAGTTACTGTGGATTGTAACATACCGCCACCAAATTTAATACCTTAAAAGAACTCAAATCTGCAGCCTGCACAGGCTCTGCTCGACACTGTGTCAGCTGAGTCAACTCTAAGTGGGGGCTGGAATCCTCGGAAGGCTGGCTCTTACACAGGACTGGCACCTGGGCTGGGAAGACTCCAGCAGCTGGGGTGAACAACAGAGGCTCCTCGGGCATTTCTCTCTAACTCTGTGCTCACTTCACTTTGTCTCTCAAACGGAGGAATTCAAAGCAGCTGGACTTCTTACATGGTAGCTCACATATGAGAGAGAGAAAGAGCGAGCGAGAGAGAAATCAATAGGAATTGATAGAGAGAGAGATCAAGAGACCAGGCAGAAACAGTTTTCTCTTGGGCTGGCTATTCTGAAAAGTAATTTTATCAATTCATTAGACAAAAGTTACTAAGGACCAGCCATATGCAATGGGAGGAGGTTAAACACGACAGTTTGTCTAAGGAATGTCAAAGTATCTGCAAAAATGCTTTAAGCCACCACAGCAGGTATGTAGTTTGAATGGAAATCCGAAAACAAAAGAAGAACACTGACCCACTGCCCATTTATGAATAATGCAGGAGACATCATCCCAGGCAGATGTTGCACCAATGTAGATGGAGCAGCATCACTGTAAATGTGATAACACAGCTTGGTTGAACAGAGCAAAAGCACTCCTGGAACCCATCAATCCCATGAGGGGCAGGAAGGATCCTGAACTTCCCACAAGCCTCTGTATTGACGCACCAAGTAGCCTTAGAGAGAGAAAAATGAACAAGAAAGAAAAAGTTTCTGCGCCAACTGCGGGCCAGAGAGCAAATGCGAGTTGTAACCAAATGTCGTCATCTGCAAGAGGCGAGGAGTGCAGGGTCAACTCAAGAGGAAGGACCCTGCCTGTCTACGTCAGATGATGCCAACAGGACTCAGGAGGGTGTCTGAAGAGCTGCTTAGTGGATCACAACAGCACCCATCCCAGGACCAACGCAAGGTCAGGAGGTCCTTACCATCCCCACTTGAGAGACATGAGCTCACACTAACACCCTCTTTTTCACTCAGACCCCATTTTGGGGAGAAGGTGGAGAAGGCAGGACCCTGAAAAACTGGGCATTTACTGAGAGACCAAGTTATCTGATTTCTATCATCCCTGAAAGGAAATGGAGCTTAGAGTAGTTGGAAATCACTTACGGAAAGAAAACTGTTAAAACTAGGAGAGGCTGTCTTAATTTCCCCAGTACCCAGTGGAGTGGGGGCTTAGATGATAAACTGAATGAAATATAGAATATGAAATGATGTATTGATTTCCTTTGTACACCTAAGTTAACGTAAGTAGATTTTGGATACTGGTATGAATATATCCACATTACTACATACAATGAATGTCTTGCATATAGAATGGATTTAATAAATGCTTATTAAATTGGTCTTTAAAGGATTTTGCAAATGCACGGAATTCCAAAGAGTATTCCTAGAGTGAACACATATTTAGAGCAATTAAACCCAAGATGTGTGTAGGAAGGTCAATAGACCAGTCTTTCCAGCTTCGCAGTCATCATTCCTATGGGAAACGGCTACAGGGCCAGATGCCTCGAATGTTAGATCATTTAGATGGTGATATACACGTGTGGGCAGGGGGTCCTTCCTCACTCACTTTCTTGGGCTCTGGAGATGCAGGGTTCTGCTGCTGTTAACGATGTTGCACACCAGCTCCATCTCCTCCAGGGCTGTCGCTGCTCTGGCCACTGTCCACTTGCTCTCTTCGTGGCTTAGCAATAGGGACCTCCAGCTATGAATGCTAGGCTGAGAAACTTTAGCTACCTATCTTCCAAATCGTTCACGTGTTTTTCACCCCCATAACAGAAGGATTGAACTTCCTAATAGAGAAAATTGTTTCACATTCTCTGAGACTGGTGAGGAAGTGTCAGTGTCCCACCGCCTTTTCGGTCCTGACACTGGCCTTGTGTCCCAAAGCAGGACAACATCCTTGGCATCTGTGAACCTGAGAGATGGATTCTAGCTCTTTGTGTGTCCCCTGCCTCTGAAATAGCGAGATAGCCACTTTCTGTACCTCTTTGATTTCCTCTCATTTCTAGGAATCAAGTTATCTGTTCGAAATCTCCCCTCCCACCCCTTTTTTGAATTGCAGACAGGAGTGCCCTTAATTTTCAGGAAAATGGATCCATATTGGCCTGTGAAAAGGACAAGACCACAAAGGCTGGTGTAGGCTTGAAAAACTGGCAAAAATGATGATTCAGACATAGGAAAGCTTTCTCCCGCTTCCGCTCACCACCACTGACTACAGATGGCAAAGCTCAGAGGCTGGAATGTGCTCAAGATGCAGGTTGTTCAAGTGGAGCCCTGGCTGCTCAGAGCTCATCCTGAACCTCTGCGGCAAAGTGAAGAATCGAACGCCTAGCTCAGAGGGGCTTCTAATCCCTGTCTTAGGCTGTAGGCTTGTCAGCTCACACCATCCAGACTTCACCCAGGATCCTGGCTCACTCTTTTTGCTGTGCCATATGATTTGTCAACAACATTTGCCTTTGCCGTTTATTTCTCACAGTGCTACCTTGACCTCACAGAATTTCTGACATGGCTAGTAAGCTCAGAATTCACCCGATTCACTCAATGTGTAATTTAAAAGTTACAATAAATACCAGGGAGGATTTTTACATGCAAGATAATTTTCTGTAACCTTTGAAACCAAAATGGATATATCAGACCATAGATTGACATGATGGGGAGAGAGGGGGAGAGGGATGGAAATGTGGGGGCATCTGCCAGGTCTTATGGGAAGAATCATAATTATCTAAAGAATGCTAATTTGAAAAAATGAGAAGCTCCCCTCCCCGAAAGTGATATACAAAAACAGGACAAGTGGACAGAGGCAGTGACACCAAATCTACGGGGCCCAAGGACAAACAGCTAGTATATCAGTGTCGGTGACCAGAGATTTAAAAAGAATGAAGGGCAAACAGGATTTCCCCGTGTGAGAAATTAGTACTCTAATAGAGGTTTGAGCTAGAATCTCAAATGGGCAGACTGCCCCCACCCCCTGTGGCCACCCCCTATCAATTATTCTTTCTGAAACCAAATCTATGACAAGGAGTTTAACAACAGTAAGTCAATCCAAAATTGGAGAGTGGAAGAAAAGTGGAAATTACTCCCCCAAAATGATTTCTCCGTTGCTTGGGGCCTAGACAGGAGCCGAAAAGATTTTAAAATCTAGATGAACTGTAATAGGAAAACAGTAGAAATGGTTAATTGCATGTCAAAATCTGTGCATAGCTGACAGCACGATCGTATTTATATCTTACAAGATCCTTGAGCTTAACTCCTTTTGTATATTTTCAGACCTATAGTAAGCATCAAGCTACCTAAAGACCCACTGGGTATCATCTACGGGACATCCCCTGATAACAGTTTTATTAACTTCTTATTTGTCAAAATCTTTACTCTAACTCAAAGTTAAGATCCTTGAGGGCAGGGGTTTGGGGCTTCTTTTTATTCATTAGAGTGCCCACAGGAGTGTCTTCCAGCTTCACATAATGATACTCGATTGATGTCTTTTAAAGTGATAGCATCAGGCAGGGTTTATTACCTGCGATTTTTTTGAAAATTGGAAGAACCCACTATGTATACTGAAGCTCATCCCCCAATCCCCGTCCAGGGCAGGGAAGAAAGGGAGGGTCAGAATCTGCAAATGTTTAATTTGTGTCAGGATTGGGCAGCCTCTATCAATGTAATTTAACACAAAATCAGATCCCTGTCTGAACACTAAGTAATTCATATGGAACTTACAGAAATATATTTCCATTTGTGCTGCATGGTGCACATTTAGGTAACTTAGGGGTTTGGTCTTTATCCTTTAAAAAGACACTCATTAAATTAAGCAGAAGGGTGTTATTTTAAAATGGACTTGTTATTCCACAGGAAGAGATCTGCTCTTTCATCTTGTAACCACCAATTTAGCCAGATTGAACAATTTAGATGGTTAGCTGTGGTCAACTATATCATCACTTTATAGTCAATATGATACAAGCTTTAAGCAACAAATAAGACTCAATTCATTCCTGATATAGGAAGAAAATTACTTTTATTTCAATAAGTTAGTCTTGCATTATTTAAAAAAAAATTTCTGTCTGATTGTCCCCTTTTTAATATCTTTATTGAGAAATAATTCACACACCATAAAATTCACCCATTTAAACACATAAAATTCCATATTTTTTGGTATATACACAGAATAGTGCAACCACTCCAACAATCCAAGTTATTTACATTTCCATCACTTCAAAAAGAAACCCTGGACTGCATAGGCACCCCACTCCATTTCTACTAACCTTCAGCCCTACGCAACCTCTAATGTACTTTCCATCTCTGCTATACCCTGGACACTTCAGATAAACGGAATCACACAATATCTACAGTCTCTTGGGTCTTGCTTCCATCACCTAGCATACTGTCTTCATATTTCATCCACGTTGCAGTGTGGATAGTGCTTCATCACTTTTATTGAGAATAATATATCACTTTGTGGATATACCACATTTTGTTTATCCGCTCACCAGTTGATGAACATTCAGGTGGTTTCCACTTTCTGTCTAAATCTTGAAATATTTTAAAGAGATGCATTTTCAAAAATTTATAAAGCCCACTTTTGCTTTAACACTTCGGAAGTGTGAAAATCAGCCTCTTCTCCACCGGCCAGCATAGCAGCTTTATCAACTTGTTGGCAAGGCAACCGCACAAGATCCGGCTGCGTTTACTCTAAAGATGGACTTCCATTTCTTCCCTAACATTCAATGGTATGATCAAGATAGCCATCTTTTTTTCTCTCATTCACTAGCTGGATCCATTTCACCAATAGTCTTCATAAAATGATGGAATAAAAATACATACTTCCAAAAATTGAACACAAAGAACACTAGTATGATGGTTAGAAAAATCTGTTTCTCTCTTCAATTCTGCCAATGCCTTTTGGGGAAAACAAGTGTACTCTTCATTTTCTCTATACTCAGAGTTGTATTATAGGAGAGCAGCTCACCTTAAGATTTAAGAAGCTTGATGAGGAAGAAGCAGCTTCTAAAATACAAACTTGTACCAAACAAACAAAATGAAAAGCCAAAACCAAAACCAAAAACTAATAAAACCCTCATTGCTAAGTATTTTGTTTGCTTGCTTGCTATGCTTTTTGAATTGCTTAATTGTTAGCATTTTCTTTATCTAGAGATGGAATTTTTCACACATACACATATAGACACACACGTACACCAAGTCTTAAGTTCAGTTAGTAAAATAAATTGGATTCTTTTTTTCCTCTCCTTCCTTCCTTCCTTCCTTCCTTCCATTCTACCTTCTCTCTCTGTGATTTTCAGTCTCTCTCTCGCTCTCTCTCTTCACCCCTGGCCCCCCAAGATCTGGTTCCCAGAAACTTTGTCCCTGGGCAATGTATGAACTGAGCTCTCACTAAGCCTTAATTATTGCTTATTCTTGTGGAGCTGGGCATCTTTAAGAAGGGTGTAGCAAATGTGGGGAAGCAGCTTGAGTGCCCCATAGGAAATAAGGGACACACCAAAGAGTTGAATGGGCTGGATTTATGAAGAGATATTTGAGAGTGGGCATATGACATGCTTGTCAAATCCAGTATACAGAAAATTGGGAGATGGCCAGCATCATTTAGACTTAGGTTCTGTTACATTTAATAAAAACATAAAATACAATAAGATGGCTAAAGACCCAGGAAGTTTTTATCTCATATGCAAGGTAAATCTGGAGGTCAGCAATCTATGGCTAGTATGGAGGTTCTCACATCTCATTTAGGTCCAGCCTATGGTTGTTCCATTCAACCATCCCAGCATTTGTTTCCATCATTTAGATCAACTCATGGCACAAGATGGCTGCTGGATTCCCAGCCATTATAGCTAAATTCCAAGCTTTAGGGATGAGAAAGAAAGAGGGCAAAAAGAAGCATACCACAGTGATGATTTAGCATCTTTTTTTTTTTTCTAAAGATTTTATTTTTTCCCTTTTTCTCCCCAAAGCCCCCCATACATAGTTGTATATTCTTTGTTGTGGGTCCTTCTAGTTGTGTCATGTGGGACGCTGCCTCAGCGTGGTCTGATGAGCCGTGCCATGTCCGCGCCCAGGATTCGAACCAATGAAACACTGGGCTGCCTGCAGCGGAGCGCGCAAACTTAACCACCCGGCCACGGGGCCAGCCCCATGATTTAGCATCTTTTAACTCATCCTTCCCAATGTCATAAACAGTGCTTTCACTTACACTGAAATGGCTAAAACTTAAGCATTTGTTCATATCTACTTGCAAGAGAATAGGGAAGGTAATCTTAGCTGACTTCACAGCTGCCTCATGTAAAACTGGTAGTGTTGTTAACGAGAGAGTGGAGAATGTATGTTCGGCAGTCTCTGTTGAAGGTCCCACTCCCTGCGTCCATACAGAACCCAAGACCCATCTAACTCCACGGAGGACATGGCTTTCAGATCTTCTATTGAGGGTAATGTTAACACTGTGCCTGGAGCCTATGAGATGAGCACAGCAGGAGCAAGGTCAAATACTCAGCTCTGGGGACAGTGAACATTGGCCTGGGGAGACGGCAGGAGAGATCACGACTGGGAATGAGGGCACACAGGGTAAACAACATGAGGAGGGCGTCTCAGGGACTTGCCAAGAGGCACACAGAGGCGTTTTGAAAGATGAAGAAGAGGAAGAAGATCCACCACAAAGCTGGCCAGGGTCCGGCTTGGGTATCACATTGAGTGGGACCCCACCCCATACTCACAGACTGGCGGAGCCTGCACACAATCATGGCACAGTCTGTTCCAGCAGCCTCCGAATATTTTGATCATATTCACATCTCTAACAGAAAAAAAGAATTGAGCAACCACTCTCAAAATATGCATTTATAAACTGTGAATTGTGTACTACTATATAGATATATTTTACTGCTACAAATTATATACAAAATAGAAATTTAAAAATGAGATTGACAATAAGTATTAAGAGAAGTTCTCGTACTACCTCCCCCAACCCCAGTGGATTATTGTACACAATCCTTGGCACGGACATCCCCACTTAGAACCACCAACTGAGGTACTTGGAGGAACAGGTCTATTCAACACATAATAGCCATTCTGCTAAGCTCCCCAATGAAAAATAAATAAAATAGTTTGTGATCTTGAAATACTTCAGGTCTCTTTGTGGAGACAAAAGTATTAATAAATAAGTAGAATAAATAATTAGAATTCAGCAATAAGTACAACAATCAAGTTATATACTAAGCATTGCGAGACTGACAATTATATATGACGGAATCAGAAAAGCTTTGTGAAGGAGATGCTGTTATAGAAAAAAATTGAGGGGGGATTTTCTCGCTGTTGAATTGGTTTCCAGTAGGAATGATCATTAAGTACAGAAATAACCAAATCTCGATATGATTCTTTGAGCTCCCAAAAGTAATACGGTACACAAAAATGCACATAGATAGATAAAAGTTAGAAAGATCATGCTTATGTAAATTAAAAAAGAAGGCTGAGGACTTTGATTGATTCATTCATTCATACAACATTCATTTACTCACACTTATATTCATTGAACAAATATTTCTTGAATATTTCTTATGTTGCAGACATTGTTCTAGATGCTGGGATTCAAGAGGTGAACAAACACCTGCCCTTGCGGCACTTCTATTTTTATGGAGGAAAGACAACGAGACAAGCATGAATACACATATGCAATGGCAGGTCATGATAAGTCCTTGGAATAAATGCAAAGAATAAGGAGATAATGACACGGGTGTTATCTTTAGAAAGATTCTGGAAGAGGTATTTGAGCTTTTGCCTAAACAAAATGAGGAAGCAGGATCTGCTGATATTTGGTCACAAAACAAAGTAAGGTGTAGTTTTGGATAAATCTAGTTTGAGTGCTAATTAGATAGGCAAGTGGAAATGTCTGATGTGCCATCAGATAGACAAGTCCGGGGTTAGGAGAGAGGCTGGGCCTGGAGATATGCTGTGGGTTTCATTAGCTTCCGATTATCCTTAAACCTATGGGACAAGGGGAGCTCACTTGTGGTGGGTGCATGCGAAGAGGAGGAGAGACTGGAGCCTGGGTCCCGGGGGACTGCAGCATGTAGAGGTCAGGAGGAGGAGGACGGGCCGGGGACCACACTGAGTAGGTGCGCCAGTGAGCTAGGAAAATATCTAGGCCAGTGGGGGTCTCAAAAAGAAATAACAAGAGGAAAGTGTTTCAGGAAGGAGAAATAAGCAACACTGTCAAGTGTTGACAAGAAGTAGTGGAAAGTGAAATATAAGGACTGATAATTTACTAATGATGAAAGATCTAGAAATTCAGTTCTCATAACAATTATAGAGTTATCATCACTGTTTCATGGATTTGAATGAAAAATGTTAGTCACTTGGGTGACGAGCTATCCTAGACTGGTAGGTCCTAGTTTACAATGGCTTATATTCTGTATCATCTGCCCACATGTTAATATAGAATCTCAAACCACAACTACAGGAGGAACCGAGCCACATGTACACCTTACTCTTATTCGTATTATCCCTAGGGTGTCCAAAGCCAGTTTGCGTACAGCGTCACCCTTTATAAAATAGCTATCCTTCCAAAGATCATTGTGACATACTAAAAACAAGGCTAAAGAAAAAAAGGAGTGTGTATAATAATTTTTTCATAAGAATCGCCTTCAACATCTTTCTTTCCAGTCAGCTCATAGGCTAAGGGAATCTACAAAAATCTCAGTTCCTAATACTTTTTCCTTTTCATAGTTTTATGAAATAATCTTAGATTTACAGGAGAGATGCAAAAATAGTAGAGTTCCATGTGCCCTTCACCCAGTGTCTTTTTGTGTGTGAAGGAGATTGGCCCTGAGTTAACTTCTGTGCCAGTCTTCCTCTTTTTCATGTGGGATGCCACCACAGCATGGCTTGACAAGTGGTGCTAGGTCCGCACCCAGGATCTGAACTTGCAAACCCGATGCCATGGAAGCAGAGTGCACAAACTTAACCACTACACAGCCAGGCCAGCCCCCACCCAGTATCTTTTAATGCTAACATCTTACGTAACCAAAGCACTTTTACCAAATGAAGAAATTAACATCAAAACAGTAATCTTCACTAAACTGTAGACTTTTTCAGATTCCCCTCGTTTTTCCACTAATATGCCTTTTCTGTTCCAGGATCCCATCCAGGACACCACTTTGCATTAGTCATTGTGTGTCTTTAGAATGCCCCAACCCATAACATTCCTCTGTCTTTCTGTGTCTTCCACGACCTTGACACCCTTGAAGAGTGCATTCAGATATTTTGTAGAATATCCCTCCACTTGGGTTTCTTTAAGGTTTCCTCCTAGACATTAAACTGAGGTTGTAGATTTGGGATGAGAATGCCTCAGAAGTGGTGTGCCCATCTCCTGGCATCATATCAGCAGAGTAAATGCTATCAGCACAACAGATTACTGTGATGTCAACATCCATCACTTGATTAGGTTGGCGTCTGCCAGGCTTTTGTTCTCTTAAGTGACTGGTTTTCTCTTTGCATAGTCTGTTCCTTAGAAGACAGTCATTAAATCTAGCCCACACTCAAGGGAAGGGGAGTAAAGCTCTACATTCTGGAGGTCAGACATTTGTTCAAACTGCCACAGGGACAGCCCTCGTGGCCTAGTAGTTAAGTTCAGCGCACTCCACTTCGGCGGCCTGGGTTTGGTTTCTAGGCGCAGATCTACACCACTCGGTTTGCTGCCATGCTCTGCTGGCCGCCCACTTACTAAAAGAATGAAGGAAGATTGGCATGGACGTTAGCTCAGGGTGAATCTTCTGCAGCAAAAACAAAAAGCAAACAAACAAACAAAACGGACACAGCAATTGATAAATATTTGGGGGGAGACACTTGGAATATACAGAGATATCTAAAGGTTTGCCCACACATGTTAGCTTTCACCCATTGATATTACCTTTAGCAGCTATTACTCTGCTGTTCTAATGGTTCTTTGCATTTCCCTCTTTTATTCTATATTCATTAACTGGTATTCTTCTGTAAAGAAGATTTGTCACTTCACCCTCATTTATGTATTTATGTATTTATTCATTCATTTTGCATTTATTCATTCATTCAATCACTTATTTATATGAGTGTAGATACATGAATTTTTATTTTATTCTTTGTGTTACATTCCAATACTTTTTAGTTTATTTTTTTTAGTCTATGTTTTTGTTTTTGTTCAAATCATTCCAGCTTTGGCCATTTTGGGGCTCTTTTATGTTAGCTCTTATGTCCTTCTGATATGGTCCTCATTCCTTTTCTCTAAAATATATATATATATATATCTACTTTGGCATTTCCTTGCTTTCTGGTACTACGAGATGCTCCAGGCTCATCATATACATTTCCTGTGTGAGCTGGAGAATCAGTCATTTCTCCAAGGAGCCCTGAAAAATAGTATTTATTGGAGAATGACATTTAGGATCCCAGATCTGGGTCTTTAATATCTATAACACTTTTAATTTAAAATGTTAATTTATTTAGCCCTCTTTTTTCACATATGGGGCCAACTTTTACAAGTAAAGCCCATGAGACCTAGAGTTATTACCTGAGAATCTGAAAATTAAAAAGAAAAACCAGCTACATATAATTGTCTTCATAGAGCTAGCTATAAAATTATCCATCATGGACCAAAATAGAATTATGTAGTCATCTTAAAAAATAATTAAATAAATAAATTGACTCACATTTCTAGGGCCAGATTGATTTTTAATATATATAAAGAAAAATATACCAGAAAAAATTGCTTTTCACAGATACATAGATAAATATTGATAATTTCCTAATCAAACACAGCCCCGGGGAAGGGAATACATGTAAAAACAAATTTTGAATATTCAGTTGGCATTGGCGTTGCTATTCCTGTCTTGCAGATAGAAACCCAATCCTTGCCTATTGAATTCAATTATTCCTGACTCACAGGCATCTCAAACTTAATCTATCCAAAATGAACGCTTGCCCTCCCCAACCCTTCTCACTTCCCCCGATATCCCAGCAGCTCCGCCAGTATTCCCCGTCTCAGTAAATCTCCTCACGGCTCACTCAGTTACTCAAGCCAAAAGACGTTTCACTCATCCTTCATTCAATGCATCGCCAAGTCCAAAATTTACCTTCAGTAGAGAGCCCTGGTCAAGGCCACTGTCATTTCAAAGCCACTATTTTGTCAGCCTCCACACAGCTTTCCCTGATTTCATTCTTGTATGAATCCCAATCTATTTGTCACACAGCAGTTGAGGATTCTTCACACATAAACCTGAGCACACCGTTCTCCTGCTCAAATCCTTCTCACCATTTCCCTTAGGATAACCTGCTGCAGCCTACCGGGACGCTTGCCCTGATCTGGCCCCTGCTGGCCCCTTGCCCTCAGCTGGGTTTCTTACCCCTGCACTTACCAATCTTGAGCTGTCTGCCTCCTCTCCCTTCTCCCAGGTCCCTGAGATCCTTTCTGCTCAGAGCCTATGAGTAAGCCATACCTTCTTATGGAACACCTTTCCCCTCTAGTCTTCACTTGATTAACTTTCTCAACCTCTGGTTTTTGACTTAAGACTGACTGTTCAGGGAAATTGTCAATGGTCCCCTAACCAAATAGGTTTTCCTGTTATACTCACTCATACTTTCCTATTTTCTCTTAATAATGTGTGTCATGAATATGGATCTTAAATCACAAACTCATATGTACAAAAGTATAGCTTTTGATGTATCTATTAATAAATTTAGGGGGCTTTTTTTATTAAATGAAATCTTATTCTTTAGGTCATCAGAAACTTAACCTTGAATCTTTGGGGATGCTCGGCATTCCACAGGTCCTAAGGGGCTTAGTTTTGCCCAAGCTCTGTGGTTGTGACTTTCTAGGAGGCAACCATCTATTCCTCACGGTCGATCTCTGTGTACAGTGACTTCCATGGAGACCTCCTTGTCTTCAATCCCATCTGGTCTTCATCAATGATCCTCTCAGGTGTTGCTAAGCCAACACGAGAATCTATATGCAAGGCCTCTTGCCTCTCTCTACCCGTCTTCTGCACACTTATCCAGGTCATATGGGCAGCACTCTATGACTCGCCTGCTGCACTGAGATGGCAGAACTTCCGTGAAGCTGTTTCAGGTCTAGCTGCCTAGATAAAAAATGGGCAATTTCTAAACTTCAGTTTCACCTTCTTTCCAGTTGTTCTCCAGGAAGAACACATGTATCACTTGTTCCCAGATTCCCAAAACCTATTTAGAAGTTTTATCATGACTCTCTCTGAGGAGCTGGGTTGACAGTGGATAGAGAACAAACCGTTTTTCTTGGGAATTCTCCAATATAAAAATCTTTATTTCATTCTGAATGTTTCCCTTTGCCACCTTTGTGCAATATATTCTATTCTGGGGGCCAGGAGCTTTAGTCTGACTGCCATATGGGTGTTTTTCCAAAGTTGTTATTTCTGCTAGTGTTCTTTCTCACGTCCGCCATGAAATTCTGGCCTATGATTAGTGCTGGCCATTTATGAGTTTCTGGGAGATGAGGGTGAATTTTGATGAACACGTAGCCATTTAATCACACAATCATGCATAATGTAGATTTATTTAAAAATTCTTAGGAAATCTCAGTTAAGTCAATTAAAGTTTATTTCACCGAGAATTACTACAAAGGTAGACTTTCCATTGAGCTTCTCCTCCCTTTCTCTCCCCTTCCTCTTCTTCCCTTAGCAATATGACGCAATATGCAAGTTCCACAGTAATACGCTTACAGTAACTGTGAAAACTTCTTGAAAACAACTTTGCTTTTCTAGTTGTATTTCAGCTTTCCCAGAGAGATAACCTGCAGTGACTTAGAGAGAACAATATTCTTTTGATTCTGAACTTCAATTCACACATCCCCCCTAAAGTTCAAGGACTGTATTTTTTCTAAACACTAGATAAACTTTAAAGGGATACCCTGAGGAAGAGTAATTACTTTGGAATTGATTCTTCTGTTCAAGTGGCTTCTCACTTTGGAGAAACAATTAAAGTTTTCCACTTCTGGGCCTTAGTTCCTGGTATAATTGGGCATCAAAATTCTTTGGGATGTACTTAAGAGATGAGGCTGAGATGACACACAAAGATCAACCTCCCACAAACATCTTTTCCTTGCTGCTCCACTGTGCTCCTGCAGCAGGCTCTAAATTACAAGATATTTTGTGAATGTCAGAGCCCTACTGGCTTTGTAGCTACACACACATTTTTGCCCATTTAGCCTAATGTTTCCTAAGACAAAGTAGGCTTGATACTTGCAAACACACAAACACTCACATCATGCTGAAGGCATGCAAAGCCAATTCCAAAGCAAGGAAGACTTGATTTCCCATTCTATAGCATGCACAAGAAGCAGCTGGACACATACTGTTGAGTACAAGGGTCAGCAAGAATCAGAAATTCTGGAATGTTAGTCCTACGCCCTATCATTTATTGAGGTACATCCATTATTTTGGATGTACCTGGCCACGGAAACTTTTCTTTGTTGTCATTTCTTCCCAGAACTTTTGGACAACTTATATCTGAAGCCAGAAAACATTTATAGGGATAAAAATATTAGTGTATATGTTATCTAAATATCATGAGTTATCTTTACATAATAAGAGATTGACACTACAGATATACATGTAAATAAGAAGTCTCTCTTCATAGAATTATTTCTTCATCAAATGAAGTTATGATATTAGCATTACCAAATATAACCAAATTGCTTAATCTCATCTTCTGAGGTTTGGGTTGAATCTTACTAGAATATATTTACTTTGGTCAGTTGTTTATATCATATCATCATTAAAAGGATAATAGTGGCATTTTTATTATGTTTCCAACTCAAAGTTCTACTAATGGCATCTGAGCTCCTCTCTATGTCAGTCATTGCACTTTAGCAATGGTACTAAGAACCAGGATTCTTTGTGCTCTCCCTAAATGATATGCCACACTGCCTAGCTTGTGCAGAAGTACAGGTGCTAAACTAAGTTTCTAAAAATATCTAGTCAAAGCAGGCATACTGTTTAATGGAAATGCATGCCACTACTGAAATATCCCAATGTATGAAAGGGAGCTTAATCCATTTCTGATCCCTCATCTTTCCTTTCTCTCCCTCTGTAGGTAATGCCTTAGAATAAATCCAGCTGAAGAATAGGGTTTCAGGTCTCCTCATGAGAGTAAAATAAAGAACTTGAAGAAATCAAAGATGACAATATATTTTCCCCCACAATCAAAACAAACAAATCTAGAATAAGTAGAGGAGCCAATTCAAAGGAGCGAAAAGTGCAGCTGTCAACTGAGAAGGTGATCAGGGACTTCTCCGTTGATTATTAGCACGTTTAGGAAATAAACAATTCTTTCTTTCTTTCCAGAGGAAGAAGGCCAAGTAAAGGTTTGGGATTTCATAACATTGTACGTGAGAAACTGCTCGGGCCTTTGGCCCCAGTCATGGTCCCAGTGACCCCCATCGCTAACTCCATGTCGAGCTTTCCTCCTCCTCCTACTTCACCCATCAGCAGGATTGACAGATTGTCTCTCTCTCTTCATTGATAGACTTTTTCATTTGGTTCCAGGACATTATGTTCTCCTGCTTTTCCTCCTACTTCACTGATTTTCTTTCTCAGGAACACTTGTGGTTTCTCCTCTTTTCCCTACTCTTTTAAATTTGAGTCTCAAGCATTCAGGTTTGGATTCTCTTCTCTATCCTCACTCACTCCTTGGTAATCTAATCCTGTCTCATGGCTTCATACCGCTTGTATACTGACAATTTCTTTGTATGTATCAAGGCCTTGACCTCTCTCCTGAAGTCCTGACTCATCTATCCAACTGCCAACATGATATATCAACATGGATGTCTAAGGGACATCCCAAAACAATATGTGCACAGTGAGACCCTAATCTCTCTCACCATATCTGTTCTCTGTCAGCTTCCTCCAACTCTGTTGATGGAAAATTCTTCCTTCCACTCTCTCAAGCCCAAATCCATCATGGTATCTTTACTCATCTCATTGTTTTATACTCTCTATCCAAGTAATAAGTAGAAAATCCTGGGAACATTGTTGTTCTGCCTACTAAAATGTAGCAACTTTTTCTAGCTCTGCCTTTGAAATACATCCACAGCCCAGTAATTTGGGCTCACTCCCTAGGAACATCCTGTTTCAAGCCATGAGTATCTCTTGCCTGGACTATAGCAGAAGCTTCTAACAGCTCCCTCTCTTTCTACTCTGTTCTTCTACTGTCTGTTCCTAAAAGAGTATCAAAACAATCCTTTCAGATATCAGATTCTGTCACACCACTGCTTCTCATTTTACTCAAAAGTCAAGCTCTTGTCACTGGGTGGTTACACTGGAATGACCTGGCTCTGCCCTTTCCTGCTACTCAGCTCTCCTCTCATGGTAACTACGCTTGTGCCCTGCTCTTCGTGGAACACTGCAGGAAAATCCCACTGTAGGTTCAGCTTCCTCTGTTCCCTCTGAATGAGTTACTCTCTTTCAAGGTGTCCATCTAGCGAATTCCCACTCTTCCTTCCAGTCTCTGCTTAAATGACATCTCCTCATAAGGCCTACTTTCTCCACCCCATTTAAAATTGCAAACTTCTCTCCAAATCCTCTTTACTTTACATTTTATTTTTTCCAAAGCACTTATCCACCTCTAGCTCGCTGTGTGATCTACTTGTCAACTACATTTACTGGTGTTATGTGTAAGACCATAAGATCCACAAGGGCAGGCACCCTTTATTGTTGAAGGATGCACCTCCAACCACCTAGAAGAGTGTCAATTATAGGGTACAAAGTGGATTAGAACTGATAAATAATCAACGATGCTGTGAGTGAAATACCAAAATGTCAGGAAATTAAAAAGTTATAAGAAGCAAACTTAAAGGACTATCGACCCAAAGATTTATATGTGAGTGTTCTCCACATTCGGTGAGGTTCCCTTCTCCTTCTCCCTTCCACAGCTAGCGTAATGCTCAATTCTAAAGAGTCGTATTCAAATAGCTCTAAAAGCCACACAACATTGATAGAATAAATAGATGGACTCAAAACTACTTGGAAGCATCCAGAGTTCAGAGTTTATTTTACTTATTTCTCACAGCCAACTTTTAGAGAAACAATCTTCAGTTATTCATTCCTGAAAACACTTCAGGTAGAGGCCTGAGAGACACAAACAAACAAACAAAAGCTGTTTCATAATATCGAGGGAAACTTAACTTCCGTTTCTCACAGTCATTCTCACTTTTGCTTCATTCTTTTAACTCAAAAGAGGAAAAATTTGAAAACGTAACTGATTTTTCCTTCTATTTGTTTCTAATAATTTTGTTTCAATATCGAGATACTCCCTTTCCAATCATTGGCTGGTGTACAGCAGAAAGTCTGCTAGCTCTGCCTTGCAGCTAAAAAAGACAAGCGTCTTAGGTTCCTCAGACAACAGCAGTGCTTCTCGAAGCCCCTGGCATAATCTGTTAATGATCACGACTCCATTTGGGCACCAGGGTAGGAAAAGATTAAAATCACGTGTACCTAGCACGGGGGTCCTCCTAGTGAAGGTTGACGACTTCCTGCGGCTGAGGCTGCGAGGTGGAGCCCAAAGCTCTCTGGCCCGATTAGAGTTAACTGAGTCTCCATGGATGGAGACAGGGCAAAGCCCAAGTGAGGAGGGAGCTGCTCCTGTTCTTCTGTCCCCAGAGATGCAGGTGGAGATACCTGGAGTTCAGCAAATGAGATGCCCTTCTCCTCATGTTAGGAGGTCTCATGAGCTACTCCCTGCTCACAGATGTCCCTCGGGAAAGGGAAAGGGAAAAGGAGGAATCTGAGAGGGCAGAGGAACCAGGACCAGAAGTTGAAACTTATTTAATTTAACTAAATCACAAAATGGCTTAGTAAATTGGAACAGATTATGAAATCTCAAAAAAGTGAAATGGAAAATTTTCCACAGCCTAGCAGATAAGGACTCACAAAAGAAGCTAATTCCATCTTTTGAAAAACAAAGACGGGAAAATTTATTCAAATATAATGCACACATTTTAAAATTGATACCTATCGTTGCTTGTGCAGCATTCGCAAGGGTCCATATATCTGCACAAAAACCTGATTACAAAGCCTGGATGAAATCGTTTTTACATAGATGATTGTTGTCAATGGTCTCTGCTTGGCTATATCAATAGGTAACAATGCACACCATCACAATGAATTAACACTGAATAAATAATTTTTGCTAAATCTAGAAATCTCTCATTAACTTTTGTTGTTATTTATTATTTAGAGATGTTGTATTCTTCGCCTAAAACTTCCCTGTACATTTTTAATAAAATTTGAAATTATGAACTTTAAGAAAATACAGCAACTAATTATTGAAAATTCTTTGTGCATATATTTTCTTTCTCAAACATCATGAGAAAATCCTTAGGACAACACAACTTCAAAAGCACTGTGATCACAGATATTTTACTTTCACTTTCAAATTACCAGAAGTGAGCCTACAAAAGATATTTTAAAAGTAAAAATTACAAATTCTCAGAAAAGTAGTTTCTTCACCACTTGATAACTTAAGGAATAAATAACTACCCATTTGATTTGGCAGCAATATTTCAAGGACACTAGGACCCAAGGGAAGATAAGATGAATGATAGATAAAAGAGGTGAACTTTATTATTTAGAATGAGATGATCAATAATTTTTTTAATGGGGAGCACAAAAGCCTGGGCCTTGAAATGAGTAGAATCATTATCTTCGAAAAGGACAGAGGGTCCTGTCTTTTTTATTAATGTAACTAATTCTTGTACAGTTATGTTTTAATGATCCTCAGAGTTTAGCACAAAAGAATCTGGCTTCTTTGAATGATCATCTCTGGCTCTCAGAACTTTCTCTCAGGTAATATTTAGGAGGAATTTAATTTGGAATCCAAAACCAAAACCATTACAAAGTAACACACGATCTTATTAGTGTTTTCTTGGAAATTTAGAAGAAGGTACTCACATCACCCACTACTCAGCAAATTCTCCTAAGTGTCCCCTTTCCATTCTTTTATTTTCTCTAAGTTTTCCCTTCCCTCAGCAGACGTCACATTCTCCTTTCTCCCTCTTGCAAACTTTTCAGCTGTTGATCAAAAACACAAACCCCAATTTTCTTCCCCATGCATTTTTCTAAAATCCTGTCTACTCGCACTTTCAGCAACACAGCTGCGCTGTCTCACCTCAGGGCTATGTCAGCTCTCCGGCCCTTTGTCAGCCCATTCTGGAGCACCCCAAGGAAGATGGACTGGAAGAGAAAATAGGCTTGTTTGGTAGTTTTTCCTTGAATGTCTTAGTTATTTGACCATCTGGCCGAAGCCCACTCAGTCTTCCCCCTAGGAGAGCCAGGTGGAGGGTCATTCTGTCACCTTCCTACAATAATTCGTGGTAAGTACATAAATTAATGTCGGTACGTAAATTGGTGTTGGTAATGTTAGTGTGTGTGGTGTGTATATGCATACACATACATGCTACAGACTACACGCACATGCATAATTTAAACATTTGGAGTGGTCTCTTTAAGTGTCCATTTGAAAGCTAGATACAATATCTTTACAGCAACAAATGATACACATCCATCTATAAACACAGAACTTCTGTACAGTGAAGCAAACAGTTGATAGCATGTATACTCAGTAATTATAGTGCACATTCAGTAAGGAATTACTCGGTGCCGGGCACTAGTCTAAGGATTGCCTGTGTCATCTCCCATTTACTCCTCCCACAAACATGTGAATTAGGGCTATGAGAGCAACCATGAGGTCATCCAATGTGCAGGAGTTACAGCATGGTGAGAACAAAGGCAGGACCAAAACAAGGTCCTGTGACTTACCCACATGCCATGCTCCCTCTCACTCTAGATGAGGGGCTCACAGGTCGATAATCACATCTCCACTGACATGTCACTTTCATGATTCTGCTGTCTTAGGTGAGTCCTAACTGCGGAAATGAGAAGTTTGAAATTTTTTCATTCTGTTTATTTATTTATTTATTGGAGGAAGATTTGTCCTGAGCCAACACTCATGCCAATTTTCCTCCATTTTTTAGTATGTGGGCCACCAGCACAGCATGGCCATTAACAGAGCAGTGCAGGTTGGCACCTGGGAACTGAACCCAGGCTGCTGAAGCTGGAGTGCCCTGAACTTAACCACTAGGACACTGGGGCTGTCCCTCATTCTAAAGTTTTAATTGGCTCAATAGATAAAGTGAATATAGAATCCTTCTCTGCCCCTATTTTTAAGTTACTTTGAAGGAAAAAGAATCCTTTTAAAAATATCCTTTGTCCCAAAGGTATATCACAAGAACTTACACAGCGAGGAAAATGTTTGCCATGGAATCCGACATAAGGAAATGAAGTGTAAACTTGTAAATAATGATAGAACTGCCCCAAACAGGTAAAATAAACTAAATGCGACCCAGGGCTGATCTGACTTGGGACTGAGTAAACAGAAGATTAGGGAGCTGAGCAGAGTAAAAGATGGCAGAAGTGGGAGAAGGTTCGAACTGGCCTGGAAAGGCAGGTGGGCGCCAAACGTGTTTCACTCACACACAGACGGGACGAGTGGCCACAGAGGCTTCACACTGGGTTCTATAAGAATATGCATTTTAAAGTTCATTTTGATATTTTGTCATATTTGAGAAAACTATCATTAGCAAAATTAATTGTTCAGTAACATTGTTTTTGGATAATGTGATGGTCAGTGTTTGCACATTGTGGTCTTGGAACAACAGCAGTTTCTTCTCTGACAGAAAGTTCCTCACATTTGTTTTAGGCCAATTTGATGACTGCCTTTTCCAATGGAATTGTTGGTAGGTTGGTTTTTAACCTGAGTCAGTACCTACTTGCTCAGTTGTCTCTGTCAAATATATGTTTCACGTTAGACTGACTTCATTTCTCTCCCTTGATCATTAGCATTATCCTCTCAGGGAATTTAAAGGAAGCAAAATTGACTATCATTTTAATACTTGTAGTTCCAAAGCTGATCTGTTAATCAAAACATCAGCTAAAATTGGGGAATCAAAATACTGTGATCCTTATATATGTTAAACATCATATTTGAACATGAAACATACCTGTACATTTATTTGTTAGTCTATTGATGGAGGGCCAGAATCCTTCTTGGAGTCCAAGTTCATTTATTGGAGTCTAATCGAGTCTATCCTGAGTAAATTACACCCATATAGCATCTTTCATGATTTTTAGTTGTGTTTTCTTTAATGTGGAGCAGGAATCCGCAGAATCAGGAAGCAATCTGATTTCAGACTCAGAATGAATTTTTATATATTTTCTTCAATCTTTTAAATTTCCGCTCATATATAAACAGGCTTTTTTTCAGTTGTTCTCACCAAGTTTTTCAAAACCATTCAACATAATTTTTAAAGAAAAAAATCTGTAGATTTGCCTTCGTAGTTTGCCTCTTTAGATGACATTTGATTTCATCAAATAATTAAAATAATAAGCTCAGCCACTACAAATGGCATTTTGAAGAAACAAAACCATCTCATGGTAAGTGTACAATTTAACTACAGGAAGCAGGAATTCTAAGATCTAGAATCTAGAGAGCTAGACAGAAGCAGCACGAAGCCATGCACTGATATCAGTATGTCTAAGAAATATGAAAATAAACAAAATAAAGAAACAATCTAGGTTAAATGATAATCCATGAAGAGAACATCTCCATCAACTCCAATTAACCCTGAAATAATTATTGCCTTAAACTATTCCGGCCTCTCTCACACCTGCACAAGCTCGCAATCCTGAAGGTGCCTGCCCTGCCCAGTCACGATCATAGGGCCGCTTAATCAGGCACATAGAGCTAATGGTTTACAGTATCTTCTCAGTGCTCCCTCTCAATTGTCCACGCACAAAATGGCAAGTCGATTACAAACAGAATTTTTTTTTTAATAACAAAAAGTTAATGTATCAACAAACTAGAAGTTAATCATGAATTTTTCATTTGATTTGTAAACAGGATGTCAAGATGTATTTGGCAATTAAGACTGCATTCTACTTTATTTGTGATCAATATCTGGAGGCGGTTGTGAGTGGAGTGTGGAAGGTGACAGCACTTATTTGTGTATGCAAGTGTCTGGGCAGTTTTTCCTTTCATCCTTTCATCTTCATCCCTGTCCCACGGTGTTGCTTCTGGAGGCAGAGAGAGGGAAGGAGCAGGTACCAGCATAAAAGAATTTTATTTTAAGCTTTTAATCACATTTTTAAAAAATCAGTACACAATTTTAGAACTTTAGTTCATTGGGTGAGATCTAGCAATCAAAGTGAGATTTTAAACCTGTGTTTACAGAAGTTCCCTCATTTTTTTCTACTTGAGAACTAATAGTCCATGCGAAATTCACTAACCCCCTCTGGCGGCAGCTTGAAGGTATCGCCACCATGCAACCTGTCAAAGCATTTCCAGTCCCTGCGTTTTCTATTACTGGGAAATCATTTGGAAGAATTGAACGTTTTTATTTCCACTAGTGCAGCTCATTTTAGACTTTCCTAAATAATTTATTTTTATACAAATTTTAATAAAATGATCATTTTCCACTAAAAAGTAAGTCTCCCGTAAATTTGACAGATATCTCCTTTTGGTTGAAGATTATTAAATCATTTTTACCTTGAGCAAACCTTGAAACCAAAGCAGAAGTATGTCAGCAGCCATCTCGAAATTCTGCACTTAAGAGGCTGACACAGGGAGGCAAGGAGTCCTGCTCTGCCGGTTCCTACCCAGTCGAGCAGAAGATTACATCAGTCCCCGGGAGCGCTTGCAGAGAGAGGGCACGTACAACCCATGCTTCGCGTCATGTTAGCAAGGACACAGGGCGAGTCTTAGCAGACCGGAGGCCCCACGTGGCCTCATTCTCCTCGGTTTGCTGGTGATTGACAATATGGAGAACGTCACGGCTGTCACCCTAGAGGAACAGAAGCACACCCAACACGGGCGTGAAAGGAAGCTTATGAGGGATCTAGTGTGCCGATTTACAGCAGTGTGGCTCAGGAGTGCAAAACACACACCATCTTCACACAGAGATGAGGAAGCAGTGAGTTGGAAAACTTAGGTAACTGAGAATTTCTAAAGTTAGAGGCAAGTCTTGATAGAAGTTTCTCTACATAATAATAGGTACGAATTAGAACAGTACCATCAAAACAGAGCTCTGAAAGCATCTTAAGGGATTTTTTAATAAAGCAATTTATATGGTTTTGAACATATTATTTGAAGAAATTTTCATATATATATATGTATATATATATATATATATATATACACACACAAACACACTTGACTTTATGTGTCTGTGGTGAAGCGCCCACTTCAGTTTCGCATATAGAAAGGAAGGGAGGGACAGAGGGACACAGCCAGGGAAGGAAGAGCGCCCTCTCTCCATCTCTTCATGAGTCACCTCTGTATAATCGCATCCCAAAAATTTATCTTTGGGAGGCTGGCCCCGTGGCCGAGTGGTTAAGTTCTCGAGGTCCCCTTTGGTGGCCCAGGGTTTCGCTGGCTCATATCCTGGGCGTGGAGATGGCACGGCTCATCAGGCCATGCTGAGGCAGCGTCCCACATGCCACAACTAGAAGGACCCACAACTAAAATAAGCAACTATGTACTTGGGGGATTTGGGAAGAAAAGGCAGAAAAAGGAAAAAGAAGATTGGCAAACAGTTGTCAGCTCAGGTGCCAATCTTAAAAAAAAAAAGAAATTTACCTTTGGAATAGGAAATTATAAGAAAAGCAGAATGTCTGTAGTTTCTTCATCAAAACATATTCCCCCAAAACTCGCTCACACTGTAAGTGTATTTAATTCATTCCAAATCCAGAAATGAGGCCAAACCAGAATAGCATGCAGTGAGAAAACCAGCATTTTCTCCCAGAAGACAATGTTTATGATAAAGATCCCTGATTTTGAGTCCCAATTAGTACATTTATGAGCTTTGTGATCTTGGTCCAGTCAATGAAGCTGAGAGTACTTTAGCATCCTCATCACTGACATGGGGATGAACTTACCTGACGGAGTTACTGTGATGATGAGACGGACACTGTATGTGACAAAGTCTGGTGAAATGAGAAGTGAGGGGTCTCGCAGCTGTAGAATCAGAACACTGGTGCTGGGACCACTCTCACGGAAGCCCCTCCCTTGCTGATGAGGGAATTTAGGATTACAAGCACCTAATGGCTCCCAAGACCTGGGGATATGGTTGCCCTGATTTGCTATCAAGCCTTCATATAGTAATGAAATTACATTCTTCCATGTCACAATTTTTTTAAGAGAGAATATGTATAAGCCAAAGCAGGGCTTATCTGTAGATATAAATGTGTCTTCAGAGTAAAATTTATGAATCAAGCAAGAAATGGAAACACAGAGAGGCCAAAAAGCAGAATGGGCAGGGTGTCTCTCACCCAGGATTCGACCTTGTTGATGGTTGAGTGCACCCTTCTCTTGGCATTTCCGGGTTTACCTATCTTCATAGACATGCTCAGGAATCACGACCTTCAGATCTCCTTCCAGGCAACTCTAATCCCTTAGGGTTCTCCTTCAACATGGTAGCACTTCTTTCTTATATCTATCATACACAGTAAACAAAAATAGGCTACTAAATATCATTGAAAAAACTCTGAAAAGATTTTTGTTCATGTTCGGGATGGTTTATCTGTTAGGATCCTTGCTTGCAAGCAACAGAAATAGATGGTGACTGATTTAAAGAGGAAAAAGGTGAAATTATTAAAAGGATATGAAAGTCACAAGAAAGAGGCTATGTTGCAGCAAAATAGCCAAACTCTCCTGCAGGTATGATGTAGTTAGATCACAGCTGTTTCTAGTGTAATCAGGAAGACCTAGTTGCACCACGAACACCACCAGCAGTGAATTGTGTAAGCAAGCACCAATATTTCTCCAGAAACTCTGTGTACCAGCTTGGGTCCTCTGGGAAGCAGATGCCAAGCAGAATTAGAAGTGGAAGAGGTTGACTGGGGGTAACGTCTGTGAAAGATCAAGGGGATAGGGAAGGCAGAGAAAAGCTTCAGGTGGTGGTATAGGTCTGACACACATAGAGTGTTGGGGGGGCCATGTGGAGAAGGGTAGGAAGAGCCTCAGATAGCGGTGTTACTCAGGAAAGTCTTGGCGAGCCCAATGAGGAGCTCCAGTGCAGAGACTCACAGAGAAGTCCCTTCTTGGACATAAATAACCAGGCTCTGCACACCGCTATGCTTGGTCATTGGCTGGTTGGCTGGAACTGCCCAGCAAAAGCATCCTCCTCTAGGGAGTTGGGACAGATCTGGCAGCCGCTGCAGCTAGGGGCTCCCAGCTGGTTCCACTCATAGCTCCAGGTTCCCTCCTGTAAGGAGATCGGACCAACATCTGCCAGCCAGATGGTTTGTCTCCCTTCCTACTGATTGGCAGGGCCAAGATGGGAAGATCAGACACTCAGGAGGCTTGCGAACTGAGGAGGCAAGGGATGGGGCAGCTCAGATTCTCAGCTCCTTTCCAGGAGTCAGAATCTCCCTTCCACAAGGCTCATAATGCAGGTATCCTTAAATATTATCAACATCCATTTCAGACAGTCTGATGATAATGATTTCTACAACGTTTGCGAAATTCATTTGAGGAGCTCCATAGAGCATCTCAAATAGCTGTTAGTTTTACTCCAAAAAGGGCTAAAACTACAAAAGGACTGCGAGAGACATTTCTTACTGCTGATCAGGATAAATATGCAGGACAGATCAAGATTCTGTAAACAGAGAAAAACGTATGATTTTTTTTCTCAAAGGCCACACCAGCAGACAGGGAAACTGGTGGTCTACTTTGAATGGAGATGCTTCTCTCAAGGTCCACAGCCCAAGGAGCAGCTGAGCAGCAAGGAAGCGTTATCTCTAGGCACGTGGTTGGGGGAGCTCCTACACAGCGCAGGGGCTGCTGTGTTTGTTTCCATTGTTGCCATAACAAACTTTTTGGCTGTTCTCTGGGTCAGAAGTTTGTGTACAAATGGCTCAGCTGAGGTCTGCCTAGAGTCTCAAAAGGCCTTAATGAAGGTCCTGGCAGGTGTCCTTTGCAGATGCCCTGAGGGTGAATCTGCTTTTACTCTCACTCGGGTTGTTGGCAGAATCCAGTTCCATGCGGTTTTAGGGCTTCCTTGTGGCTCCTTCGTTGGCTTTTGGCTGGAGGTCGTTCTCAGTCTTAAAGACTGCCCTGGTTCCATGGCTCAGGGACTCCTACAACACCAGCAATGGCCGAGTGCCCCTTCTTATGCTGTGGAGCTCCGTGACCTCCCTCTCTGCCTCAGCTCCCTTCTGCCGGCCTCTCCTGCTGCAAGGCGCTGCCTCCTCTTCTGATTGTGAGGGGTCATGTGATTACATTGGGCCCACCCTAGGGATAATTTCTCTGTTTTAAAGTCAGCTGACTGGTAATCTTCATTTCATCTGCCTGGTCCCCTCACAACAGCATCTAGATTAACGTTTGGTTAAATAACAAGGAGATGGGCTCTTGAGGGAGGGCATCTTTAGAATTCTGCCTACCACAGTCATGTGGTCCAAAATGGCTTGTGGTACCATTGTCAACTATCATTCTGACCTGATTGATGGCCATTTTTCTGTGCCTTGCCTATCCCCTCCCCCAACATACACCCCAAATCTCACAATAACTTAAGAGCAGGAACCATGTAGAACATATTTTAATTTTCCTTCTTTTACCTACAGGTATTTGCACGTGTATAACATGTAATACGTATCTGTTGGATGTAGAGGACACCAATATATATTTTACACAAACATGCATATAGATCAACCCACATATGCCCAGAATGTTCCTGGTAGGGTGATGGACTGGGGAGAATCCCGCTGTATCATACCCTGACTTATGCAGCCAATAGTTCAATTCCTACATCTACTTGAAGCCTAGTGGAAAAGGGGCAGCAGCAGACTCTGTCTATGTCTCAGCAGTTTTTCTTCTGCTACTTGTTCCGTACAGAGGAAGCTGTCACCAAGGACGATCCTTACATCAATAGAGTCCTACCAGGATTGGAAAAGGAGCTGAAATTTTCTTGTACCTGTGGCTTTCATAATCTGCCTTTTTCCTTTCCAAAAGAACATATGGTACTCTATGTTTTTCAGTTTCTGAGCTTTAGGTTCTCTTATTCCTTAAATTAATGCAGCCTCAGCAAGGTGACATCTTCATCCAGGTGGTAACCAAGGCAGGGACCAGGGATCCTTGAACAATATCTGTGCCTCCAGTTCCTCAACATGCCAGATGGCTTCTCTTTCAGTAGCTGTATTTATCCCAACAACCTTTGGAGGTTGCCAAATAGATAACTTTTCTATTCCTCTTATGTCCTCAAAAGTCCCTAGGAATTCTCTCAGGGGACAAGAGCGAACTCTGACCCAGATGTCTCATTGCATCAAAAGGTTTGAATCTTTGTTGTTTTGTTTTTGTTTTTCTTTCCCCTTAGCAGACATCCTTGCATCTTCTCAGTTTGACAGCCACTCAGCCTCAAAGGGAGATATAGTTAAAGAATTGGCTCAAAGACAGGATTTCCAGTAAGTGAACAAAAACAAGAAGGCACAGATGTGGGGCTTGTCAGCGACTGAAGAGATCTCATCACTGCTTTCAAAGCAAATATGTTTCATGAGGTTTTATGAGTCATTTAAAATAACTCATGTTATTCCATAAATCATTTTCTTAAATTACTTAATCCCTTTTTGATACTGGATTTTGCTTGTTAAAAAGTGTGCTTAATTTTTAACATTTGGACAGAAAGATAGAGCATAATTTTATTTCGAAAGCATACTGATTGGTTCTGGCAAACATGGTGTAGCCGGGTTTCTCCCAGTTCCTCTCTTACAACTAAAAACCTCCATTTGTAATACAACCAACAAACACAAGAAGACTCGGAAAGGAGAACACAAGAAGGCAGGATGGGGAGGGACCCTGAGACTCAAGGACGAGGAGGTGATGAGTTCCCCTTGTTTCTTTCTTGCCTCTCACACGTCCCAGAGAGGGTGCTGCTGAAGGCGCAAATCCAGAACAGCCAACAGGGACAAAAAAATAAAATCCTAGAAAAGTCTATTCCCCTAGCTAAAGGACAGGGAAAATGATGAGCTAAAGAACAGAAAATCTTCTTAGCAATATCCACCCTACTCCAGCCAAACACCAGCAGAAAAACTACATCCTCCTCCCTCAGTTTTAGTGGGGCTGAGCAGGGAGTGGATCTTGCACACGGAGAACCCACCCCACCCCACCGAAACAGGTGCCAGCACTCCCAGGGCCTCACTGAGCAGTGTGAGTGGCTGAGTGGGAGCTGATCTTCCATCTCCTGCCTGGTAGAAGCAGGTGGTGCTCTGATTCGCCAGTGAGATAGAGCCAAAGGAGTCCAACAGTGAACTCAACCACCACTCCCTCCAGCGTCAACGAGAATGAACAGGCAGTGTGAGGCAGGGACGCTCACTCCAGCACCCCATCCCCTGCAGGCTCAGGGGGATCCCCTAGGGAGCTGAGCCTCCACCCAACCAGTACTGATGGAGTGAAATGAGGTGATCGAGCACAGGGCTAGTTGACATTTTGCTCTTCCCATCTTGTCCTCTGGTATCAGTAGGTTTAATGGGAAGCTGAGCTTACACTCCACTAAGAGGCAATAAGGCATTGCTAATCAGCACCCCACTTTCAAAGGGCACGTATCAGTGGCATCCAGGGTGTAGCTGAACTCCCACCTCATCTACCCACCATGGAAGCAGTGACTCAGTGCGCCACATTTGCCGGGGTAGTGTCATAAGCACCCAGGAGGAAGCCAAGCTAAGCACACACCTAGGCCTCCTGCTGCATCTCAACAGGGGCATCGCCTGTTGAACAAAAGAATGAACCAGGATGCAGAGTCTCATAACGCAATATCCCAAACCTCCAGAATAAATTCGAAAATCACTCCCACACTAAGAACCAGGAAAATCACAATTTGAATGAGAAATGACAGAGATGTCAACACCAAGATAATACAGGTATTGGAATTATCTGGCAAAGATTTTAAAGCATCCATTATAAAAATGCTGCAACAAACAACTACAAATTCTGTGGAAACACATTTTCATGTGCTTGTTATCATCTGTATATCTTCCTTGGAGAAACATCTTTTCAAATCCTTTCACATTTCTTGATCAGGTTTTCTTTTTGTTGCTGAGTTACAAAAGTTCTTTGTATGTTCTGGATACTAGGTCTTTATCAGAACAATGATTTTCAAACATTTATTCCCATTTTGTAGGTTGTCTTTCTCTTTCTTGATAATTTCCTCTGATGCATAAAAGTTTTTAATTTTGATTTCCTTATAGAAGTGAAGACAAGGAACTTTGAAGGGTTGTGAAGACAAGCTTTTTAAAAAATCTCTCTCTCTAAAAAAATATATTGGTTGAGATGAAGACACAGTTTCAATTCCTCTTTTCAAAGACAGTATATGCAATTTTGGAGAAACTTTCCCTTGTCCTGCTCTTAAATGCACCATCCTATGTGATTATTTTCAAATTTTCGGTTCTACAGCAAGACTTATATAAAGCTATACCCATGGTATCATCTAGCTGATAACTAAGATCAGCAAATGTTTGGTGTAAGAAATTCTTCATCCTTATTTCTAACTCCTCCAATGTCTGTTGACCTCTCTCTCTTTCCCTCTCGCTCTCTCTCCATGAAGGGGTCCAGTTCCCCTCGAGGTCCTCTGATGCCTGCATTCTTGATTTCACCTGCCCCTTGAAGCCAAGTAACTAAATAAATGACCAAATTAGCCAAGTTTCCTTGCCTTTACTTTCTTTTGTGATCAATTTCCTTTATCCTTTCCCTATCTTCTAGGCTTTTATTAAGAGCCTGCAAAAAAGTCGGGAGCAGTTTATATGACAAGATATCCCAAAGGGAAGATGGCATTAATACACCTTGACTACTTTGTCATAACTAGCAATGATTATTGGTGCTTAGTTAGCAAATGTGAGAGAACTTCTTACTAGACTACACACAGAGTCTCGTATAACTCATTTGCAAAAATGAAAAGAGCAACAAGCACACACACACACAAGATGTGATCACGCTTGAGTTTACAGAGAAAATCCACTTTTTGTTTAAGAATTTCACAGAATCACAAAGCTGGAGGGGAGAGCGAACTTTCAGCCATCAATTGACCATGTTCCCTTCAATCAGCAAGGTAATGTCAGACATTTCCACTCATTCTTGTCTTCTCTGACATCCGCTAAAGAGGACAGCAATGTCCCCGTTTCTGCAAAGATATTAAACAATTCCTTCTAGAGTCCAATAAGACTCTTTCTACCCTTGAAAGTTCTCAGTCTTTGAAACAGCTGCTTGCTTTACAAATGGAAGAAGGGAGGGTGTTGGCAGGGAGGGACGTTTCAAGGTCAAATGTCACTATGGATTAACTACGGACTTTGAAATTGTATCTGAGGCTATGCCTAAAATTAATTGTAAAATGTACTAAAGGAAATATTCTTGACTCAGTGCATGTTTATCTCATGTGAAATTGCATAAGGTTACATTGCCAAAAGGAGCTTGAGGTTCCGTGGCAAATCCTATAGCTACTCATTTCCCCTGAAGTACCACACACACTGCCCCCTTGGAGGCTGTTGGAGGTAATTGGTGATCCAGAATTCTCATCGCACAGGGGAAGCAGGGAGAATTCCTTCAGGCAACGATACCGGGAACAGGATCCAACACTCCTTGGGGTCACTGTCGCCTATTATATACATGTTTATTTACATATATGTAAACATCTTTTTAGGCAATAGAATTTAAAGATTATTTCACAGTCTACTATCTAAACTCTAAAATATCCTACCAGAGCAAAGAGAAAAGAATAAATCACTTTCCAAATATGATTGTTATATTAACTGTTTTTAAGTTGAATTTCTGTATAGAAATACATATTGGCTTGTCTTTTGTTTAATTGTGTTTGCTTTTGTTTATACTTATGGAAGCTGCTTTGGGCAACTTGCCTGATTCTGGCCATTCATTTGGGTGAAATCTCTTTTTTTTTAACGAGAAACAGGTATCACGTCATCAAAATCTTTGCTGCTCCCTCTATCTGTCCTCTGCTCTTGACTTGTCCGCCCCGACTTGTTTCTCTTGGTAGGCAACCAGTATTGAGACTTCTCTCCCCCTGCTCACTATAAATTGTCACTGCTTCTATCAATTTGAATATGCTATACAATTGTTAAAAATTAGTTTAAAAGCTCACACCCCTTATTGCACTGAACTGCAGAACTGAAATGGATCATACAGATCCAATCGAATGGTGATTGTACAAATGAGGAAAGCTGGAGAGGGCAGCTTACTGACCAAAACCTTAACTTGAACCGGTAGCTGGTCTGTGGCACCCATCCTGTGCACCTACCACCATTTGTTCTGCCTCCATGGGTCACATTTCTATCATCAAATTATCTGTGGGAAGCAGAGTTTGGAATCAAGCCTATTTTGAACTTCAAACCTTTCTAAACTCTACCCTTTCCTCCTCTGTGCAGATTGTGTCTGACACAATATTCATTCATTGTATTTCATAAAATGTTGAAAGGTTACTATATTCCAGGCAATGAAGTGATGCAGGTATAACATGGTGTGCAAATGTGTGTGGCTCCTGCCTTTGTGGGACTGATATTCTAGCGAGACAGATTGAAGTTAATCAAATACTCCCACAAATACGTTGACTGTGACAAGCATGGATGAGTGCTAAGAAGGTAAATATAGGTGTGATGGGAAGGTAAAATCTGGAACCTGATGTCGTTTGGCCAGTCAGGGGAGAATTACCTAAGGCAGCCGTATTTCCTGTGAGAGAAGGAGCTGAATGGGAAATGGCTGGCAGGAAGAGTCATCCTGAACACAGGTCCTGAGGAGAGGAGTCAGTGTGCCTATTCAAGGAACTGAAAGGAAGGGGCCGGCTGGAAAGAAGGGAGGGGAGGGGAGAAAGATGGAGTGGCGGGAGAGGTTGCAGGGTTCTGGGGTGGGCAGGTGGGATCTAGTGGTCTTTATGCCAAGAGCATAGGGAAACGAAAGAGGAGAATGACATTATTAGGTCTTCACTAAAACATTATTCTGGAGAATTTTTTCACATTTTGGAGAACATGCTGGGTGAAGAAGATAGAGAAGAGTGTACTGAGGGGACACTGAACTACCACAGTAATCTTGGAAAACCACAAGTGTCCACAAAACATGCTCCAGGGATGATGCACAGGGAGAGAAAGAGATACAGATCCACTCACATTTTCTTAGTGGTAAGAGACATAAAGACTCTGGGGCCGATGGGCGCCCATGGACCTCACTCCTTCCAGATGCCTGCACTCCTTCCTCAGGCTCATTCCTTCCTTGGAGATTGGAGACTTGTGGACTGGCAGCTGTCTGCCACCACTCCCTCATGGCCCCATTAACCCTCAACCAAACTGCTGAAACCTGACGGTATTTTTCTTTTTCTTTCCTTTTTTTTTTTTTGGCTGTTGTTCCTTTATCCCTTATTATTTATTTTTTTCTAACTGGACCTTCTTATATATTTTTAAATAGATATGCATAATTTTCCATCATAATATACATTATTGTAAAGGATATAATTCAGGAATAAAGTATATTTGGACAATGCAAAATAAAACTATTATGTGATTCTTTTAAAAGTATCCAATAGAATCTAGATATTATAGCAATTTGATACTCATCATAAGCCATTTAAAACACACTTGAACAAGCTTGTCTTATAAAGCCCATGACTCTGCATTGATCAGTTTTTCTCTGAATCCCCTTTCCACTTCCACCTAAGAATGTTTTCACGCATGTTTTATTGAATGCCCTCTTATATGTCTGTGCCACAAAACTGAGCATCTATAGCCTAATTTTAAAAATTCCCGGGGCCGGCTCCGTGGCCGAGTGGTTAAGTTCGCGAGCTTCGCTGTGGCGGCCCAGGGTTTGGATCCTGGGCGCGGACATGGAACCGCTAGTCAGGCCACGTTGAGGCGGCATCCCACATCCCACAACTAGAAGGACCTGCAACTAAGATATACAACTGTGTACAGGGGCGTGGGGTTTGGGGAGATAAAGCAGAAAAAAAAAAAAGATTGGCAACAGTTGTTAACCCAGGTGCCAATCTTTAAAAAAGAAAAAAAAGAAAGAAAGAAAAGGAAGATTGGCAACAGTTGTTAGCTCAGGTGCCAATCTTTAAAAAAAAAAATTCCCTGTGTTCAAAAGGTATTAAGGGTTGAAATTTATTTCAGATTAACTTATTATTGCACTTACTGTTAGCAAAGATGTATTGAAAAACAAATTACTATGTTTTATTAATTATTAGACATAAAAAGCAAACTTTCACTGGAAATGAATCTCTAAATGAAATAGCTGAGGTCTTTTTCTATTTTCAAATATTTCATATGTCCGTATATTAATACTATTTCTTGCTGGAATGAGGTAGGGCTGAGCGCAATTTTGTTTTTATTTTATTGCTTTTGAAGATGTAAGGGTTTAAAAACCTGATTCAGAAAGACAGGAATGGAGTGAGTTTTGTTTTAACAATGTCATTTATTTCTTTGAACCCTGTTCAAGATATATTCCAAATATCATAGAGTGATCTATGACAGAAAATTATTGTTAATACTCCACTCTATGAAAACTTGATTAAGTTCTGTGAGAAAAAAAATTAGAAGACTTTAAATGGGCAGAAAGATTACTTTGTGTTCTTTCAATGAAATAGCGGAACATATAGAACACCTTTGGCGATACCCGATCCTGTGGGTGTCTGGGCCTTTCACTTTCTTGGCTGAGCTATTTTATAACTCTTTAAGTTATAGAAATCTGATAGTAATGCTAGCGATTCTTTTTCATAGATATCCAAATGTATTTTATTAGGTGGAGATTTGAGTAATTTCCGCCCTTTGGGAAAAATGGTCCCAACATTACGTTTTATGCCCTGTGGATGTTGAGTACTTTTGCATCAACTAGCAAATTCATTTCAGCATTCCTTATTGTTTGTGCGTGTGTCTGCCTTTGGATTATTCTTTGAAATGATTTTACCATTGCACTAGTTGCATCATTAACTAATGAGTTACATGAAACCTTTGGCGTGTGTTCATTTTATATTTGTATGAGAGTTATAATTTTACTTTTCTTAAAAGTTAGCTTTTAATAGTTCTAGAGATGCCCAAAGGATTCGCCTACCACAGTCAGGTAGATTGTATTGCTAGAGGGGGTTAAAGTGCATTCTTTGAGGTAAATTTACAAGCAAATTAAGCCCAGGTCCATCCTGGCCTCCAGAGGGATTTCTAAGTAGCAGCAGAGCTGAATCTGTTTCTGGAGGATTTTCTTCTCTTTTTAATGTGATTTGTGGGGTTTTGTTTGTTTCTGGTTTGCATGTGACAAATAAATTGTTTCCTCTTGGAAGCAAACAAGACTGGGAATTTGGTTTTATGCTCCAACCATTTGGAGATATCTTTAGTTGGATGATAGAAACCTGTTCTCTTATGAGTAAGAGAACAGAGAACCCAGTTTCTTGGTATTTTTGTCTATTTGCTATTTTGACCTCAAATCATTTAAGAATTCAGATACCACTGGGGAAGAGAAAATCTCTTTGAGATTTGAACTGGTAATTTTTTATTATTGTTCTTTCTGTGTTTATTTTTCACCTGTGGCTGAGTTGTAGAACTGCACGCTCTTTATGGGTCTCTATACACATACACGAGAAACTGTGTGACTGGAAAGTGTTCTCCTATATTCAAATAGTATTAGTAAATTATTAATGATCTATTCAAACAAAATGCTTTTATCAATTGACTATAATACAAATTTAATTTGCTATAACTGATCTCTACTCCGTAGAAGAGATGATTCTGAGCATTACAGTCTGTCGTGTGGATATTGACAAGTTTCGCATCAATTAGCAATTAAATTCAGCACTTCTGATTCTTTCTATATATGTGTCTGTCTTTGAATTATCTTTCGAACCAACTGTAACTATTTCCTTTTTAAAATCTTTGACATGAATTCATTTTTCCCCCTTTGTCTTCTTCTCCCCAAAGCCCCCAAGTACATAGTTGGATATTCTAGTTGTAGGCCCTTCTGGTTGTGCTATGTGAGACGCCACCTCAGCATGGCCCGATGAGCAGTGCCATGTCCGTGCCCGGGATCTGAATGGGCTAAACCCTGGGCCATGGAAGCAAGGCAGACCACGCAAACTGAACCACTCAGCCATGGGCTGGCCTGACATGAATTCATTTTATAATAGTATGAGACCCATGATCTTAACTTTTCTTGAAAAATATTGGTTAACTGTCCTCCTTCAATAATTTTAAAACATATAACTAAAATTCATTTGAGTGGCAAAATAATTTGTTCCTTAGTCATTAAAGCCACTCACGTTCTCAATACCTACACCAATATTGTGAAAGGTTGCTCTATTTAAGGCACAGGTGCATTTACATCCTCGGGCAATGCAAACAATTAGGTTCAGGATTCCTGAAGGTAAACCTCTCTTTTTAAAGTAGGTAGAGAGAGCCTGAACGGGTGCTGGGGAAGGAGAACCATCTAAGCAAGAATACACGCTGATGTTGGGGTGGTTATGCAGATTAATTGAGTAAATACCAGTAGAGCATTTAGAAAAGCACCAGCAGAGAGCAACAAATGTTTGCTTTTATTACTCACTTGTGCTCTATTGTTCAAACAGAATCTGTCTCAAAACTGTTGAAAAGAAAATCCTGCATTGGACATATTGAGAAATGATATAATACCGTAATTTATGAGAAATTTTATGTGACAGTAGACATGTAATAGACATTTATTGAATAAATGGCATCTTCTAAGGGAAAAAAATTACCTTTCCTTTGGACAAATTTTTCAGAAAATACTTCTTTATTTCAAACTTGAATTATTCACCCCATACGTTCCATAATTTCTATTCCTATTCACATACAAAGTAAGCAGAACACTTATCTACATGGTAGCTCTCCTATGTTCCCAAGCCTTCTCTCCCTCAGGCTAAACCCCCACTCTACTTTCCAATACTCTTTATATGACATGGGATTTAGCTTCATCCTGATCACTGCCCTTTGGAATGGGTTCAGCCTCTCTAGGTGCCTTACAGTACGTAGTGTACTACTCCGGATGGCAGGTGACTAGAATGGAGTATAACAGGGTTTCATTATTCTCTTTCCAGATTCTATTCTTCTATTAATTTAGTCTAAGTCTGTATTAGATTTTCTCGGAGTCACCGCACACTGTTGCCACAAGCAGAGGTTACTTGCAACTTAACACTTGCATCATGTACTCATTTGTATCCACAGCTTCTCCTTGCTTTTCCTCAGACAATTGACAGTTCACACCCAAATCTAAATGTTATTTTTGTGACTGTTAAATGTAATGTTTTAAAGCTCATCCTATCGCTCAAAGTTGTTGAGTACTTTTGTCATCCTCATTCAGTTATGCTGTGTATCTTCTCTTAGATTCAGCTTTGAGTTATATGAAGAATAGATGAATAGGCTCTCAATATAATTTCCAAGCCATTAACAAATATGTAAAAAAGGACAAGGATGAGGTGGGGGTCAAGAATCATTTTTCTCTACAAAGATATCCAATTTAACCAGCACCATTACAATACCTATCTATCTATCTATCTATCTATCTATCTATCCAATCTATCTGTTTATCCACATATTATCTATCTATCTATCTATCTATCTATCTACCTGGCTATCTTTATCTATATATCATTTATCTAACTCTCTATCCCAAGATAATTTGTTGACTTGCAGATAGGGTAACATCTCAGATCATTCAAATATTTAACATAACATTCATATCATTTTTTCATCAAGTATTCTAGTAAACATTTTGGAGAAGAAAATAAATTTTATTTCAATTAATTCAATTCTATATTGACTCCTTGGTGTTCCAAACACATAAAGCCTCCTTTATCATTCTGTTTTTAAACAATCTTAATAAGTATCCTTTTTTAATTAACCAGCTTTATTGAGATTTAATTGACAAACCTGCACATGTTTAATGTATATACTTTGATGAGTTTGGACATATGCATACCCCATGAAATTATCATCATGATCAAGGTAATAAACCAATCCATGACCTCCAAAAGTTTCCTCATGCCTCTCCTTTTTTATGGCAAGAATACTTAACATGAGATCTACTCTCTTGACAATTTTTTTGAGTGCACGATTCAGTATTGTTAATCATTCCTATGTTGAAGCCTAATTGCCAGTGTGATGCTATTTGGAGGTGAGACCTTTGGGAGGTAATTAGGGTTACATTAGGTCAAGAGGGTGGAGCCATCATGATGGGATTAATGTCCTTATAGAAAAGGAAGAGAGAGGATCTTTTTTCCCTCTACTATGTGAGGATACAGAAAGAAGGCCTCTTTTGAAAACCAGGAAGATGATTCTTACCAGGAACTGAATCAGCTGGCACCTTGATTTTGGGTTTCCCAGTCTCCAGGACAATGATAAATAAATTTTGTTGTTTACGTCCCCAAGCTCTGGTATTCTATTATACCAGTCATAATTGACTAAGACACAGCATCCGTGAGTGTACTATAATAACGTTGTATTTTGTAGAAGATTGATACAGTGTCCTCAGCACATATCCAGGCCAACATATACGAAGAATTATTCCAAATTTATTTATACAAAGCAGGACTTGTTGTGGCATTGGTGCAACTGAGCTTCCAGGTTTATGTGACATTTAATCTCTCAGAACTATTCAGCCACAGCTACTCCAAGTAGTCGCGGAGCGGGACCTAAAACTTATACCTTATTCTCTTCTGGGAACTGTTCAATTGGAGCTGTATATCCTAGCTGGCCTCTCTTCTGTATCATTTAGATAAGCAATACTTGTTTGATTTACCTAAGTGGTTTCTGATTTATCTTTTGAATCAAACTTAGCCTTCCCATGACAATTGATTATGTGATGTTCACATATTTCCATAAATAAATCTTCATAACTATGGTAACATGTTCATCTCTAAAGTATATGGTATAAAATCTTAGGGCAGTAGACACATAGTTGTTTTATTTCCCTGAAACTGAAAATTCATCTGATAACGAGATACATCTTGTTCTCTCCAGTAGGTGTCTCTCTTATACTTTCTCAAGAATCTGGAAAAAAGAATAGGCAATGATTTTTTTAAAGAATTTCTATAGATGTTTAGTGATACTTTCCACTCTCTCAGCTTTGTGTGTTTTTGGAAAATCAATTTCAAGTCATGTAACCATTAGCGAAATATTTTCCTACTGTTTACACATAAATTTAAATAAAATTGGAGAGTGATTCTAACAATTACAAAGGCTGAAAGAGCTTTCAGTTATATTGATGCTGACCAAATGCTTAGGAAAGAGATGCTCTACATGCCCAGATGTTTGCAATCACTATTTCCACTTCACTGAAAAGGATGCGAGTAGATCCATCAGTGCTCTGGAAAGACAAAATGTACCATTCATTCCTGCAGCAGGTCTCAGATGATCAGATCTTAGTTTAACGTCATGATGCTGCTTTACTTGGCAGAAGGCATCTGGCAGCAGCTGCAGGGTAACAGCTGTGACTTTTCTTTCATTGAGCAAAATGAATCTTGAGAGCAGAGTAGGAAGCTGTCCTTTCCTTTACATTTGTTTGCACTGAATGTTGAGTAAGGCTAGGGAGGGAAAACCTTTGAAGTACTCTTCTTCAAAGGAAGGTCATTATTAATCACTCAAATCTGTAAAATTCATAATCCTCCTCCCCCCCATTTTACAAGAGAGCCAACGCACTTGATGGAGCTTAAGTGAGAGAATTGAAATCAAACATCTATGACTGGAAATTCAAAGTCAAGTTTACATCACTCCCAAGTCAAACTCTTTCCACTACCCAAAGGAACTCTGCTTTTAAACCCAAATACAGCTGGCTGCCATGTCTGAGCTTTTTACAGCTTTTGTATTAGTATTCATCATGCATACATGGGCGTAGAAATGATAAGTTGTATGACAACCACTTAAATAGTTTACCTTGAATTAAATAAACCTTTTTTTTTAAATGCTAAAATTTTGGATTAATCTTCTCAGGAAGTGAATAAAAAAATAGAAATTGGTAATCTACCTTATCTTAGAGGAAGAGTTTGGATCCCATAAGATCCCTTCAACTCTAAAACATAAAAGTTTTATGATTTTACTTACCATGTCTTTCAAGTTGGATAAATAGAGTAACAGTTCTTTGAAAGCCTTCTTCAGTTGTCAATTCTGCCCACTGAAAAACCTTTATAAACAGTGGTAGAAAAGAACAACAGGAACTGAAGCTAACCTAATGCCTCTGGAGGATGATATTCAATGGTAATGCACAAAAGCTACCGACTCAATTACTCTTTATGAAACCAACATTCCTCTAGGATAAAATAATATCGATGATAGATATTTCAATGTTGAAGGTTCCAAATTATATTAAACTTTCTTCAAGAAAGAAAATGAGCTAAAATGTTTTTGCTAAACAAATTGCACACTTCTGCTCTAAAGTATGAAACAGCATGTCTTAAATTATCTCAGCAAGAATAGCACAGCAGAATGTGATTTAGAGTGATTATGAAAATTGGGTGGGTCAGGTATAGAGATACAATTTTTGTTTGGTGCTGGTATCTGAAGTTACTGAAAGCAGCTTCAGGGAAAAGTGGGAAATAGTCACAATAATGATAACAATAATAATGTCTTGGTCAAAACAGTATTATCTTCTGTTCACAATTCTTAATTTTGTATCAGTCATGTATACCCTCATGAGACATTAGTATGAGTATTTGCAGGGGTGATATGAGCTTATTATCCTACATGTCCCCAACTCGTTTCTCTGAGTCCATCCCTGAAAACTCTTGCTATCTCTTAGCAACAACACAATCCGAGGCTCAGAAAGGCCTCATCACTTCATCTCCACTGCTGCCAATGGGACGGATGATGCCATGGTTTGAATTGTTAACGGCTAGGACATTTTTCCTTTCTAATATATTAATGGGAATGCCATGCCTTGTAGAATATGTTTTCTAAATAATCATATAGACACCTTCTGCTTTGCTAAAGATAAAGCAGAAGTACTTTTTCTCCTGTTAAGCACTAACACAATTCTGATATTACAGACAAAGCAAATATAAGAAGATCCTGACAGGTGGAGAGAGGAAGGCAGACCACCCAGTGACCTCAAAACCTAAGGAAGGAGTTAACGGGGCTGAGGTTTTCTTTTTCCTCATATTTCCCAGGCTTAGAGCTGAGTAATGATACCAGCATCCCAGAATCATGAATGGGCATAGTCAAAAAAGACCCTGAGGAAAGCCAGCTCTCTCTGGTGAAAGGATCTGGGAAGGGTCATCCTGGAAAATTCAGAATATTTTTGAAAATAACCTCTCTACCCCAGCAAATACCACAGGAAAAAATGAGGCCCCATCCTACCACTGCCATCAGAGGGAGTAGGGAGCTTTTTCTGCCCTAGTGAGACTCCAAACTCCTCACTGGATGGTGTCATCCCAGCTGGACAATGACAAGGCACCCCCACCCAGTGGCCTGTAAGGACAGGCCCCTCTGCCTCCCTGCTGAGCTCTGTCATCACTGGACAATGGCCCAGCAGTAACGAGGTCAACTCCTCCACTGCTCTCAATGTCACAGAGGCCAACGGGGAGCAGTAACAAGCACCCCTGCCCTCCAAGCCCTGAGGCTCTACTAGGGAACCGGAGTAAGGAGCAGCCTATCCTCCTCCCAGAGTCAACAGAGATTGAGTGGGAACCTCAATATCCAACCCCACGTGGCGGTAAGGAGGTGCTGCTCCCTCCTCCTGTCTAAGGCTGTAAGGGGAGGCCAGCTAAAAGAGAAGATTGAAATAAGACCCACAGTGTCACAATGTAATACCCAATGTGTCTTGGTTTCAGTTAAAAATCACTCATCATACCAAGGACCAGGAAAAGCTAAATTTAAATGAGAAAATTCAACCAACAGACTCCAAACACCAAAATGATACAGATGCTAGAATTATCTGAGAAGGAATTTAAAGAAGCCACAGTAATAACGCTTCCACATTGTAAGCACGAATGAAAAAAGATAGAAGGTTTCAGGAAAGAAATAGAAGATGTAAAGAAGAACCCAATGGAAATTTCGGGACTGTAAAATATAATAACAGAAAGAAAAATCTCCTTGGATGGGCTCAACAGTAGAATGGAGAAACAGAAGAAAATCAGTGAACTTGAAGATAGAATAATACATATTACCTAATCTGTAAAAAAGAGAAATGGACTGAAAAGAATGCACAAAGCAACAGGGGCCTGCGTGATTATAACACTGAACATGTCATTAAAGTCCTAAATGGAGGTAAGAAAGAGGGCAAGACTGAAAAAATAGTCGAAAAATCATAGCTAAATAGTCCCCCATTTGTCAAAAGATATAAACCTTCAAATTCAAGAAGCTGTGCAAACTACAAACAGGATAAACCCAAAGAAATCCATGACCAGATACGTCATAGTCAAATTTATAAAAACCTAGGGCAAAGAAAAAAATTTGAAAGTAGTGAACGACATCTTATTTATTAGCAGAAAAAAATTTCTAACTACAGGATTTCTCATCAAAAATCATGAGGCCAGAAAGAGGTGTCACAAAGCTTTTTTAAGTGTGGAAAGAAAAGGGATATCAACCTCAAATTCCATATACAGCAAAAATATCCTTCAGTAATGAAAGGTTAGTCAAGATATTCACAGATGAAGAAAATGTAAATGTATCTGTTGCCAGCACACTTACCCTAAAGGAATGACTAAAGAAAGTTCTCTAAACAGAAAAGAAGTGATAAGGAAGCCATTTTGGAATGTCAGAAGCAAAGGAAGGACAAAGTAAACAAAATATGGGTAATACAATAGCCTTTCCTTCTCCTCCTGAGTTTTCTATATAGCACTGTCTGATGTGGTTTCAATGCATGTAAATGAAATATTTAAGATGATATATTAGAAACAGAGAAGAGTATAATAACATAAAGATAGGGGAAGTTTCTGTATTTCCTCAAACTGGTAAAATGTTGGCAAAAGTAACTGTGCTATTAGATATAAACCTAGTGCAACCACTAAAAGTTGTATCAGGAGATCCACCCAAACACCAGAGATAAATCAAAATAAATTCTAAAAGTTCTTTAAGTGAGCCCCAGGAAGGCAGAGAAAGGAAAAACAGAGAGGACAAACTGAAAACAAAAAATAAAATGGTAGACTTAAGTCCTAAGGCGTCAATAGGTCGTTATATCTAAATGACCTCAAGAGACCACTTACAACACAGAGATTTGCAGAATGGATGTATTAAAACAAACAAGCCAACCCAACTATCAGCCGTTTACAGGAAACTCGTTTCAAATGTCACGATATGTGATATGGGGAGGTGGAAAAGAAAAGGAAGGAAAAAGTTATCCCATCCAAATATTAATAAAAAGAAAGCAGAACTGGCTCTGTTAAAATCAGTGCAGACTTCACAGTAAAGAAAATTGCCAGGGTCGGAAAAGGGCATTACGTAATGATCCACCAAGAAGCAGCCACAGGAACCCTAAAGGTGTGTGTGCCAAACAACAGACCTGCAAAACATGATAACGAAGAAAAACTGATCAAACTCAAAGGAGAAATAGACAAATCCATGGCTCTAATTGGCGATTTCAACATCCCTCTCTAAGCAGTCGCTAAAACAACTAGACAGAAAATCAACAATATAGGAGAACTCAACCCCACCGTTATCCAACAGGATTCATCCGTGATTATAGAACACTTCAAACAACAGTGGGATACTACCCATTCTTTTCAAGCTCCTGGGACACATTTACCAAGGCAGGCCATACCCTGGGTCAGGAAACAAACCTCAGTAAATTAAAAACACTGGATATCATATAGAAGGAGCTCTTTGGCCACAGCGGAACCAAATTAGAAATCGATAACCAAAAGATAGTGGAAAAATCTCCAACACTTGGAAACTAAACAAGATACTTCTCAATAATCCTTCGGTCCAGGAGGAAGTCTCAAGGGAAATAAAAGCAGCACTTTGAACTGAATGAAAATACTGAACTGAATATTTTCATAGGATTTAGAGAATGATTCCTAGAGCATTTTTTTAAAAAGCCAGTAAACTAAGATGTATAATAGCAAGCTAAGGTTGAATCACTCTCTCCATCATAAAACGTCAGTTTCTTAAAATTATGATGTGATTGTCCAATGTTTTAAATTGTCATTTTTTTCAGTAATTAGTAATAATAATTGCCATTAAGTACTAGTTTTTGTGGTGGTTTAAATTTTTTATTATCTGCATAAAGAAGAATTTAAATGGAAAGTAAATACCTACCGTACTTTAAAGAAGTAGTTCAACTTGCAAGACCTTGCGAGACATTCCAAGTAACTAAACTGTTGTGTCATGTGAACTTACCTCCGTCACATCAGAAATGCCTTCCTTTTGTGAAGGGCTTCATTGTTTAGAGAAACAACAGGCTTTTAATTCCACAACCCTGATGACAATAACAATTTAACTTCAAAGGGGAAAGGAAGGGAGTTGACGTAATTTCTAAACATCTGGCAAAACATTTTAAAACACTGAGTTAACACATTGGGAGGGATTACAGAAGCTGTCTCTTTCGTATATAATATCAGATGGGATAATTACTAGGTTCTTTCAATTTAAAGACAAAGTTCTGGCAAATTGATGTGGGCGTGTGCCCTGAATAACTCCCACTGACCCACTGTAATTTATTGGTTGGTATGGCTCATGGGTACCTGAAAACCCTGCTACTAATTGTTAAATAAGAAAAAGAATGAATATGCCATCTGCTATTTCCTAACGGCACGTGAACACCATGAGCTCTACTTAATGCTGTTGATGTAAAATGCAAGGGAGATGTTATAAAACTCACTGGCAGGTATGAATACACTTCAAAATATATATAAGATCAATCAACATAACATGCTTCTTTCACCAGCCAGCTGCTCCGTGCAGATGAGACAACTGTAGAGGCCCAGCAGGAGCCATGCCAATAAAGTGCCTTCTCTTTGGAGCCCTCCGCAAGGGAGCGGCCACTGCTGCCCTTGCCTGCACCCAGTCCACCAGTGAAAGCACACCCTCATTCAGGTGAGAAAACAGGGCAAGCAGAGAATGATTTTGAGTTATGTGATCCATCAAGTCGGCAGTCAGTGCAATAGATAGGATAATTAGTATATAATTAGTATATCACTAATCTAAAATAAATGAGGGAATGGGGAGAGACAGAGAGAGAGACTATTATTCTCAAATTGCCTTAGGCAGTTTATTTATTGGAAAGTAGTTTATTGGGAAACTGTGAACAATATATTAGTGCCTTTAGGCAGATACTTTCAATTTGAAATATAAACTGGATCTTAGAGCTAGAGGGGCCTTGGAAATCATTTGGTTCTTTATTTTACACACGGGGAAATCACGGAATTCCGTGATTACTCAAAGTCCCAGCAAGTTAGTAGCAGATCTGGTGAGGGATTAGTTACCAATTCTAATTTGTGTCTGATCAGACTGCTTATCCTTATTCCCAGGTTGCTAGTGTCAAACAGAACTCTGATTGTTTTCTGCAATTTTGATGCACAGGCATCTACTTCCTTGGGCTGACACATGAGCTGGTTCAGGCTTTGCGGAGAAGTAGGTGTCGTCCGCCAGCCGGCGAGAAGCCAGGCACTGGGTACTGGACCATAAAGACCTGTGGAGTCTCCGTGTCTACTGAGAAAACACTTTGCTGTGTTGGGGACAGAATATGCACTGGGTCTTTGCTTTTCCATCAACAGGCATGGCAAGAAGACAAGGACTGCATGCGGAGGCAGGCAGGTAATAAAATAGAAACAAAGAAACCCTGGCTTTCCTTTTTGTTCTGCACAAACTGTGCATCTCTCGAAAACTAAGTTCTAGACACTTTATGGTCACTAATTAGTTAGGCACATCGTATCACCACTTAGATTCTTAGTTTCTTACTCTTTGAGATGATTAGATGTATGTATGTTTATGTATCTGATTCCTAAATCTGCAAAATCAGGAATTCATTTACCTTTCTAGAGCCATGCGCAGGAAACCATGATAGACCGCACAGAGAGCATCCCCTATGATAGGACAATGTCAGACAGTAGGAGGGAAACCCTCATGAGGGCCTGAGCCAGGTGGCACTCAGCCAGGGCATTTTCTCAGGGCTTCATGATCATCCATTGAATGCCCTTAATCCGTATCCAGAGAACAGTTCCAAATGCTGGATCTGGTGTATCTGCTCCTCCATTCAGCTGTTATTATTGGAAAGACTGTAGTGTGCAGGCACGGTCCTCTCTCCTGGGAACAGAGCCGCGAGTGACACAGGCAGGGCCCCTGCTGGGAAGGGGCTACCCTCCTATGGGGGTGAAAGGGACAGATCACATAAACCAGGGAGCGAATGCCAAGCAGTCAGAGTGACAGAAAGCCAAGGTTTCAGGTGGAGACTGGGAACCGTGTGGACAAGAGTTTTCTCTGAGAAGGAAATGTGAGTGAGATCTGAGTGACAAGACAGAGATCGGGGGGAAGAAATTTCCAGGCAGAATGTACATGTCAAAAGAAGTCCCACTAATGGAATTATACTATTTATGCAATTCATTACAAATAATTACTATGCCAATATATTTACTTGGTATTTTAATGTTTGTAACCTAGGAGTTATGGGTTGAATTGTGTTCCCCAGATTTATATGTTGAAGTCCTAACCCCCACCACCTCAAAATGTGACCTGATTTGGAGTGAGGGTCTTTACAGAGGGCATCAAGTTAAAACGAGCTCATTAAGCCAGGCTGTAACACAATATGACTGGTGTGCTTATGAAAAAGGGGCAATTTGGACACAGAGGCAGACACACATAGAGGGAAGACAATGTGAATAGCCGTAGGAGAGGGCCACCTGCAAGTCAAGGAGCGAGCCTGGCACAGATCTGCCCTCACAACCCTCGGAAGGAACCAACCCGGCCAGCACCTTGACCTTGGGCTTCCAGCCTGCAGAACCATGAGATGATAAATGTATGTTATTTAAACGATCCAGTTTGTGGCACTTTGTCATGGCAGCCCTAGCAAGCTAACACACCGGTGTGACAGGAAAATTAAATCTCCCCAAATTTGTTTTTTTATACCAACAATAATAAATAATAAAGTGACAAAAAATTTTGAACTGGAGAATAAAACAACAGAAAATGAAGGTGAGAAAGATTTTGGGGAAGCGTGGCTCCCCATTACCTTATGTACAATAGCTATTTCATTATTCAAACCTGGCCAGCAATGATTACGGGCTTAAGCAAAGCTGAGTCAGAATGCACCACTTGGCGAAGCTACAGGATTCGTAGGTTCTGTATAGAGATACGTGTATATGCTGTAAACACGAACACACATCCTAAGCTCTAACCAGCTAAGCCTAAAAGGAAATTAGATGGCCCCCTGACAGTTCAGTTCTTGTAGATAAGGTAGTTTGGAATTGAAGGTCTGTAGTTAAAGCCGCCTGCAACTGGGCTCCCACGTTCTGCCATCACACCCAGAGGAAGTGCTTGGCAGGCTTTAGCGCTCTCTCCCTGGATCAGGAATAATCTGGCGGAAAAACAAAGTCCTGGGTAGAATTTGGTGCTCTGATGCTCAGGCCTACATTCTAATCCCATTGCAGCCTCTTACCACCACTGTGGTCTCTTACAAACATTTAAAACTTCTCTGGCTCTCTCTTTTCTCAGGGGTAAAATACCACAAGGATATAATTTTATGATATGTGAAAACCTATCCTAAACAACTAAGCATAAAAACACAGAGCTGGGGGCTAGCCCCGTGGCCAAGTGGTTGGGTTTGTGCACTCAGCTTCAGCAGCCCACGGTTTGCCAGTTCAGTTCCTGGGTGCGGACCTACACAGCACTCATCAAGCCATGTGTGGTGGCATCTCACATAGAAGCACTAGAATGACCTACAACTAGGATATACAATGATGTACTAGGGGGCTCTGAAGAGAAAAAAAAAAAAAGATGAGGAAGATGGTAGAAAAGAAAAAAAAGAGGCAGCAGATGTTACTTCAGGGCCAATCTTCCTCACCAAAAAAAAGAGGCATACCTTTAAAAAAAAAACCAACACAGAGCTGGTGTTATTCTCATAGCACTTTCTAATTGGTTCCCACACATCCAAACTTTTCCAATTCTAAACAGTATCACAATAGTTTGCAGAATAACTCTCTTAAACTGTAGCCCTGATGCTCTGATCCCCTGTTTGCATTGCTCCTCTTGCACCATCTTCTCTTACCTTCTAATCATCTACAAATAAAATCTAAATGTCTCAGCATTCCATAGCACGGCTGTGGAGACCCTTCCAAGTCTGCCCCCACACACACCATGTGACAGCTATGGTGGCCTGAACACGACTCCCACCTTATCAATTGCACATTGTCTCCCTGATCATCTCACCCCTTCCTTCTCTGCTCAGCTGCAGAAACCTCCACTTCTTTAAATGCCACCTGTCCTGTGAAGCCTTGTTGGGACAATTGCAATGTCAACATTGGACATAGAAGCATCATGGCAACATCACATTCGGGTACCTCATTTGGGAACTATTTTGTAATTAAAATACATTGAACAGTGACTTTTCATCATTTATTAAATGTCCTAGCATAGTTTTCAAGATGATTTCACATTATATTGAATAAATTCTGGAGGCTGGTAACAACCAGCCTCCAGAATAATATCATAAACTATTTTGAGTTATGATGACAGAAAACTCAAGATTTAACAAAATCTAAATTTAACTGAGGACATAACTTAGAGCAGACTTAGTCACATTAAAATAAAATTCATCGTTTGCTTCTTGCAAACAGCGATTTCCCTGAGTGGCTTTAAAACACCATTTGATATGTATTGACTTCTTCAGGGGCATGGCAGTGCATAAAGCAAGATCCAGATTGTTGATTCCATATTTTAGAGACAGTGGTTCAGTTCTTAGAGCTGGCATGGCAGAAGTCAACATTTTAGAAACTACAGTGGTCATACTAAATTGATATTTCAGGAAAAAATTGCATTTTCCCAAAAGCTTGGTACAGCTTTTATTTGTAAATTGAGAAGTATTGTTTCTGCTTTGTGGGTAGCTCAACTAAGTTAACAACATAAACCCAATAATTCTCTTAAATATTACAGTAGTATTTGTACTTAATGACAATGCAATAATTAGTAAATATACCTTGGAATCATGAGAATCTATGGCTGTAGCTTTTTACTAATGATAAAGGACATAGCTACAGACATAGACATAGACATATCCCAATGTCTTTGTGTACAATACCATTCTACCGAAAATATAAAGGACTAGACAACCTGGGACATAATACATACACTATTATTGGTCATCAGTTGGCATTTCGTGGAGTCAAGGCACATTATCCCATGCCCTTTGGATGCTAATAATCAATTAACAAATCACTTGACTTCTGATTATAATAATGGTAACCCACTACATTTATATAAGGAGTTACAGCACATGATGGCAATGCAGCTTTCCTGAATATTATCCAATAGAATCTCCCAAATACTCTATGCAATCGGTAAGACAGACTCATATAAACAAAAGCAGGCTGGGCCACCAGGAAAGTAGAAAAATATATCAAGAAGGAGCCAGTGAATAGATGGCCATACTTACAGTTTGAATTTGAAGAGCTACTATTGTTATTTTGAAACCAGTGACACTGGAGCTGTAAACCCACTGGGAGCAAAACACACAACACGTAAGGGAGTGTGCATTTGCTGAGCACGTGTGTGTTTCTTGAAAACCAGTGAGTCTTGAGAGTCTACACCTGGGAAGCCCACTGCTTCTCAGCTGGCCCAGTCCCTGGAATTCGGTGATTTCTAACTGCTGCAAGCCAAGGGCATTAGCGCCACCTATAGGCTGGAAAGGATGCCTGCAACTTACATTGCAAATTTTCCACGCAAAACTGTAAGGTACATTATTTTTCTCCGACCACAGAAACATCTGTTAATTGCTAATATTTGTAATTCTTATTTCATATAGTAATAGAGAACATAGAAAATTGAAGTGATATAATGAGATTGGTTGAGAGAAAAATCGAAATGGAAAAAATAATGCATCTAAAGGCAAATATCCTTACTGGTTTTAGCTTACTTTTTATCATCAGCTAATGTTGCAAGTGATTAAAACTAAAAAATTAATAAAATATAGATAATCCTTAAAAGAGAAATAAGGTATATGTGGTGGTTAGGCATAAAATATATTTTTATAATTTTATTTTACTTTAATGTTTATTTCACAATATTATCCTTGTTTTTATTCTTCTTCTCTTCCAAAAGTCATCACAGATAAGTAAAAGTTAATAAATGTATCCTAAAAAGAAAATATTTGGTTACTATAAATATGACCGTCTGGAGACAACCAGTCTTAACCTTTTAGTGTATATATTTCTCCATTTTTCCATGCTGATTGTACACATACAAATGCATATACTTATGTATACAATGTGAATTACACACACTTTTTACAAAAGTATGATCTTACACCACTACTTATTTTCTAACTGAATTCATCAAGAATATCTTCATATAAATAAAATACAAATACGCAACAAAATTTTGAATGCCAGCATTATATTTCAATATATGGAAGTAACAATTTAATCAGTTAGTTATTTGGGTTGGAATTAGTGCCTCCAAAGGAGAAAAATTTGTTCTTTAACCACTGCCTTCAAGCTGTCTGCTCTCCCTTCCCTATCCCATAGAAGGAAGATACCAAAACTTTTTCAGTTAATTTTCATTTTATAATTGTCTTATTTTCAAGTATTAAAAAATTCAGTGCAATTATAATAGAAAATTTCAATTACATCTGTTTCAAACCTTGTCCCCTCGTCTCTGCTCCCAGATTATGTCTAAGGAACGCTGAGAGAAGAGGAACTCTTCTTTCATTGTGCTTGTTTCTATTCTTTTCCCCCTCCCTGACTCCCTCTACTGACTCTGGCTCCCCTGGGCCCCAGTGACCAGCTAGAGAGGAAGGAGGAGACGACAGAGACTGGCTCGCCAAAACCTTGCTGACTGCATTCCCAGCCCCTACAGAGGTGGGACCACATGAGCGCCAGTGGGGTGCAAATGGAGTGATGACAGCCTTCCAGGATGCCCTCCAAACTGAGTGCAGAGGGTCCAGGGAGATCCTCAAAGATGGACAAGGTGTAAGGTGAAAGAAACCTGGGTCTTGAATGACTGTGTTGCATGGAGCCCCTTCCCTCAGACCTCAACAAGATTGCACATATTAAACCGTGAAGATGTGGCACGCCTGTTAGAGCAGTCAGCTTATCCTCACTAAAGAAGAAAGCAAATCGCTTACCTGATCCTTTCTATACATTTCAGAATACAAATATAGTTTGTCTTAGCAGGTGTCAAATAGTTGTCTTTTCCTTTGGGATGGTATCTTTTTTCATGTGGCATTTTACCGTTTTTTTCCCAAAACATCACAGTCCACCCTGCAAGTGGGAACTTACAAGGGAACACCTTCTCCAGGCCCTGCTGGATCCACACTTGCCATCCTGGCCCAGGAATCTCTGTTGCGCAACCCATCTCCAAGCAACGGTTTCCTGCAGCTCGGTAAACATCCTGGAGGCAGGAGGTCAAGGCTCTGTTTCTGTTTTATTGTTATTGTTTGTTTTTGATTTGTTTTTCTGCAGAAACCCTGCTGTCTATCAATAGTTTTCTTGTTCCCACCTGACTTGGCTTGGGGAAGTAAAAGAAATATCCCTTTTTTCTATCCCAGATAATTGGGAGAAGGCAACCTTTCTTGCAATCCCTAATGGGTGATAACTTTCTTCACAGCAAACCTAACCTCCTTCTGATCGTTCCCTTCAACATTTCACCCTCTCTTAGATCAGCGGGAGATGCATGATAAGGCTGAGGATCTCAGGGCCAGTGTTTGCATTAACACACTGGAGACTCCAGAATAAAGGACCAGTCCCCTTACCTGTTTATTGCAAACCAACAATATCCTGTCATTTGGATATTTAAAATAATTTAATGATTATTTAGCATTTAGTATTAACATTAGCTATATTAGAGAAAACATCTTTAGAGCTAAATCTTTGTTCACATCCTTAGTAATTTCACTTGGATAATTTTTAAAATGTAAAATTGTTTTTTTGAAAAAGTTTGAATTATTGGATTCATATTGGATTCATATTTTCTCTCCATTAAGACTTTACCTGCCTACCATCAGTCTATAAAGAACCTGTTTCTGTATCCAAAGCATCAATAATAGATATCAAAATTGAAAGAAAAATATTTTGCTTATCTGATAGATGAAAAATACTTCAATGTTTTGTTTATTTGTTGAATACTAATGAAGTTGAATATTAATCTATGCATATGGGCCATTGGATTTCTTCCTTAGTGAACTGCTTATTCATAACAAAATAAGAATTCTTGATTTTTCTCCCCAAATTGCTCATACATCTTCTCTATATAAGGAAATGATACCAGTAAGCCATTACTGAAGTTAAAAGTTAAAACCATGTGAGTCATTCTTGATTTCCCTCTTTTCCTCCCTCTCCCCATCAAACCTTTCAGCCTGTTGTCTCCGTTCTATCTCCAGAATATATCTGCAAGTCATCTTCTCCTAGAGCTATTCATCACTTGTTTTGTGGACAGCTGCTATGGCTTTCCATCTGGTCTCTGTGCTTCCCAGAAACTCTCTATATAGTCATTTGCTTGGAGAGTTTGGCCTGGAACAGTGTCAGCTTGGAGGACGAGCTGCCGTTTTGCAATGTGTCCTCCCAGAGGGGAATCTTCCTGTGATTTTTTCCCAAAAGGACAGCACATGCCAAGAGTGTTAACACCCTTCCACTATCCCACTCCCCAAATATACTTTCCACAGAGCAGCCAGAGTAACCTTTTAAAGATAAAATCTGATTGTGTTACTACGAAACTTGCACCTTCCAATTATTATCCAGTATTTAGAAAAATTCTAGCCTCTCTTTTAAAAACTACTTTTATTTTGAAACAATCTCAAGCTTACAGAAAAATTGCAAGGATGGTACAAAGAACTTCTGTTCCCCAAATCATTTCAGAAAACGTCAATATGTCATCCATCATCCCAAATATTATAATGTGTATTTCCTACAAATAAGGACTTTCTCCTGCATAATCACAATATGACCAGCAAAAGGAAGAAAGAAAAATGAATATGTTACTACACTATCATCCTCAGACCCCATTCACGTTTGTCAGTTGTTCCAACACATACTTTGTTTGTTTGTTTGTTTTGTGCCTCAGACAGACCAAGCACTTGGTAAATGTTGGCTGTCATTTTTGAGAACTAATCCAAGCTACTTATTTTACAGAAGCAGAAACTGAGGTCTGGAAAGGAAATTTGATTCCAATAGCATTCTTTATAGGAAAAAGATCCAAATAAAAATCACCCCTTAAAATTAGTAATGTCTCAGGGCGCTGGCCCCATGGCATAGTGGCTAAGTTCGCATGCTCTGTTTTGGCAGCCTGGGGTTCACAGGTTTGGATCCTGGACATGGACCTAGCACTGCTCGTTAAGCCATGCTATAGTGGCATCCCACATAAAGTAGAGGAAGATTGGCACAGGAGTTAGCTTTGTGGCAATCTTCCTCAAGCAAAATGAGGAAGATTGGCAACAGAAGTCAGTTCAGAGTCAATCTTTCTCCCCAATAAATAAATAAATAAATAAATAAATAAATAAATAAATAAATTAGTTATGTCTCTTTCTCAATCTTTCCTTGACTTCATGACCTTGATGCTTCTGAAGATTACAAGCCAGTTATTTTCTAGAATGTCCTTTGTTTGGTTTATCTAATGTTTTTATATGATTTGACTGAAGTTATGCATCTTTGAAGCAAGTATCACAAAAATGATAGTGTGCTCGTTTCACTGCATCCTGTTGAGTTTGATTTGTCTCATCTCTGGTGATGTTAACTGTGATTCCTTGATTAAGGCAGCATCTGCCAGGCTTCTCTGTAAAGGTACACATCTGTGTGACCAACACCCTATTTGAGAGCTGGGACATTTCCCTCACTCCATTCTCTCTCTCAATTCTTGCTGCCACGTTAGCTAGAAACCAGAAGTCAGTTTTGTCTTCCTTTTCCTCTCATCCAATCATCAAAGAAGTACAGTAAGAAGAACGACTTTGGGCGAAACGATGGTCCACTTCTCAACGTTATTGGAGGCATCGAGGTGGAGCTGGCAGCGCCCTGACTGAATGTAGGAGCCTGAATCTGAGAGGAGAGGGCAGGGCTTGGGAGCTGTTAGCACCTGGATCATGAATGAATGGAATCATTCATTCATCCGCTTGGGGGAAATGCATGGGACAGGAGAGTGATGGGACGAGAACAGTCCTTAGAAACACTAATATTGATGGCATTATTGGAGGACTGAAAGTTGAAGAGCAAATAAAGAAATTATTGCTGAAAACTTACATGAAGAATCATAAGAGTGAGGAAGTTGGTAGCAAGAAGAAAGAGCCTGTCAGAGCTTGATCAACAGCAGGTGTAACTGCAAAGTATCTAGAGGTGACTTAGTTAGACATTGAAAGGAGAAAAATTAGAGATTTAAAACATTTGCTGGTTTCCTGGATAAATAAAAACGTATACATCTTGCTTTGTGAAGAAAGAAAACTAACATATTGGCTACCCAATGTACATCTGTCATTTTGCTAGATGTCTTAGAATAATCTTATTTAATAAACTCTCATGAGGAAAAATTTAAGTAGGCATTATTATTCCTAATTTATAGTTCAAACAGTGCTCAGTTGGCAGCTGGCTTATTCATATTGCAACTCAGGTCTATCCGAACCTCAGATCTACACCAGACCGTGTGTCCCAAGGAGAGCTTAAAATGAGCTCAGAAGTACATGTACATGATTAGACTAATACTAAATCAGAGACCCATATTTCTGCTGCCCTCTCTTCAGGTGTTTATACGACAAATTAGAATTCTATTTTCTTGAGTTATAATTGTTTTGTAAGATTTTCTGAAGGACAAGATTTTTCTCTACCTTATAAATGTCAAAAATCAAATGTAGACCACATTAGTGATTACTAGAAACAGACACTAGAGAAATAAAGAACGAAGAATGTATAATGCAGGAATATTCCCCACTTATTTATCCACTTGGTCAACATGTATTTAGTGAATGTCTAAAATGTTCCAAGCACACTTTTGATGTTGAGAACATAGTAATAAGCAAAACATACAAATCCCCTGCTCGCAGAGAGCTTACCTTTATAGAGTGGTATGATAGAGAATAAACAACCAAAAATAAAATGCTAAGGGATCATGATCATTATGAAAAAACTAAGGCAGCGTAAAGGGCTAAAGACTGATGGGGATGGGGTGCAGAAGAGGATGGAGTGATGCTCCTTCAGGTAGAGATGTCCTGGGAGTTGTCTCTGTTTGGATGACAATTGAGCGGAGACCTGAAGGCAGTGAGTCACTGCTGTGGATAGCTTAAGCAAGAGATCACCTGGCAGAATCAAAGGGCTTTGCTGTTTGAGTGCCAGCAAGGAGTCTTTCCTGCTTGAGGTGGAGTAGATGAGAGATAGAGTGTTAGGAAGGTGGGGAAAGATTGTGTAAGAACGACTATAGTAATGATGAAATATAAATAAGTGATATTCAATAGTGAATGGCCTAATTTGAACCAATCAGACCTTGTTTTGTGTTTTATTCTACTTGATTTCCACCAACAAGGACACTCTTGTGCAGATGTTCAAACTCTTTGAAGACCAACTGCTTAGAACAGAAGAGACCCATTAGCTCATTGCCTCCATCCCTCTGGCAGGACAGAACAGAGGTTAAAAAGATCCTCAGCAATTATCTATGACTTTACCAAGCCAAACCCTTATAATTAATCATTCACAACATCCCACTGTGGTATATCTAAGCATTATAATTTCCATTTTCTAGATGGAGAGCTGGAGACAGTAATAAAGCTGAAGGCAGCTGAGGAAGTTATTTTCAAGCCTAGCTTAAATTTTGGGCTTACTAACTTCATGATATGTTATTAGACTGGAAAACCCCAAATCATGAATTGGAACAGATGCAAAACCCACATGACTCCTTATGCACAAAGACACTTAATAGCTTTTAAGTCAGAAGAGGGGAGTTACAATCACAGGCTCCTCTCCTGGGATTTTTGCTTCAACCAGATGTGCATGAGTTTAAGGCAGAAAGGCCAGCCCCACCACATCAAGAATTTCACAGTATCATTCCTACAAGGCATGTCATTTTGAATGCAAATTCAAGGATGCGTCTCTGTAGGATTACCTTGTTTGAATCAAGAAGTAATTTCAAACATTATGTTCTTATCACATAAATTTCAGAAACCATTTTTAAAATAGTAAAGAAGAGTATTAGCCAGAAGCACAGAGAAAAAAGTCTTGTATTAAAAAGAAATAAGGAAATAAAACATTGACAGGACACTGCAGGAGAGCACCCATATCGCTAAGAATATGAGTTTTGGAGTTAAACAGATGTGGGTCTAACCTCAGCTGAGCAACCTTGGGCAAAATTCTCAGTCTTTCTCAGCCTCAGAACTCTTGTCTTTAAAATGGGCAAAATAATAATACTTATTTCATAGGGTTGCTGTGGGTGTTAGAAAAGATAATGCCTGTGACTTGGTGAGCACATTTCCTGGCATATAGGAATTCCTGGCATTCCTTGACAATGATTCACTTAATAAACAGCTATTAGAAAAAATATTTAAGTGATTACACCATTTTGTACATTTAAGTAATAAAATATTATTATATTATAATAAAATAAAATATTACGTAAATGTATAAAATAGTGTAATCATTTAAGTATTTCTTATTATTTAAACTTTAAAATATGTTCTTAATGTATTTTTATGGAATCATACAATGTGGGTTTTATATATTATAAAAGTATAAAAATACTTTAGCAAAACTTCTTTCGTAAAGAATTCCTGCTTTCAAAAGACGTCATTATATCTGCACGATGTTGAGTCATCAGCTTCCACCTAACATTCCACCATAAAGGACACCTTTCGGGAAATAAGTCATGAAATAGTAGACGGTTTTCATGTTTAAGCTATTTTTTTCGATATGGCATTTCAGCATGTGTTACTGGGATTGGAAAGAGACGTTCTGCATGGTGAGAAGAAGGCTAATATGACCACCGAGATGTGTGTTTTTTATATCAAGAACATTTTAAATCCAAAATTCCTAAAGCAATATACACGCCTCAAATATAGATTACTCCACATCTCATACCAAAATAATTGGGTAGTAAAGGAAAAAAAATAGCTTACCAAACTGGAGGAAGATATAAGAATTTCAAGATGAGATTGGAGTTTTCTTTCTTGCAGAAATTTAAAAAATGTGAGAAACATTTATCTATTTTTATCTATTTGTGTGATTGTCTGTTACTTCTGGAAAATAAGCACAATCAAGCAAACGCATTTCTTCTTTCTGGATTATGAGGGTAATCTTGACCATGATTCTAAAACATAAAGGCTCAACCCTTCCAGAGGGATCAAGTGATAGAAATTTACATCACATGGTAGCATAAGCTCTAAAATCTAAACAGGAAAGCTTCCTGGTTTTGTTCTGCTTGCTGTCTCTGTGGGCTGGTGGGTGTTAATTTAGGTTAATGATTGTCAGCTGCATTTCATCATATTTTCATTTGCTTCTTCTCACTTTAACTATCTACAGATGATTCTACTTGCAGAAAAAGGGAGAACTTTAAAATGAGTCATCCTGAAGCTACTCCGGTTAGGGTGCTGGTGGTGGTGCGTCACGTGAAGAGTTTACAGCACAAGAAAGCTCCATTTTGAGTCTGTTTGAGAGTGCTCCTTGCCCTTCGTGTTCTAGTTAACTGTAATCATCATATGGTCACGTGCTGCCAAGTGGCGTAGTTATCAGGACCTGGGATAACACGCCCATCTCCTGAATGAATACTCAATACACTGTATACTGCAAATTCAAATTTAAGGCAAATGGTAACTAGCAAAATTCAGATCTAGTTTTGCTTAAAACGTTATAGAGTCCACAAATCTGAAAACTAAGATTTCTCGTCTTTCTCAATAGAAAATCAACCACAACAACTCTGCCATTTTACAGCATTTCTTTGTTATCTCAGGCAGCCTATATTTATAGTCTCCTTAATCTTGGAAGCCATATAGTGACCACAGTGTCGTTATGTCTGTGTAATAGATGAAAATTCAGGGAGATGCAGAGATCTGAGCGGTTACACAACAACTGAGTGCCTGCCAGGCTGTCTGAGCTTCCCACTATGCAACACTTCCTGCCTCTTCAAAGTCCGCTGAGTTTCTACTGATATTTAAGAAGCCATTTATAAAGACTATATCTGCCCTCTGAAGTAGAAATTTAATTACTAGGGCCCTCTTAAATATACATGTTTAGAAATATAAAATGACACAAATCCATATGAAGATGTATGCATAAATTGTTTCTTACAACAAAGTAAAAACAATCCCTTTGTTTTAATGACTGCTACCAATATGCATCTTAGCAAAATAACAATAAAAGTTTTCTGAATAAATATAAACAAACACATAACACTTTAATGCACAGTTGAGGTAGAAAGTCAGGCTTTGTGTTGGTATCATGGCTTCAGAAAGAAAAGAGTCAAACCTTTGCTCATGAGATAAAGAGAGAGAACGGCTTTTAAGCTTTCAAAGAGAAGCTATATAAAAACATAAAAGTGAGAATTGAGGGATGGAGAAAAGATCCAATGGAGGGTAGGACCTAGTCCTTACAAGGAAAATTGTCGAGAAAATCTCCATTTTGTGAGGTCCAAGACAAACAAATTAAAAATCTCTCCTATGTGATTTTGAATATGTGTTGGGGTTCAACAACACGAAACACTCCCGGGGATCCTTAATTGTTCAGTAAAGTGTTCTTTTTTTTTTTTTTTTTTTTCTGGAGGAAGATTAGCCCTGAGCTAACTACTGCCAATCCTCCTCTTTTTTGCTGAGGAAGACTAGTCCTGAGCTAACATCCATGCCCATCTTCCTCTACTTTATACGTCGGACGCCTACCACAGCATGGTGTGTAAAGTGGTGCCATGTCCACACCTGGGATCCAAATGGCAAACCCCGGGCTGCCAAAGCGGAACGTGCGTACTTAACCGCTGTGCCACTGGGCCGGCCCCAGTAAAGTCTTCTTTATTCACAAGTGAGAGTAGATTGTGGGTCTGGTGAGCAGAAAGTGAGAGGCTGGATTTTCTCACCTGTCTGTTCAGGACAGTGAGCAAACTCATTATCACCTGCAATTAAAGGTGACCAATAAAATACAAGACTTTTTTGACTTAATTGACAAAAATATTCCAAGGAGAGCTTAGACATCCATGGGGTTTGAGTATTAGCGAGGAACTGCTTAGCCGAACGAGGCCTGGAGTCTTCAGTTACAGTGGCCAGCCCAGAGCGGTGCATGGAGGCGCGAGGCCATCCAGTCTTGGACTCTGTCCATTTTTCTGCTCTGCCACCATCATCATGGGGATTTTGTCCTTATGAAATCAAAATAATCACTTCAACTTCAGACACCATGTCAACAGTCCAAGTGAGAAGAAGGAAGAAGTAAAAGCTATGGGCCACCTGAGTTGTGTGCTTTGTGGTCAAAAACAACGGTGTTCGCAGAATCCCTGCAGCAAACTTCTGCGTGCATGTCACTGACTAGAACTGGTTCATGGGGCCATGCCCAGCTGGGGAAGTGAAAACTTAACTAGGCACATGGTCTGAACAAAACTGAGACCCTGTTACTAAAGAGAAAGGATGAAATATGGGCGACACTCTAAAGGCCAAGAGACTCTAGATGGTATTGGGGCTATTATTCCTTCTCTTAAAAAAGAATTCTTAAATTTGAAGAGTCTAAAGGTGCAGAGAACTGAGAGTTTGTCATTCTCACCTCAATGTTAACAATCTTCTAAATGTTTCCCATATTCATACCATAGAGTTAATTAATGCCAATGGTAGTTTCCTGGAATAAACTCATTAGGTAAATCCCAAATGGATCTCAGGCTGCCAGTCAGGAATAAAAAGAAGTAGGCTTGTGTACAGCTGCTGCATTAATTAGAACCCATCTGGTTTCATGAAACGACTCCAGAATCTCCACAAGCCAAAAGGATGTGTTTTATCTGCGGTGACAATAGCAACACCTAAGGCTCTGTGTTAACTGATTTGATCATTAGTATGCCAAAGTGGCTGCAGCTTACATTTCCTCTGGGCCTCCCAAGGTTCTCCACCTCCAGCATGTTTCACGAAATCATAAAATTCCATAACCTTATGACTAAAGAGACCTAGTATTTCTTTTTTCTTTTTTTGAAGAGACAATGTCTTCCCCTTTTAGATTTTGTTGGTATTGAATAAAATATGGTTTTAGAAAATGAAATCTGCTTCGCAGACGCATTTCGATCTATCTTCTTTCTTCCTAACAGAGTTTACTTTGTGGGATGCTATGCAAGCAGCACCAAACTAGTAATTAGAGAATGAAATTGTATTCTCTGATCTGTTGAAAGACCTTTGAGAAGTAACGTGACTGTTCTGGCCGTCAATTTGTCATCTATGAAGCCACTAGCCTGCACTAGATGATCATTACTTTCAGCTTGCACACTCTCTCCACCAAAAGGCAAGACCCTGACTATATACTCTCTAATACATTTTTTAAAATGCCCACATTTATGCGAGGTAGGTCATTTGATATCGTTTCCTTTTACTAGAAGGCAAAAGTTGCTTCCCCTTCACTTCCAGTCAGCGTCATTCCCAAAGAAGACTGAGAAGGTAGTAAGATTTTGGCAAAGATGAAAAAACAGAAATAATGTAAAAATGTTAGTTTACATCTGGATCTGATACTGGGTGCAACCTTAATAATGATTAATTAGAGCCGCTCACTGGCAGTTTACCTTTTCTGTTTTAGCAATTAGATCCCTCCAATTATTTATAAATATGTATAAATAATTAAATATTTATTCCTGATAAGAGAAAAAGTGCACTACATACAAAAATGTATTACATACAAACTTTCCACTGACAAAATATTTGTAACTGTGGTACCCTGATGTGGCGGTGCCTGGAGGAAAGGAGTTTCTTTTTCTGGTGCGAGGGAAGCAGTGATGGGGTAGAAATGAAGAAGTTGAAAAAAATGACAATAAATTATCAATATAAGTGCACTATGTTTAATAACATAAATTAATTAAAATAGTGATCTCCATCTTTCTTTCTGAAAGAAAGAAATATCCTTATATCTATACTGTTCCATTTGTTCCATAAATAAGCTGCCAAAAACATAAATAAATAATGCTAATAATTTAAAGAGTTGAAGAAAGTAGAAGTTAATAAATAAATATGATTCAAATGTGCTAAATTCTATATTAAAGTTTTACTATGTTGCTTCATCTTACCCCCTTAAATCTGCATTCTCTAAAACCACATATTTTCATTATCACCTCCAACACCTCAATTATCTTTATAAAAAGGAATACTATAATTGCTATAATTAATATTGGTTAACAATTTAGTTATTTAGGGAAAGCTTTTTAGTCTAAATTCTCTCTGCTATTTCTCCTGAAGGGTACTGCTTCAGTCCCTAGGTTCTAAAAGGGATAAAAAAATCTCACAGCATCCACCTTGTACTTGGGAAACTTTTACAGCAGAGAAACAAACAGACCCAACCACTCTGTCCCTCTCAGTAATGCAGTTCAAATGGGTTAATTGATAGAAACTGTCTACTTATTCATAATGCATGTTAGTTATTAATAAATGAACAGTAATTTTTGGAGAAAAATGTAGGAAATCATGACAAGAATACTTGGAAAAATTTTCTTGTAAGACTGGGGTGAAGGACGTTGACTTTCTCTTAATGTGTCATCATTTGCTCATAAATTCTACACACGTTTATTGGACATAACCTACACCAGAAGTTTTGCTGGGTTCCAGTGGTAAAACATAAATAGGACCATCTCTCATCTCAATATTCAAATACAATGGAGAGAAGTAACCAAGGAAACCTGTCATTGCAAAACACACTATGGAGGATGAATTCAAACCTATGGGAGTGGAGTAGAGGGGCAGCCACACCAGACTGATAAAATCAGGTATTCTGGAATGCAGGAAAGACACAGAATCTCATAAGGGGTTGTCAAAAGTCAATCTGAAAAATGAAGGAGGTAAGATGACACTAAAGACGTCAGGTTAAAACAGAAGTTGTAAAGCAAACCGGGTCTCTGAAAAGCTAATTTGGTACCAAAGAAATGCTTAGGCTGTCAGATTAGGAAGTTTAGATGTCTGAATGTCAGTAATGGCAATTGATGGAAAATAATATACATGGTGACTGAGAAAGGAAAGGCCAGAGAAACTTCAAAGATACTGAGAGTAAAGAGGAATTTATTTTGTTGCAAGTTGATCAAGTGAAGTCTGAACGGATTGAAGCTGTAGGGAAGGAAGAAATATTCCTCTACCCTTCTAGGTTATGTTGGCTGGTCTAAAAGTTAAGTCTACATGAGACAGAATGACAGGAGAAAACCAAACAAATTTAATAACATGTATACATGGGAGAAACCCAGGAAAACTGAGTAACTCAACAAAATGGCTGAAGCTACCACCTTAAATACTATCTCCAGCTAAAGACAAAGGAGGATGTTGAGGGTAGTGACTTGGGACTTCAAAGGAGAGGAAGGCAATTCACGTAGAGATGGAAAAGCAAAGGTTTGGTAAACAAATGTTTGCCATGCCTTGCAAAGACAATGAGACATGGAGAAGACTTGGATCAAATGGGCCTTACTAGGTTCTCCCTGCCTACCACACCTGGCTCATAGTATATTATAGTTATGTGTGATGATAGTTCCTTCCGGAAACAGCTCTTCTATCCTAAAGTCTTTTAGGGAGTTAGGGAGAAGGTCAAAGTTTCTTTTGTTATTCAAAATAATTAAACCAAAGAGACACATTTTTGGGATGGCAAATTCTGATCCCCCACAAAGCTAAAACAAACATTAGAAAATCTTTGGAGGTTGCAGAACAAGAGATGGTGATGGAGGCAGGGAGCATTAACAGCATACAGATAATTTGAAAATGGATCCAGAAAACCCTGCCCAGCAAAAGTCACAGAAATTTCAGAAATTTCCGAGAGCATCACTGACATACAACTGGTTCAGACTAATTAGGTTTCTACTTTCTGGTCTCAGGGTAGTTTCTCTCACACCAACCTTCCAAGAATGAGAGCTTGTCCTCCCCATGATCTTGCATTGGTTTGTGAGACTATTTGATGACTTTCTTCTCCTCTGCTAGTGACTATAAGGCTCTCAAAGTCAGAGAACCATTCCCTTTTTGTTCATGATTGTCCCTGCACATCCAGTATGTTGTCCAGAAAAGTTTGAATTGCAAGAGTGAATGGTGAGTGGATATAGTGATTTACAGAAAGGTAACCTGAGCAAGACCATCACAATGAAAATTAGACAACCTGGCCTCAACCTACTTACTGCCTGGTCTCACCTCCCAGGCAGAGCACCTAGAACATACTGTTCCCTTTTACAAACTCCAGCAACAGTCCCCTTCCTTGGAGGGCACTTAACAAGCCTCGTCACCAGGAAAACTCCTAATTTTCCTTTGACTCCCAGCTTAAGAGTCATTTAAGTGGCACAGGTTTTGCAGCCAGGCAAACTGCATTTGAATGTTACCTCTGCCAGAGAAGATGATTGTCATTGTGTGATCATAAGAAGACAACATATATAAAACATATGTAAAACAATCAGACCGGTGTCAGGCATATTAGAATATATCTTTCTAGTTTTCTTAGGGAATTAGCTGCTTTCACAATACTCAATTTAAATTATATTATGTATTTATATTTCTGTATGGTTGAATCTATGGTACTATAATTAAATTCACAATACTCAATTTAAATTATATTATGTATTTATATTTCTGTATGGTTGAATCTATGGTACTATAATTAAATATTCATTTGTCTTTCTCTTGAGAACATGAATGTTCATATTTACATTTCTGGATCTCAATATAAATGTCTGGCACAGATCCTACACTTTATAAATGTTACTTTAATGTGTGAAGCCATGATTGAAGAATTAAATAAACATATATTTTTTGAAACATAAAAATGAGAAGGCTTTTACATGAGCATAATTAAATTACTTTATGGCAAAACTTTATTATAAAGTACAATAGCTACATATATCATTATGCATACATTATAACACTTCAAATATTTACCATAAAATTTATTTTTTGTTGTTGCTAGTCAAAAGTCAAACTAATAAACACTCTTGATTTCTACAAAAAGCCTGAGAACCAGCACAGCTAACCGTCAAATTGTCACGAAGCTAGGTAAAGCCTATGTATACAGCGTTAGTTCTATTTGTTAATTTAAGTTTCATATTTTGATTTTAGTTTAGATTCGTTTCAGAAGCAATCTGTCAAATTATTTCAGGTTGGAAGATGGCACACACAGACACTTTATTCTGAGATGCTTTGAAAGACTGTGGGTGGAAGAGAGGGGAGATTTTTCTTCAAGAAGGAAATTGAAAAGTTGAATTTCTTGCTGCTGGTAATTACACTCTTATATAAGTTTCTCAATACTTTTCTTATGAAGGAGGATATAGGGAAACACTGAAGGAATGACAGACGCCTAGCTGATCTCTAGAGTTAAAAAGGAAAAACAAAACCACTCCTTTATTTGTTTCTAATATTGTAGGTTGGAAGAATAGATTGCCTGAAGGAAGACAGAGAAAGCAGCTGAAGCCCCAGGACCTGGAGGTGGAGAACAAATCCCAGCTTTCAATATCAATGCCAGTTGGTGATAAGTTAGCTAAGGTGTTAAAATGATAGGAGAAAGATTTCACAGAGTCAAAAGTTACCGTGCAAAGCGATGAAACTAAGTGTTCATTCCAGCATAAAGATATTCAAGAGAAAGGAGCGGGAGGAAGAAAGAGACAGAGCAAGAGCTTCTCTAAGTCTGGAGCTGTGCTTGGTACTTTTTTACATGTTATCATACCATTTCCACAAAAACTTTCTAAGGTGGGTATTTTAGCTCAATTTTTTGCATATACTGACGCTAAGATTTAAGGAGGGCAGGTAACCATGAATCTTAGAAAGATCACAGATATTTTAATTGTAGGGCTCAAATTAAATGTGTTGGATGCCAAAGACCTTTCGGATTTCTACCATTGTAATTAACAAATTCTGGTCCCTGAATGTCATACTTAAAATGGAAGTACCTTTCTGAAAGATACCTCCTTTACAGGATCAATTTTATGGAGAGGTGAGCTGGATTGTATTATTGTCTCTAACTGTTTGCTTCCCCTTTCTTTATGAGACAATTTTACACCCCTCCCCACTGATTCTGGGTTCGGCCATGTTACAGGTTTGGCAAATGTGGCGTAAGCCGAGACTAAGCAGAAGCTTCAGAAATATCACTTGAGTTTCCTCTAACTCTTGTTTTTTCCTCCCCGATGGGAATAGCATGTCGTCAATAAGGTCTTCTCCTTCAGACTAGCTTCTGTAATAAGAAACATGGGGAGCAGAGCTGTTGGAGCCCCTGACATGTAAGGAGAGTGAGAAATAAATGTTTGTACGTATGAGCCTTTGAATCCAGGGGTCACATCTTACTGCTGCCAAGCTCACAACTATACAATAAAAATGCACTGGTGTTGGAAACCACAGACTAAAGTTAAATATCTTGAAGTCTTCCTAGAATATTCAAAATGCATGCTGATCTCTCGACATGAAAAACAAAAAAAAAGAAACTGAACATAAATTATTATTTTTAAGCGTATTTTCTCTAAATCACCTATATATTCATTACCAAATACACACTGAAAGCCTGCTGTATTCCTGGAGCTATATTAGACACAGTATATGGAGCCAGAATTAAAAGGTATAAAGCGGGGCCAGCCCTGTGGCCAAGTAGTTAAGTTTGCGCACTCTGCTTCGGCAGCCCAGGGTTTTGCCATTTCGGATCCTGGGCGTGTACATAGCACCACTCATCAAGCCATGCTGAGCTGGCGTCCCACACAGCAGAGCCAGGAGGACCTACAACTAGAATGTACAACTATGTACCGGGGGGCTTTAGAGAGAAGAAGGAAAAAGCAAGAAGGTTGCAAACAGATGTTAGTTCGGGTGCCAATCTTTAAAACAATAATGAAAGAAAAAAAAAGGTAAAATGCATGGTGCCTGCCCTCTATGGAGTTTTCGGTCTAGCAGGATGGCTATTTTCTATCCTAATTGCTGGCTCATTGGACTAATGTTTAGCTCAGTAGGGCGGTGGACTGAGGAATGCAGGAGTGAGAACCACCCAACAGGAATACACGCAACGGGGTACTGAGAGTGACTGGAGAGCAGAGACAGATAGTGTCTTAGCCAAAATGAAGGTTAAATAACACGATAAGCAGGAAAAGTGGATATTATAGAAGCTTTAAATTATAAAATTAAGTAACCAAGATAGAGTCTCCCAAGAACACAACAACAACTTTTTTGAGACAATTGTTTTATTCTCTGGGTTTATACATTAAAACTTGGCATAACCTTGTTGAACATACACGGAGGCAAACACCACCAGGTAGGTTTCCTCCTGGGCATCTGTGCAGTTCGTCCCCACTCCTTGTGATGGTGTAAGAGCTTCAGCATTTCAAGCAAAAGAGGCAGAAATTAGGTACTTTGTTGTCATTGTAAGTGATAGTCTCGATTGTCATAGGCCTCAGACATGTTCTCTGTGACACAGTGCGGGAAAAGTTCACTACACATTTACCATATTATAGATCTAGTTCTTTTTCATGCTGTTCTTGGAGCATGTATTATGCTTAATAAATTAGATTTTGAATTCACAAATCAGTATTCACTCATGTTCACAAAACATTGTCTAAAATCTGTGTTATTCACAGATTGGCAGCATGGCATGTAACTGTTTTGATCAAATTATTGAAAGTCAAATAAAATATTTGTAGATACATCGATAGTAATGCCATTCAATAGCAAATTCACAGCAGTCCCATGAACAAAGATTCTTTATCCATATCCCTCAGAGACACAGAGAGAATAGAAGTGAGTAACACCTGTAACAGAGAGCAGGCTGTTAATCTTGATTTACTGGCTACTGATGGATGGGGCTAGATCTCATAATGGTAATTGCATCGAGCACTTAATAGCAGGACTTGTTTTCAAAGGACTTCTTCTGCATTAATCTTTATGACTGCATCAGTAACAGTCCTATCATTTTATATGTTTAGGTTTGTATACTGTTCACACAAGTTGTTTTTTTCCACCGTATATAATTTAATATGCTGCCACTTGCTGCATAGTTAGATCTTATCTTATGATCTATGATCAAAAACTCCAGGCTTTTAAAATATATGCTTACCTGAAAATGTTGTTTTCTTAATCTTGCCCTACATTACCTATCACAAAAAATATTATATATTTTTATATATAAGAAATTATATTTCTTATAAACTTGATTGGCTCAAACTTTGTATACACTCAATAAATGGTAGCCATATTAATAATAAAAAGTGAAATACATTTTCTAGAGTACAAACTTTTAAAATATAGTCAATATATAATATACTAATATCATTATGCATATCAATAGCACATGAAATCCTTAGTCTCATTCCTAGATAGTAAGACTACTTACTATTACTATAATAAGACTACTGTTACTATTTCTGTTTTTATGATCTCAAAATCCTTTTGCACATGCGTGTGTGATCCACCTCATGTCAAAGCCAACACACATCATTACTCTTCTCTCGACAGCACCACTTGGCCTGTAAAAGCAATTAGGGTCATGCATTCACCTTATCATTTCCACAGGCTTCTTGGTACATGTTGATTATTTCTCTGATGCCTTCTATCTTTTTTTCCCCCACAATCAACCAGGTAGAATTAAGGAAACATTGCGATATATTTAATTTTTTAAAATTTCAAGTGTGTTCCACCAAGGACAACTCTTTTTCTTTCAGGAAAGAATCACTGCCCCTATGATGGCAACACCACAATCTGGAAGAGGCCATGGGATATCTTCCACTGTATTATTCTGTGCTTAGTCAGGAAAGCAGAATAGCATTACAAGAATAAGGAATTTAATATAAGACTTGGAGATTCCATGGAGAGAAAAGTCTGGAAGGCAGCAGCTGAAGGATTGGAGAAGCCGTCCAGAAGGACTTAAGACTGGAGCATGGGGACTGGAAAAAAGCCACAGCTCACTGAGGTGCTTGGAGTCTCCACGTCCGGTCACCACAGTGGAGAACTGTGAGTGGAGGCGGCCACGAAGCTGCTGCATCCGCCCGCCGTGACTTCCTGAGAAGAATGACTTCCACTCCATTCCTCCTTCCAAATCCTGTCTGAGTGCCCTTCATTGACAAACTCTAACCCAGAGCCAGAGAGGGAAGGAACACCACAAAACCTAGTTTCCGGTCCTGGTAAAGAGTGTTGGTGGTGCTTCATTAAAAACAGACAATCCAACAAAATTCCCATAAAGAGAAACCAAATAAATAACTCACTGTTGATGAGAAAAATAGTTTTTATAGAGATGAGGATGCTTGCATATTATCATTGTTGGTTTTTTACCCTCCAAATGGTTTTAAATCCTAATTAAATTAGTCATTTAAAGTCACTGAACATCAGTTCCCTCAGGAAAAGCATGAGATTATTTATACCAACCTGATAATGTGGTTATGAGGACTGAATTAGATAGTGTGTATTATCAGTATTAGCACATCTCAGGGGTTCAATATGTGAAGTCATCCTTTTGGCAGGAAATGAGTTTGTCATCGGGAAACCTAGATTAAAGCCTGGGAGTCCCTCCATTTATTGGCTCTGGGAATTGGATAAATCAGTTGACTCCTTTAAGACTCAGTTTACTTACCTGTAAAATTGAGAATGTCATAATATCTTCCTTCAGAATTACAACGAGGATACAATTAAGCAAAACAACATGTGTCCAAGAATCTTCGTTATAGTCAACCTGATTTTATTTTGTAGAAACGTGTCATTTTCACGATGGACACTTACTCTGAGACATGAGAGAACTAGGTGTCCATTGTTGAAAAACCAGACCCTTCTAACAGATGTGTGTGTTGTCTGCCTTTGCTGTGACTCCAGCTGCTGCTGTGCTCTCACCTGCCTGGGACCATGAGGTAAACTGAGACTGCTCCATGGAGAACAATGGCATCAAACCCAGTTCGAAAAGGGTTTTGTTGTGTTTGCACTGTTGTGTTTTAATAAGTACAATTTCCAAAATATTTTATAGTCTTTAGATATATCCTTTCAAAACTTGACAAGAAGATTGAGCTGTCTATCTATAACATATTGCAGCAAGAAATGTAATGGTATCTGAAAAAAAAACAAGCATATCAATTCAATTATACTTGGTAAGCCTTGAGGAGCCTATATATCTTGAATCATTTTTTTCCCAAGTCTATCATGAATATTTGAAAGATTCCCCTGATTAAAAAAAAATACTAATAGAAAAAATAAAATGGTCTATTGAAAATGTTTTGTAGCTGTTTTAAGCCTGGCTGTGCTCTGCACACATTTTTACAAAAAATTCCTGCTGCTTTTTCTGCTATTTTTCTGCTCTTCATGTCCTGCCCGTAATGTCCAGGACTTCCTCCACAAACTCTCCCAAATTCGAATCATAATTTTACGTGGATCATTTCTCTCAGTGTAGATCACTTTACTATATGCCTTTCTACTTGCTCATTGTGATTCTCTTAGCATATTAGCATTTAATTTGCCCTATGATGAATCTTCTTATTATGGAAAGGTTTTTCATTCAACCAAAAATTGTTTATCATGCATCCAATATATTTCAGGAAAGACTCTATATTCTGGGGATACAAAAATGAAAAGGATTTCTACTTCCCTCAAGAAGCTGGTACACTAGTAGGAAAGAAAGATACAAAAATAAACAATTTAATTATTTAATTAGTTAGGTACATTGGGGTAGACTTCTACTTCCAGAGGATAGACTATGACCATATATTTAGCTTCCCTCTCTACCAAGCCATTGAGAAATGAATGACATATAAAAAGATTACACTGAAAGCAATGCTACAAACAAGTAACGATTCTGATTTAGGGAATTGTAGAAAATATAAATTAGGGATAGAATTTGTCAGTGATAAGCACTCATGTAAGATTTGGCAGACGGAAGAGGTGGAGAGGGCATTGTTCTCTACAGGCACATACAGCCAGAAGCATGGGCACATATGACATTCACATATGTGTAGGCATGTTCTTCAGAACTACCCTCCCCACTCCGTTTCTGTAGACTCAAATAGTTCTGTGGAGTTTTCCAGAGAATCTTGAGAATTGCAGAATCTTCTAGGCATCAGACCTACTTCAGCCTGATCCTTCTCAAAGCTTCTCTGGACCTTTGCTCCTTTAGGTTTTCAAAGCTTATTTAAGCCCTGAATTCCTAGATATCTTTCTACTGCCCTGATATTTAGAGTGGCTTGGATTTTTCTGACTGCCCCTGACAGGTGTGCCACACTTCCTTCATCTCTCAGCTGCACTATTATCCCTCTCGTTGTTCTCACTGATGTCACTCTCTCTCCTTTATAGACTGATCCCAACCACAGCAGACAGGGAAAACCAGGTGAAGCACAGCCATACCGTCACCGCCCTATTAAAACCCTTCAGTGGCTTACCATTTCCATCAGAATAAATTTTATTTTTTTAGCACTGCTTGATCATCCCGACCACATCTCCTCCCCATCTACTTCTCCCTTTATCTCCTACAGCTATCACTCTCTCAGTCCATTCCTACCACTCTGTCTTCTCAAACACATCAGGCAGACTCCTTTTGCCAGGAAATCCTTCCCTGAGATAAAACACATGTCTCAGTACTTTCCTTCATTAAACTTCTGGTCAAACATCACACTATCAGAGATGCTGCTCTTTTCCACATAAAATATCAATTCTGTATCTCATCACTCTCTATTCCCCTAATATGCCTCATTTTTTTAATCAAGGCACATTCATAACATGACATACGATTTTTCCCAACTCTCCAGGTCCTTTATAGCTGCAGTAGCAACCCTGCCCCCACCGCTTCCCCTCACCCTAACAGTTTAAATCTAGGAGCTCTCTAAGTGGTGTGTGTCGGGCATTACTTATACAAAGAGAGATATTTCAGTGATGAAACATTGTCATTTATTACTTATTCACATGCTGACTCTAATAGTTTTAAATAGGCCTTATACCATAAATCCATGACTTCTAAATTTATTTACCATAAGCAACCTATACAGACTAGGTACATCATGCTAAAATCGTTCCATAGACAAAGATTCTCCATTATTTTTCTCCAATAATTCCCAGCAGGAATTCCTAAAGCATGTTTTCAAGGAGAATTGACTATCTTTTGTTCCTTGTCTCTCTCCTCTGTCTCCCTGTGTGCTCAGTAGTTTAGGAAGCGTGGGTTTCCAATCAGTGGCTAAGACTTTCCTTCCCATTTATTAATTTTAATAAGTGGGTAATCAACTAGAAGCAGTATGATGCTTGGTTAAGTCTATAGATCCTGTACCCAAACTTGCGAAGTTTACGCCCAGGGCTTACAGTTGATTAGTTACATGATCTTGGGAATGTTATTTAATATCTTTGGGTCTCATTTTCTCACCTGTAAAATAAAGCTAATAATAATTACCTTATAAGATTGTCATGAGGGTTAACTGGGTAAATACCCGTAAAATACTAAGAACAGTGTCTTAACAAAAACTGAACATTCAACAATGGTTACTTATTTTTAATACTTCAATGCAGAGCTACTGTCTCACAGGTTATCTCTGTTTTGAAATGAAGCCCATTCTTCTTTTCGTCCCTTCAGAAATGGCAAAATTTGTTAGATTTACTAGGAAAACAGGAATATACATGTGAATGTTCTGGTAAAAGTCCAAATTTAAGTAGTGTCAAGAATATTTTTTTGTATGAAACGATTCTATCTTAACAAGCTAAGCTTTCATCTGATTAAGGCAAAAAAGCCCAGATCTTTCCCCCTGTAAAATCAAAAACTGGAGGGAGTTACAATTTAAACAGAACACAGACTGAGTCAAAATCACTCAGTTCACCTGTCAGCCTCATTTAGTTGTCTCCCTGTTCCCTTGAGATAAAAGTTTGATGATGGTTGACTTTAGAGGTATTAAAGTTCTTTTCACCAGTGATTAGATCTGAAGTCATTCCCTGTAAAATTAAAGTTATAAAAATTTAACTTTCCAAGCTCTGTGGCTGATTAGGCAGAATTTAAGTCATTAACCCTCCTAGGAAATGCTCTGAAACTTCTAATAGGCCGGGTCGGGGTGCCTAGGCTCTCCTGAAGGCATCAGCAGGCTCATACTGGTCAACCATTTGAAAAGAACTTTATTTCTAGAGAATAAAGTAAAACTTAGAGACATGCAAGAATTAATTGTGGTCCTCATAAATGAATTATGAAGTTGCCTAGAGCTGGCTAGGTCAGGAACGTAAATTGGAAAGAGGATCCACGATGCTTTTTCATTTCAATATAAATGATATTCCCCCCTTTTAAATCCTCATGAGAATTGAGAAATACCCACCCCACAAAATGAACACCTGCTCACTAAAGGTATGTATCATAGTCACACAAAATTTAATGTCTCATGCTATAGAACTAATATTCAAGAAATAATTTAGCCAAATATTTCTTTCTAGTGTGAAACTTAATTAGGCAAAGGTGTCAGAAGTTAAGCAAGAGTCTCAGGGAGGAATTTTAAAATGCTCTTAATGAGGAAAAAAATTCCAGTTAAAGTCCATCATAATCTTCTGGTCAGTAAAACAGAAAACAGACTCGATCCGTCAACAGAGGGACCATGATAAAGGGAGTCTGTTACACGGGTTGGAAGGCTGACAAACCAAAAGGGAATTAGGAGGCAGCATGTAGATAATCAGCTTCTTTACAGAGCCTGACCAGCCTTGGGACTCAGGAAAAACTTGGAATAAATTGGGGTTTTCAGAATCTAGAACCTAGAAATTGTCCATTAGTGGCAAATCTGGGAGCTTCAAGGAGGACACAGCTGGCTGGTGCAGATACCTCTGAGGGGTGGTAGGAGGCTTGGTCTCCAAGTGCTAAAGGAAGCTGCAGGCTACTTGAATCCAAGTGCCCTTTCTTGGATGATGCTGACAAGAACAGGAAGCGAACGAAAAAGCAAGTCCTTTATGTCCCCTCTGTCTTTCCGTCTTCCTCTACTCCCCTCTGTTAGGAAATCTGAAGAGGGATCAGCTGGCAAAGGAAATGATTAGTTTGCAGAGTCCCAGCCATAGTAATTCAGAGCACAATCGATTAGAAAGTGAGATACAATATCTTACCAACTCACACAGTCCTTAAAAAAATGATGCTTATTTACAAGTGACCAAAGGAGAAGCATGTAGTCAGAACATAGCTGTAGATTTTATGAAAGTATCCAAATAGTTGGGAGGAAAAGCTCTGCTAGAGCAAAGGAGTAGAGAGAGAAAGTGTTCTCCCCCAAGTTCATTAACATTTTATAAAACATTTTAATATTATATGACTATTTTCCTATCAACAATTTAATATTATCAATTAATAAGAATTAATTCATCTTTTTAACACATAAAGACTATCCTTTCAGAAAATTGGGTAAGTATATTATATGAAATGTGTTCATAGGATGCATCTTAACAATAGTGATCTACTTGGAAAAGCTGCTTTTTAGAGTGATATTTAAAAACGACACTTTTATTCATAAAGTTAGCAAATGAGAAAAGCTAAAACTCTGGAAGGATCGATAGTTCCTAAGTACACTAAATTGATATTTACTTCAAGTAATTCTATTTAAATGTTATTCTAAGCATTTGTGCTTTAAACTTAATATTTTGTGCGTGTTTATTTTGAAAATACAACCTGAGAATTAATTTTTTTTAAAAAAATGAGAAAGATAATGTTCCCATAACAATGATTGTTAAATGGTACTTATTCAGGCTTACTTTAGAATCTGGCTTAGTTCTGTAGTTTCTAGAAGGAAGGACTAATACATATAAGCCAGGTGTCAGGTCAGGACAGTGCTTCTGTGACAAATAAAGGAATTTATTTACTTGTTTAAATAAAATTCTTCTGCTCATTTCCTCATTTAACAGACCCGTATTGACTCTGCATTTAGTTATTTTGAAGGATACGGAAATTGGTCATTCGGATACCCAAACTGTCTTCAAACACTTAGGTTCTAGAGATTAGCAATTCTCACTGACACATTATTAATAGCATATCTGTGTTGGTGCCTCTTCCAGTATCGCTCTCATTGATGCCAAATGGTGGCCCATTAAGATCTAATAGTTAGTGTCTGACCCCTATTCTTCCACACCTAACACCTACATTCCTTCCATTTGGTCCTGTGGTAATAATCCCTCATACACTGATGTCAGCTGACTCGTGCCTATGAAAGGTGAGGTCTTTTCCTGGGTTGTCTAGACCCATGGGGATCACAGAGATGGCGTGCTCCACTTTTGTCAGCAATGCCTGGTTCACAGATATAAAAGCATGGCATATAGGAGACACTATTCCCTCTCCGAAGCAAAAACTGGTAAAATACAAATGTAAAAATTAGAGCCCCCAGGTTGGCATCACTGATTTCTTGCTGTTTGTTTATGGACACAGTCTCTCACTGTCACACAACTTTCTTCATCAGGTATAGGCTCTCTATTCTACAGATAAAGAAAGTGAAGCTCACAGGAGCCAAACAACTATTTTAAGAGCACATAAGCAGTATCAAGTGAAATTAAATTTGAATTTGTCTTGTTGAACAGCTCTTTTTTACTGCATTGCACCACATTTTTACGTCATACTTACAGTTCTGAGATTACGGTTATCTGGATAACTATAGACATACTTGCTTATCCAATATTATGACATCATGTGAATTTGTACCAAACAATTGTCTGGGATTGAAAAACAGGACTTTCTTTCCAGTGTTGGTATTTCTGTGTACACCTGATGGCTAGGGCTTTTGGGGTCACCCAGGAGCATTGGAGTTCAACGTTGTTCAATAAGATGATGAAATAAAATAAGCATTGGTGAAAATGTCATTCATTTGAAACAAGAATTAGTAGGTTCTGGAAGTCATACATTTCACTGTGGACAAGAGAAGGCTGGAAGTTATTCTTCATTACTGCTCTTTGTAGACGATGTGTTTGCTCCCTATCAATTATAAAATGAAGTTTACACAGGACTTAGGAAAAATTGTTTATTTATAATGTATTATAGGGTATAAAAAATATCTTCCAATGCATTGTCATTTGATCCTCAAATGCCATAGGGTGGAGAGAAGTTGCTATAATACATATTTTTACAGATGAGAAACACAAAACCATGGGGTTACTATGAGCAAGTATCAGCTTCTTTCAGTGAAACACACTATGTTGCGTAGTCAAGGGTTGTACTGCACGTCAGTGAGGCTGCTGGCTGACTCTGGGGTTAATCGGCTCGGGTTCAGAGCAAGATTTGTCACACCCTATTGTGCAGTCTTAGAAAAGCTAATAAAACTCTCTTCCGTTTCCTCATGTGTACAATGGAATAACAACAACAACAGCCATAACAACTAGTATTATTATTATTAGCCACAGAATTGCTAAGATGACTAAGGAATTATTTACATGTAAAACACTCAGAATGGTGTTGAGTGTGTAGCACTCAACATGTTCACTAGTTAGCCAACCATAATCTTGAAATAATAAAACATGATAGAAAATAAATAGAAAAGCAAGACAGATATTTCTGGATATCTAACAACCCATCAGTTATTCTTTCTTAATGTCTTTTTTCTGTATTGTATTGATTTCTTTTATTTATTCCAGTCTCATTCAATTTAGCAAACACACTGCTGTCAGAGGATTCTACTAAAGTATAATTTTTGAGCCATACTCTGCTAAGAGACATGAAAATACGCTCCTTTGAATAAAGTGTGAACTCTTTTGGATGGCATTACATGCACTCAGAAATCATGATGTAACTGCCAACCTATTCTTCCAACTACATTTACTATCACTCCTTTTGTCTACTCCTGTGCTCCAGCCAACTCAAATACATGGTCTTCCGAGACTGCCCCTGCTCCAGGTTCTCAGGGTGCAATGCTTCCCTGAGACACTATTTGACAATGGTCTCCAAACTTCCAGACCTGCTTAGAAGGGTAAGTGTTCATTAAGCCTCTCTTGAGCTACTTGAGAATATATTTTTATCCACATATTTCTGCTTCTAACTTCTTTATTATAAAACATCATCTGTATTATACTCTATTGAAAGTTGAATATATTTTATCTTCCATACAAGTTTGTGAAGGAGGTAACTAATTAGCTTTTCAAGATGGAAAGCTTAGCAAATAATTTTGGACTTTATATTCCTTATTTAGGGCCTTCTAAGCGCCCTTCCTTCTGCGAGGATCCAGGATTAAGCTCCCCACTGGACTGCTGCCTTTTCTTTTTCATCCCCAAAGCACTTAGGAAGAAGCCTGTTATATATAGAGATTGAACAGGCTCAAAAAAGGCTGGCTATGCTGCTATTAAACTTAACTCATGGGAAAGTGAACAAAGAGTACAAATGTTATAAGGTGATATAATAAGAATGTTTTCTTTTGAATAATTTACACATCATGTTTTCAGGTCACATTTACATTTTGTGTTTATATCTGTGACTACTAAGAGGAGGGCAAAAAACTTCATAATTTTTCAAAGAATGAAGCACTGTAAAGTGACTTGACTCAAAGTCCAGAGAGGTGGTAGATGTTGGGGAGAAACAAGAACATGTTCGTCAACATTATCGGTACAATTATCATGGATATAAAAAGGTGGTTTAACTGTATGATCATATTGGTTCAGGAATAAAAACCTTCTGGAAATCAGCCCTAGTAAATGCCAGAAGTCTGAACCAGGTTGAGTTTACTATTCCTACTTCTGAGGAATTAAAGGCAAATTAAGGGGACATTTACTTCTTTAGTCACACACAAGGAAGTACAGAACCAGAAGCCACAATAAAAAATGATGAGATGTTATGAGCGACACCTGACATCGGTTGCCTATATTTACTATTTTATTTATTTTATTTTTTTAAAGATTGGCACCTGCGCTAACAACTGTTGCCAATTTTTTTTGTCCTTCTTTTTCGCCGCAAATCCCCTCAGTACATAGTTGTATGCTTTAGTTGCGGGTCCTTCTAGTTGTGGCATGTGGGTCGCCACCTCAGCATGGCCTGATGAGTGGTGCCATGTCCATAGCCAGGATCCAAACCAGCGAAACCCTGGGCCTCTGACGGAGCACGTGAACTTAACCACTCGGCCATGGGGCCGGCCCCAATATTTGTTATTTTTATTATACTGTTGGATTTACTTGAATGGTATAATTCAGTTAAAGAAATTTGCAGTACAATTTTAAAAGATTCATTAATAAAATTAATCAGGATAATTCTACATTAACAAAGGGCATCATACTTACTGAACAGGATTATTTATAAAAACATGTCTGGTGATTTAACATTATACTTTATTTTGCTAATTTATTCAATCTTTATGAGAGAAATGGGAAATATGAATTAAATGGATGAGATTAATAATTATTTCAAGTCCTATTTATTTTATTCTTTTGTATATTTAACAATTTCTTGGCTGACCCTCTGTAATAATAGAAGTGAGCACAGGGAGGAAAGAATTCATAGGTCGACATGATATAGAAAGTAACTCGCTTCAATGAAGTTGGACAGAACTGAAACTCACTCTTCAGATCAGATGCATTTAGGATCCAGAGGATTTTAAAGATTTTATTTAATCTGCCTCCAGAGTTGGAAACTGACAGGACTCATTTTCGTCATTGAAATATACAAACTTCATAATAAGATAAAATGCTATTATTTATTCTATCAACAAAACATCAATAAATTATTTGCCATTATTTTGATTAAGGTAACAGGAACCAGTATCATATTTTGCAATTTATTATGATATTCTGAGGTCAAGGAAAATCCATTTAAGGAATTTTTTTAAAAAGCTATCAAATTAGAGGAAAACCCAAATTCTTAAGGGACAAGTGTAGAAAAAGTTGATGCAATAGCTTAAGTGAATAATCAAGTAATGTCGAAGACCTAACTTTATTAAATATCGGGAATAACAGCTTATGGAGTCGGTTAGACTCAGTGAAATCATTTTCACAGAAAAAAATAATGTGAAACAGAAAAACCAGCATCTCTACAATGTGGATTATCCTCCTTTAAAAGCCCAAAGACATTGATCTCCAATTAGATTTATAGCCACATTTTAATTATCTAATCAAGTGGAAGTTAATTATGTCAAATCAAACATTATATATGTCTATTTTGTAATATGATGTGTAAAATGGCATGTATATAAAATCAGGTACAAAAACTCCTATTTCCAAATCGCCACACCGACCTTGAATTTGGCGGGTAAACTGCACTTGGACAGAAGTAAAAAATTTAATTCAGATTTCATAGGTGTTGCCCATAATCATGATACGTCTCCCAGACTTGGAAAGTGAATTCAAACAGAGAGAAATGAAATGAAAAGAGCTATTTTCAAATTAACTTACATAGTCCGTAATTATGCCATTGGAAAACATCTTATGGAATTAATAAAGCACTTGTGTCAGTAAGATTTGAATTCACTTTATCAAAAATATATTTATTTATTAAAATAACTTGATTTGAAAGTCTTGAAGCATCTCATTCCTTATCTACATGTATCGCCCCGTGTGAACGTAAATCAAAGACTGATAGTCAGGTGATATGATCTGACGTAACCAGTAGATAGAAGTTTTTAATATATTGATAGATTTCCACACTGGCTGTTAAAGAGCCTCCTCCAGGGGCCTCCCAGGTATAGTGGAGCCCCACGTTCCCAAGATCCAGCACCCAGAGTTACTGCCAGGGACGACAGATGCCTCCCGCTCCCTGCCCCAGCATCAGCACTGTCTTCTTTTCTGATGAGTCAATGCCCATTTTTACATATTTTTGGTATTGCCACTGAGGAGGCCTATTTCTATTTGAAATATTTTTGTTTACCCATGGAGCTGTTGTCTATTAAATACATGTAAGCAATCCGTCTTTATCATTATACTTAGTGAAGTTGGATTTGGTTTTAAAAGTCTCCATTAATGGATCTCTGGTGCAAATATCTTTTAAGCAGTGAACCAGCAGATCAGAAGCACTCTATATATTTAGGAAGAGCTGGAAGAGATGGAAGGCTGTGGACAGCTACAGGACAATAAGCGGTTCACCTAATTTATTTTCCTGTCATAAATAAAATGTCTTGACATAAATATCATACTTTTTTGAGATTATTCCTTCAAAGTGTAAGGAGTCCTATGAAGATTTCTAAATAGAGACAGTAGTATAAAACATAACTAGCACTTCAAAAAAAAATCTCTGGATGCATTAACTTTGAATTAAAGGGCATAAAAGTAGGCATGGCAATAAATAAATCAGTCAAGTCAAACAAAAAAGGCTAAATTTTAACATAAGCAATGTGTATAAAAATATACAGCAAAACAGTAAAAATACCATTTCTTTATCATGTTCAATATATTTTTTCTGTTCACCAGTTTATCAAATTCATGCAAGCGATTCCTTCTGTAGATTAATATTTTTTCAATATATATTATTCAGAATTGCTATGGTAATTCTTTAATTTTTTATCATAAAATTTTCTTTCTCATTTATTTGTTTTTGTAACGTGTATGAAATTGAATTCCTAACAGAGGTGTATGTGAGCAATTCACCTAGTGGATTCATGAAGCCTGCTGGAGTTACGAGGTTTGGATTGTGATAGACCAGACTGCTTTGCTATCTAAAGGACAGAACCTCAGAGAATTCAGCAGTTTTGGAAATGCTGGTAAGCAGATTTATGCTAATTCTGATTTTTCAAATTTATTTTCTAAGAATACACATTCAATATTTTAAAAGTGCCCACCCACTAAATCAAACTTTATAGAGTGTATATATAATTCAACAGCAATTAAACATATTATATGATTTTACTTTATTTATATTAAACACACCATAATTAGTAAGCTTTCAGGTATTGTATGTGTGCCTGAGTATGAGAACAACTCAGAATGGTATAATTTGGGTCATAAATTGGCCTGGTTTTTTAAAGCATTTAAAAAGGACTTTCCTATTCTAAAAGGAGAACATATTCCATAAAATTTTAGAAATCAAATTTTGGAGAAGTAAGCCTCCATACTAAAGGACATCCTGTAGCCTAAAATGTGGAAACAGTTGATATAAAGTGTGTATTTATGTGAGTGAGTTTTTATCACTCTAATAGAAGAAAACATTTCTCTTAACTCAAGTTAGGAAATTATTATACATTTTTATATATCTTTATATAAAAAGTTACAAGTAGCAAGCATGTGACACAAAGAAATGGAAGAGTTAACAGCAGTATTCAAGAATGCATGCTTTTTACAATGTGTCTAATAAAAAGGATATTTTTCCAACTCAAATATCCAGTACTGACATGCAATTCAATCCTATCGCTAAGTATTTAATCAAAAAACATTTCTATTCAAGGGTATGAATGGTAAAATACCTAATTTCAAAAACTACTTCTGAAACTCGGTATCTTCCTTTGATATAAAACAAAAAAGAAATCGGGGGTATATAGGAAAGGCCAAAAAAAGAGATTTTTCTTATTGCAATCTAGCAGTTTTACTCGTTACTTTTGGCTGCGTTTAATCATAACACAACAATAGATGCTTCTAGTCCATGAAACCTCTAGCTGGTGTCTCCATGGTCCATATTTTCATTTTTCACTGGAGCATGTTCAAAATCACTCAGGAACGCACTATTCTCAATCAGTCTATATAATGAAAACAATGTACATGTAACATAAAGTTCATCCCAAATTGTGTTTTTTCACATATCACACAATGTACAATTATCTAACAAAGACATAAAACAACATAGAAACAAAGTGAAATTGACAGTAAAAATAAAGTTGGGAGAGTCTTAATCAGGAACTAATTTCTTCTTCAAGTTTCCAGTAAATCTCAAAATGTATTTAAAAACTAAGGAGCACTTGGTGGCCAGCAACCAAATTACGAAATGAACATATCATTGTGCAGCGGGGATGTCTTGCCGAAGAAATAACAAATGTCTGTAATTCTTAAGTTTGGATAAAGGCAGTGGAATGAATTTAGAAATATGTCCACTTTTCACAATTCACTATAGAATTTTCTTTTCACAGTCCCCATGTTTGTATAAATAGTTCTTCTCTGAAAATAAAACACAGTTAAAACATTTTCTCCCAATGAAAAATGCATACAAATACACCAATTTATCAAGGTAATACAGAGCATGGAAATGCATTCACCTAATTCAAGAATAGTTGGTAGGCTTGAAGAGTTTTGAAGAGATTAGCTGTCAAGCAAATTTAATTGGAGACGAATTAGTCTAATATAGATATAGACTTATCAAGTGGTAAAAGTAAAGCCATTATGATATCCGATGACAAAATAGATGTACACATAGACAACTGGTATTTATGGAACATTGTACATTATCAAGCATTCAAATTTTATCTCATAAAATTTGACATAACATGCTGCATTTAATTTTGATGAAATAAGCTACATATTCATGCAAAAATAAGAGTGCGCAAATTGTAAAAGTACCACCAAATACTTAGTGTATGAGTTTTGAGTAAAATATTGCCAAGTTAAATCAATAAAATTATTACCGGTTTTATATATTGACTCCAGTTATATTGAGACAATATTCAGATTTTTTATTATGAAAACCTTGGGTTTATTCTGGTATTTCTTTGAAGAGTTCACTAATTTTTTCCTTAAAACACATAAAATTTAACTTGTTAATTGAACATCCCTCTTAATGACCTTGCAGTACAAGGCCTGATGGTAAGAATATTAACATTTATTTTAAAGATACATCTACTAAAAGGCATCTCTCCATCAGCATTAAATCCATTATATTTCTAATTATAAAATGTTATGAAACACACATCTCAAGAAATGAATAAATAGCACATTCCCTAAAAAACTACAAGACATTGCAACAAAACAAAACATAACAGAATACAACAAAGGGAGAGAAGGAACCGAGGGCATTGGCTTACCTTGAATTTTCTTTTTAGACCCTAGTTGTGTTGTATTCAGATTCATGTTTGCTTAGAGACCCAATGAGGCAGAACCTGGAATGTTATGGCTATTTCATTCAACAAAGTAATATTTGCACAAAAAATAAATATGCATACAAACATTTACTTAAAAGCATTCTTAAAAATTCATAGAACTGAGGAGATAGATTTTTTTTCCATCAGCATGCAAAAGTACTAAATCAACTAAAAATAGTTTAGGCTTGGAAGATGTAGAATGAATTGAGAAAGTATGGACATTTATAAAACAAACTAAATGCTAGGAAACATGCAAAACAAAACACAAGTAGATTGGATTGGGAGATTCAAAATAAATTTTTTCTAAAATTAAATTTTCGTTCCTCAAAAGTTTATTAATTTTAGGGCTAATAATACAATACAGATAACATTGTCTTTATATTAAAAGGAAAACGTTTCTACTAATTCTTGCTATGTTTAAATATAAATGTTTAGTATTTTAGCATACTATGTTGTCATATGCAATTTGTAATGTAAGTATTATGCGATATGTGGAAAAAAAGTTTTTCACTTTCATACCAAAAATATAATACATTATATTGCAAAATATGTTATTTTTACATTAAAATTATTCAACAAGATGGCTTAACCATCTTGGTAAGGCATTTATGTCCAAATATCATTTCATATCTTAAAATATATAAATATTGATTAGAGCAACATTCATGACCATGTGGAAGCAAATTAGCAATATAAATTTGTGATATAAATTAAAGCCATGATTTCTATATAAATGTTACATATATAGAAATAAATGAACTATCTTTGGTCTGTGTGTGCTCACACACATACACATATATACATATATGGGATTTAGGAAGAGTATGGATAGCACTGAAAAGGAAAAAGAAGAGGAAAAAGTTGAGACACTATGGTTTAAATCATTAATAAAAAGAGAAACTGAAATATGAAGACAAAATACAACACAATATTCTGGAAGCATTTCAGTCCTCAGGTTATAGTTGTCATCAAAAAATCGATTGATACTGACCGCTGGACGGCTTTATCATGTCGGGACAGCCTGTGACTTGTGGTGGGCACCTCCTCAATCTCATCGATGTCACAGGCATCTGCAGCATCTTGTGAGTAGTTGTGTTTCATGACGAGGATATTTCTTCTGTTCATGGGCGGGATGAGGGGTTTGACGGGCTGGGGGGGCATCTCTGTCAAGACAGAAGCATCTCTTGTGCTGAGGTTACTGCGGCTGCCTTTCGCACTGGACAGTTGTGATCCACAGTGATGGTCATGAACGCATTTGGAAGAGGACCTCCGCAGTTTATGGTAGTTTTCAAAGTCATCTGCCACATCTGCAAAGTCAGCTGTAGCTCCTGTCCCTCTCAGTGTGCATAACTCATAATGAGGAGGTTCAAACACCTCCTGGAAAACTGTCTGGTCAAAGTCCGATTTCCTTTGGACATATTTTTTACGAGGCTGTTTGATCTGCACAATGACAGAAATGATAATAAGGATGATCACAATGCAGGAAGTCACTCCAATGACAGTCCCACTGGTGTTGGTCAGCTGGTCCAGCAGGCTGGCTTTCCTCTTTTCTACAGGTCGAGGAGAGTGAAAACAACAAACAAAACAAGAAACAACCCACCACGTATTAATATGGCAGTCAAAGTGTATACCGAGAACTTTAAAATGAAATAGGCTGAGCACAAAATTTTTATAGGCTTAAAGTAACATAAAAATAATCTTTAAAAATATACAAAAATTTTCACTTTTCACAAAGGCTTATCTTCTAGCCTTAGAAACAGCCCTCCCATTGCCCAGCATCCCTATTTTAAATGTAAATATATGTTTGGAGAAGATCTTGTAAGACCTTTAGCATGACATTTGGGAAGGAACTGGCAATGTTAAAAACAGTAAATTCTTTCTTCTCATAGGTGTAAGAAAACCTCCAAACTCCACTATTGAGGGTGCTAATATACCTATATTGTTCTGATTTTCTTCCTGATGCAGATAAGTCAAAGTAGCAACAATATCCTGATACCAAAAGATAATCAAACTTTATGACAGACACTTCTGGAATGGTGGCCCGAGGGCTTCTGTGGGCCTTTCCCCCAACGAAACAACCATAACTAGTAAAAAGCATTTACAAAAAAAACCCCAACCATTTAAAGTTTCTGGAAATTGTCCTAATGGCATACAGCTAATAGAGGTACAAGAAAATCTACTAAATTTTTTTAAGAATAGTGAGAGTTTGTGGCTTTTGAGCTCCCCCAACTCCAGTTTATCATGATGGAATGTCTACTCAGGGAAGTTTCACACAACACAGGCCTCCTCTCCCTGCAGCTCCCAGCCTAGAGTTACAGTATCTCCCCAGGAGGACCAAGCCGCCAGCAGTTCTCAATGCCCACCAAGCCCAGATCCATACCGCAGATGCTCTATTCCAGACAAGAGTGGCTGAGATGTCAGGGGCTCCCTTCCTCCTCCCAGCCCCCACTGGTAGGGCAGAGCGTCTACACCAGGCACAGTAGGCTGAGAATGCTTGGCCGCAATCACACTTGCCCCAGCTCACTCAGAGAGCAGAACTGCCTGGAGAGGCAAGCTGAGCAAACCAGATGTTGCCACCTTCACCCAGTGCCCTATTCACAAAGCAAGGGTGTTACTCTGAGAAACTGAGTCACTTCCCTGCCCCCTCTTCACCCAAAGCAGTAATGCAGACGTCATGCCCATGAAGAGAGGCAAGTCACAAAAACAGAGAGCACTATAGCTTTCCCTAAACAAAGTTACTTTACTTGGAACAGAGTGTAGAGAAGTTCAAGCCTAAGGAAATCTCAAAACAATGGAAATTTTCTGGTAAGCAATTAGGAGGAGGTTATTAGCTCCTTAGTAGCCACAAGCCAAACCTCAGAACAGCTAGAAGGTTAACATAATAAACCAAGAAAGTAACAGCCAAGAAGAACCCTCTTGGTTTGGAACAAACCAAAAGTTTGGCCTCAAAAACTACCCCTGCAAAGAAACTGAATCTAACTGGATCAGATCATAGGACAATTTATGTTTCTGGGCATTGTCAAAACAAGAGAGCAATCATCCAGCAACTAGTGGAGAGTAATAGCTGGGTGTGATACCAACAGAGGCAGACATCTAAAGAGAGAGAACAGGGAGAGTCTTGTTAAACCATGGTCACCTGAGGGTGAGAGTAAGGTGCTCAGGGCCATGGTCTTCACGGAGCAACATCAGGGACAGAGTCACCGAAGTAGGCCAGCCAAGTCTACTTGTTTATACAAGTAAATAAGAAAACAATGATAAGGAGCCCTGGGGAGGGGGGAATCAGTATCCAGAGTTGTTACAATATATTATCCATGTCCAGTTTTCAACAAAATGTTACAAGGCATGTAAAGAAACAGGAAAATACAAGCCTTTGAGACTTTGCAGACAAAGATTTCAAAGCAGCCGTTATAAAATAAGTTCAAGGATCTAAAGGAAAGTATGATCAAAGAAGTAAAGAAAAATATGAGGATAATGCCTCATCAAGTAGAGAATATCAATAAAAATAGAAATTATAAAAAAGAAAAATGGAAAATCTAGAGTTGAACAGTACAATCACTAAAATGAAAATTTCACTAGAATGAGGATATTTCAGCTGGAGGAAGAAAGTATCAGCAAACTCGAAACAAGATAAATGAAAACTATGCAATCAGAAAAAGAGCAAAAAGCCTCAGAAAAATGAGGCAAAGTATCAGATGCACCAACATAAGGTAATGGAGTATAAGGAGAGGAGAATGAGAAAGCAACAGGAAAAATACTACAAAAATAATAATAAAGGATGAAAACGTCCCAAGTTTGATGAACAAATTCACATCCAAGAATTTCAACTAACTCCAAGTAAGCTAAAGGCAGAGATCCACACTTTAACATATAGTTGGAATGTTGGAAGACAAGGAGAAAATCTTAAAAGAAACGAGAAAAATAATCACGTAGACAGGAACCCCAATCAGATTAACAGCTGATTTATCATCGGAAATTACAGAAGCCAGAAGGCAGAGGATGACATACTCAAAATTCTGCAGGCAAAAACAAACCGAAAACTGTCAACCAAAAATCTAATATTCAGCATACCTAACTTTCAAAAATGAGAATGGAATAAAGATATTTCCAATAAACAAAAATAACATAATTTAATGCTGAAAGACTTGCCTTAAAAGAAATATCAAAACAAATTTTAGGGATTGAAAGCAAATAACTGCAGACAGTAATCCAAATCCACATGAAAAATTTAAAATGACAATAAATTAAGCAGGAAAATAAATGTTGCCAATAAAGGCAATTATGTAAATAATGACAAAGGACAGTATAGTTGCATATTCTTCTGCATTCTTCCCTTAATTTTTTAAAAAATCAATATTATATGTATAAAATCATATTGTTGTGCTTATAGGTTATAGAAATGTAATATAACAGTACAAACGAGATGGGTGGGAGGAAAACTCCCAGAGTAAGGAAATGACATTGGATGGTAATGTGAATCCACCAAAACAAATGAAAAGAATCAGAAATGGTAAATAATAAGGGTTATATAATGAACTATATTAATATATATACTTGCTCTCCTTTCTTCTCTCACCTTCTTTTAAAGACATAAGTTTACATAAAATAATAATTATAGCAATGTATTCTTGGATTTGTAACACACATGGATATAAGATGTATAAAGTAATAGGTAAAAAAAGAGATAATAGAGCTATTAGAATAATGTTTTTATATCTCACTGGAATTAAGTTAGTATAAATCTGAAATATATTTTGAGAAGTTAGGCTCTCGCCGTAAAGCAACTACTCAGGAAATAACTAAAAAGATACACTGAAAAATCACTGAAGGAATTAAAATGTTACACTAAAACATATTCACTTAATGCAGAAGAGACCAATAAAGGAAGAAAAGAGAAACAAAAAATACATGAAACATATAGGAAACAGAAAGTAAAATGACTGACGTAAACTCAACTCTCTCAATACCAGCATTAAATACAAAAGGGTTAAACACTCCAAAGAAAAGGCAAGGATTTTCAGAATGGATCAAAAAATAAGATCCAACTAATGCTACATACAGGAGACACACTTTATATTCAAAGAGACAGATAGACTGAAAGCAAAAGGATGGAAAAAGATTGACCATACAACTCACAATCATAAGAAAGCTGGAGTGGACAGGCTAACATCAAAGTATACCTTAAGACAACAAAAATTTACTAAAAATAAGGAGATAGTTTTATAACAATCAATAGAAGAGTCAATCCATCAGGAAGATGGAACATTTTAAAATATATATGGATCCTAACAAAAGCTTATGCAATTGAAGAAAGAGTCAAACAATTCAACCAGAATAGTTGGAGAATACAATAGGCACATTTAATAATGGATAAAACATGGTAGAAAATAAAAATAGAAATAGAAGAGCTGAACAATCTCATAAACCTACTTCTAGAACAATTCACCTAACAACAACAAAATGCATTTTTTTCAAGGGGACGTTTTTTAGGATCCGCCATGCTGGGCCATACCTATGCTAGGCCATAAAACTAATTCCAATAAATTCAACATGACTGAAATCATGAAAGGTATGTTCTCCCATCACAAGACAGTGAATTAGAAATCAGAATAGCGGTTGTGCCACCTGGAACAGATGAACATGGGAGTTCATGATGCACCTCCATTCATATCTTCTTGATTACTGTCTCACGTCAAATGTTCCTGATACGTGTGGGAACAAAGCCACATTAGCAAACAAAGCTGCTTGTGACTACTAAGCATTAGTAGTGCTGTATTAAGATTCTGCACAAAATATTTAATTTCCATCCACTCCAAAGGGTTTCCTTGGACACAAACTGATCATTGCCCATATCCCACCATCAAGATAGTTGATCCAGGATGTGCCTTTCTTATTGACTGTATGAACCAGGGCTACTGTGGCAATGCCTTTCATCTTCTATCCACAGAAGACATTTTAGTAGATAATATTAGACTTGCATGAAAGAGTTATTTGCCTGTTTCTTTTCCTTTGCAAATTGGCTAATATTGGATCTGAATAAAAGAGTATATTGGCATTTTCAACTTAACTAAAAGATGCAACGTTTATAAGCAAGCCAAAGATTGCTGTCTACATAAAGAAACCTTTGTGTACAGTCTACCTAAGGGACTGAGGGGCGCTGCAAGCTATTTTTATTGGAAAGGAAGAAATGCATTTTGGTAACAAAATTTAAGTCAAGTTAAGTGGCTGGAAGTACTTGAAAGCACAAATGTTCCTTCAATCTGCTTTATCTTTAGAGTATGTGCACAATGTCCAATGAAGACAAACCAGAATAAGTGAGAGGTGCAGCCACAGATTGAGGGGCACCGGGTCTGAGAGGAAACAATGCACTACACTGAAAGATGCGACTCCCTTTCCATGGCTCTGCGGGCTCGAATAAGGAGATGTCTGGGTTTTTTTTTCTTGGAAGACGGTTTACGTTTTTTTTTTTTGAGACATAAGAGCAGTTTATTTATTTATTTATTCATTTTATTGAGGTCACATTGGTTTATAGTATTGCATAAATTTCAGGTATACATCATCATATTTCGGCTTCTGTATAGACTGCATCGTGTCCACCACCAACAGTCTAGTTTCCAGCCATCGCCATATATATGTGCTCCTTTACCCCTTTTGCCCACTCTCCATCCCCTAGGAGATGTCTTTAATGAGCATTCAAGTGTTAAGGATAGTCCACTGTGTATTAACGAATGAGGAAACAGCACAAGCAAAAGCAAAGAAAAAAGCTTATAAATGGATGACAAAACATGCATGAAGTTCATAAAAGCCACTCTACAGTCTGACTCTCTGATACATATAAACATTGGAATCAACTTCTTCCCACCCTACAGGCAGAGCGATTTTTAAAATTTCAAGGACTCATCATTACCTTTACAATGATTTTCATCCCAAGGATACACACAGTTCTGGAGTCCATTGCAGACCAACGTATTGTTAATACACATGTTACTATGGCAGAAGAATGTATTGCCTTCACAGGGAGCTAAAACAAGAAGAAAAAGACAAAGAAACAGTGTTGCAACTGAGGCGCAGTAGTAAATCACTCATATTACAAATCGAAAAACAAAAAGATTACAATGATAATTTGCTGTCAAATCAAATGATCCGACACCCCATTCTCAGAAGTGCTGCTGTAGTGATAATTACTTCTTGTGTTACTAATAGAGCTGGCATTCCTCTGGCTGTGCTCAGCTTATAAAATTGGCACGGGGATGTTTTCAATCGTAAAAATGAAGTATGTCATCCATACGGGGTTTTTTTTCACTTGGTGCACTCATTCAGCAAAACTTCCGTGCCCACCACATGCATAACAGTATGCTTTACACTGAAATTCCATGTGTATAAATTTAGTTGTACTGTGCAAACATACTTAATTGAAATACTGAAATAATTTTGAAAAGTATATGCTTACAAAATACTAATGAAGAAGATATATATGAAAGGAAACTCTATAACATTATTTAAGCGTATGAAAAAAACAAAGAATGCCATAGAAATTCAGAACGGGGAAATTAATCCTGAACAACCTAAGAAAAACACATATCATTTTTGTCAACATTTAACATATTTGTGGTGATGAAATTAGCCTACTTTGTATGTATTTCACACATTATGGTAACTTTAGGTACGATGATCCATAATCTCCAGATTATGATGCACATTTAGGGCACTGGGAGGTAAAATAAGAACTCCAAGAAGGTGGACAATTTGGCTACACGAATATGAGAAATAGTGAAGAGTTCAAGATAGCAAAGTACGATGTTAGATATGACTTCAATATTAGGAAAAAGATTTCTTTCCTTATCAGAGTAAGAGGATACTTAGAATAATCAGTCTTAGGGCAATACTGCATTAGGATTAGAGTTTCTGACAGTGCTTTAAAGCTAAGCTTTGTTTTTGCCTTTGTAATCACCCCACATATCTCATAAAATGTAATTTTAGTGTTTATTTTTTTCAATAATAGTTCTGTGAGCCTTTTAAGGATAGGCATTCTAGAAAAACATGTTAGACACAAAACAAAATTTACAGTGGTTAATCAATCAGTAAAGGTTTATTAATGATCAATATTATCTAAATACAGCAGTCACAGTATAAAGGATTTTTCACTTTCAAAACCATATATGGTAGACATTTTAGAAAGCTACCTTCTTTAAATGTATATCCGATATTAACCAAGATGGTCAGGAAAATGCTTTGCATAAGGCAACTTAGTTTATTTTAACACACCTACAGGAATCCCCAACAAAAACCCCCAAACACTCAAGTTTTGAAAATCAAGGTACGGCAAAGATGTAGCTAACTCAAGCAAAGTGAGTCTTGCCGGCTCTCTACACCCGTCTCCTCCGCCCACCTTCCCGAAAGAACAGAATTTCTTCTTCCCTTCACTTGGTTTGACTTTAGGTCCCTGGTTAAAGAGTGAAAAAGTTCTAACAGTCATTTTGGAAAAAAAAAAAATGCATTGAAGAGCAGAAAAGGGGGCCGGCCCGGTGGCGCAGCGGTTAAGTTCCCTCACTCCGCTTCTCCGCAGCCCAGGGCTTGCCGGTTCAGATCCCAGGTGCAGACATGGCACTGCTTGGCAAAAGCCATGCTGTGGTAGGCGTCCCGCGTATAAAGTAGAGGAAGATGGGCATGGATGTTAGCTCAGGGCCAGTCTTCCTCAGCAAAAAGAGGAAGGTTGGCAGCAGTTAGCTCAGGGCTAATCTTCCTACAAAAAATAGAGTAGAAAATATACAGTAGTCATTTTGAAATGGATAATGCTTAGCATTTTATTGGGCTAGTGATTTGTCAAGCATTGTACAAAACTTCCATAATGTAAAATTTAATTATTTGATAAATTATTGAGAAAATCTGCTTTTTAGTAAGGAACTAAATTCAAATTTCTGTAGCCCACCATAATGGCTTTTGCGGAATTGATATGGTCTGTTAAACAGATAAAAACTGTTGTCAAAATGTGTACACAGAACAAAAACGTGTTTTCTGCAAATAGATTAGAGTGACTGCAACATGCTTTAGTAAAAAATTCAAAAAACATTTAATACCTAATAAATTGTGGCGGCTTTGAAGTTACAGTTAACCATCAAGTACAGAATATCTTTAAAAGAGCATATTTAAAAGAGCAATATTGACTTTCCAGAATGAATTGGAAAAGTTATTATAATTACTATTCAATAGGATGGGTTAGTTAAAAAAAATTAAGGTGGTTAAAGTTTTGCACGCTCCGCTTCAGCAGCCCAGGTTTGCGGGTTCAGATCCCAGGTATAGATCTACTCCACTCACCAGCCACGCTGTGGAGGTGTCTCACATACAAAAAAAAGAGGAGGACTGGCAGTGGGTGTTAGCTCAGGGCAAATCTTCCTCAGCAAAAAATAAATAAATCAATATGTAAGTAAAAATAAAATTGCACTCTGCAGTTGAGTGAAGTACAATAATATGTTGCTAAAAGCATTGAGATTTGAATTCCAAGTTCTCCAAATGTGATTTTGTTTCTTATTCTGCTGCTTAGTAGTCATGAAAACGTCTTATAAACTATCAGTCAATGTGCCAGAATCAGTTATCATTAAATATTGGTGGTCTGGGTAGGAATGTACCCAATAATCCAGGACTGTCAATAAATCACATTCCTGAAACCTCGTGACACTAAATAATCATGCAAATGTGCCAGTTAACTGAAATAATTCTTGCTTTTTAAAAAAATTATTCCTGGTACTATTCTGCATCTCTTCTCCCTTACTTTCCTTAATATTTATAGAATTGCTAGGCAAACATCAACAACAACTAAATAAACAAGCAAATCTTGCAATGGCTAAGAAACAAATCTATAACGACTTACATTCTTTGAACAAGAACACATTTTGTTGCATAGACGCTAAAAATGAAATCTATTGTATTCTGAATTTTCTTGGTATGGTACGTCTTTAACCTCTTAGCATTTCTAGGCTTGTAGTAAATATTCAACAGGTATTTTTAATTGATTAGTATTACTGAGCAAAAGTTTAGCTCTGGCCAGGCTGCATACCTGAGTACCCCGGAGAACGGAAGACTCGACAGGTGTGTTTATTGATGGAGAATGCACCTGCAATGCCAGAGTCTTCAAACACAGTACATATTGTGATACTCCCAGAAAAGAAAGCTCAGCAGCATTTTTTTTGGCTCTCTTACTTTTGCTGAGAAAGCACATATTCCACCAATTTATAGAGGACTTACTCTGCTCAGAAGTTCATATGCATTGTCAAAAGCCATTGCCTCTTAAAAAGCAGCTGCCTTATTTACTAAGGTTATCTAGAAGCAGCCCAAAGTTGAGGTTTACTTATAATAAGGTTGCAGCTAATGAAGCAATACTCAAAATCCAGAGTACCTCACACGGGCAGTTTCCATGATCAGAAGAATCTACTTATTTCTGAAACTAGGTCTTCTGTTGCTTTCAGAATAGCAAATATAGCTTCACATTGATGTTAAAAAATTAAGCACACAGAAGAAACTACATATTTGTCACTGCTTTTCGTCTCCGAACAATTTTAAAGCATATTTAGACATGATGACCACAGCTATTGCAACTTCTCTTCATTGGAGGTTTATCAAACATCACTATTTTATTATCCATATCTAATGCCAAGTGTTTCTTTTTAAGAAAAAAAATGAAAATTGAAGGTAGGGAAATATTCTAGTCAGCCAAAAGAATGTCATATGTGCAAGCACAGCCTTGCTCTGGATTTAAATCTTTCATGGAATATACGAGATGGAAATGATAACAGCAAAATGAGTCTTGCCTGACTGTCCCTTCCTCCCTCGTCACCAATACAAACGCTTTTGGCCAAAGCATTCTTTTCTGGCTGTGTAAGAGACTGGACGTGAAAATGAAGCTTAGAGAGGGCTTCTGCAGACCCTTTGTCCCGGGATGGTAGAGTCCTGGCAACACTATGGAGGGTGGAGCTGCATCTAGGCCGATAAGAGCGATAATCCCCAAGGACAGATCTCGACTTCCATGAACACATACTCAGGTACAACATGTGTAAAACAGGGATAAAAGTAATACTTACCTAAATGATTTAATTATGCAAAGACTGTAGGATAGTGCCAGCCGTACCATGCAGCTGTAATTGTAAACTGTTCTAGAAGGAGAGTATTGCACAGGGGTTTCGGAGTCAAAATGTCTGAGATTGAAACCTTCGTCCGCCACTTCTAAATTGCGTGACCTTGAGCAAGTTTTACTTAAATTTTTCCAGTTTCCGCTTGCCTCTATATATTGGGGATAATCTTAACTACTACATAGAGTCATCATGAGAATTAAATGTGATAAACTTTAAAAAACCATAACACAGATATTGTCATATGGTTTATGATAAATACACGTTAACTGGTTTTGAACTACTACAGTTACAAAAAATCTTACAATGTTTGAGAGATATGAGATATAAAACTTGAGTGACTTACTATTAAATTTCCTAATTTATAAAGTAAGGATTGTCATTCACAGATCTCTTGCTAAAACTAAATGAGAACGCAAATTTGAAAGAACAGAGTAGACACTTCATACATAGTAGTGTGCAATAAATGCTGTCTAAAAAGATGAGTTATACATAGAAGCGTTCACTCTCTCATGTAACAAAAAAGCATAGTTCTTCTCTAGTTAGCACAATATTGTAATAAAAACAATATAATTAAATGGGTTTCAATACATAGATCTATTAACTATTGTGTCTAGCGGTAATATTTAAAATATTTAACGATCAGCACTTCACCGAAACCCAGCAATCAGAACAGATAGACGCTGGCCAACATGCCATCCAGCGTACTGCACCACACCTGAATGCACCAGCTCTAGAACGTCCCACGTTACAGCCACTTGGAAGAAATTGGAAAATAAAGGAATCTGTAATGACACATCTTTTTTCTCAAAAATGTCTGGAGGAATATTTACTTTAAATTTCCCTAGGATGTATTTCTCCAAGCCCTTATGCTAGAACACCAGGCATTCATTTCACAGAGCTTCAATCCCAAGTGCTAAGCTGATAAATCCCTTCTCTGATTCGAAAATGGTTTTAAATTAATTCTGATATTACGTGAAGTAACACAATGAAAGGCAATACAAATAGTTAACCTTACAACTTGCAGAAATTGAAGTTTTTACCCCTTCTCTCTTCTGAAAGTAATTATATGAATTTGTAATATATTTAATGTGAAAACAAAATATATTTAATGTGTAATGTATTTAATGTGAAAACCAGAGAGCTGCAGCTCCAAGCTCTTTGCTTCTGTTTTGCTGTATTATTTACATGTAGAAGGAAAAAACCAAGTCAATAACCAGTCTCCATTTTTTATAGCCAAGTACACAATAAACACACCTTTCTAAGAAATGTCCAGAACTTTCCTGAAACTAAGATGTCCTGACTAAGTTATTTTAATATCTTGGGGAGTATATTCCTTTGCTACAGCCATGCTCAGTGTACAGTATCATTAAAAATCAATTCTAAAAAAGAAACAGAAAACAGAATTTATTAACGTTAAATACAATGGCAAATGCAGATTTTAAAGTGTGTTTGTACTAGTTTATAGAAGCACGGCTTAGATGTATATGATAGTTGTGATATTCCTTTATTCACAGGATAACAAGACCATCAAGGTAACATGCATTTTCTAACAACAAGTTGTAAAAAGAGATATTCAGTTTCCATCCTGGAAAGTCAAAACAAACACTGTGTAGAAGAGAACAGATCTTAACCTTTTGGCTACAATATAAAGTCCACGAAAGCTTTTCTGAAGGTTTTAGTGATCCTATAAAATTGAGATTTGGCCGAAAGTGACAGCATTGTCCTACAATTGTAGTAACAAAATTTTCAGAACAGAGAAACACAATACACAGATGCAGATTTTGAGATATCTACCGGTACTTTAAGCTCAATTTTAAAATTCCAATTTAATGCCTTAAGTGAATACTTATCCAAGTATTTTATAATAAATTTTTTTGAAACACAAATTTAATATAACATTTTGTTCTAGCAAGGAAGAAGTGTACTGTGTACTAGCTAGACTGAGAAATCCCGTGTGCTCCTACATGTCACCACTCTGGTGATTTTCAGGGTGTTGTCCAGAGAAGTTGCATGCCAAAGAAGCCTGTTTAACTTTGCTTAATCCAAACATCTCCAATTTTATTTGTTTAACACTTAGACAAAACAAAAACAAAAGCTTGGGAAGTATTGCCCCAGTGTTCAAAAATCATTATAGGGAAAGAATTGCTAATTCTTAAGGTATCATACAATACTGTGGGAAATTATAAAGTTGGGTGAAAAATTAGGGTACAAATTATTTTACATTATAAAATCTCACACACAAAGACACACATGGAAAATTTTACCAGAAATACTAAGCCAGAATGTTAGTGATGGCTATTTCTAGGATATTTAAAAGTTATATTTAAATTTTATTGATAAATTTTCCATGTATACACATACACGTAAAAGTATGGCTATAGACATATGTTTCTATATACATACACATACACACACAGTTGCTTTTTATAATAGGGGAAAATATAACTTTTCATGAAGAAAACCAAATATTAATCTAAAAAGAGTCTATTTTCTCTTTCATATTTTAACCAGTAAAAGAATAGATTTTACATAGCATTTGTATTTTATTTAAAAATAATTAACGAACTTAGTATGTCACTGAGTTCATTGCCTTCTTTGGAGTTCCATTTTTAAATCCTCATATATTCCCATTCTTACCACTAGGTGGCAAGCATGCACCATACTCCTGTGAAACAGTGTTTCAATGCATCAGGATGCTTCCATCATGAATGCATCTGAGACAAACAAACCTTTACACCTATATTGCTGATTCTTAATAAATAACGTCAGCAGAAGATAAGCATAACAATTTTGAGCATAGTTGAATTAGATAAGGGAGGACAAGAGAAAGAACAGCAGCCACAACATAAAGGAAGTTTTATTTAAAATTTTAATAAAGAATCATAAAACATACGTTATAATCTAAAAGTTTAATCATAGATATATCATCATTTTTCAGTACTGTGTTACGTTTGTAAATATTGCTCCAATTCTGTAATTAAAAGGTTTTTAATTTATAATTGCTTTTTAATGCTCGTCACTAGCTCATTCTATTAGGGTTATCACCCACCCCCCCCCCAACCCGCCCCTTGTCCCCCGTGCCCTGTCCCCTTTCTTTTTAAATCCAGAAATCTTCTAAATACCTCTCAGGAAATATTAAAACAAAATGGAACTAAAACTGGCACCTCTCTGACACATTGATATTTCAAATACTTGAGCTTTGTGGTTAGTAAAACTAACATGGGTAGATTAGTTCAAAGTCAAAGAACATCGTGCTTTATCAAGAAAATTTGGAAATAGAAGTGATGTTTGATCTTATTTTCCTTTAAAAATCCTTATATTATCTAAATAACAGCTTGGGGCTTAAGATCAGATGCTTCCCTTCAAGTCTCTCAGCCTCCAGCCCAAATCTTGTTCTTTCTCACACATTCTCCTTGCTCCTTGCTGCCCTCAAATTCTTTCCTTTTAACTTTAATTTGATGTTTATCAAAAGCTCCCCAGCTCTGTGCTGGCCTGTGTGGGCACAGCCTCACAACACACGCGCGCACACACACACACACTCTTTCACTCACATCTTTGGTTCTTCTCCAGCTCTTTTTTATTCTCCATTTTTCCCCCCATCTTAAATTGTAAATGGTCACAGAAATGTGTGGAGAAGCAGCAGGAGGAGGAAATCGCTTGGAGGACATTTACATGTCCTTGCTTCATTTTCTGAATTCAACTTTCATCAGCCTTGAAGACACTGATTTATTAAAACTTTCTGACACTCAAGATGCTCTAGAGTCTATCACTTTCCTTGCCTGAGAGATGGAAATAAAGCTTAAATTTATTGTAAATATGTAAATATGATAGATATTTACATTATATATTTAGGTAAAGAATTCATACTAAATAGCAAAATCCAGCATACTTAAAAACTCAGATGCTTTTTTTCAATAATACTTTTAATCAATTCAGGTGACAAAGACAATAATTTTCCCCTGACTTCTCAGACACCCCCTCCCGCCCCCCGGGTCAGGTTCCTGGGGCCGTGGGAGGTCCCTTCTCTTCTCTATCCACAACCTTTTCCTGGGGGATCTCAATCAGACTTAGAGCCTCTGACATTGTTTCCTTGTGGGCTCACACTTCCCTCTCTGACTCCTGTCTGACATCCGGATCTATCCCGCACTTTCAAATTCCTCTATAACATCTCCACGTGGACTTCTAATTACCATCCCAAATAGAATATGCTTGATGGGCTCACAGAAAATCACCCTACTCATCTTAATCACTCCTTCACCCCACCTCAACGCTCCCCCGACACACCTTCCTGATGTTAATATGAGGCACGACTATCCCCATCCTTTCAGCTGTTCAGGCTAAAGGCTCAGGATCATCCTTGAGTCCTTTCTCCTCGACACCCATATCAAACTGGCCTTCAGTTTTGTCAGCTCTATCTCAACTCTGAGCTCTTGGGAACGTCTCCATTGGTATGAATGAGCCAAAACTACCTTTCACCTACTGGTCTCCTACATGGATCCAAGGACACAGCGGCCAGAGGAACCGCGGTCATTTTTAAGTGTGAATCAGACTTTGTTTCACTCCTGTTTAAAATACTCCAAAACCTTCCTGGGTAAAGTTAGAGTAAATCCCCAGCTTTTTAGTATCCTTTCTGCTTGCCCAAAATCTTTACCCAGCTTCCTCCTGAACTCCAGTATCACCCACCACAACCCCAGGGCACTCATATCTGCATCCTTTTCCGCCACACTAGCCCATGTTGGGTTTTTTTCCCAATACACTTATTAAGACTTGAGTGCGTCCTCTTTAATTAACTAACCTGTAAATCGTTTGCCTCCTCTTATAAGAATGTGAGGCAAGGGAGTTGTTCTATCCCCGACTTTATCACTAGGGCTTAGAATAACACATGCCATTTTGTAGGTGCTTAATAAGTGTTTGTCCACTGACTAGACATCAGAACAAAAATACTTTAAGCAGTAAAAGGAATATGACACGCCATCTTCTCATTAAATTCTGACAACGATTTTAATTTCTAAGGAATAGATAAACTTTTCTCAATGAATTTGATGGAAGAAAATATGTAAAACATCAGAGATCTTGGTGATGAGTAAGCATCTCAGTAAGGTTTCAAAGACTTTAAAGACTAGATTCAAAAATGGATAGCTTTTGCTGCTAAGTATCATTTTTAATCATAGTATTCTAACTACAGAAAAAGAAAATGTAAAAAAAATTAAATATATTTGGCCATCAGAATTGCCCCCAAAACAAATGTTTTGTTTTGTTTTTCCCAAAATAAATGGAAAATGTTCCCCTACCACCAAACTTTAAACTTAAAATGGCCCTTGGGCTATGCAATTAGAGAAAATGTCATTTTATTTGAAAAGTGCTGACCAGATTTGAGGCCAGAAATAGATTTGTGTCTCTTCTCTTCATCGCCTTTATCATCTTCATATATGTTTGCAAAGATCAATATCTGCTTCAAAAACTCTATGTTCCAATGTTACTTAGTTATCAGTCAAAATATCCAGTATTATTGAGTAAGACATATTTTAACCTTTTTTAATACAAGAAATTCTTGTTCACAAATTTCTATTTAATCCCATTCACATTTATTGGATTCTCCTCTTTCTGCTAAAATTGCACATTCTACTGTTCCAAAAGACATCATATTAAGCAAAGAGACACATCTTCATGAGAAAATTATATTCCATAGATAGACCATTTCTTTCTGCACAAAGAGCATGAACCACAGCATGATTTATGCATTCGATTTGATTCTAAGAAACTATCACACATTTTTATACTATGATTATGTCTGCCTTGGGTCAGCTACACAATGATTTATTCATTGTATGCAATTAGACAGGACGCCAATTACAACAAGGAGGAGATGACGCTTCTTTGGGGTCTGTACTCTGATCATTAATAGGACTTGGACGTGTGGCCCGGGGTTTGCTTTCATGACTGATGTACACATATCTGCAAGAGTTGGTTAGTTTAGACACTCTGTTCTATTAAAGTTACTATATTTGGTTTCATTGTTGAACATGCCAAGTCCCAAAAGGGAGAATTGCAGTAAATAAAGATTAGAGTTGAGAATAAATTGAACACCGTAACCTCAAGCTTGTGATTCAGCTAGTTCAAATGCTAACTATTCAGAATAATAATTTTCTGTCTCCATGCAACAAACATATACTGCCTACTTTCAGTGACAGACATTAACTACAGGAGCTATAAAGTCAAAATCAAAGAGATTAATATACATTATCCCCAAGGATCCTACCAAAAATTACAAGGACTTTGCTGCCTTTCTTCTTGTCCACAGGATCCCTGGCAGACCCACACTTTAAAGACACTGTTGATCTAAAAAGTTCAATGAAAATCCCACAAAATTTTCTAAGTAATTCAACAAACACACATAAAAGTCAAAATTATTTAAGACAATTGTTTTAGTCTAAAAATTTACCTGAGGAAACTAATTTTATATCTTAATTATTCCACTAAACTATATGTCTATATGCATAAATTTTTTCAATGTTTTGAGTTAAACGACCAAGTCAGTAATCAATGTCCATCACCTTCAATTTTAAGATATTTCTGACTGTTGTTTTCTTTATGGTGCAATTGGACTCAATCAAATGCTTAAAAAGAAAGAAGGAGGAGTGAGTCCCTGGCAGATTATACAATTTTGTATCACTGTCCTTTGCTCAAAAACTGTCATTATATTTGAAAGTGAGAAACAACTGACTAAAAAGTTTCTGTATGTTGCTTTCCCATTAATAGACACAACAGTAGCCATCACTTGCTCTGTTCCAGACACATGCATTTAAAACTTACAGCTGCCATGTAGTGTCTCCTCCATTTTCTGGGAAAGGAATTGAGGCTTAACGTCAAGGTGTTACAGGTAAGAAAGTGGCAGAATTAATTGACCAGCACCAAATGGGTACTCTTACATATTTTCTCACCCTATTTCAATTTTTTTTAACAACAAAACAATTTTTTCAAGTGACTTATTTGTGGTTTCATTTCTGAAAATGTTTAACACGAATTTTAAAATTCTAAACACAGATATACTTGCCAAAAATTATATATTTATGTTTCTTTGTTACATTCCCTTTCTGTGTTTTTTCTATCGTAATAAAAATATTTTATTTTTAAGTAATTTCTTTATATAGAAGCATATTTATTCAATAGCAAGGTCTATGTTATAATTGGTAACATTTCTCCCTCTAGCACATACGATTTTCTTTTCTTGGCAAAATTCACAGTGAATACAATGTCTTTTGATCTTAGCATTTACCCCAAAATTGTAAATGTGTTTGGCCTTGCTTTTTCCAGAGGGAAAACTAAATTTATTGCGAGTTTATTATTATCAATATTTTTTAGTGTATATTCTCAGCATTAGTGAACTCTGAGCACTTTTATATTAATCATCAAATTACAATCTATTTTTTCCCCTTAGGATCCATCAAGTTTACTTTATTAAGGTGACAGATATGACAATTTTACTTGTGTATTACAAAATAAGGAGTTTGCACTCTCCAGGACAGAAGGCATACTGTATACACAAGAGGCAGATGGCAGGCCAAAGCATGTCCAGACAAGACCAGATTACAAAACTTAAGAGTGAAATAACAATCAATCAGTGTGTTCTTCTCGCAGAAGAGCAAAGATCCTACTAATATAAACAAATGATAGAGAACAAAAACTCTGCAAGAGAATTGGGCTCCTTAAAATACAGCATTTCAGTGGACAATTTACTAATGCAAATGAGAAAGTTTGTGATGGCAGTGTGGGACACGGTGCCAGATAGAAATGAACATCTTCTGAAGTGAGAAACACACTTGAATTTAATTTGAACGAGTGTAGTAGCACCTTACGAGGAGCAGCCATCTTACTCATCCTTGTGCTGTTAGAGCCTGGCTGCTTACATGTTTACTGAAGGACCAGAAGCATGAACGGAGGACTACAAATAAGTCTCAGAATGAAAACTTATTGATGACTAGGTTAATAAAACATTAGTAGATACTCAACGTTTAGGGTCAAGCTGAGGTTTGGAGCGACTATTTTTCCTATGTTGCCTACAATTATTTCTTGCCACATCTCCTAAACTACCAAATTTAGGAATAGTAATTAAAATATTAATAAATAATACTATATTAATTAATATATTTTAGTGATATCTTAAGTAATCCATTGCACTAAAAATCACAAATCATCACCACAGAAATATGTTTTAGCTTTCTATCACTGAATAACAAATGACTACAAACTGACTGGCTAGACAACACCCATTTAATATTTCACAGTTATGTAGATCGGAAGTCTGGGTCAAGTGGGTTCTCTCCTTAGGGTCTCACAAGGCTAAAATCAAGGAGGCAGCTGGATTGAGTTCTCATCTAGAGAATGGAGGCCTTTTCTGAGCTCATTCAGGTTGTTAGAAGAATTCAGAACCTTGAGGTTTCAGGACTGAGGTTCCTCCTTTCTTGCTGGCTGTCAGCTGGGGAACATTCTCAGCTCCTAAAGGCCACCCACCATTCTCTGCCACATGGCCCTCCTGATAGCACGGCAGTGTGTTCCTTTAAGGCCAGCAGGAGTATCTGCCACAGCTTAGAATATCTGACTTCTTCCACCCCTGACCTTTAGACCTTCTTTGAAAGGGCATAAAGATTATTATCAATATTTGTTGATAATAACTACAATTCTATCTACTGCATCTTATGTCTGCATATTATGCTTACATGCTATAATCATACAGTATACCACTTTCACATGACTACAAGTATTAGAATAAAGTAAAATTATAATGAGGTTCTTCTGTTCTGGAACATACTAATCTGGGGACTAATGATACAAATAGGAATATATTTTCAAATCATCATATTTTTACATTTGTATCTGAATAAGTTACAGAAAAGGGAAAGAATGAATATACATGAGAGGCACAGAAATTCTTATTACAAATGTCACCGGACTTTTAGGTTTCATATGTATGTTAGAAGCATTTTGTAAAGTCTGAATTAAATGCCAACATTTGCGGGGCCGGCTCCGTGGCCCAGTGGTTAAGTTCTTGCGCTCCGCTGCGGCAGCCCAGGGTTCGGATCCTGGGCGCAGACATGGCACCGCTCGTCAGGCCACGTTGAGGCAGCGCCCCACATCCCACAACTAGAAGGACATGCAACTAAGACATACAACCGTGTACAGGGGGCATTTGGGGAGATAAAGCAGAAAAAAAAAAAAAAACATTGGCAACAGTTGTTAGCCCAGGTACCAATCTTTAAAAAAAAAAAAATGCCAACATTTGCAACAACAAAATATATTCTATAATACTGATAATAGGAAGAATATAAGATCACTGAATAGAAGTATTTCCCTTCAACTGAGACTTGAGGAATGCGTCCTCCCACTATTGCTCCCATAAATATCATACTTCTGCCTCCTACCCTTGCTAACTCTTCCCCTCAGCTTTGTCTGAGCTCTGCCAGAGATCGCTGCCCTGATTAATGATATCATACTGTCTGTCGTTGGCTGCTGCTAAAAAATGTTTGCTTCAGACGAATAATATCCAGACTGCATCTTATAGAGAAATTTTGAAACCTAGGGACAAGGGAGAAAAATCACTATTACCACCAAAGGGGCACTGTCTTATTTAATTAGGTTATAGTCTTTTTAATTTCCTAAATGGCACTGTGCACTTGGATTATTCAAAACGCTCAGTTCACTCTTAAACAATTTATCCAATGGAGATGAACTCACATATATGGGTACCCCAAGAAAGACTTCACAAATTAAGTATTAATTTTGGCTTATATACTCTAAGAAAGATGACATTTAACATCCAAATATATTTTTAGACTAATGGCAAAACTTGTTAACCACTGTAACTAATTTGCTTTCTTGGAGCAAAAATCAACAAATATTAGGGAAAATCAGGTTAAAAACATACTTGCAGATAAAGAAGAATAAATCCAACTTGAGAAAGATAAGTGATACATTGAATAATTCCTACACTGATTATAGAAAGTGTGCTGTATTTTATTTTAGTTACTCAATCTGAGTGACTATAATATAGTTTTACTTATTTGCATCACTTTTTATAAAGTCGTTGATCTTGCTCTAAAGAATTACCCAAATTTTAAAAGATTTTGATTATTTTTAAATTGATTATATTTAGTTTAAATTTGACTATATTTACTATAATTTCAATTTTGAGTATACTTATTATATATGAAAATCCACAATCAATTATGATAGAACTGAACATGGAAGTATTGAATATACAGAATGAAGACATTAGTGAAACGTGCTGTTCACATTGAGTCTTCTGCCAAATTCCTGCCAAATCTTTTTTTGGGTTACAGGAATTTGCAGTACCTAGATGGATGAATAACGTGAGTAATATCTAGTTTTGACTTCTGAAGTCATACCTTCAGCTGCTCTTCTGCTCTCATTCAGAGCTTTTGCACAATAAAGTCTTGATCACTTAATATCTGATTAATGAGCAGCAGACATGCAAATAAACGGAGACGAAAAGTAAATTGTCCACTTTAAGGTTGTGGGGAAATTGTCTACAATAATTTGCTAAAATGAGATAATTTATTTAGTTTCATATTAATTTGTAACCAAAGCCTATTTATAATATAGACATACACACACAGTAACATTTAAGTTCAAAGAGGAATTGAGTTGGAGGATTCTGAGGAAGGGAGAATTCTGAGATGAATCAAGATTCCTGCCTCTTGGTGTGGAAGTCTCTTAAAACCCTCTCCCCTGGAGATAAGCAGAACCTGTGACTAGCTTGGGATATCATTCAGTGATTAAATTACGTTATATGGCACAAGTTATTTTGCAGATGTAAATAAGGCCTTTAATCAATTGACTTTGAGTTAACTATAAGAGAGATTATCTTGGGTGGACCTGACCTAATCAGATGAGCTCTCTAAAATAAAGTGAAGTATGAGTCAGAGAGACTGCAGGCCGGGAGGAAGAAAGCAAACAGATGGGTTGTGAACTGCCTGCCTGTTAGAAAGGTGGACTCCTTGAGCTGAGAGCATCCCTGGCCGACAGCTAACTAGAAAGTGGGACCTCAGTCCTCCAACTGAAAGGAACGGAATTCCGCCAACAGCCTGAATAAGCTAGGAAGAGAACCCTGAGTACCAGATGGAAACCAGAGGCCCAATTAACACCTTGATTGCACCTGGTTAGATCCTAGCAGAGGATTCACTGCTTGGGCTTCTGAAATTGTGTGATAATAAATGCGTGTTGTTTTAGGATACTAAATTTGTGGTGATTTGTTACACAGCAATAGAAAACGACCACAGATTTTGGTACTGAAAGTGAGGTGCTGCTGTAACACCCAAAATGTGGAAGGACCTTTGGCATCAGGCAGTGGGCACAGGTTTGTTGAATTTTGAGAAGCATGGTAGGAAAAGCCTAAATTTCTCCAAACTGATGGTTAGTAGAAATCTGGACTCGGAGGGCTGCTGGTGAGGGCTCAGCTAGAAGTGAGGAACATGTTATGAGAAACTGGAGGAAGGGAGATCTTTGTTTTACAGTGGCAGAAAGCTTACCAAAATTGTGTCCTGCCAAGATATGGCAAGCTGACTTGTAAGGGACAAGCATTGGCTTTATAGCTAACTAAATTACTGAGAAAGCGTTGAAGGTGTAGCCTGGTTTCTCTGGCTGCTTAAAGTAACACATGGGAGGGAAGAAATAGTTAAAGGAAGAACTATTTAACAAAAAGGAATTAGAACCAGATGATTTTGAAAGTTCCCAGACTCTCCGGGTGGCAAAGATGTTAAAAATCAGAAATGAGTGCTGAAAGGGTGGCAGAGAGGAAAGGCTGAATGTGTGACTGTACAACCTTTGGTAAACCATCAGAAGCATCAAAGGATCATAATGTCGGTAACTAGAAGGCCCTTTCAAGAGGTTAAAGAAAGTTGTGACTTACAGACCCTCTGAGTCAAACGAGAGGTCCTTTAGGAAGGTTAAGGGCAATGATGTTCAGCCATCTCAGGAGGAGCCAAAAAGAGAGAAAGGATTATCCTAAAGAGATTTATGGTTGTGGCATTTGTCTAAGAGAGCAAAAACCAGTGAATTTCAAGCCAGGGCCACAAGGTTCTTGAGAAAATCATTTCAGCAGAAAAATGGTCAGCTTGGACTGAAAGGAACAGAGAGTATCGAATGAAGAGAAGTTGTTGGAACCCCAAAACTCTAATGGCATGAAGCAAACTGATAAAACTACTGATAAAACTACTCAGCTGCAAGCATATGCTGTCTTCCATGAGAAAGGAAAGATGACTCAGAGAGCAGAACCAAGAGCCTAGAGGGCAAAGTCTGTAGCTACAGAGGATTATTCCTAGAACTGGAAATATAATCAAGAAAAATCCAACACTTGCCCTGCTGGATTTCAAAACTGTTATGGACCAGGACTCCTGTTTACTCTCCATTGTCCTGTTTTTGTTTTTGTTTTTGCTTTTTTTGATGAGGAAGATTGGCCTTGAGCTAACATCTGTTGCCAATCTTCCTCTTTTTTTTTTTTTCTCCCCAAAGCCCCAGTCTATAGTTGCGTATCCTAGTTGTAAGTAATTCTGGTTCTTCTATGTGGGATGCTGCTACAGCATGGCTTGATTAACGGTGTGTAGGTCTGCACCCAAGATCCAAACTGACAAACCCTGGGCTGCGAAAGCAGAGCAGGTGAACTTAACCACTCAGCCATAGGGCCAGCTCCCCATTCTCCCGTTTTTGAACCAGAATCTCTGTAACTGTTATCCTATGCCTGTCCCACCATTGTGTGTTGAGAGTGTTGGGGCAGGCAACTTGTCTCTTTGATTTGATGGATCCACACACAGAAAGGAATTGTACCCAAGGGGCCAAAGTTCAGAGTCTTTCAAGGACTCACCTAGGAGCTTCATCTGCACCACATTCAGAAGGTTAGAATTTGGACTTTGAGTCAATGCTGTAATGGGATGCTCTTGGGAGCTTTGGGAAACGATGAAAGTGTTTTGCATCTGCAGGGGAAGTGAAGCATTGGGGGTCACCAGGTAGACTATGATAGGCAGAATTTTGTGATGACCCCAATATTTTCACCCCCTGGTATACAAGCCTTGTATATATTTTTCCCCTTGAGTGCAGGAAGAATCTGTGAATATCACAGAATATCACTCCATGATCATGTTACATTATATGACAAAAGGGATTTTGCATAAGCAGTTAAGGTCCTTAATCAATTAACCAAAGGGAAATTATTCTGGTTAGTCTTATTATCAACAAATATTTTGTAAAGTATGTAAAACAATGCTGACATATATGAGCTATATGAGTGATGCATAAGGTCTACCTATTGTTATCATCATCATCATCATCATCGTCATCATCACCTTTAGAAAATGCGAGCTCTGTCCCTAACTCAAAAGTGGCAAAGTTATCCACAAGAGACTTTATGAGGCTGGAAGTCAGGCCTTACATTCTTGCCTCAGTGCTGTCAACAAATCATTAAGCACAGGGTTGAGGGTGTGCAGGAGAAGCCAGTTAACTTCCCTGGATCTTTTGCTTTTCTGTTTGAATTCTGTTTGAAGCCCAAAATGTTTGGGATTGAAATAAATGGCCTCTAAGCTCTCCTCTAACCCCTAAAAATATCTGATGGTCCCAACCTTAGATTTTTACTCATATTAGAATATTGTCGAATATGCTCTAAGCATTTCTCAACAATGCAGTGGAGATACTATCTTATAAATGTAGGAACCAAGAAAAATATCAAGGTGGTTTCTTATTACTTGAGTAAGACAAAGCTGGTCATTGCTTTCACATCTGTAATCTTTACTCTATATGTGTGTGGGTGTGTATGCAGTAAAGATTAGAACCACCCATTTCTGAGTAGTAGCATTGATTGAAGTCTATTTCTTGTTTTGAAATTTTCGTCTCATATCTGAATATCTTGATTTCAATACAAAAAAATTGGTCTACACCCACATACTTCATCACAGGATGACTTTGATCTTAGGCATATAATGGTAGAATTCTGCACAGTTGTAGCCAATGCAGAAAAAAGCCATCATAACAAAACTGCATAGGAACCGTGACACAGAGGATAAATCTGTTTCAATCATAAATGTAAATTTGTAAATTTATGAGATAATCACAGAGAATGCCATTGTAATACTCATCATTCAAATGAGAATGATAATCCATCCACTGTGTAGGAGCATAAAGGGTAGGGTGCTTTCTTCCTACGGAGGAAGAATGCCCTATTTCTTCTTCTGGATTAGTCATTAACAAGTCCACCCATGTGAACGACTTCTGGAGATCAATTAATTAGTTACATGGCAACTTTATCTTTCGGCTCAAATAGAAATATTTCTAATGATATGTGCACAGTACGCTATACGACATTTCTTGTATAAATAGAATTTTAAAGACTCATAGCACTCCATCAATCTTAGAGTTGAAAAGGATCTTAGAGGTTAGCCAGTCCTTTCCCCTACCCAACATAGACATTTTCCCTATGCCATTCATGCTAGATGATAGTCCATTTTTGAACCGAATCACCCCTCTATCCAGAGTCAATATCCTTGATGGGAACCTATTCACTTTTGGAATATCACAGCTCCCATGAGCTAGACAATTTTTCCTAAATTGCACTTAAATGTTTCCCTACAATTAATTTAACAAACATTGCCCTTTTTTCATGATTCTAGAAGCTTCTGCATCCTGGTCAACCTCTTCCAATTGATTGCTCTCCTCCTCATTAATAATACCCAGAAAAGAACAGACTATGCAATATGCATTTGACTAGTGCAGCTTCCCATGAGATTACCTTCTTTGAGCTGTTTATTGCACTTTCCTTAATATAAGCTAATATCGCATAAGAAATTTTTTGTCACTTGTACAGAAAGTATTGGCTCATATTGAGTTTGAATGAAATAAAAGTTTAAGAAGTCCTAGGAGTCAGGGTTCCTCTATACTATTGCTGTTTACTTGATATTTGAAACATAAGAATATGTATTATAATTTAGCCCTACTATATTTTATGGTGTAGCTTGGATAAAAATTGCAGATTTTTGTGATATTTTTAAAAACGTGATTATATCACCTAACATACTAGATTGTTGTTAGTGCTGTCAAGTTAATTCCGACTCCTAGTGACCCCACGTTAGCCCATATTAGCTAGCCCTTCCATTTTTGTGTCATTTAAATTAGATAGAAGTTCTCAATATATTATTATCCAAGGCTGATAAGAATATTTAATAAAGTACACTCCAACCCCTCACCAAAGGCACGATCTGTTGGAAACAGTAGAGCAATCAGCAGTGAAAACACCAAATGTGCTATCCTACAGGCTGAATCTCTTCATATTCTAGTCAAGAAAATGACAAGAATTTTGGGGGGACAAATACCTTGCTGAAATAAAGACACACTTCCTCTAACACTTTGATCGACTACTGGAATAGAGACATAGATAGCAACATGCTGTTTAAATCCGCAATAATGCTGGGAGAATATTTAACACAGTCTATGATGGTATCAAGATTGAGAAAGACTGAGTGACGTTCAGTACTTCTGTGCCCTAGAATTCTCCAACTGCATAATTAGAAAGGAATTTAAAGACAAAACTTTCTATTCACTATATATGTAAAAGAATTGTCTAATACATTTAACATTTATAAATTGAAAAAATATTGGCTACTATGCCTATCATTGAGAAATCCTTGAAATTCTAAAATATTTTGTCTTTTCTATTTAACAAATGTATAGTTTCAAATTACAAGGTGCTGATTCCTTAAAGATGCATTTCTCAGGATTATTTTTCATTTGTATAAATTTATTAGACATGAATTATTCAAGGTTTCTAAAGAACACTCCAAATATATATCCATTAATATGACTCATTATTTGTTAGAACACAATTTTTGAAAAAGTGCTGTGCTTTGCACATAATCCTGAGTATAACCCATTGTGCCATTTTAAATATTTTCTGAAGCTTTTTCTATTTACTCTCTTCCCAAGCAATTCTCTCTCTTTGCCGACTTTAATTGGAACTCTGCAGCCACAGACCTACTTCAAATCAATGGGACTGCAAGAGAAGCCTACTAAAGAGAACCCACCAAATATTTTTAGGCAGGTTTTTAAGATTCAAACTAAAACTTCATCACAAGCTGCTGCATCGGTTCCATATGCTTTGTAAGAGTGAAACCAAAGACAAACAGAAGTCATCCTGTCCCAGTTGAAGGATGTGATCTGTCTTTAGCAAGGCTATGATGCATGTGCTGAAATCAGGAATCAAAATGTAACATGGAACTCCCTCCTGTCCATGGATCAGAATGAAGGACAGAAGCTCTCAGTGATTTTAACCACTTATTAAGGCACACCTTGCTGTGCTCAAACGACATAAAGAAAACACCAGGAGCAACAGCTTATGAAGACTTATATCCTATGGCACATTTGAAGGACAAATAGTCAAGTGCAGAGAATCTTACGTTCTTGAAAGGATGTGAAGAGCATCTGAAATCGGCTGTTTCGACTGCCCTCATCTGCCCACAGGCGGATGACCCCGAGCCCCGTGCGGAGCATGACATCGTTCGCCACCGTGCTACAGAACTTAGCTCTCAGATCCTCCACAGAGCTGCTTCCGTCATACACGGCCACAAAGTTCCTTTTGCATTCATTGGAATTCTGCATCTCATAGTCCAAGAATCGCAGGTAGATCTGCAAAACAGCAACACAGATATTATAATTTCCCTGCATCAAAATAGGAAAGAGTTCAGTAAGTACCAGAATGTCCTTTCTCTTTCTCACTGTCACAAGACTGTCTTGATTGCAATCAGTCTTATTATTTTTCCCCTGTGGTTAGTAAGAAGTAAAGATGTAAGACTAAAATCAAATTGTGCTTAATATTTTTTCCAATGTTATTATTCTTTCTTTATTTCAATATACCATTTCCCATAGTGGAGCATTTTTACTCAAATGATCCTTATTCCTTCTCATAACTTAGTTTTCCTTAGTTTGTTTAAGTGAAATAATGTAATGTGAAATCAGAGACTATCTTTTGATACTATTTGTATTAATACAAATTATTTATTTCCATGCATTTTGGAAATAAATTAGTAAATAACTACACTGCTTCATTTTTGAGGCAGAGTACATAAAAAAACAAACAAAACAAAGCTAATCCATCATCATTCTCACTATAACATAGTCAAGACATTTAGCTAAGTCCACATAACTGACATTAAATTGACATTTAATGAATAAAAAGTACTGTGCAACTTACTTTATAGATTATTTTTAATTACTCCCAACAACACTATATGCTTCTATTGTCATATTGAGATGAAGAAATTCAGACTATGATGGTATAAGTTGGAAATGAGAAACGAGGCCCATCTGACTCCCTAGTCCATAATCCTCCCACACTATGATACTGCTTCTGACATACTGTTTCATGATCAGCAGATGTTATTTGACTTTGTTCCAGTGTGCATTAAAAAGTCACAAGCAATTAATTCAAACAAATAGTATTTCAAGCAAATAATAAAATGTCAATTGTGGTAAATTATATGCAATAATTCACAAAACAGGGTATTCATAATATAAATCTGAACTATGGCATAAAAACATAACACAGTATGTTGCAGACTTACAAGGAAACAAAAATAAAATGTGAAGTCCCAAGTCAGGAAATCTTCATTTAACTTTGAGAAAGAACAAAAACAGAGAAATGTCGGGAAATGGACAAAACTGAGAAACAATATTAAGTGCTTGAGTTTCATTATGCTTCATGGGTGAGAAGGTTTTCATTGTAGGCAATCTGCAACATTTCAGTTGGAAGTGTGGACAGCAATAACAAAATGGAATAGCATATGTCAAGGCTTCTAAAATGGAGCTGGGAGGCCAGTAAGCAAGTGGGCTTATGCGTGTCTCCACCCAGAGGGAAGGTAACTTTTGAACTGTGCTTCAGTGCTGTCACCTTGACCTTCTGTCAAGAAATATGCTTACTCCCATAGATAAGAACCTTTTCTCTTAGAGATGGCCGGAGCGACCAATCATGTAGAGCCAAGAAGTAACAATTGTTGCCTGCACCAATCGCAGATCTTGTAGAACAATCTACTTGATTTCTCTGTTTTTGCCTTTATAAAGGCTCATCTCCTTTGTCTTCCTCAGAGCACATTTTGGGTTTCTACACGAATCCGTGTTTCCCAAACTGCAATTCTAATTGCCCAAATAAATATCCACTGTTTAAATTGTAGTGGATTTTCCTTGGTCGACAGAAGCTGTCCTAAAATTTCCAGATACTTTGATGCTGACTTTAAATTCACGGCCATTACTATAGCCTTATACAACAACACACTAGGAAAGCCTGCATTTTATTTATTCCCAAGTTATTACTTTAGTTTACTATATTTTTTCATAGAAAAAATATTTTATTTTATATCATACAATTTTTAAAATTTAAAATATTTAAAATTTATATATTATTGTATATTTATTCTATCAAACGTTCAAATGTTACTCACATAGTCCATCTGTGATCTACCCTTCCCAAGCAATATTACATTCCTGAACAGTATCCAGAAAATTCCAAAAATAACCACTTTACAAGGCATATCTGAAAATATTAAATCTTTCATGTTTTTACTAAGTAGTTTGATTTTCCAGTTTTCACATGGATTTGTAAACAGAGATTGGGTCTTTCAGATGACCTTTACCAGGAATCTGGAGCAAAGGAGCCCAAATGACCTGCTTAAGGATAGTAAGCCAATGAATGTGGGAGACTTAAATTGGATTAAAACCTGTTAAGTCTTGTTTTAAGGCTCTTTTCACTACACCCCATCGCCCCATCCTGACTAAAAGTAAACAAATTGAAAACACTATAAAAATATAAATATGTGTAAAAATCTATGTACTCATAAGGTAATAAACTTGTTAAATGCAACAAAAATGAAATAAAGTACATTCTTCATCAAATAAAGAAGTATACTCTCAAATACTATCAATAAGTCTAACCTACTTTATTAGCCCTCAAAACAATATGCAATTTCAATTGTAAATATATAAAGTTATCAAAAGGAGAAAACGCTGACTAGGGGAAGTGAGACGCTTCCTTTTGAGTGTCATGTAAAGTAACCCCTCCCTCCGATGTTCTTACAACCAAGACCAAACACTTATAAAAACCAAATGCTATACCCACAGGAAGAAAAACAATTCCTTAAAGTAATCATTTGACTAATTCAAGAAAGAAAGATATTTGAAGGCCTCATGTTTTCAGGTTGAAATGTTTCAGTGGCCTAATGTGTCTGAAGAATTATTTCAAGTTTCTTTCTTACGCTGCATGTGGCAAACAACTGAAAGTACTTATCTGTTATTTGGTTCCTATTGGCAATAACGTAAGTCTTTGTGCTAAGGCATTATTTCACTCAAATCTCTCAACAAGAGACACTTCTAATAACCACTTTAAGATGAAAACACTGAGGTTTGGGAAAACCAAATAACTTTCCCAAAGTGACATAGGTCGTGAAGTAACGGATTGGTATTGAACTCAGATCTGCCTGACACGTTGCTCCTTATTATCACGCTATGCAGCCTCACATAAAGTTAAAAAATATTCTCTGACTCATAGTCCAGAAAGAAAGTTAAAATCTTAAGAAAACAAACTAAAACAAAATAAATAAGCAAGCCAAGCAAAACCATTTCCATTTTCCTAAGGCAGCTAGGAAACATGTTGAGTATCAAGATATAAATGAGATTCATAGAAAATGTGTGTCCCTCTGAAATAAATGATTGCCTTAAATTTTCTTAAAAAAATAGGATTATTTTATAGAGGAATATTGCCATAGTTAGAAGGGCCATTTGCTTATTTGGCCCATGTTTTTTCATTTGACAGTTCTAGAGAGTGTCCATATTTTCCATGTGAGGTGAGGGATTTACGTTCTTCCATGAAGCACAATGACCGAAGTCTAAGGACCTCCTGTATTTAAAGGCCATTCTTATTAGAAAGAATACCATTTATAGAGGAAGTGAACAATTACAGTCACTAGATTTTATATATTCACTTCTGAAGCATTCAATTATTTTTTTAACTTCATTTTTTTTAATCCTTCAAGAAAAGAAATAAAATATTCCAGTGGGTCTTAGCTTTCCTGAGTGCAGAGCTGCTACTGCAAAACTTACGTCATTAGCCAGAAAAGTGGTCTCCCACACCAGCTCTAGTACACATCATATATCCATGATCATAGCAAAGCCCTCCCAGTACCATGATGTAAATGATACTGTCTCGTCAGTTAAAGCTTCTGCCATAATATCACCAAGGGGAAGAGTGCCATATGACAGGGTTTTTATTTAAGGTAGAAAACTGCAGAAAACTCTTTAGTTTCTCTGCTGAAGAAAAGGGAAAATGAAAAACAGAATAATATATAACTCCAGTAAAATAGTCAGATTGCAATCTCTTCTCAGTGAATCACTTTGATGCATTCTTCTTTCTAATCAATCACAAAGAGTTTGAGCCGACACAATGATTTACTGAGCAGGACATAGGAAGCTTCAGAACACATAAGCAATTTCTAGTAATATCTGTCTTCCAAATCACACTAAAATGGAGAGCAGAATCCCTTTTGTATACTTAGAGCAAGTAAATCTAGCTAAGTAATATATTTACAAACATTTAATACCAACCATTCAACCTGGTTCCTCCCCTTATGTCACAATGATACGCAGATAACAGATATTTTGGGGGGCAATTATTTAGGACTTGCCAGAACAGTTTTCTCCATGATAAATAAAAATTACACCTACCACAACCTGAGAAAAACTGCCCATGGTTTCAATACTACTTTACACTTTTATAAATAAAGCCACATTCTAAAATGTGTGTAGTCCGGTACTTCCGTGGTTGCTGTTTTATTTGTGACCAGACATGCCAGGCCCTATAATTTTAGCTAGGCTATCCCATGAATTTGGAGGGTTGCAGCATCCTTTTTATTTGGAGGAGAAAACCAGAATATTATATTCTTTCCTGAGATGTTTATAAAACACACACTCTATGACAAATCTGAAATAACAATATAAAATGATTTTCTCTTACACATAAAGTATCAAAGTATTTAAAGTCCATCTGAGTAACCCTTCCACATCTGGAGGCTGGTAAGAAACTGAGATTTTACTAAAAACACAAAAGTTGAACCATAACATTTTTATTGGTAGTTACCTGGCCAGTTAAAATTTTCCTTTTGTTTACCCAATTTTATTCTCATTTTTGGAGATAATGAGGGCAGACTCGATCTTTAGAATCCTAAAATTCATGTTGTAATCAATTATAGTTTCTACGTTTCATCTATTCACTGGTTTTCTCCTTGCTCCATAACCAAGTCCCACAAATTTAGCAGCTTTAAACACCCATTTATTATCTGCAAGTTCTGAAGGTCAAAAGTACTTGTGGACTGGCTAACAGTGTTGTCTGCTAAAGGTGTATGAGGCTGAAAACCCAGCTCCTTCAGTTCTGGGACTAAGATCCCTGTTTTCTTGATGACCATTCACCAGGGATCACTTTTATCTCCTGGGAAACCTTCTTAGTTCCTCTGACTCTCTCACTTCACTTTTGCCCACAGCCAGAGAAAACTCCGCTTTTAAAGGGCTACTGTGATTAGATTAGGCTCATCTGGATAAACTCCCTTTTGATTCACTAAAAGTTGACTGATTGGTAACCTTAATTGCATCAGCCAAACCCTCTTTGGCCAGGTCACTTCGCATATTCAGGTGTGTGATGTTTTATCATAGTCACAGTCCCAGGGATTGGGCTGGAAATCTTGGGTGTCATCTCAAGATTCTGCCTACAACAATTAACTTCATCATATACCTTTAGCAAAACCTCATTGCAAAATATTGACATTATACTTGTCAAGTTTTCATGTTTATTTTATTCTAATTTTATTCAAAACATTTTTGAATTAACAACATATTAACTAATTTGAAATTTTAAATGGTAGGTAATTATTAAAAGGTAGAGTTTTATTCTCCCAAGAGCTTAATCATTAAATTAATTATCTTCACTTGTACTTTTATAAGCCTTTTGACTTATCTCTTTTCCTCTCTTAACAAATTTGACAATATCTCCAAATAGTGTGGTTCTAACATCACACTGGACAGGAAGTCAGGAGATGATCTTGCCTCAGCTCTGTTAGTAACCAGCCAAATATTTGGACAAGTCACTTATCATAGAGTCATTGAGTTTTTGTCTTAAAAGGAGTTTAATATTATCTATGCCAAAAAAATTACTTGATTTTTAAAATTATTATACAAAATCTCTGCCAAACTTTACTTGGATTCCTCCTGTGGAATCTCATTTGATCTTTGGGCTCATTATTAAAACAAAAACAAAAACCTTCTCTATATTGAACCAAAATGGTATTTCTCTAGAGAGGTTCAAGCATTCAAATAAATTGCAGTACTTAAAACCATGCAGATTAAGCCTTATTCTCTTATTCCTCTGTCATATGACAGGGCTTCACATGTTTGAGGATTGGTACCTGGTCCATTTTTCTATGTACTTAGCAGTTTATTTTTTCCATGAGTTTTAACTGAATGGCAGACATTTTGCTTGGCACTGAGAATCCAGAGAGAAATAAAGCCCAGCCTGCATGGATTGACATGCAGAGGGTCACCAGGATTTCATCACCCAACTGTCTTTTCTGGTAGTTCTTTTCTGGGCCATATAATCCAGAACTGGACCATAATACTCTTCTACCATCCTTGCTCAAGAATCTGTATAAATACTGAATAGAGGCATATTTCACAGGCATATTTCTACATCCCATTGTTAACACATACAGAAACTCATTATCCTGACTCAGCTTATTCATCTGTTAAATGAACTAGTCAGTAACAAGTTTTTAATGTTCTTTCTGGCTTTGCTGTTCCAAACTCTAAGAAATCTGGATTAATCGCTTTCTAATTAAAGGCAATTATCTATATCACTATTCTCAAACAAAAGAGAGACCAAATACTATATTTTCTATTTGTCAAAAGGCTAAGAAGCAATATATACTTGATATAAATTTTAATAGAACCCAAGTAAACTATTTAGCACTTTCATTGTGCAATATGTTTCAATTATCAGTTATCATTCAAATATTCACCACGAGCCATTTCAAATGTAACCTGTGCTTTGATAGTCTATTCTCATAAGCTTCTAGGAACTCCATAAAAATAGAAAGCCCACATAGGCAGTCAGCTCCAGTTCTTGCTTTTCTTCCCACTTATTCAAAGCCACTTCCTATCCTCTAACCTTTAATTTAGCAGAGAAACCCTGTCACAATAGAGCCATCTTTGTCCAGCTCTGCAGGCAGCTTCCCCTTTGGGTCATAGAATGCCAAATTCTGTAACAGACAGGTACACCGGGTATTGTTGGTCTGGCATCGTACAAAAGACAGCCTATTTACCAGCTGGAAAAAAATGGTGTGTGTTTGCACTCTCATAAAAGCCCTGTCTTTAACACTGCAGTGACAAGGATGCTGGTTACGACAGTGCAGTTGGGCTTGAATGTTTCCTGTCGAAAAAAATGTAAAAAAATCTTTCATTCATACAGTCTAAGAAAAATGAATAGCACTTGCCCATGAACCCACAGATTATGTAAGAAAGCATAATAAACTGCAGTCTAGCTCCCTTATAATCTATGTAGTGGGTTGGGTTTTATGTCACTGATAGCGCTTGATTTTTTTTAAAATTTTTTTCTTTTTTCTCTCTTTTTTTTTTGTGAGGAAGATTGGCCCTGAGCTAACATCTGGTCCCATTTTCCTCTATTCTGTACGTGGGACGCTACCACAGCATGGCTTGACAAAGGGTGCCTCAGTCCGTGTCTGGGATTTGAAGCAGCAAACCCTGGGCCACCAAAGCTGAGTGTGCCAACCTAACTACTATGCCACCAGGCCAGCCCCTGATAGCGTCTGATTTTTTTTAAAGGAAGAATCACTGTGTCTTTCTTCATAATAATTCATTTTTTCAAAGATTTGTTCAGATGTAAAGAGACCTGCAAGTGGCAAAGCTGGAACCTGTACCATGGTCTCTGAATTCCAGGAACTGGGAGTTTGGGGAACGTGTGCCACGCTTCCAAATTATATGCAAACCCCAGAGACATATTCATGGCAAACCCAAGTGAAGAAAGACAAAAATATTTCCTGACATACCAACTTCCTCAAGGATAGCTCTGATTTTTCCCTCTTCCTGAATATCCAGCCAGCGAATTCTACTGTATCTATCTTGAATAGTTCCTTCGTCTGTCTACCATCATGGCCTGGCCTCAGTCACCAGTGTCACTGCTACAACTTCCTGGTGAGTCTGCTGTTTGCCGTGTTAACCCTTCTGTCCTTACATCACAGGCAAAAACTATTTTTCCAGGATGCAGATCTGATCACATCACCTTCCTGCTTCACACTCTTCCGTATGATGAAGATAATAAGAATAATAAGACGTTTTCATATTTTGAGGTAGACGGGGAAGCCGTTCTGGTTTAAACCTGATTTGGCCTAAAACTTGTTTTTCCCAGAGC